>NC_072894.1:128723600-129973600 GCF_027943255.1 Anastrepha obliqua
AATCCTAAACTATTTCGCAACACAATTTTGAAGCTTTCGGCTGGCGCTGCTAGGCCACTGGCTTAAGATAAACTGAAAAGTTTCAATCTCTGCCTGACCATCTACTGCATTCTCTGCTCTTGTGCAAGCATTTGTGACCAACCTGTTATCCTGACACCCCCGCTCAGCGCCAATGCGCGCCATTCCGCCCGGAGCGGCGACAAAGTTTAAAGTGCAACAGCAAAATATACTTGAAGCAGTTATTAATATGCAACTGCAATTCTCATGCTTTTTCCGAGAATGGCTGCGGCACAACTCTTCCAATAATAAACAAACTCCAAGCGATGCAACAACAATAATAATGAAAATGCTTAGACGAAGCGATAACAGCATAAACTACATCATAAATTTGGTAAAATGTCGGGTGGGAAGGTGGGGCAGCAGCAGCAGGAGAACTCTCGGCAAACTAAGTTTTTGTCTGTGCTGTGGTTGTTTTCTCCTACTTATTCCAATAGGTTTTGTTAGGGGAGGGGTGCTGCAGTTTGATGAAGGCGTGAGCAGTGGACTGCGGCTTCTTTTCGCAAGATTGCTGCGAGTATTTGGTTGACATTTTTCAGCTGCTTTAAGGGGCAAAGAAAATATATATGTGTGTAGGTATATAAGTTTACTTGTATGTATATGTGCGTATACATATACTATAAAGTATATCATTTGTCTATGCAAAATAATTTAATAGTGTGGCTGTGGTTGTTCTTCTTTATCCCCACTGCTCAAGATACTCACGAAAATTGCATATAACATTTTACTGCCTCCGCCTCTCGGTTGCTTATTTGCAAGCGTTTGCGGCGTATGGGTAGCAATGCTGGAAATGCGGAAAAGGGCGAGAGGGAGGCGGTGTTATAAAATTGTAATGCAAATTTTATTTTTATTCAAATTTGATGTGGTTACTTCGGCGAATGGATTTTAAAGTGTTTATTTTGGCGTACTTTGCAATCCCTTCACTTTTGTGAATATCTCTGCCCCGCTAAAGTAGGTTGCTAAGGGAGGCGGTTAATGTTTGCATGTTGAAATAAACTCATACACACTTTAGGCATGTTGAGATATTTTGAGTTTCAGCAATAAGAATCGGGAAGAGAGCTAAGCATTTTCGTATGAAGGCCATTCATTGATGTGGCTTTGGGAAAGAAGCATTGTGGCTCATTCATTTAATACATATCGCACCGAACCACTGATTTTCGGAATTTTAGCGTTATCTTTATTTTATTTGAAAATCAGTATTTGCACCCAGATGGCAACAGTCAGGTTAAGTTAGGTTAAATGTGTACCCGAAGTAGGCCCACTTGGATGAAAAAAATCAATTTCTATGGCGACAGTTAAAAACCAAGAATTTCTAAACATTGCCCATCATGTGATTTTGTGATTTCTACCTTTGCTAACAACATCCATTCAAAATCACTTCTTCCAGTATTAATTAAGCTTAGACTAAAGAGGCTGAGAAAATCAGAGCAGGCCCAGCAAATCAAAGTGGGTTTGATTGACGACAATACACCGAGCAGCGCCTGCTGAGCCAATAGCAAGGATGCTTAGCTGGGAATTAGTGAATTATGCGATTTATTCACCAGCCATAGCTCCGTCTGATGTTTATGAAAATAGCTCGATTTCTGATTCTACTCAAAAGTCGACCAAACATTTGCGGCAAATTCAACTTCTAATTACGCTGTGTAATGGTCAAATTGCTTGAAAACATAACGAATTACCTATCAATTATTTGTCTCTTTCTTAAGTTTGATAAGGGAACTGAGTCTGGATGAGGTACTGTGATGAGTAGAGGGCACAAAAGGCCATGAGGTCGAAGTGCAAACCTCAAATATATCTAATCTTACCTTATCTTTTTTATAAATTTAGAAATTTAGAAACTAAAATAAATACCCTTAACGGTTTAACGGCAAAATTAATAAAAAATAATACAAAATGTTCTAAATGAGTAAACGGTTCAGAGGAGATAAAAAAGATTCCAAAAAAAATCAAAAACAAAATTGAACTCTATCCACTGATATTTCACTGCCACATTCAACAATAAGGGCTATAAAGCTTGCAACAAATGCTGATGACTTGAAATAAAAGGGCATTGATGTCATGATGTTGTCGTTGATGCCTCCGATAACAATCGTTGTTGCTGCAGCCACTTTTGCTTTTGACGATACGATCTAAGTGAAGCACATTGAAGACACGATGGTCTTGATGAAGTCATAGCTAGTCAGCCAGCCAGCCAGCCAGCCGTATGTTACACGTTCCACTTAACAAACTCACATACTTACATTGCATCCATGTGTGCGTGCGTTATGTATGTGTAAGTGCACATATTGCAGCTCTTTAAGGCGGTATCGAGTGGATTTTCCAGTGCCTTTCAGCTTTTAAGTTGCGACAGAATAGTGAATTCTCAGTTGAAGGGTTTCGCATAAGCCCAAGTGCAGCTTCAACCAGGCAATGACATTGTTAGTGCTCTACACAACAGCTAAGGAATGAAATGCATAAAAATTAAAGCAATATAGTACAGCTTGCGCCAGTTGCAGTTAGTTAGTTAGCCCCGATAGCTGTAATTTTTAAATTAGAGTCTGGGTTGCACTTATTTCGAGTAAAAAAGCTATTGAAGGGCTCAGCCTGCAAAGTCACTTCCTTATTGTATTTGCATAATTTGAGTGTGGGACAGAGAAATGGCTTAATTAATAGCGAGGTAGAGCCAGTGATGAAGTTTAAACACCTCGGGGTGGAGATCTCCAGTGACCGCATGATTTTTGAAAGAGATGAGAGAAAGATATGTTCAAGGGTGTAAGGTATCAGGATGCCTTAGAGACATAATATGGAGGAATAAGTACTTAAGGACGGAAGGAAAAACCCGAATATGCCAGTGGGGCAGAGACGCGAACTGAAAATGCAAAACTAAAATAAATGCTACGCACTTCAGAAATGCAAATTTTAAGATCCATCGCAGGAAAAACTCGTTAGATTGCGTAAGAAATTAAGCAAAAAGGGTGAAACGAAAGTTACTGAAATTCTTAAACTTGTAAGGACTAGAAGACGAGCTTGAAATGGCCGTATAATAAAAGCACCCCAGTGATCAAATAATAAGGATTGCTGGATATGCTAAGCCGAAGGGAACACGGGCACCGGGAAGAGCTCCGAAATGATAGAAGGAGAGCGGGATATCTACGTCAATTGAAGACACGTACAATTCTTTTTATTGTATTTTATTTCTATTTTATTATATAGTAGCTGTGATTTTAATGAATTTTATGTTTACTCGTGGAATGAAATGTAATACATATTGCGTGAAGAAAAATGTAAGTAGCCGAATGGGCAAGAAGCCTATAATAAAACACAAAGAAGAAAAAGAACAGCGAGATATTTTCCAGTTCTCGCCTGCATTAAAATGAAATCAATGGGAATCAATCGGCGCGGCAAGCCAACTGAGTTTCGAAAATATCCCATACATGTACGTATGTATGGATACTCATTGTTATTATTAATATAATTTAGACTTAAAATAAATTGTATGTACGCATAATAAATTGCTCTCCGTGAGTTTTAGAATATCTGCCTTCAAGCCCTATGTCTCTGCCCACTCAGCCATGAAATTCTCTTGTCTAATGACTTACTCAGTTACTACTCAATTACTCAGTTATACCGCTGAGTTTCTTTCCTAAAACATACCTGAAAACTCTCTTATGCAAACCTTTTTCACACATACATACATACATTTGAGTATCGCTATCTACGTTATGCTGCTAATGCCGTACCAACAAGTCTAAGCCGCTTAATGCAGTTCGCGGATGGCCTTCTACACCGCACTAAAATAAAATCAGCCGTAATAATAGTGTGAACACAACAACAATTACAGCGATTTGCAATTTGATATCGTTTGCTGGTAGCGCAAGTTCCGCAATGGTTGCGTATTAGTGTAAAAGTGTGTGTGAGTGCACACTGCTATTGTAATGAGGCATTAAAAATGTGGAAAGTAATCGAAGCGGTGCTAATAAGCCACAAATCGCTTAAATGCACAAAGCAACACCGACTGAAACGTGCAATGGCGCGGCAAAACTGCTGTACACACCCACAATAGTCAAACGCTAGCGGGTGGCGCCGCCTGAACAGCGCATTAGGGCAAAAGCGGCGGCAAGTAGCAGCAGAGACGAGTAACAGTGCAGTAGAAGCAGGTGTGCAAACAGTAGCCGTTAAGCTGATTGCATAACTATTTAACGACACTACGCACTACCTTCAAACCGCCCCTCTGCACTTACCTCGAGCTGTCTGCTTCAGCTTGCTCCCTCCAGCATCACAGCCCACAGCGCCCATTGCCATTTTGCAATAACCGAAATTAATTCACAACGCAATCGAGCATGCAACGCAACTGCATTTACTACGGCGGAGCAGTGCAGCTTAACATCCGTTCCTCCTATTCCCATGCAGTGCCCCACCGAACGGGATGCTCGCCTTATGCTACTGCAGTACTAGACGTGCAACAGTGTTGACGATAATGCGATGTGCGCGTGCTGACATACCTGCACCGCCGCTCCTGCATATGAAGCAAGGATGTTGCCAACTAATTTGGCAAACCAACTTCCGTGTTTGTATGCTTGTATGTTTGTATGTTTGCGGTAGTGTTGGCAAGTATGTGCTAATGCAGCATTCCAACGGTGTATCGACTTGCAGCACTTGGTACTCCTCTGAAACTGCCAGCCAGCCAGCTAAGATTGCGGGGGAAGCAAGAGCAGGAGTTGCAGTAGTGTTTGTTGTTGTTGGTGTTTGCCGATTCTTGGTTTTTGCTACTCCGCTTATACAAACATAGATTGTGTGTGCGTGTGTGTGTTGGTGCAATTCTGGCGGGAAATGTAAATTGTGTTAGCAACACTTAAGTTCACCTGTTGGCAGCGACTATTACACACACACACACACATGCATGTGTGTGCAGGTATCTACGTCCACGGTGGCAGCGGCACTGAAACTGACAGCAATTGCGGAAGCGAAATAAATGAAGTGCAAGTCGATTTCGAAGTGAAAGTCAGCGGATGCTGCAAAATTTTACACACTGCCAACGAGCGAGCAAAATGAAGATGCGATTGTCAATTGCTTGTCAAGCATGGAAGGATGCGCACTCTTTCTCCATACTTCTTGTGTGCAGTTGCCACGCTTGTGGGTTCGTATGTTGCAAGTTGTTACATTTAAGTAGTCACTTTAGAATGCTGATGTGGCAGAAATTGCTGGCTGAGACAATGTTAATAATGATAAGTATGATGCCGCTAATGGTGTTGAAGGCGGGTGGGAGTATACGGAACTAATGGTGAGGAAGCGCAGTAGCTAGAGGAAGCATCCCATAACAATCACTTAAATTGACTAATAAAATATTAGGGATGCATGCAACAACCCAGTACACAGTAAAGGGCAACTGATTGGGCACAATTTTAACTATCTAATTAATATGGAATACCAAAATATATAACACACAACTGATAAAAAAAATATTTAAAAGACCGCACAATTTTTGGCGTATGCCTAGAAATATCACGTAAAATCTGTTTTACCAGATTATGTAGGCAATTGAGTAGTAAAGTCCTCTCTCGACGAATAAATTGAACCCTTTTTCGGCTCTCATCAAGCCCGTTCCAAAGTATGGCGCAGACGCTTGGACGATGGCAACAACCGATGAGGCGTCCCTTGGAGTGTTTTAAAGAAGGACTCTGCGGAAGATTTTTGGACCTTTCTACTCGTACGTTGGTATGTATGAGATTCACGGTGACATAGACATAGCGACCGCGGTAGCCAAATGGGTTGGTGCGTGACTACCATTCGGAATTCACAGAAAGAACGTTGGTTCTAATCTTGGTGAAAACACCAAAATTAAGAAACACATTTTTCTAATAGCGGTCGCCCCTCGGCAGGCAATGGCAAAACTCCGAGTGTATTTCTGCCACGAAAAAGCTCCCCATAGAAATATCTGCCGTTCAGAGTCGGCTTGAAACTGTAGGTCCCTCCGTTTGTGGAACAACATCAAGACGCATACCACAAATAGGAGGAGGAGCTCGGCCAAATACCCAGAAAGGGTCTACGCGCCAATTATATACAGGGTTGGCCATATTAAACTGACCCATTGAGTAACCCTATAACTTTTTACTGTAATTTGAAATCTAAGGTTTACGTCAACAAGCCAAAGACACTAGGCGCACTTAAGGCCAATATCCGACGGGAAATAGCCGCCATATCGGCCGAGACGCTGGCCAAAACTATGGAAAACGCCGAAAAACGGGCACATTACGCTATACGAGCTAAGGGCGACCACTTGCGCGATATCATATTCAAAAAGTGATGTAAACGAATCTCCTTGAACTAAATTAAATGTTTTTCACAATGAAAGACAAAAAAATGTTTCTTTTTCCATATTTTTTTAATAATCACATGGGTCAGTTTAAGATGGCCAACCCTGTACATATCCAAATACGTGCTAAGGGCGACCACTTGCGCGATATCATATTCAAAAAGTGATGTAAACGAATCTCCTTGAACTAAATTAAATGTTTTTCACAATGAAAGACAAAAAAATGTTTCTTTTTCCATATTTTTTTAATAATCACATGTATTAAGTTTAAGATGGCCAACCCTGTACATATCCAAATACGTGCTAAGGGCGACCACTTGCGCGATATCATATTCAAAAAGTGATGTAAACGAATCTCCTTGAACTAAATTCAATGTTTTTCACAATGAAACACAAAAAAATGTTTCTTTTTCCATATTTTTTTAATAATCACATGGGTCAGTTTAATATGGCCAACCCTGTATATATATATATGACATAGCGAATAAAGATCCAGCGGTTCGTAGCAGGGGTAGCAGTTGGTGGTAACAGAGGAAGGGGAAGACCTCCTCTGCCTTGAAAAGATAAGGTGGAGAAGGACTTGGCTTTATTTGGGGGGTCCAACTGGCCCTCGTTAGTACGAGAAAGAAACTACTGGCGCGCTTTGTTAAACTCGGCCAACTGATATGACTCATTAATTGAGTTCAGATCGTTCGACTACTTAAATTCCATGGCAAGAATTAATTTTAGGGAATAATTCAATTCTTAAACCCTCATTTACCTCTAATTATTTATTCACACTCTAACTTAATCTTATAATTTCTAATTTTAACTGATTTCTTACATTATCTATTGGATTAGGTTAAGGTGACAGAGAAAAAACCAATGCCCAAGCATCAACTAAATGGCCAAATATAGTTGAAAACAGTACGGAAACTATTTGGGACATTTCTGCAATGCTTCACGCCTCCATAGAGCGAGCTGGTTTGCTTCTGGCTCATTTCGGAATCAGTTGCAGAATGATACACACCAGTCTTTTGACGTATAAAAAAAATACGATAATGTCAAAAGAGAAGCTGCAACATCAAACATTTCGCGCACGCATTGCCGTTAACAAATAATAAATGTTTTCCTCTTGCTCACTCACAGCTTATCCATTATTTCATTTAGCTCTTCGATTGCTCTGCTGATTGCTCATGTCCACCCGTGGCTCGATGTTCTTTTGTTGTGTGTCTGCAATGCGTAAAATTGAATTTAAATTTTTAAATGCATCAGCGTTGGCGCTTTTCTTGCAACGCGTTGCAACTGTTTTCGCTTTCGGCAATCACTCCGGGCTGGACAGTTCTCCGTTGTGTGACATTTATCTCCTTTACGCCTTTTAACCTTTCTGTATGTTGCCTCCGTGTACATTTACACGCACTGCCGTGGTCCTTTTTTCATATTTTATGCTGATCAATCGCCGCCCTGAGGCATAAATTTACAATTGCCGGATGTACTACTTTTGCGTGATACAAATGCGCGGCTATGTAAGTATGCTACTAGTGTGCATGTGTGTGTGTGTGTGTGTAATATATTATGTATGTAGTTATATTTTATTGTTAGATTTGTAGATAAAGAAGCTTCTTGGAAATATCTTTCCATAGGGACTCACACGTACTTATATAGTCACATACATACACACATGCCTACTTGTGTATGTGCTTATCGCATACCTACTTGCGTTGTTCTTTCACTAATCGATTGATATACCTCCAGGAATTCGCATAAATTGTTTTACGCCCGTTTGTTCATACGCGTTTTCACATTTTCATTTAATTTTAATATCCACTTCGGCTTGCCGCTTTTGGTCGACATCTGCACAGTGAAATCAAATAAATTGAACGCGCGTTTTTGTGTTCGATAAATTACATTGGATCGATATATTATTATTTTAATGAAAAAATCTCATTAACTCATGCGAGATATATGGAAATTTTATTTGTAGGTGCCACGCAGCCTAATTGTAGGCAGACAGGTGTACATTTCAAACGAATACAACCTTAAATTAAATTTGAATTAAAAATATGTACATATGCCGGTTCTTTCAGAATATTGTGTGAATAGTTATTTAAAAAAGTAAGTAAAGTGTTGAGGGTAGTTTTTAAGAATAAAATGCTACTCAGTACTAGAATTGCAATGTAACCGTTTTTCAGTTACTATATCAGTTTTATTTTATTTATTAAACAACAAACAGGATGCCCACCGACTCTGTGATAGATACACACAAACAAAGTTCTTATGACAAGAGTTTCATGTGCAACTTCATGTGCAAAAAAGTAGACTTAAAGTAAAAAAAAATCAAAGTCTAACGAACAAGAATAAGCATTAAATTGGGCCAGCAACCTCCTAACAAGAGCATCGATCCCTTAAGGGGGTCTTCTGGTCTCGAGGCCCTGAAATGAAGGGTTTTTTTGGGGATTGATTGTGACAAATCCTGTGAATATTTAAAAAAAAATTTTTTTTTATTTTAAAGGTACTTGGCTTTTAAAAAATGGTTTTGACTTTGAAAAAAATTAACACCCGCGACCTTGAAATGGCGCTGAAGACGTCCACCTCCAAACGAAACAGGTCTCCATTTTGGTCACGGTTTTTCCACCTGGGTAATCAGAAAGCAAAAATTAGATATGCGTTGTCTTCAGAGTTGCCCTGGTTAAGTTTTTCCGTGACAGATTTTTTTTTTAAATTTTTTTTCAAAAGTTATGCAACAATTTGCAAAAAAAATTTTTTTTTGCTCATTTTTTGAACTTTAAAAGGTTATAAAAACGGAATGAAAAAAATTTCAAAAATCGTACACGGGGAAACTTAGCGGTAAGTTTTCCGAACCTTTTAAGACCAAAACCATTGAAATCGGAGTATAACTACTATGAAAAGTGTGACCAAAATGCTTAAAAAACACGATTTTCGGGAAAACGCGTTTAAAGATAAAGTTTATGATAAAACGGCCGGAGGAGGGTACACTTCGGTGCCCAGAAAAATGTGAAAAAATGCGATTTTCAAAAAATCCTTTCTGTGGCGTATTCTCGCATACACATACAACAAAATTATGCAAAAAAAAAAATCGATTTTTTTTTCGCTGGAGTCCAGAAGACCCCCTTAAACAGTTTAGCAATACGCACAAAAAACAATTAATTCCAAAGGAAAATGCGTAACGGAACATTAAAATGTATTTTCTTGAGCAGAAGAAGAAATTGGGCTCGCACAAATTTCAAAGACAAAACACATCGACAACAGAACATGCCTAGACTCACATGAGATTTATTAATAAGCAACGAGAACGATATATCGGAATGAGATCAACGAATTGTAAAGCTCTCTGAACAGACACAAATCTTTTACAACATACTTAATGCAGTGGTCTCCACACGATTACCGGGTATTATAACGTGGACCGAACTAAGGACGAGTACAACAATTTGATGGATCAGAAAACGAAGAAGAATTTCGACGAATAAAGGACAACGTTGCGAACGATTGAGAAATAATGTAATTTATATGAGTGATGAAGTTTGGCTTGGAGTCCAAATATTGGGTAGTCGAAAAAGTCTTTTCGTATTTCTAATCAAACTTCAACTCATTTTTTTTATATTTATAATAAACTTTATTAACCATTTATTGTACCATTTTGGTCGACCACCTTTTGCCATTTTTCTTCTAGAGACATTATTCCATCAGTGTAAAACTTTTGTGGTTTCTCGTCGAAAAACTGCGACGAGTAATTTTCACAGACTTCTTTTCAAGCGAACTTTACCCCTTTAAGGGAGTTCTGCATTGACCGAAACAAATGGTAGTCCGATGGTGCAAGGTCAGGGCTATATGGTGGATGCATCAAAACTTCCCTGCCAAGCTCTCCCAGTTTTTGCCGAGTCATCAAAGATGTGTGTGGCCTAACGTTGTCCTGATGGAAGACGACGCTCTTTCTGCTGATCAGTTCTGACCGTTTTTTTCGATTGCTTGCTTCAATCTCATCAGTTGTTGACAGCAAAGTGTAGAATCAATCGTTCGAGCAGGCTGGAGCAGCTCATAGTGGATGATTCCTTTCCAATCCCACCAAACACACTGCATAACCTTTCGAGGCGTCAATCCTGGCTTTGCGACCATTTGTTGAGCTTCATCACTCTTGCAGCATGATCTTTTTCGTACATTATTGTCGTATTTGATCCACTTTTTGTCTCCTGTTACCATTCCCTTCAGAAATGGTTCGATTTCATTTCGTTTTAGAAAAGAATCGCAGATGTTAATTCGGTCCATTAAATTTTTCACAGAGAATTCATGTGGTACCCAAACATCGAGCTTCTTTTTGTAACCAGCATTTTTTAAATGGTTCAAAACCGCTTGATGATGAATGTTTAGTGCCTTGGCGATGTCATGGCAGCTTATGTGACGGTCCTGGTCAATCTTTTCCATAATTTCATCGACTTTTTCAACGATAGGTCGACCGGAGCGAGGTGCATCTTTCACATCGAAATT
The DNA here is from genome assembly GCF_027943255.1 of Anastrepha obliqua. NCBI lineage: Eukaryota > Metazoa > Arthropoda > Insecta > Diptera > Tephritidae > Anastrepha > Anastrepha obliqua. Next base: position 128,734,435 of record NC_072894.1, read on the forward strand.
TCCAGAACGGAAGCGAGCGAACCATTGTTGTGCTACACGAACTGATACAGCATCGTCCCCGTAAACTTCACAAATTTCATTGGTGGCTTGCGTGGCATTTTTCCCTTTTTTATATTTACAAAAATTTCAAAATATAGCAAATTTCTTCATTATTTTCACTCATTTTTGAACAGCTATAACTTTTTTTCAACTTGTCCGAATTTAATTTTTTTTTGGTTAAATGAAGCTTAAAATGTCACCTTTCTAACACCGTATGATATGCCACAATGTGATTGGTAGCACTGGAGATAGATGACTCCAACAACATCTATTGACATAATACGAAAAGACTTTTTCGACTACCCAATAGATACGCAGTTCTTTTAAAACATTAATTGAGTGGCTCAGTGCCTTGCCTAACCCTCGAAATTTCATATTTGGAGTTACTATGCGACACTACTTAGAAATACTCCAAACTATCCGTGCTAAAGTTGCACATCCCTAATTTTTGAACGAGACAAGGCTGACATCTATGGGCAGTTTTGGCAATCTCAGTATGACAAAAGTTATTTGGGCCATTTCTGCCTAGCCATCAAAACATGGCATGCTGTTTTCGTTATCCGACTTTTCAGGTGACGATAGTGATAAAGACAAAGACTACTTACCTTCAGATGAGGTCTCAGGTATTATAGTTTCATTTATTCTTAACCAAGTTCATGGCTTACAAAATATTTTAAGTGTTTAAGTTAGGTTATGTTCCATGGGAGAGAATGACGAGCAGCTCGTGGAGAATAATAAAGGGCGAAAGAGAGGCAGGCAGCCTCACAAACATAAACAATATATTAGAAAACTAAAGCGTGCACGTGGTGAAAAATATCTATCTACAAAAGGTCGACTCATTCCACAAAAACGGTGTGACTTATCAGAATGTGGATGTGTACTTCACTGTTCTCAACAGATTTCTGAAGACCGAAGAAGAGATATTTTTAAGGGATTTTACAGTATGGATGGGCCCATGAAACACTCTTTCTTTGCAGGTCAAATTGGTTACATATATTAAAAGAAAATATACCAAAAATGAAAACAGTCGTAGGGTTAAGACAAGAATCTACAGGCTTCGAGATGAACAAGGAGAAGACAAAATTGTTTGCAAAAAATTCTTTAAAGGGACACTGACTGTATGCGACGGAACCATTACAAATGCATTAAAGAGAAAGCAGCAATCTGGTACGCCGAGAGGTGACTTAAGAGGAAAACATACTCCACATAATAAAACTAGCTAGGCAGATGAACAAATGGTTTGCGATTTTATAGAACAATTTCCATCGTACGATAGTCATTATTGCAGGCGAAATAGTAACAGAAAATATTTAAATCCAGACCTAAACATGAAAATGATGTATGATATGTATAAAAATTGGTCCATTGACAATAAGCACCATACAGTTTCCCTATTTATTTTCCGACACATTTTTAATACAAAATTTAACCTGCATTTTCACCAACCGCAGAAAGACACTTGTCAAACATGCAACGAGTTCAAGCTAAAAATAAATACTTTGCAGACAGAAGCTGAAAAGCAGACTCCCAAAGTGCAACATGACATTCATTTACGACAAGTAGATGTCTTCCGGGATATGAAAAAACGAGATGCCGTTGCAGCCAGATCTAGCAATAATACAAAGCAAGTAAACGTTTTCGACCTACAAAAGACATTACTTACTCCAGTTTTGACTACCGGAGTTGTATACCACAAACGTCAACTCTGGGTGTATAACCTATGCATACATGATGAAGTAAATAATGTTGGACACATGCACGTTTGGGATAAACATATTGCATCAAGAGGCGCACAAGAAATCGCATCTTGTCTTTTGTACCACATAAAAAACTGCTTGCCGTCAACTACAGAAGAAATCACTCTTTATAGTGACAGTTGCGGGGGCCAAAACCGAAATATTAAAGTGGTTTTGGCTCTTTCTTATGTTCTACAACATTCGAAAATTGGAAAAATTGACATGAAATTTTTTGTACCAGGGCACAGTTTTTCAACATGCGACCAAGATTTTGGAATAATAGAAAGGGAGAAAAAGCACCATCCCCATATTTTCCATCCCGATGATTGGTTAAATGTTATTAATTCCGCTAAGAAAAAAAGTCCTAAATTCAATGCTCATCAGATGAAAAAAAAGATTTGTTTTTTAGTACAAAAACTTTGGAAGAATCTATTACACATAGGAAGGTTTCAACTAAAAAAAGGGAAGGTCGAATGGCTTAAAATTAAATGGATTCAGTTGCGAAAAGGAGAGCCAAGGAAATAATATATTTTATAAGTACAATTATGTTGAAAATGATCTACTTTTCAGTACACTAGACCTGACAAAAAAATCTGGTAGGGGTCGCCCTTCGCTTTATTTTCCATCTCAATTACCGGCCCTGTTTCCAAATGGACGCGCTATAGCTAAAGAGAAGAAAAAGGATTTGATACATCTTTTGAAATGTGTGCCTCCTGTGCGTCATGACTTTTACCAATCACTTAATGCAGGGGTTGTTGAGCAAAATGAAGAATCAGAAATTGAAGAAAATGACGAACAGCAATTTTTCTCATCACTTCAAGGATGCCTAACCATCACGTCCTATTTGCTTAGTAAGCGCCAAAAGTGCCTATACGTTTGTACCACGTTTGTGATGATGAGACAATAAAATATTTATTTTCTTAAGTTAATTTTTAGTATTCAAGGAATGTATTTTCAGTTTAATTAAATGTTTCAAACCTTCCTAAAAAGGCTGTTTAATTTTTAATTACCTATTAACTTTGTCACTAATTATTAGGAAATGACTAAATTGAGGCTTAGGCAAGTATGGCACTGAGCCACTCAATTGTCTTTAGCAGTGGGCTTGAGATGCAGTAAGAGGCTGGAATAATATTGAAAACATTCGCGAATGTAGTACAGTGACAATTATTAATGTTGAGGATCAAACGCATATGCACACACCAACTATATAAGTACTGATGCACTGATACGACAGGAGTGGCTCTCTCATACAGAGTCTATTATCAAGATAGGATGTTTTACACTTTAAAAATTTTGAATGAAGCTGAAACCCTAAAGTTTAGCTATGAATATTGGGTAAGATGTCCTATCAAGTGCCTCAGAAAAACATGCGTTAATAGCATCCATTTGATCCAAACTCTTTTGAAAGGTATCCCAACTATTCTCCGTAAAGGCAGCTGATTTAGGTAACTAAGATCTGTCCGGAACAAACCCATGTTGATTGGTCATAACAAATGTTTCACTGCAAAGTGTATTTTGTCCTTGACTGTGCACTTACGCAGTTCAGAAACTGTGTTTAGCTTGGAAATTGGTCTATAATTTTCAATATCATTTTTATTGCCACTTTTAAGAATAGGCGTCATAAGACTCCATTCCCAGTCATCACGAAAGACTACAGCAGAAAGTGGCATGTTAAAATACGTCTTAAAGGCGAATTAAGACAGGACAACTTTTAATTAGAACGAACAATAGGTCATCAACATCAGTATTAGTGGATGGCTTAAGCTGATTTATGCCAACAATGACATCATCGCAACTCGAATTTATTTCTCCCAAGCTAAACAGGAGATCTTTAGATACAAAGTCAGCATCAGTATTGCCTAAAATAAAATGCGAAGAAGCAAATTTGGACAAAATATTTTTGTGAGCCTCATGATGTTATCCTTTAAATTAAGTGGTTTTTATAATAATATTGTCTAAAGCTTTCGAGGCATTTCAGACTTATGAGAAGATTTTTTATGACACCGAGATGCAAGAAAAAGTTTAATGTTTAATCTCGCCAGTAAGAGGTTCAATTGATGAATGATATATTCTTTATATGTTTCTCACATTTCGTGTTTTTTGTTTATCTATCTTTTTAGTGAAATTTCTGCGGGAAGTGACACCATATTTTCGAAAGGCCAGCATAATTTCCGAGGTAGGCTGGGAGTTGCAGCGAGCCTTTCTATGTCCGTTGGGACCTGGTGCGCCCACATCACCGCCAGCGCCGAAAATAACTCCGCGCGCCGATACGCGTTACATACCCTTGCAGTTGACACACTTGGCGCGAAATTTGAAATACATTGATCCGGGTGAGTAGGACGCAAGTTGAGCCGTTTAAGTATATAAATTAGGTATATTAAAAATTATATTACTTTTACTTAAAAAATACATTTTGCTAGAGGAATAACAAAAGCGCCTAAAAATATGTAACATCTAAAAGACTGTACTAACAGTTTATCAGTATGAGATTGACGCTGTATTAAGACGGGGAATCTTAATATTCAATTTTGCATATTTAACTCAATGTAAAAACATACTTTTTGCTTAAAATTTATTTCAGAATCGAACGTATTAATTTTCATATTCGATGACAGCTCATTTGCAAGGTTTTAGTTCGTATCCAGTTTTAAAGAATCAAATATGGTTTAGTGAAAAATCGCATGCCACACTTAAATTTAAGCAAATATGGAAATGTGTACTTACCGACATAAATGAATCCACAATTCAATCACGCAACAAAACCAGCTCGCAAAGTCGACCTAAAATCCCTAAAACCCAACTGCATAGCCCAGCGCAGTGATTAAACAGTTCATGCCGAGTGCCGCCCCTATATGTGGCACACTCTGTGTCTATTCAGCAAAGCGGCACAAACGCACCCGTCACCGTCACCGTCACTTGCAATATCCGTAACAGTAATGGCAATAGAACAGCAAGTGCAAGTGAGGGCGGCTTGTCATTTGCATGTGGCAGCAAGTTATATGTGCAACGATAATGACAACATCAGCAAATACGATGGATTGCACCAAACTGCCAGAACAGAATACTCGCTCTAAGACAGTGATCTGATGACAATGAGTGTCGGCCCTTTCCGCCCGGGGCACTGCCTTATTACTTGGGCTGGAGGCTGTGAAGGTGGCAGGCATTGATTGCATGCAGCGTTGTGCTGTCTTCTTTGCCCTTGTCGTAGTTGCCACTATTTGTTGCACTAGTTATTGCTACTTCTGCTCTTCTACATGCTTTTAATCACCAGCCTTTGCATCCTTTCACTCGGGTGCCGGGCCCCACCTCGACCACCTCCATGCCGCCGACTTTTATTTCCCTTCACAATGGCAGCGTATGCACTCAGCTTGCAACGTCTTTGCTCTTTATCCAACGTGACTCGAACACAACCCTTCGTTACAACCTTCCTTGCTGCAATACAATTCTGCGCCCTCATTTCTTTAGTTGCAATGAGTTCAGGGTTTTTGTGGTTAATCTTTCCGCCACGTTGATTTAATGCAACGCTGGCGTTTGGGGGCAGCAAACGCCTTCGTTGCAATTGTTCAAGCTGATGGGAATGTTTCCGTTGTTGTTGTTTTTGTTGTTGTTGGTGTTGTCAAGACTATTGTTTAATCACTAGGAAAAGTACTAACGGCATCATTGTTATTGTTGGCACTCATTGCCGCAGATGAAATGCTCCAAGAGAGATAGTTTATAGAGAAGCGAAAGAAGAGTGGGAGGCGCGGGAAGGAGAATGCAGAAAGTGGCAAATGAGTATGCTGCAAGTGTTGCAGTTATTGTAATGCCTTATTTGTTGATGTTTTCTTTTCTTAATTTCTTTGTGCTGCAGCTATTGTGAATGGCAACAAATGGTGACTCTCACTTTGCCATTTGCACACTGCCCTCTTGTTGTTGGTGCGACTTCCAAACTATATTTTCGCTATTACGCTTTCTAAGTGCATTGTTCCATGCATCTCTTGTCAGTTTTTGGCGCTTGTGGCAGCGATTTTTTTATTATTGCTAAAAAATTCTAGCAAATTGTTGGTCAAATATCCACGCACTGAGCAGAAAATGAGTTGCTTTCACCGAACTTTGGAGTAACTTTGTTCATTTGCTGTGTTTTCAAAGTTGGGTATCTTTAAAAACCTAAGGGCGCCCAGCGGATGGACGCTGAAAGCCGAGTCGAGCCGAGTAAAGCTGATACCGATCGGTGCTGAACGTGAGAATCAGTGCTGGATCTGGCGCGTACTTTAGTTCTTGGGTGTTTGGACGAGTTCCTCTTCCTATTTGGGGCATGCATCTTGATGTTGTCCCACTTACAGTTTGAAGCTCACTCCGAACGGCAGATTTTTTTCTAAGGAGTTTTCTCATGGCAGAAATACACTCGGAGGTTCTCCATTGCCTACCGAGGGGCGAGCGTTATTAAAAAAAAATGTGTACATCATTTTGGTGTTTCATGCACAGAGAACCTAGGAGAGAATCGAGATGAGAGAAAGAGATTGGGTAGAATAAAGATAGGGATAGCTAATCCTGTGAGAATTCGTTCCGCTGAAAATTATTAATAACCACATTGTATGAAAAAATTACTGAATAATACAATGCCGTTATAGCGGGAGTGAGCGACGAAAAACAGTGTCAAATTAAATTTTTCGCATTGATCATTTTTACTCCCGGCTGCGGTCGGCTACCACTCCGCGTTATGCACCCAATTTTAAAGCGCTCGCACCTATCGTCTTTGTGCTCAGCTCGATCTCCAGCACTCACTCTGCAGGTGCTCGAACATTCGCCATCTCGAAGGCTTTATCGCCTCGTTAATTGCTGTTGCATACATTTAGGTGCTTGGTAACTAACAAGTGAATTTTGCAACTGCGAATTTCCGATATTCCATAAGTCAGCTATTTACTGCAACGCTTAGAGTTTTAATATTTATCCTATCCTATTCCATCTCAAACTGACACAGCAATAAAACATTCGGAATCGATAAAAAGTTCAGCATCAACTCACAGTCATTAGAACAACAACAACAATCACTGGTGAAGAGCTGAAATAAGCATCTGGATTAAAACACATTTTGGAAACGCAGAACCCTGCTCTTTTATTGTAGTTGCTTTTACTGCTATATGCATGCTACAATATTTTGAATAGAAAAAAAGCGGATTTGATTTTCAAATACCATTCTTATCTGCGAACGCAGCCATATGCGCGTGTGTGTGTGTGTGCTAAGCCAACTCGAAATGCAAATGCGCTTATTGTTTACACTTTTCTTGTTACATTTGTTGTGTATATTTCTGCTTGCCGCCCTGCTCTGCCACATGGAAATCCGCGTATTTGTCAAAATTGTGCCATATCAGGTGTCGGTGCTTGGCGGCAAAAAACCGCCCGTTCTAAAAACCAAACAATTAAACAAATGGGTAGTGATTTATTGTTCAGACAAAATCCATATATATTTACATGTGAACGAATGCACACACACATATTTATGTATATAGCCAATGTACCTATAGCTAACTTTTAGTTGATATTTTTTGCTGTGATAATAACGTAAAAGTACAAGCAGCAGCTGCAAACCTGTGAATATAAATCTGTGAATGGAAAGAAAAACGGAACAATGCAGCTCGACAGGAAAGAATAAAAATGCAAATGGTGCTACTCAAGCCAGGAGTAGAGGATGCAAAGTATTTATTTTTATAAATAAAGTAGCGACTGACAAATTTTAGAAAGTTTAACTCCGTTGAACTAGTCGCTTTAGAAGTTGCTGTTTTTGTATATACATATATGTAAAGAGGATTGTAGGCGTTGTGAAGATAATTCCTCTTCTTTGTTCGCACATTTTAAATGTCTAAGGCGCTACCGCTTCTACTTTTGAAATGTGCGTCAATTGCGTTTTCTGCATCCGACCTAGAGAAAACAGATGAAACGGGGAATGATTCAGTTCTGCAGGCTGACCTTTCTTTTCTCGTATTACATTAAACACGTCAAATAGTAGAACTTCGAACTGTTTGTAATCCCATTTGGTGTCAAGTGACTCGAAGAGGTCCTGCTCAACACCGGCAGAGCTGGTAATTTCGATTGAAATAATTTTACATAGCCGAATAAGTTTTGCTGGAAGACCAAACAAAGGGTCTTATCAATGTGACGCCTAGATGACAGTAGAGAATAATTCCAAGCCAGCGTTTTTTTTTGTGCGTCATATTTGACATTTGTGAAGCAGGCAGATGTACAATATAACGCGTTAAAATTATTATGAAAATGGACGATCTTTAAGAAAAAATATCGCAAAATTGGTAACTATTTTAGTGGGCCTTTAAAGTGGTCCTGTGAATAACAAGGGGCATTCGCAGGCTGTGTCCTTACATTCCGGTTTCGAATGACTTTTATAACTCGGGGAATTCACACTTTGACAATCCTTATACGATCATATGTCCATCTCGATAGGACTGGAAAAATGGTTTAGTGTTTTATGAAAATGAGTCAGTATAGGTACTTATATATAAGTATCTATATTAGGCCGGGTCGATTTGCGGGGAGGCAAAAAAATCGCCCATTGCTCTGTGAAAATCATATTCTAGGGATCAAAATAAGAAACTTTGCCGAAGGAACCATACCTCTAAAACGAATTCTGATGTCCCCCAATTTGGGTCGAACTTTTTAGTTTCTTTTCTAAAACTCACTTAAATTAATTTTTTCATTTACATATGTTCTGACTAAATAAATTTCTTAAGAGAAAAAATAGATATTATTATAAATAAATAATAAATATTATTAAAAATAAATAAAAATAAAGAAAAAACATAGCCATTTAGCTGATTTTAGCTACCCAAAAGTTCGAGCCAAATTGGGGGACATCAGAATTCGTTTTAGAGGTATGGTTCCTTCGGCAAAGTTTCTTATTTTGATCCCTAGAATACGATTTTCACAGAGCAATGAGCGATTTTTAAATCGACCCGCCCTAATATATATATTATAATAATATATATATATATATATATATATGGTATATATATAAGGGATGAGGTCTCTGTTCGGATACTGTTCGCATCAGTATACGTTTCCGCTTATCTGATCATAGCAGCCTATTTCAAGCTGAAGTTTGGCGCTTAAAGAAAGCCTTTTAGAGCCAATTAAAGACGCAGTTACACTCAGAAATAGTTACATGTATTCCGATAGTCAGGCGGCTCTGAAATCGCTTCAATCATGTAAACACTCCTCGAAAAGAATGGTAGAGGCCTATGAACTATTAAGAATACTCGCACAGTTTTTCTCTATAACTCTACTTCGGGTGCCGGACCACAGTAACGTTGAGGGTAGCTGTAAGGTGGATGAGTTAGCTAGACTGGAGACTGCACTCCGAACTACTCAACGCAAAGTTAATATACCTAAGGGCACTGAAGGATGCAACAGTGAGACAACATATTTTGACTTTTGCGAAGGCTGTTAGGATGCAGAATAGGAAGAGACAGTTGAACATCTTCTACGCCGGTGAATGGCTCTGTGTAGAAGAAGCTTGTCTTTGCTCGTAATCGCTTTCTGGACAGCATCTAATTAGATTTTAAAGTCCACAGGACGGTTTAAAGAGGACCAAGTAAAGTGAGGATAGGATAGCTGCGGTGGTATCACATGGGGACAGCCCCTTTAACTAACTTAACCCTGGAAATAATCGTCCGAATAAGTCGACAATTCAAAGGTCAAAGGTTCTGTCATGAATAGAAAAAAACTGGCAGATCCAAAACTGCACGAATTATTGAGAATATTAGGTCAACTTTTAATAGAGTTTTTGTTGCGAGCCTAGAGCTTTCCACATCTCCACACAAAAATTGGCTAGGATTAATCATCTGTAATTATGAAAAAAAAAATTAAAAAAACGAAGGTTTACCTGGTGAATTATGCGAAGAAGTACTGTGGAAAATTTCAAAATAATTGGCCTCCAAGGTTTTGACTTATCCCATGCACGGACTTCAAAAACAACAAATTTAAGAAAAACGCTTTAAAAACGAGGCGATAAGTTACCTGGTGTGGGTTTCTGGGCAATGGTGGTTTAAATACTTAGAACTTCGTAAATCATGCTCCGATCGACTAGATAATGAGGACACAATACCCTTGAGATATTTATAAATGAAAACTTAAAAAAAAGCCCTGGAAATAAAGTTACCTCCCTAATTCAAGCACCCCATGAGCGTTGCTTTTAGTGTTACAGGAGTTTCGCCTGTATTTATTTGCAGTTTAGTGCAACTCTGTGCTGCCAATTTCGACTGCATTTTTAATTGCGCTGAAAAGTAACAGAAATTCACAGTTAAGGTGGTAAAAAGATAAATGCTACAATTAACAATAACAAACTACACCAGAGTGAAACGATTTTGTTTGAGCAATTTTTGTAAGCACTTACACACACACACACACATATATACACATACACACATACTCTCCAGAATAGCGAATGGGCAACGTAAAGCGTAATTATGCAACAAAGTTATGGCATAAAAACTGTTTAATTATAAATAAATGGCGAAGGGTGTGCAAAGCGGTAATGAAGCGACCAAACAAACAAAAAAGATACAGCATAGAAAAACACAAGTTGCACAAACTATTTTGCCAGATATTTACCTAAGCTATAACTAAGAGCAGTGAAGAACGGCGTATGCGCGCAGAAGATAGTGAGCGTAGCATGCAGAAAGTTTGTAATTTACTACACGCTCGGCGTTTGCAATGCAATAGCAAAAATAAACAAAGAACTGCACAACAACGGGATACCGAATTTTCGTTATAAGTTTGCGTTGCACGAGCGGCCAACTTTGCCTCCAAAATAACCACAAAAGTACGATTACGCCGCTGAAATTGTAGGTGTTTCAGACTTCGCCGCCAGCCACCATACTTACGAGTATACATGCCTATGTGAATGTGCGCGTAGGTTTGCTTAAGCAGCAGCGCCGCCTACTCACTGCTGGTGTTTTCTGCGCTGTGCGCTTCACTCATTTTCATATAAATTAAAAAAGGAAAGCAGCAAAAAATAAAAAAGGAATCGCACTTCCGCTACACGCCACTTCATTATGTGCGCGCCATCGCTTTTCGCCAGCGGCTCACTGTGAAAATATTTCGCAGTGGGCGGAAGGCAATGACAGCTGGATTGGTGTGAAATAAATTTGCGGTAGTGCCTTTCTCGCGCTGTCATTTGTTGTATGCAATGTTTGATTTTTTCTTCGTTTCATCAAAAATTAAAAAGGAAAATAGAAAATAGAAAAAAAAACGTGAAGCGTGAAAATTTGCATTTATGGTAAATGCTGCCGAAAAAAGCACAACTTTCCTCTGCCAACCCGGTCTTTCTGCCCCGAACCGTCTTTTTCTCGCAATTTCTATTCAGCGTTGAGATTTAATCAAAGTTCATTTCCATCCATATTTCGCGTGCTTTACGCAACATTTTTGCTTCTATGCTTCGCAGTCACTTTGCAATAATGATGAGCTATAATTTCAGCGCTGCGGCGGTAGGTGCGCCCTTACGTATGAAGGGGCAGTGCGTAGGTAGTATGTAGTCAGAAGGGAAGCGCCGTAAATGAAAATATGTATTCTAGAACTGTTTCGCTTTATATTACTTTATTAAAAATGTATGTTTCACTGGATGCACAAACAACGTAACACGGCGGTAACGCTAGTGGCTGGGGCACAAATTAAACAGCATAAGCAGCAGATATGAAAAGATTACTATATTAGTTTGGGGAAAAAGGAATCCAATATTTTTGAGTAAAACTTTTTCGCAAATGGTTTAAACTTGTTTTATGGTCGATCTTTAGTTCCTGGACGATGGCACGACTACTAACATGCCCGTCAGCTTCGATTAATGATTTTATCGATATTTATAACATTCTCGTCATTTTCTTTAACATCAAAAAAGCCTGAACGGAATCAACGGAGCCAAAATCCGTTGCAGTATCGGCACCATTCAAATTTATCAAAGAAAACTTGAAAATGTACCAAGTGTTCTCTTTTTGACTTCCATTGCTGGCACCCTGTAACTCAAAACTTAAAGGAACAACCAAAAAGCAGCAAAATAATTTTTTTAGTGTGAAATATCACCTTGACCACAATACCGATTTGCTGTTTTGATCTTAAGCGAATGCCTTTCAGTACCACACAAAGAGAAGCAGAAGTTAAGGAATTACTCAAATTCCAAAGAACTTCAAAATATTTATAGAGGTAGGATTTAAATTAAAACCAAACTAACTTTATATTTTTTGAGTGATTGCTTAGTTGAAAGTCCGCTTCATGAGGCCTGCAAGCAGCCAAAGTTTCATTTTACCCAAAATATTGGCTATTCTATTTTAACGAGACCTTATTTTTTATACAAGAATAATTATAAAAATTGGGCATTTTCGGAGATAATTTTATAGCGTTTCGTTACATTCTGCGCCTGTACCGCACTTTTTTGGCTATATTTAAGGTGGTGCATCACCAAGACCGAGTAGTTCGCCTTAACTCGATGATGAGTTATTTTCAAGTTTCCCGTAGTCTATCTTTCTCTGGAATCAATTTTCCAACTCCATTAAATTTCCTTATCTTTAGCCATGGTTCATTTTTTTTTTTTATAATATAATTTATTTTATATTTAGAAGGAATTTTGTTACAGGAGGAAAGATTTTTCTGCACAACTGGGATCATCTACTGGCTAATTTTTTGATTCCATAATTCGTACATTTACAGAGAATATCCAATATTTCTTGCGAATTCTTATGAACTTATGCTGCTGGAGAGCCTAATCCCTAGTCGTTTTTGTCTCAGAAAGGCAGGTGGCAGTTCTGGGAGTTCTATTTTACTATTGCAGAAGACTTTTGCGTGGCCACTTACTCCATATTCGTTTTGTTTGGGTGCATTTCAGTGCTTCTAAAAATTTTACGCGGGGAGAGAAAGTTTCAGTTGCCACATAATTTATTCTTTACGAATATTTTTCTCGTAGTTTGTACTTCTTTTTGCCCTTAACTTCGTCCCTTCAACGCACATACCCACGTCACCTGATAGGAGAAAATTCCTCATCAACTCTTCATCGAATCTATAGCCTTAATTATGCCAATTACCGCTTTTATATATCCGCGTTTACGAGTATACCGTCAAATCCCATGCAATACATTTCGGACGAAAATATTTGCTCAGCGTCTCCTCACATGCGTTCGTTCATTAAATTTTGCATTAATGTCTTCCTTTTTCCATTTTCGCTTTTATTACGCTCAAATAATGTTTGCCATTTTCATGATTACCATGGTTGTTTTTGCTCTGTTTTATTTGCAGAAAACCGTTGTATCGAACTACATTCGCCGGACGGTGTGCACTCGTGCATTCTGCGCGCCTCCGATTCGGCCGAGGCATTGGTCTGGTTCAATGCGCTGCACTCGGCCATGTGTGGCAGCACTCAACGCGCCCTCACCGATGCCAATCGCGCGCTGATGAACGTCATCGGGGAGCTGAAGCACATCGGCTGGCTGAGTAGGCGCTTGAATGGTGGCAGCACCAGTGGTGGCGGAGGCGCAGGAGGTGGCGGCGGAAGCTCTGGCAGTGGTGGTGGTGGCGGTGGCAGCAGTGCCAGTGCCACTGGCGGCGGCGGGGCAGCAGATTTGGTAAGTGGTTAACAAAAGACTGGCTGGCTGGCTGACAGGCTCACTGGCTCAGTGCCGCAAGCTGCGGTGACCGACTGATTGATTTTCTCTGTCGCTACCCCACCTACAGTATCTTTCTAGCCTTTATCCACTATTTTCCTTTCTTTTGCCTCGTTGAATTTTTAATGAAATCGCTTTATTTACAATTCTTTTCCGGAATGCTGCTATTGCTTCATCGGTTTCTCTTTTGTTTGTTCTTACGATGACCTTGCAACATGCAACGATGACAATGTGCCTTGCATCACAGCCAAGTGGACGTTCCAGCTCGGAGAGTTCCGATGAAAACGAAAAATGGCAGCCAATTTTTGTCGCAGTAACCGAGCGCGAATTCAGGTAAGTGATTGTTCCATGATGGGTTGGCCCGCGCTGGCAGGGGTGAGTACCAATTGCCAGGTGGCACAATATGTATACTTTATAAGGATTATTGGCAGATTTGGCAATGCCAACACGACTTGGCAATAATAACAAAAACAAATGGTTATATTGAATGAGTAGTTTTCCGCTCTTTGTTGGAGTATTTTGGATGGCATGGCCCATAATCTACCCTCTGGCTTGTTATTGTTATTGCTGTACTGTGCTTGCGCGTTGTATGCTAAATTCGAGTGCAGCACAGACATTGAATCCAATCCGCCCGATTGCTGGCGAATGAAGTGCTTGAGCAAAGCTACAGAGGAGCGCATACAACTCGTAAGATGTGTGGCATGCCACAAAAAAAAAAGTCTGAAAGATACTCAAATGTAAATATTGCTTTCCATTATGCGCACACACTTACTCATACCTATACATGCATGTGTTTACTGTTTGCAAAGGGAAGTTAATACTGCGCTCCACTGCACTGCTTATCGAAGGCAAAAAATAAATCTCATAAAGCAAAAGAGATTCATTTTGTGGATTATATCAACATGTTCGAGTGAAACTTTCGAAAGAACACATGTTTAAGGCAATTTCTCAAGCAACGCTTATCTCTCTGTGTCTCTTTCTCAGGTGTTCTCTCCAGCTTAGCTGCTTAGCTCACTTCAAATTATAACCGAAATTTCTGCTTTACTTCCACAAGCGATGCAGGGGGTGCAGAGTAATATATAGCAAAATCGCCGCAAAGTGATTACAGATGGTGGTGGAGTAGTGCGTTGGTGTATCGCTGGATGATGGATTATTGTAATCACCGTAGATGTTTAAACTCGTGCGAACCTGCTTCCCACTTTACCTTTCATTACATACCCACATACATTTACATATGCAAATACGGGCATCTTTATGGCATTCCTCTACGTCGATGGTGCATAGAAACACATTTCTATGCATATACAGTGCGATTCACAATTATAGGTTGGTTGGTTAAAGTGGTGATTCATGCGGAGTCCAACTGGCGTTTTCGCACCATTTCGTTGGCATATCTTCGTTACCAACTTGTTTAGCGGTTATTTCCGGTCTGACTATATCCTGTCAGTGCAGGTTTATGGACCCTATTAGGTTGTTGACGACTAAGCTAGACAGTTGTTCGTGACTGTCGCACAATGGTTTGACCAGGGCTGATATTCTCTCCTTCCATAAGGCAGGACATTCATAGAGCAAATGGAAAATCATTTATTTTTTATTTGGTTGTTTACACCTACGGCAGTGTGTGTAGTTGTAGCATAGGGACTTTTTGACGAATTTAGACATTTTTTTTGTTTTTATTTAATTTAAATAATTTTCTATGAAAATATGTTTCATTCTACTACAAAAGACATATCAATACATATTTAAAAGTTAGTGCAAATTGAAAAAAAATCCCAATTTTTTATTACAATTTCAAACTTTTATTGCAGAGGTTTTAAAAAAATTTCATGTATGCATTGAAATTCGATATGAAAAAGTGCAAGATTAAAATAGCTTAAAAATCCTGTGTATTTTGATATGATTTTTTTGCTGACAGCCTTATGCATTTTCCTCCTAGGTATTAAGAGGGGAGCCTGGTTTATGAGGTCTAAAAATTGCATCTCTTTGCGATTTTTTTTTTTAAGGAAAAAATTAATTTAGCACTGCAAAGTGTTTTCTATCTTTTAATGAACATTTAAAAAGTATAAAAAATTTTTGTACTGGTTAAAATAAGTTGAAAAAAATGTGTAACATAGAAATTAGTAGAGCGCTGCAACTCTGGAGTTTCCAACTGGCGTACAAGATACAGCTCGTAATTATTATCTAAAGCAAAAAATTCAAATGGATTTCTAATTATCATGATTTTTTATTCTAGATGAACTAAGAAAGCTGAGAGAAATTTCAAAATTTCAACTTTTTGGGGTTTTAAAGAAAAAAATGCCTTTCTATAAAAAAAAATTCACTTCAACTTGATATAAAAATCTTGGACATTTTTTTTTTATCTACATATTTTGTCAGTTCAAATAGAAGATAATTTAATACTGAAGGGAATAAGCTATGATTCATTTCAAAAGGTTTATTAGCTTTTTTTCATTCATGTACGCCAATTCAAAGAAATCATAAAAATGAAAAGTCGAGAAAAGAAGGTAAAGTTTGTACTATTGCTGTCCGGTCACAGCGTAACTACCTAACGCTCGCCTACCTTTGGCTTTGTATCTACGGAATTATTGAGAATTAGGCTCTGTAACTTTGTGTGAATATTCTGAAATATATTAGGAATCGCTTAAAACGAAAAAAAAATTGATTTTTTTGACCTTATAAACCAGGCTCCTCCCTTAAATTGGAAGAAAACACATTGCACACTAAATGCTATCACAATGCATACTCGAACCTTTTGAGAAAATTCTTGAATTGAAAGGTAGAAATTTATATGGAATTTGTTTTCAAATTTGAACAAAGTTTAAAACTTGGATTTATATGGCTTTTGCAGTATGATGAACTATATATTTCTTAAAAAAAATCAAAAATAAATAAGCAGGAAATAAATTGTCAAAACGCGCCAAGAAGTCCCTGTGCTATAGTTATGAAACGCACTGTATTTTGTAGTATGTAAGGGTAACTGCCATCTCCTCATCTATATATTTCACTTATGAAGCTTTTCCTAGATTATGTGAATGATTTGCGGCACATGTGGCAGCTGATTTTCTTCTTCACTAATCTACGAATATAAAAAAATTACTTTGTGAGCAGAGGAAGTGCTTGTTGTTTGTGTGAAAATGCAAAATCACAGCTAATTTGTTACTAAATGGATATAAATATAAATATGTACATACGTTGAATGAATGCGTTGCAACGTATTGCTTAGGTTAATGCATGATGTCACTTTTTGGAGAAGTAGTTGTAACTTGTTTAGCTTTATATAATTTTTTCTTCTTACTCCAAACATTTAAGCTTTATCGCTTATTTGACTTCTTTGCCCAAATTGAAGTCAATTCTCGTTTCAAAGGCAGAGAAGTCTTAGACGTGTAGGACTAAAGAAAATGCGCTTAATTGATTGCTCGCTATGAGAGAGAGGAAGGGTGAAACTGGAATTCCAGGTCTAAGTGGACCCTTCTACACCCTCATGAAGCGTTCCCACGGCAGTCGGTCTACGTTACCGAAACGACCTGGATTTATATCCGGCCAAGGGCTTTCACACCAGCAGCATTTCCGTACATGTATGAGGAATGTTTATGCTGCTACAACAACAATAGCATTTTAGTGGAGAGTAGCAATCTTTTAACCAAAATTGCATGCTTTGCTATGCAAGGTTGGCTGCGCTGCCTTAGGTAGCCTAATTTTGTAGTCCAATTTTTGTAATTTTTCTTCCTACTTATGGCCTTCCTAAATGGCCTATTTCGGTTAATATGTTTTCCGTGTTGCAGAACTGATTCTGTGGTTTAAAGATTTCGACGCTACTTATGCGTAATTTTCGATTTTTGATCAGCACGACCAAAATCAGATTTTACGAAATTTCACTGTCTTGTCACTGTGGGCTTACTCTTAATCAAACATGGACAAATCATTGAATCTGCTGCTATGAATCTGACCTCTAGTTAAAAGTCTGCTGTTTACCAAACACTCTTCCCTTTAAATGCACTATGAATAGTTAATGACTTTTTTCACCCAAGAATCAGATGATCCAATTCTTATCTAAAGTTGCTCGATGAGGTATAAAATCTAGATTTTTTTTCTGTGAAGTAGTTTTCGAGATGTCGCTAAGCAACGGTTTAGGATTAAAGAAAAAGAGATTATCATACAAATTTCAAATATCTAGGAGTCCGTTAACCGGCTAAGATAATATACATAAACAACACATAAATCTTCCACATAATCTTTCTCTCAAATACTCCAATATACGCCTCATCAGATGTTATCATCGTTCAAGCTTCTGCGCCATGCGTTAGGACGGGCATGATGAGAGTCTTAGAAGTGTTGGTTTTGTTCGTCTAGAGAGAACTTTATTACTAAATCGTCCACTTTGTCCAAAGTAATACTTGTTGGCAAGAGAGTTCGAGCGTTGGATTTCAAGGCTGATATTGTTATCGGGGTTAATGCTGTTTTCTCTTAGTCTCTTACATAAGAGCACACACCGATACGGTACACACCGATACGCGAGTGTGGCGAGTGTTTCGTGTTGTCGTCGGTCCCAGTTTGGAAAAGGCAGAACTAACAGCGCGATAGTTTACAAGAGGGTAAGACTCCGTCAGAAAATATGAGATTTGCAAGTGGTCTTTCGATTTCTTTGAAACTTTGGGAAATATTAGTTCTAGGTAAGATACATTCGAGCCTAAAAGGATTTTGAAAAATTTTCAAAATTGAGTCATCTACGCCATGTTGAAAATCGGGACCGTGTTTTTTTCAAAAATCAATATTTCTTGAACCGGTGGATGGATTTCAATGCAATTTACAGACAATATAGAAACAAATAAGTAGTTTAAATTAGTATTATGTTAACAAAAAAATTTCGAAATTCTGACCAAAAAAAAGTCAAAAAAATTTTTTGAATCAATTTTTAGTTGATTTGGCCAGTTTTTTAGATTTTCTGTTATACACGTAACGATTCCTTATGATTTAACCTTTATTTTGAAAAAAAAATTTTATGGTGTCTATAATAGTTCTCGAGATATTGCGATTTTAGTGGAAGCGCGCAAGCACGGTTCGCGTACGCACGCACGGTTCGCGCTGCGTTATGTGTTCCTGTATGAAGTGACTGGAGCAGACTGCTGCAGGTCTGTGCGCGTTTTTCTACTCCCGCGCTGCGTAACCGCGAACTTCACGGTGCGCGCTTCCACTAAAATCGCAATATCTCGAGAACTATTATAGACACCATAAAATTTTTTTTTTTCAAAATAAATCCTTTTAGGCTCGAATGTATCTTACCTAGAACTAATATTTCCCAAAGTTTCAAAGAAATCGAAAGACCACTTGCAAATCTCATATTTTCTGACGGAGTCTTACCCATGACTTAAATACCAAAACATGTTTTTCTAGTTGAAAACTCATTTATTGAATTGTACTTGTACTTTTTGGTGCGACCAAGTAAAAAAAATACTCCAGTCGCTTTCGATCGCAATTGTCACTCTTTTTTAGCGAATAAATGTTCTTCTTTCTACCCCTTGCTGTTTGGAGTTATGTAAATCCATTTCGTTGGCTCCCGAGACTACCCGAAAGCTTCGTAGTCCGGTTTCATGTACGTAGTTAATCACAAACGATTTGCCGGACATTCATGTTTATTGTTGTTGCTATTACTGTACATATTTTTTAAAGCGCTCCCAATCTCGCTTTTGTTCTTCCTCGAAACGCAATGAATGCACGTCGCTCCTTTCTTTCAAAGAGCCCATTTATTATTGTTTGAAATTGTGTTTCTCATTTATTTATTTTTTTCTCTTCTCATTTATACTTTGTGGCAACATTTCGCAATATCACATCATCAATCAATGACAAGCGACTTTGGTAACCCTTTTTTGTATAGTAGCTTTGTTCCTTCTCTCTTTTGGCGGGCAGCAGAGTCCAGCAGTTCGTACATATGTTGGTGCAGTGGATAGTCAAATGGCTATGAAAGAGGTGCAGGTCTGTAGTATGGCATGTTTGTGGGAAGAAGGAGCGTGAAGCTTGAATGTATAAATCGGGTCGCAACGGCAGAATAACGTTACTGGTGGGACTTAAGTGGTACAATACATTTTAATTGGATTGAGATATAACGAGGCTCTTCGGAGCGTAGAGTAAAGTAAAGTGAATGAAAAATGAAGTATGAAAAATGGAAGAAAAATGTAATTAAATATTCATAATTTCAAATGCAAGGTGGGATAAAACGCTTTAAGCCAACGTGCCGGAGTTGATAGTAAAAAGCAATTTTGACATTCGCAAATTTATTCAAAATTTTGAATAACTTCAATACAACGCTTTACAGACATACACATACATATATACACAAGCATATATAGTAAGAACGTTGTTGTGCAATCAAAAGCAACAATCACGACAGTCTGTTGCATTGACGTAAGGGAAAATCTTCTTCCGGCATTCAGGCAGGATGCAGTTTTCTTAACATCCTGTGTTTGCATTCGAAGCTGGAGGAAGGAAAAGCGAAGCTTTGCGCAAGACCAACAACAAATGAGCCGGACAATAGACCAATAGCAGATTCAGCTGAGGTGCACAGAGGGGAAATGCATGCGTGCTGTCTCCATCTTACACCCGGCCAAATCGTCTACCATGGCCAAGATTGCATTTTCCTGCAAATTTCTGCTTTGTGCGAAGGAGATATCTTCTGTGACTCTCTACTACAAATATTTTTATTAATATAAATGTTTCTGTTTTCGTCTCGTGCGCAATCATTGCAATATAACAATATTGCTTGCAACGAGACATAAGAAAATAACAACAACCATAGTCACGAAATGCAGCTCCAATGCAATGAAAGTAACTGCAACTACAGGTGCGGATGAAGTGGCAAGGCGAGAAGAGAGTGGACGAACAATGGATGACAGAGCAAACGTCAAGCACTCCGCAACACAATTTCCGCAAATTATTTCCGAAACTGTTCATAAAAGTGATAGCCTGGCTACAGGCAAAAGGATGCAGGATGCAGTGCAAAAGGGCTAGATATTCGGGTGTACACACACATATGAACATAAATATGTGTGTGGAAATATTTAAGAAGAAGGAAGTGCTAAGGTCTAGCAATATTATATTACAAGTTTAACCGAAATTTGGGATCCCTGCTTTCGCAATTGACCACAAATTAATTAGACAAGTTTTATTCCACCCTTTAGGTGGATCTGCATGGCTATTGTCAACTCGAAACTAATCAAGAAAACTGAATGCAGTAATAAACATTGGGATAAAAGGAGGTAATCAACAGGAACCCTTCAAGGAGCTCACTAAGATGAAAAGGCAATCACATGGTAGCATAAATGAGGTATAGAATTTTTCTTGCGTTGTCCGTGGAAGTCCTTTGGTAACTAACTTTTCATTCATATCCAGTGGGGAGGGTGACGAATTGGTGTATTTTGACTGAGCTTAAGGTACTCTGAAGCCATGAGAAAATACAGGCTTTTAGGCAAAAACATGCAGTTCAATATCAGGCGCAATTACCGTGAACGGAAGATTGCAATCTTGTCAGAAAGCCTAATGTGGCCCTACCAACCTACCAATTTAGGGCACTCCAGAGAACTTTCGGGCTTTAAAGATTGCACGAGTTTACCTAAATCACCGGAAAGATACTGAAACCGTTTAAAATCTCGCGTTCGATGGAGTTACGGAGGACTTTTATCTGAAACTTTTTATGAAAGTTTTTCGAGAATTCCAAATTCAGCCAAAGCGATATATGTATGTTACGCTTTATTGTGTAGTTTATTATTTGAATACGTGGAAGCTGTCGGCGCTACATTAAATATACAAATACAAATATAAATACCAACAGTAGTAAAGATTCATAATAAATGCAGTTTATTGCAAACCTGTGCATTTGTCCGTGTCACAAAGCCAAAAGAAAGTGAGCTTTGTGTGGTGGTTGGGTGGGCAGTGCATGCTGATTGCTGACTGCTGTGGCAATTGGAGCAAGCACCAGTCGCCTAAGGATGGCATTTGGCATTTGCAGGAAATTAGCAAACCGAAATGAAATGAATTCGCATAGAGCAGATGATCAAGTCAGATGCGGAAATTTCGAATATTCTGGCAAATTGCAAAATTGCAAACGGAAATTGTTGCTTGCCATTTTCTAATTTGAGATTTCGCATTTATTGTGAATGCTTAATTGTATTGATATTCGATTATCGTGCAATGCATGGGATTCAATTGAAGTGAACTATTCTCTTTTAATGAAAAACTAAAAAAATATCGCTTAAACTTTTCTAAATTTTCGTCAAAATTCTCAAAATAAAGAGCGCTTAAATTTAATTAAACAAGTGAACGATTTTTAGAGCTCCGTAATTTACATGCAATGATTCCGGTTGGCAAAATGGAATGAAAAATTACAAGAATTCGATATGGCCATTATGAAAGTGAAAGCGTCAAAGGGTATTGGACCACCTGCCATTTTGTTCATATATGTCACAATTTTTCCCACTGTATTGAAGTTCTCATGGTATGGTGATGAATCAGAGGTAATGAATCAATTAGTTTTAAAGCTCTGATGACTTAAAAAAGCTTTAAACAAGTTTTCCATTTTACGTAAATCGGATCTAAAAAAGTGAGTATTATTGATTCAAAATTGAGTTTTTTTATTTGCTCAGAAAAATATTCAAATTTCTTTGTGTAATGACTTATCAGGCCTTCAACAGTGTTTTTAATATTTCCCGGATTGGGAACAAATAAACAAAAAAATTATTTAAAAAAAAACAGATTTCTATTGCCGCCGAGGGGCGTCTGCTGTTAGACAAACTTTTTTTATTTGGTGTTTCATGTACGAAGATTCGCATCTGCGCACTTCCGAATGGTGGACCAAAGGGGTTTTAACATTATTCTAGATTTGTGGGGGGTTGGACAAGTCCAAACACAACTGATAAGTTATTATTTTCTAGTATTGGCATATCAGCAGTGCCTTGTGGAACTCCGGCCTTTTTTTTTCGTAAATATCGAAAGTTTGTCCCGAAATAATAACATAAAAATGCCTCTGCCTCATATTAGTTTGGGGAAAAAGAAATTCGATATTATTTTCTCGTAGGGTTTTTGGGCAAATGGCTTAAAACTGTTTTATGGGCGATGCTACGACTACTAACATGCCGGTCAACTTCGAGTATTTCTGTGCTTTTGTCAACATTTTTGACATTTTCAAGAAAGAGGATCTCAGGAAGAGGTAGAGAGGAGTGGGTTGTATCTCTTTCACTTTATATAACACTTCTGAAGGCCAGAAGAAAACTTTTTTTAAGTATACTTTTTCTCCTCAAAATACCCAATTATGATTTTAAGAGCCCGATGACATTGCTCATTGACACATTGCTCATTGGC
This sequence comes from Anastrepha obliqua, assembly GCF_027943255.1. Taxonomy (NCBI): domain Eukaryota; kingdom Metazoa; phylum Arthropoda; class Insecta; order Diptera; family Tephritidae; genus Anastrepha; species Anastrepha obliqua. The sequence continues at coordinate 128,757,194 of NC_072894.1, forward strand.
ACATTGACATAAGAATGATATTAGCCTTTCAACAACCACTCAGTGAACACAGTTACACTATTCTGACACATGTAAGTAGTTGCTCATGCAAGCCAGTCCTAGGCGATAGAATGGCGAAATTGTACCAATTCAGTATGTAATACATTTTTAAATTAATTTTAAAATAATAAACACTTTTGAAGAAAATGTGTTCAAAGGCCTGGTGACAAACTTGAGAAGTTATTCTCTACTTCAGTTGCTTAATCCAACTTGAAGGTAACCCTTAAAATTTCGTAGTCTCTTGGCAAGAAAAACTGCTTAAATTGATATGAGTTTTATTCAACTTTATCTTTTGTTTATAAAAAATTCAATATTAATAAATTTTCAGGAGAATTTTCTCTCAAAAACGTAAGTGTAATTAGTTTAGTCTTCTGCCTTCGCATGCATTAAAAATTCTTTTGGTTGTTGTCGGCATTCCTTTTGGTGTGCAAATTTTCCAGTTCTTTCTACTCTAAAAAAACTAGAAACTACAATTTGAGTTAGTAATTTCAAGTATTTCACTGAATGCTGATGCTGCAAAAAATAAAGCAAACAAAAATTTTTACAAATTCGCAATACAATTACATAAATAAATCAAAATGAAAACCAACCGAAACAAATTGAATTAAAAGAAAACAAACAAACAAATAAACTAACAAACTTGCAATTAAATAAATAAAGTGAATAGCGAAAAGCCACAAACTTTCCAAACAAACGGCAAATGCCAAAAAAATATATATGTATAGAGCAACTTTCGCAAACAAAAACAAGACTCAGCGACTATGCGCCAGTGGTGTGCAAACTGTCTCATGCAGTGGCGGATATGGCAGCACATTATTGCTAAACACGTCTGATGTTAAAAATGGTTCTCAAAAAAATCTTTCTTGAGGGAGTTTCGATTGTAAAATTATTTTATTTACGGCAACTTTGGTTTTTACGAATCAATTAATCAAGTTTGAGGTCTCAGGCCCCATGTTTCGTCTGGGTCAAGTGTCGCTCAGCGCCAAGCCGGCCGCCATGGCAGTTTTCAAATGTTATGTAGCAAACAATGTTGAAGAATCGCCACGCGCAATTTACGCCCGAGCAATAATTCACACTTTGGTCCAACCTCTCACAACCCGCGGCACGAAAAATATGCTTCTTCTTTCTCTTACTTTTTTGCATTGCATTGTAGTGAAACAATATTTTGCGTTGTTGTTGTTGCTGTAACTATTGCTGCTGGTTTTTACTTACAGTCATTTTATGTGCCGTTTTAGTTTTGTTGGCCGTAGATTTTACGTCCGGCTAGCTCACACATAAGCCACACTTGTATGTGTGTATGTATGTATATAGATATACGCGCGCATACAAGTGTGACGAAAACCGATGCGGTGAGACGAGTTACTATTTAACTACAACTAGAAATGTGAACAGATGGGGAGTGGTTAGTGTTTCACTGGTGAAAGGAGACCAAAATGGGGCCACTTAAAAAAATATTTACTTCAAATTACTTATTTTTCACTGTTTCCAATTACAGTGCGCACAGTGCAGCCAAGTTGTGGCTACCAAATATGAGTGTTGAGAAAATATACAAGAGTTCATTGGGCAGAGCAGCAGAAAGTAATGAAATGCGTTTTTTGGTTTTCTTGCGATCTGTTTGTTTTATTGCTATTTTGTATAATTCTGACTGAAATCTGGAAATTCAACGCACAAAACTGCAATGAAAAATTAGCATATGTCCCAAATGTTGTTTTTGTACTGCTGAAATCTCCTCGAAATTACCAATAACATCCGAAATGAAATTTTGTCAGCCGATTTAGAGCTGATTAATTCGCGATTGCTTCACAGGCAAAGATTGGAGTGGCAACTAGTCATGTTTTCCAACTCGCTAGAAGCGTTTCATTTCGGAGCCAGTTTACTTCGCTGCAGGGATGCCGCTGCCTGTGTCGTTGAATTAGTTGCCACTTCGTGTTGAGCTTTTTGCTTTTTTCATTATCCAAAATCGCTGAGAATGGACGGACGCTGGTGCAGTAGAGTGCGGCCGCATAGGTCAGAGAGACGCTGGGCAATGAAAATCGTTGTAAGAAGTTCTGGTAGCGGTAGTTGCTATGCCATCGTTGTACAAATATTATTTTTTATTTGCGCTCAACTATTCTACAAGTTTATTGGTGTTGCGATGATCCGCATTCGTGTGCCTACACTAACACACTCACATGCACGTACGTATAAATATTTTTGCGGGCGTATTTGCGCTGTTTGGCTTTGTGCATCCTGCATATCCACCGGAACACATTGTGGTTTTGCACTTCCTTGTAAGTGTTGTTTTCAGTTTTGTTTTTGTTTTTGTGTTGCAATTCTTTTGTGCCGGCGTCCATTTATCTTCTACTAAAACTGTTTTTGCTACAAATTTTGCTCAGATTTTCCAAATTGCTACCAAATTTCCACGCCAGCAGCCCATTAGCGTTCGAACCCTTCCATTCGTCCACGATTTTGTATACCACTTCCACCGAACATACAGACATGCGTACATATTGGGTAACGCTATTTCGCGCTGCACACATCCATAACTCTCGCTTCTTTGTTTATTTTAGTCAACGCCTTTCCTTTTCGCTCCCGCTGCACAATGTTTTGTTCTGATCAATTTCAGGGGCCCAACAATTTAACACTTCTTTTGAAGTAATACTCTTACTCATACTCTTATTTTTGTTCTTGCTTTTGTGTTGTTTTTTAATTGCTTTTGCTTTTGATAAGTAACGGTTTATTTTCTTTTTGCAGGATTTACGAGTCGGCTCCTTGGTCAGTGGAAGCCTGGGGACGCCCGTTGGAGAGCTTCGCATTGGCAACGACTAGACTGGCTGGCGCTGGCAATAATTCATCTTTGAATGTAAGTGTTGCAATTTATGCCCTCACAGACGGCCATGTGTGTTGTTTTATTTTTATTTTCCTTTGGCGACGTAGAGCGAGCGGGCGAGGTCAGTGTTTGAGTAGATCTCTCAGATGCGATAAATTTAAGCGAGAAGCATACGCTGTGCATAAATATAATGAAACGGATTTAAGAGATGACCGCAAAAAGGAAAACTTTCCGCTATTGTCTTCGTTAATTAAAAGTGGTTCCATGTTTTTCACTAACTAAACAAAAGCTCACAAAACACAATGCACTAAGCCCTGTCCAAAACCCAATATTTCTTGGAGGCACAAGAAGGGGAGACAACTGCATTTAATGTTCCATTGCTTTTCAAATACATTTACTTGCATATTAAAATTTTTCAACAAAATAATCCTTGCATTTGGATATGTATACAATGCGAATTTCTAGAACCCTGAACACTTAGCCTCTTCATGAAACCTCGAGCAGGTTTTACTACCTAAGAATACATTAAACTTTCCTGCGCAGTGCTGAATTTGTGCGCGAATGTCCGGAAAGTATAACCTGGGTCTATACCCAAGTTGCAGATGCGATACGATTCATCTAAATTACAATAAAACGCAAGGTGTGAAAGTGAAATGCATGCAAGCTTAGGGTATTCTTAGGAGGAGCCGTAAACTGCTTCAATATTTTATTCAACTTTACTTTTTTGCTCTAATGAGACTGAAGCATATTTTCCACTGCGCGAGAAATTCAAAATCAATGGAGTGCAATTGTAGAAAATAACGGCATCGAAACAGCTGGCACAGCCAAGTATTTGCTGCAAGATATTTTGTCGGCGTATTTTCTTGTTAAAGCATAGCACTAAGTTTGCGCTTCACATGAAATGGTCGTCAAAATCCATACAAATTGCATTGGCGTGAAATATGCGTGAAATTTCCTGTATACCTCACAGCAAACAGTACTCGGTTCACGCCGTGGAGGCCCTGCCCAACATCCCAGTAATATTCTTTCACACCTATTTAATATCTGCATTTCATTTAAAATTGAGCGAAACCTGACAATTCGTTTGGGAGTGAAATGCTTGAGTGCGAATACTCCGAAAACATGACATTTTAAGCGAATTGTTTTCGCAAAGAGTGGAAGAAAAATTTCTTATATTTTTTTGTGTGCCTATATAAACGTCCATTAACTTGTTTAAGAACACTTTTCCTACCAAAATTGGTCAATTGCTTTTGAGGCGATGCTCATAGATTTAACGTTGTTTCTAGCAACATTTCACGGCAAGCCAAATGACGGCTGTGAGCTTAGTCCTAACCTTAATATTGAAGCCTGATGTACTGTGGGCAAAAAGTAAGGGGCATTTATTTGTCAAACTTCGCGGAACTAAAATTTCGCTCTAGTTATTTTTTCATGAGTTGGCAGCACTGTTAATAACATCTGGGCCAACTTTCATGTGAATGTCATTATCAGTAATATATTTACGCTTGTGTTTACCAAACGACCAAGAGAGCATTTTTCGATTTTTACAATGTCTGATTTGATTGAGCAGAGAAGTGCCATCAAATTTTGTTTGCGGAATGAAATTTCGGCTGCGGAAACGTTTAGCATGTTGCAGAAGCCATTTGGTGATTCGACCATGGCGCAGAAAAATGTTTATAAGTGGTACAAAGACAAAGAGGGTCGAGAACGTGTTGATGACTTGGAGCGCTCCGGACGACCATCGACGTCAACAGATGACCAACACGTCAATAAAGTGAAGGAGTTAGTGCTCAAAAATCGTCGGTTGACTGTTAAAGACCTTACTGATATGATCGGAATATCAGAAGGATCTGTGAAGACCATTTTGAAAAACCATTTGGACCTACGAAAAGTCAAATTTCATTTGGTACCGAAAACTCTCAATTTCTTGGAAAAAAGTCGTCGCGTTGATGTGTGTGAAACAATGCTTTCAGACTATCAGGACAAACTCAAATGCATCATTGCGGGAGATGAGACTTGGATTTATGCTTACGACCCTGAAACAACCGACCAATCAAGCGAATATTGTGCTAAAGGCAAGGCCAGACCGAAAAGAGCACGTCAAAGTCGTTCAAAAATAAAGGTCATGATGACAGTTTTTTTCGATTTTCGTGGTGTGGTGCACTATGAATTCTTTCCATCTGGCCAAACTGTAAATAAGGAATATTATTTGAGCATTATGCTTCGTTTACGTGAAGCAATTCGTCTAAAAAGACCAGAATTATGGGCCAACAACTCTTGGTTTTTGCATCACGATAATGCACCGTCTCACACTGCACTCGTTCTTCGTGACCATTTCGCCAAAAATTCCACGCATATCGTTCCGCAACCACCGTATTCGCCTGATTTGGCTCCGTGTGACTTCTGGCTATTCCCAAAACTCAAGAGACCACTCCGGGGAACGCGTTTCGAGTCGATTGAGGAGATAAAAGCTGAATCGAAGAAGGTGCTGATGGCTATACCGGAAATGGACTATTTGGCATGTTTCGGGGATTGGAAAAATCGTTGGCACAAGTGTATTTCATCGAGAGCGGATTATTTTGAAGGGGATGAAATTGATTTACAAGAATAAATAAAGATTTTTCATTTTACAACCAAATTCATCTTACTTTTTGCCCACAGTAGTACTTAAGCAGCATCAGCTGTTAGTTCAAAAGCTTGAGACGTCAAAAATTTGATAAGACTAGCCGACTATCACCTGAGAGGATTAACCCTGTTCGTCAACGGAACACAAAATAGCTCTTTCACTTTTTAGAAATGTCTGTGAATATCTTTTTTTATTGTTGTTGTCCTTGGTCGAATGTAAATGATTGTCGTTACGGTTAACCGAGTGGCGTGGGAGCGTCCTTTTTGTTGTATTTATAGCTGCTTGGTTTTTCCTTTTTTGTCGTCGTCAGTTCTTTGTCGAATTGGAACTTGCGTTGCTAATTAAAACTTTAGCTGCAGATGACATAAAACTTATGAACATTAAATGATATTTACAAATTTATAGCAATCAATCCAATGCTTTACATTTATCCCACTTTAATTTCAATCATTTACAAAGCAGTAGTGCATCCATTTTTGTTTGGCTACTAAACTCAAATTTGTAGTGTTTGTATATTTGTATTAAAATTCATAATTATTTTGCAGGGTCAACAGACGACAGTTTTCTGCGTGCGCTGTGGCACCACCCGCGGCGTTCTTGTCTACTGGCTGCGCTCGGAGACGCATCGCGATATGGCCACGTGGGCACGAGCCCTCGTGCAGGGCTCCCACAACGCCGTCAATTATCAGCGGGAATTCTTGTTTCGCTGCCTCTACCAGGGCAGACAGTGTCAATTGGTTGTGCATTTGAATCGCGGCTTCTGCCTGTACGACTGCAGCGGCTATGCGGCGGCGGGGGTGGTTGTGCCACCCAATCAGACCAAAACTCAATTGTGGCAATTTCCGTTCGACAAATTAAAGGGTTCAGCGGATGATGGCATACGAATGTTGTATTTGGATTTTGGCGATGACGGCGAAATTGTGAGTAAAACTAGAAAAATGTACTTTTCTGAATTGTAGTTTATAAAATAAAGCCACTTTTATATAATATAAGCTAAGTTTGAGATTTGCTAATACAGATCTAGTGAGTGGTCAGAAAATTTTATTTTTATGTTGTGAATCTAATTATCTGTAAACATTTTTTTGATTTTATTAAAATTTAAGTTTATCATATCATTTCCATTTAATAACTTTTTATTTTTTAACATGACTTCACGTTTCCTTAACGGTTGGCTTTTCTTTTAGTTTCTGGTAATGCATATTAATTAAATTAAATTATATTCATTCCATTTAGCTCCGGTTTCCTTCGACTTAATTTTACATTCCGCACCACCAGTCAGACTGCCCTTCGCTCCTCTTGGATCCTCTTCACTTCCACAATATTTCCTTTTTCCATTTAACGCCTTTCGCCATTCATTGCTCAACAAAGTGAAACGCATTAAATTTTCAATTAAAATTTCACACAACGCGCCCCGTGCCCCCAGACGCCAGCCAAGTGTAAGCAGTGCTGTCAACTGTCATCACCAACAACACACAGTCTCAGCAGCGGTGTTGGTAATCTGCAGGTTGACGATGGTGTTTTGTCACATCTGCCTTATTGACTGGCTGCCGCATATGACATAGTGACCTGGCTGCGCCCACCCAATAGCCCACCTTTGTGCTCGTCAATGTCATAATCAATGAATGGCTTCTTTTCTTCGACACACCGCTACGCACCTCTTCCCCTCACACGCCTCTCCACTAGGCCGACTTTGCTAACGTTGCAATTAATTTTAAGCCAGCCTTCACTTCGTTTCTCGTCTGCCTTTCGCCAATTTCTCTCCCCTCGCGCTTCGTCACCTGCTGCTGCTTCTGCTGTCAATAGTAGCTGAATGAAGGACGTGGCAAGTGTTGCTGCTGCTGCTACATACTTTGTGGCACGATGTCAGGTGTAATTAAACTGCTTTCCACTGGCACCTTACATTTCTTGGCCTTCAGTTTTTGCTGCTCCACATTACTTACCCAAGATCTGTATGTATATTTAGCTGTAATTATTTATTTTATTTCTAGAAATTTCCATTGCATTTCGTTTCGCTTTTTTGTCTGGCTTAACTCAATAAACCATTTTGTTGTCAATTGCGTCTCAGTCTTGACACAATTTGAAGCTATTTAATTGCTGCACTACAAACATTTCGTGGCGATATGTAAACAGTCTTCTGTTTCGCTTATGAAAATGCGAAAGGTTAAATATATTTGAGTAGAACTTGAAGGTGAATTATCTGCTTTTGTGGAGAAAGAAGTGTTGAATGAGAGAAAACGCGGACGGTAGCTTAATTTAAAAAAAGTGTTATAAAGGAAATATTAAAGAAAAGTGTGTTAAAAGACATACTTCAAATTTGTATAGATAAGGCCAAGTTTCTGCAGATAACGTTAGTTACAGAGAGTGTAGTTTATTCAGTCAATTTCCATTGACGGCCATTTTTTCAACCCCTCAAAAAATAGGATTGGTCGAGCTCTCTAAAATACGCCTCTGTCTCGGCGATGACTTCCTCGTTCGAATTCCATTTTTTTCCCGCGAGCCATTTCTTCATGTTAGGGAACAAGAAAAAGTCGCATGGAGTGAATACGAATCGTGCGGCAGCAATTCGTAACGGAATTCATGCAGTTTAGCAGCAACAACTCCGGATGATTGGGCTGACGCGTTATCGTGGTGAAACAGCAGCTTCTTTTTCGCCAAATGCGGTCATGTCTCCTTCAATTTTTTGCGAAAGTGGTCCAATAACTCACTGTAGTATTGTACAGTGATCGTTCTTCCTTTTTCTAAAAAATCCATTAGAATAACGTCATTCGCATCCAAAAAAATCGTCGCCAGGAACTTTCCGACCGATGGGACTGTATTCGCCTTCTTTGGAGCAAATTCACCGGGAGAAATTCATTATTTTGATTTTTGCTTAGTCTCTGGTGTGCAATAATGAACCCAGGTTTCATCAACGGTGACATCTGAACGCCAAAATTCACATTTTTCTTAAATTGCTGCGAACACTGCTTCGAAGTTAACAGCCGCATCCGCTTGTTGTCTTCCGTGAGCAATCGTGACACCCATCGGCCGCCGACAATTTTTTCATCGCCAACTTGTAATGTAAAATATTAATTGCCGTTCCGTTCGGCACACCTATAACCTCTGTTACTTCGCGCACTTTCATTCGGCGATCAGCCCAATCATATCATCGATCCTTTGATATCAATAAAGACCTCATAAGTTTGTTATGGCCAAAGTATGCTCTGTTAGCTGCCTGAATAGGGTCTTGTATTGATAAGGACAGATCCTTATTTATGCTGAGTACTACACCTTAGTTATTAAACACTTGTATGAGCTCAAAAAAGCCGATTCTGATGTGACTATCATGAATGAAATGTTAATGAAATGGAACATGAAAAATAATAAAATTAACTTTTATTAAACCTTTATTAGAAATCGCCCCATTTCATTTTAAAGACCTTTCTTAATATATTTTTTCTGTTTTCTCTTTTAACCAATCATTACAGGAGCTCGACATGGAATGTTGCCCCAAGCCGGTGGTTTTTGTGGTGCATAATTGCCTCTCAGCGAAGGTGCATTCCATTACCTAAGAGAAGGCGAAACTTCAAGCTGAGCCGTCAGGTAGAGAAAAAATACTTGAATTAAAGTTAAATGTAATTTAATTGAATGGCAACTTATCCATAAGCAAATAGAAGAGGAAAGAAATTTCGTAGCAACAATTTTTGTAATTTCATACCAAACAGTGACGAGTGAATGGAATATATCAAATTTATTTAGTACTTGTGCATGTAATTATAAAGTATTTTCATTACAGAGTAGGAACAATAAGTAATTATGTACTTATGTATTGCGTATGCGGCAAGCGATGTGTGTGCTTCCTTGTTTTAGAAGTGGTCGCAAATCAGTCTTCAAAATCATAAAATAAAAAAAGCTATAAATACTTGTAAAAGTTGAAAGAGGGGTAATATAAGTAAATCACTGTATTTTCAGCACTAAACATGTCCTCAATTAATACATACATATATACACACACATATATATGGTACTTTAAGGTAATTGCATAGACTACTTTTTTACTTCACTATCTGCAGCAGCGAAATGCGTACTGTTTTAGAGTCGCAAGTTAAAAATTATGAATCCGACTAAAATTGTGAATTTTGAATTAAAGCGCACAAGAAATGCATGGAAGTGATTAAAAATTCGAATCAAAAATAAAATGAAAGAAACAAGTAAAAAAAAAAAAAACAAAAAACACAAAAAAATTCACTTACAATGTGTAAAAAATATCTCTTTTTCAAATCTATACAATTAAATTGCATATTCGGACAAATGTTTAATTAACAAATGCAAACACAAACTAAAGCCAATTGTTTTCCCAACAACAACAAGAGCACGTGTTATTTACCACAATAACAAACATATTTGCAAATGTTTAAAGTTTAAATGCAGTGTTTGCACGTTTGTACATACACACATACACATTCGTATATTCGTATTCGTATGTATAGTCAGAATGCATACCGAACAAAACAACCGACGATAATAATTATATTTTAAAGCTAAACAAAAAATATTAAATTTAAATTTACAACTGCAAACAAACTACATTTACCAACACTATAAAAAGCAACAATTACTGCTAAAAAAACATATCTGTCAGCTGCATCTGTATGCATAAGTTTAATAATATTAATTACAATTATCATAGTGTACGCACAGATAAAATCAAATAAATAGAATTAGAAAGGAAAAAATTTAAATTTCAGAAGATAAAACAAAATGAAATAAATTCGTTTTTGGCAGCAATGAAAGGACAGTCACGAAAATGTGGAACACTTTTTTCTCTAATTGTAAGCTTCTCTATACATATGGAAAATATACAAATCTTATCAATTACCACTTAAATACTAACTAATTATATTAAAAACATGTTTAAAAAATATCAGCCACACACTTGAACAGCAAAGAAACAAAGCAGAAACACGTATTGAAATAGCATGGCGCAAAAGAAAGAAACTCTTTTGTTAATGAAAACAGGAGAAAGTAAAAAAAACTCTCGATGAAATAATAGGAATAATAAATAAATGTAAGTAGCGTTGATAATTATGAAAGAATTCAGAGAAAAAGCAACAATGTAAGTGGGAAAATTATCTAATGAGCATAAACAAAAATAAGTAATTAAAAGATGAAATACATAGTATTTAAAGGGCATACAATACAATATTATACAAAAACGGTGAACGAAAAAACGACATTTTGTGCAATATTATATCTCTCTCTTTGAACCGGTGGTGTCATACATAATAAATTATTATGACGCGGATGAAAATTGTAAAACGAAAAAAAGTGGTTTTATTTTGGCTGGGAGGTATAAAATTATTTATGAAATATTTAATTTCCATCAACCCTCCGATTAGCGCTAATAAAGGGTAATCAGATTGGAGCTACTCTTTCCAATAGGGCTTTTTTGGCCGATCACGCATGACTACTGTCAAACTAAATAGGTACATAATTTTTTTCAGTATTCATTAAAATTTCAACGTAGAAAGACTTACGTCTCAACAATCTTACAAATCGTTTAAGGGGTTAGTCTACTTTGTCACTTTAAAATTTTTCAATTTTTTTTTTTTGCATAATTTGAAAGTATATATATCCAGAAATATTGTGTAAAAATTTTAAGAAAATCCGAGCACTCTAACTATTTTTTTTTTACCTGAACATCATTTCGTCTACCTGCGCGTATAGCGTGCATTAAAAACTTTAAACGCGTTTTTCTCAAAACAACGTTTTCAAAATCTAGCTCCACTGTATCTCAAAAACTAATCAACCGATTTTCATAAAATTTGGATCACCTATTCTAGACATAATTTGCACCAAATTGACGCTCGGGGGTTTTGAAATTTTAAATTTTTACTATATATTTTTTTTAAATATGCGAAAAAAAAAACCGTTCTATCAAAAATTTCCCATTTTTATCAGCCATTTTTTTTGTCTTCATTAAAACCTAATATCCGAGGGTCATTTTGTAGCCAGTATCTTACTGAATCTGAAACATTTTGATTTTTTTGTTTCAGACAAGCCGTTCTTGAGTTCTGATGGAGCTGCCTCACCAACCCATGTTTGAGACGTTACGCTTCACTGCTATTTTTTTACTAAAAATACTATAAAATTGAATAAAAAAAAATTTATTTCTGAATTTTAAGACTTTATTTAATAAATCAAACAAATTTTATATTACTATCATTTATAGTTTTCTCAAAAAAAAAATCACGAATATAGCCTTTTTTTCGAGTCTCCAAAGTAGACTGACCCCTTAACTAATATAATTATATTACGAAAATCGACGATCTGTGAAAAGTCTTCATCGCGCCCGAATCTCCCGAATTTTTTCAGCGATGAGGCCCTTTTTTGTTTAATGGCTACGTCAATAAGCGAAATTGCCGTATTTGGTCTGAAGAACAACTCGAAGCTATTCAATAACAGTCACTACATCCATTGAAAAAAACGGTTTGGTGCGGCCTATGGGCTGGAGGAATCATCGGCCCATATTTCTTCAAAGGCGAGGCTGGCGTCAATGTAACAGTGAATAGCTAACGAATGTGAATGAATAACGTTATCGTGCCATGTCAAACTACTTTATTATGCCGGAAACTGGAGCCCGTGATCTCCGCAACATTTGCCTCCAACAACACTGCGCTACTTGCCATACAGCCATAGAGCCTCTGAAACAATGGATTCACTGCGTCGTCGATCGTCGTTTGGGTGAGCAATTTATCTCTTGTCTCGGACCAGTGGATTGGCCACCAAGATCGTTTGACATCATTTGTGAGGGTATTTAAAGTCGAAAAGCTTTGCGGATAAACTAGCTTCGATTGAGGCATTTGAAGTCAACAATACTTAAGCTATTCACGGCATACTGGCCGAAGTCCTCCGGCGAGTCATTCAAAATTGGTGTTTACGGATGGCCGAATTATGGTGCAGTTGCGACCAACTTTTGAAAGGATTTCTCTTTAAAAATTAAAGTGTCATACATGGTTCTACACAAAAATAATAAAGAATGCTCAATCGATTAGAATTTTTCCTTGTTTTATTTCAATTTAAAACCGATGCCTCTAAATTGATCACCCTTTATTTTCTCCATTCGTGTGGACATGTAAGTAATTTTTTTGTATTTTATGCTTGCTTGAAGCACTGAACTCAGTACTGCGGTATTAATTGAAATACTAAAAAAGAAGCAATTTTTATTATATTATACTTTTTATTTTTTTATATTTTTAATATATTTTTTATATTACTTTATTGGAATAATTCAATTAAAAGTCAATTACATATAAGGTTGGCCAAAAAGTCTTGCGGTATTTCGGCAAGCTTGTCTTTGCAAGCGCGTAATTCTAGTTGTATTCGTCGCATCGGTTCAAGCTAGAGCTTTTTGGAAAGCTCTTTTCACGTGCTTACACGTGTTTGATTAATTGTTGTTTGCTTTTAGTCGTTCGTGAGTTATAGCGTCGCAAACATGGAGCAAAATAAAGAGAAAATACGGCATATTTTACAGTACTACTACGACAAAGGCAAAAATGCAACTCATGCTGCCAATAAAATTTGTGCAGTTTTTGGACCCGATACAGTTTCCATTTCCACCGCACAACGATGGTTTCAACGTTTTCGTTCTGGTGCAGAGGTGATCGAAGATGCGCCACGGTCCGGAAGGCTTGTCGTCAAAAATTGCGATAAAATCGCTGAATTGATCGAAAGAGACCGGCATAGTAGCAGCCGTAGCATTGGCCAAGAGCTGGGCATGAGTTATCAAACCGTTATAAACCATTTGAAGAAGCTTGGATTCAAAAAGAAGCTCGATGTATGGGTTCCACACGACTTGACGCAAAAAAACATTTTTGCCCGTATGGATGCACGCGAATCGCTTCTGAATCGCAACAAAATCGACCCGTTTTTGAAGCGGATGGTGACTGGCGATGAAAAGTGGGTCACTTACGACAACGTGAAGCGCAAACGGTCGTGGTCGAAAAGCGGTGAAGCTGCCCAGACGGTGGCCAAGCCTGGATTGACGGCCAGGAAGGTTCTTCTGTGTGTTTGGTGGGATTGGCAGGGAATCATCCACTATGAGCTGCTCCCCTATGGCCAAACGCTCAATTCGGACCTGTACTGCCAACAACTGGACCGCTTGAATGCAGCACTCATGCAGAAGAGGCCATCTTTGATCAACAGAGGCCGAATTGTCTTCCATCAGGACAACGCCTGGCCACACACATCTTTGGTGACGCGCCAGAAGATCCGGGAGCTCGGATGGGAGGTTCTTTTGCATCCACCGTATAGTCCAGATCTCGCACGAAGTGATTACCACCTATTTCTGTCCATGGCGAAGGAGCTTGGTAGTCGGAAGTTGTCCACAAGAGAGTCCTGTGAAAATTGGCTCTCCAAGTTTTTTGACAATAGGGAAGCGAGCTTCTATAAGAGGGGCATTATGAAGTGGGCATCTCTTTGGGAACTCGTCATCGAACAAAACGGCGCATATTTGACTTAAATCGCATTATTATAACCAATTTTATGAACAATTGAAAATTCAATAAAAATACCGCAAGACTTTTTTGACAACCTTATATAATACACTATCAAAAAAAAAAATTAAGGAAAACTATTTTTCATATACTTCTATGAAGGATCGGAATCCATCTTTTTTCCGTCGAGATTGCATATTAAAAACACTGAAATTTTTAAAATTGAAAAATCTATTAATACATCAAACAGTCAACCAGTATTTTATCAGGACAAATAAAAGTGGTATTTTAACAAATTAAACAGCATCCGAAAAAAGAAGTTTTGTAGTTTAAGTTTCTAACTTCAGTTTAAAGCATCGGAAACCTGAGCCTCCAAAGCAATTTCGATTCAATACGTCAAACACATTTTTGAAAGTCTAGTTTCTTGTAAAATTTCTTGTTCGCCTGTGTTTTTATTGTACACTAGCAAACCCCGCCCCCTTCGCTGGGCACACTAAAATAGAATAGATATGGTTTAGAACAGAAAATATGTATATGGTTTTCATATTATTTATTTCTTTATTCTTTATTCAATCGCTTTGGCATAAACAATATTTTTTGTTTTTCTATTTGTTTTTGAGTAAATATAAAATACAAATTGAAAATCAGGAAAAAAGAAGATTGTTTTTAAATTTCAAATCAACGCAAATGAATAACTAAGAAACAACCGTCTTTTTCCTGATCATCCATGAATTTTTCGTTTCAATTTATATGTTTTATTAAGCATTGGAGCTTTTTTAACCATTATCCATTTATATTTTTCAAAAAAAAAAAAACGAAAAAAATTGTTTTTTCCACGAACACATAATTTCATTCGGATTTCACATTAAATTCTCAAATTTCGTAAGAAATTATTCACTGTTCCAAAATCCACTCCAAAAAAATTCACAAACAATTTTTACATGTTGCACTTACGCTTTTTCCTTATGGCATCCAAATCAGAAAGAAATATTGACACATTGTAACTCACACTGTCAATTTGACAGTTCAGTTCTGCCCCAAGCGTTAAAAAAGTAAGCGACATTATGGCTGGCTCAAAAGAACGCTGTACCCGTTGCCAGTGCTCCGAATTACAACCAAACTTTACGAAACCCATTTTCAATACTTACTTAACAATGTGCGTAAGTTTGGTTTAATTCGGTGCAAAGACACGGCGGGTCCACGTTTTGGCATATATTTCGAGACCCTAGTCATCAATAGGTATGAAAATTACCCCGTATTAAAGCACTTATCAATAGCTTTCATTTGATATCCATATTGTACAAACACATTCTAGGGTCCACGTTTTGGTCTATATCTCGAGACCCTAGTCACGGAGCGGATGGAAATACTCTGAACTAAAGCATTCACCAACAGCTTCCATTTGATACCCATATTGTACATACACATCCGAAGGTTACCCGGGTCCACGTTTTGACCTATATCTCGAGACCCTATCTACCAATAGGTTTCCATACTATACGGAAACCACCTTCAATACCTCCTTAACAATGTGTGTAAGGTTGGTTTAATTCGGTGCAAAGACACGGCGGGTCCACGTTTTGGCATATATTTCCAGACCCTAGTCATCAATAGGTATGAAAATTACCCCGTATTAAAGCACTTATCAACAGCTTTCATTTGATACCCATATTGTACATACACATCCGAAGGTTACCCGGGTCCACGTTTTGACCTATATCTCGAGACCCTATCTACCAATAGGTATCCATACTATACGGAAACCATCTTCAATACCTACTTAACAATGTGTGTAAGTTTGGTTTAATTCGGTGCAAAGTCACGGCGGGTCCACGTTTTGGCATATATTTCGAGACCCTAGTCATCAATAGGTATGAAAATTATTCCGTATTAAAGCACTTATCAACAGCTTTCATTTGATATCCATATTGTACAAACACATTCTAGGGTCCACGTTTTGGTCTCTATCTCGAGACCCTAGTCACGGAGCGGATGGAAATACTCTGAACTAAAGCATTCACCAACAGCTTCCATTTGATACCCATATTGTACATACACATCCGAAGGTTACCCGGGTCCACGTTTTGACCTATATCGCGAGACCCTATCTACCAATAGGTATCCATACTATACGGAAACCATCTTCAATACCTCCTTAACAATGTGTGTAAGTTTGGTTTAATTCGGTTCAAAGACACGGCGGGTCCACGTTTTGGCATATATTTCCAGACCCTAGTCATCAATAGGTATGAAAATTACCCCGTATTAAAGCACTTATCAACAGCTTTCATTTGATACCCATATTGTACATACACAACCAAAGGTTACCCGGGTCCACGTTTTGACCTATATCTCGAGACCCCAGTCACGGAGCGGCATGAAAAATACTCTGTACTAAAGCATTCACCAACAGCTTCAATTAGATATCCATATTGTACAAACACATTCTAGGGTCCACGTTTTGGTCTCTATCTCGAGACCCTAGTCACGGAGCGGCATGAAAGATACTCTGGACAGCTTCCATTTGATACCCATATTGTACATACACATCCGAAGGTTACCCGGGTCCACGTTTTGACCTATATCTCGAGCCCTATTTCCAAAATAAAATATGATCCATGTTACTCGTGGATGATGTAGCTTTCGAATGGTGAAAGAATTTTTAAAATCGGTCCAGTAGTTTTTGAGCCTATTCGTAACAAACAAACAAACAAAGTTTTCCTCTTTATAATATTAGTATAGATTTAGGGCGAAACTAGACGAAGAAATTAGATAGACATGCTCATGGCGGTCGGTTCTTCGTATCGGAATGAGTCTGATATTTCCCGACCAATAGCTCCCTGTAAACTAGCTCTACTAAGCGTGCTGAACGTCACTCCTCAAGCATTGTCACTGGAGCTGCTCTGTGCAGCAAGGTTGCACCAAACACTTCTTCTGAGGGCTTCCATCGAAGTATAATCCTGAGCCCAAAGCTTATATCTGCTGCGTTTGCCGAACTCAACTTCAGAATGCAATCAGTGATTTCGGGTGGTGCCATCTGAAGACCAGCTCAGACCTTAAGACTTATTGTTGGGACCACAGGATTTGTGGCCACATGTTGCTCTCGCTATCAGGTGCCCTCAATTACCACGATCTCTACTTCGCGCAATGTGGAGATGCTTCTCTTAAATAGCGGAGCCTCTACGGCTCCCCAGACGTAACTATAGCAGCAACACTCCCAACCTTTATCCCATACCCCCAACCACTTTCCCGTTCCAGTTTCTGCGTGAGGAGCAACCAGGTACAACCCACTAATATTGGTCCCCAATATTGTCTGCTCTGTGTGTCGACCAGAGTACCTCGGAACTTGACTCAGTCAAGTACAATTCTAGCTGTGCCTGGTGCCATCTTTAGAGGTGTTCTGGCCTGTGCACCGCAAGAGATTAGATAAGTGATCAAATTGCCCCATTTGGTGCTGCCATCTCTAAAACGAGGCTACAACGGCAGAGTTAACATAGGAAACTTCGCTCCCCGCCAGGATATCAAACTAATATTGGTGCGCTTATCATAGGTGAAAACCGACTGCTGGTTGGTGACTCCAACGCGCATTTAAATCTTCCAAATAGTCGTAGGGATACATTTCGGCCGAGCACATAGACGATTTTAGCATAATAAACGAGGTCCCACTAAGACAGTGGGTCACTGCAATAGCTCGCTTGACTTAACAACTCGTTACCCATGCTATGTCTTGCATTAGACCATCCCATTATCGTCTCGACTGATAGGCCAGCTGACTGTAACTTTAACTACTTGGGTCCGAGAAATAGCGAACTCGAACTTACATTGAAAGAAATTTTTGGAATTTAACCTTTATTTCTTTAGCAAAGTTCCTTTGGAATAGCATAGATAACTTTTTAACATAAGTTTCAACATAATGGTTTTGGTTTGAAATAATTTGAATATCTCTGGCTCACGGCACTTTCTGCTACTTAGCAGTCAGTGCATACCAATATACTTCGTTGCGTTTTACAGACAAGTCTGTTTGTTTGGGGTACCAGGTTGTGCAACTCGATGTATAAAAATCACATTTTCGTAGTACGAAAATCACTAGGTGCTCATAATGTTGCAGCACGCGAAAATGTTAACGCAACATTCTAATGTTAAGGCCATGTTAATGATGAATCAATATTAGCTACAGTACCTAGTTTCCTCTGCGGGCTTACATATCAGTCATCGTGCATGTGTATGTGCTTCGTAAAGCAGCAAACTGGGAAATGAGTTGGCAAGTGCAAATGAGTGTATGTTCGGTATGTCTACACACATGGAAGTAACTTGAAAATAAATTAGAGAGAGCTTTTCTGTGCATCTTTTGTTTGGTGCTACGAATGTAGCAAAATATGATTTAAGCGATTTTAATGGGCTACAGATATTTAGTTTCCGTATTTTTATTTTGATCACCACTTAACAATAGATAAAAATTCAATTATTGCCGCAACAACAAAATATGCGATTTCATTTTATCGAATAAACTACTATGTTGCAGATGGATTATTTTTCTTCAATGATTACATAATTACATATTCTCGCCGTTATACTTTTGTAGAATAGTATTGCTTTGAGTTTGATAGAAAATTATATCAAGTTTCTTAACAGAAAGTCTCTACATTAAATAAGAGAAACACATTTTGCGCTATTCTTTTTAAATTCCCGTTCGTTAGTTTCTTTCCAAACTTTAATAAAATCTTGTGAAATATCTCTCATTACAAAGTTTTTGATAAGTGCATTAGCTAAAGTTGAAGCCAAATATGTATACATACAAATATATATATTATATATGTATATATCTGTATGTGTTTATGTTCATTCAACTCGGTAAAAGTGACGAGAAAAAATATCAAAAATCCATACTGAAACTTGCAGGAAAAAACGTCTACTACTTTAAGGATTTCTCGCATTTCAATTGCATAAGCCAACAAAAACCAACATTAACTAAGGGCTAAGTCAGCAGTTCGGCTGTCGGTGGACGGAAGAAAGCACTTTGCTTGAAAGGCAGTAACATTTTTTATAATTAAAATAATATTTTTCTTCAACCGCCAGTTAGTAGAGTAGTAGTAGATATGTATGTGTATATGTAAAGATCTACATACATATTCCTTCATGTGGCTTCATAAAATTTACTTGACAATTTTCGGATTTTCTGTGTGCGAGACAAAAGCAGATACAAGTGAAATAATCTGCTAGGCGCACTACGGTGCGAGCGCACTGTTTGCCGGCTCTTCACTTTGCTGACTTGCAAATGAGTGTAAATAAAACACTCCAGTGCCACAGACAGTTCCAGACAAAAATTTTAAAATTAATGCAGCTCTCAAAAACCATTGCAGTGAACCGCACAATGAACGTCTACACCTCACACGCAGTCAAAATCGACAGCGGCCGCCGGCAAAAGCTCTGTCGTCATCTTCGCATGTTTACTCTTAAAATAATTTTTTAAATAAATTAAATTATAAATTTTATTTAACAGGCAAACAGCAAATTACTGCCAGCGGCCACAGTGCACTCTGTATAATGGAAAATATATTTAAAAGCGTTCTGCAAGAAACTTTCAACAGCAGGGAAGTGATTCGGCGTCACAAAAGCGATAGCGCGTAGTGGTTTAAAAGCCAATTCGAGAGATAATGGACTACTCGCGTGTTTGTTGCTGCTGGTCAGACAATTCACGCGTAGACAGACAGGTTGATCGGTAGGAGTGAGCGTCGTGAAGTTATGTGAGCGGCAGAGAGTGAGTGTGGGTGGTGCGTAAACAAAGCAACAAAAATTTAAAACAAAAAATGTACGTATGTACATATTTATATAAGGCAAAGCGGCAGCAAGGTCGAACTGCGGTCGGTCACTTGGTTGCTGGAAAACAAAGGGGAAATAAGTCAAAGTTTTTGCAAAAGCACAAAGAAAAAATATACAAGTGCCTGAGCTAAGAGCGAGAATCAAAATGGCAAGAGGCAACGTGATTATTGCAAGTGGTATTTATATTATAATACTTTAGTTTCTTTAAAAATAAAAAATGTAGGTTTTTTATATCTTTCTATATAGTTTTGATCAGAATTTATAATGGGCACCGCTGCTGATGTTTACTTTTTAACCAACCAGATGTATATATGTATCAGGAAATAGGAGCGGAGGGCCAGCAACTGATACAACAACAATAGTATGACACCTATGCCCACCTACGCTACAGTCACAACAGCGTAGATCAGTAGCAATTAAGTTGAGCCCGTTAAAAAGATGAATGTCAAAGGCGAAGCCAAGTTGAAAAGCCAAGCGTTTAATTTCTTGGGCGGTAGATCCCGCAGCATTTGATAGGCTTGCAGAGGTTTTTTACTTTTAAAATAATTTATATTATTTGTAATTTAATTAAAAAATAAACTCAAATATTTAACACATCATGTGTATGCATATTTTATTTCATTCATTCATTTTTTTTTTTTACTTATTACTCAAATATGTTTTAATAGTACTGCTACACCAGAGGTGGGTATCCTCATCCTATTTCCTCTTTGCTTATGGTGTAGTGCAAATGGAGAATTTTGCGATGTAAATTTCTACCGTGCTGCAAAATATATTTTTGCTCTATTATTCATTTGAGCAAAATGCCAAAAAAATGTTTTATTTTAATAATCCAAATGTAGGTAAAGCAGGGGCAGCCTCAGAAAGTCTCAGTATCTCAATCTCATCCTGCAAAAGTCATGTTTGGTATACTAAGTAAGTAGGTAAAGCAAAACAACTTATCTGCATGCGTGCAAATGACTGCCCACCAGGTCCCTACATAATTTTTTACAATAATTGTCAAACTAAATTTTCTATAAACAATAAAAGTTAGTTTTTTTTCTAATTTTAAACACCACTTCTTATTAATAAATACTATTTCGCATACATACGTAGCCAACAGAAGACATAAAGAAGTTATAATAATTAGATAGTAAATTTTTTGGTTCACCCGAAAGTCTTTAAAATTTTATCGCAGTGCCCACTACAATCACACAAATACAATATATTTCGTCTCTGGAGCTTAATGATCGCAGCTTATCCATATTAAACATTTGTTTTTTCTGCCGAAAATATTTGTTTACTAACAGTATCTCTTACTCTTTGCTGCTCATTTCGTTTTATTCTCTCGCTCGTCGAACGCTGATAAGGTCTGGTGTGATTTCGTCATTTTTAGTACAGCGTGCGGAACTGGACGTCACAAATATACATTTATAAGCTATTTGTTGTTGCAGCTTTTGGATATTTTGTATTATTGCTTTCGTATTGTTATTGTTTTGCGTTGTACGACACCTTATTGTCAGCTGTTGTTTTATTTTAGTCATTCACACTACAGTCCCATACTGAGATCCTGTTACTTAGTAACAGAGTAGAGTAACTTGTGAAAAAAGTGAGAGTGGCCAAAAAATTTCTTTACTTTTTGGACGAGTTTAAATAATTTTTTGAAAATGTTAGATAACCTAATATTTTAAATATTTTATTTTGTGTCTTTTACTATTTTTTCCAACCATTAAAATAAAATAATAATCAAATAAAAAATATTCTTTTCAATAAGTACTTACAGTACAGTTGAGGGCCGAATTAAAAAAAAAACACACACACACACAATTTGCTTGGAAATTTCAGTCGGCCATGAAACTTTTTATGAAGTCGAAATATCCCTTGAGCTCAACTTCTTAAAACTAATTTTTAAATTTTGAATGCCAAACACAAAATAGACAAAATAAACAAAAAATACGAAACTAATTAGTCCAATATTCTTTCTATTAGAAAATATTTTTACATACATACAATACATTAAATTTTGTTTCTTAACACAATAAAGCTGATATGCAATTTGACACTTTATTCAATTTCTTCTCTTCTCCGTAATTGGCGCGATAACCGCTTACGCGATTTTGGCCGAGTTTAGCAAAGCGCGCCAGTCGTTTCTTTCTCGTGCTAACCGGCGCCAATTGGACACACCAAGTGAAGCCAAGTCCTTCTCCACCTCATCTTTCCAACGCAGAGGAGGCCGCCCTCTTCCTCTGCTACCACCAACTGGTACCGCATCGAATACTTTCAAAGCCGGAGCGTTTGTATCCATTCGGACAACATGACACAGCCAACGAAGCCGCTGGATCTTTATTCGCTGCGCTATGTCTATGTCGTCGTAAAGCTCATATAGCTCATCGTTCCATCGCCTGAATTATGTGTGTCCTTAGGGAGCAAATTAAAAAAAATACAAATAAGGTTTTCGTCACACTCTTTATTTGGTAAAATCCAAAAGAATAATCTCATACATTATTTTAAAGTACTTATATTTATAGTTCCTTATTGCTGATGCATAATTATTTTCTACTACGGCGTCGCCAACGTTCTCACATATCAGAATACTTATTGCCAAAGTGTTATCGCAATACTTGCTAAGTGTCGTTGCACTTATATTGAGTTACTTCGACAATGCATTGCGATGATACTTTTATGAGTAGGGTAAATTTATGCTGACCAATTAACTTCGACTTTGTCGATTGAATGGTCAGGTGATATGTTTTCGGCGGCATGGTTGAGTGACGTAACTCCTGCGATATTCGCCGTTGCCAACGTGCAAAGGTCCAAAAATCTTACGCAGAATCTTTCTCTCAAACACTCCAAGCGTCGCTTCATCGGATGTTGTCATCGTTCAAGCTTCTGCGCCATGCGGAAGGACGGGCATGATTCAATTTATTCAATTTATCTGCGGAAAAATGGATCTGTCTTAACCCCGTTGAAGAATACATTTACATTCCAATTTCTATCTCAACTTCCCATTTTTTGAGTTTGGGATTATTTTGAGTGTTCTCGCGTTGAGTGTCATATGGACCAAGTATTTTGGTCAATATCCAGGGGCAGCTTTGAAATCCAATGGAAAAAGTGAGCAGAGATACCTATAAGAAGAAGAAAATTTCTCTGGACGATCGAAGCTTTCATTAGTTTTTCGTCACATTTATCCTAATTGACAATACCAACACCTAATGAGGCGGCTCTAAGAGTGTTTGAGAAATAGGTGTTTGTTAGAGCATAATCGCTCACTGAAACTGAAGGTCGCCCCCTAACCACCAGCGGGGGTTTAACTGGTCTCCTATGCTGGCGATTGTTCTTTAATGGCGTCCTCAAATGGCATCGATGATTTGTGTTCCAAAGTGAACATTTATCTCACCCGTCTGTTTCGCTTTTTCACTGCGAGGAATCTCTAGTTTTCCGTCACTAAATCCACGGTGAGATCAAACTGCAACTAAAGGAAAAGTCGATGGCACACCATTACTGATCGTTAATAAGAACAAAATTTTGGGTGTCACCTCCAACATGTTCTCCTTTTTATGGCATACAACCGTAAATGCCACCAAGGTCCCGAATGTCAACAAGGTGCTCAAATCGCTAGCCTGCAGCACTTGGGGCAAAGATAAAGAAATGTTGAGGCGATATTTAAAGACCTTGATTCACAGTGGACAAAGCTCAATACCTGTCAAAATACTGCTATCAGAACAATCATAGGATGCCTCCTGACGTAAACTGTGCAACACCTTCTCCATGGTGATGTGACTCCCGGTGAAGGAGGACAGAAAAATGTTCAGTAAGCAATTGCCTTCGACTATTCAAACGTTGAAATAGAACTTCGAGGCTGTTATTGAGAACATATTTTAGTGGTTTAACTCGCAAAAATGTGTTGAACAATTTTAACTTGGCTTCACGTAATGACCTACTGTAAGTCCGGCAGTGAAAGTCATTTAAATGCAGTTGTGCTACCTGTTTAGTAGCAGATTTACTCTTTCTATTAAAAAATATCCATGCGTCGAAGGATCGATGGACCACCCTGTATTTAGTTTACCGATAAGGTATGCCAGACTTGGATGGTTAGGATCGTATCATGGAAATGAAATCGAGCACTTGAGCTTCGATGAAGAGCATGCAATGTGGAATCAACTAATATCGGAAAAAGAAAAAGTAGGTTTTCTCTGTGCTGGAAAGACTAAACGCACTTGGCCTTAGCAAGAGGGAGCAGAGCCAACGACGAGTATGTTTAGACTCGGCTGTAATCGCTTTGGGTAATATAACTCTCATCAAGGGGAGCTATTCAAGAAATAAATGGGACAAACATTTTAAGTACTAGAATTAGAAATTTTTATTGTAGCGCGCAGCACATTTTCAGTGAGCGAACGGTTTTATATACTGGATATTTTACATAAAAGAAAATGTAACTATAAAAGTTTAATTTAATATCTATTTACATACATATGGCATATGCGCACTATACTTCATTAACTGCCAGCAAACTATTTATACTTAGGTGGAATAATTGACATTCAGGTTACGTCTCCACAAATCCCCACTTGAGCTAGAAACATCGTAAAATAACATGCACGTATACGCATGAAGGAATGTAACGATTTACATAAATATTTTTAAACTATGTACAAATATATTCTCAGTGAAAAGAGTACTTAGCGCACTGCTCTACTTGCATGTCGTAAATTTAAATTTGAGAATTAAGAGCTTAGAGCTTACAAACTTAATCGATAAGCAAATGATACACCTGCATATGCTTCTGAGAAATTTAATACTCACTTTTATTTATTACACACCTTGCAGCCCCTGCCCCCGTATAGATAATGTTCAAATCATCCGCATCCACACCTTCATCCGCTGCACTTCATCTCCCATTCATGAATAAATCTTTCCCAGTCCAACTCGAAATACATCACTTTTTATGCTCTTCGTTATCCTTCAGCATTAGGAGAATTGCAGATTCTTTTGTTTTAAATATCGAACTTATCGAAGTCGAGTGAAAGAGGAAGCAACGAAAAATTGCGAATTTCCACTTTATCGATGCATTAAACTTTTATTACGTAAGAAACCAGAAATAAAAAGAGGAAAATGCTTGCAATCGTTAGCAGATAAAAGCACCTAGAAAGCAAAGAAAAAGTGAAAATCCATTGAATCGTCAATGGAAAAATTGCAAAACTATTAAGGAGCAAAAAAAAAGAAAAAAAATTAAAATGGGAATAAAAACTATATAAAATAAAAACAAATGAACAAATCAAAGCATTCTAATTTATAAAAGTGAAAAAGGCTAAAATGGGCGAAGAAGAATGTTGCAGAAGACATATTATGGGAAAAAGTACAAAAAGCACTTAGAAGGACGCAATGCCAAAAACCAAAGAGACCAATGCACTTGCAACAGAAATGTGAAGCAGAGCAGTAAAAAAAATCAAGAATTTTTGCGAACAAATCGAAAGTTTAACGCTCGATTGCAGATGGCAACCCACAGGACCTCACCAAGTACCGGTCCACCACAGTCAGCAAAGCGGTGGACACTTGCTAACAAGTACGTACATATTATATGTGTATATGTATATGGGAATACATATATATATGTATATTAGGGTGTCCTAGGCTACAAGGGGGATTTTTTTTTTTTGAATTTCAATACGCATAGCCTTTATTTTTTTTCCATTTGACTCTAAAAACTTAAATATAAAATATTATTGAGACCGGGTGTCATTAACCCGTGCCGACTTGATGTCAAACTTTAAGTTTAAAAGTTAGTATGAAAGCTATAGGCTCACAATAGAGAAAAGTTTAACTGAATTTTTAGATTAATTAAATAAATAAAAATAAAACACATGTCTCGTATTTATTTTCTTTTTATTATAAAAGGGACATCAATCATCGATATACGGGATATACCTGGCTGTGTTCTTGTACGCAACGTAATAAAAATTGTTTTTGCTTCTCTTGAACAGTGATCAAACCATGGAAGTCTTGCATTAACTTAACCGCTCTTTCTGCCATATCATTATCTGCTTTCAGTCCTAGCAGCTTCCGTTTAGCCTGTAGAAACAAATCATCATTTGGCCACGAAGAGGGGCACTTTTTCAGAAAACTGTCGTCAATCTGGAGTCGATTAAACAGAAACTTGCTTTTGACAGAAACGAAGTCATCAATGTTTTTCTCTGAAATTAAAACAGATAGATCAGTTATCAATTATACCTATTAGCTAACTTAGTAAAAGAACAAAACCAAAGCTTAATAAACGTACCAAAAAGTGGGCCACAGAGTTCTTCTTTGGATGCAATGTAACGTTTATTGTGGGCTGTTGGGTTTTCTCTAGTTAAGTTAGCAATCATTTTTACTTTAGTTTCTAGATCGACATCATCATCAAATAAAGCCAGAATAGATACTTCATCTCTCAAATACCACAAATGCTGGCGAAACTTCTGCAAAGCTGCTTTTGAAATGATTTTTTCTATTGTTTCGTAATTTTTCATGGCCTTCAAAAAACACAAAGCCTGATACGACGCCTTTACTGCTAAAATACATTGGAGCCAGGGTTTTACGTAGGATGTCACGATGAACAGACATACGTCCAACAGAGCTGCCTTATCCTCGATTGCAATTCTGAATTGAGAGCTAAGTAACGATATTTTTAATGAATAAATGGCTCTCGCCATCCATCGAGCCTGGTGCATAGCACCTGGAGGCCGAATCTTAAATTTCTTTGTTCGAGAAGCACACATGCTCCATTTATGCGGCCTGTGTTAGAAGAAGAGAGAGAGATGTTAGAGAATCTGCACTTTGTCTTCAAGGTTCCAGTTAGTAATAGCATCCCAAACTGCATCTGCCTGTTCCCTTCCTGTCGAGCTATGAAATTTAGGAACAGCAATAATTTGTTCTTTATTGTCGTATGTAATAACTACCGGTAGGCGTTCTTCTTCACTTTTACGTGAATCTAGAGCTGGCAACAGTTTTCCGTCCCAGTGGACAGTTATCGTGTCCGGGACCTTGTTTTGAAAATACATTTTTATAGCTTCAGCCCGTTCTTTTCGCATTTCCGTACGAACTCTATGGATGGAGGACTTGCTTATAGGGAATTCATCCGTATTGTGCCCCAGAGCCTCAATAGTAGCTTCAATTATAAAGACAGAATTCCTCACACTTAACTGACACCTGTGTAATGCGGCAACTAACTTGAGAGTTATGATATTTTTCCGCATAGAAGTTTTATCGGGCTGAGAGGAGGCTTTTCTTGCGCTTCTAATTCTATTTTTTCAGAATCAGAAGATGACTTTTCTAGTGGTGGTTCACAAGATGACGTTGATGGTGCTAAGGAAGAAAATTTTTAGCACGTCGCTTTTCCTCCTCGATGATTCTAAGGCGCGTCCTTTCCTCTTTGTTTGTTACTTTTTTGTCCACTCCGGCTTAGTGACCAGGCCGACCTGGTTCTCTTTGGCGCTGCAAGAAGATCTTATCTTCATTTATTTTAATCAATTGAAGGGCATCGGCATGTGCGATGTCAAACGAATTGTTTAAGTTTGAAACAAACTCCTGTCGACGCTGTTCAAACACTTCTTGAGTTTTTTTGCAATTCTCTCCAAACTTGGTATAAGTTAACTAGTTTCTTAACACAGTTAGGTATTGATCTGGTCGGTATACGTGCCTTTTCCCAATAAATAATACACTCACGAATTGTGAGATTTGCACTTTCATTGACACTTAAGTTCACTTCACGAATATTATAGAACAAAACTGCCAGTACTTGCCCGTTAGAGGGAAGTTTAGAACCGGTGATTTGATGTTTTACGTCCCCTATTAAAAATATCTCCTTTTTGGAACTTCGTAACTTCACTGACATGTTGACTACACGAAAAAAACGCGATTACCAAGGTGGATTTATTAAGGTGACAGCATTCACCCAGCTGAATTTTTCACCGTAGGTATGGCTTACGTCAAAATGATATGTTTTGTTTGTATGTATTGGTATGTTTACATTCGTATGTTTACATTTGCTTGCTGATTTTGACGTGATGGTTGGACCAAACGCAACAACAAATACATGTAGGGTTTTACTTATATGTGTTTGCTGTCACCAATAAAACAAACAAGTAATTACACGCAATCAATCTGACAGTTCGCGCGCGCCCGGTTATACAAGTACCGACAGGTTTCCACGCAACTCGGCACGGGTTGCCGTTGCCGTGATTCTAAATAGACGAAACTTTATTTTTAGATGTTTTGAGACCATTCAAACAAAATAAGAGGATATGCGATAAAAAAAAAAACACTTTAATTTTTTTGGGACACTCTAATGTATATGTACCGATGTCATATATAAGTAAATATTTGCAAGTAAGTCTGTGTATGAGAGGATGCGGCAAGTGAGTTTGAATGTGCGGAATACCTCTGAGGGTGTTGAAGTGGTTCACTTCCGTAGGCCCTGCTCAGTTGATTGCACATCTGAAAAGTGAGGAGTCAGTGTGGTGTGCAGAGTAGTGGGAGGGATGGTGGGGGAGGGCAAAGGTAGTCTGGTAAGTGGATAAAGTTGCAAATAACTAGAGCTGAGTGAGCTGATATTACAACGGAGCGATGACAACAAATCGGTCAACTGGCATTAATACGACTGACAATCCAAAAACGAGGCAGCTATCAAACAAAAAACAAAAACCACTCAAACGGCAGAGGCAGCTATTGCCATCGGGGCAGCTGTTTTACGAATACTGAACAGTAAAGAATGCAAAAAAAATCGCACACCAGCAAAAGGTAGACGGGGATGAGCAAACGTAAGTTAGTGTCAAATGATGCTATGACAACTGGGCGTTGCTGGGCGGCTAGACTAGAGTGCAGTGGAGTAATGTGGTGTGGTAACGGTACCTGCTAGTTGATCTCCCACAGACATACATAAAACCCAAATGAAATGGAAGTAAGTGACGCGGAAATGAATTTGAATTGCATTTGGAGCGGTGAGTGGCGGAGTGAAAAGGACTATGATTTAGAACATCTATTTGGATATTAAGCAGCTGGGCAGACGGATGAAAATGTATTTAAAACACTTTCAGTTGCTTAGAAGATTTAAAGGCAGTACTCTAAAATCAAGTAGTTGCACGTCGTACTCAGGTAGACGAAAACAGGGTGCGTAGACTTAACTTAATTTATTTGTAAATATTAATTAATAATTCCTGAAATTTAAAATCGACGCGCCGCACTGAGACATGCACACAATTATAGAAAACGTGACAAAAATTAATAAATGACAGCTGGCAAGTCACAGCTGCGCGCTGACTGGATGTAAACGACCGCCGTGCTAAGGTGGCCATCAGAAGCTGACTTACATACGCACAAACGCCTGTAAGCAAATAAACTATAAGTTGCTTAGTGTAAGTGCTTCACTTCATTTTCACAGCTCAAAACAACAACACCACCTGTGTAATAAACTATCAGATGAAATTTTGATGAATTTTTCGCTCGCTACGCACACAAGTTTGGATTTCTATGCTTTAACACCATTCCTAGTGC
This sequence comes from Anastrepha obliqua, assembly GCF_027943255.1. NCBI lineage: Eukaryota > Metazoa > Arthropoda > Insecta > Diptera > Tephritidae > Anastrepha > Anastrepha obliqua. Next base: position 128,786,463 of record NC_072894.1, read on the forward strand.
GCAAATACAAGGGGGTGCTTTCCATACGAATGCATAAAATTAAAAAAAGCAAATGCGAGCTTAGTAAATAGTAGTCACATACTTAGAATTTCCGGCCAGTGAACGAGAAAAAGCGCGTTCAGCTGCCAAGTTTCGTAAACAAACTCGTTCGTGAGCGCCAAGACTATCAAAGTAAAATTGTCGACCGATTGGCGAATTCTACGGAAATACATGAAAATAATTCCAAATAAAAAATAAACAATCGAAACAAAAATCCCCATTGGTCAATGCCAGGGTCAACCACGCATTGGATGATGTTCGGCAAACGACTATTCCGCCCGACTACACACTCAGCTGTGGGTGGGAGCATCAGAATCGTAGCGTTAAACTTGGGTATAAATACTTGATTATTTGGCAACGAAAAATTAGTTGCTAACTACAAATCGAATCGTCAATAACTCCATATACTGCACTAAATAGCCTCAAAATGTCGCTCAAACTTTTTGGCTTGGCAATATTAAGCATCATTTTGTACACAACAGTACCCACACAAGCTGGCGTCATACACCCTGAGAAGTTGATTGAGTCACCCGCAACAGAGCCACAAACCATTGCAAGCGATCTGCCGGAAAGCAGAACAATCTCGGTTAATGTGACTAGCGACACTCCCAGCAGATATGAAGATTCGACTCTTAGAAACGCCGTAGCTTCTCTAGATCCAGCGCCAGGCACAATTGAGGGCATTGAGATTACTTTGGACACAGTAGAAGACAAGCAAGAGGAACCAAAGCCAAAGAAAGATGAAGAAAAACAGTCGGTGGATGAGCAAAACACAGAAGAAACGGAAGAGTCCAATATTGTAGCTAATGAAAATAAAGATGAATCCGCAATAAACAGAGATGAAGCGACTAACACCAAAGTTAATGCTGACGAAAGTGATAGCCTTGCAAGTGATACACCGCCCAGCAACGCACAATCCGCAACTCAAACTCAAAAATCTTCCAAGCTGCTACTCCTGAGCACGCCGCGCATCCGCCGCGAGCAGGAGGAGAATATTGCAGAGCCCGAGGATGTTGATATCAATACTGCAGTATCTACAGACGAAACCACCGAGCTGAGTATTGAGATTCGAGCTAAGGACGAAAAGTCAAGCGAAGAGAGCGTGGAGAACGACAAGAAGGTGGCGACTGAAGAACCCAGCTTCTTTACACGTGTAAGTGAGGCAATCTTTGGTAAAAAATCAGCGGACGAGCCAGCCAAACCAGCTAAAGATAATAAGGAGGAGGAGGCGCAGAAACAGAGCGATGCAGTGGAGCAAGAGGATAAAAAGGAGATTAAGAAAGACGACGATATCGTCATTCCAGCCGCTGCTGAGCAGACACCAGAGACGCATAATGACAATTCCGGTACAGCAGTGTTGATCGAAACCGAGCCCGAATATGTGCTCATCGACTCAGATGTAGAGCACCTGGAGCATATCGGCAGTTTCACACATGCCGACAGCGCTGAACATCTGCAGCCCATTGTGCACTCAGTGGAAGTGGTGCCATCGCATTTCGAAGAACCTTTACTCTTCACAAGCAGCTACGTGCATGCCTGGTAGTCGTTTGGCGTAGACTGAGAAAGGATTTATTGTTAAACTAATTTTAATGATATTCTTTAGTTGCATCAGTTTATAATTCTTCCTCTTCTTTGCTCTCCTTTCTGCTAATAGTCACAGCATTATTTTACATTTTTTACATATCGCACATAGATTGTTGTGTGCTTTCATTTTCGAATTAACGATTTTTATTACACAAAATGAATATTTTGATAACGAAAAATTGTGTTTGTGCTCGGCTCTCTAATCATCACGTGACACCAGCCTGAATCCAATTTCGCGAATCTCATTGGCTTACACAAATATTTAGTTTCCGTTAGTTAGTTCTTTACTGGCGCGCGCTATGCCGCAATGGCGAAATTGCAAAATTTCATTTTGTGTAAATTTTGCAGCCACAAAGTGGATTTCCTCTCAACTGGTGGTTGGGGGAGAGAACCGTGCTCCCCATATGCTTCAGCTGCATACCCAATCACCAGATAAAGAGCTTTATCCGGTAAATTTACTATGAAGGTTGCCGTATTTTTCCAATTTTGGGTTTGAAAATTTACAAAAAAAGGAATTTTTCAATGTATGCAGAGGATTTTCTTGAAATAAGAAGCAGTTTTGAGATAGAGAGCATGTTTTTATAGCCAACTAAATAAATGAGACAGTACAATCTAAATGCTGCTGGCGGCTGCGGTAGTCGTATAGCGGTTGCTCCCCGGCAGGCAATGGCAAACCTCCGGGAGTATTTCTGCCATGAACAAGCTCCTCATAAAAAACCATTTGCCGTTCGGGGCCGGCTTAAAACTCCATTTGTGGAATAACATCAAGACGCACACCATACATAGGAGGATGAGCTCGGCCAAACAAGAGCTCAGTCTAACAGAAGTGTATGCGCCAATTATTATTTTTTATTTAAACACTAAAACGTGGAAGGATACATTAAAAGTATTCAAAATTAGTATGGCAATCTAATTAAGAGGTGAAAGGGAGTTACTCGCGAATTTTCAGGAAGGAAGTGCACCCTCGCCCACTTCGATATGTATTGCAATGATAAAGGGTTTTTCAAAAGATGCTCCTAGAGGTGATATTAAAATAAAATATGTAAAAATTTTGATTCTTTCACTTTTTAGTATCTATATTCAAAATATGGCTCATAAAAATTATATGCAAAAACTGGTATCATTTAAACATCTACCATAAACACGCCTACAGACTGTCATACGAGAATTGAAATTTTCAGGGTTCCGCTCACACATTGTCGCAGTGAGCTCAGAAATCTCTATCCGAATGCTATATTTAAGCTCTGGAATCGCTGTGGGATTATTCACATGATTTTACATTTCATAAAACCACAGTCTGGTCTGCCAGTCCTTTTTCTATCTTTCTTTTCTTTCTCTCTATCCCTCAAATTTTTCCACCAACCTTTGAATTGTTGACTGATTTGGACAATTATTTTCACTAAAAAAAATCTTGAATTTTGCGATTTTGTTCCTAAAGATCGAGCATTTCCATAGCAAGTTTCAGTAATTGTAATGCGTAGTTCTATTGTGCAAAATTGTCTACTGTCTGTCTACTTGACAAATGTCAAAGATGACATAAGAAAAGGTATGATCTAGGAATAACTCCCTACTGATATCTTTTGAAAGACCCTTTATATATTAGCCATATCTCGGAACCTACGTTTTAGATTTAATTTAGTACTGTCGTATCGTTTGGCAACCCTCTTCTATGCACTTTCGGTCCCTTGACGTCGACCTCGCCACGTAACATTTATCTTACTTCTCGGCACATATAGTACTTACTTAGGTGGCCCACATTTGCGATTTTTTTTGTGACAACAGAATAAGCAATTTTCAATTCAAACACTTTGACAGCCGCCAACATATACAAATACACATGCAAGTGTGGAAAGAACATTTTTGCGGCTACATAAATTTGGCCTAATGTGACCAGGAAACCGCGTTACCACCATCATTACAACAACAAAATGCATGCTTGCTAGAATCACAAGGCTGTAAAGCTGGCCAACAGCAGTTTGACGGGTCAGCAGTATGGAGGAGAGGAGGAGTAGGCAGGGACAGTGGTAGTAAAAATAAAATGTCATCAAATAAAGCTGCCCAAACTTACCTGGAAAGTGGAGCAGGTAGAGGATGAAAGTGTAGAAAGGTCGCTCCGCCGTACCACCGTTCAGCTGTTCAGCTGTTGAATTCTGCTGGCAAGCAGTAGTGGTCTGCGGCTACAGAAGGGCTCCGGAGTGGCTGAAGATTTAGTTGAAATGGACTTGAAAATAGTTTTCGCAGCCAATGATGAGCTTGGCGCTGGGCGGCAGCAGAGTAGAAGTTGGCGCAGCACTGTCGCGGTCGTGTTTTCCGCTTTGGTTTGAGCGGCAACATATTCAATAAACTTGAGAACCTACTTATGTGCATTTGAAGGGGTACTACGTTGTCTGTGTGTCGGTGTGCATGTGCTTATTTGAACATACACTGCACTTACGTCTGTATGTATTGAAACATACAACAGCAACAGCAACAGCGCAATCTGCGCTTGGGTTATTTTCGCCCATTTGCCCCGTCCGTCTGCGCAGCAGCTCTTAACTACTGAGTCGCCAAGCTTCATTGAATGTGCAAATCCGCGAAAGTGGTGAAAATGTGGGAATGTTTTGGCAAAGCGTTGAAATGTGTAAGAGCAGCAGTGAAGCGGCATGCATAGTAGCCAAAACGCCACAGTAGAAAAGCTTTTGCCCCAGGGGTGTCTACACATGAAATGTGGAAGAGGATACTAAAAATTCCATATGTTTTGGCAACATAAGTTGGCGCTGCACTGCATGCAAAGCTAAAGCTCCAGCTTGGCATAGGGAAATGCAGGAGATGATGATTAGCGGAACGCAGGAGCGGAGGAAGGCGGAGTGCGGCAAGTGCGGTTAATGTGCAACATAGAGTGCCACATCATATGCTGTGTTTAAGTGCAAATAAATTTTGGTCTGTGCAAGTTTGTATGTATTTCAGTACGCCAGCACATGGGAAGTGATTCAAAGCAATGAACTGGTAAGTGAAGGCAAGGGGTGTTGCCGCTATGGTGAATGGTGAAAAGGAACTGTAATTGAATTTTCATGAGGTAATAATTTCTGAACTGTAATCTATGCATGTGTGTGCGTGTGCTTTGAGGCACCTTACCACTGTTTGAATCCGTTTCCTTAGCTTCTTCCGAGCGCCAAAATTGGTGAGTACAGTCAAGTTTTTTGTGTTGGATCCTATAAACAAACCAACGAATGTCGCGGTTTCATAAACATATCGAAATACATATAAATTTCCATTGTAAATTTATTGTGTGCTCAAATGAAGCGGAGGTAACAAAGTGAATTTTTAGTGGTGGTTTTTCGAGGAGGTGCAAGAGAATTTTTTTTTAGATTGGAGTAAAAAACTTGTGAGCATTTTAAAGAATTAAGGTGTGAGCAAATGTATGTGAAGGCATAATGTGAAGTTTTCAAACAAAGTACTCAATGAAATTAATGAAAATAACTTTAAAGGTTAAAATGCTATGCCAGCTCAGTGCCACTTTTTAATACCAAACTAAAAAATTTGTGCACAGTTGGAGACACCCTCGTCTTACTTGTCCTCGTGGCATTGGCCTACACGTAGAAATACCTCAAGCTTTATTTTACCTCCAAAGGCAAATGAGGTTTACGTTGTCTTAAGAGGCTTAGGTAGTGCTGGTCTGTAAAACGATCTCACTTAGAAATCCAGGATCCAATGTGTTACCAGTGCGATGTATTTGGAGTCGAAGATTTTATTTTAAGCAATTTTTAATGCACGTCTTCGTTAGTTTTAACAAGCCGTTCAGACTTTCAATATTGATCAAGGATGAAACATATGTTGATTCTGGTATATTTGTCGAGTCCTACCAAATGCCGGGCAGTGACAAAGTAGGTTTAAATCCGCCTACCTATTAGTCAATGCATTGGTAATTATATCTAAAGCATATTCAGATCGTAAATATAATGCACAGGCAGTCTTGAATGAAAAATCATGTAAAAAGATTCGATATGCTACTTGTTTTTATAACTTTGTTTTTATCAAAATTACCAGGTCAAAATACTAGATGACGTAGCGACAAAGATAGCTGAAGAAGTGGCTGAAAGCAAGGTCTCGCTGATACCTCACGAAAGTGAAGAGTTCGGCAATAAATATTTATTTATTAATAAATAAACAGGATGCTTACAGACCATACGAAAGATACATACAAACAAAGAACTTATGACAAAAGTCTTATGTGCAACTTTTTAAAAGAGGGCATAGACTCTAGGGATATGAGATTTATTAGTACGCAATAGGAGCAATAGGACAGAATGGGATCAACGAATTTCATCAATCGCAGAGCGAAACGCACAAAAGTTCTCTGAACAGACTCTATTAATATAGAATTCATGAAACTTGACAGTGAGCTCGAGACGTTTTGGCAACTCGGAAGATGAACTGTCAAACATTTGTTGCCATCGCGCCCAAAAGCGAATAGCGATTGGCACTTAATACAAGTTAAATCACCAAATGAAAATTTCTTTTTAGTATCCTTTTATGTATACCAAGTGCAATTGTGCAACCTACCTACTTAGTCGTCTTTATATAATTTCCAACCATTGACATACTTCAAATGTCATTCAGCTTGAATTCTATTTAGCAGCGTCACATTTTTTCATAACACTTAATCGGATGTGTCATCAGTGGAAATGATTACATGATATTCGTAATAAAATGCACTTCCCCCACGGCATTAATATCAACAGTTGTAATAGAAAATATTTCATTTTAACAAGTCACGAGAAGAATTTAATTTGCGCCACACAAAGGACGTTTTCTGCCACACACCTCCTCCTCCTCCTCCTCCCTGTAGACTTGTTCATTTTGGCGATTTATATAGAAAAGGAAAGAAAATAGAACTTTTGAAAAGTTCCACGATGGCAGCGAACTTGTCATTGTCGTTCGTTTTTTATAGCAAACTTGTTGTTTTTCTTATTATCATTGTAGCTTTGGCTATTGTCGTTGCGAAATGCCCTTGCGGCAAACATTTATTGCTAAGTAGCACCAAAGTGCATTTAATCATTTGCAAAGTCCCCGTTTTACGCTCCACCGCACACCTCGTCAAAAGCTGCGTGTAAGTTGCCTTTCATTCTTCCAGCGCCAGTAAGCCGTGATATAACTTTTTTCACTGTAGCGGTCACGCTAGAAATCTGAGAATGCAAAATAATGATAAATAATGATTTCCCGTTGTCGGAGAAACGTAGCCCATTACAGGACACTAAGCAGTTTTTACTTACTACAACAATAAAATAGTAATTTTGCCACCGTTGCAACTCCAAACCCAACTGTGAAATTTGTGTTACTTTGCCACATAATGTCCACCCACATCAACGTACACCAACCAAAACCTACACCTGTTCCACAAAATGCCATGGCGGCAGCCTGAACTGCTCATTGCCATTTCGTCACTTAGAATTTTTAAGCTCCTTAAGCAACAAACAGCTCGCACAAAAGATGATCAGAGCTTCCGCAGAAGGAAACAATTGCAAATGGATGTAAAATAAAGAAGGAAGTGGGAGGTAATTCACTAGCGGCAACAACGTTAACAACTTCATGTCTGCTCCCTTGCAGGAATAGCCGCTGCGAGGGACCACAAAGGAAGCTGCCACCGCACAGGATTTGCGCCCATTACAATTGTATTTGTCTCTGCTTTTGTGTGTCGCGCTGTGGTGAGTCTTCATCACTGCGGCCTTATTAGATGACTTACAAATTCAATCCCAGCGGAGAAGAACTCAAGATGACTGGCACCGAATCTCGGGACACTACGGGCGAACGCATCCAACTCAAAGGCAGTATCAAGCGAGAGGAGGACAGTAAAAAATGCATTTCAGGATTAGGGGGGTATAAATGACTAGTAGATGCTGTCGACAACGACCACTAATGGGACTTCGAACTACGATAATTGGATGCCCGCCAAGCAAGTGCGCATATACAAAAATACAAGCACACACGCAGGAAAGAATGACACAGCTAGAAAATATTATTGCAGTTGAATCAATGACCGCAAAAATAGAACGAAATGGAAATAAGAAAATAATAAGCAAAGACTAAACGAAACGGTCAAATAGTGGTTCAGCAACGCATGCAAAAGTGAAGCGAGAGGATGCAGCACTTCGAGAGAGAACAACTGGCTTAGGCAACTGCGGTCAATAAAATCTGTTTTCTGTTTTTTTAATTTCAGTTCTTATTCAATGCGAAGAACTGGATGTGTATGTGGAAAAGTTTTGTAAGAATCAGTAGATATTTTTACTTACTTTAATGCCCTAGCGTCGCCTTAACTTAAGGAGGTTTCACCGGCGGACTCCAAAATCTGCATGACACTATTCCTTACGCGCTAATGAAATTTAATATGCCCTTTAAGCTGTTGTAATCTTTGTAAAGTGAGCAACACATATTAATTATTCAGTTCTTTGCAGCAGCAGAAGTCTTAAATTTGTTACAAAATTCTTGGTGTCTAATATTCAAGCAAAGGCAAGAAAAAGATTGTGGAAACAAAAAAATATATGACACAATTCTTTATCTCTTTGACTTGGTATTTTTTAATAGACTATAAGCGCTCATCTCTTAGCTCTGAGTGAGAGTCAAAACCTGGGTGGGTGATAATGTGGCGAATGGCTTTAATTATACTGGGTGTTTTTTAAGAGCTTGAGAGCTTAAAATGAGAATACAAAATTGAAATATTGTTGAAATGAACTTTTTTAATTATAAATAATCTGGTAGATAATTTCATGGCAATTGTTTTTTGAATATGATATCTGGCATATCTCCGCCATAGCTACGAGTTGCATGGTTCATTCGATCGACAAGTTGCGAACGACCACGAATCGATATTTCTTCTAATCGGCGTCTTCTTCAACACTTCGCTCAACTTTGCGAAAAGATTTATGTTTTTCAGTAAATTTACACAATTTGAAAGCGTTGTTCTGGCATTAAAAGATCCGTGATGCCTTGCCAAAGAGTTAGAAAACTGAACAGAAATGCCAACAGAGTTTGCCATTCTCAGCCCATTCTCTTAGTTATCGATATCGATATTTCTCATGCAGTTAAAAAACACCCGATGCAAGCAGGTTGTTTTTGCCTATTTTATGTGATCGGTAAATCATTCGCTATGGAGTGCTGAATCTGAATCTGACACTGCTCAATTTTCACTTCATCCGCATTTTGAGAAAATAGGGGCTTGAAACTTGTAGTTCACCCTTAGATGAATGGGGAAAAATAGGTATAATCATTTCGAGGTTAAGATTTTATGTGATCTTTACTCTTCATAATACCTCGTGTAGACACAGTTTCTTTCTCTATTTTTTTTTAATAAAACTCCTTTTATCACAACGAATGTGTCAGCCGCACTGATGCTTGCTTTATTACCTTGCACCTTCCGACCATTAGAACTCCCCCTTTTAAGGTCATACATATATGTATATATAATTGGCGCTTACACCCGTTTTGGGTGTTTGGCCGAGCTCCTCCTCCTATTTGTGGTGTGCGTCTTGATGCTGTTCCACAAATGGAGGGACCTACAGTTTTAAGCTGACTCCGAACGGCAGATAATTTGTATGAGGAGCTCTTTCATGGTAGAGTACCTAATGGTAGTCACGCACCAACCTATTCGGCTACGGCGGCCGCTGTTAACGTCATACCCTAAATATTTTCTTCACTCACTAATCCCGTTTTTATAGATGCATAGCTACTACCAGCGGTGTTTTCATTTTATTTTTGCCTTGGCGTACAGTGGTTCGATTTGAGCAAATTGTCACACCGATTTGTACATTCAAAGTAGGGAGAAGAAATAAGACGAAACTACACAGTTTTTGTACTCAATATTTTCAGATAAATGAGTTTAAAGTTTGTGGTACAGGAGCGCGCGGACCGCTCCTAACCTAGTTAATGGGATGTAGAAGCTATAATATTGGGAACTTCCGCATGAAAATTTCACAGTATATTTTTAAGATATTATACTTTTGAAATATCGAAAAAACAAAAAATCGATTTTTTGAAATTTCTAGACCCCTTTACCATACAGAGGGTCTGGCTCACAATACCTAAAGTTGCAACAGTGGTTAAAAACTTCGTGTGCATGACAACAGGAACCTCTGTAAGATAGGGGCACAGCCATCTACAATTCTTGTCATTTCTGCAGTTGACCTTTTGGTCAAAATTTGTTTCGCCAGAAAAAACCATAACATCTCAGACGCTTCAGAGTATTTAATTTTGTTGAGAAGGTGTTTTCATCGCATAACTCATGGTGCTCGTTTGTGCTCCGACATAAACTGTCTTCTGCGCATAACGTGGGATTTATATCGGAAATTTTCATGGACAACTCGAAATATAAGATCCTTAGAAATATTAAAACCCCATGGATTTTGAAGGGTCCTCTGTAATGATCGCTTGTACTTGTTGAATACATTCTGCAAATCAGACAATGTCAGAACGTCCCTCGTGTTTTTTTTTAAATTTCTGCAATAGAATCTGCATCGCCGCTTGATGCTTCAAATTCACGGCGAACCTTATGAACAAATGAACGGGCGCTCTTAATAACTGCACTCAGGTTTGCTTAAAGTTGTGGAGCAGCTGCTTAGGTTTTATATTGGGTTGGCAACTAAGTAACTGGCAATTGGTTTGAAACTCAGTTGAATTTTTAGGTTTGCAGACGTAGTACAAATGTAAAACACATTTTGTTATTTGATAGTTGGCAATTCAGCTGTCAATCAGTAAAAACAATTGTAATATCGACTGCGTAGTTTTCGTTTGGCGTTCGTTGAAAAATGGAAAATCAAAAGGAACATTTTCGTCATATTTTGCTTTTTATTTCCGCAAAAGGAAAACCGCATCAGAATCTCGTAAAAAGTTATGTGCTGTTTATGGTGTCGAAGCCTTAAAAGAACGGCAGTGTTAAAATTTTGATGGTGATTTTTCCTTCAAAGATGAAAAACACTCTGGTCATCCAGTTGAAGTTGATGACGCCCTAATCAAAGCAATAATCGATTCGGATCGTCGCGGTACTACACGTGAGGTTGCAGAGAAGCTTCATGTATCACAATACGAAATTAAACAATGCAGTTGAAGAAAAGCGGCCCGAATTGACAAATCGAAAAGGTATTGTATTCCATCATGACAATGCAAGACCACACACATCTTAGGCCACTCGGCAAATATTCTTGGAGCTTGTTTGAGATGTTTTACTACATCCACCATATAGTCCTGACCTTAAACTCCTTGAATGGTAAAAATTTCAGTAATGATGAAGATGACAAATCGTACCTAATTCAATTTTTTGCTAATAAAAACCAGAAGTTTTATGAACGTGGGACTACGATACTGGCTGAAAGATGGCAAAAGTTATTGCTCAAAATGGGCAATACATTACAGAATAAAGTTATTTAGTTCCATGAAAAAATTGTTTTTGATTTTCTAAAAAAAATCCGCAATTACAGTCGAACCTCAATAAGTCGAACTTCGATATCTCGAATATTTGATATCTCGAATCAAATTGCTTGGCAATGGCGTTTAGAGTGAGAATTGTGTGTAATTTTTACTTGATAACTCGAACTTCTATTAGTCGAATATCTTGATAACTCAAACAGAATATTTGGCGCCAGCTTTGATAAGTCGAATTTCCGGGGAAATCTCCTTATTACGTGCTCCTTATTTTATAGCAAACAGATGTCAGCAGTTGGGTCGCTGCACTGTTTAAGTCCACAGGTATTTTATTAGTAGTTCTTACGCGAAAATAAACTCTGTTGACATGTGATCAAAACGTTGTTTAAAAACTTTATCTATTGATGAAAAATTTAAACTAATAAAGGTAATAAAGTAGAAATGGGTGCGCGAAAAAAAGATATAGCTGTAAAGTATGCTATTCCGGCAAATACAGTGTCAACTATTTTAAAAAATAAACAAACGGTTATTAATGCAATCGAAAGTGGTGGTGCAAGTGGGAGTTCAAAGAGGGTAAAAAGACAACATACGTAAATGTGGACAAAGCAGTTTTAGAATGGTTTAAATCGGCAAGAACACGGAATTTGCCTATATCCGGAGGATTACTTAAAGAAAAAGCATTGGAATTTAGTCAAAAATTAGAACAACCGAATTTCAAGGCAAGCACTGGTTGGCTCGATAATTGGAAACGAAGGTATGTACATTCATAAAATAAATGTGCAAGCTGGCACCTAAAGTTATTTTTTTTTTCTAAGATCTGGTATATGTCATAAAAAGGCGTGTGGTGAGAGTAATGATGTAAGCGAAGAAGACTGTATGAAATGGCAACGTGATGTTTTACCTCACTTATTAGAAGGTTATCAAGCACGGGACGTATTCAATGCAGACGAGACGGGCTTATTCTTTAAATGTCTTCCAGATAACACCTTAACTTTTAAAAACCAGAAATGCCATGGAGGAAAGCACAGTAAACAGAGAGTTACGTTGATGATTGCCGCAAACATGGATGGATCAGAAAAATTTAAAATACTCTTGATAGGTAAAAGTAATTAACCCCGCTGTTTTAGAGGTGTTAAATGGTTACCTCTCGACTATAAAGCAAATTCAAAGACGTGGATGATGGGAGCCTTTCTTGAAGAATGGCTTCTTAACTTAGACAAACAATTTGGAAAAACCGGAAGAAATATTCTACTTTTTATTGACAACTGCCCAGTAAGGTGTCATACAAAATTTAAAATGTCATTATCGTCGCAGAATTTTAAAAAATATATTACTATAAAATGCTTTGAAATAAACAAAAATCTTAACATTACATTAATGGACTGTGTTGATGAAATAACTAATGCATGGAAAAACTAATGAACATACAACCGATTCTCTGTACAATGGTTTAAATAATATTGAAGCTTTTTTTGAAGATCATAATAAAAAATCCTCTCGTCAATCCCAAATAACTAACTTTTTTACTTTAAACGAATGAAAGCTATACATCTATTCATACAATGTTATTAATTATGTATATATAATTTTAAAATATACACATACAATATTATATAGCAACTATACATAATTTGAAGCATGTACTGTTTTATCAATAAAATTGTTTGCTAACCCTTGAGTTTTATGGATTGTTTTATTTTTCCATCAGTTTTTATTTTGTTTATGGATTTTTGTGTATGTATGTACATATGTATATTATATTTGATAACTCGAAATCTTGATAGCTCGATTTTTTTTGTGGCATGTCATAGTTCGAGTTATCGAAGTTCGACTGTATTTAGTTGCCAACCCAATATAATTCAAAACAATTAGTCTTCCGACATCAATTCTTTAAAGTTTTATTTTTAAACGTTGTTTAACCGATTTTTCCCTTACTATATTCCAAATGGAGTGCCAGGAAATTCAGCAAGGCGACAGTCGACTGCTATGCGGAAATGATTTGTTTTCCATATTAATTTTGTATGATTACCGAGTTCATACTAGTATGACCTAATCTGTTGAAAATTACTTTCAAAAATCTTAATACTCATATTCTTAAACTTTTTCAAAGCCAAAATGTCTCAATTCTGCCTCACCGTCGGTTCGCGTTGCAGCATTTAATCGCAAAAGATGTCTGCGACCACAGTTCGGTATTTAGAGCAGACTTTTCAAAAACATCAAATAGCGAAACAAAGGCGGTGCGGTTGTGATTCTTTACCTTTTTTATTCACCTGAATCGCTGAATGTAGATTGCGCAGACAGCTAGGCGCCAAAAACACATAAATCTCGAGGGCGTTGGGCAGGAGCAGGACGTAGTGTCGCTCTTGAAGCACTAAAGCGGATTTTATTAAATTCACGTATTCGCACAGCAAATACAGTGCCACCTTCGCCATTTCACACCTCCAACAGCTGCTTTTCTTTGCTCGTAGTTCGCCCCGGCCCAAGTGTAATCCAAGTTCACAGTCAACAAAAACGAAAAAAAATTAAATTTATTTGAATATTTTTGCTTGACTTTCATTTCGTTTTTATTTCTTCTGGTTTTTAACTCATTAATTTTACGTGTTCCTTTTAATGTTTCAATTTGTTACAGTTTTTTCCTCCGACTTTTACCCTGATTTTATTTGCCGCTCGTTTTTGTGCGCTTTCTGTCTTGCCTTTGTGCCTAATTGTAAACGCTGCCACGTGTTGATTATGTGGCAAATGCCAAATGCCAAATGCAAAAAGGTTGAAATGCCATTTCGGCCATCAGTCGTCGCGACGCCGCTTACGCTGCGCAGATATTTATGTGTTTTGTCGGCTGTACGCCAATTTTTTTACGGATGCCCTTTATGCAGATGCGAGCGTGCAGAATGGCGTGTTTTATGAACGTAAGCGATGCTTTGCGCGGAGTTAAGTAGGTTAAATAAAGACACTATTAACCGCAAATTGTGGCTGAACTTTTGACATACATTTTTCTCTCGGCTTACCTAATTGATTTATGAGGAAATTTGTTAGCAGATTAAGTTCTATTTGTGGTTCATAAAATACTGTTGGCATTTGAGTTAGCGGTAAACTTCAACCTGAGGCTAAACGTTACTTTTGTTCAAGGGAAATACAAGATATATAGTGCGCTAAATAACTACAACACAGGGGGTTGTTGACATGCTTTGATTATTTATTCGCTTCTCAATTAATTTTCATGAGTTTTTTATAAAAATGTAGTTTATTCTCCTACAAAAAGCATATCAATAAAAGATTCAAAGAATTGCAGATTAAAAACATTCAACAAATTTTTGTCACAATAACATATCCTTACTGATCACTGCAGATTTCGAAGCCATCTGCACAGGCTTGGGATATACTCTAATGGCGCTTGTCGATTCCGCGACTCATCCAATACCTCGCCTGGAACGGTTGGAGAAAAAACTGTTCTCATGTTCTCAACCCAGTCTAACACCACCTAAGATTTCTTAAAGAACCGTGCAAGAGCGAGGGCCTGTTAAGTAGAACGCACAATAGGCCCTAAAATCGAAGTGAATTCCTTGACTTTGAATTTCATTTAGGAATTTCAATAATATAATCTAGGCGCGTCTTTTCAAATACCCTGTTTGAGCACCAGGTTAAAGTAAATGATAGTTTGCGGTTCATATGGATTCAATCAAAAACTACTTATCTATTAGTGTATATCCGGCAAGTACTTGAGCGCCCAGTAGTTCCTCCCTGACCAGTAGCTCGTTCCTTTATTAGTTGAATATTAATTCCAACTCCTTACAAGTAAAACATCGAAAATTATCAGCTCTTATGCTAAGAAACGTCTTCAATTATGTTTGGTTACTCGAGCATTTAGCATTAGTTCCGACTAGAGTTCGTGAGTGAGAAGAAGAAGCGAGTTACTACCCTGAGACTAAAGTGGTTTTCAATCAAGTTTTTGAGCTTTAAGTCACATGCAATTCGAAATGTGTCGGCCCGTTCCGCTACATATCAATGTGTCTAACTCTGTGGGCAAAAAGTAAGGTGAATTTGGTTGTAAAATGAAAAATCTTATTTTTTATTTATTCTTGTAAATCAATTTCATCCCCTTAAAAATAATCCCCTCTCGATGAAATAGTCCATTTCCGGTATATCCATCAGCACCTTCTTCGATTCAGCTTTTATCTCCTCAATCGACTCGAAACGCGTTCCCCGGAGTGGTCTCTTGAGTTTTGGGAATAGCCAGAAGTCACACGGAGCCAAATCAGGCGAATACGGTGGTTGCGGAACGATATGCGTGGAATTTTTGGCGAAATGGTCACGAAGAACGAGTGCAGTGTGAGACGGTGCATTATCGTGATGCAAAAACCAAGAGTTGTTGGCCCATAATGCTGGTATTTTTAGACGAATTGCTACACGAAAACGACGCATAACGCTCAAATAATATTCCTTATTAACACTTTGGCCAGGTGGAAGGAATTCATAGTGCACCACACCACCAAAACCGAAAAAAACTGTCATCATGAACTTTATTTTTGAACGACTTTGACGTGCTCTTTTCGGTCTGGCCTTGCCTTTAGCACGATATTCGCTCGATTGGTCGGTTGTTTCAGGGTCGTAGGCATAAATCCAAGTCTCATCTCCCGTAATGATGCATTTGAGCTTGTCCTGATAGTCTGAAAGCATTGTTTCACACACATCAACGCGACGACTTTTTTCCAAGAAATTGAGAGTTTTCGGTACCAAACGAGATTTGACTTTTCGTAGGCCCAAATGGTTTTTCAAAATGGTTTTCACAGATCCTTCCGATATTCCGATCATATCAGTAGGGTTTTTAACAGTCAACAGACGAATTTTTGAGCACTAACTCCTTCACTTTATTGACGTGTTGGTCATCTGTTGACGTCGATGGTCGTCCGGAGCGCTCCAAGTCATCAACACGTTCTCGACCCTCTTTGAAGTCTTTGTACCACTTATAAACATTTTTCTGCGACATGGTCGAATCACCAAATGGCTTCTGCAACATGCTAAACGTTTCCGCAGCCGAAATTTCATTCCGCAAACAAAATTTGAAGGCACTTCTCTGCTCAATCAAATCAGACATTGTAAAAATCGAAAAATGCACTCTTGGTCGTTTGGTAAACACAAGCGTAAATATATTACTGATAATAACATTCACATGAAAGATGGCCCAGATGTTATTAACAGTGCTGCCAACTCATGAAAAACAATAACTAGAGCGAAATTTTAATCCCGCGAAGTTTGACAAATAAATTCACCTTACTTTTTGCCCACAGTAGTAAATAAACACTCGGAAGTAATCGTTTGAGTAATAATCCAGAAAATTACCTACTCCACTTGCAAATCATAAATTGCAAGCATTGCTATTGCTGGATTTGGTAAGCAAACTGCCGGTAGCCCAACCGCTACCAAAAACCAACAGGTAACCGCAATAAAATGTGGCCAACACAAATCACGCATACGACCTGTTGCACCGCAAGCAAAGCGATACGATTGCAAACAGTGGCTAAAGTCTTTGTGGAGAGCTGGTTGTAAGTTTCAAATACAAATCTTGTGAGCACTTCACAGAAATTTTGCATACTTTCTATGCACATACACACACACACACACACACCCCTACATATGCACAGAATAGAAGAGCGCTCCTGGCTAAAGTTACCCAGTCTACGCTCATGTATGCAGCACCCATATGGGGTAAAGCCCTGATACAGAAAACATATGCGAAGAAGGCGGAAATAGTTTTTAGACTTATTTCCCTTAGAGTTGCCTGTGCTTTTAGGACAGTGTCGTTTGAAGCAGTATGTGTCATATCAGGTATCATGCCACCAGACATAATGGCCTCTGAACTGGGTAGAGTGTACGACAAAGCCAAAAGCCTAAACAGGCGATTAACGGCGGAAGAGCGTAAAGAAGAAAGACGGGGGAGCATAACTGAGTGGCAAAATCGCTGGGACTTAGCGACAAAAGGGAGATGGACGCATAAACTTATCAGAAGCGTACAGGCTTGGGTTGAGAGAGGACATGGTGACACAGACTACTACCTCACACAGTTCCTGACGGGGCATGGATGCTATAGAGAGTATCTCCAAAGACTCGGCCACGAGGACGCAGCTGACTGCTCGTTCTGCGGCAACGGTAGCGAGAACGTGGAACATGTCTTCTTCTCCTGCCCGAGATACGCATCTGAAAGAATGTGCATTGAAGAAATCATTAAAGAAAAAATAACCCCGGGCAACATTGTAGATCACATGCTGCAGTCGAAGTTGGTGTGGGCCAAGATGAAAGAGTGGTCCGCAAATGCGCTACAGGAACTGCGGAAAAAGGAATGGGAACGCAGTAAAGAAAGAAGACTAAGGAGTAATGAAGGGTACACGGAAAGATAGATATAAATGAAGAGCCATAATGGCTAGCTTGGCCCTGCGATGCAATGCTTAAACGGCGGTACCGCAGGGCAAACGAAAGCTACAGAGGTCGGAGTTAGGGTTTAGTACGTAGGTGTACTGTTTCGCAAGTCCAGCTTAGTAGTAATACTGACTGTGCGTGGTCCCGAATGAGGTGCACCCTTAGCGATCAGTATGAATCGTGCATGCCGTCTATATTGACGGTATCTATGTAAGATTCCCCCTTCGGATAAAAAAAAAAAAAAAAAAAAAAAAAAAAAAAAAAAAAAAAAAATGCACAGAATAGTAAATAAAATACTGCTGCAGCAATTAAATAGTAAAATCTCGATATTTCATCTATTTTCGTGATTGCTGCACTCGAATGTAGTTATTGTGTGTTTGTCCACTTCAAAGAGATTCTCGCATTATTTTGCATACTCCGAAACTCAAATCTACATATAATTGGCTCGAGTGCACGAGTCGTAAGCAATGCATTGGGCATAAGCCGCTTATGGCGAACGTGCCAGGAAGGAAAATAAAAAGCGTTTGATTGCAACAATTGTAATTCTATTTGAAATTACAAACGGAACAGCTGTTGTTGCAAGTGTATTTTAGTTCATGCACAGCGTTAAGCCGATATATGTATGTATTTTAACCCTCCTCCCTCAGCGGCACGCCTAAAAAGCGAACTGAAATGTATACTCACCAGGGATTCGTTGTTGGGGATACCCAACTTTTAACCTCCTTTGGCTCTTACCGCTTGCACGGCGACGGCGGTCATTTGTGTCACGGTCAATTTACACTGACAACAAGCTTTGGCAATAAATCCCCACTAAGCTGCGCTGAAATGTTTGATGCTGCTGGAAAACACACACCGGGAAGTACCATCGGAAGTGGATGGGCAAGTGGCGGCAAGGAATTGTCATATTTCGCAAATGCGCCCTTCTGGATGTAAGAATGAGAGCCGTTTGTAGTCAACGGATTCAATGGTAACCTTTTGAATGTTCCTGTAACTATTGAGAAAAGTACGGAAGTAGGAAAAGAAAAGAAATGCGTATTAAAGTTAGTGAAAAGTAGGAGGCGATCGAGTATGATATAATATTTTGGGCTAGTTTTAGTAATCATTAATCTTACAAGAAAAAATTAACCCCTTTTTTAGCAAGGAGACAGGAAAGACTCTTGAAAATCATCGTGCATCGGACTTTAAACTTTTATTATACAATTCTTGAACAATTCACTTCAAATTATTTTTGTTTTAGATACTTAAACGCATGAGGTCCGCCTCCTTGATGTTATTCCACAAATGGGGGAAATCCGAACGGCAGATATTTTGTATGAGGAGCGGTTTTATGGCAGAAATACTTCGTAAAACTCGAACATTTTTGGGTCATTGTGAAGCTCCTTGTCGGACCGCAATACAGAAATTGGTGGAAAAATTCGAGCTGTTGGGCAAGTGAGTTATGTGAAGAATAAAACCCGTGCACGTCGCTCAAGAACAGCCGAAAATATTGCTGTTGTTGCCGAAAGTGTTGAAGAAAACCCAGGTTTGTCCATTCCTCGTTGTTTTTTGGAATTAGGCATTCCACAAACGTCATTACATCGTATTTTGCACAAATATTTGGGTCTTAAGGCCTATAAAGTCCAGTTAACATAAGAACTCAAGCTAGCCGTTCATCAACAACGTCGTGTCTTTGCTGATTGGGTCGTTGAAATGTATGAAAATAATCCATTCCAGGAATTCCATCGAAAAATCATCTTGAGTGATGAGGCCTATTTCCACCTCGGTGGCTTCGCCAACAAGCAAAATTGTTGGATCTGAGGCTCAGAAAATCCAAGAGTTTTTGTTGAAAAGCCTCTCTATCCTCAACGTGACTGTTTGGTTTATGGTCCGGCGGAGTCATTTTATTTATTCAGTTTATTCAGTCTACAAATAATTCTTACAGACTATATTAGACAATTTTTAATTATTAGTTAAAGATTATAAACAATTGTTGGCTAAAATTATATAAACTTAGTCTAAATTCGAGGCTAGGATAATTGTTGCAGAATCGAATGCATCTCACCATTGGTTCATTGAGGGCATAGTTAGTTCTATACCGTTAATCTACAAATAAACGAACCTGCCTTAAATCATGGTGCTTTGTTTGATATGTAATTAATCTCTGTAACTCACAGCAATTTATATTGAAATTTAAAAGATTATACACGAAGAGAATCGAAAAGTAGATTCGTCTGTCCTCAAGGCTTTGCAGTCTAATCAATTTGCGTCTGCCTATATAACTAGGGAGCCCTTGAGGCCAGCGCAGCTTACACAACGCATATTTGGTAAAGACTTTTTGGACTCTTTCAATCTTATACATATATATGACAATGGTAGAATGGGTTCCATATTAGAGAACAATAATCTAGTCGGCTTCGAATTAAGGAGACGTAGAGTGCTTTCAAAGTCAAGCGATCTGAAAAGTCTTCCGTATTACGACGTAAAAATCCAATCATAGCTTTAGAGATAATATAATCAATATGTTTCGAGAACGTAAGTCCTGAATCGAAGATTATGGACAAGTCTTTGATTTCCTCTTTCCTGCTAAGTATAATATTGTTCAAAAAGTAATTATAGATGAATGGATTAGGTTTCTTCCTGTATGAAACCACGCAGCATTTGTCGGTATTCAAGTGTAGGTGGTTCATGGTACACTAATCTTGAAAATGTTTGAGATCCTTTTGAAGATTAGAACAATCTTCAATACAGCTGATTTGTAAAAATAACTTAACATCATCTGCAAACATTAAGCGTTTTACATATTGAAATATTTTAGGTAAGTCGTTTATGAATATTAAGAAAAGAATTGGCCCACAGTGAGTCCCTTGGGGTATTCCAGACCAAGCATTAATTAATAATGTAGATTTAGACGATGCTACTTTAACAAATAATTTCCTTCCCGTAAGGTAGCTTAAAAAGAATTTTAAAAGTGTTCCCTTAATACCGCATGCACTCAGCTTCTTAATGAGGATAGAATGGTCGACTTTATCGAATGCCTTTGAGAAATCCATGTAAACTACATCTAGTTGTGCGCGATTTACAAAAGCGTTAATAATATTGTTTGTGACTAGTTCCAAATTAGTACAAGTGGATTTTAAGGGGACAAAGCCATGCTGGTACTCGCAGATAAGATCACTAATACGACTTAACATTTTAACTTTGAGAATAGAATCAAATAATTTCGAAATGGTGCTTTGTTTAACTATTGGGCGATAGTTGCATACGTCATTTCGGCTTCCTGACTTATAAATTGGCGTGATTGAGCATATTTTCCAAGCATCTAAGAAAATCGATTTGTTTAGACATTTATTGTAGAGAATTGAAATTGGTTTCGCTATTGAGGTGGAGATGAGTTTAAAAAATACGGGGCAGAAACCTTCATGATCGGTAGATGAGCTATTATTCAGTTTTGAAGCTGCTTGTACAACATCATTGGTTGAAATAGTAAAGTCATCATAAGATTCAGAAGAGGATACATTAAAGTTAAAAGTGTCTAATTTGTCAAATTTTTCATAAACTTTTTGGAACAATTTTGCAAAGAGGTCACAAGAGTCTTGTTCATTATCCGAAACAATGACAGCGCCTCAACCGCTTAATCGTACATACTCAATGCTCAACTTTGAAACAGAAATAAATAAAATAAACTACCACTTCAGTATTTAGCTGATCTGTCGACCTTTTTTACGAGGGATGCCTTTTATATGTCGGGATTAGAGAGCAAAAACTAATTTTAATCATCGAAAATCACTTTATTGTTTTTCAAAATATTCTCCATTAAGATCTATACACTTTTGCATGCGTTTGAACCAATTGTCGAAGCACTTTTGCCACTCTGAATGAGGTACCTCCAAAACATGCATTCTGAATGCCGCAACCGCTTCTTCAGGTGTCGAAAAACGTTGACCTCTCAGTTTGTTTTTTACGTACCGGAATAAAAAGAAGTCATTCGGTGCCAAGTCAGGACTATACGGCGGATGACCCATTAATTCGATGTTTTGGGTGCTCAAAAATGCAGTTGTTTGAGCCGATGTGTGAGAGCTCGCATTGTCCTGGTGAAGAGTGATCCGTCTTTGGCGATTGGTTTTCCTAATTTCTTGGAAGACAACTGGCAAACAAATGGTTGTGTACCACTCAGAATTTACTGTTCTGCGTTGTTCTAGTGGTACGGTTGCGACATGTCCAGTTTTTCCGAAAAAACAGGCGACCATTTGCTTGGAAGTGCTTCGTGCGCGAACAACTTTTGTTGGATTTGGCTCATCTTGAAACACCCATACAGTCGACTGCTGTTTACTTTTGGGCTCATACGCGTAAATCCATGATTCATCACCTGTCACGATGTCATAGACGTGTTTCGAAGCCCCGCGATCGTATTTTTTGAGCATTTCCTTCGACCAATGGACACGAGCCTTTTTTTGAGCGATTGACAAATTGTGTGGGATCCAACGCGAACAAATTTTTTTGACAGTCAAATGTTTATGCAATATTGAATGTATGCTGGTCCCACTAATGCCTAAGATTGTCTCAATCTCACGATAGGTCACATGACGATCTTGCAATATCAGTTCGCGCACAGCATCAATGGTTTTCGGAACAACAACTGATTTTGGACGACCTTCACGAAATTCGTCTTGGAGTGAACTACGACCACGATTGAATTCACCACACCATCGATAAACACTGGTCCTTGATGGACCTTCATCGTCGAAAGTTGTAAAAAATAATCGCACGAAAATGTTCACGATTTAATTCCATTTTTGGACTGAGATGAATCTTTTAAGTTACTGTAAACAACACAAATAGCGCTGGTATTTCAAAACGTTCTGAGTACGTAAAAGCAAAAAATGTCAAACTTTGCGATACAGCTGTCAGTTGCCAGATTGCAACACCAGGGTTGCCAAATCCCGACATATAAAAGGCACCCCTCGTACTACATTTAGAAGTCTTGAAATATTTTCTACCACATTTTTACATACGTCTGGTGAAATATTGCACAGTTCGCTTTTCTGCGCTTTCTTCAGTTCATTTGTGCTCTAAAAAACTTTATTTTATATTGTAGTTTTCTGGACATTTCTGCCAACCACTGAGTTTTGCTAATAGGAAGCAGACTGGTGTAATGTACTGATCGTTCCACACTTTGTCGAAACATTAGCTTTAAGGATGTTCAGATATTGAAATTTATCCGTGTTGCCTTCTACGAAATGAATATTTCCGATACCTGCGCTTGAAACCATCACAGAATCAACTCTATGCTTCCCAGTCAACTTTTTATTCAAATTCAGTGTTGAGTTTCCCGCAGCCCAATGGGCTTTTCATTATACGCTTTTAAATTATATTTGCTGTGAGCTGTGCCTTCAATACCTTCAAACAATAAAATCAGTACAAAAAGTAATGATTTAGTTGATTTTAGTGTTTTCCAGTAGCCTCTATCCTTAGTTTTAAATTCAGTGGCAAATTTTATATGGGCGTTTTTTAAGGCTAATAAGGAGCTTATTTCACCCAATTTGCAAATGGCAGTTATGTTTTTCAACACATATCGAACTTTTTCATTACAACCCAATTTATTAGTATTTTTCCTAAATATTTTAATAAGTTCTGTGGCTGAAATAAAAATAGAATCAAAATTGCAATACGTTACATGGGCTCATATCCGGTAAAGGATTAAAACCGTGGAGTTTTGATGAAAATTTGTGGATTTTGTTCAAATGGTTTTTATGGTCAAATGGTCAAATGGTTGGGACTTATCGTTTTGTCGCGGGCTGCACGCATGCGTAATAATACTTCCTACTTTCAGAAACTATTTCTTAACCTTCCAACTGTAAGGTGAGTTCATAGAAAATTTGTTGAGCCATGAAAACGACGGAGTGGCTCATGTTTTTTGGTTAGTAGTTTTTTCCATAAATTAACTTCTAGTACCGATTTCCTACTGTTTGCCCTTTTAGGAGGCCTATTCATTCGCAGATCTCAAAGAGCTCATCATATCAACATTGCCGTTCCAAAGTTCTTCGAGGAAGCTAAAGATATGATTTACTAGTATATGTATCCCAATAGACCATGGATACCGAACAAGAGAGATGTAGTCGGACAAATAAATAAATATATTTCTTAAGAAAGAGTATAAACCTCAGCACCACTACCTAATAAGACCAGAAGCGAGCACTGTACCGCTAAGGAAATCAAAGCCACAATTCTCGCTCTTTAATTAACAAACTTGCCGAACATTTGAAGGGTGAGCACAAGCAGATGCACCACAGGCACCTACTCACGCACTAAGGACCTATGCACTCCTACTCATATATGTACATGGGTGTGTATGTGTATGTTATGTATACGTATATCTGAGCACAATGTTTTAGAGACTGACAGTGAATGAATATTGGAGGGGAAAGCAGCTAGTTAAGTTTGGCCAAAACTTTTCCACCGACTGACTGAAAGTACGTTTTGCCAGCGACAACATACAGACAGATTATAGGGGGGCAGCACGGTTGCAGCAGCCAGGTAGAAAGCGAGTTTTGAGCCGGCACATAATGTAGCCACGTTCAAAAAAGGTTTAACATGCTTCTCACCATACCTCTCGGTGCAACCTCCTAGCAGATGCTCGCCTCCAGCGTTAATTCTTTGGTTGAACGGCTGTTGTGCTGCTGCATTTCATCACTACCACGGCCACATGGCGTGACCCTAAAGCAGCTTCATGCAACTACTACTGCGGCCGCAATAATGAAAACGACGGTAGCAGTTGCAGTTCAACGATGGCCGACAAGGTGCAACGGTCTGTGACATTGTGGCACTGGCAGTGGCAGTGAAAAAGGTGTCAGATTACTCACCTTAGATTATGGTGACGTATTGCAAAGAAGAAATTCTGTCACAGCGCCGCACACCCTCACTGACGCCCACTTGCACTGACAGGCAATGGCTACAGCCGAGTGACTTACAGCCTACACCTACAGCTTTTGCTGCTGGCAGTGCTCTATGGTTGTGACACTTTTGTGCACCAGCGGTAGGGCAGTGTGGCGGCTTGTGGCTATATACTCGTACGTGCACATTTGTAAGGGTGTGGGTCCACGCTTTCTACTTTTTGCCGCAATCGATAACTCAAAGCAATTTTTTTAATGCTTTTTTTAACTGCATTGGAGAGGTAGCTAACAGTTGCAAGACTAATGCTTTCTCACCCAAACGTACTTAGGATATACCTAAAAGCTGCTGCCCACTAATACAAAGGCGTGGAGCGCACTCACACTCGCACTTGGGGTATGCCTTTGCTGTTGATGCTTATATCTTTATATCTGATTGTGGCAAAGGTCATGTTTAATCTGTCAACCTGATTGATTTTCCTCCATGGTTTGAATTTTTGGTTTTCTTGGCCTCTTAAATTTACGCTTGTATCCATACATATATACATTTTTCATGTGGCTGTTAACATTTGAAATTCAGACTTAGGATTTATTTGAAAGATGCGAAACGGTTTTGAAAAATTTCCATTTCTTTTGCAAGTAAATGCTAATTAAACTTTAGATTCATCGTTTTTAGAAATTCTTGCTTCTGAAATTTGTATTTAAAAAAATTATTATTAGTAAGAATTGTACGGAATGAGTAAAAGTTTATAAATATACTTTTGAAAATAGATAAACTTAATTAAATAAGTAATTTTTATCAAATATTACGTTTTTGATTTTGTTATCGTTTTTTACACGGATGGAATAATCAAAAGCTATATGAAAACATACTTTTATTAAAACTCATTTGGGTTCCCGGGAATGGGCTTGGGTTCACAGTGGCATAGCTGAGAAATGCGAAGTGGGACGAGCGAGATTCCCTAGGAGAACCTATGGTCTGCTCCTGGAAAGATGGACCTCGCGTCAACTCAGTGAGTCGGGAGTTAGTGTGCAAATGTGCTAAGTCGCGAGATCATTCTGGCCACGGGTAGATCGGGGGCGCTCGAAGTAACTTCTGAGGCTAACAAAGCCGTAGCTCTTGGATTTGGTTGGCGTCCTTACCGGGCATTGTCCGTTAGGTATCCATGCGGTGAGACTTGGATTCAAATACTTTCTGCAGAATCTGTGTATTTAGGATGTGGCCGAATCGTCTTAGCGCCTTCTTATCAGCTGCACTGCTAAGATTCAGACTTCTGGGCGCTCACTGTTTCGTTACACCTGCAAACCGAGCAAGATTAAGTATCACAAACCTGTAGCTTGAAGCGGTTAAGACAAATAATTTCTCGACTTACTCAAACCTCCTTATTCTTGTTCTACTTCAAGCACATCCAAACATGTTTCAATAAAATTTGTTCATGCCTTATTTAGAATCAACGCGTCTCTGTTGTAATTTACGACAGTTAAGTTTTTTTTGTCAAGGATTTATTACTAAATTCTGAGCGTAAAATTTTATCTTTACCTCGGCGAACTTTTATTGGCGAGCTTAAGTAAATGGCAGATTAGAGGCAAAAATGCTTCGAATGATCACAGTTCGAATTCCACTTTCAATAATTGCTTGTAAATCCTATACCTCGCACATTCTGACTCGTCCAATGCGATGTACCTCACTAGCATACCCAGGGACACGTTGATTGCGCATAACAAAATTTGTGTAGCACGTCCATAAGCACGAATGGCACACCCACACACCCGCACACACACTTAACTCAACTGATGAGCGACGTCATTTCCAATGCAATAAAGGTGAGCAACATTAGATATGAAATTAATGACTTCACTAACAACAAAACAAGCAATCCAGCAGCGCTTTGTGAAGTTTAACGAGATTGCATGGCATGGAAGAGGGGGGATGAGGTAATAAAGTAATTTTTGAAATGCGAATGAAATGTGTTTGGAATTAATCCAATGCAAGCACAGTGGCGAAGTGAACTTAAGGTGAATGAAGAAAAGGAAACAAAAAACAAGAACAAGACGTTTTGCTGTGTGTGTGTGCGTGTCCTGAAGTTGTGCGGAATTATGATTAGAGCATTTCTGACGCTATTGCGTCACGTACTCATCGAATGGCGCCCGACTGCATAAAAACAGTAAAAAAAGAAACAACAAAAGTAAACTAGAAAATAGAAAAAAAATATAAATCGAATCGAACCCGCGTGAAGGTAATTTCGTTGGCTAACGGCCACTGGTAATTACGGCTCAGACTATTTAGTTGGCTTGATTATGCAATGCATGTCGTGGATGCCCCTCAAAAAGGTAAGAACACTGCCGAAAAATTCATAGACAAATAGCACAAACAATGACAAGCGAAAAAATACCAAAAAACTTGAAATAGCCAAAAAATAAAGACTAAAATAATATCAAGAATTATGCAGCAGCAAAAATACGCTAACAAAATAAGTACTAAAACTTGAATAAAACCTTTAAAGGTCTCTTGCATTCATTACAAACTTAAGCATTTACATAATTTTTTTCGATTGTATAAAAACGTTAGCGATAGCAACAAACGGCATCAGTTCACAGCTACCTAAGTTCGATACAGCAACTAACTCAATTAAAACAATTACTATGACTCGCTTCTTCCAAATCCTGTTCGTTGCCTGCCTGGCTGTCGGACTCTGTGCCGCTGAAGCGCCACGTTATCGCAGTCGCAGTGGCCGCTTGCAACTCTCCAAGCAACGCAGTCGTTTCCTGGCACGTCAGGAGGCCGCCGAAGAAGCTGGTGTGACCCCATACCCCTCCGCCAAGGAATTGATCCCAGAGATACCATTCGATGAAGCTGCCGCCGCTGCTGCACCAGAAGTACCCGTTGCGCCTGTAGATGATGTAAATGTATCTGTGAATGCTGATCTACCTGCTGAGCAGGAACCAGCTTTCGAACAAGAAGAGGTTGATGAAGTAGCTGTCGCTGATGATGCCGAGGGCGAACACGAACCTGACCTAACCTATGGGCCACCAGAGGCTGAGGATGTGCCAGCAGTGAATGAAATCACCCCCGTTGAGGAAATCGAAGCAACCGTCGCTGAGGAAGAGGAACAAGCTGAAGCTGCTGAGGAGGGAATTCAATCTGGTCGCTTGGTGTTCGGTCGTCGCATTAACGCACGCAAATCTGCTCGTCCAGCAAAGTTGCGCGCTCCAACTTCTGCCCGTGGTCGCGTCACTTCAGCCAAATCGGCCCGCATTGTCAAAGCCAAGACAACGACCAAAGCTCGTCCCGCTCGTTTGCAACAGTTTGCACAACAACAACAATACATTGTTCCCCAACAGCCAATGTTTTACTACACCGCCGGACAATTGCAGCAGTGGTAAAAATTGGTCCATACAGAGATTTACAAAAAAATTGCCCCTCAAAAACCATATTTAGTATAGAAAATTGTTAACAATTATAATTAAGTACGTAAAAGAAGTTTAAGGATGTAAATATGTATGGATGCATACGCAAATTGTTAAAGATTTTTTTAGACTGAAAACAAAGTAAATACAAACAAAATAAATACAACAACTAAAAATCAACTTTTATTTCAACTTTCTGATATGATTCAAAGCAACACTTAATAAAACGTGCACAGGACCTTTGGTTGGTTAAAGTGGTGATTCTTCCAGAATCCAACTAGCGCTTCCGCGCCATTTTGTTGCCACATCCTCGTTGCCAGCTTGTTTAACGGTTTTTTACAGCATAACTATATCCAGTCTGTGCGGTTAAGGAATCTTATTAGGTTGTTAACGTCTAAGCCAGATAGTTGTTCGAGATTCTCGAACAGCGGCTGGCCCAGGGCTAATATTCTGTCCTTCCATAGGGCAGGGCATTCACAGAGGAAATGGAAGATTGTCTCCTTTTTCTCCGGTTGTTTGCAACTGTGACAGTATGTATTGTGAGGGATATCCATTTTGGCTGCTTGTTCTCCGATAGACCAAAAGCCAGTTATGACTGCCGTTAGTCTCCAGGCGTCGCGTCGTTTCATTCTTATTAATGCCGACGATTGCTTGAGGTTGTAGGTGGGCCATAACGTTCTGCTAATTTTGCATTTCGTCTGGACTTTCCACCTACAGTCTGCGATTCGGAGGTATTTTTGGGAAATTGTGCTCTTGACTGCACCTAATGGTGTGAGCACCGATTTTGCAAGAGCGTAATTCATGGCAGATCCCCCTCTTGCCAGTTCATCTGCTTTTTTGTTACCTTCAATGTTCCGATGTCCCGGGACCCAGATTAAGGTAACTTTATGGTTTTCACTCAAGATGGTGAGGCTATTCCTACTTTGTTCCACCACTTTAGAGGTTGTTGTAGCCGAACCCAGTGACTGGATTGCAGCTTGGCTATCAGGGAGAATAGCGATATTACCCTTAAAAGAGAAATCTGCGATTAGTAGCCTACAGGCTTCCCCAATTGCCAGTACTTCCGCCTGGAAGACACTGCTGGTATTAGGGAGACACACAGATTTCTCAATTTTAAGTCTGTGAGAATATATACCAGCTCCAACACCGCAGCCCATTTTACTTCCATCTGTATAGACTGTAGTGTCGAAGTTGTTTAGAGAGAATCTCATATTCCATTATTCCTTAGATGGAAAGAGAGTGGCAAAATTCCTATTGAATGTTACTATCGGGACGATATAGTCAGTTCTCACCGAGATTAGCTGAGTTTGTCGCAATAATAGACTAGCATGACCATAAGTTTTTTCTTTCCAGCGACCCGCTTCATTTAACCTAAATGCACTCATGGTTGCCGTCTTCTTTATATGTAGGTCTATTGGAATAACGTGTGTCAGTGCATTGAGAGCCTCTCTAAGACATGATCTGATTGCACCGACCGTTATTGCACAGGCTGATCTTTGTATTCTGCCAAGTAGTTTGGTATTGTACTCTCTCCCTAGAGCCTTTCACCAAACTACCGAACCATACGATAAAATAGGTCGTATAACCGTCTTATACAGCCATAATGTATGCTTAGGTTGAATACCCCATCTTTTTCCAAGCATACGTTTACAGGCATATAAAGCAATTTCTGCCTTCCAGGACCTTTAGCTGGTGAAAAGTTTCGCAGCGCAAGCTACTACGCATTGGCATTTACGAAGATACCAATTAGGGATGAGAATAATCAACCAACTC
The DNA here is from genome assembly GCF_027943255.1 of Anastrepha obliqua. Lineage (NCBI taxonomy): Eukaryota > Metazoa > Arthropoda > Insecta > Diptera > Tephritidae > Anastrepha > Anastrepha obliqua. Next base: position 128,815,934 of record NC_072894.1, read on the forward strand.
TCTTCTGCTATCATAACAGATTTCATGGTGAGTTTTCTCGAAATTAATCTAACATCAACGTCCAACAGCGCTCAAAAGTTCTAATTAGTTACTAGCAGCACTTCGCATTTGACTCTATAAAACCAGGATATAGAGCCACTTAGGACATAAATATCTGATTTAATATAGTAAATTTTTCTGCGCTGTGGCCCATGTTTCCCAATGCGATTTTACCGAAAAATGTTACCGAGGGTCTTCTTTGATTCTTAGCGTAGAATCAAGGAATGGAAAACTGTTGCACAAATGTCTGTAGAGCAAACATAGGACTCTACTTACCCATCCATATAATTATTAGATGAAGATGCTCTATGACGAAGTAAATTTAGTTTATCCGTTTTAAGCATCCTTTTTTCTGGCTAATTTTTAGCTACTGGACAATAGAATAAATGCTCACATGTCGATCCGACTTTACGATTTCCATGATTTTGACGATATTTTCGACGAGCTCCATCTTCCAGAAAGCGAATTTGCAGCATGCAAATGGCTTGCCAAGCTCGAAACTCTTTAGCAAATGTTTAGCAAAGGGTAATACCACTTTTTTATTGCTCGTGTTTAGTGCGAGTTTTCTGTCCAATGGTGTTTGGGTCAAATGATGACCTCTATGCGCTGAGAATGCCCGTCAATTCAGAAATGAAACGAAGAAAATGGAGCTGGATTGGCCATACGCTTCGAGAAGACAACACGAATATTGCGAGAATGGCGTTCGAGTGGAATCCACAAGGGGAAAAAGCGCGTGGTCCGCCAAATATTACGTGCGTGAACGGTGCGTACTGAAAGTGAGAGTTTTGATTCGCGGAGTTAAATAAAGATTTATGCAGATTTAAGATTTATAATAGAAGACGTTGGAAGAGACTAGTCTCCACCCTAAGCTCTGAATAAGAGCGGAACATTTTTAAATTTGCACACCAATTTGAACTACACATTAATTAATAAATTAATTATTGAATGTATTACTTTGGATTGCTCCAAGGAATAAATAATAATGATACCGCTTTAAATTGTCATATAGTATGACCAGTGGTTCACTAAAAATATCCATCTGAAGGCGCTAAAAATGTGTACCTGCACAGAGTACAATCAGCTGCAGTTCGTTTCCAGCATACCTGGGTTAGTTACTAAATTTTGAGGTAACGGTACTCTTAACTACCATTAAATAAAATTATATAGGATGATTTCCACTAAATACTCTGAGTAGAGGAACCCATGATTTTAAAGAAGATAAAAGGTTCTCTATTCAAGCAGCTTTCTCGTTTCCACAGAAAAATCGGCTTCTTACTACACGCCGGTATTATTAGGATTCTTGAAATCCAACCTTTTCTTCAGCACCACAGCCAGTCAAGATTAGGCACAGAATTAAATCCGCTCTAACCGTCTTGATCAGCAGACAAATTCCATTACATAATCTTGGTGGATTTGCATTATTAGGAATGCAATTTAACAAAAAAAAAAGGAAAGTGGTAGATCCCACAAAACGGGTGTAGTTCGCACACTGCACGGCGAAAAACTATAAGGCAGTAAGTAACAAAGCAAATGAGGAGATACGTGAACGCATATCTTCTCATCTTTCCTTTGGCTACTTATTTTCACAGGTCCCAGCTCGGCACATTTGGCACACAGCGATCATGCAAACAAAAAGGTTCTTTTGTGGAAAAGTCCAACATTTGCTTATCAAATTTTGGCTAGATTAGAAAACTATTAACAGGTTTTATTGGTGCAGAATACAAGTAAGCATTTCAAAGTTTAATTACAAAGAAGAAATGATTGATTAGTTTTTGATTGAACACCAACTATTTATGATTTCTTGACCACATTTCGGCATATTACGATGCCCCTTTTATGGACTTTAAATTATATTAAAATTAGCCTTCCCGGATAGCTTGACTTTAAGGTTCAAGAAAGTCGTTCCAAATGGGAACGTTCTATATGATATTATTAAAATAAGGAAAATTCACTAAGGTAGAAATCGGGATCTTATTTAATCCTAGGGAACGACCAAACTTCGTCTGTGGCTTTGCCCGTGTTCATCCGTAAAAGCTCAGGTTGGTATCAAATCCCAAATTTTCTGTTGGATAAAATTATTTTGGAATATCTACATATTTACTCCCCTATTCAATGCTGCGAGTCAGCTCTATACCCAAAAACGGCGCCGTTAGTGAAGTGGAAATACCGATAAACAAAAATGCAAAAAATTATACTTTTTTTTCTTATTAATTTTATACACAAGAAAATATATACTGAGAGCTGAAATTAATGTGATTGAACTTTTTCGTCAATAAAAATATTAAATTCTGAAAAAGTTTTACTTTTTACTCCTTCTGCCCTTGAAGGTGTTTGGTTCGATTTCAATTTAATATAGTTTGCGGGATGAGAGTAGCTTGTGGGAGATTATTGTTGTTGTTCGGAAATACATAGGATTATGATAATTTATAATGCGATGACGTACTCGAAGCCTCTGATATTTGCTTGTACGAACTTACGCCATTTATGATACAGGGTGGCTGATGAATTTTGCTACATTAAGAAACTCAAATAACTTTTTTTTAGTGTATGGAATTCATTTATTTTTTTTTTTCAAGTTGAAGGTCATTAAATTTTATTAAATGTAGCTTTACTAGTTTTAAAAATAATTGAATTTAAATGCCCCTCATCCTCATTGACACAAGTGCGGCATCTTAGTAAAAAGTTGTTCATTGCTGCTTTGAGAGTTGCGACAGGAATAGCCGCAATTGTTGCCCGAATGGATTGTTTTAGTTCATCCAAATTTGTTGGCTTTGTTTTACAAACTTCTTGTTTACATAAACCCCACAAGAAAAAGTCAGGTGCAGTAAGGTCAGGCGACCTGGGGGGCCAACGAAATTCGGAGTTTCTTGAAATCAGTTTATTGGGAAATTTTCGTCGCAACTCTGTCATAACAGTCTGGGCTATGTGAGACGTTGCCCCATCTTGTTGAAACCACACAGAGTTGAAAGGAATTCTCTTTCGGCGTAGTTCTGGATAGAAAAATTCTTTCAGCATTTTCAAATAACGGTCTCCAGTAACCGTAATGGTGTGACCATTTTCTTTAAAAAAATAAGACCCGACAATACAGCGTGAAGAAACCGCACACCACACTGTCACGCGAAGAGGATGCAATTCCGTCTCGTGGAGTATCTGTGGGTTAGAAGTACTCCATATTCGACAATTTTGTTTGTTCACATTGCCGTTTAAATCGAAATGGGCCTCATCAGACATGAAAAGGCAGTTTAACATGTTTTGGTCTTCTTCCACCATTTGCAGGATCTTCTGGCAAAATTCCAAGCGAATCGGCAAGTCTGCTGCATTCAGTTTGTTAACCATTTGAATTTTGTAGGGAAATAAGTCTAAATCTTTGTGCATTATTGTTTGCAAAGACTGTCGGCTGACACCAAGTTGAGCAGATAAGCTTCTTGTTGAAACCCTTGGATTGCTTTGTATAGCTGCAGCTACAGCAGCGATCGTTTCCTCCGTCCGAACTGGTGGGTTTCGATGATAAGGGCTTCTTGCGACTGTTCCTTGCTCAGCAAAATTATTCACCAGTCTCATTATGGTCCATCTGCTCGGGGGATCGCCGCCAAACATCCGCCTGTACTCTCTCTGTACCAAAACTACGGACTCCAGTGCGTGATAGCGGCGGACTATCCAAATTCTTGTTTGCGTGTCCCAGTTATCCATTTTAATAAATTCTAAAGATCAATCTGCAAATTAAAACAAAAATGGAACAGATAACTTAAAAAGAAAAAAAGTTATTCAATTTTTTTTTGGTAGCGGCTTTCATCAGCCACCCTGTATTTAAAACCTTTATAAGTCAAGAATACTTTGATGAGTTTTGCTTTAGCAGCTTCAGTGCATTTTTATTCTTTATTTTATACTTTTCCTGCTTTCAGCTTCAAATAAATGCCATAATTGCATGCAGCATCTTTTGTTTAATGGTGCGGACTCTTCTTGAATATTCCAGTTGGCTCCGGAACACTTTTGCAATTTTATTCGTGCTAGACAAGTCCCACCAGACGAGGCAACACAAGACGGTACTTAACTTATTGTATCACATAGTGTTGTTGTAATATCTATAAGGTGGGCCGTTTAAAATTTGCTTTTTGAATCGGCTATAAAGAAAAAACTAATCAATATTTCTTGAAACTTTTTCTTTTATTTTGAAGATTGAACATTGTTATTTATGAATGAAAAATAGTATCGTTCAAATGACTGCCACGACTGGCTTTACAGTAGGCCATTCGATCGACCCAATTTTTAAGCATATTTTCGATTGTTTAGGCTCGAATTTCATGAATGGCAACTTCGATTTTGTGTTTTAAAGCATCAATCGTCTCTGGATGGTTCGCATAGCATTTGTCCTTAACGGCTCCCCTTCGAGTGTAACTTTGGCAGTGTGACAAGGTGCACCGTCCTGTTGAAACCAAATGTCGTCCATGTCATCCTCTTCAATTTTTGGAAACAAAAACTCGTTGAGCATGTCACGGTAACGCTCGCCATTTACTGTAACCGCTGCTCCTCCCTCATTTTCGAAAAAAAAATGGCCCGATGATGCCGCCAGACCAAAAACCGCACCAAACAGTGACTCGTTGTGGATGCATTTGCTTCTCTACAGTAACGTATGGATTTTCTAAGCCGACAATTTTGCTTATTTACGTAGCCACCGATGTGAAAATCAGAAAAGAAGAAGAAGACTCACCACTTTGGAAATAGGTTTTCAATATTTCCCAATTTTCTTCAAGCGTAAGTATTAAGTAAATTATGAACACATTTGACATGTCATTTGTGTTACCATTCTCAAAAAAATAGGTGGTTCAAAAAGCAAACGCTATATGGCCCACCCTGTAGTATAAAACACTCCCTAAACCTTTCAGAAAATTCCAAAGTTCTTAAGCGTCTATAAATCCTTTTCGTTTCAGTAATGCGAGCCCCGTTTTTTTTGGGAACGAAAATATTTGAGTTCTTGTAGACCTTTCAATCATTTGGATTGGTCACGGAAAGGACGGTATTCGACTATTGGTCATGTCTATGCACCCACAAAAATACAGTGTTTTGGAACTTTATTTTAATTTAACATCCTTGTAATGTCCTGTTTGAAACATGCAATGCTTCAATGTAAGATTTTTGCATTGCACGCGGAACGGATCTCGCATAATTTGAGCTCTACCAACACTTCCAATTTTGCTGTAAGGTGCTATGATACGAAACGAATTTTCAAAATGTAAGCCGTGCTAAATTCAACTATAACCAAACGACTACACTCGCTCGTAAAGAAATAAAGCAAAGGAAAACTGAAAAAAAAAACAAAAATCAAAAGCAACTTTGACCAAAAATCCAAAACAAAGAGAACTGAGAAACACGGTAGCAGAAAACATAAGAAATCATTAAATATTAATAAGGCGTTTTGTGAACTCTTAAGGTCTTCACCGCTAGGCTCGAATCAAACGCTTCTGTGACAAATGAATTGTATAAAAGCTTGTAGCTGCGAAGCAAAACGGTATCAGTACTCAGTTTTCCCAACTTAGTCAAACACAAACCAAATCAAAATGTCTCGCTTTTTCCAAATCCTGTTCGTTGCCTGCCTGGCTGTCGCACTCTGCGCCGCTGAAGCGCCACGTTATCGCAGTCGCAGTGGCCGATTGCAACTCTCCAAGCAACGCAGCCGTTTCCTGGCACGTCAGGAGGCCGCCGAAGAAGCTGGTGTGACCCCATACCCCTCCGCCAAGGAACTGATCCCAGAGATACCATTCGATGAAGCTGCCGCCGCTGCTGCACCAGAAGTACCCGTTGCGCCTGTAGATGATGTAAATGTATCCGTGAATGTTGATCTACCTGCTGAGCAGGAACCAGCTTTCGAACAAGAAGAGGTTGATGAAGTAGCTGTCGCTGATGATGCCGAGGGCGAACACGAACCTGACCTAACCTATGGGCCACCAGAGGCTGAGGATATGCCAGCAGTGAATGAAATCACACCCGTTGAGGAAATCGAAGCAACCGTCGCTGAGGAAGAGGAACAAGCTGAAGCTGCTGAGGAGGAAATTCAATCTGGACGCTTGGTGTTCGGTCGTCGCATTAACGCACGCAAATCTGCTCGTCCAGCAAAGTTGCGGGCTCCAACTTCTACCCGTGGTCGCGTCACCTCAGCCAAATCGGCCCGCATTGTCAAAGCCAAGACAACGACCAAAGCTCGTCCCGCTCGTTTGCAACAGTTTGCACAACAACAACAATACATTGTTCCCCAACAGCCAATGTTTTACTACACCGCCGGACAATTGCAGCAGTGGTAAAGATTGGTCCATGCAGAGACTTACAAAAAAATTGCCCCTTAAAAACCATATTTAGTATAGAAAATTGTTAACAATTATAATTAAGTACGTAAAAGAAGTTTAAGGATGTAAGTATGTATGGATGCATACGCAAATTGTTAAAGATTTTTAGACTGAAAATAAAGTAAATACAAACAAAATAAATACAACAACTAAAAATCAACTTTTATTTCAACTTTCTGATATGATTCAAAGCTGTTGGGATGAGAATGATCAACCAACTCTCTTCTGCTAATTTAAGGGGTTAGGTGGGTTTGAAATTTTAAAAAAATCGATTTTTTTTTGTCTTATTAAATAGTATAATATGTTTAAAATATTCTCTTAAAATTTCAAATTGATCCGAGTAAAATTCTACGAGATAGACCCTTCAGAAGCTCCGCCCATCAGGCCATGTCAGTGCAGCGTTCCGCAGGTATACGCGTTTATCTCAAAACTCGATTTTTTAAGTCGGTGGACACGATTTCTCGAAAAGTTATGAAGCGATTTTGTTCAAATTTTGCACACATCTTTGGAATAACATTATCAAGTTATTGAACGAAGGATTTTTTTTTTATTACAACTAATTTTTTCGAGCCAACACATGACGAAAATTTGACCAAAAAATGTGTTTTTTTGTTCAAAGTCTGTCAAAAACTCCAATTAAATTTTTTTTTTTCCTTCGTCCAGTAACGAGATTTATCCATGTGCTAAAGAAATATTTTTGGTTTTTTGATTTTAGATGAACCAATAATGAGTTATGCTGTCCACGGCAAGAGCATTTTTTTGTGAGACGTTAAGGGAGATGAGGTACCAACGGCTGAGTTTTCGGAATTTTAAATAAAAATTTCACAAAATACTGTCTAAATATGTATCTTTGATATGCTGATTTGTTTAAATAAAATATATGATTGTATATATTAGAAAAAAATAGTAAAAATACCCTTTTTTTGGACCTCTGTAACCCACCTAACCCCTTAAGAGATTTCATGGTGTCTGTTCTCGAAATTAATGTAACATCAACGTCCAACACCACTCAAAGCTCAAAAGCTCGAAGGGCAGCGTATCGAACACTGGTACTTTAAGCTACATATTAATGTTCGATCGTCTTCTGTGATTTTTAGCATAGAAATTTAGAGCAAACGTGGGTCTCTACTGGCCTTTCAATGTACCATAATTATTAGATGAAGTAACGAGATCGTTCCTTTTTTGAAGTAAATTTAGTTAAATAGTGATTTTGCTGATTACTTCTAGCTTCTGGGTAATGGAATAAATGTTCACATGCCGATCCGACTTGACGATTTCCATGATTTTATGGCCATTTTCGCCGATTAGCCTTCCAAGGCGTGGGTCATCTTCGCGTAGCGAATCGTTGAAGTCACAGCTTTGCGACACACATTTTTTATCGAATTTTTATATTTTCAACTCCAATTTGGGAAATTGTGGCACACAACTGACTTTGCGAAATAAAAAACTGTTCAACAAATTTCTTGGAGCTTAATACCACATTTACGTACGGCTCGACGCTGAATGGAAGGAATGGTGGGGGAGTATTCTGCGAGGAATGTAGGGTTCCGAACTACTGTAGTGTTTTCCAAACGGAGACAACCGCAATTAGAGAAGCAGGATTGGTTGCTTCCACCTGTAATTACTGTAGGAGGATAAATATCTACTCCGACAAGCAAGCAGTAATTAGAGTCCTGGGTTCGTTGTTTTGTGCGTTTAGAATAAGTCGCGGAATACCTGATTTCTCTCTCGACTGCATCCTAATACTTTAGGCTCATTTAGGTTCTCGGTCACAGTGGCATTGCGGAATACTGCTGGGCTGATGAGCTGGCGGACTTGAGGATGAGGTGGCATCCTCGCAGCCAACCTACTTTCATCGGGCTAAAATTCAGACATTTTGGCACCGAGAGTCGAATGGAGCAAAGGGAAGGTGATTGGTAGACTCGACATTGAAATCTACGCTGACGGTTCTAAGATAAACTGTAGTGTGGAGCTGGAGCCTGTCAAATTAACCAAACAAATTCGACTTCCTGACTGTGACAGCGTGTTCCAGGTTGAACTATTAGCAATCAGAGAAGCATACAAATCGCTAAAACACTACAAAGAAATTCGTGCAAGAGTAGCTAGCTATCTTTGCAGATAGTCAAGCAGTTATCAAGGCCTTAGATTTCAGTTCAATTCTTCTAAGCTAGAGAGGAACTAGGAATGCTTGGTCATTGGCCTCAAAGTACTCTGATGTAGGTGCCTGTCAAAGGAATATAAAGGGTAATGAGATAGCGGATGAGCTAGCAAGGTTCGGCACTGAACATAACAGAGACGCTGGCAGTTGCTACCCCATTCAACACAATAAAAACATCCATTGCTTTACACTACAATACATACTTTAACCGAAAGAAGTTGGAACTAATTAACTACATGCACCACAAGAAGAAAAACATTGCCGTCGCACAACACCCAGAGGACGAATTACCTGTCAGGATACTCTCGCCCAAACATATCACTGCAATTCTTAAAGGCCACTGGGAGGAAGGGGATCATGCAGCCAGACTTGTTCTTCCTTTCAATCCCAGGAAGTGAAAAAATTGGTGGATCTTCCACAAAAGTGGTAAAGTCCGCACACTGCACGGCATCGCCAAACTCAAAAAACGAAAAGCAGTAATAGTCCAATAAAAAGAGACCAAAAAAATAGCCAAGTAATTTTAGGAGTATGCGAATTTATGGTCTTATTATGTAAAACCCATCACTGTAAACTTAAGTTTGAGTTTTCGCGGTCGGGGGTTGTGTCCCCCGGCCGCCATCTTAGAAATAAGAGTGCAACTGGTTTTTTGCGTTTTTCTCGTGAATTCCGAGAGTTACGAAAATTTCGTAAAATACTTTTTTGTAAATAATAATATTCTCTACAACTTTCATTTAAAACTTTTTATTGTAAAATTAATAATAAAGAAGTTATAAACAAAATTACACGAAAAATTAAGGGATGAATTGTTTTCAAGCGTAATAACTTTTTTTTATTGATTTTATGGAAAATATACATTAGTGCTTTTTTATAGAGCATTCTTTTGTGAACATTTTTGTCTAAAAGTTTTTCGCGCTATCTTTATTTAGTCTTATGATTTTGAGCTGCTAAGCGGAGCAACCACTACATTAGCGAAGCGCATAAGCGTATACGAATATCCTATACATTGCATTTACCTACATTTCTTAGTGATGTTATTATGTAATTATTATTGCATTGTTAATTTTGTACGCAATTATATTTATATTTTATATAAATTATTGAGACACCGTTACGCACCACCTAAGAGGTAGAGTCAGCAGCGCGTTTTTTTTTTTATGTGGTCTCCCCTGTAGGCCTAATACACAAATTTTTTATTTATTATTCAAGTCTTGATTTTTTGATGGTCCAGGTTCTGCATCGTCCATGTCAATGTCAGGTTCCACCTGTATGTCGATGGGTGAGCTACTATGTGGTGCCGAGCTCTTTATGAATCGACATGTAGATGTAAATCTCTAATGTATATTTTCCATAAAATCAATAAAAAAAAGTTATTACGCTTGAAAACAATTCATCCCTTAATTTTTCGTGTAATTTTGTTTATAACTTTTTTATTATTAATTTTACAATAAAAAGTTTTGAATGAAAGTTGTAGATAATATTATTATAATAAAACCCCCGAACCTGAAAACTCAAACTTAAGTTCACAGTGATGGGTTTTCCATAATAAAACCATAAACTCGCATACTCCTAAAATTACTTACTTAAATCTTCTTTTTACTGGACTATAAGTAACAAAACAAATGAGCAGTTACCTGGCTGCATATCTTCTTATACGAGTATTTGCCATGGCTGCTTATTTCCTCTGAACATACAGTGAATATACACACAACCATTGTTGTTTTTTTTTAAGTGCAACATTTGTATCACAAATTTTGGTTATGTTAGAAAATAATTAACTGAATTTAATGGTGCAGAACGAAAGTAAAAATTTCAAAATTGAACTAAAATTAAAAATATTTCAATCGATTCATAAGTTTTTGATGTAACAGCAAAAATTTATGATTTTTTTACACATCTACACATTTCTCCATATTATCACGACCCTTTTATAGACTTCAAATTATGTTATTGTAACATTAATCCTCTCGGCTAGCTAAGCTTTAAGATCCAAATCGGAGCGTTCTGTACGAAGTCATCATTATTTATCAGTTACATTGGCATTACAGGATTTTATTTAATGCGATGTATAGATAATTTGAATGTTTGGCCGATCTTCTCCTTCTCTTTGTGGTGCGCGTCTTGATGTTTTCTACAAATAAAGGGACCTACCGAACGGCAAATGATTTTGTATAAGGAGCTTTTCATGGCAGACCGCTTAAAATCGTACCCAAAATCCTCACAAACGGCAGTATTGGTGTGGAGATATACCACTTTTTTCTGCGTATTTCATCATCAGTGGCATAGCGCAAAAAAGGGCGCTGATCCTCGAAAGCAATAAAACTAACCGAAAACTAAGAAATATATTTGAGATTTTATTTGTTACATCTAAACACCTAACGGAATTAATCTATATAATATTCTTACAGTGAAACTATTTCCATCTGTAATCTATTCAAACCTGATGATGATGAAGTAAAGGAATTGTTAGAAAGTACTGAGCACTTAGAGCAAAGCACGACAAATTATTTTATGGATCCTTACGCAACCAGCCCTTTCTATTGCCACTCCTGAATGCTCTTGGGTCTAAGTGTTTTCTACGGAAGCGATTTCCTAGTCTATAAAAGAGGTAAAACTCACCGAATTTACACACATTTAAAAACGGTTTCAGGAAAAAGACGGCTACCTTCAAAATTAGCCTCAACGATACTGTAATATTACACTCGCTAAGTTTTATAAAAATTCAAAAACCAAATCACATTAAAAGTTCCACAGCGTTTGAAAATTCAATGCAGTTGGTCAATTTATGATAATTACAATGCTAACAATTTTAAATCAAAATCCAACAATCAACTACGTATAACCACACGACTATACTCGTTCGTAAAAAAATAGAGCTAAGCAAAGAGAAAACTGAAAACCAAAGCAATTTTGACAAAAAAATCGAAAACAGAAAGAACTGAGAAACACGGTAGCAGAAAACATAAGAAATCATTAAATATTAATAAGGCGTTTTGTGAACTCTTAAGGTCTTCACCGCTAGGTTCGAATCAAACGCTTCTGTGACAAATGAATTGTATAAAAGCTTGTAGCTGCGAAGCAAAACGGTATCAGTACTCAGTTTTCCCAACTTAGTCAAACACAAACCAAATCAAAATGTCTCGCTTTTTCCAAATCCTGTTCGTTGCCTGCCTGGCTGTCGCACTCTGCGCCGCTGAAGCGCCACGTTATCGCAGTCGCAGTGGCCGATTGCAACTCTCCAAGCAACGCAGCCGTTTCCTGGCACGTCAGGAGGCCGCCGAAGAAGCTGGTGTGACCCCATACCCCTCCGCCAAGGAACTGATCCCAGAGATACCATTCGATGAAGCTGCCGCCGCTGCTGCACCAGAAGTACCCGTTGCGCCTGTAGATGATGTAAATGTATCCGTGAATGTTGATCTACCTGCTGAGCAGGAACCAGCTTTCGAACAAGAAGAGGTTGATGAAGTAGCTGTCGCTGATGATGCCGAGGGCGAACACGAACCTGACTTAACCTATGGGCCACCAGAGGCTGAGGATGTGCCAGCAGTGAATGAGATCACACCCGTTGAGGAAATCGAAACAACCGTCGCTGAGGAAGAGGAACAAGCTAAAGCTGCTGAGGAGGAAATTCAATCTGAGCGTTTGGTGTTCGGTCGTCGCATTAACGCACGTAAATCTGCTCGTCCAGCAAAGCTGCGCGCTCCAACTTCTGCCCGTGGTCGCGTCACCTCAGCCAAATCGGCCCGCATTGTCAAAGCCAAGACAACGACCAAAGCTCGTCCCGCTCGTTTGCAACAGTTTGCACAACAACAACAATACATTGTTGCCCAACAGCCAATGTTTTACTACACCGCCGGACAATTGCAGCAGTGGTAAGCTGATAGGGAGGATTTCGATGTGGCTGCCGTCATCCAGCACATGAATTCTTATTGTTATGATTGTAGTGTAGAAAATTGTTAACAATTAAATACCTGTAGAACTGAAAAGTTGTTAAAGATTTTTTTAGCCTGATAAATATAAACCGATAATTTTGAAAATATACAAATCCAGTATTTACATCTCATTTATATCGAGAGTAGTATGTTGTGTGTACATACTTAGATATGTCCTTTACAGAGCGTTGGGTAAATGTAAGTGCATGCACGCAAATATTTGTATGTACCGTCAGCATCAAAATAAAGTGTACACCACTTATTGATAAGTTTTGACTGTTTATTTATTTGTTTTGTAATTTCATTTATTTTTTTTTTAAACATAGTTGATACCACAGAAAGATACCAAAGCAAAGTTTCGAACTCGCATACTCGAAATTTTTCTGACAATTCTGATTTTTACTAATTTTATACAAAGTGCGAAACTTTGCTTTATCTTGTTCTGTTGTATAGGGTTGTTCAATAGGTGCGCTTCAACTTTTTTCTGATAGGGAGGGCGAACGACGGAATATTTTTTATTTTTCGCTTGTCATTTGTAAACTTCATTAGTATACATTTCATTATGGAACGCTACACACTTGAGCAACGATTGCAAATCGTGCATATTTTTCATGAAAATAATCGTTCTGTTGCTGCTACTTTAAGAGCATTACGGCCATTTTACGGTCCATTTAACAAGCCGTCCCGTTTTGGGGTTATGTGAAGTCATTGGTCTACAGTAACAAGCCGGCGACGATTTGTGAGCTCAGAGCCAATATTGAACGCGAAATTGCTGGAATTTCGGCCGATTTATGCAAAAGAGTGGTCGAAAATTGGGTTCAACGATTGGACTTGGATTGGCGTAAAACGTGCACGCGGTGGTCATGCAAAAGAAATCGAATTTCATACTTAAATGTATATGTTCAAACTCCATAATAAAAAAAAATTAGTTAAAAAAGTCAAACCGTTTGTGTTTTATTCAAAAAAGTTCAAAAGTTGAAGCGCTCTTACTGAAAAACCCTATAGAATAATATATATATAAAAAGAAGTTACATTTCCTTGGTAATCTTATAACTCAAGAACCGCCAAACCGATTGACACAAAAATTTTAGAGTTCTTTTCTATCTTTGAGGAGGTGGTTTGTGTGAAGTTTGATTGAAATCGGTGCAGCCGTTCCTGAGTTATGACATTTTATGTGAGTAATGGTTTCCTCTCATACGAAATGCCTGTATGGGAAAAACATCAACAAATACACAGCCGCTTATGAGCGTTTCTGTTGTACTGTTGTGGTTGTAAGTGTATTATGTTAATATTAATTTTGGACGAAAATATAATAAAAACTGGATCATTCAAGGAACTGGAAAAACATTTTTAACTTTATTTATTTTAGCATAATTTATTTAGCGTAAAAAATTGAAATGGAAATTAAAGAATCAAAGTTTAATTACAAGTTTTTATCGGCTCTTTCACCTTACCTGTATATAGGTAACCACCACAATCAAATTTTAAAAAAGTACAGAAAAGGCTATTGTGACATCTTTAGAAAGTATGTTGAATGAAAAAAATCAACTAATTCAACTGTTTAAACATTTTACGAGTTCTATAAAGAAAACTTAATATGAAAAATTTCTTGCGATATAAAAAAAACATTTTATGTATGGTGGTGCGAAGCCCACTGGAAAATGCTAGTATATCTATATATATATGTATAAAAGAAAGTCATGTTAGTTATACTATTTATAACTCGAGAACGGCTGAACCGATTTGGCTGAAAATTGGTGGAGAGGTAGCTTAGAACCAGGAGACGGGCATAGGATACTTTTTATCCCATTCGAACGCGTTTACGTGAAGTCACTATAAAATGTGGTATAACAAAAACGCATCTGATATGGAATAACAAAACGCAAATGACAGCTAAACGTAATTTTGTCCATGGTTAAGTGAAAAGTTTGATAATATAAATTTTGTCAGAAATATATAATCACAGTAATTTTTGTTATCTTTGAATCATCATTATCAATGCCGCGACCAAGCCGTTCGAATCTTTCCCGACAAAGCCGACTGAAGAAGCACAAGGAATTGCCCGTGAAGAGCGCCGCGTTAGTATGGCTCGACTTCGTGCTTCTCAATCACAAGAGCAAAGCGAGGCAGCGCGTGAAACGGCTCGGTTGGCAATGCGAAATCGTCGAGCGAATAACCGAGATGAACAAGTAGATCATTTTCGACGCAAAAGAAGAGAATTATCAAGTGCTGATTTGAATCGAGCAGCGTTTCGATATGATTGCAACACTGATTACTGCTAGCATCCTAGCGTTTGCATTGGGCCAATGAACGTTGTTTGCGAGTATTGTGGCGCATTGAAGTTTTCTGGAGAAACGCCCGGATTGTGCTGCCTTAGTGGAAGAGTGAAATTGCCATTATTGCCACGTGAAGAAACTACAAAGAAAGTTAGCTCGATGAATTATTACGCATATCGTTTGATGATTCGTCAAAATGCTGACAACTATTTGCTGCGGTTTCGTCGATTATTTCAGCAGTATTGCGTCGACATGTGCGGACAGAAACGGAGCGTTTAACTTTCATTAGGTTGAACCAAGCCAAACTGCGTTCTGAGGAATGTACATTTACTTGATGCAATTGGTACTGAAGTAAATGCAGCTAATATTGGTCGATTAACTATTCTGCCGGCGACGTACATAGGTAGTGAAAATGCGCAAGATGCAATGACAAATGTTTGTCATTACGGTAGGTCAGATCTCTGTATTACTTTTACCTGTAATTCAAAATGGTTAGAAATTGTTCAATTGCTGCTTCCCGGACAAACATCAAGTGATCGACACGTCATCACAGCACGTGTATTCAGACAAAAAATACGATCCCTGATGAACTACATTGCTAAACAACGCGTCTTTGGAGATACTCGATGCTGGATGTATTCAATCGAATGGCAAAAACGAGGCCTGCCGCACGCACACATTCTTATTTGGTTAGTGGAAAGAATTCAAACAGACCAAATACATAGATGATATCATATGTGCCGAGATTCCCGATCACGAAGCCGATCCAGACCTACATGATGTTCTAATTACAAATATGATTCATGAACCGTGTGGCGCCGTCAATCCCCAATCACCTTGCATGGTCGACGGCAAGTCTTCCAAGCGATATCCACGGAAATTAACGGCTTAGACTGTTACTGGCAACGATGGTTATCCACTGTATCGCCGTCGATCACCCGATGATAACGGCCGAACTATTGCAACAAAAGTGAAAAGAATGGATTTCGTTGTCGACAACAGTTGGATTGTTCCATATTCGCCAGTTATTTCCAAAACGTTCAAGACACATTGCAACGTTGAGTATTGCAATTCAGTAAAGTCCATAAAATACATTTGCAAATATGTCACGAAAGGCGGTTTTTGGCATCCAATCCTCCAATACCAACGATGAAATTGCGCGCTATTAAGTTGGTCGTTATGTGAACTGCAGCGATTGAAGCGATTTGGCGTATATTCGCATTCCCTATTCACGAACGTCATCCTACTGTTGTGCATTTGTGCCTGTAGGGCGGAACAAAGTTCGCCGGGTCAGCTAGTATCTTTATAAAAATTGAAATTACAAAATAAATACATAAATAGCCAGAACTTATCAATAAGTGGTGTGCACTTTAATTTGACGTTGACACAAATCGTTAGATATGAAGCTGAGCATCTCAGTATTGATAAAATAAATTTTCCATTCCGGCGCATAAATGAATTCTTTGCATCAAAATCCCTCTCTCAATGGGTGCTTGCTCCCTCTACGACTACGTAAGCTCATTTTATGCCTTCCCCCCAGACGTATATTATTAAAAATGTGGAGGAATGCGCATTTATTAGGGTGGCCTATTATTCGACTTTTCTGTCAAGCATTTTTAACAGTTTTTTTTTACATAAATCACAAAGAGCAAAAAAAGGGTTGAGAAAATACAAAGGAACTTTTCTCTTCTTAAAAATTGAATAAACAAACTTACATGAAAATCTCAGACTGAAGTCGTTAGTACTTAGAAATCGGTTTGCAAATACAGCTTTGTAGATTACAACGGGCTTTTTGGCTTTTAGAAATTCGAAAATGTGCAGCTCTGTGGAGAATTTAGTAAGAGACAACAGAGCTTGAATAGATGTGTACTACGCTGTATGCAGTAACTTCTTTTATATGCTGTGTAAGGGTATACCTATCTATCGCTTAACATGTATCTTTACGTTTTACTTGGGGAACCATAGCGAATTAAAAATTTCTCCTCTGTTCCAGCAAGCGAACGATATACAAAAGTGCTTTTGTGCGCCACTGCATGCCCGATGCTATCGAGGTGCAATAACAATTGTGTTGCTCTTTTGGGCTACCATCGACACGTGCACTAATTTTATTTATCAATTAATGCAGCAATAAAAGAGAGCGCACAAACTAGGTGTACTGCACACATACATACACAATTAAGATAAGTACTCAATGCTTCTACTCTTTGTAGACTAAGTTCGCGTTGTTGGTAACGTTATTATTAGTGACGCTGTTGTTGGTAGTCGTACGAGTTTCTACATTTTTAAATGAATATTGACTCTAATGTGACACCAAACGGGCACCCGCGTGCCTTTGGAAAATATTTCTTGTGAAATTTCTTTCCGTTCGTAACAGATTCTATTATAAAAAGGGTTACCGATTTTTTATATTAAAATATGTATGTATTATATATCTCCGCCTTGGTATCGCTTTCATTTGCAAAATGCGGTTTTCAGTTTCGCCTTCACCAAGTTTATTCAATGAGAAATTTTACATTGTTTGCATCCCACGCAAAAACTCCAGCGGAATTTCAAAGTTCTCTATTTTATCCTCCTTCTCCTGTTTGCGCTGCGCGTCTAGCTTCGATGGCGTTGCACCGACATATTGTTCCGATTGTTGTACAGTCGATTTTTGGTGTTTCTGTTGCACTCCCGGCTGTTGGAAGTCCTGAAAGTCTTCCTCCGGATATTGCTCGTATTCATAATCGGTGCGAAAGCCACCATCACGGATGTCATCGTCGGATGTGTTGGGAGGCAACTCGGCTGGTGGGCCGTAAACGTCGTGGGGATTGGGCTGTTGTGGTCTCCCCGAAGGTGGCCTCATTGGCCAGTTGACCGGTGGTGAGCCATAAATGTCAACTGGCCGACGATGCTGTTGCTGCGTTAGCACTTTGTCCTGCATGTGACTATTGCTTTGTGTGCCCCATGGCTGACGGTTCTCGCTGGGCAGCTCAAATGTTTGGGATGGTCGATAGCCAGATGGTCGGTAGCCATCTTTGCGACGGATCTCGCTTTGTTCGTTGTCGGGTTTAAAGCGGAATATTTGCGGGTATCTGTGGTGTAGCACGCGATGACGATGTCGCGCTAAGCGCGTGGTATCTTGTCCGGTACTTAGAATGAATGCCAGCAGTAAAATGACGGCTATGAGCATTAGTTTTGGCATTTTTGCGAAACAAACCGTGGCGTTCTTTTATAAGTTGCCTGGCGAATTTATGGCTCTCTGATTTGTTGTAATGCTTTTATATGCGAAAACTTGGCAAAGTATCAACTATGTAGCAAATGCGATTGAATGTGGATTCCTTTTTTGAAAATCTTTGTAAACATTTCATTTAGAAAAATATTGAACAAATGCCAATTTTCCACCTGCCAACTCAGGCTGGTTAGAGACATATTGGCTGTCGTTGTAACCTCCAGTGTGGGTATGGATTTGACTTGGGAGCACGTGAACCGATTACTCGTGCGACCTCCAATGGTAAATTTAGTTTATGATTTATTTTTATCGCCTACAAATTTGCAAATGAAATTCATATCACTTTTTTGTGGCATCTCACATTGCACTTTGGTACAGTGTTTCGTTTTTGGATATACGATGTAAAAAAAATGTTTTAAATAAAGTCACTATATTGGAAAGTCCCACGTTGTGCTAACGTTCCAGAATGTGGATGAACTCTCCACGACACAAAATTCGGACTAGCGCGGGATTCCTCTACCTGCTGCCGATTGTGCTTATGGGAGATACACCATAGTAGATCCCGTCGATTTCGAACCCCATTGCGTGCAGTATTAAAAAAAATGTTGTTGAAACAATTGCTGAATAAAAAATGTAAAATTTTAGTATATTTCTGCCATAAAAATTTTTCCCATTAAACAATATCTGTCATTCGGAGGCGACATACTGCAAGAGTGCTCTCCATTTGTGTTGCCATATCAAGGCAAACACCACAAATCGGATGAGAAACTTGACCCTAACTCTTTTCACGAACTTATGCACTTACCTATTATTGGTTTGGTGTTTTACATTTGGAGTTCAGGTATTTAACGCTTGCCAATTTATTAATGGTTACGTAAATTCGGAAGACGAATTTTTGAAAGTTTTATCACCCACTTTTAAATAGCATTTGCTAAAAGTTGAAGTCAAGCGAATATATTCAAAGTGATATTAGTAGTACAAGGCACATATTCTTCACACCCAATTGAATATAGCTTTGTGTGTGTTTTCATTGGGGGGAATTTATAAGTGGCGGGGCCCAAACCCAGCGCACAACCAGCTATCCTGGAATGCTTCGCCTTCTCACGTTAGCTCACTTCCCAGGATAATTGAGTTAATCCCGGTAGTTGTGAGCTGCTTGAATCATATGCAGAAGAATCGTGCTGGCCACTCCCAAGTGAATGGCGATCAGTAATTTCCCACTTACGTAGACTTCTACACATGGAACCATCCTTGTCTTGTAAAAACTAAAAAAAAAAAAAATAAATATTGGGAAAATATGTTCCCTTACAAGAACCCATACGAGAAACATACAAATAAATGAAGAAGTTAGGTTGGAACAAGTAATAAATAATTAAAAAACGATATATTACGGAGCACTGCCGATACTTACCGACCATAGTTCATGTGTTTGAAGCGGTTTTTTGCTAAAAAACGATCGGAATGGGTTATTGATAAGAGAAATCAATTTCTCACCATTATAAGGCCAAGCTTTTATGACAGAAAAGTACAATACTAGGTGTTAAAATATTTGCCGAGTTCACCAGGAATATATTCTTTCCCTTTGTTCAAGCCTGAGACAGCACTGCTGTGGACCCCTGTATTTGCTTGGCAGAAACGCAAAACGACCGTGGATCATTCGAGATGAAGTTTACTCACCAACGATTAAATGATGCACCAGATGTTACACGCATCAACGTTTTTGATGCGATTTATGTGCTGAAATTTTGAGAGAAAGGAGCGATACTCCATGAACTTAAAAGAAAATAAGCGATTTGTGCGCTTTCCTAAATTCGATTAAAATATATTAAGTTGTTTAACCCGCAGTAAAAGAATATATTCAGACCAAGCAAATATATTAGCTGAAAAATCGACTATTTGGCTTACCTTTGTTTTCCTATATTATAGTTGTCTAACTTCCCTACAAAAACAAGTTATAAAACCTTATTTTTTCGATATAAGAAATATAAATTAAAGAAAACAAAAAAAAGAAAAATTAAAAATGGGGAAAAAATAAATTAATTCAATATTGAACACTGTATCGCCATTTGTGTGCCTACCTAATCGCATTCAACAAGTGTAAGATTTGAACTTCAAACAACAAAATGTACAACACCTGCATACAAAGTAGGTACAACAGCATACAATAACAAAAAACATTATATCGTGAGTTTCAATTAAATACATATGAACAACCTGAGTAAGAAACATTGATAATAGGAAAACAACAAATAGAAATAGAACGGTTGTGTGCGCTCTCCCTCTCTCTGGTGATGCATTGGCGAAGAAACGTGGGGTCTTTGGTGCTGGAAAAGCGGGTAAAATGCACCTCAAGTAGAGTTCAATGTTCTCGCAATTCAATTGAAAACATTTAGGGTACTTTTTTTAAGTTTTGTGAATAAAAATAATAGCAACAGTTAGATAGAAAAGTTTGCGATAGAAACTTTTCTCCGTATAACTTCTCCTTCTACTTTTACTTTTAATTTTTTATTTGTTTTCATTTTATTAATTTTGTTTTATTTTGCTTGTGTTTGGTGTTGCTCTACTGCGATCTCTGGCCCCTGTCAGTGTCAATGGCTTTGGCTGTGGTAGGGTCTGAGCGACGGTCAGCCAATCATGCATGCTGAACACGTAGCGGTTGGCTAAAGCGACGCTGCTATTGGTGGCCGTTTCAAATCGAATTTGTGTGCGCATTATCCAAATACAAATACTTGAAAAAGTGTGTATGGTGACCATAATTATTAAATTCATTCTCACGTACCTTACCTACTCATGCTTGTATGCGACACTGTTTGGCTGCACGTTGGCCTTTCTCGCTAAGCTATGGTCTATTTTTGCTTTACAAGCATTGAATGAGGGGGCAACGTGGGTGGTGGTGTGTAGGTTATTTTTATTTTTAGTCTAACTTTTTTTGTGCCATAGCCCGTAATTATCCGTATGTATTTGTTGTTGTTATTGATAATTTTATTTTCTACTTGATATTCATTTTGCTGTTGTTGTTTAATATTCACAATTGTTTACTTTTGTTTTCATTGGATCGCTAACAGCTTGTGATTTGTTGTTGCTGTAGAAGAATTTATATGCATATGGTGTACATATATGTGTGTGCTTGTATGTATGGGCTTGTGTTTGGGCGCTTATTTGCCGAAAATTCAATTTCCGACTTCCGCTTGTTGGTAAATACGCATTGTTGCTGGCTACGTGGTATTTTTGCGGTTTTTTCTTTAGTCTATTCTCAATTTTTTTGAGCATATTTTGAGCTGCGAAATGTGTAAATTTATCGAAAATATTCATCTGCTTATTGTTTAATTCATTTAAAATCCATTTAAAATCGTTTTTGCATTCCATTTGAGTTGAAGTTTTTACTGAGTTATTAAATTTTTATTGGCTACTATTTGTGTAACTAGGAATGAATGTGTGTATGTGTGTATTTACGTTACTTTTATGTGTATAAGGTTCTAAATTTACATACGTATGGTATAGGTAACTATTTTTAGTCTGCTGCACACGTTTTTTTTCATATGACATCACTCTTTGTTGACCCAGAATTTTTTTTTAAATATTTTTATGACTTTCCGCGCCCCGCGCGAATACCAGTTAAATATAATTTTTTATGACTTTTCACTTAAAAACAGCTCTTGCTTAAGTTTTACGCCTATTATTTACTATTCCCGTCACAAATAAACATACACACACATATGCACATATGTATGTGTGGGCATATAGAATTCCTTGTAAGCGTTTGTTAGAAGTTTGTCCAACAATTAGAGGTCAATAAATGCGTGCTACACTATATTATAAAAAAACCAGTAATTTGCATAAATGATGTCATAGAATTTGGATCGATTTCAACTTTTGTTAGCATAATGAGTATAATTTACTGATTTATTCCACTTACAAATTGTCTACCTTTAATATTGTCTCATTACTCATCAGAGGAGGCCTTCCACTGCTACCAGCAGCTAGTACCGCATCCAATAATTTCAGAGCCGGAGCGTTTGAATCCATTTGAACTGTACAAGCCGATCTGTGTAGTCTATAACAAAGTAGATCTTAGTAAATAAAGCTGCTTGCTTCAAGATTTACATGAGATTTCACTGGCGACGTCGTCTGCTTTAGAAGCCCCTAAATCAAATTCGCTTAAAATGGTCTTATTAAAGCACTTTCTCTCTTAGCCGTGGCTCAAGGCTCCGCAGACTTGCGCATCTAATACATGAGTGTCTTAGAGTATTGCGGTGCATTGCACTCCAAAATTTACTTTGGTTCACTGAAACAAGTAATTTTGTTAGTTACGTCCAGTCGTTCATTTCATGAAAGAAATCGATGTTTTTTCATATTTCAAATAATATAAGTGTAAGCATACGTATGTATGTATGAGTAATTGAAATGTTACAACAGTTTCTAAATAGTCGATAAAGCCACAAAAAGTCTTTGAATATCTGAGGCGCATCGAAGTCATCTAATGAAACAAGTTGTAAATTATGCTGAGTTCATTTCAGACACGCAAACCAGTGCGCAAGTATTTAAATACATCCTTGCATCCACTCATATATGCCTGCATACGATTGCTGTTAGGCAGAAGCAAAAGCAGCAGCAAAAGGAAGCAATAATCAACAAGTAAAACAAACATGAGCATCAACAGTGGCCCCAAAAAACGAAAATGGAAGGCACTAAAAATATGAGAAACAGCACAAAAAATTGCAGTGACGTCCATGGCAGATTACTGACAAATATATTAAAAAATTGGAAGAAATTTATTCAATTATTTAATCACATAAATTTAGTCTATGAAAATACAAGTTTCCTAAAGACTAAAGGCAAATAAAAATTTTACTTCTAAAAGCCCTAAAAATTAATTACAAAAAGAGATAAAAAATGAGAGCTCAAAGTATTACAAAATTCATATTTCGCTGAAGAAAAATCAGTTGATATAGAAGTCGCTGCCTTATTTAATTCACTAATTCACTAAGCGCACGCAAAATTGGGCATTACGCGTATACTCAGACCTCAATTGGCTATATAAAAAGAGGCGCTAGGCTTACATAAAGTATTCTCACCAAAATATTGCTTCAAATCTTCAATCTATACGTATTCACCTGCTCACTCCATCATTTTGAATAGTTTTTTTTTTATTTTTGGCATTCGTAGTTGTTGGCTGACAATAAAGAATAAAGAACGGAGATGATGACGACAGTAAGGCAAGGACTTCGTAATTTCTGCTCAAAGTGCCAAATGGAAGTAATTAAAACTTTGACAGCCAAGCAACCAACACCAGAAATTAAAGCAGAGCAACAAAAATAAGTGTATGAAAAGTTCTGTATGCTTCGTAAATATGTGCTTGGGTGTGTTCGTAGAAGTTTCAGCAAAGGGATTTATTTGCAGTAATTAATTAGAAGACAGTTACATTAAATGGTTATGGAGTTTTAATCTAACAAGTCTAAGTAAGAGAGCAAAAGTCGAGTTTGGTTGCTTTTATTAGTTTTTTTGCATTTTTGATTTTCTAGAAAGTTTACAGCGTACACATACATACAAGAGAGCAGATCAGCCTTACAAATATATTAGTTATAGTTTCATTAAAGACCCAAATTCCATAAACACTAATTTAATGTGCGCACCTTAGCGCCAGCTCTGCACAACGGCGGAGTAGGCGAAGGGACGATCGGCCGGCACGTAAATGGGCGGTGACATAAGGCGTTGGGAGCGTAACACCACAGGCACTGTGAGCGGCGTATCTGCTACGGCCGGCCCCAAGTTCGCCGAAACATAAACACGCTCCGCATCCGGATTCTCTTCGGCACCCTCTTCGGGCTTCGGCGCCACTGGATTATCACTTACACCGCATGCTGGATGACCAGCTTTGTCCGCTGGCGACACTGGCGACTCAGGTTCATTCACTGAAATGGTTGAATCTTGATTGGCGGAGACTTGGATTTCTGTGGGCAGCAGAAAAGCGCGGCTAGGGCGCCAACCGGAGGGTGGATAGGGTGCTTTTGAGGGTTTGGCATTCGCCAGCTGAAGATCTGTGGTGGCAGCAACATCATCTAGATCCACTTCAGTAGCGGCCTCGATGCCGGGCAGCACTGTTGTAAAAGGTGCAAGTGGAGTTGCAGTGCTGGTTGGGAACGCATCGACTATATCCCTATCATTTTGTGTAATCGCCTCTGCCTCAGCTTCTTGTGCGGTTTTTACTTCATTAGGCAGCAGAAAAGCGCGGCTAGGGCGCCAACCGGAAGGTGGATAGGGTGCTTTCAGTGCACGTCCACGCTTGGCGACGCGGTCGTTTAATAGCTCAGCAGGTACCAAATTGTACGGTGTGGTGTTTTCACCCTCAATAGGCTCCGTGGTGGTGGTGTAGTCATCTGCGGGAAATTCGGTAGTGGTGCTGGTGGCTAGGCCGGAGCCCTCTTCTTGCGCGTCATCAGCAGCGGCCTCCTCATCTTCACCGGGTAGATTGAAAGCACGTCCTGGCCTATAACCTGCGGCCGGGTACGGTGTTGGATACACTTCCTCCACAACTGCCACTTCTCCACCAGCATTATCTGCATTCTCGATACGCGCTAAGAAGCGATTGTTGCGCAACTGGCCCGCCTGCGTAACGCTGCTGAGCAACGAGATAGCGAGCAGCAAATGAAGAAGCAGCGAATGCGTTGAGTGCGACATGTTGCACATAAATTATTATAAAAATATATTCGATACTTAAGGCTCTATTAGCGAAGTCCTTTAAAGGCTTTTTGTATTATGAATTATGTTTTATTTTTTTTTAATGTACTCCGCTTGAATTTCGTTTAGATTCGGCCAATTAATTAATTCAAATACTGAAGTGCGACTGTTTTAATTAGAGATGCCAGCAATCACTTTTATATCAAAAGTCAATTTGACGATCACGTAATCAATCGTGCGCCCGTTCACCGAATTGAGTCCTCTCCAACTCAAGTGCTCTCCCGAACTGCGCTCTGATCAGCAACAGAATACGCAGGCACCTAGAAGTTGCGCATACGCCCCGTTGACGCCCAACCCGCCAAACATCTCCAATCAACCAAACCCATATTTGAATTTGATTTTCAAAATTAATAAGCTTACACAGCCACATATGCACGTATCCAGACGCTAAGTGTAAAAAATCGAGAGACCCAAACAGGTGGAAACTTTGAAACTTTGCTTACAACGGACTCATTTAAATTCGCTTGTACTGGTGCACAAACGCACACTCACACATGTACACATGTTTGCTGCCTCATCATTCTCGTTCTATAGATTCCTTATGCTCGTAAATCGCTTTCAATATGGTTCGAAAATAAAACAAAATAAGAAAAAAATGCAAATAAGTACGAAAAGTAAAAAGTAAAGACATAATCATCAACGATTTCAGCAAAATGGAATTTTTTACGTGTTTAGAATTATAACTTCTGATTCTGATGTCTTTTTTATGTTCTTCACTCTTAATATTTTTAATTCTTTTTTTGCTGTTTATTATTATTTTTATACTTTTCCTTTGTACTTCCATTCATAATGCCGCCAGAACTTATTTTCCTTCATATTTGCTTGCATACATACACACACGCATAAGTAGGTAGCTGTGCATGTGTGCATATGAATATCAATGGCCGATGAGGCGGCCGTGTTTGGCATATTAAAAAATTATATGTCGTTATTTTCATCTTTTTTTCGTGAAACAAAAAGGGCTTAATGGGGTGAATTCCTGTGCAAGCAAGCGGAATTTCCATATTTTCGTGTACCCAGTTGTCACTTACACTTAGATGCAAACGATTTCTGACGCTCTGGAAATATCGAATGTCTTTTTTATAATTTGGGACTGCATTTTCGGCCTAAACTCAAAGACCTCTACATGTAGGAAAATAAAGCGAAAACCCCCATCAAAAAATTTATGTATGGCGGCGCAAGTAAAAATCACAGAATATCAATAGTTATCGTAGCAAATGTCAGAGGCGAAAATTCACTGCAGCTAATGGCGTTGCGCTGTCAACGCGAATGTCCAGCAATTGTTGCACAACAAATGCCATGAGTGCAGCGGACAGCAGCCAAACAGCAGACAGCTGCAACAATACCGTTGGATGTTCGGGAAGGACAATGGTGAGGACATCACTTGATTGCATTAATTAAGTCACACTTATTTGTCTTCAATAAACAACAGCAACAACAACAACAATAGCAAGAACAACAGCCCCAGTGCAGCAAAAACAATTGTCGGTTAGGGCAATTACGGTGGCTAGTTGTAAGCCAAAACAACAACAACCAACCGAATATGTACAACAAACAGTGACGACAAAATTGCGAACAAGCAAGCAATGTATTCAAGCAACAACAATTATGTAACACATACACACTCAGCAGTAGCATCAATTGTGCCGACAACAAGAGCAAATAGCTCGAGTAAATAACAACAAAATCGCGCAAATTTTATGTCAACAACACTGAGCATGAAATGCCGCTTGTGGGTAAGTGCAATGGGAAAAATAATAGCAAACATTTTTGCAAATGTAAATTTTATTTTGAACTGAGGCCGTTTGACAGTTTACCAGCTTAATTTGATTTCGAATATATTTTTCCGCCTGCCTAATTACACTGCCTCGGGATTTCAATTTTTGTTTTTTTGCACAGGCTGTGATAGTTGATCCCCAGAACTAGGGGTTTCTAAATTCAATGGCATCCCCTGTTCGCGAGATATTAGTATTTAGTGGTAAAGCTTCTCTTAGGGCCGCTGCGAGCTCATCCTAAAATGAAAAATCGTTTAAATCTTAATGCATAAATATTCGACCGAAGTCCAAAGGGATTACATCCTACAATTTTTGGCTAAAACTATAATAATTAATTTAGAATCTCTAAAAAAGCGAAAGAGTCCTTGCACTTTCGTTTATTTTCAATGTTGTTAATGGCGTCGTTGACTTGAGCAGGTAAGCTTTAATGCTTCACAAAGAAGTATTCACAAATTTTACCCTTTTTATGGAGAGAATTTTAAGGCTTCGCAAGTAATGCACCCCCACTGCTTGCGCACTTCGAGACCACAAATCTTTATCCATTTCCAGCCTGTCTGATTTCTGTTTACCTAAATCTAATTTTGTAAAAATTTTAAATAAAGTTGTTTAGTATTTTATTAATATTGATTGCTAATATTTTAATTGCCAAATTTGGATTGGCCGCCGCCTCTCGACAGACAATGGCAATCCTCCGAGTACACTTCCGTCAATGAAAAAGCTGCATTTATAAAACCATCTGTCATTCGAAGGTGGCATGAAACTGTAGGTATATAATATATATAATACCTTTTAACGTGTTTTTTTTTGTTTTTTTTTTTTTTTTTTTGTTTTGCACAATATGTTTTTGACAAATTTGCTTAAATTTAGTTGTTTTTTTGTAAATAACTGTTTGTTAAATAGCTAGCAGTTCAACTAAAGTTCCTTATACAACCTCAGTTTTTTCTAAAAATGGTAAATATCGGATCACCTTAAGGGGGGAGTCTGGTTTATGAGGTATAAAAATTGCATCTCTTTGCGATTTTTTTAAGGAGTTTTTTCTATCTTTTAATGAACATTTAAAAAGTATAAAAAATTTTTGTACTGGTTAAAATAAGTTGAAAAAAATGTGTAACATAGAAATTAGTAGAGCGCTGCAGCGCTGGAGTTTCCAACTGGCGTACAAGATACAGCTCGTAATTATTATCTAAAGCAAAAAATTCAAATGGATTCCTAATTATCATGATTTTTTATTCTAGATGAACTAAGAAAACTGAGAGAAATTCCAAAATTTCAACTTTTTGGAGGTTTAAAGAAAAAAATGCCTTTCTATAAAAAAAAATTCAAAAAATTCAAAAAAAATTTTTTTTATCTATTTTGTTAGTTCAAATAGAAGAGAATTTAATACTGAAGGGAACAAGCTATGATTCATTTCAAAAGGTTTATTAGCTTCTTTTCATTCATGTACGCCAATTTAAAGAAATCATAAAAATGAAAAGTCGAGAAAAGAAGATAAAGTTTGTACTATTGCTGTCCGGTCACAGCGTAACTACCTAACGCTCGCCTACCTTTGGCTTTGTATCTACGGAAATATTGAGAATTAGGCTCTGTAACTTTGTGTAAATATTCTGAAATATATCGTCCCCTTAGTATTAAAATAGCCTATACATTTTTTGATGTTTTGAGAAAATGAATTTCAAACTTTCTGTCGAAAGTAGCTGCCACTCAAATCTCGTTATGTCTGTAAATATTTATTATTTTTTGACTGACGTTTTGACCCACTTTGTGGAACTAGAATTTGACAAAATTTTGACCACATATAAAATCGACGATGGAGAATCCAAAAATTCAATAAAAAAAATAATAGCCTATGAGCACATAGGCTATTGTTATACTAAGGGGACGATATTAGGAATCGCTTAAAACGAAAAAAAAAAAAAATTGATTTTGTTTACCTTATAAACCAGGCTCCCCCCTTAACTTTAAACTTCCAGAGAACTGATTGTTCCGTGAGATAATATTTTTTAATATCCGACAAAAAATTAGAAAAAAACATAAGATGTACTGAAAACGGGGTTTTTAAACGTATATTGTAAAAACATTTAGATTTAAGTGGTTATCTAATTCAAAATTCATGACAAGCTCGCGGTTTAATTAATTAATTATGGCAAAAAATCGATTTTTTTTTGTGAACATTGTAATGATTATTTAGATAGACTGCGAAAAATTGTCGTCAATTATCGAATATGCTCGATATACGAGGTGTGCTCAAAAAGTATCGCGAATATTGTGTTTTTTCAAAAACTGTTTATTTATTCATTAAATCTGTTTGGTCCCCTTCAAAGTAATCCCCATGAGATATTACGCACTTGTGCCAACGTTTTTTCTAGCTTCGAAACACTTCAAAAAATCATTTTCTTTTATCTTGTTCAGCTCCTCCTTCGGTGCCGTCTTTATCTCGTCAATCGTAGCGTAGCGTCGTCCTCTTCAGTTTCTGGAACAAGAAAAAGTCACATTAGGGCAGATCTGGGGAATACGGTGGCTGTGGCATCATTAGTGTGTTGTTTTTGGCCAAAAGGTGTGAGCAGGGGCGTTATCCTGATGCAAGAGCCAATTTTTGTTCTTCCACAAATGCGGGCGTTTCTGGCGGATTGTTTCGCGCAAATTGCGCATAACTTGCAGGTAATAGCGGTTTTGAAAGAATTCACCTTGAAAGGTTTCCAAACAAAGGGCGCCCTCAAATTTCCATTTTAAGCTTTCAAAGCCTACCTGTATCTTGTTTACGCTATTCAGTATTTGTTAGTGCGGTAGATACTGAGTTTGTGCCATGCAGGATAAGGCAACGTAAGGCAAGTGTTGCTTTGAGAATGAAATTCTCTTCACTACTCCGCCAACTGTTGCTTGCTTTCTTCTGTTTTTTCACTGTGTACTTCTTCTGCTACGCCGACCACAACACCGCCATTTTAAAAGCGATAAAATGCTTATAATTGCATTGCAGTGCGTGCACAGCCACAGAAGCCAGAAACTTAAAGCCAGAAACAAAAAACAAAAAATTGCCAAACAAAAAAAACAAACTCAGCATAATAATAATAAAAGTACGGCAGCTTAAAAATATTGTAATAAAAGTATTGCCACGGCCGTACGTCAATTCACTTCCTACGCCAGCCCTCAGCCAGTCGCCAGCCCAACCTCGACGCCTACGCTTTACATGGTCGATTTCGCATGTACTTCGGTAGAAAAGACCTGTGGCGATACCCGGAATTTAAGCAGTTTGTTTGTGTTCCTGTTTTATCTTTCGTTTTGTTTTTGTTTTTGTTTTTTGTCAATGCCGAAGTGTTGTCAAATACTGTAGTTCGTTTTCACGCAAACATGCAAATGTGTAATTGTAGTTGGCGTATGAATGTGTGTGTGTATGCAGGCATGTGGGCACAAATAAGTACTTGTAAATAACTCTGTAAATAAGGCTTTGTAAAGATTTGTTTGTGTTCAGCAAAGCCGAGCTGTGTTGCAACGAATTACAATGTGGTCGCTCACTTCGGAGTAGCTGTAACAAACGCTGCCGTTGTTGTTGTTCAAGTGCATTGTTAATGCAGTGTCGAGTACTGCGAATGGACTGGCAGTAAACAACTCAGCATAGCTGCATCTACTGAAGTAGGTTAGTTGTTCTCAAAATATTTGCTTAGCGAGAAATTAAGTTGACCCACAAGTACTTGTATAGGTGTTTTAAATGCGTTATAGTTGCCGAATTCTCCATTTGCAGTACTGCGTCCCCTCCCCCTTTTCCACCTACAACCTTTCTGCTATTTTCATTGTCCACAATTCCATACTATCGACGCCCCCAAAAACTCCCCGTGAAATGATTCATTGAGGAGTCATTTTCGTGTTACCCATTCGCTATTTCTGTTCAATCAGCTATAAACACCGTTTTTGGCACAAAGAATTTTCCTCTTATTCGGGGCCTGCCATTCAATTTCCACTCATTTGCGTTTGTGTAAAAAAACTCAGCCCTAGCTTAATTGCATTCCACGCTTTTTCTCAAATCCCCAGCCGTAATCCCGCATATTGATTTCCAATCTTTGATGCTCGCGCCAGTCATAGCAGCCAGGCATTCACAGCATTCACTTTTCATTGCGCTGGGACATTGGCTTCCATTGCAACTGGTGTGCATTTGCTGCATACTTTTTGGCGCTTATGAATTTCGCTATCGGCTTGAAAGGTCACACACTGCGGTTGCATTGCAAAGTCATTTGCCTGCATGCATGTGCTAGCCCGTTTTTCTGACGGCGCGGAGCGGGATACACAAATGAACCTCACGCGCACAGCCGACATTTTTGGAGCATGTTGTTGTTGTTCTCTACCAGCAATTCCATTTGAGTAGTCGATTAAGCTACCTGCAGCCGTTAACTTGTTGGAGAGTGCGCTTGGAATTGGCTGAGAAAAAGCTTGCCCACAAAAATTGACGCAATGCGAAGGGGGACGCCGAGTGCACGGATGAATTCGCGCGGTCACGTTGCATGCATTCATTTTAGGTGAATGGCATGTTGCATGTGGCATGCGCCAATAGACGCTTTGTTTGCTCTCCCTTCCTCTGTTGGCCAAGGAGTGGTTGTTGCTGCATAATCGGGCATTCCAATGGGAATTGAAACAGAAAAAAACAACCGGGAGAATCCAACGCAATTGCGTTTCAGGCACTTCGTGTGAGTACAAGCTTGTTCGAATACTTGTTATTGTAATGATTAACACACTTTTACCTTTGTACTGCCATCAAGTGTGCTCCGAATGCCTCTTCTCTTCAAAGTGATTTTCAAAGCTGATTTGTAGCCTTGCAGTCATTTGTTTGTATTTGGAAATGGAGTTGACGTTGAGCGACGTGATTGACTTTCGCTGTGATGCGTTGCTACGAAATTTCGATGATAGGAATAGCCAGTTACACCTACAGTGAAGCCAGAGCACCCGAAAAGGCACACAATTTATATGCCAACAATCTCAAAAATAATCTCAACGCTGAATATATTTGGATTGCGTGCATGCCGATGACTGCAATTTCCTGCGGTTCTAACTTGCGCGAGGAATTTTGCGCGATTAACTTGGAGTTACCGGATTTCGTGCAAGAAAGATTGTAAGGCGCTTTTTCGCAGGTCGGCGAGTAAGCATCTTTATTTGCTAAGAAATGCCGGAAAACCAAACGATAATTGCAGGGACCTACCATTTTATTCCGCCTCACTCACGCAGTTTTTTATGTGAAACCTTTTTATGAGAATTTTTTTAAGACAGAAATATACCGGAGATATGCCGAGGGACACTCACTATTAGGAGCAACTTTTTCCATCACTTGCTGTTGCATGACTACAGCGGCTTGCAATCCTGGCACAACTCTTGAGTTCTTTTAACTTAAATTTATTTGAGGCTTCACTAACCAGTTTTTTATAACTCATTTTATAACGTAAAACTAGAGCTGCAAATAATACGCATAATTTTTGTTGCAAGAAAACCTTTATTTTCATCAAACAGTTAACAAAATTAAAAATAAAATAATTTACAAAAGTTGTGTCTTCTCCTCATAGTGTCGGCTGAGTGGTGTCCTTGTTTTAGGTTCATTGTTTAGGATTGCCTGTGAGGTGCTGTGGGCGCAGCAGTAACTTAATATACACACATACATACATACATACATTATTTATAATAGTGGAAGCACTTTTTATGTTTTTTATGTTTTTCTGTTTCAAATTAAGCACGAAAAGTTGGTAAAATTTTCTTAAATTTACAAAAATTTACAACTTTTTGCAGCTCTTCTGCAGCACTCCCACTCCAGCATCAGCGCATTCAACTCAATGGCGGCGCGGGGCCACTGCCTTCAACTTGAGTGGGCGTGCGGCGGCGCGGGCAGCCAACGCTTGACGGTAAGCAGCCACTTTGCGCTGGCGTTGACGTAATGCAGCAGCGCGGCGAACAGCTACCAAGCGAGCTTGCTGTTCATCCAAAGGCGCAGGGAAATCTTCGGCAGCTGGGTCAGCCGCTGGCGCCTCAACGGGTGCATCGGCGGGCAACTCGTTGGCATCGACCTCAGGTGGGCCGTATATTTCATCGGGCTGGTTGGCTTCTGGTGGGCCGTACACTTCGTCAGGAATGTTAGTAGCGGGAGAACCCTCATCGAAGGGCACAGCTGGTTTCAGTTCATCCGCAGAAGGGTATGGGGTGACTGCTGGTGCCTCAGGCACGGCGTCGGCTTCCTCCTGACGGGCCAGATAGCGAGTGCGTGGACGCTGGTAGCGCGCAGCTGCAGGACGATAGTATACGCGTTGTCCGCGTTGCTGAGGCTCCGCTTCGCTGATGGCTATGCAGGCGATGAAGGCGAGCGCGGCACACAGGACGACAATTTGCAGTTTAGCCATTTTCTGTTGTTTTTGCTGACACACGAGTGGAATATGGAGAAGTTTTAAGTTCGTTTAATTTTTCGAGGATATACTTTTTTATTTAATTAAAAGTTTCGCGATAAGTTTGATTCGAATTGTGCAATTTAACTAGCGTTAAGAAAGGAGAGTCTGTGTGTGTGACTGGGTGTGCGAACACTGGGAACTGATATCGAAAGACAGTGGACACTTAGCTTTTATATGCTGCGCCACCGCGAAACTACTGCCTCGAGAGCACGTCCAGCTGCCAACGGCTTGGCGTGCAGGAACTGCTTGGCGACGTGGACATCCTTATTTGGAGCAGACTTGTATGGTAAAGCCGTCGCTATGCTGACTACTGCCTGCCGCCTGCCGCCTGCTGTCTGCAGTCTGCTTGCCTGCCAGCATTTTAGAATTATGCTGATTTTATGACTGGACGTGACGAACATTTTAGCGGCCGCAAGCCAAACTATAAACTTTGTTGGCTGTTGGCGGTTGGCTGTTTGGCGAGGGCAGAAGCGAAACTTAAGCAGATAAATTTGTGTTAATTGACACAATGAAAGCGAAAACGATAATACCAATTACCTGTTGTTGCTTTTCGATCCACCAATCGAGAGACTAACTTTCAGTCACTGATAGCTGGCCGGCCGCCGTTGAATATCCCCATACCCGGTAGACGAGTGTCGCCTGCCGCCTACCGGCTGTCGCTTGCCTTCTACCTGTTGCCAGCTGCGGCCTATGCTAATTTTTTAGTTCCGCACGTACTTTTTTCCACAAAAAGTGCCTTTGAAATATGGAAACTCCATTGCAAAGCGAATTGGGCAAAAGGCAATAAGCGAAATGGTTTGAGATGTTCGAACCAGTGAATTGATTAAGCCGCGTAGTTTCAATTAAAAAGTTTTCTTTTGGAATATGGGCGGATTTACGTTTTTGCACATCAATAAGTTTTTGCGAAAACTTTAAATTCTTAACATGTAAAAAGTAAATGTGAATATGCAGATTGTTATTCTGACGTCATGCGCAGAAGGCGAAAAAAACATGGTAAGTAACAACACTATCGAAAAGAGTACAAAAGCCGGGGAGTGATTGTAAAATCACAAGCAGTAGCTTGTGTTAGAATTTCCAAAAAAGGCGCCTCCTTTGATTTTGAACGCCGTTTTGTCAAAAGTGCCGCTATGTATTACATGTATGCGTGAACTTGTACTACATGTATCCGATGATAGAAAATCGCACTCGCAGAATATGTGGTGCAAGAGCCTGCGGTAAATGACGGCACATCAACATTTTGACCAGTTTGGCTATTTTTTTAAATATTTTTTTAAGGTTCACTATTACTTACACGAAAGTACTGCTCATTGTCTAACAAAAACAATATGGATCCAAGTTTCAAACTTTATACAAAAATTTGAAAAAATTCCCAGACGTCTCATCCCAACTCTGGATCAACTACAGCCATAGTTTCAAGAAAGTAAACCTCATTGGCCAGAAAATACAAGCCTCCACCCTTTAAGCTTCCTAGACTTAACAACTAGTGTCTTACACTTTCATCGGAAGTCAAGTATCTTGGTGTAATACTTGACCCCAAGCTCCACTGGAAGCTGCACATAGAAAATCGAGTTAAGAAGGTCAATATAGCCTTCTACGCCTGTCAATCTATGTTCGGCAAAAAATGGGGTCTCAAGCCACGTGTCGTACTTTGGATGTACAACTTAGTGGTTCTGCCAATTTTGGCATACGGTTGCCTAGTTTAGTGGGTAGCTCTTCAGAAGGGCTACAACTTCACTAAACTAGAGAGAGTGTAGAGAACTGCATGTGTGGGCATCACTGGTGCCTGTAGAACATGTCCCACCGCTGCGCTCAACGTTATTCTCCACTTAATTCCTGTGGATCTGCAGGTTAAATCCATTGCTGCTCAGAGTGCTATTAGACTGAAGGAGTTTGGCCTTTGGAGACAACTTCCTGTAGGACATAGCAGCATCTTGAATCAGATCTCCCCTTCCTTCTCTGATATTCGCACCGACCTCTCCATCCGCAAACTGTGCTTTGAAGGTTGTGCTAGGGCTATCTTTCCGAGCAGGCAAGATTGGAGAGAGGGGAGAGCTGGTGCGGACATAGATGCCTCTGTTTTCACTGACGGATCCAAAATGGAGTCTGGAGTGGGAGCGGGGGTCTACTCTAAATCAGCCAGCATTTCGGTCTCCTATAAACTGCCGGAGACAAGCAACGTCTTTCAAGCAGAGTTCTTTGCGATCCTGCAGGCATGCAAAATGCTTCGGGATCGCTGTTGGGAGGGAGACTTAAATATTTTTTCCGATAGCCAAGCTGCAATCAAGGCACTGTCGTCGCCGTATTGCAGCTCTCTTCTCGTGAACTCCTGTAAGGAGGAACTTAAACGCCTCGAACGTGCAGGAAACATTTCCCTCATCTGCGTTCCTGGGCACAGGAATATAGAGGGAAATGAAATTGCCAATGAGCTTTCCAGGAAGGGGGCGGCAGAACCGGATCCAGCTGCCCTCTTCTCAGACATCGGTATCCCCTTGACCGTCGTTAAAGGGAAACTACACAACTTCTTTCTAAGAAAAGCGCAAGACAGATGGAGGTCTGTCTCATCGTGTGCAATTTTAAAAGCACTATGGCCTCAATACGATAAAAACAGAACGCTTAAGGTGATGGGAACCCCCCGCCATTCAATTTCCAAACTCATTGCGGTGATCACTGGCCACTGGGTGATCGGCACTCATGCGGAGAAGCTTGGAATTCCATACAACCCCCATTGCAGAAGCTGTGGGGATCCTGCCGAGAAAGAGACTGTGGAACACTTTCTCTGCAGATGTCCGGCTTTAGCGACTAGGCGCTTGAGATTCCTCAGCGTCCCCTTTGGGGATGACTTGATGAAATTCTCCAGCCTAGATCCCTTTTCTCTCCTCCGCTACATCAACAGCACTGGATGGCTGTAGAAGGTTTTATCTGCTCTCTTAATCCTTTCACAGGTAGTGGTCCACTTTATGGTATCGAAACGGCACGTAAGTGCTACTTGTAGTGTACCTGGGGTACTCTTGCTATCTTACCTACCTACCTACCTAAACCTCATTGGAACTCCTCTAATTCTACCTAAGATTACCAAAGTGGACGATCACAGTAGAGCGGCCTATGTCAAACAAACAGTACAACGTCAGGCGGGCCACAGGACAGATGGCCGCGGTATTCCTTACGGAAGTCTATGCCATCTTGAATCTTGCGTACTGGCTAATTGAGAAAAAGTGGCGGAGCAACAGTATTGGAATTTGTAGTGACAGTCAAGCTGCACTGAAAGCCTTTGGTAACCCACGCTGCTCTTCGAAGTTAGTCGGTGAATGTAAGACAAAACTGAACAGTGTTGCAAAACACAACAAAGTTAGTCTTATTTGGGTGACTGGACATTGAGGTATTGCAGGGAACGAGTTAGCTGATAAATTGGCAAATGAAGGCTCTGCAAGTATGCCACTAGTCCCTGAACCCTTTCTAGGTGACAATTCCGCATCGATACAACTATGGATTGACGACTTCATGAGGTCTACCCACAGAGGTCGTTGGCCGGAGTTGAACTCGTGCAGAGTAGCCAAGTGCTTTGTGAAAGAACCAAACAGGAAAACAGCGACCTTTCTCCTAAAACTCATCAGTAAGGACCTGAGAGTACAGGTGGGTGTATTCACAGGGCACAACGTCTGTGGTCAGCATATGGCTAACATGGGGATCGTAGACAGCCCGATATGCCTATCCTGTCTTGAGTATGACGACACTGCAGAGCATTTTCTCTGTAGCTGTCCTGCATTTTGCGGAATCAGACTTAGGATATTAGGTTGCGATACACTGAGTATGGACAAAGTTCATACTCTTCCTCTTCCATCAATGAATCCAAGAGATTTGTGGAAGAGTGACCTCAAACTAATTTATCCGTTTTTACCATCCACTTTTTATCTTTCCTATCTCTATTCTTTCTACTGATATCTACCCGGGTGTAGTACAATGGTCTACTGACTGAGTGCTTGGACTTGTCCAACCCCCCACAAAGCTAATCTAATCTAATCTAACGTCAGGCGGCTACAGGCATACATCGCAGGAATAACTGGCGCTACGAAATCGTTCCCAGTAGCTGCTCTATCTGCTACCAATGGACAACTTACAACTACGTCTAACAGCAACGAACATCCCCTTCAGAATATAATAAGGTGGTTTTTGGAATGCTAGGATTTTTGGTCATAGGGTTATTTTAGGCAGCCAAATGCTTACAAGCAACTCATCAGATTTTACTACCGCTACCCTAAACTTTAGAATAGAGTTTAAGGTAAAGTTCCCCACGCAAAAGGAATGGGATTTGAATACAGAGCGACCTTCTCGCTATTCCAGAAGCAGGCCTTTGGCAGATGGACACCTGCAAAATAACTAAACAAACGTGGCCCAATTTCAACAAATCCATAACTGGTGAGTTGTTGAGAAAGCCACGAGCAGACACATTCAGAATTACGTCAACAATAATCGACCACTGGCCTCTGTAAGTCAAAGCCGAAGGTGGGGTGGCCGTACAACGAGGTGTAGCAGCTGCAATCAAGAAGAATCTAAGGAAACTGTTTTTCACTATTTGTGAAGGTGCGCAAGTCAGGGTGCTCTACGACATAGAATGCTAGGGAAATTCTCGATGGTTAACTTAAAAGATGGTTAGCAGAAAAGAAAATAGACGTCAAAATCAGATTCACAGTCAAATCAAGATCGTTCGACTAATAAAAAGCAGTGGTTCTACGAGTGGTATGTTAAAATGTCATCTTTTGTGCTAATCGGGTTTGGGTTGCGTCACTCAGACAACACATCCACCATCACAGCGAAACAAGAAAAAAAATTGTATCTCAAAACCAGTCACATAAAAAAATCTCCGCTCAGAGCGGCATCTAATTTAGATGGGTAAATCTTGAATGGGGTATAGACATAGGGGCCGGGCACCGAAGAGGTGTAAAAAGGAAGGTAACGTTAATAGATTCACACTCGCTTATGCAGCACATACCTGTTCATATGGTTTTGTGGGCGCCCGCTGATATGCTACCTGTTGACGAACACACTGAGCGACGTGAGTTGATGTGATAACAACGCGAAACAAAAAGCAGAGCTTTAGAATGCTATGATGTTGATATGCTGTAATTTTCAATTGAAATTTCATTTGCAAACTCACACTCGCACAGAATAATGCATTTATGCACACAGATATGTTTGGCATTATTTGGCAGCGAAACAGTGGAGATTTGGGTGTCCAACTCGACAGCTTTTGAGCTGCGCCCAACTAGGCATGAAGCTGCTGCTGTTGCTTATGCCTCAGCTCCAACAACCTCATTGTCGCTTGCTTATCGCTTTATCATTTGTTTTCCAGCTCACTGAACTAAGCGTTTAAGCCACCAATGGGGAGTTATTGAAGTGTTTGTACTGGGAAATTGAAAAGTGTAGCATTGTTAGACAGCCAAATACAAGGAAGAGGAGTTTAGAGAGCAGTGTTGGAAAATAGGGGCGCAAAGGGCTTAGGACTAGAAATAAGTGCATGTGGACCGCACAAAAGCATCAGATGTGGCTGTAATAGTCAACTGTACTGGTTGTACAACGGAAATGCTGGCATTCAGCTACGCACAAAGCTACACTCTCTCAAATGAATAGACGCACATACACACACACACATAATGCACTCTATTCGCTATCGTTTAGGTATTTCCAACAGTCCCATTGAGTGGCGTGTATACGAAATATATGTAACTGTAATATAGTTTCATCTACAGCCAGTGCAAGTCAAAGCAAGCATGCGTGTATTTCTGGATTTACCTACAAACATACCGTTATATAATATATAACATACAATTCATTCATATAGTATAATATACATTCATACATATTTACATATACTAGGGACTAACAAAACTTCGGTACGTCGATGGTATTTTTGTATTTTTTTTTTTTTTGATAATTTTAAAATGCTATTATTTTTGTTATAGTCTTACGATGTTTTATTCAAAATTTTACAAAAGTCGATTCAAAAAGAGACGAGAAAACGTGAAATGTCAGAAGAAATTTCGCCACCAACGCAGTAGGAAATTCGCTACTCAACACTTTACGGTTTTCGACGTCAACTCAAACCGGTTGGAATTATCAGTGAGTTCCAAGCTACATATAAAACGGACACCCGATCTCTTAAGACTATTTGTGAGTGACATCAAAGATTCCACACTGAACATTTTTGTATGAAGGACAAGCCCTGGGAAGGACGGCCAAAATCGTCGACTGAGGAGATAAATGTCGCCCTGGTGAAGCGAAAAATTGACGAAGACCCATGAATGGCACAGGAAATTATATGTAGTGAGTAGGGTTCTACAGCCATCAAAGTCACGGTTAGCAAACCGCTTACTTCAACCCACAAGCGAGCTTGGCAGGCTGAGAAAGGCTGCAGATGGACAAAACTGATGCTACCTGTCATGTCGGAGCGGCTGTCGCAGATTCCCTTGTCATTAAGCAGAAGGAATGGCTCCAGGACCGAGCACGGCTCCGGCTCTGGGGTCTACGTGGAATCCAGCAGGACAAAACTGCATTTTGCTCTTGGAATTCATGCATCTATATTTCAAGCGGAGGTGTATGATGTTCAAGAAGCGATGATATATGTGTCTTTAGCGACAGCCAAGCTGCGCTCATGGCCTTAGACAGCCCCCCAACCACATCAGGGGTAGTCAAGTCCTATAAATCCAGGCTGAACTATGTCGGTAGACATAATAGCCTGATGCTAACATGGATCCCGAGACACGTGGGTATCGTGGGTAACGAGACCTCTGACTCCTTGGCTAGGATGGGCTCTGAGGCCAACTTCTTTGACCCAGAGCCCGTCTTGCCACTCCCTTCTGCAGCCATCAAACCCACGGTCAGCAAATGGGTTACTACAACCCACAAGCGAATTACCTGTCATGTTCGCTCGACTGTCGCAAATCCTCCTTTCAAGAAGCAAAAGGGAGTGCAGAGAGCTGGTTGGACAGATGACGGGCCACTTTCTGTGGGCAAAGCACATGAAAAAGGTAGGCAACTAGAGGAGGATGAGATGGTGGACCACTTTCTGTGCGTCTTCCCGGCCTTCGCTCGAATAAGGCTTGAGGTGTTTGGCACTGATGTGTTAAGAAGCGACCGCCTTGGCTTCTTGCAAACACAAGATCTACTCCAATTTTTTCGGAGGTCGGGCAGACTTACATAACATTAAAAAGGCAACCCGAGTGCAATCCAATAGACTTAATGTTGTCTGAGGGCTTACTTGCTCGACAAAAAAACAAGGGTCTGAATGCGAGTATGCATAATAAAATTTCGCTCAATATTTTAAGAAAATTATTAAGAGCTAAGAAAATTCAAAACCGGAGAGTCTAACAACTTAAATGCTATCGTAATAGGAGACGAAGCTTGGTTTTTTAAGTATGAATTTAAAACCAAACAGCTGTCCATAGTATGAAGCCCGAAAGGAGCAAATCCACCTGTGAAAGCCATACAGTCAACAGCAAATGTGATGATCTCGGCTTACTTCACCAAA
This sequence comes from Anastrepha obliqua, assembly GCF_027943255.1. Taxonomy (NCBI): domain Eukaryota; kingdom Metazoa; phylum Arthropoda; class Insecta; order Diptera; family Tephritidae; genus Anastrepha; species Anastrepha obliqua. Next base: position 128,856,327 of record NC_072894.1, read on the forward strand.
GCAAAAATTGTTGCTGTTATTCCGTTAGATTCTTCCCAGGCAGTAACTGCCAAATAATATGCTGAAAACTGCTTGAAATGTGGTTTCTGATTATTTCCAGAAACTAAGACAAATTTGGGAGAAAAAGTCTTTGGTAGAAGGCATAATGAAGAGTTAATAAATAAATGCAAAAACGCGTGGTGAAAAAATGTATTGAAATTAATGGCGATGATGTAAAGAAGATAAAAATAATGGAGATTAAAAAATGGGAATAAAACAGAGGTTGTCTGTAAAGTCGGTTTACTGACGATAGTTTAACGTGATAACGTCATAAGAAAATACTGATTGAATGGTTGCATTTTTCAAAAGAATTTTAATTTTATTTGTTTGATAGATATTTTGTATGGATATAGAGAATGAGTTAACATTAACATAACATAACATAACATAACATAACATAACATAACATAACATAACATAACATAACATAACATAACATAACATAACATAACATAACATAACATAACATAACATAACATAACATAACATAACATAACATAACATAACATAACATAACATAACATAACATAACATAACATAACATAACATAACATAACATAACATAACATAACATAACATAACATAACATAACATAACATAACATAACATAACATAACATAACATAACATAACATAACATAACATAACATAACATAACATAACATAACATAACATAACATAACATAACATAACATAACATAACATAACATAACATAACATAACATAACATAACATAACATAACATAACATAACATAACATAACATAACATGCTGTTCAAGCAAGGTAACGACGCATGAGCAAGATAACGACGCATTTTTTGGTGCGTGCAGCCGGCTACATAGAATTATAAGACGTTGTCACGTCAAAAAATAATAATAACATTAAAACAACAGGTATTATTAACAAACTTGGTTTTATTTTAAGTTCTTCAAGTAAATCAAATTAATAATAATCAATAAGAAGGCATATGCAAATACAAATACGTGAATTTATATATGTACATATGCGCATATACATACATATATACGCTCACTTAAGTAGGAGAGAGCAAGATGTCGAACGTTGCCGTTCGTTTGCTTTGTTTGCTTTGTCGTTCGTTCCGCGCTTTCGCTTGCAGTTCATTCAAGGTAACGGCAATGAGCAAGGTAACGACAAATGAGCAAGGTAACGGCAATGAGCAAGGTAACACTAATGAGCAAGGTAACGACATATTTTTTCGTGCGTGCAGCCTGTTAAATCGAATTATAAGACGTTATCACTTCAAAAATATATGCTTTTTTCCATTCAATTTACCGAACTTTTGTTAGTGCCCCCGTATGTAAGTATTTTCAAGAGTACTCGCTGTAGCGGGCATTGCGCGGCAACATTTTGTCATAGAACTTTAACATTTTGTATGCAGGCGCAGCGTCTTCGCACTCCTTACAAATTTCTTCTTCTTCGCATTTCCGTTGCATCCATTGTTCACATTTCAACTCGCATGAATGTGTGATTGCGAATTTATTTCGTTGCAATTGTGCGCAATTTTTAAGATTGGTTTCCCAACAGGAGCTCGAGCGCTGCGCTGGGGGGGCCGGCTTTCTTTGGAATCTCATGGCAGGCACTTGTCATCCGCTTTTCCGACTCGCATACTAAGTTTACCGAATCTGTGCATGTGTGTGGGTATCTGTGTGAGTTCGCATACTCTGTTGTTCGAAAAATGACTGAACGTCTTTGTTTATTCTTGCAAGTAGGTGTGAATGCAGATTTGTTTGCATACTCGTACATGAATATGCAAGAGTGCACCTACACATATATGTGTGTATGTGTGCGAAATTGCGCAAGGGAGAGTTATTGCTATTTGTTGAAGTTGCGCATTATTCGATATTGCTTTTCATGGAATTCATATGAGACTCAATATAAAATATATATTTTTTAAACATCAACATTTCGCTGCTTTTTTGTCACATTTTTGCATTTTGCTCATAGTAAGTAATATTTATTTATTCATGTCTGCATGTATGTATGTATGTAGATAAATCAGGTGACTTTAAGGAGGTGAATGTATTGTCATAGCGCTTCGAGCGCAATCAGCCCACTGGTTGCTGGTGATAAAATGTTGATGTTATGCGTGATATCTAGGAGGAAGGTTTTAGGTTCAGTCGCCACTTTGGGTATTGAAAAGATTTTATCAACATCGGTGACTCATTGGCAGGCAGAAGCATAAGCAAAATGGATGCCCATGCGCGACCCCGTTTTGTCCATTCTGCTACCATTATGGGAATAAAAGGGAGAGAGACACGAAGGAAAGGACAAAGGAGAGGGGCAGGGAGCTATGTTTAGACGATATCGAGAGAAATTCCAAATGATTATTAGTCACGGTTGTGTTAACCGCTTCATCCTACTGATGAAATTCATCAGGTGCAAAAACTGAGAGCCAAAATGTTTGAATCTCAGCTGAGGAGAAGATGCTGAGATGAGTCCACCTCCTCCTCCAGGCAATGCCATACTTCTGAGTGAATTTTTGCCATGTATATACAGCTATGGTCAGACATTTAGCGCACTTTATATTATACTGATAAATAATGCAATTACTTCTAAGAGAGTGCAAATTTGAAAAAATAATATGGAACCTTTACCAAATGGGGACCAATCAAGTGAAGATTTCCAGAATAGTGCATTGTTCAAGAAAAATGGTATATAATGCCATCAGAGATGTTAAGTCGGATGCTAATTTATTAAAACAAAAAAAATTCGTAAAGTTCCGCCACGTAAAAGTTCCCCCCGTGAGGATCAAATAATTGTAAGGAAAAGTTGATCGGACCCTTTTATGTCTTCACGAACGATAGCGGCTGAAGTAAGGGCAGAATTAGGCTTAGTCGTGTACAGTAAGCTCGTGCGAAGGCGTCTGAATGAAAATAAAATATTTGGTCGCATAAGCAGAAAAAAACCGCTCCTATCAAAAAAGAATATTAAAGCGCGTTTATCATTCGCGCGTAGGCACCTCTTTGAAAAGACAGAGTTTTGGAAACGAGTACTTTTTACGGATGAAACTAAAATAAACCGCATCGGTCCTGATGGAAAAACGTATTTACATCGTGAAAAAAATCAGGAAACCAATCCACGATATACAAAAAAGACGGTGAAGCATGGCGGTGGGAATTTAAAAGTTTGGGGGTCTTTTTCGTGGCGCGGGGTTGGGACGCTGGTCAAGATAGAAGGAAATATGGATAAGCATATGTATCTGAATATACTTAGAAATAATATGGAGCTATATTCTTTCGAGTTTATGCCAGTTGGGAAGGTGTACAGGAAGCAGGGAACTCTATTCCTTTGGACAGGTGCCAAAAGTTAATAGAGAGTTTACCACGCAGGTGTGAAGCAGTTATACAGAATAACGGCTATTCTACCAAATATTGATATGGTAAATAATAATAGTCAACAATCTTTTCCCAATTCTTACAAATATTTCATATTTTTTACAGAAATCAAAACTGCGCTAAGTCTTTGTCCAAATCCCACTATGACCAAATAAGAATTACTTCTATGTTATCATATTTTTACTAGGGAAAACTGTCTACTTTAAGTTATTTTGTCTTATAATAAAGTGTTAAATATATTTAGTTAAAAAACCTGGATTTAATTTGCTGTCATATCATTTAACCGATCATTATATTGAACTCTTTTTAAGTGCGCTAAACGTTTGACCATAGCTGTATGTATTTTGAAGGAATTTTTTTTGAGCTATTTCAAATGTGGCATTACACTTATGATCGCACGAGGAACATTTGAAAAGTCCGCCAATTCTAATTAAAAAGTTTGAAAATTTAATGAGAATTTGTGGAATTTTTTAAATTTTTACAAAATTTCAAACTTTTTATTTCTGATTTTTGTTGAAAATTTAAGAACATTTTCATAAAAGATTACTAAAATAAAATACAAAACAAATAAAGTGTCCTAACATGTCATTAAGTCTTGGTGCCACATTTGTTTAACGCACTGTATACCTAAATAAGATGTAACCTCTTTTCGATTGCCATAAATTGGCAAATGCAAAGCATTTCACATCTACGCAGCCAAACACGCCAACACAAATAGACACAGATGTGAGTGTGCACCTGACGCCAAGCTTTGAGTTGTCTACCCCAACGTTCACACGCCCACATTTGTCACTTTACCATTCAGCCGAAAAGTTGGTCTGCTTCGCCGAGTCCCTTAAACACCTATAGTTGAACGCACACACACAAGCAGCTGCATACATTCGTAAATGACTTTTGCTCATTTGCTTTTTGCGCATTTTAAACACTTCCACTTCCACTTTTGCTCCTATTTTTGATACACCCTTTGCTTTTTCCTGCCTAGCCATTTTTGTTTCTTTTCTTTGCGGAGTTAGCAACTTGCACTTTGCCCTTGGTTTTCGCACCAGTTTCAACAACGTCACACGAATCCAAAACTGGAAAAAAGAACTAAAAGCAAAAACCGTCACACCGCTCAAACGCAAAAACAATAAAACTGGTTCAACAAGATTGTAAAGTTTTGGTAAAACATTTAACTGCCAAAGTTTTAGCTTTTTCACCTATAAGTGAGCACCTTCTGTGGGCGTGTCTTGTGCATGTGTGTATGTGTGTATGTTTGCATCTGCATTAGATAAAATCGCACTCCTTTGAACTTCTGCTAAAGTATATGTAGGTATGCATCTGGCTGCACTGGAAGGTGTGTACGCACACACAGATCTACATTTATTTGTGTTACATATATTTGCATCTGCGAATCTACAGCAGTGTCACCTTTGCAGGTAATTAGCCTGAGTGCGCTAACTGATGGGCTAAAGCTGCATTTAATTTATTTGCGCCTAAGTATTCGGTTGCGAATTTCACATTTGTGGCAACAAACGAAATTCCAGTATATTTCTTACTTAGCAATAAATTCCTGCATAATATTTTCATGCAAAAACCAAATTAATTCGTCTATAGTGCGATGAAAGAAAATAGGGCAGTTCCATTAATATTTTCGGTCATCGAGTCAAGCGACAAATAATGCCATTTCGTGATACCATACCTGGCGAAAAATATTTATATTTGGATTTTATGTGGTAATTATTTAATTCTTCAATTGAAAAAAATAAAACATAGTAGGCATCAAACGAGGCTCAATATGGCTGGCGTTGAGTCCTTTACGATAACTTCGAACTAGCAGTGCTCCACAACGGCGACCCATTCACCACCAACGCAAGCGTAAGGCTCAGTTGCCCCTGTCGCCCCTTCTCTTCGCCATCGTCCTAGACAACGTTATGAGCGTATTGAGCCTGCACAAAAGAGGCAACGTATGGAGTTTCACCAGACATCTTTATGATCTGGACTTCGCCGATGACGTCTGCCTCCTCTCTCACAAACTCACTGACATGCAAGCGAAGGCGGACAGACTAGTCCCTCTGGCACGCACTGCCGGACTGGAGGTCAACATTGCCAAGACCAATGCTATAAGAGTCAACCAAAGTAAGACCTACAATGGTTGACAGGTTTCCGGTGGAATTTGTCGAAAACTTCTGCTAACTCGCCTGCACTATCACAGCAGACGGCGGAGCAGATGAAGATGTCAACTGTAGGCTAAACATAGCAAGGGAATTTCGTTTCCGCGTCGTGGTTTTTATTAAAAAAAACTAAATTGCTTGACAACTTCTTGACCGAACAGGAGGAACAAGACTGACTTTATTATTTCACTTAAGGTTCAATCAAAGCTTACATATGTGTACATATTTGCTTACTCGGTATATTTTACAATTCTGTTTTCTTACTTGCTAAATTACATTGGTTTAATAAAATTGCTGATTCTGTTTTAGTAAAAAATTGTTATGTCACTTATGAATATTGCATTTTCGTGTGGGTACGGAAATGCCGATTTGACAATATTTATTACAAATTGCTTTCTTAGTAAAAAGTTAGTTAATTTGGTATGGTTGCAATTCTTGGAATTGCGACCGAAAAATAGTTTTGATTTATGGATTTAATCATAATTTCTTTAAACAAATCGGAAATGGGTTTAATATTACGCTTTTTCTTTATTTATTGGTAATTATATTCGCAATAAATTCATCTATATGGTCGTTCCTAATGTAAGTGTTAGTGCTTGGTTTTATATACTCAACTAGGGCGACGTTCAGCCGAATGCATACAGTATGGGCGAGTTCGCAAATCTTCAGCAAATGACCTAGCAAATTTCGTTCCGGGGATCTGAGCCTTCAAGAATGTGATCGATCTGGTCGACCATCCAAGATCAACAATGATGTTTTGCGATTCATGTTGGAAAATAATCCACACTTAAGTCGAGAAGAGTTTGGCATTCATCATACAACTGTTGAAGATCACATTAAATCTCCTTGGTTAGTGATAAAGCAAGTGTTTCGGTCCCACATGAATTAATGGAAAAGAATTTGTCTGACCGTGTAAGAATGGGTTCATCACCACCGTATTCACCTGACATTTCACCATCCGATTATTACCTGTTCAGATCTCTGCAAAATTTTCTAATGGGAAATAATTCAAGCCTTTTGTAGGTTGCTGACTAATTTAACTCCAAGAATGGCAACTGCTACAAAACAGGAATTCACAGGTTGCTTTAAAGTTGGCAAAAGTTGTAACAAATATAGGCGCATAAATAAAGGGGTTTTCAATTGGCGCGGATCGATTTTGGCGCCTTGTGGCAGCCATTTTGTTTTCGTGACATCTGTCAAATCTTTTGTTTATTAAAAAAATAAAAATAAATAATTGGCGCGTACACTTCTGGTAGGTGTTTGGCTGAGCTCCTCCTCCTATTTGTGGTGTGCGTCTTGATGTTGTTCCACAAATGGAGAGACCTACAGTTTCAAGCCGACTCCGAACGGCAGATATTTTTATGAGGAGCTTTTTCATGGCAGACATACATTCGGAGGTTTGCCATTGCCTGCCGAGGGGCGACCGCTATTAGAAAAATTTTTTTTATTAATTTTGCTTTCACCGAGATTCGAACCAACGACCTCTCTGTGAATTCCGAATGGTAATCACGCACCAACCCATTCGGCTACGGCGGCCGAATGTTTTTTATGCCAATCAGTTGTTTATGCCAATCATCATGGCAAATTACACGATTGAACAGCACGTTCAAATGATAAAACTTTATTATCAAAATGAGTGTTCATTAACGCAAACGTTGCGCGCATTGCGCCCATTTTTCGGTAGACGTGGTGGCCCTTCCAATTTCTTATGGACCTATACGACATGTGGTTCCAGCAGGACGGCGCTATGTGCCACACAGCAAACGCCATTTTATTCCATTTCAACATCTACCCGCCCTTATTGAAAAACCCTTTATATAATTGAGTAATATTAAGCACATATTTTTATAAGTGAATTTTAATATTTTTTTCAAAATATGACAGAACTTTCCCTCCAACCCAATACTTTATCCCTCTCATTGATCAATATAACTTCCGCTCTCTTCGAAAACCTTCCAATAGGGCAACACTTTGCCTTATACTTTCATGCGGGAATATAGATATTACAAAATCTGTTGTAGTGGAGCCACCTTTTTTCTTTCATTAAGCGTCCATGCATCATGCCCGCACTTATATTGAATAACACCGTTACACAAAACGAATTTGAATTCTGATTTCATTTTTCCCTTTGAATGCTAGAAAACTTAGAGTTGTGTATTTGTCAAATCAATTATAATTATTTATACTCAGAATCGAGACCCAGCTTTAAATGTCACAAAACAAAGCTGTTTACGTTTTCACAAAACCTTAATTACAGGTGTATGTATATAGTCGTATGTATGCAATTATTTCTAAGTGACTGGCATTGGGCTTGAGCATTCACCCTGTGCACCCTTCCAAAATATTTTGCTGCCTGGCGTTGGTGTATTTTATCAACCTAGTCAATCTACTAACTTGAAAGGCTTGATGGCTTTTAAAATTATATTTATATTACTACGCTTACGTACATACCTATGATACATATGCACGAGCTTGTGCTTTGATGCAATTTATTCGAGCAATATTTAACATTCATTGGCTATAATAATTTCGAATTTACGAGCTTCATTTCGTTGCATTTATTATACGAAGACTACGTACTCCATTTTCGCCTTCATGGCTATTCGGAAGAATTTATACGAGAATTCGGCGAATATGCTTGGACGTCTTCTAGGCGATAAAGACCCTTTCATTATATGTTTATATGTATGTATTTGGCTATTATTGCTGGAACCATTTGTTTAAACTACCAATCCTGTAGAAGGGTATATTACGAGAAAGTGACTATTAAAATTCATTTTATTACTTTGAATTGCATAAGAATGAGTTTTGCTAGCAAATGAGGCATAAGTAAAATTAATAAAGAAGGAAAGCGAGCGAAGGCGTGTAAAACGAATGAGCAGAACTCGTTTGTTTTATTGTGGGTATAAAAATTTAATAAAAATGAAAACAAGAATAAAAATATGCTTGCAGAGGCTTTAAGAAGGCAAAGTGCAGTATATGAATATTAAGTATTTAAAAACAAAATATGTTATTAATGTGTAACTCATTCTATACAATAGATATGCGGAATGTCTGTCAACTGATAAATCATTCTAAAATTTAAAATTCAGCTGATCGGCGAGTGCGAAAGAATACATTGTTCGTTCGTTGAAACAATGTCATAGACCAAAAAGAAATTATTTTGACATAAATGTGCAGAATTGACCACATTAGAGACGTCTAATAATACGATCGCATTCGAAAAAAGTCATCTTTGTTTTTATTAAGATAAATATCGTAAAATAAAAGCTTAATATATGGTTTTCCATTTATTTCTGTGTTTTTTTTTTTTTGTAAACACACCACCTTGATCAAAAGTTCTCGAAACAACTACCAGGTGACGCTCTAAGTCAACTGATTTGAGTCCTGTTTTTTTTTCTGGTTGACACATCGGTGACTAAGATCTGTTGAGGACATGAGTCGAAAATACAACCCTACCTGGCCACCAAAAGGGCAACAGGACTCGCTCTTGCGCGATGTTAGGCATCGGCGGTAATTCAATTTTAAGGCTTTAGTTTTTTTAAGTTACGCCGTGTCGAGTAAATCTAGTTTTGCAAGTGTTTTCAATTATTTGCAGTTTTGAAAATGGAATTGAATTTGTAACCACGAGTTGGTATTAAATTTTTTTGTTAAAAAGAGGTTGTCTGTAAAGTCGGTTTACTGACGATAGTTTAACGTGATAACGTCATAAGAAAATACTGATTGCATGGTTGCATTTTTCAAAAGAAAATTTTAATTTTATTTGTTTGATAGATATTTTGTATGGATATAGAGAATGAGTTAACATTAACATAACATAATATACTTTAACATAACATAACGTAACATAACATAACATAACATAACATAACATAACATAACATAACATAACATAACATAACATAACATAACATAACATAACATAACATAACATAACATAACATAACATAACATAACATAACATAACATAACATAACATAACATAACATAACATAACATAACATAACATAACATAACATAACATAACATAACATAACATAACATAACATAACATAACATAACATAACATAACATAACATAACATAACATAACATAACATAACATAACATAACATAACATAACATAACATAACATAACATAACATAACATAACATAACATAACATAACATAACATAACATAACATAACATAACATAACATAACATAACATAACATAACATAACATAACATAACATAACATAACATAACATAACATAACATAACATAACATAACATAACATAACATAACATAACATAACATAACATAACATAACATAACATAACATAACATAACATAACATAACATAACATAACATAACATAACATAACATAACATAACATAACATAACATAACATAACATAACATAACATAACATAACATAACATAACATAACATAACATAACATAACATAACATAACATAACATAACATAACATAACATAACATAACATAACATAACATAACATAACATAACATAACATAACATAACATAACATAACATAACATAACATAATATAACATAACATAACATAACATGCTGTTCAAGCAAGGTAACGACGCATGAGCAAGATAACGACGCATTTTTTGGTACGTGCAGCCGGCTACATAGAATTATTAGACGTTATCACGTCAAAAAATAATAATAACATTAAAACAACAGGTATTATTAACAAACTTGGTTTTATTTTAAATTCTTCAAGTAAATCAAATTAATAATAATCAATAAGAAGGCATATGCAAATTCAAATACGTGAATTTATATTATATATGTACATATGCGCATATACATACACATATACGCTCACTTAAGTAGGAGAGAGCAAGATGTCGAACGTTGCCGTTCGTTTGCTTTGTTTGCTTTGTCGTTCGTTCCGCGCTTTCGCTTGCAGTTCATTCAATGTAACGGCAATGAGCAAGGTAACGACACATGAGCAAGGTAACGGCAATCAGCAAGGTAATACTAATGAGCAAGGTAACGGCAATGAGCAAGGTAACACTAATGAGCAAGGTAACGACACATTTTTTCGTGCGTGCAGCCTGTTATATCGAATTATAAGACGTTATCACGTCAAAATGGATTCAATGGTGCGGAAACCTCTGAACTGTTAGGAAATTGTTTCGGTAATGATACTCTAATGGAAACTGCCGTTGACGAGTGGCTTGAACCCCTCAGAATAGATTGTGGGTCCATCGAAGATGTTGAATGGAATGGCTGGCTGTCGACATCGAAAACTGATGAAAGCATCAAGGAAAGAAAAGTTGATCAATAACCGCAAATTAAACATCAGAGAGCTTGCTTTTGCATCTGTTCAGGGCATTGTAGTTAATGATTTAGGTTTGCCCCGTGTGGCTGCAAAGTTGCTCCCAAAGGACTTAAATTTCATGCAAATCAGGGACCGCGCTAATATCGCCGCGCTTAATCCGACCCAACATTCATTAACGCAGACGAGACGTGGGCTTATAGTACGACGTAAAACAAATATGAGGAGAGTGAATGGAGAACTCCGACTGAGTGATGCTCACTGCTTTTATGGATTACAGCAGTATTGTGCAGCACAAATTTTTGCCAGGAGGTCAACCAGTTAATAAGGTTTGGGCATTATAAGACGTTTACGTGAAGCGGTTCGCCAAAAACGAAAGGTTTTGTGGGAAAACAACTCGTGGATTTTGCACCATGATAACGCACCGTCGTCCAGTGCCATTATTCAGCAGCCATTGAATTCACTTGATATGGCGCCCTGCGATTTTTTTTTTCTTTTTAAGCGAGTCAAAAAACCACTACTCCATCAGGACCGCGGCAGGATGTCTCCTGATGTCCCCTATCCAACACTTGCATGACGAGGCTCACATGCTCCCTGTTAAGGAGCACAACAGAATGCTCGGCAAGCAGTTTCTGCTTGGGTGTCACCGTAGGCCTCACCCATGCAGACACCGGCTCGAGCCTGAGCCACCTCCCAGGCACATCAGGAGACACTTCCTCAACTACGTGGACGAGATCCAGGACAAAACGGACAGACCACTCCAGGATCAGACAGTGTACAGACAGGCCATTAACGACATTCATTGGGAGACCCTTACCACCTTCTTAAGCTCCCGACCCCCGAATGCAGTTATCGGAGTCCAACCACCACCTATCGCAGACGAAGAGCTCCAGCTTCCCCGAGAGTCCCGCGTAATCTTGGAACAATTACGTTCTGGATACTGTAGCAGCAGACCCCGACATACTAAACTTATGTCCAGCATGTGAAGGCTCCCCGCACGACACTAACCACCTCTTCACATGCCCCATCAAACCCACTCATCTAACACCTCCCTCCCTCTGGACCCAACCCATCGAAACAGCCAGTTTCCTGGGCCTACCGTTAGATGAGCTAGACGAAGACGACCGGTAATTACACTACACTGACAGGGCGAAGATACTCCTACAACAACAACAACAGCCACTGCTCCGCGTTTTAACAGCCGAAAGGAAGTAATGGAAAAATCGGATATGGCTCGGCTCTGATGGCTATACCAAAAATAGAGCTCCAGAAATGTTTCGAGTGCGTTGCAGTCAATGAGGAGCACTTTGAAGGCGATTATGCCACTTTAGAAGAATAAGCTTGTATTTTGAATTTTCGGATTGTATTCCGGGAAATTTTTACTTAAGTTGGTACGTATGCATGAGTATATATTTTCCAAAAGATAAATGAAAATGGAGCCATATATACAAACACATGTGCATATGGAAATATATTTCGTGTTTATTTACTTACTCAGCGCATTCTTACCCCGCACTAACCTACCTCAACTACAGTCATTTGGAAATTTACAAAACGCAAATTCTTTTCAGGGTATTTCCGAGCAAGCGGATTAATTGAAAAGTGCTTATCGCTTTTTTCAAAGAACAACAACGCTTAAAGCAATTAAAATTCACTTTCGTCATCTTTCAATATTCTGGAAATGCCAATAATGAAATCGGTAAAAATCAGGAATTAAAATATTTGCATTCATACATACATACACATGTACATATACATATACTTAATTGTCATCATGAACAGCGGTCGTGGTTGCTAAAAAGTGCAAATTAGTAAATGGCTTGCGCACGTAAATATTTAATAAGTAATGTCGGAAATAAAAATGGCGTAGCACCAACTTTTGATATTTTTTATTTCTTGAAAACCAGTATAAATGTGTAGGTACCTAAGTAGAAAGTAAAATATATGATAATATATGAACTTTTACATATGTACATACATACGTACAAGAAAGTTATTTATTTATTTAATAATTTTTTAAAACAAAAGGGAAAAGTACTAAAAATACCGACTGAAAAAATTTAAAAAGTATTAGCTAATACCTTTCGTTTTGCAGAATTTAATGAAACAACTTGTCTTTTTTTATATTATCCATTGATTTATTGCGATCTGTTTAATAACATTTAACAATATTTATACTTAAAACTAAGATACTCTACGAGACATGCATGGAAAGCACCCAGTTCTCCTTCATTCCTCAATGTTCGCTTTTTAGCACTTGAGATCCAATGTTGATTTGAAGTCTTATATTGTGTGATGAGGTATACTTTTTTTTCTTCAGCTTTTATGGGAACTTTCAGATCACGGTGAATTTGGGCATTTGTGATCATTCTGAGAGTTTTCGATTGGAATCTTTTGAGTACCCCCAGAGTTGTACACAATATGTCCATACTGGTTTTAGGATAGCTGAGTAGAGCAAGAGCTTATTTTCGAGGAAAACATTTGAATTGCGAGTCTATTTTGGCCTTCTCCCGGTGTTCGGTAATGAAGGCTTCAGCCCACGCTTTGGAGTCTGACTGTTCCTCCGTCAAATCCTCTTCTCTAGTGTCCTTCAGTCTCTCCAGGATTCTGAAGGCCGATCGCCTGGTACGATAGTACGTTTCTGACGCACTTATATGCTTCCGGGGGTGGGTACTACCCGGGGCAGTGATAGTGACAGAAGAGCAGACATCAGAAGCCATTGGCTTAGCCATGTGGTCCGATGCTGCCGACGTTGGTGTGGTTTTTTCTCCTTTCGGAGTTCCCGTGCCACCTGGAGTGACAGGGACAGCAAGGTCTGCTTGTCTTTTGACAGGGCAGCTCTTGCTTCCCAAGGATTTTGTTGCGAGGGGGGGGTCTATTGCTGGCATCAGACGTAGATGGTGTGTCATCCTCAACTTGTCTTAAGACAGGGTTGGGATTGTTGCCAGTGAGAGGTCTCGCTGCTGTAGAGGCAGTCCCTGAAGGGACGGAGCGGGAGTTATTCCCTGGCTTGGCCACAGGCTTCACTCCGCTTACATTAATGGTCTTCCTTATTGAAAGACCTGACCTTCCTGAGGGATTTGGTCTAATTGCGATTTAGCAGCCAGCAAAGACTTCGGAGTTTGAATCCTAGTGCCTTGAGTTTAGTAAGCTTGCAGTCAAGATTCATTCCGACATATTTAGTCACATTAGTTTGAGATATGATTGTGATATTGAGTTTAACAGATGGGCAAGTGTTTCGCTTGAGTGTAAATGTAACTTGAACAGATTTTGTCCATTTGATTTTATTTTCCAGTCTTTGACACATTGAGTTACTTCATCAAGTTTTTTTTTTTGGAGTTTAAGAGAAGCCACATCAAGGAGGGAGTCAGTTGTGAGTAAAGCAGTGTCATCTGCAAAAGATCCGACGATAGTTTCCTCAGTAACTGATAGATCTTGAGTGTAAAGCAAGTATAGTATGGGACCCATAATACCGCTTTGGGGTACAACAGCTAAACTTCACCATATCTGAGATTGTTCTTCATTTTGTTTTACAAAAAAGTGCCGATTTGTTAAGTAACACCCCATTTACACACGGAGACATCTGGAAGGGAGACACTGGAAATTCTCTTTTCAAGTCTCATTCGCGGGCAAAAATGTTTTCGGCAACAATCGTTAGCATATTTTGACGTTTCTCTCATTCGTATAGCCGTGATTTGTTTGAATTTTATATTGTGAAGAAATATATTAGTTTATTGCGATTAAATATGGATTACGAAGAAAAATGTGAACTGATTAAAAGCATATGGGAATGCATTGGTGAGGCTGCGGAATTAGACTCTGACGACAGCGATAAAGAAGAAATACTTTTAGGTAAGCATCTACATGCTTGTAAAATGTGCGCATTAAATTGTTAAAGTATACTCCAATTAGGATTAGCAAATTTGGGCGAAAAAGTTTCATTGTGGCCTATCAAGAGGACCAAGCGGCAATGGGTAAAAGAATGGCGAAAAAACAGATGCGATCACGGCTCGTTCGCTTTTTTAAACAAAGAGTTGCTGGTGCACGATGAGCAGAGCTATAAGAATTTTCTACGGATGTCAAATGGCCAATTTCATTACTTGCTATCGCTAATTGCAGATGATATTCAACGTTCTGATACTTCAATGAGAAACGCGATTCCCGCAGCAGAAAAATTGGCAATGACGCTGCGGTTTCTCAGCACTGGTGAGTTAAAAAGATGGTGATATGTGTAGTATTGTTATAAGAAGTTATTTATTTTCAGGAGAGTCTTACGTCAGTTTGGATTACCAGACGCGAATATCCAAATCCGCAATTTGCAAGATAGTTCCCGAGGTATGCAGTGCTTTGTTTAACAAATTAAAATCGTCATATTTAAAGGTGTGAATACATTTTATATTATAATAAATATTTCGCAATTAATAACAAATTTTTTCGCAGTTTCCGAGCAGCAAATCCGAATGGGAGGCTATAGCAACAGAATTCGCAAGTGGCAATTCCCCAATTGCATTGGCGCATTAGATGGAAAGCATATAACTTTCCGTCCCTCACGCACTGACGGAGCTTTTTATTATAATTACAAAGGCACTAACAGCATAATTTTATTAGCCCTGGTGGATGCTAATTGTAAATTTATTTTCGTTGACGTGGGTTGCAACGGTCGCAGTAATGATGCTGGAGTTTTTCTACAAAGCAAATTAAGTACTCTTCTTCAAGATGAGAAAGAAATACCAAAAGCAGCTTTAATTGGAAACAATCGAAGCGTTCCGTATGTTGTAGTCGAAGACGATGCATTTCCTCTGCAGGTGCATTTAATGAAGCCATATCCTTACCACACGCAATGTCAAGAAAAGCAAATGTTCAATCGAAGACACTCCCGGGCAAGGCATGTGTCGAACCGATTTCGCGTTTTTCTTGCTTCTATAAATCTAAATGTGGCCACTGTAGAGAAAATTGTACTAACGTGCTGTACTTTACATAATTATCTAATTGAAAATGGCGAAACATATAGTGATGGTAGCGGAAATGTAGAAACTGTAAACAATAACTGCCCAAGTGGATCGAATATATTATATAATCCGAGAAAAGGTGAAGCGGAGAATGTTCGTCAAAAATTTCTTAAATATTTCAATGAAGAAGGCAAACTGGATTGGTTAAATAATAAATAATTTCTTTTATTTTTATTAACGTAAATGTATATAGGTATATAAGCTTTCGTACTTCATTAAAAAAATGAAATAAAATATACTTCATGCATAACTAATTTACTTAAACTACATAAGAATTTGACTTATAACACAGTCTCATATTTTTTAGTTCCTTTTTTTTTAAATCCATTTGGATTTTAAATTTTTTTAAATGTATATAGGTATATAAGATTTTGTACTTCATTAAAAAAAATTAAATAAAATATACTTCATGTATAACTAATTTACTTAAAATATTAATTAAATTCTTTCGTCTTAACTTAAATATATTACACAGTCTTATATTTAATAGGCACTTTGGTTTCCGGATTTGGTGGCTTTTAATGCAGTATCACTTTTTTGGCGCTCAAGTATCTAGAACGGAAAAAAATGTCTCATAGGTTTTATGAATTATACCTACTTTGCTAGCAAAAATCATCCTTGTCAAAAACTCCATCCATAGACAGCTGCAATAAGTCCTTGCCTGATGATGATGATGCAGTTGCTAATGATGAAGGAATGCGCTGATTGGATTCGTCAATAAATCTTTTTAAAACCTTCTGAATTTCCCAAGCAGCGCTCTGTTGTTGGTCGTTGTCTATCTCCTCCATTTGATTTGCAACCAAAGTGCCCAACCAGGAGTATTTTCGGGAGCTTTTCTTTTTCTGCATCATTTCTTTAAATAGAGAGAACTCCTGCTACATTTCACTATACTGCTTACTTTTCTATAAAAAAAAAAACAATTATATGATATATTTTTTTTATTAATCGTAATGTTATGTACCTTTTTTCGTATTTTCTATGGCTCGTCGTTAACGCTCGAGCTACTATTTTCTGCACCCGTTAAACTGCTATTTTCAATATTCGTATGCGTTGAGGTACTCGAAGAAGAAGGGATCTGAAAAAAAAATTGTAACGTATGTTAATTATTCTTTCATATCAGTTATATAGTATACGTCTGACGATACCACAATTTGTATTTTCTTAAAATTTGTAACACATTGCATTTTAATATTACCTCAATATTGTCTTGGCTCTGTCTGGTTGCTACATGGCCTTCTAGAAATGAGAGCTGATCAAAACACCAAAGCTTTGTTTGGTATACCTCATTGACACCGCTTCCACTTTTCTTCGAGTTTTTTATCAATCGTAGCTCCCTCATTTATTGGCTACGGAGGTTTTTCCATTTTTTTTTTTGATGTCGTCTTGTTTAACTCCAACCAGTTCTGTTGCCATTTTTTTATGAATTTCCGCAAATGCCATAGCTTTTTTGGCTCGGTTCATAAATTCACTACATTTTATGCTGTATAAACAAGCATTTTCTTGTATATACACTATTAGCTTTTCTATGTTTATACGATTCCACTTGCACTCCATTTTCAAAATAGGTTTATATTAAAGTACTTTCTACCACAAAACAAGAAAACGAATGAAGCAACTGTCAAAAATTGTTTTGCAGCCAACTTCACAATTGGAAATACGAATAAGAAGCACAAAGCGTGTCGCCAGTACAGGAGACAAATTCCCTTCTCTCTTCCGCGGCCGTCCTTCACCCCCGAACAAAATGTTTCCCTTCCAGTTGTCTCCTCGTGTAAATGGGCACTAAGACTTGATAAATATATAATAATTTGAGGGTAGATTAGCCTTCATTTTACAAAATAAGCCATCATGCCAGACATAGTCGAAGGCTTGGGATATATCGAGAAATGCAGCTGTGCAATACTCCTTCTATTCAAATGCTTTGTGAATATTATTTACGAGCCTGTGTACCTGTTCGATGGTACCTTCCAATTTCTTAATTTGGGATTCATTTTTGGTCTTCAATTATGGGCATCATTCTTTTGAGAAATAGTGACTCCCAAACTTTAGGAGTAATCGGCTACAAGTCTGAACTTATTTTTGTAAAGTCAGCAATAAAGTTTGACAGTACTTTAGGGATGACATAGATCTGTTTCTCTTATGATGGAGACGTCCATTAAAGAAAATCAATGGCGTCAGAAAGCAGAAATAATCAGCTCTCCAAATCAGCAAAATGCCAGTTCATCTGAAATCTATACAATAGCAAAAATATTTGTTTACTGTACGTGAGAAATTTTCTTTCTAACTATCAACGGCTTCCAGATACTACACTCGGTTTCAATCTTTTGTATCAGAGCATTTGCCATGCTTGTGAAGCGCTCAAGGAAAATAAATGGTAACCAATTACAAATCGAATAGCTCCTTTAATATTTATAAAATGTGAAGCAATGAAGAAAAGATATTGCCTAATTCGAGATATTCGCCCTTAACCAGTTTGTAAGAGAGATCACTCTTGAAAATAACTCGGAGTCCAAAAATGAACTTAAAAAGAGGTTGTCTGTAAAGTCGGTTTACTGACGATAGTTTAACGTGATAACGTCATAAGAAAATACTGATTGAATGGTTGCATTTTTCAAAAGAAAATTTTAATTTTATTTGTTTGATAGATATTTTGTATGGATATAGAGAATTAGTCAACATTAACATAACATAATATACTTTAACATAACATAACATAACATAACATAACATAACATAACATAACATAACATAACATAACATAACATAACATAACATAACATAACATAACATAACATAACATAACATAACATAACATAACATAACATAACATAACATAACATAACATAACATAACATAACATAACATAACATAACATAACATAACATAACATAACATAACATAACATAACATAACATAACATAACATAACATAACATAACATAACATAACATAACATAACATAACATAACATAACATAACATAACATAACATAACATAACATAACATAACATAACATAACATAACATAACATAACATAACATAACATAACATAACATAACATAACATAACATAACATAACATAACATAACATAACATAACATAACATAACATAACATAACATAACATAACATAACATAACATAACATAACATAACATAACATAACATAACATAACATAACATAACATAACATAACATAACATAACATAACATAACATAACATAACATAACATAACATAACATAACATAACATAACATAACATAACATAACATAACATATCATAACATAACATAACATGCTGTTCAAGCAAGGTAACGAGGCATGAGCAAGATAACGACGCATGTTTTGGTGCGTGCAGCCATCTACATAGAATTATTAGACGTTATCACGTCAAAAAATAATAATAACATTAAAACAACAGGTATTATTAACAAACTTGGTTTTATTTTAAATTCTTCAAGTAAATCAAATTAATAATAATCAATAAGAAGGCATATGCAAATACAAATACGTGAATTTATATATGTACATATGCGCATATACATACATACATATATACGCTCACTTAAGTAGGAGAGAGCAAGATGTCGAACGTTGCCGTTCGTTTGCTTTGTTTGCTTTGTCGTTCGTTCCGCGATTTCGCTTGCAGTTCATTCAAGGTAACGACAATGAGCAAGGTAACGACAATGAGCAAGGTAACGACAAATGAGCAAGGTAACGACAAATGAGCAAGATAACGATAAATAAGCAAGGTAACGATAAATAAGCAAGGTAACGACACATTTTTTCGTGCGTGCAGCCGGCTAAATCGAATTATAAGACGTTATCACGTCAAAAAGATTGTAAAATACATATAGAAAATTATTTCTATAAAGAACCAAAATTATAAAAATTTAGAAAAGGGTGAATTCCTCCTTTTTGAGGTATTTCTAGCGAACTTTGCAAATTTGTTTGGCTTTAAACCTGCTTTAATCAATGAGTAGCCCGCAGCTAACTGCCATTGAGAGATGGTAAAATAGGTTAGACTTTCAGTGAAAAATTCATGGCTTGATTAGCCAAAAAACCCGTTTTCCAAAGAACAAACAGTATAGACATGATTTCTGAGAAGTTCACAAATTATATAAACTCATATGTGTCAGCAAATTTATTGCTTAGGCGTTCACCAAAGTATTTATGTATATAAACATGAAACTAATACAGTCAAGGCTGTGGCATAGTTTTAAATGTACTATGAATTCATTAGAACCGCTTCTGCTTATACGTGTGTATGTATAAATGCGCAGAAACATAAAAAATTCATATACATTTTGGAGTCAACATGGAACCGAACAGTATTTTCGTGGAATTGGCTAAATTGTAGGCCTTGCTAAACTTTGCTGATAAACAATGGGATAAGGGAAGCCCACAAATTGTTCAGTCAACAAAAATGAGTGAAGCAATGTGGAGCACAGCCATAGTACGCTACGGCCCTGTGCCAAAAATAAGCCACCCGCAGTTGTTCATTTTGTTAAACGAAAGCAATAACTTTTGTTTCAATAGTAAGAGGGGTACTTTTTGGTGCTACGGAAATAAGTTATTGAATACCTAAAAAATCAGTTATTGAAAATAGAGCTTAATATAAAACATGGACGGAAAAGTCCCGCGCCTAACGCACAGATGGCACTAATTTTATTGCAGTCATCTCTTTTTCAATTAGTACTAACTTTAAAAAGACAGCTGTTACAATTTCATGAAATTCTATCCATTAGTTCGTGAGCTATTGTATTAAGAGTGACGTTATTTTTGTTATTTTCACAACAATGGATCAAAAAGTATTTAGTGTTTTAATTTAACACAGCTTCTTAATGGGAAAAATACCGTTCAAGCAAAGCAATGGCTTGAAAAGTGTTATGTGGACTCCGCTCCATCAGAAACAAAAAAAAATGGTTTGCTGATCTCAAACGTGGTCGTAGGGACACCGATGATGCACAACGCAGTGGACGTCCAAATGCGGCGGTAACACCATAGGACATCAAACAAATCCACAGAACGTGAGTTAACTGACATAGTAAAAATATCAAAAGAACGTGTTGGCTTTATGTTGCATGATTGTTCGACTATGAGAAAGTAGGTGGTGCGTTTGCTCACTGTTGACCAAAAACAAAAACGTGTTAATGGTGGAAAAACAATGGCAAAACTAAATGGACTGGAGTTCGAATTGGTCCCACATTCACCGAATTCACAGCGACTACTTGCTGTTCGAGCAAATGAAGAGATTATCGCTGAGGTCTATTTTGAGCCAAAAGATAAATCGTTATCAAAAGTGGTATTGAAATGTTAGAGCGGCGCTGGAATGATGCTTTGTTCTTACTGGAAATTACGTTGATGAATAAAGCTTATTTTGAATAAAAAAATAACGTGTTTTCCTTGTAGGGCCCGGAACTTTTCAGCCCATGTGTTACACATATTTTTTCTTAACATTGGCGCTGACTGCCGACTTTCCAAGTAAGAGGTGTCCAAGGTGTTTACCAAGTCACTCTGCTATTCTTGTAAAAGCCAGCTGTACTCAAAGGTGGCATAAAATTGTAGACTGCGAAATCTATGATAAAAATTAAATCAAAGCATAAATGTAAATCTTACCGAAAATCTATTAAGTGTGCAAGTCTGCACATGCCTGCGATGTTGAATCTGGAGAAAAGTTTTTGCGAAATGTCTTTTTTTTTATTTTGACAAATGCCACAAAAGCAAAAGAATTATCTTACGAACTATTTCCTTGTAAGCAGGCGCATTCACTTTAATAATTCATTGTGTGTCATCAAAAAGCAGCACCCGTTTCATATCGTAACTTTATTTATCACTTGTTGTGGTTTTTGCTTTTGTCATTACAAATTCGTCGGCATTATCTCTGCTATTGTTGTTTTTGTTTGGGTTTCTACGCTGTGGTTTTGGAAATACCCAACAAGTTGCTCACTATTGTTATTGCTACCATTGTTGTAGTAGTGAGCAGCATGCTGCTGTTGTTCTGTATGCAGTTGTTGTTGCTGTTGTTATTGTTCCGATATTGCCGGCAAAAAGCTCTCAGCGATAATAAATCGTATGCCGAACCTGTTTCACTGTTATTGTTGTGTCATTCCGGTCGGCATCGGGTCTTTCGGTTGTTGTTGTCGTTGCTGCAATAAGATGATGCACTTTTGCACCTTATTGCATTGCCAACTGTTGGCACACATTTTCGACTAGCAGAATTTGCCACATTGTGTACATGAACAACTTTCTCAACCAATTATTGAGAGTGGGAGCGATCATCTTTTTTTTTTTTTGTATTTTGCCATCTTTCATAGTCTGACGTCTGCGTTCGTTATGACGTCTGCTTTGGAGCGAATTTTGTGTATCATGTGCTTTCCCATTTATCAACAATCAGATGGTCTGACTAAGTGGCATTCTCGTTGTTGGTGTGTAAACGTATGCGCTCAATGGAGACACCGGGAATTCCGACACGCGCGTGCTTAGCAGAGGTTATTTATTGGCAAGCACCTCAAAATGACCAAAGGTTGACGAAGAGATAAACGAATGAGTCTAATATATGAAAATGAGTGTGCGCATACATATGCGTATGTATGTAAATCATTCAACCGACTGAAATTTGTTGTAAATGATTGGTGAGTTTTTGCAATTGTGAATTGTGAATTTTACTCCACCGAATTTTTACTCCAGTGTCGCCGTTGTTCCCGCAAATTTATCTGCATCAAGTAGCTAAAATGAAAAATAAAGTCGGAAATAGTTTATCGGCTCTCTTAATAAAGCTTACTTTACTGTTTAGTAAGCCACTTTGACAGTATTATAGTGAAAATAATACGAAAGATATGAAATAGATAAAGCGAAAGCTTTTTATTTTCGAATATATTATAAAAAACTCCATACTAAATATTTAGTTTGGTTTTTAAGATACAATGGGATAATATGGGTTGATGGAAAATTGATTTTAAGCTTAAGAGGTAAGAACTTAAGCCCTGCAGTAGATTTCTTTGCTTAATAAACAGTTTTTTTTTCAATTTGATTGCATTCTTAGGAATATTTTAAGATGTTTCCGATGAAAATACTTAGAAAGTTACAATTATTATAAGACAGGACTGCGTAGTGCGCAGAAGGATTTTCTTAATTACTTTTTCGTTTTGCTCGAAACCACATTTTTAAAAGTTTTCAATCGACTGATTTTAAAAATGGTGCATGTCTCCTTAAATGCATTCTCCTTTGCTAACTTACTTGTAGCTTAACTTTTCAATTGGTTGATATGCAATTTTTGTATTCATTTTTTTAGAAAACAACTTCAAAGTGCTCCTAATTTCGCACAATTTTTTTCCAAAAATTGCATCTTGACGCTATAATGATTTATCAAACGTTAAAAATTGTATTCGGTTTTGTGTTTCAGATAAAGGAAAGTCTGTCTCACGTGGATTGATGCATTTTTTTACTTTTTGTGTTTTGAAAATCATTACATCTGTTGAACGTAAATAAATGTGAGGAAGTTCTACATCTAATAGTTTTGTAAAAATTTACTGTTATTTGTTACCATTCAGTTATCATGCCGTTAGGTGGTCTTATCCCTTAATCAAAAAAAGCTCTAATCTCCGACTTCATGGAAGACGAAGGCAGCAACATCCCTAAATTTTACCCCATTATAGTTACGGTTGTCCATGTCGAAAGCTCAGCTCAAAAGCATTCTCCCATTCCAGTTTGTTTACATTCAGTTCAATCACTTCCACTGAACATATCAGTAAAATGTGTATGTGTGTTAGAAAATATATATTCATGTATACACATAGAAAGTGAAATTAAACTAGCCGTAAATTATTCACTAGCTCACTATACATACCTCTTCTATATATATTTCAGTTTTATTGGGACGAAATCAATGTCAAAGCAAGTGAAGTCACATCAAAATGCATTGCTAAACAAGTTTAGCCGGCACATAAATATTTAATAATAATAACAAAGAGCACATTTGTGCCTACCTATGCAATCCGATCTGTACGATCAGTCAAATCAACAGCTCAAAATGCATAGGCGTTAAGGTTGGTGATGACAGGGCACGATTTGCGGAGCAGACGTGAAGGAAACAGGTCTGCACGAGATAAGAAACACTTCGCGCAGCGATGATGAGCGGGAGGTTTAATGACAAGCACAGCGTCGAGAGAGTCGTGACGACAAACTGGTATGACTCAAACGAGCGTTAAACTGCGACACAGAATGGGGTGTGGATAATGTTGCAAGCAATTTGGCGATAAGTTTGCGCGAAGCTGGAGGCAAAAATAAAGCGACTATAAAATCATTGAACGCTTAGTTAGAGCATTACAGTCATTCAACAGAGATCAGACCAAACACGCGAATAACGCAAAAGCACTTGAAAGTAGAAAAGTGAAACAGTGAAGAATACATCATACGCCTATTTCTTTTATAAAGCCATCAAAAATACCATTTAGTGCGGAATTTAATTTGAAAACTCAAATTCTATTAAAAAAATATACAAGAAGTACCTTTGTGAACACAGTGAAGGAAAAATGCAAAATTTCAGCAATAAACAACTCATCACTTTTACTAT
This sequence comes from Anastrepha obliqua, assembly GCF_027943255.1. Classification (NCBI taxonomy): domain Eukaryota; kingdom Metazoa; phylum Arthropoda; class Insecta; order Diptera; family Tephritidae; genus Anastrepha; species Anastrepha obliqua. The sequence goes on from NC_072894.1 coordinate 128,880,750, forward strand.
CGCCTCACTCCTGCTTCTAACACAAATGGCCCAAGCGCAGCGTCCCTCTTTCGCCGGCATTCGTCAACCTGGCCTCAATCAAAAGGATAAATACAATATGAATAATAATGTAAATAACGGCAGCAACACAGGAATTGCCAATCGCTTTGGCCAACCAGATGAGCCACCAACATTGGCCTTTGGCGCTACACAGAAACCACCCGCAAACTACATACCAGTCGTCTTCCCCGAATCCAACTATTTGCCATTGGCATCTTCGACCGCAAAACCCGTGTCCGATATGATTGCAAATCGTTTTGGCAGCGGCGATAATGTAAATACAAATGCTAATGCTGTTGTCAGCAATGACGTGGGCGGCGCGCCTCCCCGCTTGCCCATCGATGCGAAAAATGATAAAGAGTTAGTGGCCATAATCAACCGTTTGCCGGAGGATCAACGACCTTTCTGGTATATCAACGCAGCTGCGATCGAGGCGCAGAGAAATTCATCATTCGTGAATTTCGCTGGAGCGGTGGACTCGCGAGGAAGTTTCTTTGGTTAAAGGAAAATCTCCACACGCAGGCACACACACAGAATATCCCATCAATGCGCATTTCTTTTCAAATGCTTAAGCGTTTTAGTATTTATTATATTACATATACTTTTTAAAATTTTATTATTCTTAAAAAAATATGTGAAACTCGCGTATTTGTATTACTATTACCATATCTGGCTTGAAAAAATTATCGACCTACCAAAGCAATTGTTCCTGAAGAAGCCACTCAAGAACTGTATTTTTTATTTTTCAAAATATACACAATGAAAAGTTATTAATAATGAAACAATCTACAAAGTGGATTCAATAAAATAACAAGCAATTACTAAAATTAGCTCTCTTTATTCCACTCATCGCTTAAAATACTTGCATTGTTGCTTAATTATTTCATTTTGTTACTTCTAACGTTGTTTAATATTTTTTTAGTTTCATTTCTTGCCCTCAAGGTAGCCAAAAATAAACCCAATCACTTTTAATTCACACAGCGAACAAACAAAGCAAAACAAGTCAGCCAAATAATTACACAAAACAAGTAAAGATTTACTCTCACAGTAAAACATGCTGAACTCACCACCAAGCTTCTCAACTGCTTCATCTCAATTACTCTCACGCTCTCAACGATTAATCTCGAACGTGATAAGACAAGCTATTCAGCGAACGGAAAAACATAACATGTCTGACCTTTTTTTTGTTTTTGTTGAGTGACTGATTGGCACAAACTACATGTAAAGCAACAACACAAGCTCGGTAATATACAACCGTTGAGTGCGCTGCGTGAAAAATATGTTACCTGACTCGTGTGCTATAAACCAAAAAGAAACAATCCTTCCCTGATTTAAAATATAAAAAATTAGTTTTTATCATTTAATTTTACATTTTTCCTGATTTCTCAGAATAATTAACTTTATTTCTCTTTGCATTTTTTTTAAACACTGAATAAACAAAAGGAATTTTTAACTAACGTTATTTTTCACTCGCTAGCTAAAATTGCAGCTTTTGTTATTTAACTGCATAACTTCTCGCAAAATGAGCGGATTCGCTTGTGAATAATTTGTGGCTATTAGTTTTAAGCTCATTTCATTTACAAGCTAGTGCATCGAAATTTACTTGATTTAAAAATCATTTACATAAAAATAATTAGCCGGACAAATCTTATGAATATACATTTCTTAAAACTGCGCACGCAAAATTTTACAGAATAAGTGATAGCAAAATTTCCAACACAAACCCCTACTTCCGGAATGTAATATGATTCAAAATTCACTGCTGTTTGCTATGCATCATCAAAATGTGGCAAACGTATACAGGTGGAAACGCTAAACTAAAGACTTTATATATATATTTTTCTTGTAGTGATTGCACCTCCACAAACAGTGGCACACTATCGGGACAATTTCTAATGTAAAAACTTACAAATTGTAGGGCGCTATAGAAGTTTACAATGACAACGACATATAGATTTATAGATGGGAAGGAAAGCTCAAATATTTTAGGTGTATATAAAAAAAATAAACAATCGGCGGTGTTTAGCCGAGTTGTTCTTCGTATTTATGGCATTCGTCTTGATGTTGTTCACATGGAGAGACCTACAGTTTTTTAAGCCGACTCCGAACGGCTGACATTGTTTATGAGGAGCTTTTTCATGGCAGAAATACACTAAGAGGTTTGCATTGCCTGCCAAGGGGCGACCACCCCTAATATTGTTATTATTTATACATAAATTCATTTCTCATATAAAACGGTAAAAATACGTCTACTCTGTGCTCTCTCTGCAATTCATCTCCATGTTATCCTACAAATCCAAACCCAAAAGCCCTTCAAATTAAAAATACGCACTTTTGAAAAAACGAAATTGAAACTAAAATTGTAGATCGGCCTCTACATCCCCCATCTTTGACGGCGTTAAAGGCCAAAATGCGACTGTGGCGTATAAACAACAGCAAAACAATTAATTTTTTCAAGCGCATGGATGGAGAGAGGGTTAGGGCTGAGTTTCATCCCAAATGCGGTAGTTTTGCTTATTGAGTTAAAAGTGCGTCACAGCACCGAGCGATCGCATTTTGACGAGCGAAGTATTCTGTGAACTTTTTTTTATTGATTTTACTATTTTTAACATGGTGAAACGAACTCAGAAGGTGTGGCCAAGATCGGGCTGTCAACCGGCTCTCAGCGAATTTGAAAGCATCAGCTGATTGGTTCATGTGACAGGGGTAATGACACCGACCTAGTTACGAATAAAAGTGAGAATGTGTTAGTAATATGCAAAAAAAATTAGCACAGTCCTTGCTCACGTTATTTCGTTGCGGGCTTAACTGCCGACTGATTGGACAAGTGTATGAATACGTGTGAAATGAGTGGACAGAACTCTTTTGCCGAGTACCCGGTGACCTGGCTGCCGAAGTTGTTCGCTCAGTTTCGTTTTTCACCATAGCACGTTGACCAATCCGGACAATTAATCATCCTTGTATTTATAAACACTGTTCCCAAAGCGAATCTATACAAGGTGTAACAACAACACTAGAGTAACAACAACATTTACGTGCATTTTGTTATTGTAATGTGATGGGTCCTTGGTGCATTGATTTGATGCTTTTTAAAACAAACAAAATGTGTTCACAATGCGCCGTTGCTTGTCAAATAGTATTTTCTTATAAATATTAACATTTATATCGTACTAGAACATAGGTGAAGTCAAGGAAACTCTCACACGCGTACTTAAAAATATTTTTCTTAAGCATTTACTTTTGCTCGTGCCATTAAATCCAGACACTCGTATGTATAGATGCAGCAGCTGCTAAGTGGCAATATAAATAAGCCACTTAAACGCAAAGAAGTTAGGATTTAAAATTAAAAGCGTTTAAAAACTTAATATTGTTCCTTCAAAGGGACTTAGAAGTATATGTGCGTGCATGCATAAACTTTTTTCCTGCCACAGCTATCAAACGTAGATGGTCAAGCGTCTGAAACTGGCACCCAAGTTTAATAATAGTAACTTTAAGTGGAAGCTGGAGCGGCAACAGCAAGTTGAAGATAAGTTAATATGTGTGAAGAGCAAAGTAAAGTATCAATAAAGATGATGGCTAAGGGAAACTGCGCGCAAGTAAACACACATTATTATTCTGCAGCTGAAAGCACTGAAACGGAACATTGCAACCGCCAGGGCATCACTACATCGGTACAGCGGCTTGCTCGGTTGACCGCAGCAAAGAAACACAGAAATGACAACCAACAGCAAAGTTAATTTCCCGCAATAACACTCAACACAATTTCTTGTGTCATCAAATAAATTTCTTACTGCTGTCACTGCCGTTTCCACACGCCAATGCGCGCGTTGACGATGCTGCTAATAATGATGATGCCACTTGTGCGAGCGATGTCCCAGCGTGTTGACTTTGGACGCATATGTTGTTGCTACATGTCCATGCACACATACATATATGTACATGTATGTAGGTATGTGTCCAAAGGGCACGGCATATTATTGGCAACTGGCTGACATTGTAGTTGCTACCGCCACCCTGCACTCCCCTCTCAGTAAATAATGTCAATAATCGTAAAAATTTTTGTAGAATTATATTATAAAGAATATTGAATGCTTCGAAGACGGCACGTAAGCAACAGCGACGTAGGTCCAAGTAGCTGAGTTTGTGACGCGCAAGTGGGCGGTACACCCTTGGATCCGAAAAATCATAAAATGCAGTTGGCCGTAAAAAATTTGTGACAATGGTGCAGAAATTAAAAATTAGTATCAGCAAAAAAAAAAAACATTAGGACAAGAGAAAAAGAGGAAAAGCATAAGGAGAACTTTGAAGAAAGATGAAAAGTAAGCAGAAATACTGCTGTAGATTGGCAAAAATGGGTACAAGAGGAAAGCTGCCTGATACAATGTGAGTGTGTGTGCACACAAATACAAGCAAAAGTGCACAAGCTGCTAAATAACACGAGCAAACTGACTCGTTTGGAGCGAGTGCTCATTGTTGCTAATGGATATGTTGATGGCGCACTTTCGACTGACAATCAAAAGCAGGGTCTTTCGAGTTCGAGTTTGTTTTTTAAACTCAAATTAATGCACATATTTTGATTGAGTATTCATTATCTGTTTATTGACCAATTTAGTAGGTAGAATTGCACAAAAAATAATAAATTTCGTCTTAATGCTACCCCTAAATTTGTTCTTTGTCCAAAAACATGAAACACCAACTTTTTCTTTTTTTATTTGATATTTTCGTGATCCTGCAACACTTAGAAAATTGTATTTCTCTTGGAAAAATGCGCAGTTCCGTCAATTTGGCATAAAATAAATATTTACAGATTGATATTGTTTAATCACCTCCGTAAATTTCCTTTCACAAGCACCAAAAAATAATACCCTTTGATTTATTTAATAAAAATATATTTTAATCTTTATAAAATAATCTATATAAATATTAGAAAAATTTAAAAACATTTAAAAACAAGAAATATTTATTCCGTCAATTTTTGGGCCATCCTGATAGAGGGTCCAGAGTTTATAAATAATAAACTATATTTTCTAACTATTTATCGTAATAAGCCACTGTTGGTCGTCGAACTCTAATCCAAAGCCCCTTTATACAATTAATCCAAATTCCCTTATACAACTTTTAGATTACCTTTTTTATTCTGGGTTCTGCTGGATAGTTATAACGACAAAAAATGTCCATAATTTTGCCGAATGGCGCATTTTCATAATCTCACCCTTTCATTAGTGGATTTTAATTAACGTATTTTTCTGGTTTTCGAACGAAATCGAACTCATTTTAGTAATAGGACTATGAATAAGTTCGTGCGGTTTTACAACAGATGGCGTAACTTGATTATTATTCCATCGATCCACATTTCCAAACATTCATTGGAGAGCTACTGTCGTAAGGCACAAACGTCAGTATAAGTTTTTTATTTGAAGCGTAAACAACAATATTTTTACCACACGTGAAAATGTCGAATTTCGTGCCAAATAATGTGATTTGCGGGGAATTCTTCTTCATTATTTTAATATGAAGAAAAAAGCAGCCGAAAGTCATCGTATCTTGGTGGAAGTTTATGGTGAGCATGCTCTAGCTGAGCGAACGTGCCAGAAGTGGTTTGCACGCTTTAAAAGTGGTGATTTTGGCTTGGAAGACGAAGAACGCGAGGGTGCGCCGCCAAAGTTCATGGATACCGAATTGGAGGAATTGCTCGATCAAGATCCGGCTCAAACGCAAGAAGAGGTTGCAAAAACTTTGGGAGTTGATCAATCAACCATTTCCAAACGTTTAAAAGCCATGGGAATGATCCGAAAGGTAGGCCATTGGGTGCCGTATGAATTGAAGCCAAGAGACGTTGAACGCCGTTTTATGGCATGCGAACAACTGCTTCAACGGCACAAAAGAAAGGGTTTTTTGCATCGAATTGTGACTGGCGATGAAAAGTGGGTCCATTACGACAATCCAAAACGTCGGGCAACGTATGGATACCCTGGCCATGCTTCAACATCGACGTCGGCGCAGAATATTCATGGCCTGAAGGTTATGCTGTGTATCTGGTGGGACCAGCTGGGTGTTGTGTATTATGAGCTACTGAAACCGAATGAAACGATCACGGGGGATGTCTACCGACGACAATTGATGCGTTTGAGCCGAGCACTGCGAGAAAAACGGCCGCAATACGCCGATAGACACGACAAAGTTATTTTGCAACATGACAATGCTCGGCCACATGTTGCACAAGTGGTCAAAACATACTTAGAAACGCTCAAATGGGATGTCCTACCCCACCCGCCGTATAGTCCAGACCTTGCGCCATCCGATTACTATCTCTTCCGATCGATGCAACATGGCCTGGCTGACCAGCACTTCCGTAATTACGATGAAGTCAAAAAATGGATCGATTCGTGGATTGCGGCAAAACCGACCGAATTTTTCACAAAGGGAATCCGTGAATTGCCAGAAAGATGGGAAAAAGTAGTAGCAAGCGATGGACAATACTTTGAATATTAAATTTGTAACCATTTTACGTCAATAAAGTTTCAAATTTCGAAAAAAAACCGCACGAACTTATTCATAGTCCTATTAAATTATAGATTTTGCACCTAACTCCTGTTAAAAGAGACCCCAATTGGTTGTCAAAGCTGGCAGGGCAAAACACAACTAAAAAAGAACCGGGCTTCCAAGTGACCCTTTTCATAAAAATCAGTGTGAAATCTGATATTTGGGCATTGCCGCCTTGGACTTTCACTTTGACATTTCAAAGAAAATGCTGACGGGTGTCACATAAGGGAGGTGGACGTAGTTTGCGCTGCATCCCAACTATAAATAAGAGTTGGAATTTTGGTTAAGGCAATCAAAAATTTAACTTTCGGGTTATGCTGATCATTATATACTGGAATTAAATTTCTAGATAGTGAGATATTTTCCAAACCGTTTTTCAAACAGAACTGGCATTGGTATTTCACAAAGTTTGATGGTATTGGTTTGGTAAACTTAAACCAACATTCAGCCATTTTTATTTTACAAAGGATATATACTTTGTGGCATTGAAAGCAATTATTATCAGGGTCACAATGGCTCAATGCATTTTGCAAGTTCTATAAAAAATTCAAGGTGATTTTATATTTCAAAAAGAGGACGATTACTACCAGCCGAAATTTTTTCTACTGTGCTTTTGTTTGTATCAGCCGCTGGCAAACATGCTGAATATTTCATCTTCCCCAAAATTCACTCCATCATCGCATTCCACAAAAACGTTCTGCTCTTTCTCTTCCAATTTCTTCATGCCCTTCTTGCAGTTGTCTTGCTCTCGAGCAGCTGGTGGCACGCCATGGCTTGCGTTTCGAGTTTTCTTAACTTTCTTTGACATGCCATTATATATTCTGGTGTTTGTTGTTGTTGTTTCATTAACTGCGGCCATAATCAGGCTTGTGTATTTGCAAACAGTCACAGCCAACTTCGTTCATTTCCGTCATCTACAGCGCCTAAAGGCATGCTACATCATTATCGTCGTCTGCAAAGTCAGAGCGCCACAGAGATATGCAAATTGTCCAACCGATCTGTCTTTCAATGTAAATTTTCTTTCACATGAAGCGGCAGCGAAATATTTCCCACCCACACACTACTGCATTCTTACACTCTCTGTGATGCAGTTTCTAAGCACCAACCTGTGGAATTTGTAGTAGTTCAGAAAGATAGAAAATAAAAAACAATGAAATTCCAAATCCAGTTAGGTTTCCCTTCGATGCTCCCTCTTTGTCAACGAGCTCCATTGAGCTGCTCCTTCGGGCACTCAGGCCTTATCACTGGAGTCGCAAGGTGACAAGTGGCAAAATATGGCTCACAATCAGTCACATTAAGGACAATGAGAATGCAAGTACAAATCTACGTGTGACTTTGAGTCTACTAATACATACAAATATATCTGTACCAGTTATATGAAAGCCAACAATGGTGAAGAAAATGCTGAAAAAATAGTTTAGACATTTTTTCAAAAAGCAGAAAATGAAGTTAGTCAGGAATGTCGCCAAAGTCATTGTTGCCACAGCTGGCTTAGCTCGACAGCGACAGCGACGACGAAAGGCAAACTGGCAGGCAAGCGAGTTAATGGTGGGGCAGGTGACTTACCAAGCAAAGGGCTATTCATCCACAGTACTGATTACTGTCATTCTGACGCAATAAAAGCACTTCTGGCGATGTGAAAAATGCATCTGAATAGCAAATGAAGGCGGTAAGGACCAAACACAACAATACACTATTATGGAGAAACAGTGTTATGGAGTAAGAAAGATGAAATAAATCAGCAGTGAACGAGTTGTGGCGAGTAGAGAGAAGAAGAGACGTGACGTTACTGGTTTGTGTGGGTAAAGTTTAATGACATTTTAGTTTGCGGTAAGTGATGTTATGATCGGCTCCCTACAGTATGCAATGCGCGCTTGCGAACTCACAAATAACCTGCGAAGTCATTCGCCGGATGCCAATAGTTTATTGCCTGCGCCACTCTCAAGTTAAATACCGCTAACGATATGTTGAAATACAGAAAATCAAGAAAAGAAACAGAAAAATGGAATAAACTTAAATAAATGCCCATTTGACAAGCATATTTGGCAAAGAAAGCACCCGAAAGTCTAAACGCAAACGTTTTTACGATGGCAAGGGTGCCATGGGCACACTAAAAGTAGCGCTAGAGGGCCGTTTTAATGCCATAAAAAACTTAAAGGAACTTAAAGAAACAGCTATCCAGTGTTGTTGATGTAGCGGAGGAGAGAAAAGCGATCTAGGCTGGAAAACTACCTCAGACTATTCTGCGAAATTGCGCAGTTTCCCTTTAAAGACGGTCAAGGAGAGACACTGATGTCTGAGATGGGCACAACAGAAATCGGTTCTGTCGACACCTTTTTGGCAAGTTCATTGGCCATTTCATTTCCCTTCACGTTCCTATGCCCTGGAACCCAGATACGAGAAATGTTTCTTGCACGTTCGAAAAGTCTGATCTCCTTCTTACTGGAGTTGACCAGAAAAGAGCGGCAACCATGACAGGGCCTTGATCGCAGCTTGACTATCAGAAAGCATATTTATGATTCCCTCCTAACAGCGTTAATTACTTACTGCTGCATTCCTGCAAGATCGCGAAAATCGCCGTTCGGCAGCTTAAAAAATACTCAAATATTGGCTGATTTAGAGAAAGCTCCCGCTCCAACTCCGGATTCGTTGGGGATATTAGACGTACCTATGATCGTGCAGACTCTCCCGTCCTCCCAATCTAACCTGCATCGAAATATAACCCTAGCACAACCCTCAATCCCCAGTGCGCGGATGGAGAGATCTGTACGAAGTATGGCATGCCCTATAGGAGATTGCCTCCAGAGGCCAACCTCCTTCAACCTAATAGCGCTCTGAGCATCAATGGATTGAACTTGAAGATCAAGGGAAGTAAGTGCAAAATGACGTTAAGGGCGGGAACGGGGCATGCTATACACGTCCAGGTGATGCCAATGCATACAGTTCTCTGTACTCTCTCTAATTCAGTGGTGTTGTTGCCCTTCCGAAGAGCTACCCACCAAACTAGACCATATGTCAAAATTGGCCGAGCAACTAAATTGTGCATCCAGAGTGCGACACGTGGCTTAAGACCCCATTCAAAACTTCACAGGCTTCCAACGGAGCTTGGAGTCAAGTACAACACAAAGATACTTGACTTCCAACGAGAGTGTAAGAAAGTGGTTTAATCTAGCAAGTCTAAAAGGTGGAGGTTTGAATTTTCTGGTGAACAGCATCAACTCCGTTTTTTCAGAGTTGGCTCTAAGACTGCAACTGTTGAAATATTTTATATAATAGGACTATGAATAAGTTCGTGCGGTTTTTTTTCGAAATTTGAAACTTTATTGACGTAAAATGGTTACAAATTTAATATTCAAAGTATTGTCCATCGCTTACTACTACTTTTTCCCATCTTTCTGGCAATTCACGGATTCCCTTTGTGAAAAATTCGGTCGGTTTTGCCGCAATCCACGAATCGATCCATTTTTTGACTTCATCGTAATTACGGAAGTGCTGGTCAGCCAGGCCATGTTGCATCGATCGGAAGAGATAGTAATCGGATGGCGCAAGGTCTGGACTATACGGCGGGTGGGGTAGGACATCCCATGTTGCAAAATAACTTTGTCGTGTCTATCGGCGTATTGCGGCCGTTTTTCTCGCAGTGCTCGGCTCAAACGCATCAATTGTCGTCGGTAGACATCCCCCCGTAATCGTTTCATTCGGTTTCAGTAGCTCATAATACACAACACCCAGCTGGTCCCACCAGATACACAGCATAACCTTCAGGCCATGAATATTCTGCGCCGACGTCGATGTTGAAGCATGGCCAGGGTATCCATACGTTGCCCGACGTTTTGGATTGTCGTAATGGACCCACTTTTCAGCAGTTGTTCGCATGCCATAAAACGGCGTTCAACGTCTCTTAGCTTCAATTCATACGGCACCCAATGGCCTACCTTTCGGATCATTCCCATGGCTTTTAAACGTTTGGAAATGGTTGATTGATCAACTCTCAAAGTTTTTGCAACCTCTTCTTGCGTTTGAGCCGGATCTTGATCGGGCAATTCCTCCAATTCGGTATCCATGAACTTTGGCGGCGCACCCTCGCGTTCTTCGTCTTCCAAGCCAAAATCACCACTTTTAAAGCGTGCAAACCACTTCTGGCACGTTCGCTCAGCTAGAGCATGCTCACCATAAACTTCCACCAAGATACGATGACTTTCGGCTGCTTTTTTCTTCATATTAAAATAATGAAGAAGAATTCCCCGCAAAAACACATTATTTGGCACGAAATTCGACATTTTCAAGTGTGGTAAAAATATTGTTGTTTACGCTTCAAATAAAAAACTTATACTGACGTTTGTGCCTTACGACAGTAGCTCTCCAATGAATGTTTGGAAATGTGGATCGATGGAATAATAATCAAGTTACGCCATCTGTTGTAAAACCGCACGAATTTATTCATAGTCCTATTTTTTTCATATTTTTTTTTTAATTAACATAAATATTGTGGTTCAACTTAAAATATTCCAGGTTTTCAAAGGCACGTATTTAAAAAATGCGGCTTGTTATTTGAAAGAATTGAGTAATTGCGCCAATTTCTTATATGACTAGAAAGGATATGATGAGCTGGTGAGTGGAAGGCACACTGACCCTTGTGGGCCATTACCACTAATTTTCGGGTCTCCAAAGAGGTTTTGGCGTCATTTACAACAAGTGACTGAGGTTGTCGTGATGGAAAACCAATAAATCAATACTTTTATCTCAGTATTATTGTGGTGTACTCATTGCCCATCTCCACCCAAAATGCGTGAAATTCTTAGTAAAGCTGCATTTTATTTTTGCATATAAAATAAATAACCATAAAGTATCCCCTCAAACCCGGCAAATACAAAACTCCGCGATGCTTCTTGTTTTCCTCATCAGGAACCCCACTTTTAAAGTGATTAAACTCTGTATATTGGACTCCGACCTATTAGAACCAATTCGAGCACGTCTTTTCAGAAAAAAGTGAAACCGACTAAATATATTACTAACTTCACAAAATAAACCATTCCGACTGTAGAAACTTCGGCGGAGTGCAAAAGCCTCAATCAAAATAATTCACATCCCCAAAAGCAAAACTGATGATCTTCGTTTTTTTCGTTTATTTTTTGTAAATATGTAAAAAAAATCTATATGTATAATTTTCCTAAAACATTGTTCTACTCCTGTAAAATTTTTATATAACAATTTTGCTTGCCTCACCACGACTGGTACGAGTATTGCGAGGTCAGAGCGTATGGCGAATTGATCACAACGTACGACTCTGCGAGGGGTGAACTGATGGCGGAGCTAAGAAGAGGTGTTGGTTCAACTGCCACTAAGCGCTCTGAGTTGATCACCACATTCACCGGTGTGACGGCTGGTGTTGCTGCTGCAATGGGTGCTGACACAACAACGGCGGCAGCGGGCGCAGGCTTCGCCACCAAGCGCTGTGTACTCACCACCTGCTTAATGGTCGCCTTCTGCTGCGGCGCCTTGACAATCTGCTTAATGACGGCCTTTTGCTGTTGCTTTCGTTGTTGTAGTCGTTGAGTACGCTGTACGAGATGCAGCTGGGTGCGTTGTTGCAAACGTGCAGGACGCTGGCTAAAACGTGCAAATTCCTCGGCGTCTGGATTGGGAGCAAATTCTGGTGGTCCTTCAACGGCAGGCAAGGGATCTGTTGCGGGCAATGGTGGTCCGTAGGTGGAATCTGGTGGGCCGTAAACCAGATCCGGTTCAGTAGTTTCCTCCTCACCTTGGAAGGGATTTTCTGGTTTCAATTCATCGGCCGACGGGTAGGGTGCGGCGTCAGGTTGTGGTGGTGAGGGAACTGATTCTTGGCGAGCGAAGAATGGCCGGCGTTGCTGAAGACGGCTACTGCGTGGACGGAAAAGGGGCGGTTCAGCTGTGGCAACGGCCACGGCCAATACCAGTAATAAAATAATGCTCTTGCCGAACATATTATTGTTTATTTTTCGATAATGGAGTAGAACGGGAAAGTAAACACAAAACTTATTCGTTAAAATGTGGTAGCCGATTGCTGCTGCTGCTGCTGTTGCTACTGTGTAGCGTTATCTGATTGGTTCAACAATCAGAGCCACCGTTTTATACTAATCAACACTTTCCACCTTCATATCGCAAAATTATATTTATTTAATTACTTAATTTGACATTCGCACTATTTTTCGCTCAAATTTTGTTACTGAATTAGTTAACATTTCGCGCTTCTGACTCGCTCCCAGTTTATTTGTTTATTAAACGGTGCTCGCATATAAATGAGTTCGGGCATTCCCTTTGGGCTTTCCACACTAAAACATTTTGAGGTTGCTAAGCGAAGCTTCTTCGATTTGTTGATTGGCTGAGCAATCCTAAACGGTTTGAGGGTTGGTGCGCCCAGTAAGGCGTTGTAGGGTCAATGAGTGCCAAACTGGGTGAACATAAGACAATAAGCACAAAAATGCGGCTCTATGCGGAAAAATATGTATTTATATTGATATATATATATATGCATATATATTTATATATATATATATATTTTATTTGTCGACTTATCGTTTTAGTTAAATTTAGTCAGAGATGATTTCCTTAAAAGAGTGCAAGTAGATGAATTTTGAATTTCGAACAAAACTTTCATATGAAAGGTTTAAGTAAGAGGTTGCAACGACGTAATGCGGGTGGCTTACAAGGGTCGCAGTCTTTGCCAGGAAAGTGGCATAATTAAAGCCGGGAATAACTTTGATGATGCATTAGCCATTTTTAACCTCTTCATCCACAAAAAAAAAATTGTTATTTTAAATGAAAGAAAAGTTCCTAAAAAATTCGTGTAAAAACAGAATTAAGTGTAAGCAATATTAAGAAAATCGTATAAGAGTTCACTTTAGATTTTACCAGGCTTACGCATTTTAATGCATTAAACTTTATGAAAAAATGTCCACCTATCGAGCGAAGACAATCATCAAACCGTCCACCGTCACCATTACAGCCATTAAAATTAACTGTTTGGTAGGGCTTATACGCTGGCAGTATCATGGCTCCTTACATCTTTCCAAATGAGCAAGTAGCTACCGTTACGCTGAATGGCGAGAATCTTTGTTTCCAAAAATTAATCAACCAAACATAGTCCACTAAAAAACCCACAAAACGGCGCAAATCGCCATCAACTCGCTTAACAATACGAGGTGTGCTCAAAAAATAAGGTGAAGGTTTCAAATTTCGCGGGCTACGTACATTCGACTTTCGATTATTTTTTATGTTGGTACACTCGACTCGAAGATATGGTCACAGTTTCCGACATATAGCATGTTTAGTTTGTTTGTGAGAGACATAAATAAGACAAGTGTTCGGCGATTTTCTGCTATCGAAAAAAATGGATCAAAGTAGGTGCATCAAATTTTGTGTAAAAAATGGAATTAAGTGCTCTAAAGCACTTGAAATGTTGACAGTGGCATACGGAGAGATTGCTTTCAGTCAAAAAAATGTTTACAAGTGCTACAAGCTTCTCACAGAAGGTCCAGAACATCAACAACCGATGAAAAAAGAGAAATTGAAGAAAATTGTTATGGAGAATCGTCGAATCACAATTAGAGAAGTTGCTGAGGATGTCGGCATATCAACATATCGGTTGGCTCATGCCATGCAATCTTTCCGGAAATTTTGGTTATGAAGCGTGTGGCAGCGAAGTTCGTTCCACAGTTGCTGAATTTTTACCAAAAACAACGTCGCATGAGCAGCGCTCAGGAATTGTTGAATGACGTCAAAGATGATTCAGATTTGCTTAGAAGAGTCATAGTTATGGAACAGTTCAGCAGAGGCAAGGTTTTGCTCACTGTTTTCTTCGATTACCATGGCGTAAAAATCAGGAGTTCTTACCACAAGATCGTACGGTAAGTAGGGAGTATTGAAGTTATACGCCGTTTGCGTGAAGCTATACAAAGAAAACGCTCGGAATTGTGGAGAAAAATTGCATGGATTTTGCATCATTATAATGCACCGAGAAGTCTGATCTCCTTCTTATAGGAGTTGACCAGAAAAGAGCTGCAACGATGACAAGGCCTTGATCGCAACTTGACTATCGGAAAACATATTTATGTCTCCCTCCCAACAGCGTTAATTACAAACAAAAATAGCACCGTTATCAGGCCTCAGCCGCCGAATCCACCAGATTTGGCCCTCTGCAACTTTCTCTTGTTCTCAAGATTGAAGAGATCCACGAAAGGACTGCGTGGCGTGACGATTACGGAGATAAAAACCGAATCGCTGAGAGAGCTCAAGCACATACCAAAAAGTGTATAACAGTACTCCTTCGAGGATTGGAAAAAACGCTGGCATAAGTGTATTATATCTGGGGGGACTACTTTGAAGGAGATAAATAGAAATTAATGACAAAATAAATATTTTTTGGGAAAAATTAAAATCCACCTTATTTATTGAACACACCTCGTATATAACTATAGCAAAGGCGCTGATTAGCAAATTTATATAATTCTTCTATCAAAATATAGTAAATTCTACTACAAACCCCTTATAAATTCTAGTTAGAAAATCGCGTTTTTTTTTTTGCAATTTTTTTCTGGGGCATTTTCTCATATAATGTAGCCTTGGCTTTTTTTATATGCAACAAACCACGTAACACCATAAGCAAAAATGACTATAAAAATTATTTAATTACCAAAAAAATTGATTTCTGTTGGAACTTCGGTCTAAATTTGTTCTACGACCAAAAATTTACACCTAAATTTTAATGCTTACCCGTGACACCAAGGCTTTGCAAATTATTATTGAATTCCCTTAGAGAAAATACTTTCTCTCTTTAATTTCACCTTCTCAAACGTCCAAAGAGGGAATCATTCTTTGCTTAATTTAGGAGAATATAAATTTGAACTACTTTTGTAATAATCTGCGTTCCATTGAGTTCACTCATTTTCCGGTATTCTCTTTACCCGGTATTCTCACAGATTAATTCGGTCGACTACGTACATAAATACAATGTCTGATTATGTTCTACGCGTCTGCGGTATCCACATTTGGCACTCGATTAGGCATTGGCCCTTGACATAGCAGTCAAACGAGCGGAACAACCTCCTCATTATTGTCACGTATACATAGCACAACGCAGTGACAAGTCTAGCGACTGGCTCGCCGGCGCACAACTATCGGAGGCATTCACCTACAACGGCTGCGCTGACAATGAAACTGGCCGCGATGCACCAAATTTGGCAGGAGGCCTAGTAATTCTGCGTCTAATTGAGTGTAACACTGACTTTAGAACCATTTTGATGAATGAAGTGAAGTTCATAAAACTTAGTCTAATGCGCCAAAGTATATAAGCTCAAAATCGATGGCATTTAGACAGCATTCTTACTATTAACAGCCAGTGGCAGTGTAGTGGAGCAGCAGTAGCGCAATCAGCAAAAACATTTTCACTTAAAACTCCTTCGCCAAAAAAATGTTCAGGTACACCGCATTCTTCGCGCTAATATTCTGCGCCTTCGTGGCCGTAGCTCACGCTGAGCCACCACGTTTCCGTGCAGCACTTCGACGCCCATCGAGTCGCTTCCTGGCGCGTCAGGAGGCAGAGGTGGCCGATGACGTAGGATCTGTAGATGCCGCGCCACCAGCAGCGGAGGATGACCAGCCTGCGCCCTATCCACCAGCAGGTGTGACACCAGCGGTCCCCTTCGATTTACCAACGGAGACTGAAGCGCCAGTACCGGATAATGCATACGGCCCACCAGAAGAGGAGCCAACACCCGATCCAACCTATGGTCCACCAGAGGAAACTACCACCACCGCTACTGGAAGTGATTTAGCGTCGCAAAACTTAATTCAACCGCGTCAAAGGGCAGCATTAGCCAAGCAGCGCAGTTTGGTGCGCTCACAGCCACTCTTGCTGCAAGCTGTGCCCGTTGAAGGCGCGCCTGGTGTTGTGGAGTTGGTGCGTGCCGAGCCTGGTGTTATTTACATTTTGAAATAAACGAAGGAAGGAAAGAGGAGCAGTGAGCTGAAATGAACTCGAAGGCAGCGAAGTATGATACAATCATTTTATATTTGTTTTAGTTGGTGTTAAGTTTGTAACTGATTTTTTACAAATAAAAAAAACGATATGAATAAAAATTATTTTTTACGACAGAAAAGCTCTATACTTTCAGTATTCACGCTCCTTTTATTTCACCTTCCAATGTTCCTTTGTTTTTTAGCGAAATGCTTTAGTAGGGTAGAAGGGGGCACATACGCCATTTTTTTTTTAACTGCTGTGGAAACTATATTAAAAAATATTTTTTTTTGTTTTGATATTTGCTTACCTGGAAACCTTCATTTCTTATCTTCTTTGTTTTTTTCTCCTTTGTAATTGTTTAATGTTTCTATATATTTTTTTTTAAATTATTTTAAGTTACCCAAATTGGCGAAGCTGCCCCGCCCATAGGGCACATACTCCAGGGAGATGGGGTAAAACCGCCACGATGCAAAAAATGCTTTTTGAAAAAGTATAGCTACTTATAGTTTTTAATAAACTTTTTTATTTAAACACCATAGGATGAGAACAAGAATTAGAAAGATGAGGAGAGGGGAGAGAGGGGAGGGAGAGGCAGAGGAACAAGGATAAGAGTGGAGAGCAGAGAATAGAGAGAGAATGAGAGGAATGGAAAGAGGGAAGTAAGAGAAATTGTTAAATCTATAAAATTCCAAGTTCGGGATAAAGTAATATATATACTTATATATACTTATATATATACTTCACATTAAATTGTGTTAAATCTGATTCAAATACATATGTTGCAGCAGCTCGAGAAGTACCAGGCTAATGAATGGGTTCAGGAAGCTTCAGAACAATATCTGTTTTTGGCACATATGACACGTCTTCAAGAGCCGGATCAAAAAATACCCATGATTCCGTCTTTTTTCGTAGAAATTCGATTTCGAATGAATCTTCAAACTCGCCTATTATTTGACAAACATAAAATTGATCTATTTGACCTTCAAAGCGAACAAGAACATAATCATTTAAGTCCAAGCCCTCGGTGTCAACGAACGATCCAGTTGATTTATCTGTATCTGCAAAACTTGCAAAAAAAGTAATGAGTCGTCTGATGTTTCAGCCGATGATATCCGTTTTTTTTGAATTCAAGTTGCTTTTGGTTACTTTGCGTGGTCGTACTTTTTTCAATTCAGTATTTGCTTTTTCTTCCTTTGACGGCGTAGATGTAAGAATTTTAGATGAACCTTTTCTTAGATTTGAAGAATTACGAGACTTGCCAATTTTAGGAAGAGGGCGAACTTGTTCTTGCATATGTCCTCAGATACAAGTACTGTGGTTATACCAGTTTCATCAAGATTATATATGTCACCAGGATCGAACGAATATTTACTATACAAAATTTGTACATTGTCAAAAAATGCCATTACAGCTGCTTTTGTAAATGACGTAGAACGCGCAAGGCTCGTGTTTTCAGGTTTTCTCAAACTTAAATCTTTGTTTCGATTCATGAAGCCTTGCATCCAATCAATTCCTGCTGTTTTGGTACTTATCCAAGTTACAGGAACTTTTATGTCGTTCACATCGGCATAGTCGTAAAAGAACTTCCGCGCAGCGCTGAACGTAAATCCATATTGAAGGTTAGAACACACCTTGAAGTATTCTGCTATTTCATTTTCCTGTTTCTTTGTAAATACTTGGCTGGAGCTGTACTTTGAAGAGAATGGAAATGTTTTGTCGTCTGAAGAATTTCCAGAGTCATCAAGTGCTTGGGTTTTTTCTTTGTTCATTTTACTATTCTGTCTCGTAATGTAGTGCGACTTAAGCCATATGTTCGCGCGGATTCGCTTACTTTAAATTTTTTTGCAAGAACATCCTTAATAGCAAGTTTAATTTTTTCCTCATCCAAATTGCTATGGTTAGTTTTTCTCTTATAGTTCCGAACCATGTTGCTACTAACAACCTAAGCGTAAAATTTTATATAAGTTTATCTGAGTCTAACTCATGGGTAGGTTGCATTTTCCAGTGGCGCATTTACCCCATGGGGCACAACCGACGGTGAAACTGCCCCACCTGTAGCCTGGCGAATGTGCCCCAGGTGCAGCCACTCTTACAAAAGTAATTTTTTTTTTTTGCACTCCACAGCACTTTGGCAAAACTAATATAGTTTTAAACTTTATTTAAGGAAATATAGCCGGTATCACATTTATCAAAATTAACAAAGTTATTGCAAAATATAGTTGCATCCAAAAGTTTCTACATCAATGCAAGAAATTGCAAACTTTAAATGTCAAGGTACGTTAAACGAGAGGTGGTCAACTGAAGTACAATATATCGACCGGGAATGTTCGATATCTCTGATAAATTTAGAGAAAACGGGGGGTGGCGAATGTACCCCAGCGGCGAATATGCCCCTTTCTACCCTACTTGCACAGATAAATTGAAAACACTTGGGTCGCAATTCGCAAGTAATCGTAATTTTTCTAATGAATTTGTCAGCAAAAAAATCGATGCAGTCGACTATTGACTGGATAAAACGGCAATGCAAAGCAAAGTCCCCCACGTTTCCCCACTTGCGCTCAACGGCTGTCCCTCAATGATCAAAATCAAAACTACAGGTTTAGACAGTATTCTGTATTAAATTCCCAATACTCCCTGGAGTCAAAACTTCGAAAATGCCCTATATAAAGGGGTTTTCAATTGGCGCGGGTCGATTTTGGCGCCCTGCGGCAGCCATTTTGTTTTGGTGACATCTGTCAAATCTTTTGTTTATTATTCAGTTGTTCATGCCAAATCATCATGGCAAGCTACACGATTGAACAGCACGGTCAAATGATAAAAATTTATTATCAAAATGAGTGTTCATTAACGCAAACGTTGCGCGCATTGCGCCCATTTTTCGGTAGACGTGGTGGCCCTTCAAAGTCGACTCTTCAAGTCAGTAAACAATCAGCCAACACTCGTACGTTCAAGGAACGCAAGATCTGCCGAGAACATTGCCGCGGTCCGTGAAAGTGTACAGCAGAACCCTAGGCAGTCTATTCCTCGCAGTGCACAAGAACTTGGCCTTTCGCAGACTTCAACTTGGCGAATTTTGCGTCGGAACTTGAGCCTACACCCGTACAAGATCCAACTGACCCAGGAGCTCAAAATTGATGACCATAGACAACGCCGTTTGTTCGCTGACTGGGCTTCGAATCGGTTGGAAGAGAACCCCAGTTTTGGGCGAAAAATCATCTTTAGTGACGAGGCGCATTTTTGGATGAATGGCTGTGTTAACAAACAAAATTGCCGTATATGGGACGACACCAATCCACACGAAGTTCACCAGGTGATAATGCATCCTCAAAAAGTTACCGTTTGGTGTGGATTTTGGGCCGGCGGCGTCATTGGTCCGTACTTTTTTGAAAACGACGTTGGTGAGGCGGTCACCGTCAACAGCGAGCGCTACACAACGATGATAACCAATTTCTTATGGCCCATATTGAACCCATATTGGACCTAGACGACATGTGGTTCCAGCAGGACGGCGCACACTGGGGATTTTGCGGAAAAAAGTCAAATTTGCAACATACCACCTACGCAATGTTTAATGGTATTTCTAAATTCCAGAATAGAACCAACAATAAAATCAAAAAGAATTACTAAACTCCGACTTACAGTTTTTTTTTTTATAGATATGTCAAAAGTATAATTTTTTTATAGTATTGAACTGACTAAGAAAAAACTTCAAAGCCCAAGGTGGTTTTTTTTTCTTTTTGCTTGAGCCGACTTCCAATTTTTTATTTTTCATTTAGGGTACGATATTTTTATATATTTTAGCCGGAAGAACAAAGGCTGTGAAGCATTTGATTATCTATTTATAATTAATTTTACGAAAAAAAAAAAATCATATTCCTTCATATTCTTAGATCTGCAAGTTGAGCTACATTTACCTACGGTCAGAAACTAGTATCAACGTGTTGCTTAATAACGTCTCTTTCAGTTTTAATCAATTGCAGGTGCCACCAGGCGCTACTGATTATTTTTTGGCAATGATAATAACTAAACGCTTTCTAGTGTGTGCATAATGATAATGAAACACTTTTAATTTTGTTTTGACATTTTGAGGGTAATTTAGAATTATGAACTTACATGTATCCTATGCGTAAATATTTGCTGGCTTATATTAATAACAAAAAAAAAAAAAAACAAAAAAAAAATTAAAATTTATGAATTTAAAAAAAAAAATTTTTTTTAATTTTTTTTTAAAAATAGTTTTTAGACATGTTCTTTTCATACACAAATATATACAACTTCGTTAGTAGTAAAAATGTAAATATTTTTTGGGATGTATACTTTTTTCCGCATCTCTGTACAAAAATACCCAGTGTGCGGCGCTACGTGCCACACAGCAAACGCCACGATTGACATTCTGCATGAACGATTTGAGGGTAAGGTTATCTCTCGCAGGGGTGATGTGAATTGGCCACCAAGGTCATGCGATTTGACCCCGCTAGACTTTTTCCTGTGGGGTTTCTTGAAGTCTCAGGTCTATGCAAATAAACCACAATCGACCGATGCTCTCAAGGTGAACATAACACAGGCCATCGCTCAAATTCAGCCTGATCTATGCGGAAGAGTCATTGAAAATTGGAGCACTCGGATCCGTTCCACCGTAAGAAGCCGAGGCGGGCATTTGAATGAGGTCATATTCCACACTTAATGGCATATATGCGCCTTTCAAATAAAAAAATAATTTTGTCAATAACTCACACATAGCTTGTTTTATTCCATTTCAACATCTGCACACCCTTATTGAAAAACCCTTTAAAAGAACTGCTTACTAACGCAACACATACAAACAAAATAATGCATAGAGTTTCTAGTTAAATGAAATATAATATCTATTTTGAAGAGCGGTAAGTCCAGCTGCAAATATGTTAATTCCTGAATTTAATTTCTTGATTATTAAGGAAAAATTGTATTATCCTTTTACAATTATAATAATAATGATAATGAAAATCATGTTTTCATGAAAGAGTACTTTATATATGTAGTTGTGCTTTAGTAGAGGTGAATGTTTTTGTTATTGTTTTTAAGTCAACTTAAACGGTTTTTGCGTGTAACCACAATATAAGTATGTATGTATACGGTGATGCAGCTACATAGTTGTTCACATACATGCATATGCCGCAACATCCCCTTCCTAAGCCGTAAACGCCCTCGATAACCGTAAATCAACTCATAATGAAGAATTAAATTTTAGTTGATATTATCTTAAACTTTCCTGATTTATTTATTTTAACTTCCTGTTCATGACTCAACTATCAATAAATGCTATCAGTATTTAATTATTTAATGAACTGAATGTAAACTTGAAAGGTGCTTCAAAATTCCCATATGAAAATTCGTCAGAGGTTTATTTTTCGTGCAACCGCACAACGAAGGAAGTGGATTATAGGCAAAGTGTGTGTGTGCGTGTGAATGTATGTGGACGAGCAATGTATAAATACTTTCCCTTGAACTTGAAAAATTCTAACCTTGCTACTACTTCGTAAAGTTTTTAGACATTATGCATGCACACACTCGTGTATTTACATATGTATAGGTATGTATATGTGTGCGCACAGTTAACTAGTAGTTGTTCTTAATATATTCAATGCACGTACAATGGCAGCAGCTACATACATACATATGTATATGTTTACAATAGCACTGAAAGAGGTTAATACAAAAATAAATACAAAACGAAAGGCTCGAGTTGCAACGGGCAAACTATAAAAATTCATTCCAAAAACGAAAATCGCTTACTAATTTAACAAGAAAAAAAAAACAATTTAATTAGTAAACTGCTTGAGTTTAACTAGAAAAATATACTAAACAGTTTTAAATAAATTAAAATTTTACATTTGATAGCTACTCACTAACTGATAGCTACTCATTACATTAAAAAATCAACAATTCTGAGTAACCTTGCATGCGAAGTTATAATCTGCTAAGTGATTTACGAGTACAGTT
Source organism: Anastrepha obliqua (assembly GCF_027943255.1). Taxonomy (NCBI): domain Eukaryota; kingdom Metazoa; phylum Arthropoda; class Insecta; order Diptera; family Tephritidae; genus Anastrepha; species Anastrepha obliqua. The sequence goes on from NC_072894.1 coordinate 128,903,311, forward strand.
TTTCATAATCAATATTTTTTTGAAACTTCAAATCAGGTGCTGATGAATGTATTCGCAACTCGATGCTTGCTCTCGATCTCACTAAGATCGCTTTTCAGCAAAACGACGGGAGCGATCATTTTTTGCTATCCAGCGCCACCACCGAATACGAAATTGGACTTCAGCAAAGTCGCAAAAAAGCTACTATCACGCCGATCCACACCAAGAGTGATAGCGAAGACACTATGGTGCCGATCAGGGTTCTCTCTCGGCCCAAGTAAAAATTAGGTAAGAAACAATGAGTGAATTCAGGCTATTCGTAACTTTGAAATTGTGTTATAAGATTAAATCATAAACTCAGTCACGAATCGTGAACGACGGTGGTGGTTCTTTTTGTAGCAGCATAAATATTCCCCATATTTGTTGCCGAAGTGGCAGTCCTTGGCCGGATATAAATCCGGGTCGTTCCGGTAACGTGGAACCGACTGTCGTGGGAACCAATACGGTGGTGGACGTTGATGTTGGTTGGAAAAGACAAATCTATTCACTTTCTAAATAAAGAAAAGGGCTGCCGAACACTGCAATAAAAAAGAATTTAAGTTGCCGGTCGTCAGTGAAAGAGATAATCAAAGAGCCATTTGCCTGGTTAAAGACGTTTTAAAACTTCTGTAAGGAAGACCGAGTAACCGGGTAACGAACATTACATATATAAATCACGAGGCACACACATTCACACACTGCTTAAAACCAATAGCGGTGAAGTCTACAGAACAACAATGAAGCACAAATCGCAAAGAGCTACGACAGCTAGTGAATTAAATACTCTGGTCCTAGAATTTGGACAAAGTAGGTCAGTATAATGATTGTAATTATAATAATAAACCCCACAGTACTCTTATCTCGTAACAGTAAGGGTCGCAGTCTGTCTGGCGTACGTCTCTTTTCTGTTCTCGCACCAGGCCAAGAAAGGCAGAAGTTGGTTAAGTGTCGAGATCTAACACCCTTGGGATACAGGAAAAATCATCAATTAAGTAAATTGTTAGATATCGGCCATTAATTGAAGATAGTGCAATACAATATAAAAATATCCGATGAGGCTTCCTTTGAGTGAGAGAAAGATTCCTCAGAAGAGTTTTGGACCTTTGCACGCTGGTGATGGCGAGTATCGCAGACAATGAGCTGTATGAGCTTTACGTCGACCTAGCGCAGGGAATAAAGAACCAGTGCACATACCGGTATTTTGATAATCTAGGCGGCCAAAACTATTTTAACGTTTTTTATAGTCTTAAATACTTTAATTCATCATCATTTAGACAATGGACTTTTTTTATTGAACTTTTATATTATTAACCCTTAAATGACCGTGGTATCTTTAAAGATACAACCATTTTGTACTAAAATAAATAGAAAATGATTTTTTTTTTGGGTATTTATAGGTTAAATTCTATAAAATAGACATCATTATTAATGTTTTAATTATTTATTATCAAATGCCAAGTTTCACAGAAGGTGTCAAATAAAATACATTATTTGAACCAAAAAAAAATATTTAATTCAATCAATAATCTTACGTCAATAAGAACTAAAGCAAAATGAAACAAATTAAAGGAAAAAATTACAAATTTTCATTATCTGATGAATCAGATTCGTTAGGTTGGGCCGGAATGAGTAAACTTACCGATTCCGGTAAATATAAATTTAGTTTTCCTCTTTTCACATTTCTAGTGCTGCTAAATAAAGGGTCTGAACTTAAAAAAAGTCGATTAAAAATGTCTCTATTGCAATTTTCTCGGGAAAATTTTCTTGCGAAGTCTTGGCGGTAAGTTCTAAAATGTTTATTCCTTGCTTCTGCAGCTTCCTCCGAAAGTTGCCTAATAGGCACCAATGCATTTTTCATGATTAATGCACCATGCAGAAGTATTTTGTGCATTGTCGGTGTCATCGGGTGCCATGGGTATAATTCAACGTACAACTGAGCTGTGTCAAATGCATATTTATCATACTTCTCCGAGTCCACTTTATGTCCGCATGAAATTGTCTCCAATATGACTTTTAACCGATAAATGAGATCATAGTTGATTCCGGTTATTTCAGCAGCTAACTTTGGATCTTCGAAAAATCTCCTGCTTGTGTTACCATCATTCGTGTTTCCAAAGTTAGCTTTTGGCATATCAACAAGCAAGCCAGTCTCGTTACGGAATCTCCGTTGGATTTCAAGTTTCCTGTCTTTCTCGAGCGTTTTTTCCGCTTCTGTCTTTCTTTCTCTGTATTTTCGAACAGGCAAATTGTAGGCAAGATGGAGAATACTCTCAAAGAGTCTTATCCTGGCGTGCAAAACAGATAAACCAAACTCAAAGCCTTCGTGGTTAATATCGTGCTTTAAATGCAGCTGATTAAAATCTTTGGATGTAGCGCCACAAATATAGCACTTATTGGTAGAAGTTGCGCCAGAAGCAGCGTTGCACACTTTGCCATCTACCATTGTCATGACGAACACGTGACTGACTTTAAAGGTTAAACTATTTAATTCTAAATCCCTAGCTGACAGCGATTTCAAAGATTCAGTTACGAAGTCAATTTTCTCTTTAGTTAAGTCCACACTTTCTTTCACAAACCGGAACCTCAAAGGACGACAAAAACGAGCTGAAGAGGGCGTTGGATTTTCCCAAACTACTTTATCACTTTTTCCACAGACTAACCTTAATAGAACAAAACAGGTTTGGAAGATATTTGAATCACAATCAGTATCACTTTCTTGTTTTTGTTTAAACTGTGACTGCTGCGAGCCGTCGCATCCCCATTTACAAATAAGTTTCAGGGACAATCTTTCTTGTTCTTTAAGGGCTGAAAGAACTACTTCCAAATGAGTTAATAAGCGTTTCACTGTAACATCGACCAAGGGCTATAAATCACATTCGGCACTAGTGCATGTAATTCTGATAGATTCAGTGGCGGATACAATTCATTTTTTGCTTTTTGAATAATCAGCGGCATCAATCATCATTTTCAATGCTTGTATTGGTGATAAAGAGTGGATTTCTTTTTTCCTAGTGTTTGAAAATGCCTTTTTGTATTTTGTCGCACGTATCGGAGAGAATGTCTTTTAATACTTTAGAAGCATCTCTCTTTCCACTTTTGATTAACTCTACTGAAGCAGCATGCATAATCAAGTTTTTGTCCTTTACTGTAGATCTGAGTTCTGCAGTTTTGCGTCTTTAGATCTTTCACCTGAGTCACTGAAATGTTTCTGAGGACGGCCACATCGTTTCGGTATTGCTGCAACAGTTAATTCAAAACCTCTTTCCAACCAAGACATGTACTTTGATAGGAAAACATCTTCCTTTTTATGTACTTGTAGCCACTTTTTCTTGATTTGTGATTTGAAATGTGAAAAATTGTGCTAATATCTGTTCGTCAGAGTATTTTTCACTTGACAAAAGCTCCTTTAATTTTTCGTCCAAATTTGGTAAATTCTGAGCTTGCATACGGTCGAATAGGTATTTTCGAGTCACAATTCGAACCCCTGAAGTGCCTTGAGAACCTTAAACAAACCAAAAAAAACAAGTATAGAAAACGCTTTAAAAAAAAACTGTTCCATGAATCTTTTGAAATTCCACAATTAATTAATCTGCGGTTTTCTGCGGCTAATTCTACTTTATTCTACATCTCAAAGCATATGTAAACAATCTGAAAAAAAAAGCTTGGACGGACTTGGAAGTATAACTTTCAGCTTAACAAATAAAAAAAATGTGTAAAAAATGCACTATTTCTCCTTGTACGGAATTCAATAAATTACGTTATTAATGAACAAAATCTATAAAATATTTATTAAATTTCGAAAAATCATACCTGAAGCTTTTGACTGCCAATACGGCAGTAGCGCACGCGACGAAAAAGCGCGAGAGGGGGTGGAGTGAATACTCTATTGTGTTATCTTTCTATTTTATTGACTTTTGGCCGCCTAGATTATCAAAATACCGGTATGTGCAGCGGCTACATTGGCTGAGTCATGTCGTCCGAATGGATACAAACGCTCCGGCTCTGAAAGTATCCGGTGTAATACAAACTAGTGGTAGGATAGGGAGAGGAAGGCCTCCTCTACGCTGGAAAGATCAGGTGGAGAAGGACTTAGCTTCACTTGGTGCGTCCAACTTGCGCCGGTTAGCACAAGAATGAAACGACTGGCATGCGTTGTTAAATTTTTCCCATTTTGTTTTAAATGAAATATTTTATATTCAATTTCATCCGCAATCGTTTTTGTGAAAATGTAGTTCATTCTATTAAAACAACAAATAAATCCAAGTATCAAACGTTGCTCGTATTGAATAAAAAACAAAACTTCCAACTTTTTAATCAGAATTTTTAGAAAAATTTCGAGCTTGCATTTGTATAGCCCATGGAATTTTGATATAATAAAGTTGTAGTTAAGAAAATTCCGGCCATTTGGTAAATGAAGAAATGGCGCAAGGCTGCCAGCAAATTTTCAAAAATCAACAAAATTGTTGAGCCATTTCAAACTTGCAGTTTATTGCGCCAAAATTCAATTAGCTTTAAAACTTGATACTGAATATTTTTTAAACCTCTGAAAAAAAATTCGAAATTTAGGCTGTTTATAGTCAATTTGCCCTAATGTGCGTAGTGCAGTCATGCGTCACATAACCACATTCACACCCATAGGCATAGGTTCGACTCAAGGGAGGCTGAGGTAATCGAAGTCATGCTGGCAGATGTAACACTCACTGGTGATGCAACTGAGAAGGCTACGCAAGCTATGAAGCATCTAACAAAAGCATGCGACGCAGCTATGCCTAAAACAAGGCATAACAGCGAACCCTTTTCCTGGTGGAGAGCGGACATTGCGTAATTGCGTAGCGAGTGCAATCGAGCAAGGCGAGTTTATCAACGTTATAGGGGCACGCACAGTTTCCAAGGGAACCAGCTTCAGTATAAGCAAAAAAGGAAGGCCCTGAAAAAGGCAATTAAAGGGAGTAAACGACAATGTTTCCTCCAACTATGTGACGAAGTCGATAGTAACCCTTGGGGACTCGGGTATAGGCTAGTCATGAAAAAACTGAAAGTTTTCAAGCCACTCCCAACATCCGGCCCGGCCACACTGCGTTATGTAGTTGAAACATTGTTCCCAGCACAAGATGCTCTCCGAGCCTACGTTTTGGAAAAATGTTGTGAGGGGGACCAAAATATGCAGTTGACAGACAAAGACGAGCTCCTGATGATCACTAGACGGATCAAAAACAATAAAGCTCCTGGCCCAGATGGAGTCCCCAACGAGGCACTAAAAGTGGCAATTCGAAGTCATACCGACATTTTTGTAGATCTCTACAATTCATATCTAAAAGAAGGCACATTTCCAACTCAGTGGAAGTTACAGAAACTTGTGCTGATTCCAAAAGGATCTAAATCAGCGGAAGATCCTACAGGCTACCGCCCCCTTTGCATGCTCGATACCGCAGGTAAAATTCTAGAACGCTTGATCGCTAATCGTCTAGAGGCTGCCATTGATGACGCGGGCGGTTTATCATCCTCGCAATTCGGATTCCGCAAAGCTCGCTCAACCACAGATGCTGTAGCTGCGGTTAAAACCATTGCGCAGAAGGCAATCGAAGGAACTCGGTGGTTATACGGTGGCAAGGAATACTGCCTAATGGCAACGCTAGACGTAAAGAATGCCTTCAATACCACGAACTGGAACCAGATCCTGATGGCGCTTGATTGCTTCCAGGTTCCAATGTATATACGAAAGATTATCCTCAGTTATTTCACTGACAGAACCCTTCGCTATAATACCGATGCGGGTGTTAGGGAATATAAAATAACTGGCGGAGTTCCACAAGGCTCAGTCCTAGGCCCCTTGCTGTGGAATATTATGTATGACGGAGTCTTACGTCTCAGTTTACCCCCAGGGTCCAAAATTATAGGGTTTGCTGACGATATCGCTGTTGTGGTCGTAGCTAAAGTACTACACCAAGCCGAAGCAACCTGCAACCAGGCTCTCGGCATGGTAAACGAATGGCTACGCAAGAACGGTCTAACTCTTGCGGATCATAAGACGGAAGCAGTGATCATTAGCAGCAGGAAGAAGGTGGAGTCGGCAAATATAATGGTGGGCGAAAATACCATAGGATCGAAACCGTTCATTAAATACCTGGGCGTATTAATCGACCATAGGCTGAACTTCAGAGATCACCTATCATACGCAAGCAGAAAAGCGGCAGAGGCAGTAGCAGCACTGACGCGCATAATGATGAACACTAGAGGCCCTAGGCAAAACCGTAGGAGACTATTTAATACCGTGGTCTCATCGATTTTGCTGTATGCAGCTCCAGCATGGGCGGAAGCAACTAATAGCAACTCATATGTGAGTTGTATGAAATCAGTGTATCGACTGAGTGCCCTCAGAGTGTGCTGCGCGTTTCGAACGGTATCAGAAGACGCCATTACCATTACTGAAGTTTACCAAAACAAAACTACTTCATAACGACAGACAATACGCAAGGAAGCAAGAGAGCGTAGCTTGCGTTCATGGCAGGGAAAATGGAGTTCGTCCCTGAACGGACGCTGGACGTACCGTCTGATTCCCTTAATGGGTTAACCGTAAGCATGGACAGTTAGACTATTATCTCTCCCGCTCCTCCTCCCGCGAAGTCATGCCTGACGATTGTCCCGCGGTGGGAGGGAAACGGAGTTGGGGTGGGTTTTTAGTGGGTGAGTCGAAAGGCAAGTCCCACACTTTTCGGCTTTCAATGCTTTGTGCCACCTCAACAAAAAAAAAAACAAAAAAACACCCATAGGCACTAAATTAAATATTTCATTGACACCTTCGAAATTTTATAACACCCCACTAAAACTATCTTTGTCATATTTGTTTACCGGCTCATGTCATGTCATATCGAAGTTTCATAAACCTTGTCGCATATATTTCTCAAAATTAAGTAAATATGAATTAGTAGTAATGGTTTTATGGTATTTTTATTACAGCGAACTTTAACGTCTCTCATTAAATTGACACCAAACTACGCCCGCCAGTCGATTGTTGCTATTTAGTCGCCCTCAAGTTTGACCACATGCGTCGTCGCCATTGATGGACAGCGGAGCGCCAATTTTGAATTTTGTATGACATTCATATGACATTCGTATGACATATGTAGACAAGCGAATGAGCAATTTTGCGACGTGCCTGTGATTAATAATCAAATTCCATAACGCTGTGCAAAACTATTCGATTGGAACAACAAAGAAGCGTAATAATTAATTGACTTAGCAGCGACTCGTTGGATTTGGAACGTTGGATGCCAAATATTCAAATGCATAGACTATAATAGCAAGCCACAGCAACTGGCAGGAAGGAAAATAAGTTCAAGAATTAAAAAATAAACTTGGAATATGAAAAAATGGAATTAGTATTCCTTGAAGCGCCCGTTAAGCGTCAACTTGACTAATGCCTTTAGCGGGCGCGGAAAGAGTTTTGGCAGTCAAACTAATCTTATTTTTGTTTTTTATTTTTAATTCAATCCATAAAAAATACTGACGAATTCGTTTAGGCAGCACCGGCATGCCGCCCGAAAATTCCGAATGGACTTCCTCTGAGTTTTTCAAAAAATTTTAAATTAGTTGTGAGCTGAACTTGAAAGTCTGCCGCTGTTGCACTGACAACGGTGTTAGAGCGGACGAACTCTTCGCGCAAATGGAATAGTTTCAGCGAATAAGAAATGAAACAACTTCACTTCGTATTAATCCTAGAAGTATTTACACTGCTGGCGCTCGTTCATGGTGGCGCATTGGCACAACGCATGCGAATAAATGCAAAATATTTGCGAGCTCCACACACATCACGCCAGCTGGCGCCGTATCCAGCGGCGGGCCAGAGACCTGCAGTGCCGTTCGCGCTACCCACAGAGCAGATCACTGAAGCGCCGGCACAGCAGGTAGAAGTGACGATAACCGCACAGCTGAACGAGAAAGATGAAGCTGCCGACGAAGATCTGGCCGAAGACTTGGATCCGATAGCAGCTGATGCTGCAGAGGACGACACTGAACCCTTACCGGAGCCAGAGGGACAAATAAGTGCAAAGGGCGAGGAAGAGGAAGAAGATGAAAATGCAGACATTATACCTGAACGTAGAGCGGGTCCATCGCCTAGTAAGCGATATTGGTTTTTCAGAAAGTGAGTGGGAGCGGATGAAATGGTATTTTGTTTGTTAATTATTTTTTTATGATTTTTACCAAATATAAAAAATAAAAAATGCTATGAATGAGCGAGTGATAGCAGTTTATTGTGGTTTTTTATAATATTTTATATAAAGCGAACAAAAATAAAGCCCTGCAGTAGCAGAAAATATGCAGGCCGGCATTTGGCATATTCGTAATAACAGTATTTGCAACAGACAAACAGCAACCTTGTGCAAACATTTTCTTTATTTGCCTCTTTTGTACACATCCACGCCCACACACATGCACGTGCCATCTTGTGGATACTGCACAATTTTTATACTTTCGTATATTTGCAGATTTGTATGCGTAATTACCGCTGCAACCACAAAAATATTTGCCCAGAGTTGGTAAACAATAAATTTATGTTTGGAACTTTGTTGTAAATTTTTGTAAATATTCGTACACAGCCGCTTGAATGCTAGCAATTAAGCTCTGAGAAATACGAACACTCAGTTGAGTGTGTGTGTGTGTGTGTGTGTGTGTGAGGTATTTGCTTATCCTGTGGTGAGCAAACAAAAGCACCGCTGTTTTCACTAATAGAGCGAGGAAATTGTCTCTCAAAGATCGTATTTGTTTTCCAAACTGCAGCTTTCGAATACCCCCAGCAGGTAGCGTTCATTTCAAATAACAAATGATTATTTAACGAAATTTTAAAAATAAATCATAGCGCGGGCACCGCCAACACAATATGCGACACATTGAATTGCATTCAATTTTCCATACCACAAAGCAATTCGCTGTGAAAATGCGAGCAATAAAACTTGCCTTCTACAAATATGCATGAATGTATGTATGTGTGTGCACTGTGTATATGAGAATGCATACAAATTCGGGCTACCCTGCAGGCAGTTCTAAGAACGAGTGCGCTGCCAATGAACTTAAAATTATGCCCAATTTTTGCTACCTTTATTTCCCATATAAGAAACTGTTGTCGGTTTTACAAACTTTCCCAGATGGTGTCAATTAACTCCACACCACTTGTTCGGTGCGCTTGTATCCCTTCCTTGATGGTGCATGATTAGTGCTACCTCGATGAATTTTATCTAAGGAAATCAACACCATAATTTAGCTGATACATGAGTCCATGGAGTCATTGAGACCCAACAATTTTCAATTACTTATTTATTTTTTTTTTTAAATGAGACCACTCTGTTCACATCTGAAATAAATAACACTGTGCAGATAAGAATGCGGTACGGCAGAGGAAGAGCTGTAGGATATTGGACCACCTACCGTTTTGCGCCTTATCGTCATAGTTGGTTTACACCGCATTGCAGTTTCTCTAATCTGCTCTCAAGTCAATCGATTTTAATAAAAACTACATTTCTCCTTAATAATGTCTATAATAGACTTTTGGTACACTTTTGCCAAATATTAAATTTAGTTTGTAGAGTCGATGGTGGTCAACATGTTCTACAAAACTGTTTCTCGCAAAATTAGACAGCCAAAAGCAGTGTGACACTGGTGTGTGTACACTACAAATTTGCTACAATGCATCTGAAACCAGGACGCCACCGGAATGTGAGAAGAGGATTTTTTTCATTTCACTTTGAAGCATCGATATACTCCTATACTCGAACAACAGATGTCAATGCACGTCACATAAAGTACAAAATTATTCGTAAATAAGTGATGAAATATTACCAGTTCTGCGCTAGGATTTTATTTCAATGGTTCAGATGTTCCTCATAGGCTGCTAACTGCAGACAAATACCTATACATTTATGCATATGCACTTGCACGTGTTAGTAGCATACACATATGTACAAACATACCCCCATAGAGTTGTTTGCATGTGTCTGCATGTATTGTTTTTGTTTTGTTTTCTATTTGACTGTTAGTATGCATGTGTGTGAGTATACATTGTGTCAAATCAGCGCATTCGATTCGACCGAGCGAACAAAGTAATAAAAAAAAATACATATTATAAATATGAAAAAGCATTTTTAGGACTTTTGATTTGAATTTATTAAATTTATCATTTACTCCATTAAAACATTAAAGTTTAAATTTATTTAAAAAAAGGTTGCTACTAAAGTACTACACTTTTTCGTAAATATTTTGTCACGTATACTTTTCCATAGTTTATAGTGTTTTTTTGCTACTATCGCATAACATTTTTTTCTTATTTAATTTGCCTACTTAAAATTGCCAACTGGTATTCCATAGGTTGGTGTTGGTAATGCGATAGCAAATGTCACTTATACGACGTGTACGCCATAATAAATGAAAGCAAACAAGTGAGGAACTGCATTGTTGTATTACATTTCGCAAGAAGCTCCTTATGCAGTGCTACTACATGTTTCTATTCATTGGAAATAGTAGGCATTTTTCTATTAATATAGTAATAAAAGGTATTTGTTCCATTTGCGGAACAACATCAAGACGCACGCCACAAATAGGAGGAGGAGCTCGGACAAACACCAAGGGTATAAGCGACAAACACCAAGGGTGTAAGCGCCAATTATATAAGAGCTATAGGAAAGTTTTTCAAAAAAACACACGTAAAATTCAGAAAAATGCATGAAATTTTTATTTAAATCGATAGTACAGTCCATATAATTTAATGTTTGAAGATTATTTCATGCAAATGTTGACCGCGACTGCGCTTAGTCCAATTTTGGCATACTCTTTCCAATGTTTCGGCCGGTATCTCACATATAAATGCTTTAATGTTGTCTTCCACTGCGTTAATTGAAGCAGGCTTGTCTGAATAGACATGAGCTTTAACATAGCCCCACAAAAAATAATCTAAAGGCTTAATATCGCATGATCTGGGTGTCCAATTGACAGGTCCCGAACGTGAAATAAATGTTTACCGAACTCGCCTCTCAACAAGTCCATTGTTACGCGTGGCATGTGGCACCGTCTTGCTCAAACCACATGTCATGCACGTTAAGCTCTTGCAATTTGGGCAAAAAAAAGTTGTATATCACTTGACGGTAGCGCTCACCATTCACAGTTACGTTACGATTCGCAGCAGTTTTGAATAAGTACGGTCCAATGATACCTCCTGCCCATTAACCGCACCAAACTGTGACCTTTTCTGGATACATTGGTAGCTCTTGCAATTCTTCTGGCTAATCTTCACTCCAAAATCGACAATTCTGCTTATTTACGTACCCATTGATCCAAGAATGAGCTTCGTCGCCGAACACAATTTTTCGATAAAAAAGTGGATCTTCCACCAACTTTCCAAGAGCCCATTCACCAAAAATTCTGCGTTGCGGTAGGTCGTTCGGCTTCAACTCTTGCACCAGCTGTATTGTGAAAGGCTTCACACCTAAATCCTTTTGCAAAATTTTCCACGTTGTTGAGTAACACAGGCCCAATTGCTCCGAACGGCGACGAATCGATCATTGATGGTCATCATTAACACTGGCCGATACAGCTGCGATATTTTCTGCAGTTCGCACTCTACGTAAGCGTGTTGGTGGTTTGATGTCCAATAATGTAAATTTGGTTCTAAATTTAGTCACAATAGCTCGAATAGGCGCTTCTCTGGGTCGATTAAGCTGACCATAAAATGGAAGAAGCGCGCGATAAACTTTCTTATGGTTAAATTATAGACCAAACTGAAGATGTTTGATAGTGAAACAAAACACGAAACGTGCCTCAGCTGTTTAAATCAACTTTTTAAAAAGATAATAGCTAAAAAATCACCCGTTATATATATATATATATAATAAAAGATCTTTTCTTCTTAGTAACTATTTCATCCAGTCAAAAGAGTTTTCATTGATTTATCGATAACTTTGACTAAATAGCACAAAAGCTTATCCATCAGTCAATCACTTTCCAGATTAGGTTGGTCTACAAGAAATCCTTTTGCACGCGCTCTAAATTCAAAACACTTGGTTGCAACTATGGCACTTACTCTGAAACTTTTTTAAAGCGATTATGTTTACAATTCTGTGTATTTAGTCTGGATGGAACACAAATTGTCAGCATACTTACGATAATAATTTACACACATGAGGCACAAACTTATAACAGACTCTCATCAGCAGCAGTAAAAGCTCCACGGTCATCGTCGTCATCCCCTACGCAAGCCAAATTTGTCCAGCCGCTAGAGACCCGAAATTTTTAAAGCACAATCTACTCACATTCACGGCTCTAAAATACTCATCACATTAAAGTGGAGAATAATGAACTAACAAAATGCCATTAGTTAAGACATTCCATTTAGAATTTCAGAAAAACGTAACGTAACGAGAAAAAATAAAATAATTTATATTATTTCCACAGAAATTCCGCCATCGATGCAGAAGGAAATTTATTACTCAATACTTTACGGCTTTCGACGTCAATTCAAGGCGGTGGAAATTTTGAATGAGTTTCAAACTGCATATAAAACATGCACTATTCGTAGGTAGTATCAAAGATTCCAGACTGGACATTTTTCTGTGGATGGCGAGCCTCCAGAAAGACGGCCAAAATCGTTAACCGACGAGATAAATGTGACTTTGGTGAAGCGAAAATTGATGGAGACGCACGAGGGCCACAGGAAATGGTATGTAGGGAATTGGGCTTGAATGCTATGGTAGATATGCAGATTCGATGGGTTGCCCGAATTTTGAATGAGAGTCAAAAATAGGCTAGGGTGAATTTCGTTCAATATTTTTCAAGAAAATTCGAATACGGAGAGTCTAACAACTTTAATATGTTCGTAACAGGGCACAAAGCTTGGTTTTTAAGTATGACCTGGAAACTAAACAGCAGTCCATGGTTTGGAGCCTAAAAAGAACTCATTTACATGTGAAAGCCAGGCAGCGAAAGTGCACAACAAAAGTGATGATCTCGGTTTACTCCGCTAGAGAAAAAATTGTTGCTGCTATTCGGTTAGATTTTTCTCTGACAGTAACTGCTAAATGGTATACCGAAATCTGTTTAACAAAAGTGCATAATTTGGAAATGATTTCTGGTTAAAAAATTAAGAAAAATTTAGAGGGGAAGTATTTGGTATCAATGAAAAGACAAAAAATGCGGTTAATGCTGAACTCAGAAGCTCAAAAACGTGATTTAGAGCACTGTTTTCAATAATGAATTTACCGATTTAGCAAAATGTATTGAAATTAATGCTGATTATGTGGAGAAGATAAACAATACTGAAGATTTAAAAATAAAAATTAAAAAAATATACTTTACACATCCTTTTTTGAATTGAATTTACCGAGCTTTTGCTGTTCCCCCCGCATGTAAAAAATTTTATTTAAATTATTTTCTTTCATTTTACAGATACATATTTTGCAAGTATACCGGGATCGTTTTGGTTTGAAAATCAGCATAGTTCGTTGCACGTCAACTAATTTGTCCTTTCATCAATCAGCCTAACAAGCCGCCTTACGCGCTCAGCTGTCACGTGCTCCATACGCGAATAACTAAATTGAATATTAAGTGTGTCATACGAGACGTTTCAAGTCGTGTAAGCAAACATGTTTATGCAAATATGTGGATGCATGCTGTATATATATACATATATATATATATGTATGTACATAAGTACATATAAGTATATTTGCTTTGCTATACATTTTTGGCGGCTTCGCCTCCTATTCTCGGCGTGCCCGTTAATGTGTGTTTGATGCTTTGAAATGGTAGAGAGTTTTCGCTGACTGAAATGTACTCGAAGCTGTTAGAAAAAAGAATTTATGTTATTCAATATTTCATGCCCTCTGGAGGGCGACCAACCAATGATAACCACTGACCACTCCACTCGCTTGCAATGCCAATTAATGAGTCTATTTATAAACATATTTTCCAACACACATACCTACGTTTGTACAAATAGACTCATTAATTACTTAATAAACAGTTGTCAATTTTCATTTAATACTGACAGGGCGAAAGCGACAACAAAACGCACCAGTGTTGCAGTATTCGGCAGTAAAGTCACAATACCCAAACAAATTTGACATTTAACACCGGTTACATGCCACTCAAGTTAACACAGCTGCTTACAAAAAACTAAGAAAAAAACGAGCTCAAATGTCAAATCAATAATAATAAACTCGGCAATCTCAATGAATTGTATTTTTGTTGTGGTATGTTTATAAATTATGGCCGGTTAATAATATCTGTGCGACGTATACTCTTTGATAAGCTTTTCGCTTTCACGCATTTGACAGTAATTAATTTGATTCCATTGGTTTTTATTTTTTATTTACTCTGCCACATTTCTTATTTTTATTTGTGGCATAATAGTGCTAAGTGAATACATTAAAATAAAACTGTACATTAAAGCGCATTTAAATACATTTTCGTTGATTTTTATTTATGGGCAAAACTCTAAAAGTCAAATGGGCTTAAAATGAACGCGACTGCATCTGCATGACCCAGACACTTGGCCACGAATAAATCTCGCCAATAACAATAACTACTAAAAGCAGCAGCAACCACCAGATTTTGACACCTATTGGAAACATTTAAGCTTTTAACTATTAATAGCCATACACACGCGCTGCCCACCCACCGACCTCTTCATCCGCACTACGACCTGACTCTCCCTTGGCGGTTGTTATGAAATTATAATTTATTTTAATAAAATATTGCACGTTTTACTGCTAATTAAAATATTTTGAAACCTAATTTGTATCGTATTAGTTGTTGCAGCAACCTCAATCTCACCTCCTATTGTTGTCCACGGCTGGTAGCGGCAGCCAGCCTGGCGTATACGTAACAAACTTCACATTCGTAATTTTTGCTTAATTCGCTACTTAATGCCTTAAAATGTATGTATTTGTATAATATAAATAGTTTTAAATTGCATTCCAATACTGCAAAGTTTCATATTTTCTCGCGCGAATATTTAAATTTTAAATTGAATGAAGTAGTGCAGTTGAAAGGAGACAAAAAACAGCACAAAAACCCATTGTGATTTTCCATTTTTTTCATTCAATATCCACGTCCATCAAGTTGCAGAGGTAATTTATTTGCTCCATATGTTTCCAAATATGTGCACACTCATAGCGGCGCATACGTATGTGCATTCTGCATACATTATATAAAATGTGTATGCATGCACGAAGCTACACACATCGTCCGCTGTTGACAAAAAGTATCAATTATTATGGAGTTATTAATTGCCACCGACTGAAAAACATTTCAGCACCATTTAAAATTGTTTTTAATGCGAGCGCTGCAAGTATAACTGTATTAAAAATTATAAAGAATAGTTACATTTCTATTTTTTTTTTTTTGTTGTTGTCAGCAAATTGTTCACAGATCTACAAATATGTACTACGTTTGCATGCTTCAGTGCAACTTATTGTGGTTATTTCCAGTTTTGAGATATTTTTCAATTAAATATTTAATATTTGTGGTAAAGAGTAGTGATATATTTTACAGCAAAATACGTAGATCCAAAATTAAAAACTGAAATATTATTTTGAAATGTAGACGTAGTATAGAACTTCCGAAATGTATTACTGTTCGATTATCTTTCCAAGTAAACTGTCAAGCAAAGGCGCATAATCGGGTTAGTACTAAGTAAAAATTTTCGCATTTGGTGCGAGACTCGCTGCAGTTGCCTCGTCAACAACTAGGACCACGAAGAAATTTGCCTACTTAATTAGACAAATGAACTGAAATTCTTACTGACTATGGCACAAATACGTGCTATAATATCCTGTAGCACATAATACAATATATTTTATAAGTACATTAATAAGAGCTTTAATTTTGCTATGATTTTTCACATGATTTTCCTCCGGTATCTACTAATTTAAACTAAAAAAAAACCACTACTTTTTCTCTCCTCATCATGAATTGTGTCTAATTAAGAGATAACATGGAAACATTTAAAAAAATATTCCGCTGAAAACTCAATAGTTTCTTCTACTTTCCCACATATTTTAAATTTTATTTTGATCCTTTTTTGCTTTGTTTTTGTCGCCACTCCCAATGGTATTAATTTGTTATTGATGCGCCTTTTTGTGCTGTTCTACGAATATTTTTAACGATTTTTTTTATTTTTTTTTAATTTTGTTGATAATTTTTTCAATGAAATATTTAATTTGCAGTGCTGTTTGACTGTCAAATGTTGCACGCGCGTCATTGTTGTCTTGCGGTCAGCAGCTTTCAGCTGTGATTTCACATTTTATTTTTTATTATACCTACTGACACTTTGTTGTTGCCTTTTGATTTAATTTAAAGTAATGTCAGCGAAAATTGTTTCACGCATTTAAACCGCAGGCACAGGGATTTTTAATTGATTTCTGCCTGCCTTTTCATTTGCATGCTTTCGGCCAACATTTCTATGAACTTTCATGCTTTTAAATTTACTAAACGAGGTTTTTGTTATTTAAATTCTGCAACTACTTATAATAAATAGTCCCACATTTAATCGTTTGGGGAATGCGAATACTTATTTCTTTTTTTGCAACAACTTTAGTAAATTGAAATTTGATTTGTGAGCTATTTGTATTTCCTGGCTTTTAAGTGATTTTCTCATTTAATTAAAAAATCTTTTTCTGCCCATTTAGAGTATTTAATAAACTAATTGAAATTTTTGTCAGTTTTTTAAATTAAATAAATAAATCATTGATCCAGTGCATCAATCTCCATACAAAAAAATATGGTACTGTTTTTCCATCGGAATTATAAAATTCTCACATTATTTAGAATTCATTGATAAAATTCTTAGGGCGTACATCCAATTTAAGGTGTGTTGTACTTCAAGTGAAGTGCTATGAAGTGCAGCTCCACACCAACTCCGAATGGCAGACAGTTTTTGAGGAGCTAACCTTTTCACTCTATAAGGCTCTTATCATGCCGCAGAAGTTTGGATGACGACAATATCCGATGGGGCGTCCATTGGAGTGTTTGAGAGAAAGATTGTACGGAAGTTTTTTGCATCTTTGCACGTTGGTGCCGCTGAATATCGTAGGCGATGGAATAATGAGCTGTATGAGCTTTACAACGACATAGACATAGAGCACCGAATAAAGATTCAGCGGCTTCGTTCGCTGAGTCATGTCGTACGCTGGTGGTGGCAGAGGAAGAGAAAAGCCTCTTCTACGTTGGAAAGATCAGGTGGATAAGGACTTGGCTTCACTTGATCTGTCCGTTTAGCACGAGAAAAAAACGACTGACGCGCTTTGTTAAACTCGGCCAAAATCGCGAAAAATCAGAAAGAAGAAGAACCTTGTCATGGTAGAATTTCACTCGAAGCCTTTTTTTTTTTTTTGTCGGGACAACTAGCAAGTGCAGCACTCAGACATTAATTGAGTCCATTGTACTACACTTGGATTCCCTTTAATTTTCTTTAAATCTACCCGATCTCCGAAGAAATCTGAGTAGATCTTGTGGTGCCAAGGAGCCGAGATGGTCGCTTCTTAACACATCAGTGCCAAAGACCTCAAACCTCATTCGAGCGAAGGTGGGGCAGACGCACAGGAAGTGGTCCGCCGTCTCATCCTCCTCTTCACAAGCTTGGCAGAGTACACTGTCTGAGATGCCCAACCTTTCCATGTGCTTTGCCCACAGAAAGTGGCCCGTCATCAGTCCAACCAGCCGTCTGCACTCCCCTCTGCTTAATGACAGAAGGGTTTGCGACAGTCGATCGGACATGACAGGTAACATCAGTTTTGTCCATCTGCAGCCTCTCGCAGCCTGCCAAACTTGCCGTCCTTTGTCTCATAGCCCTTCGCGTTGGCTTCCGAGCCGGAGGCAATAACCTGACGCATCAGTTGACTTTTGCAGTATTTGATTTCTGCATCCGTCAGCTGGTGGTCAGGCCCCAGTTTTCTAATCACAGCCACAGGTCGTGGACCAGCAGCCTTCTCGCTATAGGATGGCTTGGCCGCACCCTTGGATGTGCTTGGGCGAAGGTCCAGCTCCCGATCCTCCACTGACGAAGATTTCGCCGGGCAGACAACTGTGCTGGACATTTTGTCGAGGTGCCGATAGGGACGTGGCTCAGCAGAACCTTTTCCCGCCACATTGACTGGCGCCAAGACCGCGCTCGTACCTTGGGGGGTCGTGGCTCGCCCATTGGCGGCAACCACAGGGCAGGGAGGTGTGCTGCTTTCAGCCACCGTCTTTCTCCGCTTACCTCGAGAGCGAGACAACTTGGGAGTGCCCGTGCCCACCGAGGGTTCGGTAGCTTCCGTGGGTGTCACTTCCGCTGACCGAGGTCTTTTGGAAGACACAGGCGCAGAAGGGCCGGCAGAGCCACATGAGGACTTCTCCCGCATGAGCCTTGCCCGCCGCTTTCTTCTCTTCCTCCTTGCCACGCTCTTCGATTTCCCTGCTTCTTTGGGAGGTCGTGCAGCCACCGAAGAGACCTCACAACTCAGGCCCTCCGAAGCAGGGAAACGTTTCTCAGACTCTGAAGCAGAGGAGATAGCGATAGCAACCCCCGTCTCCTCCAGGATGCGCTCTCGCTCGTAGAGCTGAGAGACTTGGGTAATGGTTAGGGCCTCCAGAATCCATGCCCCTGCCGCCGAAGTGGGTGGATTGCCACTTGTGTGGATTCCACCTGGAGTAATAATACCATTGTTTCCATTACCTTTTGGTTTTTTTCGGGACTCCTCCCTAGCCAGTTTGGTTCGCGGATGGCACCCTGATTCTATGCCAACTTTGAGTCATCACACGAGTGTTGAACACACCCCATCAGGGAAGGCCACTCTTGGGATGCCAGGGCTTCCCTATCCACCACCTGGGACGCGCCCGATGGGAGATCAGGCAACTCCACACGGGACTCGAAGCCTTACTATTAGCAAATGGGGTGTAACTGCTAATAGAAACAACTTTTTCGCCATTTAATGTTTTATGCCCACAGTGGATTTCGAACACGAATGGTAGCCATGCACAGACCGACTCAACTTCAGTAGCAGATACTCGGGTATATTAATGAAAAAGAGTTTGATATGACTATTTGAAACATAGACATATTTTCCATATGATTTTGAATTGATAAAAAAAATGTTTTGAAATTGAGCATTTTGGTTTTGAGCCATCCTGTAACCTAAAGACTATTATTCGCCTACCATAGCCAACTTGTGTGAGCTTTGCGCACCGAAAGAAGGTTCGGGGTCGATCGCTACCTGTGGACAGAACTCCTCCAGCAAAATTTATAATGAATTTTTCCGATTAAAAAAAAGTTTGGTAATAACATAAAAAAAAATAAAAACGTACAAGATTTTTCGATGTTCAACCAACAATCGCTGTACGACCCGCAGGACGCATAACTCAATTTACGTGCTAAATAGTTCAAAAGTGGATTCGATTCACCTAAAATTGATTTTTATATGTTTAACGAATTTAATGAAGCTCCTATCCGAGACTTTTTAGGTATTAACTTCCAATGGAAATGATTTAAGTAACATTTTTTTTGGATTTCAAAAATATCAAATTCCTGAACCAACTGACAAGTTTTTCAAAAATCAAAATTTGATAATTTGTTTTTAATATTTTTTCCAGGTTCAACATAAAACCAAAACTTTTTTTTAGTAAAAGAACTTAACTTAACTTACTTAATTTAACTATTACTATTAATATTGGGTCATAATGCACTTTAATCTCTGATGTAACCTTTTGTGATTGACCGCAAGCCTACCATTGGAGGCTTCTTAGTTGAGTACCTCCACTGGCTGTTTGCCACTTATCACTAACGAACTATTAACTATTAATTTCTATTCAGTTTTTGTGAAGCAAACAGCTGACAGAAACCGTAAAGCAGCACAAGTGGCACGGCTCCTGTTAACAGGATTTTGGCAAGCTCAAACTTGCCACACATCGCGCCCAACTCCAACTTTTTGTGTTGCTCTCAACAACATTCAACAAAGATTTAGTAGCAGCTATTAGAAATTGCTTAACAGTTGTGCTAATAGACAATAATGACATCAAAAAGAAAATAACAAATGCAGCAGCAGTTAAAACTATAACGACAACAAAGAAAGTAATAAACTGGAATAAAAGCAGCAAACTGAAGTGTTTCAATGTGTGTGCCTTTTTTAACTACCTATGTGTACATGTATTAGTTGGTGTGATGTCAAAAATTAAGAGAACAATCCATTTAATGCACAAACGTGTAGATGAACTGAAGGCGAACAGCTGTGTTGGACAAGAGCAGGCACACACACACACAACTCATACATACACACACCAAGTGGAAAGGTATGGTGAATGTACAAGCGGATCGTTAAATTTAGTAATATTGCACACACACGCAGTTATGCTTATGAACTTACATGGTTATGCGTGTATACAAAGAGCCAAACGAAATAAATAGCGGCGTGCGGCAGTGAGACGCAAACAAGTCGAGTGAACCAGTCCGAGTCAGGCAAGCGGGGTAATGGCAGCAGGTAAAGGAGGTACGCAACGGGCAGTTGCACTTTATTTAAACTTCACTTGAGGCACACACAAACACACAGGTGTTCTGTAGTAAGACGGTGGAGTATTACCAGAACAGCGTGGCACTAGTCCTCTTTGGGACCAGTTTCCCGGCAAGGCCATTGGTTGCCACAACTTCCGCTATCCAAAGCTTCCTTACTAAATACTCCCGAAAACTTCAAGTTTGATTATTTAAATCTGAAACAAGTACTAGGTTGTTAAATAAGCTTTGCGGTTCGATAAGAAAAAAACAATTTCATGGTTTGAAAAACATTTTATTATTCAGCATAGTCTCCCTGAACATTAAAACACTGAAAAACGCTTTTGCCACATGAATTTTTTTTAAGTCTGGAAACAGATGGAAGTCGCTAGGGTGAATACGGTGCATGCTCCAACAATTCGAACTTTAATTCATGGATTTTAGCCGTTGTCAAAATGGCTGCATTGTCCTGATAAACAAAATTTTGTCTATGCCATATGGGTATTTTCCCCCTCAACTGGGGATGTTCAGAATTTATTGTTTGCCAGTTTGCAAGTAATCCACAAATAAAATTCCTTTCGCATCCCAAAAAACTGATGCAACACCTTGTTGACCGATTTCTGGACATGAACTCGTTTCGGAGCCGAAGAATCAGGTTCCACGACGCTTCAACCTCCTGTCTTGATTTAGGATCATATTGATAGACCCAAGTTTCATCCATTCTGATGAATCGACGCACAAAATTCACTTTATCCTTTTGAAAACTAAATTTAGCTGAGAAAGTCGCAGCTACGAAATGGTTAGTATGCAACTAGTATTGATATGAATTTATATTTGTATGCGTTGCAAGTTGCCCCTCCAAAGCCACTGAAATATTTACTTGATTGTGCTGCTCGTCGCATGGACGCAACATCTGCAACTATTTGGCACCGCTTCAGTCATGGACATATAGAGAGAAAAAGCATCAAACAACACTAACAACAAAAGCAGCAATATTGACTACAATAGCAACAACAACAAATTAACGCAACATTAACAATAAAGTAAAAGCGCCAAACATGCCATAAGCGAAGGCCTTGCACACCGAAAATTTCATAAGTACGCGCATATGCCAGGCAGCGTATATGAACACATACACTCGCGCGAGTAAATATGTTTCAGTGTATGTATAGTATGCATGTATGTAAAAGGACTAGCCTGAGGTTAGATGCGCTGTTGTGTGGCAGACGGCGAGCGGTATGTGACATTGGGATAAATGAAAGCAGCCAACTTCATTACATGCTTGGTTTATTCAAAACAGTCAACGTAAATTACATTACAACAACAAAGCAGGCGCACACACACGCGCACGTATGCGCAAGCGAAGCTCAGATTGTCGATGTCCGCACACATTAGCAGCAGTAGTAAAACAACAACAAAGCGCACAACAAACACACTGTTGAACGAGCAAAAAGGCGGCAGTATTACAACAATAATAGCAGCATTACTACATAAATGGAAAAAAGCAATATGCAACGCCATAGAGCAACACCAGCAGTCTCCTCCACAAAAACAACAAAAACAAAAAAACAGGGACTACAATGGAGAATCGCTGTTAGCTGTTAGTTCAACCAAAGCATGAAA
Organism: Anastrepha obliqua; assembly: GCF_027943255.1. Taxonomy (NCBI): domain Eukaryota; kingdom Metazoa; phylum Arthropoda; class Insecta; order Diptera; family Tephritidae; genus Anastrepha; species Anastrepha obliqua. Next base: position 128,925,458 of record NC_072894.1, read on the forward strand.
TAAGCATAAAATAAGTACAAGAATGGGCCATGTCGACCAGCAACAAACACCCTTTCATTCATTACTAACACGCTTTTGCTTGGCCAGGAGAGCTCCCACACATGCCTCCTATTTGTACGTATGTTACATACACCCATTTGAACAGATATATATGGATATGTATGTATGTGTTGGCTTAAGAATGTAATAAATTTTATGCGCCACATCCTTTTAAATGAGTGGTCTCTCACATAGCTGTGAAAATCGTGTGACAAATGAATGGACTATGGTAAACTTATTCCCTCATACACACATACAGACACTCATACACATGAGGCTGTTTGCATGACTTATGGCTTGTCGTTGTAGACATTTGTATTACCCAAACTGGATACTATACATGGCAAGAAAAATGGTTGCCAATTAAACTGTAGAGTGTAATCCACTCTCAGCGAGTATAAATGAGAATAATGAAAACAAACCCATCTTTTAGGGAGTATTTTTTCTCAGTGGAACATCAAATGAACATATGTACTTGCATGTCAAGTATTTGCATTTGCTTTTTGCTGTCAGTTGTCGTACTATTTTTTGGCATTAAATTAAGTTTGTCTGAGACTTTGTTATTACGGCACCAAATGACCCTTTTCTTATGCCTAAGACCCAAAAATTACGATCAAAATCAGTAGGTTGTGCGGTAAATCAAAGCGCAGAAAAACTAAGGCAGCATTAAAACAATAACAACACGTTTTCGGACAGCAAATGATAAAGAGGCAAATTAATGGGCACACAATCCTACACATCCACGTAAGCCCAAATATAAGAGTGTGATATGATGAGGGCTAAATTAGACAAACATAAATGGCTGTTTAGGGCAAGTTTTGTATCTGTGATTTTTTTTCTATAAATATCTATATAACACCGTGCGACAGTAAAAGTTATGCGGGAAACATTTCTTATGCAAGTCGAATTTTCGATATTAGGTGCGCAACTAAGTTCTCGCTGTATTTTTGAGGAGAATACAACTTTATTCTGAGAAAATGGTTACAAGTGAATCATTGAAAGTGTTACCTGGCTACCACTTTTTCCCATCTCACTGGTAGATCTCGTATACCGTCGCGGTAAAACTGTTCATCTTTTGAGGCTATCCACGGATCAAGCCATTTTTTGATGTCAGTGCTCAGCTCAATCGCATCAATTGAAGTCGATACCGATCCCCAGTGATGGTTTCGCTTAGTTTTAACAGTTCATAGTAAATAACACCAAGTTGGTCCCACCAAATACATAGCATAACCTCCGCAGCGTGAATATTCGGGCGAGGCGACGACGTAGAAGCATGACCGGGCAGTCCCCATGACTTTATTTTCTTTGGATTGCTGTAATGAATCCATTTTTCATCGCCCGTCACGATGTGATGAAGAAAACCCTTCCTTTTTTTGCCACTGTAGCAGTTGCTCACAGGAGAAACGTCGAAAAAGCGACGTTCAACATCCCTTGGTTTTAACTCATAAAGAACCCAAGTCCCCTGTTTCTGTATCATTCCCAAAGCATGTAATTGCTTGGAAATGAATTGGTGGGTAACTCCTAATACTGAAGCAAGCTGTTCTTGTGTTTGACACGGATCCTCATTGAGCAATGCCTCCAATTCAGCGTCTTCGAAGGTTTTTGGACTTCCTTCCCGTGGACGGAACCAATCTCGGCACGTTATTTCACTTAAAGCAGCATCTCCATAAACTTTTTGTAGCTCTCGATGCGCTTCAGCCGTCGTTTTTTCGAATGAAAGAGGAAAATCAACACTTCCCGCAAATGACGATTATTCGGCACAAAATCAGACATTTTCACAAAACCAAAACAAAATCGCTAATGTGTCGAAGCAATTTGTTTATTATGTGTCTAAGCTTGGTTTACGACGTTTAGGTTATGTTAGAATCGACACATGTTATAATTGGCATCTATTGACAGCATTAACACCGATAACAATGTCAGCCTTAAAATCTCTCGTGCCAATAAGTGCTACTTTGGACTAAGTAGCCAATTGAGTAGTAAAGCCCTCTCTGGACGACCAAAACTAACACTTTATAAGGCTCTCATCATGTCCGTCGTGACAAAATCCGATGAGGCGTCCCTTGGAGTGTTTGCGAGAAAGATTCTCCGGAAGATTTTTGTACCTTTACACGTTGGTGAAAGCGACTATCGTAGGCGATGGAACAATGAGATGTATGAGCTTTACTTTGGCTATGTCATATCGCCCGAATGCACACGACGGCTCTGGCTCTAAAAGTATTCAATATGATTCGAGCTGGTGGTAGCAGAGGAAAAGAAAGGCCCTCTACGTTGGAAATATCAGGTGGAGAAGCACTCTTCTTGGCTTCACTTGGTGTGTCCGACTGACGCCGGTTAGCACGAGAAAATAAAAAATAGTTTAAAAAAACTAAAAAACACGCTTTTATTGCTAATCGAACTAAAAAGTAGAAAATAAATTTTAATGACAAAGGGACCTATAATGAAGTAATAGCAAATCGAACGATCAGTCATAGTCAATTACCTCAGAACAGAACTATAACAAAAATTAAAATACGAATAGAGTAATTCAAATTAGAGTTAAAAGCGTGGGATGCATTTTGCTTCACTTTCATAACCCTCTGTACATAGGTAGTTGCCAATAGAATGATTGTAATATTTACATCCCAAGCATCCCACGCTTTTAACTCTAATTTGAATTATTCTATTCGTATCTTAATTTTTGTTATAGTTCTGTTCTGAGGTAGTTGACTATGACTGATCGTTCGATTTGCTATTACTTCATTATAGGTCCCTTTGTCATTAAAATTTATTTTCTACTTTTTAGTTCGATTAGCAATAAAAGCGTGTTTTTTAGTTTTTTTAAACTATTTTTTATTTTCTACTTTTTAGTTCGATTAGCAATAAAAGCGTGTTTTTGATTTTTTTTTTAACTATTTTTTATTTTTAGTATATGTAGGTGTTTACGAGTAATATACTATTACACAACCGCACACTAAATACTAACCTCAATGGTGGTGTGGAAACTAAAAATTCCCAATTTTTGTTTAAAAAAATACCCAATTCATGTTTCTACCGGTGTGGCAATATTGGCAAATGTTAAAAAAATGCACATTTTTCAGCGCTCTCACGAGAAAAAGAGTTTCCCATCTAGTCATCTATGCTGTGTGTTCCGAGTCGATCAGATTTTTAGAAGCCAGTGAAAATTAAGCTCAAAGATTCCGTTTTTTTACTGTAAGTGTTTTGCAAAAATTTTCAAATTCTTCTTTATCTTTTTGTTTTAAAACTGTAATTTTTTTATGGCACTCTGTATGATATCCAAAATCCTCGGTAGATTCAAAACACTTACAGTAAGTAAAATTTCAATTTAATACAAAAAAATACAGGTTATAGTTATAATATAAATTATACAGTGCTAATTTCGAAGTATTTTTCGTTAAAAACTATTATTCTTATTTTCTTATTCTTAGCCTTAACATGTCGTACAGCTGGCAATCGCTATCCTTGTTAGACTAGTAATGTTACGCGCTAGCTTCCTCTCACTGAACCTTCAATTTTTCCCATCTTTAACTGCTAGCAACCCTAACTTGCGGCCAGATTTAATTAGGTTGCCGTATATCATAATAATGAGAAAAAAATTACCTATATTTTGATCTATAACAGATCAATATACGTTATGGATGTATAAATATATCGAAATCATACCTGTTTATACCTGGCTGCGGAGAGGTGCGGCCAAGCGCGCAACGGCAACTACGGTTTTTTTAAGTCTTTATACCTATTGCAGTAAACCGAACGATATTTTATCTCAAAACTTGGTTAATTAAATTTTTCCCGCAAAATCAATTAACAATAATTTAATTAAAAATACTTTCGGCCACATTTCTACTGACACCGTGGTGAATTTTTATTCTCCTAATCATAAATGTGGGTAAAAATGTGGATTTCAGCATGTACTCGATGACTACACCAAATCTGCAGCCGGATCCCGTACTAAAAGATTTTTCATTTTACAACCAAATACACCTTACTTTTTGCCCACAGTAAAAAAAAAGAAAATATTAATCCTGGCAATCCTAATAAGGATAATGGAAAACTTTTATCAAATTATTGCATTGTCATCGGTCCTTGATAGGTATGCAAAATTTCAAGTCGATCAGATTTTTAGAAGCCAGTGAAAATTAAGCTCAAAGATTCCGTTACATACATGCATACAACCCGTCCTAATAAAAGTGTGTTAAAAACGGGTTTTTAAACTCGGCCAAAATCGCGTAAGCGGTTATCGCACCAATCAAGAAGAAGAAGAAAAGAGCTGTAAAGATGTCATCGCATAAATTGTAAAATTTTAACTATTTGCTTTCTTGCAACAGCGGAGAGCTTTTCACCACGCTATGGACCTAAGGGCCAGTTTTCCAGTGCTAGTTAAGCTGCGGCGTATTTTTTAAACTGAATTTAAGCTTGCAAATCGGGCGATTAAGCAAAATGAGTACTTTTATTGCCATGGGTATAACTTTTATATTTATTTATTTTATATTTTTTTCACTTAATTTTTTTCGAAATGTGTTAGTTTAAAAAATATGTAAAAAAACGAGAGTCTATAAAAAATTTTAAAATTTTGATGATCTTTTAAGCTAAAACAGTTTTTTGGCGATATCTCGAAAAGAAAGAAAAAATCATGTCGATTTTTTAACTCAAGTACTATTTTATGCAGCAGATAGGTGCTCTGGTTCTTGGGTAAAAACAAATCATAAAATATTTATAAATCTGTGAATTCAAAAACGGGCACAACTCTAAACAAACTTACTTTTTTGTTTATTGGGTTTACCAACGATAAATATTTTATGAAATTTTACGAGTCATGCAGCTCACTAAATACTTTTTTGGGGTAGAATTTATTTGTATTGTACCTGAATTGATGTTTCTGACAATAGTTAATGGGAACTTTTGTTTTTCTTACACTTTTCGAGGTAACCAAAAAAAAAATTCCCGTGCAAACTCACAGCAAAAAATTATGGTATTTATAGAGCACACAAGAATGTACTAATTTTGAATTTACATGTGGGCAATAATTGTACAAATAACAACCATAATAGCAATCAACAACACTAATGAAAAAAGAGTAACAAGAGAGGGGCAACGGCCATTGTTAGCTCATATTAATTTTTGCGCCCTTAAATACTAAACCTAAAGCGAAATAATAAGAAAATATGTACATATTGCACAAAAGTATGAGTAGGCAGGAAGTAAAGTAATAAGCCGGAAAATGGTGCTGAAATAAAAAATACGGGTGTAAGGAAAATGAGAATATAAGTCGTATGGACAACATACCAGTGACTAAGGTACGCCCTCCTTGCGCGTAGATTCCCTGAGTACTTCAAAGCGCACGCTACGATTTTTGTGCTCGATATGGGTTTTTAACATTGCAATATTTGCTGGCTTGCCGTTTCTTTCAACAAATCTAGTTTCGCGAGCAGCTTGACATTTTGCATCTTCCTCATGAAACTAAAAGTCATTCATTTCTTCGTCACACACCTTTGATAAGCTTTATACCGGTCCTCATGTGACGTCTTGACAGTTCACAGCTTGATTTACTGCATTTTCCAAGCAGTTTGTCTCGATTATGCTTTCTTCCCAAACTGCAAACTACACGAAACAGTGCTTTGATAAGTCCCTTGGGGATTAGTGTCGCTGCGTAAACACGCAAAAACACGCATAGCCTTCTGCTCTGAAATATGCCATAACACCATTCTAAGAATGCCCAACACATCACCTTCTTCCCATTCAATTAAGAACTGACTTAGAATACAACTCCTTCAACAGGAGGTGACTAATGGAGTAGAGTGGGAAATCCCCCTTCAGCTAGATAACGGATTAAGCTGCCTTATTTTTACTCCTATTTCCACTCCTCATGATTTCTTTATGAGCTATTGTAACGCCTAGTTGAAGAGGGCAGTCTAAGGGAGAGCACTCGCTTCTGTCTTTTCATTGAAATTATTATAAATAACTGAGTGATACCCTTTGCTGCATTGAAAACTAAAGGCTGATTCAAGAGTAATGTAGATTTTTATTTTTTTCATTTTCATACGATTGGAACTGGAAGTCACGTACTCAGTTGAACAATGCGTTTCGTGATTTTTTCGCTACCAAGAAAGACTACTTCATTTGGAATACTGAAAATCCACATATCAATAATTAAAAGCTTTTGAGCTGGCAAAGTCAGCGGACTGTACCATTTCGAAAATAATGCCGGTAAAGCTGTTACGACGAACGGTGAACCTCATCGTGAGGTATAAGCAAACTTGTTATGGTCTAAATTAGAAGACAGTGACAGTGACAACATGCGGCTTCAGCAGACGGTGCTACCTGCCACATAGCGCATGAAACAAATGGCTTATTACAAGCAAAGCTGCTAGAACGCATTATCTCACGAATCACCGATGTTTAGGAGCACTGAGATCTTGCGATTTGAATCCATTGGACTTCTTTCTTTGGGACTTTGCGAAAAATATGGTCCATCTCAGAACACCCGAGACGACTGCGGAGCTGAGGAAAGAAACCGTGCGCGTTATAAACAATGTACAGCCGAATTGTGCCAAAAAGTCATGGAAAATTTTGATATGCGTACCTGTATTGTGAGAGGATTAATGCGTTTCATACAGAAATGCCATAGTTTTAAATCTAATTTAATAGTTTTTAATCTCATTTTTTATAAGATGAAATAAATAAATGAAATCATTTTTAAAAAGTTTGTTAGGTTTTATATCTACTCTGTGGGCAAAAAGTAAGGTGAATTTGGTTGTAAAATGAAAAATCGTTATTTATTCTTGTAAATCAATTTCATCCCCTTCAAAATAATCCCCTCTCGATGAAATACTCGTACACTTATGCCAACGATTTTCCAATCGCCGAAACATGCGAAATAGTCCATTTCCGGTATAGCCATCAGCACCTTCTTCGATTCAGCTTTTATCTCCTCAATCGACTCGAAACGCGTTCCCCGGAGTGGTCTCTTGAGTTTTGGGAATAGCCAGAAGTCACACGGAGCCAAATCAGGCGAATACGGTGGTTGCGGAACGATATGCGTGGAATTTTTGGCGAAATGGTCACGAAGAACGAGTGCAGTGTGAGACGGTGCATTATCGTGATGCAAAAACCAAGAGTTGTTGGCCCATAATTCTGGTCTTTTTAGACGAATTGCTTCACGTAAATGACGCATAACGCTCAAATAATATTCCTTATTGACAGTTTGGTCAGGTGGAAGGAATTCATAGTGCACCACACCACGAAAATCGAAAAAAACTGTCATCATGACCTTTATTTTTGAACGACTTTGACGTGCTCTTCTCGGTCTGGCCTCGCCTTTAGCACGATATTCGCTTGATTGGTAGGTTATTTCAGGAGCGTAAGCATAAATCCAAGTCTCATCTCCCGTAATGATGCATTTGAGCTTGTCCTGATAGTCTGAAAGCATTGTTTCACACACATCAACGCGATGACTTTTTTCCAAGAAATTGAGAGTTTTCGGTACCAAACGAGATTTGACTTTTCGTAGGCCCAAATGGTCTTTCAAAATGCGATCTTATTGAATCACCCTGTAAAACTTGTTTTCCCAGGATGTACACGGAAGTAAGAAATACCCAAAATAAAAAATATTATTTCCTCATTATTTTTTTCAGCAATAAAGCACGTGTGGGAATACACAGGGTGGTCCATACAGTGAATCACCTTTTTAAAGAAAAATGAGCCATTGATGCCAACGCTCCAAAATCCATACCAAACTGTCACTCTCTGTGAATGCATTGGCTTCTCGAATATGACGGGCTGGTTTTCGCATCCCGAGATGTGGCAGTTTTGTTTGTTAGCTTAGCCGCCGAGTTGCAAGTAGGTTTCGTTCGAAAAAATTATTTTCACTTATTGACAATAAAAGCACTGTTTGGGCTACACAATATTGATCTGTCAGATAAATTTTCAATACTTCTCAAAGTTGTTCAAGTCTAAAGTATTTCATTTCATTCTGGGAAGATACTTTCAGCTGCTAAAATATCATGTCCATTATATGGACCACCCTGTATATGCTCACCCGTACAGAAGCAATTGTAGGTTTCATAAATAAAACGTCAATTACTCTTTACACCAAAAACAATGTGCATTTGCCTTGATGAGTTCAACACCACAACCGCGCCCCTGAGCACTCGAATGCGCACTTAAACTGCTACAGTTTTGTTTAATAAGTATATTATTTCAACTATGCATTTTACTTTTTTCTTCGCGATTAATTTTTTTGGTTTTTTGTTTCTTCCTTTTTTCTTTTTTCTTTTTTGTAAACAGCTTAGGTATTTTTATAAACAAACGTATGCCCATTAAGTTCAACATTAAGCGGCGATCTAGAAGGTGAATAGCTGAATTAATTATGCTCACACTGATGATTATGCGCTAATATGACAATTACCCAGGGAGCATACCAAATACGATCGTTGATAAGGGTGAAAAAATTACAAAGCACTACAAAGAAGCCGGAGGAAAAATAAAAAAGAGTAAAGTCAGCTAGTCGCTCTACTCGGCGCTTCTGTGTGAATAATAACATTACGAGTGTGAAACAGCATACATAATTGATTTGGAAATACGTCACGTAAATGGCATTAAACGTAGCAGCAGAAGCCGCAAATACAAAAAAAATTAATGCAACAATATATTCATATCCCACAAATAATGATTTGGGCACAAAATGAGTAATCGAAAGCCCAAAGTCAACAAGCCATTAAAGTATGATTTGATAACCTCAAGCAGACCGATAGCGCCACTCCACGCGCCCCTCCTCCTTAAGCTGTGCATAGTTCGAGAATTCGAAACTCAGTTTACTGCTGTTATAAAAGCTAAAATCGAATTATTTCGCAACAACAGACACTGCAGCAACGCCGCGGTAGAAACTTAGAACACAACCACAGGAAGTCCAGTTTGGTACAAAAGCAATTGAAAACAGTTCACAATGTTCAAGCCAGCCATCGGTTTGCTATTGCTAGCTGCATTGTGCGTAGCCGAGGTGCCAACGCGTCTCCGCTCTGCTGCACGCCGTCCAAGTGGCGCCCGTGTACGTTTCCTTGCACGCCAACAGGCAGCACCCGCGCCCGCACCAACTGGTTATCCTGCCGCAGGCGTAACGCCTGAAATTCCATTTGACTTGCCCTCATCAACTGTGAAGCCGGAGGTGACCTACTTGCCACCGGACAACACCTATGGTCCGCCACCACAGCCTGCTGCTACTTATGGCCCGCCTGTGCCACACAGCACCTACGGACCACCAACCGAAGCGCCTGCCTCACCTGGCGTACCAGACGCTACATATGGTCCACCTGACAACACTTACTTGCCGCCTGTGGAAAGTGCCACCGAAAGCGATGTGGATTTGGAAATTGATGCGGAGGAGGAGGCCACAGTTGAAGAGCAACAGCCAACTGTACCGCAATCGGATGTTGTAGATCAGCCACAGAATGAAGTAGAGGCACCCGCTGAAGAAGAGGATATTCTCGTCGCGGTTGCTGACGACGGTTCCGTCATTGCGGTTAGCAACTCTTTTGACGCGCAGGACTCTGAGGCAGAGCAGCCAGCGCGTTTGGTTTTTCAGCGCTTCTCACAAGGTAAACGCCATACACCTGCTAACGCGCCCATCCCAGCGCGTCTGGTGAAGTTGCGTCGTGCGATGTCAGCCAAGGTGCAACCACAGCCACAGAGTTTCCTATTCGCCTCGCGCTACACCACCTGGTAGTGTGTCAAAGCATCGAAGGGAGACTTAAGTGCAGTGTTAGTACAATTTTGTTTAAATTAAAAAATTAACTTCCATAAAATAGTGCAATCAATGATTTTTTTATTTTACGAATTTTCTTGGAGAAGGCAAATTCTACGCCGTACTGAGGCAAAATGTATTCTTACTTTAAAAACGATTTGTAAACATTACACTAAGCTGAAACGAAAACACGCAAATTGAAAAATAAGCAGGCCCCGCAAAATTCAAGCACTTTTTGCTGTGCTCGCCTCTTCGGAAGAAAGGACACAATTTTGAATGTGTCCAGAAAGTCTATAAGCTAGGAAAAAATTGGAATAAAGCAGTTGCAAATGGATGAGCATCTAAGTAGTTTCTTGGGCGCCATACAAACACTCGCAAATCACCTCACTGCTTTCATTCATGTTCAAATGTGTGTATGTAGGTGTGTGTGCGTATATGTGGATAAGCAGCAGCAAGTTCTGCCACATTTGCATACGCTAGGAGTGCGAACGGAGTTCCTCTCCATGAGCTTTTTCCATGGCATGTTCAACACGCTTAAATACATACACACATACGTAATTGGCCTTTTAAGAAGAGCAATTTCTTAGGTGGATTCTACACATTGAATAGAATTTGCGAGGCGTGTTGATAGACGATTGGTTGCCTAGCGATTTCAAGTACTGAGATTTCGGCGGATTTCGAATCGTGAACACTTCGAGCTGCCACATAGAAGCAGCTTGCGAATAGTTTTAATAGATGATGTGGAATGCAAGCAATGATAATTTTAGACAAAAATTTTTTTAGAGCTTTTAAAATTTTTCCAATTGTACTTCTTTTCGCATACGAGCTCATGCTTGTGCTCGCTACGTAATAAGAGGACAATAATGTCTAACGGTTATGGATGACTTGTAGTAGGATATCCATCCTGGATATCTATCCAGGTGCTTGCAGGTAAGTTCTCCCTGAAAATATTGCAATAGCATTTGAGTAGAAAAAATTTAAATAAAACAAATGCCTGCTGGATGTGCGTAGTATGCTTTGTTGTCGCGAATGGCAAAGTTTGAGTCGCAGAAACCCATATTTCACACACTGTATAAACTAATGTGCTTTTAAAATGTTTGCCCATGGAAAAAATCCTTGAGAAATATAAGGAAAATTTGCATGCAAGTGACGGTATTGCTGCGATTGCCATTTGCTCGAATTAGCTTTACCACATCCTTATGTCCTGGCAGTGCATTAAGGATGTGGGACAACAAAAGCACAGCAAGGACAAAACGAAAGAACAAATCACATTAGCAAAAGTAGCTGCTGAATTAATTTGCATAACAAGAATTTAAAAAGTAAGTAAATGCAAACCAGTTTGTCTCACAACCACACAACTGCATAGCCATATCCCACATTTCTCTTCTTCTTCTTTTTCTTTGCTAAATCTTAAGGCATGGCTTGAACAATTGCTTGTGCATATGTGTGTGTGTTTGAATGGAGATTGGTCAAATACGGCTTGTAATGTTCAAGGCATATTTAGCAAGGTAATATATAAAATCTGCGGCAACATTTCTTGGCCCTTAATTGGATTTTGGCCAGCTTGTTTCACACGTTGCTACTCACTGGGCTTTCTTAGGTGGTACATTAGCAACCTGACGCCATGTCTTGTAGTTGGCATGAGTATAAGCCAAATAGTCAGCCGCCAAATGTAAACCGCCGAATAGCCTACAAAATACACCTACACAGACGCACATACCTACTTAGTCCACATAATGCGTGCTCCGGTCATTTTCGGTCAAGATGAAAGGCATGAAAGTCGCACGTGTTGAAGTGTGTTGAAGCAACATTAAATACGTGACCAACTTAGGAAAGATTTTGGCATTTCACTTACTGTGCCCGAATACACCAACAAAACCGACAATACACCTTCACATCAACGACAACCGTTGGCGAAATGAATGGCCAAAATAAGAAATATAAATGTCTGCATATGGCAATTCGACACTCAAGCCTGTGTATGCATTTATGCGTATGGGTATGTGCGTATATGTGGCCAAAATAACCGCTTAAGTCGACTTAAGAAAGAGCTGACTTACATACACTTCTGTATTCCACCCACAAAATTATGTACGAATATTTACGTGAAGCCCCTACATCCCTAAGTCATTAATGAAAACATATTGGCTTTACTTGTTGGCTCCTGTATAATATACAGTTACATAAGGAATTTTCTCTAAGGCATAATTTCCCATTTGCTTGGTACTACAGACGGGTGTTTCCCTTACTAAGAACAACGTAAATGGTCAAAGTTGTATTCAATTAGCGATAAAAGTGCTGAATGCTGGTGTAGTGGCGCGAATGCTTAAGGCTTCGGATTAAGATTTTGTGTACTAATGGGCTTGACAGCAAGACGAAATTCTTTAATGTACGGAATCCCATATGAAAGAATTGAGACGGTGTGGCCAATACAGACCGTTTTCCGGCTCTCAGCGAATTCGACAGAATTAGCTGATGCGCCGACGTAACAGGGAATGTGCTTCCGAAAAAACGGAGATTGTATTAGAGATGGGCAAAAAGTAAGGTGAATTTATTTGTCAAACTTCGCGGGATTAAAATTTCGCTCTAGTTATTTTTTTCATGAGTTGGCAGCACTGTTCATAACATCTGAGCCAACTTTCCTGTGAATGTCATTATCAGCAATATATTTTCGCTTGTGTTTACCAAACGACCAAGAGTGCATTTTTCGATTTTTACAATGTCTGATTTGATTGAGCAGAGAAGGGCCATCAAATTTTGTTTGCGGAATGAAATTTCGGCTGCGGAAACGTTTAGCATGTTGCAGAAGGCATTTGGTGATTCGACCATGGCGCAGAAAAATGTGTATAAGTGGTACAAAGACTTCAAAGAGGGTCGAGAACGTGTTGATGACTTGGAGCGCTCCGGACGACCATCGACGTCAACAGATGACCAACACGTCAATAAAGTGAAGGAGTTAGTGCTCAAAAATCGTCGGTTGACCGTTAAAGACCTTACTGATATTATCGGAATATCAGAAGGATCTGTGAAAACACTTTTGAAAAACCATTTGGGCCTACGAAAAGTCAAATCTCGTTTGGTACCGAAAACTCTCAATTTCTTGGAAAAAAGTCGTCGCGTTTATGTGTTTGAAACAATGCATTCAGACTATCAGGACAAGCTCAAATACATCATTACGGGAGATGAGACTTGGATTTATGCTTACGACCCTGAAACAACCGACCAATCAAGCGAATATCGTGCTAAAGGCAAGGCCAGACCGAAAAGAGCACGTCAAAGTCGTTCAGAAATAAAGGCCATGATGGCAGTTTTTTTCGATTTTCGTGTTGTGCTGCACTATGAATTCCTACCACCTGGCCAAACTGTTAATAAGGAATATTATTTGAGCGTTATGCGTCGTTTACGTGAAGCAATTCGTCTAAAAAGACCAGAATTATGGGCCAACAACTCTTGGTTTTTGCATCACGATAATGCACCGTCTCACACTGCACTCGTTCTTCGTGACCATTTCGCCAAAAATTCCACGCATATCGTTCCACAACCACCGTATTCGCCTGATTTGGCTCCGTGTGACTTCTGGCTATTCCCAAAACTCAAGAGACCACTCCGGGGAACGCGTTTCGAGTCGATTGAGGAGATAAAAGCTGAATCGAAGAAGGTGCTGATGGCTTTACCGGAAATGGACTATTTGGCATGTTTCGGGGATTGGAAAAATCGTTGGCATAAGTGTATTTCATCGAGAGGGGATTATTTTGAAGGGGATGAAATTGATTTACAAGAATAAATAACGATTTTTCATTTTACAACCAAATTCACCTTACTTTTTGCCCACAGTAGTATACGAAAAAAATCAACACATCTCCGTTCATGGTGGTTCGATGCCATCTGAGCAATAACTGTTCAAACGAGTGTGTGAATACATGTGAAATGATCGGGCAGAATTCGACTGCCGAGTCCCTTGTGACGCGGCTGTCTAAGTTCGCCCTTTACTTCACCACAGTTATTGGCCAAACCATGTGAATCTATCATCCTTGTATGGAATCGATCCGAATGAATTTCTTTCTTTTCTTATTATTTGCCCACTTTCCCCCTCTTTTTCTTCTTTTCCCCCTCATTTTCTTTTTCTTCCTCTTTTTCTGCTCCTGAATTGCCGCAATACGATTTGTGTCATTAGAAAGGGATTTCCTCCTGAATTTAAGGCAGTCCATGTTATTCGTGTCATACTGATTCCCTAATCAAAACCAATCGGAAAAGCGCTGATTGTTAGATGAGTGTACTTGGGTACCTCGAATCGATCTCTTTCACCATCAAACCCATTCCTTTTGTAACTTTATCAAATTTATAGAAGACACAAAACACTGGGCTTTTGGTGAAGCCCAGGATGTAGATATCAGCAGTACATGCCAGCAATTTTAAGGTCTTGTAAACCAAGATGCGTCCAGCTCTGTTCAATTCTACACCTTTGACCATATTTTCCAATACCAATTAAAAAATTACTCAGTTGGCGCCACCATGTCTCAAGCCTCGCTTAGTATCAGTGAAGCAGTTAACTTCCTGACCAGGTCTAAGACTGACAAAATCCGGTAGATAGTAAGCTGGCTGATTTGGCGCTAGTTGACGTCCAAATATACTTACCAGAATCAATTTCATTGTTGATTGCGCAAAACACATTTAAATTGTGAATTGTTAATTCTGGTTGTATTTTCAGTTCTTGGAACAGCTCAGAAGTTGTCGCTCAGTTTTTGCGGCATTGTTGTTCTATATTTGCGTGGTGAGTTGATTTTGTCGCCCCGATCAGCCATTCGTATTATCTCTTTCTTTTTGATTTCCCCTACTGATAGCATGCAGTAGAGTTGAAAAATTGCTCTCTCCTCATAAGTTATGTACACTGTTTAGAATTACTTTTAGAATTACCAGATTATCGCTTAGGCCATAAAATCTTCTGTAAATCGTTGAACTTTCTGTTCAATTTCTGTTGAATTTTTTGGCACTCCCCAATGCCACCTTCCGGTTTTTTTGTATTTTTTTGATTTTTTTTTTTTTGTAAAATGGTTATATATTCTTCTCTTTTCTGGCCACAAGACATTTCAATTGTGTGCTTAAAAATATCTGATTATCCACCTTCCACTCTACTACACTAAAGCTACGTGAAAGCCTTCACTTCCAACAGTCTGCTTTTACTTCCGCTCGAATTTCATCCAGCCAATCCATCAAATTTGTTCAGCAATCATAAAAATACCTTTCATTTCAAGGATAATCTCCCATTTTACGACCAAGGACATGGGCATTAGCGTGATTGTAGTGGCAAGTGTATGTGGGAAGCGAGTCTATTCACATACACAAGTGCGCATACGTTCGTTCAAGCACAACTTGTTTATGGCGATGCACTCGTATGCAATTGCTTAAGCATATAAAGTGATATTCTAACCAGCTTAATCTTTTTCTGAGAATGCAAACAAAACTCTATCTTCTGCTCTATTTCCTTTGGTTAAATATGTTGAATGAAAAACGGGCACAAGCACGAGAGGATTTTTTAAAACGTGGAACCGTATGTCCATCAATATTCTGCTAGACAAATGTTAGCGTCGCACAGTGTTTCGACTACGAGAAGGTACGTGGAAAAAGTCATGGTGACGGTTGATAGAAAAAAACTGTTTTGCTTAAAGAAAAAAATTTGAAAGTCATTAAAATGCATTCACTCTCCCTCTCTCTCAACGAACGGAACATTTTCAGAGGAACAATAGAATCGGCGCGATATCGTCCAATGAGTTTATTTGCGTTTGGTTGTGAGCCATTCATTACCAAGTGTTATTTTTCCAACTCTAATCAATGCTTTAAGTGTCATGAATTTTTCATGTGTAGGCATTTATCATTCTTTTGTGTTTTTGTGCATGCTTTAGGCTACTAGAAAAAACAATCCGTTCCTCAGGTCTTGAAATTAACTAAATGTGAGTTTTAGAGAATTTTTGTTTTTTTAGGCGAGTTTTAGAGAATTTCATGCAGGTAATACAAAATTCGATTTTTTCGGATGAATTTGCTAATATATAATATGTAATCCTTGCTTTTCTTAATTTTCGTTTCTTCAGCTTCAACTTTTCGCAAAACGAATTTTTCGGATTTTGGGTTTGAAATTTGTGAATCATGTTTAACCGCTTTCGTTACTGCTAGTCTTGTACAATTCTTCCGATTTTTACTAAGTCCTTTATTTCCTTTAGGCAGGTAGGTGAAATGGCTGAAATATCACTAGTAGCACTAAAGCCGTTTTGATACCATTATGAGACCTCCAACTGGCAAATATCTACAGCAAGCCAAAGCTGTTGATATAATGGAGAAGATTGATGGGATTCAGGTTAGCGCACTGCCCCAGGATGTCAAAGGAAATAGCACCCAGTGACCTTAACAGTCTAGCTGCCAAACCCGGATATTTACAAAGAAAGTGCGCTACAATCTGCTTCTCTGAAAGGTCCCCACAGCTTCTGCAATGGAAGTTAAATGGTAACCCTAGCTTTTCCGCGTGAGTGCGGATCGTCCAGTGACCGGTAAATACAGCTACGAGTTTGGAAATTGAATTGAATGACGCTGAGCCCCAGGACTTTCTAAGTCCTCCATCTATTAAAATGGAGCTAAAGGGTTTTCGAACTAGCACATGAAGAAATGGAGCTCCATCTTTTCTGCGCTTTCCTGAAAAATAGCTATTTGGATTTTTTTTTTAATAAATAATTATTTTTTAGTATCAGAGCAGACAATACCCGTATTTGTTGCTTGCGATCCAACTTTTACTGCCAAAACTATCCAATAAAAAATCAGCTATTCATTAATCCGCGGTGGTGTGCGTCTTGACGTTATTCCACAAATGGACGGACCTACAGTTTCAAGCCGATATTTTTCATGAGAAGCTTTCTCATGGCAGAAATACAGTCGGGGGCTTACCATTACCTGCCTGGGGGCGGCCGCTATGAGAAAAATGCGTTTCTAATACCTTCTACTCAAATATGAACGAGACGGTATCAATAAAACGGTCCGCGGATGACATATGGCAAAAATTAATTTTTTATTTTTTGGTAGGACTGTTATAAGCTTACATGGCAAATTTCAGCGTGATATGTCACATAGTTTGTTTTCTGTGCTACTGTAAACAAGTCAAGCTCGAATGTGTTCTTCGAATTCTCTTTTATGACTTCGATTGTCTCAAAATGTTTTCCACGGAGCGGCAACTTGAGCTTGGGAAACAGGAAAAAGTCACATGGAGCCATATCAGGCGAATACGGTGCTTGCGGAACGATATTAACATTATTTTTGTTCAAATAATCGCGAACAAGACGTGATGTGTGAGCTGATGCATTATCGTGATGCAAGAACCATGACTTGTTGTCCCACAATTCCTTCCTTTTAAGACGAATGTTCTCGCGCAAATGCTTTAAAACGTTTAAATAATATTCAGCGTTAACCGATTTTGCGATGTGTGCGATTTTCAAGCACAATTTCCTTTACTTTTCCGATGTTTTCGTCGTTTACTGATGTTGCTGGACGACGTTCATGAGGCAAGTTTTCAACCGATGTACGGCCCTCTTTGAACGATTTGTACCACTGGGAAACACGTGCACGCGATAGAGCAGAGTCCCCATAGGTTGTCTGCAATATTTTTAAGGCGTCTGAAGCCGAAATTTTGTTGGAATAACCAAATTTCAAACAAATTCTTTGTTCAACTTGAATTTCCATCGTTAAATTCGAAGAACACACTCGAGCTTGACTTGTTTACAGTAGCACAGAAAACAAACTATGTGACATATCACGCTGAAATTTGCCATGTAAGCTTATAACAGTCTTAACAAAAAATAAAAAATTTAGTTTTGCCATATCTCATCCGCGGACCGTTTTATTGATACCGTCTCGTTCATATTTGAGCAGAAGATATTTGATGTTCATGCACAGAGATTCGAACCTACGCACTCTCGAACGGTAGTCACACACCAGCCCATTCGGCCACGGCGAATGATTACAATAGTCAAAAAGTAATGCACTATTTAACACCGCTTAACCACTGTGCGTTGTTTATTTTTCAGTATTTCCTATAATTTTATTTTTTTTGGTTTTTTTTATTTGATTTTGCATTATATTTGGAAATCCCTGCAAATTGTTTGTGCCGAGGCCATCACATTAACCACAACTCCATTGAGCTTGGAACATAACTCAACAATTTCAATGCAAACAATCAAACTGCAATTTTTCTATTTTTTCTTCCACACAATTGCATTTCTTCGTAAAATGCACGTGGCAACGTGGCATACAATAACAAAACAGGAGCAAAACCTTCTCAAAAGTCGGTGAATAATGCACTACAAAGCAGCAAATAAATTCAACATTAGCCAACAACATCATCGTCTACTTGGCCGTCTAAGCAAACTGACAGTTTGTAGAAACCCCGGAGGTTTGGCTTTGGTGGCGTCGGCGTTGCCGGTGGCGGTGGAGGTGCCAGCCAGTGTTCGTCGCATACGAACATTTGTTAACAGACACTTGTGCATGGGTTTACAGATATCCTTGTAGCGCCGTGTAGAAGGATATGCAAAAAGTATCGCACCAAGGGCTACATATCACGCTACAACGGCGGTAACATCAAAAACAAAAACAACAATAGCACTACTAGAACAGCTGCAATTGTAGTACAAGTTACGCCACAAACCAAACAGACAGCCAACAGACAGAGGAGCAGACATAGTGTAAGACAGGATATTCGAGGATACGCCCAGACAAGCCAATTGACGTGGCAAATGTTGCTACATATCGCTGCTATCACCACCAAGGAGGCGGACATTGCTTTGGTGCGAGTCCATGTCATTAAAGTAGGTACTAAGCGGATTCATATACAATAAAAAAGTCTACATACATACATACGAATGTAAATATGGTCTGTCTAAGATGTTTACGAGACTACATCGCTGTGGTGGTACAGATTGTTTTGCAAATGGTGTATGTTTACGTGTACATTGTAGATATGATCGGAGTCTCGTAATCTATACTTTGATTAGCGGAGACATAGATGAAAAATTTTAATAGAAATCACGAAATATTTGTATATGTTTGACTAAAGGGTGTTTTTTAGAGGTTAGGTTTTCAAGATGAAATAAAACGTATATAATTTAATGTTATGGCCAAGAATTTAGCTTTATTATAAAGATAAGGGTTTGCCATTATGTTTTAAAAATGATTTCGGGCAAGTGGCCGCCGCGGCTGGCTCGAATAAATTCCAGCCGAGAGGCCCAATTTTCGACCACTTTTTGCAGCAATTGGGACCGTATGTCAGCAATAACGCGCCGAATATTCTCTTCCAAGACGTCAATCGTCTCGGGCTTATCTGCGTAGACAAGCGACTTCACATAGCCCCACAAGAAATAGTCCAGCGGTGTTATATCGCATGATCTTGGAGGCCACGCCACAGGTCCACGGCGCGAGATAATGCGCTCACCAAAAGTTTCCTTCAATAAATCGATTGTTGCGTTGGCTGTATGGCTGTATGGCATGTAGCGCCGTCTTGCTGGAACCAAAGGTCGTCCACATCAACATCGTCCAATTCAGGCACAAAAAAGTCATTAATCATGGCTCTATAGCGCTCTCCATTGACTGTAACATTATGGCCGGCTTCATTTTTAAAGAAATATGGACCAATGATTCCCTCTGCCCATAGAGCACACCAAACAGTGACTTTTTGAGGATATAACGGCGTCTCAGCAATGGTTTGTGGATTATGTTCACTCCAAATGCGACAATTTTGCTTATTGACATACCCATTCAACCAAAAGTGAGCTTCATCGCTGAACAAAATTTTCTTGTGATGCGTCGCGCGAACCGAACCATTATTTTCGTAATAAATTTGCACAATTTGCAAACGTTGTTCAGGTGTAAGTCTATTCATTATGAAATGGCAAACCAAACTGAGCATAAATCAAGTGACAGCTGTCAAAAAGACCATCTACGAAAAAAGTAGTGCCAACTTGAAAACCTAACCTCTAAAAAAAACACCCTTTACATTGTAAAAGAAAAAAAAGTTGTTTGCTGTAAAAAGCTTAATATGTCCCAACCAGCACGGCTAGTTACCCTCGTAGACCGACTATTTTAAATCTGGTTGTTTTCTCAGAAGATTGCATGCCTGCTTTTCAGAAAGGCTTTCAAGTCCACGCTTTTTATACGGATTTCTTTTGCTTTTGACAGAGTTTCGCATTCAATCCATTTTAAAAGCTTAGCATGCCTTGGCTTCCATTCCGCATTTCTCCGTTATTTGGATTACTATCTGTATTCAATCGTAGATGTGTTGTTGTTGTTGACAATCATGAGTCATATCCCTTTATTGCGTCATATAGAGTCCTAAAAGGTAGTACTTTGGGTCCTTTGCTATTTGTCTTGTTTAGTAAAGACATAAAAATTGTTTTTTTACTATTTGTAGATGACCGTAAAATCTATTCTATTGCAAAAAACTTATCTGATTCATAAATGCTCCAAAATGAGATTGGTAAGGATCTTTCTTCGTGGACTAGTAATCAACAATTTTCAAATATTCCGAAATGCTACCCCTTTACTTTCGCCAAGTGTTTTTCTTCTTTGAAGACATCTTAATTTATCTCTAACTGTTGTCAGTGAAATATTGATTTTTGATGCCAAATTCACTTTTACTTGTCGTATTAATTATGTAAGTTCGAAATCTCACGCCACATTAGCGTTTGTAAGGCGCAACAGTACAGAACTTACCAGACCTTCTACTTTTAAATTTCTCCAAACATCATTTGTTCATTCTAAAGTGGAATATGCATCCTTCATCTAGAAACCTTATCATGCCCGTCGAATGAAACATACCCAAAGAGTTTTCATTGGCTTTGCTCTACGTTCCCTTCGTTTTCATGGCCCAGATCCTCATACTGTTCCAGATGCCTGCTTATCAACTTGAAATCTCTGCAGGTTCAGCGATCTATTTTGTCTTCATCTTCGTCTTTGATATTATTCGAGGTCTTGTGTATTACCCCTCCCTTCCAAAGGGGAGGAGGGGATTTTTCTTCTAAACACTCTGTCATTAAATTTCTTAATATTGTCATTTAATATGCTTTGTTATATGTATTTTTCTTAGAGATTAAGATTATTATTATTATTAGAAGGCCATTACACACTGCGACCAGAGCTGATCTATTGTGAAAGGCCTATTTTGTAACCCTAGAGTTTTAGGCTTTTTAAAAATTTTAGCACAATTTTGGGTTTGTTGTTCCAAAGATTGCATGGAGATACTACGATACCACCAAGGTGATGAAGTCTCTGTCTGCCCAACGCAGGACATTCACAAAGCACATGCTCTGAGCTTTCTATGTCCATTTCGCAAAAGCGGCAGACATTGGTCTCAGATAGACCAATATTATTTAGATGATACCTCAGGCTGCAGTGACCTGTAAGATATCCTGTTAAAAGACGCAGATCTACTCTGTTTAGTGAGAGAAGTTTGTCAGACATTCCTTTGTTGGGACTTAGGAATAGTTTGGCTTGACGCTGACCGGCACAGTTTAGCCAGTGTGCGGCAAGTTTTCTTTCTTCCCATTTCCTAAAGAATTCATTAATGTGGCCTTTTGTGAGTCCACAGAAAGGCTTAGGACCATATTTGCTCCTTGTTTTGCAAGGTCATCAGCCATTTCATTTCCCTCATGTCCTTCATGTCCCGGAATTAAGATTATTATTATGGTTTTTGTTAAAACATCTGTATTAGTCTCTAAGACAATTTGTTGTTGCTTCGAGGTAGAGATCTAAGACGGCGCCCTCTTACTCACTCACCCTGCGTCCAGGGTCGCTTGTTTTGAAAAACATATGTATGCTTAATGCTCTTCAGCATAAGTTTCCATTTCACGCCTCTTTTTTCGGATAATATCCTCTACGAAATTCACGACGGCATTCCAGTTTCCTTCGCCTGTCATAATTTTCTCAATTATTTGCTCTCGCATTTGAAAAAGGTGTGCTCCGCATCATCATACTCTGTATCTCCAAAAACGTAATTTGGACGCCACAATACTGGCGAAAGAACCCATGTCCGTACAAAAACTGTGAGAGGTTATAGTTAACCTCACCGTGCTTTCTTTCTACCAACTTTTTAAAATGGAGTATTAGTCTCGTTGTCCATCTACCGTACTGTTCAGAGTTCCCTCTTGTTTGCCAAAGTGTGAGCGTTTGAGTTCTAATGACGGAGAAGCATGGTCCTGGGATTCCTGAGATTTTTTCCTACCATCTCCGTGCATGGTTCCATTGATAACTAACTAACTGCTTCTGTATGAAGAAGCCACTCTGAGAGCGCAGCACACTGGGCCAGAAGACCCGAGTGAGTGGCCAAAAATAAAAATTTTCGACTTAATTTAAACAGGAAATTTATAACATCATCTTATTTTGAGTAATTTTTTACACCAAATTATGAAGTTTCATTAGTTTTTATCAATTAGTTTTTTTTATGCAACAGTTCAAAGTCAAAGTTTTAGTTCGATTTTTAACACTTTCAAACAATGTTTATCAATAAGTTGTTGTGAAAAATACTACTCAAGATGTTATTATCGTCCATAACTTTTCTTTATGGATATCAAAAAATAATTTATAATTGAAACCATGTGTATTTATGTTGAATAAGTTTTTTTTTTTTACATTTAATCAACAAAATCTGTTTTTTATTCATACATGACTTACTTTGAAAACAAAGTTCAACGAAGTTCCCCTATCAAATGAGTTAAATTTTATGCCAAATTGTTCGTAAAGAAGTATTAAATAAGGTATATAGGCGCCTTTTTGCGCCTTTTCATAAACATGTCTAAAATATCGATATTAGTGTGAGAGAACAGGTTGTCTAGAGCTAATAACAGAAGACGTTTACCACTTTCAGCAGAAGTTAAACAGTTACTTTTGTTAGATACTCAAAATATGGAAAATGATCATAGCAGTGCCAGTGCAATTGAAGACGAATATGAATCGGAAGATGAAACGGAGGCCGAACGCGATCATGAAATGATTGCGTCTAATGACGTTCACAAACTTCTAGATGAACTTGAACTATCAGAAGAAGAAACTTCTGATTCTGAATAAATTGATCTTAAATGCAGATTCAAAAATTAAGTCAAATTAAAAAAAATTAAAAATTACAACAAAAAAAAATTAAAAATTACAAAAATTACAAAAAAAATTAAAAATTACAAAAATTACAAAAAAAATTAAAAATTACAAAAATTACAAAAAAAAAATTAAAAATTACAAAAATTCCAAAAAATAAATTGGGATACTAAATCGTACTAGAATCATCCTCGCGGTGTATCCTGGGTGTATGAGTACAGCAAATTCTAGACGTATTTTCTTTGTTCTAAACCCCTAGATTCTGAGTTTGAAACAAAAATACTGATTTTTTAAATTTTATGTCCGCCATTTTGGATCCGCCATTTTGAATTTCTCAAAGTTGACATTATATTCGTAATGTGCATTGTTCTAAACCCCTAGATTCTGAGTTTAAAGCAAAAATACGGATTTTTTAAAATTCATGTCCGCCATTTTGGATCCGCCATTTTGAATTTTTTAATTTTGACTTCAGATTCGCATTCATAGAGTTAAAAAACTATAATAAACGTGGTTTTAATCGGTTTTATGGCCTTTTCCTAAGAAAAAAGAGTTTTGGCCACTCACGCGGGTCTTCTGGCCCAGTGTGCGCAGGAGCGAATGGGTTGGTGCGTGACTATCATTCGAGAGTGTCAATTGTTTAATTTTTATTTTTTAATGGTTGTTGGAAGTGAACCTGCGAGGCCCATGCGATATCCCTGTGTTTTGTACATGTGCTGAGCTTATTGGTACCAATGAGAACTCGATACGAAAATCTCCTCTAAAAAAGATCTCCTGTAAAACAGCTAGTTTTGAGTTATATATGAATAAATATTTGTTTTGTGTCCTTAGAAAATTTCTCAAAGTACTTAAGTGAATAGATAGAGGATTGCATTTTCAGTAACGTTTACATATACGTTTTTATACATATGTAGTTCGTTATTTTTTCAAAAAGATAAACCAACAACATTTATGAAGAGTAATAACAATAATATTAATATAAAAATATGCATTACGCAATTTATGAAATTTACAATAAAGTTTTTTTTATAATTTTCTAACGCGTTCTGTTCTTCGATACCCAAGGCATTTGAAATCAAAGCCACCCGTCGCAGCGGACGTGGCGAGTTGGTAATTCAATTTAACACCGCAATCACGTCCAGCAGCAACGCCATATTTGTCATACAGCATGAGTCGCCGCTGTCGATCGGACGCGATGATTTTATTGGAAATTTCGGACTTTTGCTTTAGTCCATTACAAATCCAACCGAACATTCATACATACGTACGTTTATGTTTATAAAGTTATGTACTTGATACTTAAAAATTGAAAAACTGGGTAAAAACAATATGTTTAGCCCTAACACATACACACAAGCAATGTGGTGTAGGAGGTCAATCATAAAGCAGCAGTGCGTTCATAATTACCGTTCTGCCGGCGACTTACCGATTACACCCAAAGAGAGCCAGCCGAAGAGTAGAACTCAACGAAACGTATTTAATGGGCATGCTGACCCCAAGTCAATAGTAGTTCACTTCTAACGGTCTTGGAAAACACAACAACAGCTGCTAAATCGTTAATAAGCATTAGGGATACGTAGAGATACCAATTTGAAAATAATGTCGACAACATTTTACACACTCGTTGCAGTTGGCTTGTTGGCCTCATTGAGTCATGCCGAACCACCACGTCCACGTTTGCGTTTCCCAGGACCGGCCAACAATCGGCCTCTGCCATTTTTGGCTCGTCAAGAATCAGTGCCATCAACACCATCCGATCCAGCCCCTTATCCACCAGCAGGTTTGAAGCCAGAACCCGCATTTGAGTTGCCAGAGCCATCATACGGACCACCAGAACTGACCTATGGACCTCCTGAAGAGACTTATGGACCACCGGACCAAACCTACGGACCTCCAGATCAAACGTACGGTCCACCCGATGAGACCTATGGACCACCAGATCAGACCTACGGACCACCCGATCAGACTTATGGACCTCCTGCTGAGGAACCCCTTCCTGAACCTGTACCCTCCTATGGGCCACCACCAGCTGCTCCTGCTGCCACATATGGCCCACCTGGTACACCTGCCGATGAGTATGGGCCACCACCGCCAGCCACCGTCGATGTACCACAAACGGCATCCATCATTGATCCACGCGCTGTATTCCCACAAACTGTTTTCACACTTCCACGAGTTGAACGGTTGGTAGCTTTCCGCCCCAGACGGCGTCCAGCACCAGCCAAGCTACGCCGTCCGGGTCCACTACAAAAACCCGCAAAGTTAACGCGTCCACGACCACAAACACAAATACAACCTGCCAAATTAGTTTTACGAATTCATCATTAAGTTACGCAAAATCCCTCCTCTGATTTATTGAGCAGAGAAGGTGTATTGTTGTTTAAATATTTGTTTTTTACATATATACAAATTTATAAGTATGCACATATGTCACATAGTTTCCTTGTACACCTTAGGATTTGTCGTACTTACTATTTAAAATAATGTTAATATTAAACTCATTATCGAAAACTAGTTGTACTTTTTCCATTTTTTTACTGGCAAGCAATGAAGGCTACTTAAAAGGTTTTTAACTCTTTCTGAAAGTCTCCCGAGCCACAAGATTCAAAAAAAGGTAGTAACCCCACTAATCTGGTGTGCACTAACAGGCTCCATGAGTTATAAAGCTCATGGGAATTAGACTTTTATTTGGAACTTACCTCAGTTTTTCCAAGCCCAATTCCCATGTCGCATCTTATCCAGAGTTGAATAGTAGAAGTAGAAATACCAACTCAGGTATAATCTCAAAAACTAACGAGGACTTAAACTCGAAGAATAACAAAGCCTTAAATGCAGCTTGGCTGTCGCTCAGAATAGCAATGCGTCCATTCCGGAGGTTTCTATCTAAATTGATCGCGGCACACTGACAGTTGGCATACACTTCCGTTTAGGAAATGCTAGGAAAACTACGCATCGGCACAGACCGCTTTGTTTTGGAACCATTTATTCCAGCGCCTATACCCCCGGCTGTTTTTGGGGCATCTATGTATCAGTGCAGGGAGACTCTTGGACTTTTCTTTTGCAGATGGGTGTACTAAAGCTTACTTAATCGTCCAGTTCGATCCTGAATTTCTTCCCAAATTTTATAATTGTTTTAAGTAGTTTTTTTTTTTTTTAGTAGTTGGAATCTGTTGGTTGTGTCTGTCTATCTTACAAGTTTAACTGCCAAACAGTTATTCTTTGTATTTTTACAATCTAGGAGCCCAACGAGGTAGCGAATGCTCAGAACTAAACTTCAAAATGATTGGTACGATTATTATAGCCTCGCTATTACCAAAGATAAAATTATTTCTCCAAAACTTTAGTCTTTAATTGGTACATAGTATTCCTGAGGCGATCGACTAAAGAGATTTTGCGATGAGTTTAGGATACATATAATTTATTTTCTTGAGCTATCGAGTTCAGTATCCCAATCAATTCCCATTGAAACGATCCGGATTATTTTTATGGGCTTTGTTGATATAAAACTTCTAATAAATATAATTATATGTTTTGTGGATGTATTCTTCCCAACAATATCTGTTTGGAACATGGCGCCATTACAGCTGAATATTAATAGAACATTTGGAGATGTACTCGTAGTACCATAAATAATGCACATTTCAAGGGAGCGATATTTCAACTGAAAATCAGCGGATAATATAATTTCTCTAGAGCCTGTCACTGCATATGTTATCAATGTGCCATAATAGAGTATGCCTAATAGCGTTGGTTGTTTGGTTGATTTAAGTGGTGATGCTTCCAGAATCCAACTAGCGCTTCCGCACCATTTTGTTGCCACATCCTCGTTACCAACTTCCTTAACCGTTATTTACAGCATGACTATATCCAATCTGTGCGGTTTAAGAACCTTATTAGGTTATTGACGTCTAAGTCAGGCAGTTGTTCGAGACTCTCGAACAGCGGTTGGCCCAGGGTTAACATTATGTCCTTCCATAGGGCAAGGCATTCACAGAGGAAATGGAATATTGTTTCCTTTTTTCCTACTTTGTTCCACCACTTTAGAGGTCGTTGTAGCCGAACTCAGTGCCTGGACTGCATCTTGGCTATTAATTGGTCTAATAGCGTACGTAGCAATAAATTTTTCTACAAAAACTACATTCATCATAGCTAAAAGCACTATTAACCCTCTAACCGTTTTTTTTAAATAACGATTTAAAATGCATACGAATTTCATTTTCCGGTGAATTTAGCAGTCTGAATAATGTTGTAATACTGCAGATCAATAAAATTCCCGAAATGAGGAAATTAGAGAGGAAAAAAGTTTGACCGTCTGTAGACGGTCAAAACGGTTTGAGACAAAACAAATCAAATATGAAATCTGGTAAGCAATGTATTTTAATAATTCAATTAAAGTTAAAATATACTACATTGCAATGGTTTAAAATACAAATCATATTAAAAGATTATTAATGAAATTTATTTCGAGTGGAATTCCTTGAAGCAATTTTTGTTAGGCGTCAAACACAAGTTTATCTCACATTTCGAGCAATATATTTGAGTATCGGACTGTTTGCAATATTTGCATCTCCTTTTTCCTGATTTATCAAACATAGCGGGAGTGTGTCCAGTGTTATCAAATCTGATGTCATCTATAGGTCTGACATACCTTATTCCCTGGCTTGTAGTTGGCTGACAGGAGGTTGTTGATGGTCTCACTACTTTCTTTTGAAGCAAAAAAGAACAAAGGCCACAAGCGATTTTCTCGCGGAAGTCTGGAAGATTAATTTTATCGCTTGGATTGACGCGATGGTAGAGTATATATGCATTTGTTATGGCCATATCGAGGAAATGGTAAAATATTCGGTTCATTGGGTTGCGTGTCTTAAGTCGGATGTGGTATCGTCCCATCAGTCCATCCATCAAATCTACCCCACCCATGTGGGTATTGTACTCTTTTATTATTTGTGGGCAGTCTACTTCGATATACGATTTTTTTTTACGATCGTAACATGGTAATTTCGTTGAGACTGCTGTGGGGTTGGTCTTCAAAAAGAGCAACACCCCTACATATGTCGATGCAAGTCGAACTGCTCTGTTATCCTTTCATGTCACTGTTGAAATGTCCACACCATATGCTGCACCAACATACACAACGGAATATCCTCTGCTCGAAACTGAATATTATTCGTCTTTCTCACTTAGGAACTTTGAGTTTGGAATTCGATTAGAGCGAATAGTTCCCAAAGAAAAAATTCCTTTTGCACGCAGATAAACTAAAAGAGGCAGTGAGGTATACAAATTGTCAAAATACAAAATGTGATTTTGAAATTCAGGGATCGATTGGCTTAGGCGAACTACTACATTTGCTGTGGACCGAGGTCCGGTTCTTCTGGCAAAACAGAAGTATCGCATAAAACAAACAATTTTATACCCCACTTGTGTGGCTTATTCGGCATATATTGACGTAGATGATGCTTAGTTTTAGTTGCACACATTTGTTCGTCAACACAAAGGCGTGCTGTTTTTGGCACAGAGTCAAACCTTTCATTAAACAGTTCCGCAATACGTCTGGCACGATACAACGGATCATAACCAGCAGTTCCTCTTTCAGCGCGTTGCTCTTTGTCAGCAAATGATAAGTAACGCTTTATATTTTCAAATTGCCTGCAAGACATTGCTTTTCGTATTGGCTCAAATGCGTTTTTGCTCCAGTAGCTTTCCATCTTTGGATATCGGTACAGTGACATATATAACAAAATCCCTACAAATTTGTGAATTATTCTTCTGTAGCTGAAAACGAAGTATTGACATTTTCCTGATGTGCAGAACGATTTGTTTCCATAACAATTAGGTCGACAATTTCTGAAGAAAAAAAGTATTTGAAGAATTGGAATGGCGTTTCTAAATTATTAATGAATGCTGGAAAAGATGTATTGCCTCGAAATGCGATGTCGTTAACGTGAAGTTGTAATGACTTTTTCTTCCAACAAATTTTTTGAAATTCTTTCGATCTGATATCGATTTCCCCCACATTTTTGCAGCTAAATCCTCCGTTAGATGGAATTGACAAAGGTCACTCGATTTCAATCACAGGAAGTGGAGATCGTGGTCGCTTTGATGGTTTAAAAGGTGTTGCTGCCGAGGTGGTAGGGGCTAGTTTCTCTTAAAAATTACATCGGAATTCAATGTAAAGGAAAGTACAGAGTTTCCTTGTTCAACAGAGCTGACATTCCAAGACAAATCTAAAGCATTCAAAAATGCAGAGCTTGTGTTAGCTTCCTTCATTTCATCTAAACACTCCAATATTGCCCTATCGGTACTCTCCTCGGTACTTTCCTCAATGAAATCATCAGGTTGAAAGTCAGGGTCAGAAATATCGTCGTGACTATCGAAGCCATCATCGTTGAGTTGCTCATCAACTGACATTATATATGCTTCTATCTCCTCATCCGACATCGTAGACAACTTACATTTTCTCATTTTGTCCATTACTTGAAAAAATACGTTACAAAATAGCCGATATATAAATGAAAGTCATATTTGTTATGAATATGTAAAATTTCGCATTAACCGTTATGACCGTCTACAGACGGTCATCAGAAAATGCTAGAATAATACATATAACCTTCGGCTTACTCAAAGGAACATGATAAATTATCAAAATATATATTATTTTAAGCTTACCATAAAATTTTGAAGCATCAGCATAAGTAAAAATTGCAATTTCTTTCGAATCGTAACCAGTTTTCAAAATAATTTATTTCACTTATCACACTGACCTCCGGCACTCCACTAGCTTGTGCGCTCAAAATAGAGAGAAAACTGAGATTGTAAGCTTCACTTCATAAAAAGCATACTCACAACAGTGCGGAGTAACGGTTTTTTATTCTAAAATAATATTTAAGGCGTAGTTGTTGGTAAAAAATTATTGACCGTCTACAGACGGTCTAAACGGTTAGAGGGTTAATTTATTTATGTTTATTTATACATTCACTTGTCAGTGCTACCAATTACAAAAGCGAAAAAGAAAACCAACTGAATGGATCACAAATGAACCAGAATCACATCGTCGTTGTTGAATTTGCGCGCAAAATTTTT
The DNA here is from genome assembly GCF_027943255.1 of Anastrepha obliqua. Classification (NCBI taxonomy): domain Eukaryota; kingdom Metazoa; phylum Arthropoda; class Insecta; order Diptera; family Tephritidae; genus Anastrepha; species Anastrepha obliqua. The sequence continues at coordinate 128,955,426 of NC_072894.1, forward strand.
AACCGGATCTCAATCGTTGATTGAGATCAAGTCAAAGCACTTCCAAATACCTGTTCAATTTTAAATGAGAATAACAATTCATTGGAATTGACAATAGCATAGTGCTGCCGGATGCCTGCAAATGAAAATAAAAATATGCACAAAAATGAAGTTCAGTTCACACCTTAAGCTAAATACACACCAGGCAACCGTTGAAGCAACGGTTGCAGCAACGTGTTGCCTTTGTTTAAGAAACACGTTGCGACCGTTGCTTCAATCTCAGTATTGTGTATAACTGTGGTGCAGGAAAGGTACAAGCGGAAGATACGTAAAATTAATTTTTTTAAATGATCGACGAAATGCGTAAAATTACTTCTCTTATTGTAATTGACGAGGTTTTGTACGAAAATGAGGAAAAAGAGATGCAACAAAAGAAGAGAAAAAAAATCTGGTCAAAAAATTGGCTTTTAAAAAAATCGAATTTTCGAACGAGAGGCTGCTGAAAGAACTGAAGGAAAATGAGCCAGCGGACTATAAAAATTACATGAGGATGGACGAAGCCCTGTTTAGAAAATTGTTGGACTTCGTAAAGGCCAAAATAACGAAACAAGATACCATAATGAGAGAGGCAATATCAGCAGAAATTAGACTGGCAATAACTTTGCGGTATCTTGCAACAGGAAACGCTTTTGCGGACTTGAAATTTTTATCAATTTTATTGTATTAATTTTTTAATTGTTCGTATGCTTTTTTTCTAAAATTTTTATTTTTATATTTTTCACTACTTATATCCCACAGCTCTCTTAAATTTTTATATTCGTTAATAAAATTAACATAATATAATTTTCATTATTTTCAATTGCCATTTTTTCCTTTTTCACTTTATTTTACTCCGCACGAACCTTCTTCTTTGCTTGTGTTCAACGAACTGAACGAGTAAAAGCAGTAAGCAATGATACACACGAAGCAACGGTTGCAGCAACCTATCCCAAAAATCAAATTTATTTGATATTTCAGGCAACGGTTGCAGCAACACGCAAATCATTTGGCAACACAGCTACACACGAGGCAACGGTTGCTTCAACTTGGCCGAGTTGCTGCAACGGTTGCCTGGTGTGTATTTAGCTTTACAACACACACGCATGTAACGGCTTAATTTTTGATTTAATGGTTTTAACGCGGTAAGGAGTTTTTCGCAAAAATACTGCGGATGGCGTAGCCAGAGTTGGACTGATGAGGGTTAGTTTTGTGAAGCGCGTCTGAAGGCCGCCACGCGAAAAAAGGTCCATGCAAAAATACTACAAATTTATAAAAACCTTTAATATCATTGTGTTTAAGTTTCGGTGAGTTAAATACGTGTATAACATAATCCAGACAATCACACGGTTTTCACTCCAAATTTCCTCCTGCGACCCTTTTTTTGTATGCTTATTTTTTCAAAAATGTTGCTCAATTCCAAACTAAAGCAAAAAATGCTGCAGATTCAGAAACAACCTTCCAGTGAACTTTGGCAACACAAAATTTTCGCTAAATTACTCAACTTAAAAAATGAACTATTTAAAAACTATAAGCTTCCGGAGGGTGCGGTTTTCAGTTTTAACGCTCTCATGCCCAAATTAAAATGGGTAGATATATAAGATAGGGTTGACATCAAGATTAACTGTTGAAAGTTTCAAGGTCCTAGGTGTCCTGGTTCAAGAGCTACAGGGTGTTGCGTATATGCAACATTGGGCAATGGTGGTATTTTTTAAAAACAAGTTTACTTCTTTTACAAATGCCGTTAATTTATATTTTATGTATGATAAGACACGAAACAATTTTTTTGGGGATTGGAACAAAAGTGCACATTACATTTGCTGCATTTACAGCTTGGAAAGCCAGTGGTGCATACTCTACATCTGCCTCTTGTTCCCCATTCCGGCCAATGATTATAATCAGCAAGTCGTAGTGATTTGGTGGGTCTTCAACATAAACTCTTCTATAGGGATTTGATTCCAGAGCTGTAGAAGCAGCTGGTGATGATGCAGCTGGGGGTGCAGTTCCTGAATTCTTTGTCAAAAGGAGTAATGATGGACGACCTCTCTTTTTCTGCGATAGCTGTAGTTTGAATTTGAAATTTTATAGCGGTATATACTTTGATTCGCCGTCTGTATGTGCAATGTCTCTGCGGTACAACAACCAACTGTTTACTAAACTCGAATTTATGCACCAGTATACTATGCGCATGTACCATTTATTTGAGCGGTGGTTGATTTTGTACAATTCGAGCAGCATGTCTGCAAGATCAACCCCTCCCATGTGTTTGTTGTAACATTCAACTATACCTGGACGAGGTATAGTTATAAATTTCTTCTCTTTGCGGCACCATCTGTTGCATTCAGTCATGGGGTTCTTACCTACATAGTCAAGTTGTGCGTTGCTTCATATTTGAAATCGCTTGATCCACGTCTTCGCTCTTGAAGGATTTTCTCACTGCTTAGATCACAATTTTTCAATCGGTTGCTTCGTATTGTACCAACGGCCAGTATGCCTTTTTCTTTTAGAGCACACATCAAGCTTATTGAAGAAAACCAATTGTCAAAAAACATTTTGAAATTTTCGTTTACTGGCATATTGGATGATAAAAATAGCACGATATCTGATGATATTCCCACGCCATAAGACATGCACGTTCCTTCTCCAATGTACAGACTAAAATCATATATAATCCCGGACACACCAGCTCTCGTAAATATTTTGAAAAAATGTTTTATTTTCTCAAATCTGTTATTTGTCAATGCATTTCCAGCGGCCGATAATTTGAAATTGGATGCCCACGGCATTCGATAGGTTGGTATTATATTTTCAAAACAGCAAGATAAAGAAGTATGCTAATAAGCCTTTTCATTTCAGGCACAGTGCATTTCAATTGTATCCCCTTTGATTGCATGGCATATAAATTCGTTTCCTCACATATTTTCAGCCACAGTTCATCCGTAAAGAAAGTACAAAAATATTCTATTGCTTTTTTCACCGCATTGCTGCATAATTTACTTTTCCAGGTGGCCTTACATTCCATAAACTCAGCACTACTCCACTTCAAACTATTGAAATCAATTTTTTCCATTACCTCCTGTGCAACGATTTCATTTTCATTGAAATCTTCAACACCTTCAACATTTTTGCTTCCAATGATTTGGTCAATCAAACCAACTTCCACATTTTCAGCTCTGTTATCTAAATGTTTCAATGTTTCCTCTATAACTTCCTCCATATTTTGATCTTCTTCTTCTTCAATTCCATCGTCTGCCGAATCATCCCAATCAAAGTTGGCAATTCTTCCAATCTGAGCTTGAGTCGGACTTTTTGGGCGCATCTTAGAAAGTGTATACTGAAATAAATTATATTTTTCGAAAATTACCACAATAGACTAATGTTGCATATACGCAACACGAAAATAACTAAATTATTACAGACAAACTAAATAATATTTTCATGTAGGGTTTTTTTCTATTGTAAATACTCGCTTATCTTTCTATATTTATGTAGTAATGTTGGTTTCAGGATGAAATAATTATTTTTATAATTTTTTTCGCAAAATCAATTTTTCAACTTCTCGCTCACAAATATAGCTACAGACTGAAAGCGTGTACAGGTGACTGCCAAACAACTTGCTGTTTGCTTTCTCAATACAGTAAGCTATAATTTAAAAGAAAATTCAAAACAATAACTAGAAAATAACGGGAGTTAGAGGCTCGGAAACACAATGTTGCGTATATGCAACATCGGGCATGAGAGGGCTAAGACGGGAATACACCCCTTCTCTAAATTGCACAACTTTTACAATAAATTACTTAAAAAATAGAAGCCTCAGGAGGATCGAATTTTCAGTTTTAAGACGGCAATACATCCCTCTAACAACCTTTTTTCAAAGCGTCTGTAGCGTACTTTATACTAAAAATTTCATAAAACAAGTTTTATATCATTACTGGCAACACCCATAGAAATGATACGTATAGATCCAGTGAGAAATGATCATAATACTTAGCCGAATAACCCAAAGAGGCACGGTAATTGCTTGCAAAACACAATCGTTATTTAATTAATAAAAACTATTAAAAACACGTATTAATTCATGACACTCAAAAATCCCTCAGATTTACCCAATACATATGGCAGCGCTGTGTTTTTGCTAACCCAAATTCGCGCTGTCAGTCACGTATACAAAATTTGTAAACAAAGCAGAATCTTCATAGGAATTGCGTATTAACAACAATTTATTTATTTTATAGCAAAAAATGGATTTAAATAACCGGCTCATTGAGGCAGTGCGACAGTGCCCCTTACTATACAAAAACAATGCATCCTTATCGGACCGTAAGTGTGGTTGGCAGCAAATCGCGCAACAAATGAAGATGCAAGGTATGTTCATTTTAGTAGATACTTATCCGGGCCATAAATAGCATTCCGGCTTTATCAAAAATGTACCCTGTTTTCCTTTCTACTCAGAGGCCCTCTTGAAGAGTCGTTGGCATTTTTTACGCGAACACTACAAACGAAATGCCTTGGCAGAGAACCAGATGGCCACCAACCAGTTTCCGTACAAAAAAGAAATGGAATTTCTTTTACCATATTTGCGCCCACCTCCTCGAGAAGAACCGGAAAACAAAGAAATGTTGCCAATAAGTATAATAAAGCCGGAATTTGTTATTACACAGAAAGATTTGGAGAGTGACAGTGGCAATGAAGAATATGTGTTTCTGGAAGTAGAAGCGCTTGGCACGGAATACGAAACGAATAACGAAGCAACACAGCAGATAAATGACCGTGAACTTCGAAAGCAACTACAGCAGGAGCCGCAAAAGGAACATGAGCAACAACAAGAAGAAGATGAATCGGATGAAAATGGGCAAATTGAAGTGGAAGTGCATATAAAGCAGGAAAAAACAGAAAATCATCAGCGACATAGTGAAAACCAAAACAACAGTGAACAGTTAAAAAAAGAAAGTGAAGAAGTAGAAGAGGTCACTTGCAATAGAAATGGAACCAAAGAAGACGAAGACGTACGTACTCAAATCCAAGAGGCCTCCGAAGAAAAAGTAGAGACTAAAGTAGAGGTTCGGGAGTCAGATAGCAGCAGTGATAATATCGGCGCTGAGAGCGTTGCCATTGAAAATAGTAGTTCAAATGAGCGCTCCGAAGATACTATTTTTGGTGAATTAGTCTCTGCAATGTTAAAGAAAATGCCTGCAGAGAAAAAGCGGGCCATCAAGCGCGACATTATGAATCTGTTGTTGACTTAAAGAATGAAAAGGAATAGGGAGTCCCGAAACAAAATTTTATATGGGGTTTTTTCTATTGTTTTAAAGTTACACATATTTATGTATTTAGATTTAAATTTATGAATACATTTAACACGTTGACTGCCGCGCCGGCACCCATTGCCCGGCGCATGGCTTTTCAATGGCGCCGCGCCGGGCAATGGGTGCCGGCGCATTGTTTTTGGTGTGGTGGTGATGCACACTTGCGGCGCTGTGTGATAACCAGCAAATTTCGCTCGGCAGTCAACGTGTTAAAAACCAAATTGTCCGGATGACGGTCACACTTTAGAATTATAAGTAAAATGCAATAAAATGAAATATTTAATATGTAGGCATCTTGAGCAAACTACTTACATATATCAATTTGTATCAAATATTATAAAATAATTTGAAGCGCAAACGCAATCATTAGCTTGTGTTCAAATATTAATTTATTGTACGATTTATTATAATGAAATTAGTAGCTGCTTTTGTGCAAACACATTTCTATATATGAACGTATGTATGTTCATTTAGTTAGACGAAATCGGGTGGCCTATTTGTGTTATAAATCCTAAAAGGCATTAGTCTTTGCATGCATATTCTGCAATCTTGTGCGTCTAACTAAGTCTTCCTTTTCAGTACTCGGTATGCGTTTGAGTTGCAACTGTGGCGATTTCGCGAAAAAACGAACACAAACGACTTCATGCAGTTTTCGAGAAGTCCCATTGCTGCGGCATGCGCCAACCCTACGCGCAGCGACTCTGTCAATTGCTCCTGCCAAGTGTACTCCATATTTTCAACTAACATCACTGCGCTTAAATTGGTTCCCATTAATTTGATTTGCTTTACAGCGTCCTCGCTACGCGCAACAACAATCATGAAAGCGTAACTGCCGAATTTTAACCATAGCTGCATCTCATGAAGGCACATCTGTTCAGCCAAATCGATTATCATCAGCTTGCAGTTAAATCTGTGCATGTCCTGTATAATAGCCTGTTCGAGTTTGCTATTAAAATATTTTCGAATGTTGTCTGTAAGCTCGAAGTGAGCATCATATTCAGGCGGTTGCATATACCAGGGGTATTGCCTATTAATGAAGGCAAAGGCAAGTCTGCGCCGTTGATCGAAATTTTCATTCAGCGCAGCAATTCGTTGATCAATTGGTGAAATATCTACTAACTTGGGCGAATACAGCTCCTCTTCTTCTTCCACTGATTGTTTAGAAAGCTCATCTTCTGTTTTGATATTTGGTGCAAATGCGCGTAACTCCGTGCCATTGGTCACTGACGTCTCAGATAGCACTAACTTTTCTTCTTTATCGTCGAAGCAGCAACGAATAACTGTTGGAGGTTGATAGTTTTTGAAACCGCGATCTGCAAGGTATGCGTGCAGCCAGACGTTGTCGAACGGTTGATCAGGTTCGTAGAAGCGGCACAGATTTTTACTCAGCGTATCGCACACATTGTCCGACAGTATTAACGGCCAGAGATTATCAAAAAAGGACTTTTGCAGGGTCAGCCGTGACATGCTTGTTTCCGTTGGGCACTTTTACTCAGATGTGACTGCAAAAAATGTTAATGAAAAAAATAATAATAATTAGAAATAAAAGCCGAATTTAATATTTTTGAAAAGATTTGCAAATTTTGAATTCTCAAAATCAAATAATTTGAAATTTATTTACATAAATATTTTTGGTCTAGCGACGTCCTAAATTGTATTAGAGAAAATATTTCAATAGCCTTAGAATGGATGAAGAACTTTTTGCGAATATATGCGAGAATGTGCGCTGTACTCTTCTGGCCAGTGATATGGATAAGCTGAATTATGTGCGCGAAATGCAAGCTCGCATCCAGTATCAGGCCGTTTTCACGGATATGCTTGGCTCCGGTGATTATACCGATGCAATGGACAATGACTGGTTGTCAAGACTGCACCGTTACAACGCTGAGAATACATCTTCAGAGGTTTTCGAAGGATCTGAGTTAGAATTGGCGGAAGAGCTGACGGAGGAGGGGGAAGAAGAAGAAAAAGCAACTACATCCAAATCAATTGAAAGTGAAGAGCTAGCCGTTGACGTGTGGCAAGGTTACTTTAAGGGTTTTCAGATATTGAGTGTGACTCACGAGAGTGTCATCGGGGACAACAAAAAATGCATCGAACTGGTGAACGGAGAGTGTCGTGATGCGATAGTTACATATTTGCGTAAGTAAAATTGATTGTAAATAGATATTAGGCGAGCTGCACACTGCAAGCTAAAGAGCTTCCGAATACCTCAGCTGTAAGCACTTTAAGCACTTCTGTCAGCGAACCTAGGAAAACAGACAATCCATAAGGCAAGCAAAGGCGCCTTCGTGTCATCTTGAGATAGCATCCAGGTTAGGGGTGTTAAATTTGTTGACCTACTTCTGGCTTAGTTCTTGTTATTGCAAAAGCCTTCGTGAACCCTGCCGAGCAAGTGCTATACTAAGTATCGCCATCAAGTGTCTTCACTACTGAAAAGCTACTTATAGTTCCCTTTGTTTGGCGGTGTTCTAAGTTTTAGCAGGGACACCACTCTACCTGCTTTTCACTTTTAAAGGATAATTAGGGTGGGAAGCGAAAGGTAGATTACCTCGGAAAGGCAATATACTCGCTTACGCCACAACGGGCGTATGACGATATCCCTAAACACCGAGTACCGAAAGCCAAAATCCAGATACCACCAAATCCCGACAATACACAATCCAGACAAAAAAGAGTCCCGAGAAAACACGCGCGATATCTATCTATATACATATACTATATAAAAATTAAGCCGAAAAAAAGTGTGCATTTGTCTCCGGTAATCTCAGCAACGCGTGTAAGGAAGACAATGAAAGTTTCACACATTGTTGGTGTTGCTTTGACAAAGGTTTCTGTGAAGTTTGGTTGAAATCCGATAACGCGTGTGTGTGCGGTGCGCCAGTTAAGTGAGTGTGTTTTTGCTATTTGCCGCACGTATTTTTTGTACCGCACATAGCATTCATTAGAATTGAATACATTTTGGTCGTGTGTGTCTGGGCCGATTATTATGACATTTGGTATATACAGGGTTGGCCATATTAAACTGACCCATTGAGTAACCCTATAACTTTTTACTGTAATTTCAGATCGGCTAATGACATACCGCGTTGGAAGCGTCAGTCGAAGGAGCTTTATACCATGAAACAGTACACCCCAATAGAACGCGCTGAAATTGTTCAGCTGTACATTCAAAATTCCTTCTCGATTGTAAAAACGCAACGTGCGTGGAGAAAAAAAAATAAAGTGAAAAGTGCGCCGTCAAAGAACGCAATCAAGCAAATGCACAAAAGATTTTTGTCTTCCGGCACTGTGGCTAATACCCGACGTCCAAATAAAAAGCGGCCAAGACGATCTAACGAAAATATCGCGGCCGTACGAGCCAGTATCGAGTCATCGCCGCGAACGTCAGGTAATCGTCGTTCTGCTCAGTTGGACATCCCTCGGACCACTCTACGACGTATCATTCGTTTGGATTTGGGGATATTCCCGTACAAAATACAACTAAATCAACAACTGTTGCCGGCCGACAAGCCTCGTCGCTTGGAATATGCCAATTTTGTCGTCCGAATGGCCCAAACTGATGAGGATTTTTGGCATCAAATCATTATGAGTGATGAGGCCCATTTCTCCTTGAACGGAACCGTAAATAAGCAAAATTGCCGTTTCTACGCCACTGAAAACCCTCAAATTATTGAAGAGGTACCTCTCCACGACCAAAAAGTTACAGTCTGGTGTGGCATTTGCGCTGATATGGTCATTGGGCCGTTCTTCTTTGAAAATGGTCAACACCAACCATTGATCGTCAATCAAGAGCGTTATCGGGCCATGATAACCGATTTTGTGATGCCGATTGTTCGTGAAAATGGTATGGAGCACTTCTGGTTTCAGCAAGATGGCGCACCACCACACACAGCACGAGCCACCGTCAACTTATTGAAGACTTTGTTCCCTGGCCGTTTGATATCAAAAAGCGGCGATTTTGACTGGCCGCCACGATCACCGGATTTGACGCCACCGGACTTTTTTCTTTGGGGCTATTTGAAATCTAAGGTTTACGTCAACAAGCCAAAGACACTAGGCGCACGTAAGGCCAATATCCGACGGGAAATAGCCGCCATATCGGCCGAGACGCTGGCCAAAACTATGGAAAACGCCGAAAAAACGGGCACATTACGCTGTACGAGCTAAGGACGACCACTTGCGCGATATCATATTCAAAAAGTGATGTAAACGAATCTCCTTGAACTAAATTAAATGTTTTTCACAATGAAACACAAAAAAATGTTTCTTTTTCCATATTTTTTTAATAATCACATGGGTCAGTTTAATATGGCCAACCCTGTATGTATATATATTTTTCCACGGTGAAGGTTAGTATAATATGCTTATTGATTCCACTCGCCACCAGGTGGCGCTGCCGAAGGCCAAAACGAGGACCCGGGTAACCCTAGGATGTGTTTTTACATTGTGGGTATCAAATCAAAGCTACTGATGAGTGCTTTAATACAGAGTATTTTTTAGACCTCTGAGTGACCAGGGTCTCGAGATATAGCCGAAAAGGTGGACCAAGGTACCCTTGGATGCGTTTGTACAATATGGGTGTCAGATGGAAGCTGTTGATGAAAGCTTTTAAGTGAAGTAATTTTTACTGCCCGTTTCCGGGATAAAGAAAGGAGATGGAGCTGGAGATGGAAGAGGAAAAGGAATAGCTACAGGCAGAGGAAGAGGAAGAGAAAGTGGGAGGGGAAGAGGAAGACCACTTATTATTAAAAATTAAAAAAAAAATTCTAAACAAATTTTAAAATATTACATATACGCTTATTATATAAACGTTAATCCTTAATTTTTTGCAGAAAGGTTATGCTAATATGAGATAGGTATTACCTATAGCATTCATATATTTACGTATTACCTGTGTACTCACAAATATACGGTTGAAGCAAATATATGTCAGTTTTTTTATTTCGCCTGGAAAAGTTTATATAAATTTAAGAAGAGTAAATAGAACTTATTTTATATCAGACTTCACACAAAAAAGTCATTTGCACCTGAACACATAGCTGGGTTAAAGCGGAGGGGAATAGAACAGTTCTCTTCTCCTTCTCCGCTTTTTCGTACACGACGAAGTGTATGTATCATACGATTGATGTTGTTGTTTATGTGTAAAGGGGAGCGCATCTATGCACATGCTAAACTTGAAAATAGGAGCACCGATTATTATGTTGAGAAACATAAATCAACCACGAGTATGTAATGGCACTCGATTAACAGTTAAGAGATTGATGAATAACGTCATTGAAGCAACAATTTTGAATGGAAAATACTCTGGTGAAGACGTTTCAATACCGCGAATACCAATGATACCATCGGATATGCCGTTTGAATTCAAACGTCTTCAATTTCCTGTTCGCTTTGCATTCGCGATTACTATTAATAAGTCACAAGGCCGAACTTTATCAATTTGTGGTATTGATTTAGAATACCCATGTTTTTCTCATGGCCAACTTTATGTTTCATGCTCAAGAGTTGGTAAGCCATCGGTATTGTTCAGTTATTCAACAACGCATGGAAAAACGAAGAATATTGTATACCAAAGAGCATTACAATAAAAAAAGTAATAAAGTAAATCACATCAAACGTTTTTTAATTGCTACTACTATTCAAAACTTCTTTCATTACTATTCATGCGCGAGAATTTTTATAAAATACACACAGTATTTTTCGGCTTAATTTAATTAATTAATCTAGATTTTTTTAAAGACGACCAGCGGAACGGGCGGGTTTTCGCTAGTCTTTTTTAATTATTTTTCTATTTTGTGTGGATTACTTTCTGCCATAAAAATGTTGCCTTTGAGTAAAAGATGTTGTGAGAAAAAGTAGCAAAACATTGCTGTTTGGAGAAGATAATCATTTTGAAGAGACATTTTTAAAAAATTTAGAGGGTACACTTTGCCTAATATAGAAACTTTTCTTTCTTATATAATTTATAATATACCTGTAGTCATGTTCGAGATTTTATGACTGTCTTAAGTCCTGTCTGGATTATGTCTTGTCGAGATTATGGAGTGCTCCCCCCTGGTGAACGCAAGGGGCACATTGATGTGTAATACAGGGTGGCGCACGAATCGTGCTACAAAAACAAAACGTAATAACTTTTTTTCTAATCAATGTATTTAACTTTTTGTTTTTTTATTGTATAGATAATTCAATTTTATTTTATGTAACTAATTATTGTAGTTTTGAAAATAATAGAACGTAAATGACCTCCATGCTCATTCACGCATATGCGACACCTGATGAGAAAATTGTTCATTGCGCACTGAAGGGTTGAAGTCGGGATCGCCTCAATTATTGTTGTGATGGACTGCTTCAATTCAGTCAAATTACTTGGTTTTGCTTTATACACCTCTTGTTTGAGATAACCCCATAAAAAAAAATCTGGTGCAGTGAGGTCAGGTGACCTTGGGGGCCAGCGGAAAGTGGAATTTCTGGATATCAATTTATTTCTAAATTTCCGTTGGAGCTCCTCCATAACCGGTCTGGCTATATGTGCAGTTGCTCCATCTTGCTGGAACCAAATGCTGTTAAAAGGGATACTTCTTCGCCGCAGTTCTGGATAAAAAAACTCCTTCAACATGTTTAAATAACGGTTCCCATTTACAGTCGCTGTTACACCGTTTTCTTCGAAGAAGTATGGCCCGACAATGCACCTTGATGAAACTGCGCACCACACTGTGACTCGTTCTGGGTGCAGTTCCATCTCATGGAGTATTTGCGGATTCGATTGACTCCATATACGGCAATTTTGCTTGTTTACATTGCCGTTTAGATCAAAATGGGCCTCATCAGACATAAACAAGCAATTTATGAAGTTGTTGTCTTTTTCGGCCATTTCAATAATTTTTTGGCAAAATTCCAGGCGAATAGGCAAATCCAGAGGGTTTAATTTGCTTGTGATTTGAACTTTGTACGGAAACAAGTTTAAGTCATCATGAACTATCCGCTGCCATGACCGTCTGCTAACTCCAATTTGCGCCGACAAGTTACGAGTCGAAACTCTTGGATTTGCCTGAATTGACGATGCTACAGCCGCGAATGTGGCTTCGACCCGAACATGGGGATCTCGATGGTACGGTCTGCGTGCGATGCTTCCAGATTCAGCAAACATGTTCACCAGCCTCATAATGGTCCATCTGCTCGGGGGAGTGCCGCCAAACTCCCGCCTAAATTCCCTTTGGACGGAAATGATGGACTGCAAAGCATGGTACCGCTGCACTACCCAAATCCTCTTTTCGGTATCCTAAGCCTCCATTTTTTGTAAATCTAAATACTAATCTGCAAAATAAAAAAAAAAAAAGCCGATTACTCACACAGAAAAAAAGTTATTACGTTTTGTTTTTGTAGCACGATTCGTGCGCCACCCTGTAGTTTGTAAATACTTTCGGTAATACGACGCTTTGCCGAAGGAAGTAATATAAATTCACGGCTAAGGTAGAAAGCATATTGCTGCGGATCCGACGTTGCACCGCCCTCAAATGTGTTGATTTTTCTTTTTTAATAGGTGAGCCATTACTTGCTGGAGATAAAGCTAAATGCCTTTAGGTTGTCCTCCCAATTTGTCCGCTTCTGTCGACTTACCAGTTGTCGAATGTCCAAGTTGCACCCCTCGGGATCAATCTAAAGTAAACTATCACTTATATTGGCTAAAACCTCCCATTGGCTTCAGTCGGGGCTTGGTGAAGTAACATGCTTGGATGATTGGCCCTCATACGAGGCTCAAAACAGGATGGAAGTTAGTGGGCTGGAGAATCATAGTGTGAGCTTCGGCTAAGCCCGAGTAATTTCGGTGCGTAAAAATTGCTATTTTTTAGTTTTTACCCCATTCTGGTTCGTTATAAAGATTATATTCATTCATATACGTATTTGGACAATCCCTATGTAGAAAATACTCGTCTGCTATTTCAACAGTTGAAGGTTAAAATTTGCCACAATAACCCGTTATTTTTAAAGTCAATTAACTCTATTCCTCTCCCCTTTCCCTTCTGTCTAGGTTCTGGTATCCGTTGTTTTGCTGTTGATCTCTTTTACGGCACTTTTATCGAAAATCAGGGCCTAATTTTACGTCTTCGCGAAAGCGAATTGAGCTACTCGAAGGAAATTGGCTTCCCAGTTTCATCTACAGTTTTCGCGAAGCTTAGTCCACGACTACAGTACACTGGCTTGATGGAGCCCCCCGACATGGTGGCGGTACTCAAAAAAGGCGATCATATAATACTCACCAACAAGCGCGAATGGTCGACACACTGTACGGCAAAGCGCGTCTATATAAATGCAGGTTTTCTATTCGTCGATGTGAAGCCTTACGATTTTATATGCATCGGACCCGATATACAAGTATGTGTGCACAAGAAGGGTACTAATCTGTATTGCACTGTGGAGGTGGGTGGAGAATTGAGGTCGCGCCTACCCGTGCTGCTCCCCTCGCACTGCGCAAAATTTCTTCTTTCACAGGAGGAATTGGAAGACATCACCTTCTGCAAGGAGGTGGGCATAAACGTGATTGTGTCCTATATTGGCGGCACGGAAGAGTACTTTGATAATGTAAAGAATGCTTTGAAAATACTGGGTTGTGAGAAAATGCGTCTGTATGCCCGTGTTGTCTTGAACGAGATAAAAGGCTGCGACAACGATTTGGACTGGATGGCTGAGGGCTATGATGGCTTCGTCATCGATTTGAGCGCTTCCGAACAGCATCCTGAGCAAGACATATTACACCTTTGCCCTACCGCCGATGCATTAATCAAGCAGGCGTATTTGCTACAGAAGGTGATCGTCTTGGATCCCATTTTGATCGCTAATAAACGCTTAATCGTCGCACCAGCGCGCTATCCCCACATATTCCTTTATCCCGATAAATATATTTTGCCTTCTGATCGCTCCTTCAGCGGTTTTTACTTCTTCTACTTGCACCACTCAATCTCGGAATTACTGATCAAAGAGGCGCTCAGTAAGATGCCATATTGTGATCGCTCGCTTACAGGCAGTGACTCGTTGGCACGCTCCGTCGTCTGTGCCTCGTACGAAATGAACGCCGCTTTGATATTTGTTTGTTCGTTGACCGGCCGTATGGCGATGAAGATCGCACATTTTCGGCCAAAAGCTCAGATCATTTTCATAACGCGCATGAAATCCGCAGAAACATTCATTTCGATGCACCACAACGTTACAATGCTGTACTACAATGGCAAGGCGGACGACAATTACCACTGCGCGCTATACAAGCATATCCTCTTCGGCTTAATGTACGCGAAATCGCAGCAAATGGTCAACCATGATGACAACGTGATGTTCGTGTATAAGGAGAACGCCAGCACGCGATTACCCGACAAGTATGTGGCGTACAAGTTTCATGAGCGCTACTTTCCTCAGCATCTGGACAAGATTCTTTTTAGCAAATTTCCACATGGATTTTTCGAACAAATGCGGCACCCGAATTCCGATAGCCAAGATGTTACAAATAAAACAGCAGGAGCCGAGCCTGGAAGATTGGAGGAAAATGAAAAATAGAGCTAAGGATTAGTTAGTTTACTTGTATTTCTTCAACATGTGGCAAAAAATTGTAAATCCATCGTATTTTATACCTTAAATATAAACTTGAAAATTTGTTTGTGGTTTATAGATTCATGTGAGATCAAATCCTCACTGGTCCTTGAGTGTATGGAGAAACTAAATCTTTTAGGAACGCACAATCGCATCCGACTAATTTGAGTTCCAGGACGCAGGGATATAACTGCGAACGAAATAGCGGACGCATTGGCGAGAGAATCTCCGGCCTCGCCTTTAATAGGACCCGAGCCCTCCCCTGCTATGGGACAACACACCATCAAGGAGAAGTTTCGAAGGAGGTTTGCTGGCACCAAACGTGGGGCTACGCCAGGTGAAATCCTTACAGGGGCGGTAAAACCAAAAGAGGTTTAAAAAACGCATAATCCTCCCCAAGGATAAACTGAGGGTGCTCACGGGCAGCAGCGCTATAGCGCGGAAAAGGTTGAGGTATCTTCGCCAACTGCAGTCAGAAGAGAGGCGCATACGCTCAATTCAACCCAGCTCTACCCTGAGTTGAATAAGGAAATAGGGTCTGGATGAGGTAAGGCATAAAAAACCACGAGGTCGAAGTGCAAACCTCATAAATTGTCAATCTATCATAGATTCATCCAGTGTTCACCGAGATGAAATTTTTGTTAGTGTTGTAAGCAAGACTGGGAAGGTTTACGAGTATTCGTTGTTGTTGCTCTTGCAGCAGTATAAACATTCCCCATGCAGATACGGGGAATGCTGCTGAAGTGGCTGTCCTTACGCGGATATAAATCCGTTCGATTTAAATCACACAGAATGTATTTTACCTACTTAAACACAATTTTTAGGAAAAAATACATATACCCAACCCAAACATAGTTGTTGTTGTAACAGCACAGATATTGCTCATAAATATTTGAAGAATGCAGCTGGAGTATCGATCCTTGGCCGGATATTATTTATTTACTAATGGACTTTTAAGACCTGAAAAACACATTTAATAAATTATAATATCCAATCTGTCCAATATTTACATTAATCCGAACTGTCTTGGGAACGCCCGATGCATAGTATTTATAATCCTGTATGGTGGTTCATCTAGAAATAAGTTTGAACCATATGAAATGAAATACATACTTATGGGAAAAAATGTACCCTCAGGTGGCGCTGTAATCGAGATACTACGAGGAGTCGTGCAAATATTATCTGATCTGGTTTATACTCGGAATGTCTCAAATATTTTTCCTTATTATGCTTTGACTTATTTACATGGGCATTGCCTTTCAGTTATTATTCGACTCTCGGTCAGATATGAAAAGTAGCTGTTGTTGTTGTTGTTGTTGTTGTAGCAGCATAAACATTCCCCATACTTACATACGGGGAATGCTGCTGGAGTGACAGTCCTTGGCCGGATATAAATCCGGGTCGTTTCGGTAACGTAGAACCGACTGCCGTGGAAACGGGATATGAAAAGTAGACTCTAGCGCTAAAGCAGAGCAGTTCCTTATCGATATTAACTAAAATTATATGGATGCGCACATATATTTGGTAACAGATTTCTTTTATTATTACATATTCTTCTCGACTTTACATACAGATCCCTGCTTTGTCCGTTACAATCCACAGATAATCCATATTTGCTACTCTCATTTTTTATTTAGTGGAATGTTAGTACGTATTTTAAATATTTTTATAATACTAAAACTTTACACTTTTATGACTAACAACTAATAATTTTGGGAATATTTGTTCACTGTGGCTTTAAAATAGCAATGATTTTAAAACATTTCCCCGCAAATTTGCAAATTTACAGGCAATAAAAATATAAGTATATGCAACAAAGTCATTTCGAAGTATTTATAAATTTCGAATTCAAAATTAAATGATATTCGTGGTGTTATTTGGCTTTGCGAAATGTTAACTTAATTTTCATTTCATTCACTTCATTTCACGAGAACGCAAGGATTTTAAATTCATTGTGTCAACGAAGAAAGTTCGAGGAGTTGAGGAGCTTTTTGTTTTTGTAGAAAAAAAGCAATTGGTTGTCTAAATGTATTTGAGCAGGGTTGTGTGGGCTCCATTACGTCTTATTTAGCGGCACCGCGGTGATGTGTTCATAGGCAGCCTTTAAGCAAAAAAATTAAATCAAGTTCAAATCAAATGAAACGCGTCTAACCTTGAGCGTTGTATAGCAATAGCCAGCAATGCCATTCATTTCGAACTGGAAATTAGTGCCACCGGTCAAATCGTCCAGCAGCGCCAATTCGGCGCCAAGATGAGGTACAGCGGCGCGCAACACCAGAAAGAGGGTGAGTGGCATCATGCCATCGGCAGCTAATATCACAGAATTTGCTGCAACATTAATTTTGTGGAGTATTAAATTGATTAATTTTACGAAATGATGCCTTTAAAGCCTCTTACCACTTGCAATTGCATTGTGTGCATCGGTAATTTTTTGTATGCAACTCTCTATCACAGTTAACATCGCTTTCGGGCTGTATTTTTCTTGGAGTTGCTTCAGGGTTTGTATTGCCTCCGCGTAGAGCGCATGCCGCACAATCGGCAAAAAGGAACTAAGCAAATATGCGAACAAACAATGACAGAATTTGGCAGAGTGTCGGTGACTAATCCTACATACCTCTCTAGCCTCAGACAAGCGGCCAGTTCGTCGTCCTTCAGCTTTTCCGCATAAATTAGATTCTGCCTGTACATTTCGTCTTTCACACTGCACTTGTTTGCGTACAACACAAACAATGTCGAATATATGCCCTCGCTTAATACGATTGGATAGAGCAGCGTGATGTGCGAAACGACTTCGCGCGTATTCTCTATTACACAGTAATCATCGGGTAACGCAGGAAACATTTTTTGCACAAATCGATATGCACGTTTGGAGATGGATTCCCATTCTCGCATCGCCTGTTTTGCTAGTATTGGTGTTGGCTTGACCTTCCAACAGCCATATGAAGTGTAGAAGCAGTAGGCTATGCGTTGATTCAACAAGTGCAAAGGATGATACCGATCCTTAAACGCTTGTTGCAGGTAATCTTTGATGGCGGACACATCCTCTTCTGTGAGCGAAGTAATGCCGAAGCTGGGCATGATTTCCAGATCGTTTTGTGAGGTGAAACTGCTAGAATTAAATTCAAATGTTTAGCAAATGTTAAGACATTTTTTATGAAGACACGCTGATCACCTGTTATTATTAAAGCTTTCACTTAGATTTATTATACTATCGAATGACGAGCGTAAACTAGACGTATTTGCATCGTCCAACCAGTTCTTAGGCGGCGTATTGAACAATGCACTGATGGAGTTGTTGTCTTCGTTGTTGTAGTGGGTGACACTTTGTGTGCCCCAAACGCTATCGAAGTCGTTTAAATCAGCATCATAAAGCGTCTCCTGTGAGTGCGAACGCCGCGAGTCCAACAGGTTACTACTCAAATCAAGTATGCTCGACTTTGCTGTGGTGAGCAAACTATTTGTGGACTTAAGGCTAAGTTTGTCGAAGCTGTTGGAAAAGCCGATTGAAATATTCTTCGCAAAGTAACTTCGAGACGATTGATATGCAGTATCATGTTGCTCCAACGTTCGCTCGCGTTCGCGTTCTGAACGCATGTAAACCGCAATACGATTCCAGAGGGTTTTTGTGACGTTTAGGCTGTCATCAGGTTTTTGGTTGTTGTTGCCCGTGTGGCTGCCGAGCACCTCTTCCTCGAAATTCTCAAATAAAGAACGCCATTTTCGGCTATTATCAACGACAAGTGCACCGATAGATCTTGAAAGAAGCATAAAATTAATATTTTGTGGTGGAATAATATAAACAATCAAACAGTACTTGGGATATTTGGGAAAATGTTTATTCATAGACATAGCACCAGAGAAAATGCGCACTTCTTGCCAAGTACCCCCCAAATGGCCACTCAATACATTGCCAATCATTTGACGACTCGCGATCTCATCATTTTCGCTTATGCCTGAGTCCTGAAATAAAGACACGTGAAAACATCGCACGAACGCTCGAAATTAAATTTTTACTTGCCTCAGCATCCGCCATGCCAGTAGGCATGTAGTACGTGCCCTTTCCATTTGGTCCGTGCACCGATAGTTCACCCTCATAGTAATAATCGCGCTCCAGCACAGCTATGCCGTTACCAGCCAGCTCATCATTCGCAAATAAGCCTTCGAAGTAGTCGCCATTCATTGTAATACAAATCCCAGCCCCGACACGTTTGTTGTCCGCAAACATGCCCATATACTTATCGCCTGTTAGCATGTCGTCCAAAATGCCATAGCCACATTTGGCATTGGCCTGATATTCACCGACGTAGGTGTAGCTGTTGCTGCGCTGCGTGCCATGACCGTGAAATAGACCATCGCGAAAGTGTCCTTCGTAAACTTCGTTCTCCTTCAGCTCATAGGTACCATGGCCATGGAATTTACCCGACTTGAAATGGCCTTCGTATATGCCTACCGAGGGCATTACCATTTTGCCATAACCTTCGAAAATGTAATTCATTTATAGCATTTGCTAGCATATCAAATCAATTAGTTTTACCTTCTATCTCACCGTTCCGGATCTGGCCGAAGTAGACTCGCCCGTCGGGATACTCCAGATAGCATTTTCCATGCAGCACTCCATTCCGCCAGCGTCCATAAGCATGCACGCCGGCGTACATGGCGTGGTTGCGACTGAAAACGTGAGCCGTAGTGCGCACACTCGACAGCTTCCCGTCAGAAGAACGTCCCAGTGCCGCTTTGACAGCCGATTCGATTTGATCAAACCACAGTTTCTTATCGTGGTTTGTGCGGGCCAAAAGTGTAAAGGTGCGCTCCGGTGTGGTGATGCGCAAAGCGGTGTCGTTTTCCATTTTCAGCCAGAGCGTCACCAAAGGATATGTGTAGAGTTGGCTGCCGACCTGACAGAAGCAATCGGAAAATAAAATGAATGTGGTGCTGGACATGCTCATCGTGGTGTGAGCCAACTTTAGCGGCACTGTCGTCGATGTCAGTATAACGCGCCGCTGCTTACGGCGGAAGTGCCGTATTTTAGAGTTACGCTCGTTGCGTCTCCAAAACTCTAAGGTATTCTCGGCAAGCTCCAAATCGATACGTTGCTGGCGCGCGAAGCCATCCCAAGCCAAGAGATGTTCTGTAAATTCAGGGCGTGTCTTTATAAGTTGTTCGAGAAATTGTAAGTAATGAGGAAACACTTGAAATGGCTGCTGGCAGATGCGCACCAAGTCAACGTTATGATCGCGCTGCCCCGGTAGGAGTGGCACACTTGATAAGTGGTTATAGAGTTTCGATGCCTCAGTAAAGCCATCGACAGAGTAAAGGTCACAATAACCCTTCGTGTACTGTGCAAACAGCTCAATACACTCGCGGTAGTGCTGAATAAATACTAATTCTGCAGGGTTCGTGAAGTCTGAGCGGTAGAAGTCCTCAAAGGAACGCAATGTGCAAGCGATTAGGTACAAAAGTTTATGGTAGTATTGGCATATATGCTGCAGCTGCCTTAGCACTAAGGCTGTGCTCTTCTGTTGGAAAAGCTCAATCATTTGTATGCCATGACGATACCTAAGTAACTGTTTAAGTTGTTGCTGAAGACCGATGTAATAGGCGTGAAACTGGCGCTGAAAATTACGACGGTTCTGCAAAGTATATGTCGCTGCAGTGAGTAGTAAGGGAATTGTTTTCCGATTTGTGGCATCCCGCATATTTAAAGTCAACAAATGTTGTTCAAAGCTCGATAGCTGATGTTCCTTTAGTTGTATTTCGCCGCGCGCATTCATTAGAATAGTTTGAAAGTCTCCGCAGCAGGCGTTTAGAATGTTTCGCTGGCTCACCTCCAACTGCACTTTGTCCAATTTAAGTTCTGTTGGCGAACTTATATCCGTTATTTCGTTCTGGTTGTTTAGTTGAAATTGTGTATTAAGCCCCCAGTGGAAGAGTCTGCCATCTAGAGTGCGAGCCACGCTGTGCTCTCGTCCTGCTGCCACACTACATACTCCCAGCGCTTCTAACTTTTGCAGATAATTTACCGTATTACGTCTTATGTGATCGCCGGTGCCCAGGAGGCCTCCATTTTCGGCACCAAAGGTACATACCTGTGTATGCAGTAAAGTGTATCCTTGTTTTAGAATTTCTTTGATATTATAATCGATGTCATCTGGTTGTGTGTGACTTGATTTTGTACTGCTGTAGGACCGTACTGACGAGTTGGAATTGAGTTCAAGCTTTTTATCTACTGCTTCTTCGCCTGCAGAAGTTTCAATTTGCGGATGGTTACCGCAACGCACACGCCCAGATGAAGGAGAATGCGTTGATGTAGCTACGCATGAGAAATAAATATACATTAATAAACTTGTAAATTCTAAGTAATTGAGTACTCTTACAGGCTTGGTTTTGTTTGACTTTGCTGCCCCATAGTTCCAATGGGTCTTCTTGTTCTGGATAAGAACGCTGAATCAGTAAAACAAAGAATTCATCGCCGGCTACGATATCCAGAATTTCCTTGCTTTCTTCGATTAGACGCAAATGCTTGGGCTGCACTTCTGCATTAAATACCTCACCACAACTGCCCATTACATACAATTCTCCTGAGCGGGTCATAAATATTACACCTCGAGCAGCGCAACAAATACGCTCAATGAATATACCCTCTTCGGAGAGTTCGAGCGGGTCGAAGGATAGTGTTTGCCATGGCTCCATGTCCAAAGCTGCGCTACCAGTATGTTTTAAGTATTGCATCTGCACTTCCCCCTCTGTAGTAACAACAAACAACTGATTCATATGACGACAGTACGACACATCCGTTATTTTAGTCCGGTGAAGTTGTATATTCAGTGTATTAGCGGCATGCATTGCTTTGTTAGCCATGTAAAGTGCTCCATCAGCAGTTAGAATAAAAAGTAAATTTGGTTGATCTACTGCACAGAGACGCACGGCTGGCTCACGTTGTAGTGCTGGCGCAAGAGCCCACTGTAGCTGTTGAGCCACTCCCTCTCGATAGATAATAAATGCCTCTTCTGTACACTCCTGAGCCATTATCAAACTGAAACAATGAGAAACTTACATTAATTTATAATTTTATTTAAAACGGTGTTGAGTTATTAGGTTCACCTTGAATTTTGGAACCTTCAAGTCTCCTATTAATTTTTATGTCTCTGCCTTTTAGATCTTATCCCATTCTTTGCACACATATACAATTAACACATTTTATTCTGCTTATTGTTTACTTTAGGTCTGGATTTGTTTGTCTTCTGCTGTGTACACAATTATGTGGAAATTTGACGAAATGTTTTTTCGCATGAAAATAAAGGAAAATTATACAAAGAGAAATCAATTAATGGCGATTCAAAACAGTCTGACACAACGATAATAAAAGTATAAATGTAGCAGAACAGCTGATTGCGTCAAATGTTGCCATATCGATGTAAATGATTACCCAAAAGTGTATACTAAGCCTCTGCACAATATAAAGGTGTTACGTTTACTGCTAATACACATGAGCTTTTACATTGCTTTAGGCGAATTTCGACTCCACATTTTTCTTCTGAATATCTGATGATTAATTAAGCTTACAAATTTATATTAAAATTTCCTAGTTAAATCACTTGATAACCACATAAATCCATTTATATAATGGTAGCATTTCTTTATTGCTTTCAAATGTTCAGAAGAAACTTTTCATTACTTGTAATTTTAGTTTGTTAGTTATAATACGTTCACATATGCATTAATCACCTATAAATCCACCAAATTAATCTATCCGATCACATATGGCAGATTACCTGCAAAATTGACAATCAGCTGTCAATACTGTTTTGAAAGGTATTTCTTTATAGGAATTATTTTGGTGGAATATTTCGGTGTTTTTGGTTTCTTTAATTATTACTAACGATATGAAGAAAATACAAGGATATGAAGAAAATAGAATAAAATACAAAGAAAATAAGAAAATGTAATTGTGCAGTTGGCTGCTAATAATAAACAGTTGGAGGAAATCCGTATGCTACGTTTACCGAGGTTGCAAAAAATTATGGCAGCAATGCGCATGGGATATTCTATATTACATTTTTGACGTGATAACGTCTTATAATTCGATTTAACAGGCTGCACGCACGAAAAAATGTGTCGTTACCTTGCTCATTAGTGTTACCTTGCTCATTGCCGTTACCTTGCTCATTAGTGTTACCGTGCTCATTGCCGTTACCTTGAATGAACTGCAAGCGAAAGCGCGGAGCGAACGACAAAGCAAACAAAGCAAACGAACGGCAACGTTCGACATCTTGCTCTCTCCTACTTAAGTGAGCGTATATATGTATGTATATGCGCATATGTACATATATAAATTCACATATTTGTATTTGCATATGCCTTCTTATTGATTATTATTAATTTGATTTACTTGAAGAATTTAAAATAAAACCAAGTTTGTTAATAATACTTGTTGTTTTAATATTATTATTATTTTTTGACGTGATAACGTCTTATAATTCTATGTAGCCGGCTGCACGCACCAAAAAATGCGTCGTTATCTTGCTCATGCGTCGTTACCTTGCTTGAACAGCATTTATGTTATGATACGTTATGTTATATTATGTTATGTTATGTTATGTTATGTTAAGTTATGTTATGTTATGTTATGTTATGTTATGTTATGTTATGTTATGTTATGTTATGTTATGTTATGTTATGTTATGTTATGTTATGTTATGTTATGTTATGTTATGTTATGTTATGTTATGTTATGTTATGTTATGTTATGTTATGTTATGTTATGTTATGTTATGTTATGTTATGTTATGTTATGTTATGTTATGTTATGTTATGTTATGTTATGTTATGTTATGTTATGTTATATTATGTTATGTTATGTTATGTTATGTTATGTTATGTTATGTTATGTTATGTTATGTTATGTTATGTTATGTTATGTTATGTTATGTTATGTTATGTTATGTTATGTTATGTTATGTTATGTTAATGTTAATGTTAACTCATTCTCTATATCCATACAAAATATCTATCAAACAAATAAAATTAAAATTTTCTTTTGAAAAATGCAACCATTCAATCAGTATTTTCTTATGACGTTATCACGTTAAACTATCGTCAGTAAACCGACTTTACAGACAACCTCTTTTTTAATAAGTAATAAGAGGACAAAACGTTTATGGACACTCGCTTTTTTCTGCAAAATGAATCCATAATTAATAATATTTAACAAAAATTTTATTAGAATTATGTATACAAATCTGTTTTTTTGCCAGCGTTCATTTCATTTAGTTTTTATTTTGATGTTTCTTCTTACATTCGTAATAATAATTATCGATAACACAGAAAACACAGGGCTATATATCAAAAAGTTAGGTTATTATTTTATAATCTCAGATTTTGAGAGAGAAATTTTGTATGGGAAATCGCGCTCTTTAATTACTGATTTTGAGTTAAGCGCGAAAAAGTAGATCATCTACTTATATGTGAACGTATTATTAGTTTCCTTCACGTGGTGAATAGGGTCATCGTGGATATAATGGGAGAAAATGTGAAGTTCCTTGCTAAGAAGAAACTCAAAAGTATTGAGAGATAGTCGTTATGGCATGTTTTGGCTATTTCTAAAGTTTAACGGTTTCTTAACATTATGTCCAAATTTTAAGCTATTCAGTGTAACACGTACGGGGATATAGAATTTCAGCTGAACAATTTAGAAAAGGCAAGTTGGGACTAGTGAATCTTTAGGCTCATTTCATTAATTGTTGGTTTTTTAACACCAATATTCTTTTTTTTATGGATTTTTTTCTAAAGTTTAATTCTGCCCCAGTATTCTGCCACGGAGACATGGAACTCCAACAAGGGCAACTTTGAACTAGTAAGATTTTAAGCTAACTTCGCTAATTTTTTTTTTTTCAAACCCAATTTCAGTTTTGTTTTTTGGGTTTATCTAAAAATTAACGCTTCCCTAATTTTGTATAAAAATTTCAAGCCAATCAGGGGAAAACTGACGAATACATAGAACTTTTACTGAAAGAAGTTAGTAAGGGCAACTTGACTTAAGTCCCGAAATAAAATCCATGAGAGTCATCACTATGGAAGAAGCAAACATCAGCTGATCGCTTGCAAAAGAAAAGTTGTGTACGTCGCAAAAAGAAAAAATGGGAAAATGCGAAAATAGTGAAAGCAAAGCAGAAGTTAACAACGTGAAAAACCAAGGAAATATATTTTGCTCTGCCACTTTGCAGCAATATTATTGCTTTAGTGAAAATTTATTTATTTATATAGTTTGCGAGAATGTAAAGGCAAGTGTTGGTGATACTCTAATGTGGAGTTAGAAGAGACTGAATAACAATTAATAGATGATACCAATGATGTCAGCGACACAGAAATAAACCAGATACGACAAGTAAGTCTTATTTGCATAGTTGTATTTATGGTTGCACCACTTTTTATATCATAGGAAAGAAAAAATACACAATGAGTTTGGAAGGAGCTCCGATCATGCCATCAATAATTATGCAGCGGATCGAAGCTGATGGCGAAGAAAGGGAGGTTTCAGACGTGCGTCTTCGTAAAATGTCGGATGTGTCTCAAAAGTCTGCCCCAAATGAAGTGAAAAGTACCGTTTTAGCATATGATTCTGGGAATTACTCTACCAGTTCCAATGCCAGTGAAGTCGCGTGTCCGTTTGAAATGGAGTTACATAATCATTGCCAGCATGTGCACACTCTGCTTAGAGAAAGGGATCAAGCTTTGTTCCTTGCAATGCAAGATGTGCGCAAGCTGCGCAGCGAACTCGAACGACTCAATAAATCGGAGGACTGGTACAAAAAAGAGTTGCGGGCACAAAAAAGAACACGACTGGAGGCACTCGAGCGACTGTATTCACAGGAGCGTAAGTATATGCAAGAAAATCAGCGATTACAACGCGAATGTGTGCGTCTCTATGATAAATGCGGTGAGATGGAAAAGGAATTGCAGGTTAAGCGGGAAAAAGCTGTGCAAAAACTAGTCGAGAAGGAAGAGCAGCACAAAAGTACGAATTGTGTTGATAAAAAAGGAAAATCCTTTGAGTTGGAGCAGCAAAGATCTATGATTGATGACCAGCAAAAACTGATCAACGTTCTGAGAAAACAAAAGCACGTTCTGCTGGAGGATTTAAGAAAACTGAACGAAGAGAAAGATACCAAGGTTTTGGAGCTGCAGGAAACATTAGCTGGCGTAGAAGTAGAAAATACGCGCATGACAGCGCAGTGCAAGCGATTGCTGACCGAAAGACAAGCTCTGGAAGATACGCTACAAACAAAAGATGCTGCTCTATATGCTGAAAATAGCGAAAAGCTAAAGTTGCAAACCTTAATTGAAGAACTAAAGGAGCTTTGTAACCTGCAGCAGCAAGAGCTAGCGCGCAAAGAAAATGAAATTTGTGAGACTCGAGAGAAATTCAAATGCAATATGCAAAATGAAACAAACATGGATGAAGTGCATCGGCTAAGTATTACTTATCATGATGACATTAATGCCAAAACAGCTGAAATTACTTCACTTAAAAAGTCGTTGCAGGCGATCCGAATAGAGTTGAGTTCCTTAACCGAAATACAGGCACAAAATGAGCAACAAGAGCGACAAATAGAACATCTTAACTTTGCTTTGGAAACACGACAATGTGAGTTGTCGAATCTGCAAGAAACTGACGAACAAAAGACCCAACAAATAAATGAATTGCAACAGAATTTGGAAAAGGTTCGCACGCAGCATGACATCACGCTCGAAAATCTGCATTCTACAGAGTCAAGTCTAAAAAGCGTAAAACACGAATTGATAGCCTTGCACGAGCAGTATGCCAGTATGTGTGCTCTTTGTGAACGCACCCGTTTTGAATTAGAGCTACTTGAAATCGAAAAGAACAAGTTGAGATTCCAGGCTGACAGCGATAAGCGTGAAATCGAGCTGCTACGCGGCAAGCTGAGAGGCTACCTAAAACACACAGAGAAATTGGGAGCCAGAATAAATGAGCTTGAAAACAAATTGAAATGTTCAACCATTGAAAGTGAGGATTTGCAAGTTGAGTTCAGTGAGTTGGAAAAGCGATCAATCGACGGTCCTTTAGAAAAAGAAAAGGTTGAAAAGGAGCTCAAGAGTATACAGCGGGTGTTACACCAAAATAGAGAGGTCATAAATCGGCTAAACAAAGACAACGAGTTTTTAAGGGCTTCTAAAGATGCAGAAAAGTTCGCGGAGGATGTAAATCAAGTTGAAGAGGGTGATAGTGGCTTTCTGGATGTAACCGAATGTGAAATTAATGACAAAGTTGAACCAGACTCGCAGACAATACGGGAATCGGTCTGTTCCAACCTTAAATATGCCAGCAATTCACTTTTGGAGCATTTGAGTTCTCAAGAGGAAATGTTAAAGGAAAGACGAACACTAATCGCCGCCTTCGAGAACTTGATTTGCAATGAAGCAGCATCAATAGAAGTCAATAAAGGTAAAAAACTAACTTTCAATGTTTAAAAATTAATTTCATTTTTCGAATTATTTCTTAGATCTTTGTACAGAAAATGTCCAAGACAAGCAATGTGATGATGCGCTATTGGAACGTCAAGAACAGTTGATGGAATATTTGAACAACCAAAGCCTTTTAACTTTGGAGAAAAGAGAGCTCTTGGAAAGTTTTGAAACTCTAATTAACGAGGAAACTGGCCCACAAGAAATATCTATAAATAATCAAAAAATTTTTGAAATGAAAAAATTGATTGAAGAAAACAAAAAGCTAAAAATACTTCTAACGACTATAAAGGAGCCGCCAATAGAAGTTGAGTCTTTAAAACTAGCATTAACAGAAAAAAATGCAAAATGCTTGGAATTAGAAAAATCTGTTAGCGATTATAGCGATGAGCTGCAAAACTTACAAACAAAGTTGCTGCAATGCGATGAAAGACATGAAAAAGACAAGAGCGAAGAAGATAACCGCCATAGAGCTCAATTGCAGTCCTATGAGGACACTATTCAACGACTGCAAGCAGAGAATGAACGCCTCCTAAGTGAATTGCAAAACGTTTTGGCAGCTAAAAGTAATGTTGAAAATACGCTGGAAAAGCAAAAGCTGTTTGTTCAAGAATTGAAGGCAAAGTTGGTCAGCCTTGAAAAAAACAAAAATTCAAGTGAAGTTAGTAACTCAGAGCAAACAATGAGCTTCGAGCAGCAAGAAGTGCTCAACTTGAGGATGAAAGTTGAAGAACTTGAAACACGTTTGCAGGCAGTCATGCAGTGCGACGAGGAGCGGCGCAATGACAGAGTTCGACTTATACAGCAGCTGCTTGAGCAACAAAGTAGCAAAGTGAAACAGTTGAGTGAATCGCAAGAAGAGTGGGAAGAACTCCTCACAGCGCTTCAAACCGCACAAAAGTTGGAGGAAAATACGAGAGCTGAATTGCAGTTGAAGCACGTTGAGCTGGATGAGTTGAATTCACTTTTTGCTCAGCAGAACGAAGAGCTGCGACGCATGCACGAAATTGCCTTACTGTCAAATGGTAATGGCAATGAAGAGGAAATTGAGAAACTGCGACCGACACTCCTGCAGCAGTACGAGGAGATGCACGCGAATCTAAGCGCCCAGTTAGCAGACAGTAAGTCCAAACAAAGGCAAATTGAAGAGTTGCAAGAGAAAAATGAACGGCTCGAGCGCCACTTGAATGAGGATTACGCCACAGAAGTAGCTAAAAATCAGAGGCAGTTGCGAGCTCTGCAAACAAAAATAGAAACTCTACAGGCGGAACGAAATAGTTATGCAGAGCGCTTGGCAGAGATGGAGATTGAGATGCAACAGCTAAAGAAGAGCAAACGGGAGGCACTTGTTCTGCCACCAGAATTTGTGGTTTTGCCCCAGACTGCCGGCACAGCCAGTAGTACGGCTGAAGCTTCTTCATTGTCAGAGGACGGAAATGCAAATATGAGTAACAGTGACAACAACAACGATCATATGAGGATACTAACGAAGGTGCTTGAAGCGGAGTATAGGCGCAAAATGAAGCGTTACGATGTGTACATTCACACTTTGTTGGGCAATATTAAAAAGCTGAAGAAAGCTTTGCGGGCGGCTGAGACTCGCGCCGCACATTTAACGATGGAGCAGAGCAGAACGATGGACGAGCTGCGCGGCCTGCAATTGACAAGACGCCAGCTGGAGGAAACGCGCTTGAAATGTGATAACAATCAAATCACAATTAAGGTACGAACGAATGACGTTATCTAAATTCCATTTTCACATTTTGTTTTTTTTCATTCCCAGACACTCGAACGTGCTCTAGAAATGGAGCGTAGGAAATTCGAAGCTTCTGATTTAGGTAAGGCGACATATACACGCGCAGCCATAGCGCTACAGCGAGACGAGCCGGCGCACGAAGTAGCCAATCTAATTGATGATTATAAAAAGGTGCCACCTTAATTTATGTGCAAAACAATTTCAATACAACAATTTATAAACTTTTTGCAGTTAATCCAACAATCGGCGTTAGCCACGCAACGGCCGAAGACCAACGCAATACTTGACCTTATACAACGCAGCAACCAATGTGTGCCAAATTTATATAAACTCGAGACTACAGTTGAAGGTCTGAGCAGCGATTTGAAACGATTGCTTTCTGCGCATGCGTTGAGTGCGAACAAATTAGAAGCACCATCGCTGATGGACGAGCTGCGCGCTGCAGCAGAAAGCTACTAAAGCGTTTAGTCAAGATTGATTTGTAGCACTGAAAAGCTACGAATGTGTATACGAAGAACATGGAAAATACTTCCCACTTTCTTTTGCTGTGCATAAAAGCAAACACACATTGCCAAAATTTAGTTCAACTATTTCTACGTAAAAAATAACTTATTTTATAGTATTTTTTTTATATTGGCTGTTTTCAGTTTATAGTTTTATCATTTATTTGTTGATGTTGTGCAATATCCACAAAGTATTTCCCTTTAAATGTCTAAAGTTGTCATTATTTTTGCCAGAAGCTTTCAGTTATTGTACGATTTTCGAATACTCAGCTGGCAGTTGTCTGCAGTATATTTGTTATAGCCAACTGTGCTTTCAGACAAGTCAATGCTGATATTGAAATACCATCTTGCGGAAAATACGAGGCCATTCAATGACTTTGACTTACGAACCAGATGACTTTTCCACATCAATGCCAGTGTGGTCAAACTTTCTGAAGTACTCGTTTCCAGTGCTTTTGATTTTTTATATTTTCTAGAAATAAACTAAATTAATATGATTAATTAAATATTTGGAACATTGCCTGAATACCATTACCGTATGCTTTAGCATATTTGCTTTTATTAATATATATTTTGCAAATTGCAGCATCATGCAGCATATTTGGAAGGAAATACTGCTGTAGTCACAGTCCTTGATCGGATATAAATCAGAGCCGTTCCGCGCTTTCTAGAGGATATGAAATAATTATACTTCCAAACGAAAAATTAAAAAAATGAATTATTCCAATTTTCCATATTCGAAGAGACACATATACAAATATATGTATAACCACTTTATATACTGTCATTACGTATAGACGAAACTCCCAGCTGGGTGTGTGCGTGCATACCTGCATACATTTGTATGTACACTACGATTTAAGCGATCCTTTTGTCATATATACCGTAATTACTTTATTAAAATATAAAATAAAAAAAAAAAAAAAATAAAAAACAGAGGTGAATAAAATGCTTCTTTTTTTCAAAAAGGGATAGGAAATATTTGGTACTTTGTGTTTTATCCTCCTCGTTCCTCACGTGCAGCCTACTGGACAAATTTAAAATGCTCGTAGAAACGTTTTTAAAACAGTTATTGAGCTAGTGTCCATTTGTATAGCCAGCTGCACATATTGTTTGTACTACAATGTAAACACTTTTTCTCAAAGCTGGTAATACTGTAAAATAAAGCACATTGAGTCTCATCACCTGAACGAAAAACAGTTTTGGTAAAGTAGTAAGCCAAAATATTTCAAATTTTCAAAATTGTGAAGCAGAAAAAATCGAAATAATATTTAATATTATTGTTTAAACTACAGTTAACAAGGTAATGTATAAATTCTTTCAATTACTTTCTTGTAATACCGTTATTTTTGGCAATTTTTCTCATGACCAGCCAGCTGGACATTTGTAACGTATTAATATAGGGTTTTTCAGTAAGAGCGCTTCAACTTTTGAACTTTTTTGAATAAAACACAAACGGTTTGACTTTTTTAACAAATTTTTTTTTTCATTATCGAGTTTGAACATATACATTTAAGTATGAAATTCGATTTCTTTTGCATGACCACCGCGTGCACGTTTTACGCCAATCCAAGTCCAATCGTTGAACCCAATTTTCGACCACTCTTTTGCATAAATCGGCCGAAATTCCAGCAATTTCGCGTTCAATATTGGCTCTGAGCTCACAAATCGTCGCCGGCTTGTTACTGTAGACCAGTGATTCCCAAAGTGGTCTATATCGACCCCTGGGGGTCTATGACAACCTGCAAGGGGTCTGCGTCAGCGAAAAAAAAATTTGGGGGTCAATGAAATGAAAATGGGGGTCTCAACACATACACTGATAGTTCCTATTTACTTACATCATACTATCTTATAATATCAAAATATCTATGTATCCATTATTTATAAAAGCACCTATGAAGTAAAAAATTTATTATATATTATAGAATGTAATAAATGACGTTTTAACTATTAAAATATTGCCAACGTCAATTAATGGAAACGTCAAGTGTAAGAACGGATATCAGCAATTCTGGCTGCAAAACAACATACCCGTTACTTATCCCGTATTATGGAATATAGCGAGGAAATTTTTAATTTCCTTTCCATCGTCATACCTACTGGAAAGGGGGTTCAGCGCTGTTACCAATCTCCTAACGAAAAAAAGAAACCCTTACCCTAAGATTAACCCTTACAAAATTGACGCCAAATGTTGATAATTTATTATTAAAGCATCAGGTTCATCCTTCTCACTAAAAATATTAACTTATTGCTTATGTTATTTTATTTATAGTTTATTTTCTGTTACGTATATAACATATATAACAGATACAAAATTTTATTTTGAGTAGTTTTAATTTAAATTCAATTAATATTCAATTAATAAATGTATAAATTAACATGTGTTTTTATTTTAAGTTTTTAGCACTAAACTTCACTACAGTTAGAAATTTACAGGAAATCAATATCAGGTAAGTAGGGGGTCTACCCAACACAGAAAAACATGGCAAGGGGTCTACGACACAAAAAAGTTTGGGGAACTCTGCTGTAGACCAATGACTCCACATAACCCCAAAACGGGACAGCTTGTTAAATGGACCGTAAAATGGCCGTAATGCTCTTAAAGTAGCAGCAACAGAACGATTATTTTCATAAAAAATTTGCACGATTTGCAATCGTTGCTCAAGTGTGTAGCGTTCCATGATGAAATGTATACTAATGAAGTTTACAAATGACAAGCGAAAAATAAAAAATATTGCGTCGTTCGCCCTCCCTATCGGAAAAAAGTTGAAGCGCACCTATTGAAAAACCCGTTATAAACATGGCAAGTAAACTTTCAGAGCAGCAAATTTCGATATACTTTTGGAAAGTGATTTTGAGGGAATGTCAGATGATGAAGACGATATGGAGGAGCAAATTGGGCTAGATTTGGAGGAGGAAACAACCTCGGAATTATTCGATGAAGAAGAGCCTTCCATACCCGAAGTTCTGCAGCAAACACAAAACAGAAAATTTAAATGGTTTTCAAAAAACTTTACCAATTCTTCTGATTGTCCTGACGAACTTGAATGGGATGTTGAAAATAGACAGATGTGGACACCTTATAATTATTTTTGTGAATATTTCAACGACGATTTCTGGAGTTTGGTTTCAGAAAAAAGTAATATGTACGCTCATCAAAACAACAACCTTTTAAACGCAACTCCTTCTGAGTACAAAAAGCTTGTAGGCGTTCATATTATAGCGGGGTGCATGAAACTTCCAAGGATACGTATGTATCAAATAAAAGTTCCAGCTATCACCCAAATCCCTAGAGATCGATTTTTCAAGTTGAGAAATGCCATGCATTTTGTTGACAATATGCCAGTTACCGAAGAGGTTAAAAAAGATAAACTTTGAAGAATTCGACCAGTACTAGACGTTTTGTTGGGAAAGTGTAGATCGATACCTAAGCCCAATAAATGTAGCATCGACGAGCAAATGATTCCATTTTCAGGAAAAACGAGTCTTAAACAATACGTAAAACGTAAACCAAATCCAGTGGGATTGAAAAACTTTGTTTTAGCATCGACTGATGGTTTGATACTGGACTTTTTTATATACCAAGGGGCAAATACATGGCCCGACGGAAAGCCTGATAAATATTTGGGAATTGGTGGTACAGTGGTAAAAAAACTTTCTACACACCTCATTAAAGGTTGTGAGATATACATTGACCTCTATTTTACCTCTATAGCTATTCTCGAGTATTTTTTGGATAAAGGTATATTTGCAACAGGTACTATTCAACTTAACAGAGTGCCTACGGAACTTCGGGCAAAGTTATCGAACGACAAAGCGTTGTTAAAAAAGGGAAGAGGTAGCTTCGAAGAATTCATAAGAGAAGATGATAAAATGTGCATTGTTAAGTGGATGGATAGTCGCTCTGTATTAATAGCTTCAACATCGAGTGGATCACATCCTCTTCAATCCGCTCGACGATGGGATAAAGTAGGCAGAAAATACATCAACATCGATTGTCCAAATGCGATTTCACGTTATAACCAATGCATGGGAGGAGTAGATTTAGCGGATAGGTACGTCTCCTATTGCAGGATTGCTATTCGCACCAAAAAGTGGCCTTTAAAGGTATTTTGGCACTTTGTCGATGTCGTTGCATGCAACTCTTGGATTTTGTATAAAAGAGATAAATATGCATGTGGTGAAACAAAAAAAATATCATGGATCTGCTTGACTTCAAGTTCTATATCGTAGAATTTTTAATTGCTGATGCTACCATAGATAAGGAGGAAGAGTCCTCATCAGATATAGGGTACTAGCAAACCCGGCCCCCTTCGCTGGGCACACTAAAATAGAATAGATATGGTTTAGAACAGAAAATATAAGATTTTCATATTATTTATTTCTTTATTCTTTATTCAAGCGCTTTGGCATAAACAATATTTTTTGTTTTTCTATTTGTTTTTGAGTAAATATAAAATATAAATTGAAAATCAGGAAAAAAGAAGATTGTTTTTAAATTTCAAATCAACGCATATGAATAACTAAGAAACAATCGTCTTTTTTCCTGATCATCCATGAATTTTTCGTTTCAATTTATATGTTTTATTAAGCAATTAAGCATTGGAGCTTTTTTAACCATTATCCATTTATATTTTTCAAAAAAAAAAAAACGAAAAAAAAAAATTTTTTCCACGAACACATAATTTCATTCGGATTTCATATTAAATTCTCAAATTTCGTAAGAAATTATTCACTGTTCCAAAATCCACTCCAAAAAAATGCACAAACAATTTTTACATGTTGCACTTACGTTTTTTCCTTATGGCATCCAAATCAAAAAGAAATATTGACACATTGTAACTCACACTGTCAATTTGACAGTTCAGTTCCGCCCCAAGCGTTAAAAAAGTAAGCGACATTATGGCTGGTTCAAAAGAACGCTGTACCCGTTGCCAGTGCTCCGAATTACAACCAAACTTTACGAAACCCATTTTCAATACTTACTTAACAATGTGCGTAAGTTTGGTTTAATTCGGTGCAAAGACACGGCGGGTCCACGTTTTGGCATATATTTCGAGACCCTAGTCTTCAATAGGTATGAAAATTACCCCGTATTAAAGTACTTATCAACAGCTTTCATTTGATACCCATATTGTACATACACATCCTAGTGTTACCCGGGTCCACGTTTTGGCCTATTTCTCGAGACCCTGGTATCCGATTCTTAAAACTTCAAAACACAAACCTTCTCCACATGTGTCTCTTCAATATGGCAAAGTTTGGTTAAAATCGGTTGAGCCATTCTCCGTAAAGTTCATCACAACGCGAAAAACGGCTGAATTTTTATATATATGGATAGAATCGGCCAATGTTAAAGAGGTATGTACTTCTGCCTCCAGCCTTCAGGCACCGTTGCTGCAGTTTCCGAAATATAAATCCCAAAAATCGCATTGAAGGTATTTTTTGTGTTGCTTGTACTTCTTGGTTATTAACTAATTTGGCAATATATACACATAGGTACATATGTACATGTGTAGATGGAAGGAAAATATGAAGAAAGTTGTGTTTGCCACAACAATACAGTGGCTAATGGAATGTTCTTCATCTGACAGCGATGATGAAATGGAACACATTTTTGTGGACAAAATAAAATCATGCGATGCTAAGCTCGTTATTTTAATATGAGGTAATTCAACTGAAACGTAGAATCTCTCTTGCCAACAAGTGCTACTTTGGACTAAGTAGGCAATTGAGCAGTAAAGTCCTCTCTCGACGAACAAAACTAACACTCTGTAAGACTCTCATCATGCCCGTCCTAACGTATGGCGCAGAAGCGTGGACGATGATAACATCCGATGAAGCGACGCTTGGAGTGTTTGAGGCTACGTTGGCTGTGCATGTTGTCCGAATGGATACAAACGCTCCGGATCTGAAAGTATTCGATGCGGTACCAGCTGGTGGTAGTAGAGGAAGAGGATGGCCTCCTCTGCGTTGGAAAGATCAGGTGGAGAAGGACTTGGCTTCACTTGGTGTGTCCAATTGGCGCCGGACGAGAAAGAACGACTGGCGCGCTTTGTTAAACTCGGCCTAAATCGCGTTAGCGGTTATCGCGCCAATTAAGAAGAAGAAGAATTCAACTGAAAAAAATTTTCAATTTTCCCACCAATAATTTAATCAGCTGTTCGTGAAACTTGCAAATTGTTACTTTGCGTTCAGGAACTTTTTTTCAATAATTTTCTCTTTGAGAGTGAATTCTCGAAAATTAAGTTACTGGCAAGTTATTGGATAATTTTTACTTGAGCAGACCTAAATCAAAATCTTAACTTTCTGGCTTTATTATGTATTCGTTATTGTTATTAACTTCACTGTGTTCTCCATCTTCACTCTCCGAAGAAGTACCGACGGCTTCCTCAAAACTAAAGGGGTTTTTAATAAGAGGTGTTATTGTGATATTCAAAGAAAAATTCTAAATGCTATACAGTAGGTTCTGTTTTTATGCGGCTTTTTTTTATGCGGTTTTGAAATAGTGCGGTTTTTTTTTTAATTACAAAATGCATGTGGATCTATCGGAAATTGTACATATAAACAAGATTCTAAACCAGCTAAGCAAAAACTCATCACAGATTACATCAGAAATGCTAACCCTACAAGTATGGAACCGCCTGCATAACTATCTAGATCAGACGTGTACATTTCCTCAAGTGACGAAAGTGATTTTACGCCAAATCCGAAACGAATGCGCAACATGCAGTTTTTGTCTGATTCTATTTCTGACGTAAATTTATTTTTCGATTCTGACGTTTCTTAAATAAAGATATAATTTTCAAAAATACAATATTTTGTTTATGCGATTTTATTTAATTATTGCAGATTCATGCGGTCTATGGAACGTATCTATAGTTATAATATGGGACTAGTGCCCTTTTTTATGCGATTTTATTATATTATTTCAGATTTATGCGGTTTTAGCATTTGAAACGTATCTATAGTTTTACTATAGATATAGTTTTACTATAGAACTAGTAGCTTTTTTTATGCTGTTTTGTTTTATGCTGTTTCTTGCGGAACGTATCTACCGCATAAAAACAGAACCTACTGTAGTTGAAAATAGCATCAGGCAAATGACCACCACGACCACGCTTACAGGACAATATCCTTTTCATGAAATTTTCCATAACCGAATTGCAAAGTGGCTGCCCGATGTCCTCGATAACCTAACGAATTCCATCTTTGAGGTCTTGAATCGACCCTGGGCTGTTGGCGTAGACCCTCTCTTTCACGTGGCCCCAAAGAATAAAGTCACAAGGTGTTAAATCGCATGATCTCGGTGGCCAATTGTGATCACCTCTTCGAGAGATAACACGGTCCGGAAACTTTTCCCGTAAAAGATCAAAGGTTTCGTTGCTAGTGTGGCACGTAACGCCGTCTTGTTGAAAATAAACGTTATCCAGATCAATACCATCCAATTCCGGCCATAAAAAATCGTTAATCATCTCTCGATAGGCAATCCATTCACCTGTAATACCTGCTATTGGAAAACCCTTTATCTCCCATGTCTCTCTTACTATGTATCAAACGTGCGACTGAGAAATTAATGCACGCATTATTTTCTAATGGCTGCAAATCTTTATATTCTTTTTTACAGTTTCACGATATTTTTTACGTCCCTTGGCATTTGACAATTATGCCCTTTTATCTATAGTATTATTTTAAAACATGGCGCTTATTCTGACTAAACTACAATATGTACAGATATGAAATATATATCGAAAGAAAGGTTTTGATGAGCATATTTCCGGAAAATTATAAAAATTAAAATTGGTTAATTTGTTCATGAAATATTTGCGTGTAAAGTTATCAAAATTTTCATATTGATAACAGCGATGTCTATGCAAAGCGGGTTGACACACAAATATACGCATATATGTGAGTACATTTGCTTTGTTTAGCTCTCTTTCTAATGAGCACAGCATTGTATACATTTGGATTCTCAATAATTATTCTGTTTTGTTCTCTTTACTAATAAATATGTATTCATGAATATAGTCCCAACGGGTGATGCGAATTTTTTTCAAAATTTTGTTGTGATGGCAATAATTGGTATGAATTGACAATTGACTTGAAATTTGTCAATTTACTTAAAACAACGGTAACAGTGCAAATTAGAGTGAGTTTTGGACAGACGCTAAATAGAATTTATTTTAAGAAAAAAATACATCCATATTTAATTTTAAAATATGCCTAGAGGACGACCAAAAAGAGTTCGTAGAAGAGTTCCTACTTTAAGTGGAGGAATAGAGCAGGTAAGCAAGTGATAAATGTTTGAAACGTCACGTATTGGATATGATTGGTAGAAGCATCCACTTTTGTTTTCGTTCATATATGGTACAATTGAACTACAATATATAAACGTATGTATGTATGTATTTAAAAATTTTGTGTGCGTTTGATCCTTTTTGAAAAACTCAAAATTTTAAATAGTTTCAAAAAAATGAGGAGAGAGAGACAAATTAGTTATTTATTTGATACTATTTCAAAGGTAATTTATTGTATTGGGCTATTCTTAGACAAATTTTATAGTAATAGACGATGCCCCACGCCATTTAAAAGAACACTATTACCCATCAAATCAACGAACTTTTTGACACAGATATACATTTTTAAGTGTTTTTTTTTTCTTTGTATTGTATTCTATGTGTGTACATGTATATTTTTATGTATGCAGCCATTATCAAATCATATATGAATATGAACTTTGAACATTTTTTTTACCATTCTTCTTAAAATTTTTTAAAACGTAAGGATCTGTGAAAAAAAAATGTTTTACTTTTGCAAAT
Organism: Anastrepha obliqua; assembly: GCF_027943255.1. Classification (NCBI taxonomy): domain Eukaryota; kingdom Metazoa; phylum Arthropoda; class Insecta; order Diptera; family Tephritidae; genus Anastrepha; species Anastrepha obliqua. The sequence continues at coordinate 128,993,893 of NC_072894.1, forward strand.
CCAAGAAATTTTACGAATGGCAAAAAAAAAAATTGTATAATTGTGTTGGTGAATAGCACACGACTTACCATAAAACAAATGCATCCGAATTGTTTGCACGCGGAAGTGTTATGCGGAGAGGCTCAGGGAAGGCGATTTCTATTGCCTCGTATAAATTTGCAGCCGAGCGAAACCACACTTCCTTTTACGTTGAAGCGCCGCCAATTTCCCATTACAATAGCCTTTGTCATAACAATAAATAAGGCCCAGGGGCAAACATTATCAAGGCTGTGGCTTCATTTAAAGGAGGATTGCTTTGCTCACGGCCAATTTTATGTGGCGTTAAGCCGGGTTAGATCCTGGGAAAATATACGAGTTCAAATGGGCAATAACGAAAACTTGACGTTGAATGTAGTTTATAATGAAGTAATTTAAAAAAAAAAATTACTGATTTAACTGAAAAAAATTTTTAAAATATGAATAAAAATATACACTTTTCTAATCATCATAACTTTTAATATATAAAAGTGTCACTTATGCTGTTTACTTTCCGTGGGAAAAAAGCCCACCCGATTTTCGGGGGTTACATACTAGTTTTTATTAATTTATTTCTTTCTTTCCCTAGATTTTCCAGTATGTGCTTCCATACTAAATAATCTTATAATACTGCCATAGAATTTTCGCCATTTTCTGACATGTGCAACTGTAAAATACTAAATAAAAATAATGTAAAATCTGCACATCTGACAATTGGGAGTATGTTCAACAATACCTCCTGTGTTCTAACGCTCCATTTCTGCTAGCGTGACGATTTTTATGTCGTGCCGCTTTTGCACATTTTAGTATTTAATTATTTTCATTTGCATTTTATTATTTCACATGAAAGAAGTTTCTATTATTAGGATTTGATCCCGTTAAAAAAATTTATATTCTCGTAAGAAAGGGTTAAGGAGTAAAGTTCAAAAATTATGTTATCAAATTTGAAGTGGATCCGATTGACAGAGTAAACACAATCGAGTGACTTACAGCTCACCCAACATAAAATTTGCATTTTGACAAAATATGTACAGAAGCACCTAAGTGTTAATTGCTGATAATTTTACAAATTATGTTTTTTCAATGTTATCCGTTTGCTACGAAAACAAATGAGGTATAAATACTCTCTGAGATCAATGCCGAATTAGTTTCCCAACTGAACTAGAAGAGTTAGCTGGCAATAACTGTTGCCTCCGCGCGTGTTTCTTCTTTTATTTGTTTTGAAAAAGTAAATGTTTATAAAGGCTCAAATTTAACCATTCAAGCAACACAAATTCTCTCGCCCAGAAATGTTGCGTTTCATCAGCTTTTTTTGCGTCAGCTTAGCTGCTTTGTTTTCCCCAACTGAGGCTAAATATGTGCCTGGTATTTCCTATATTGACGACGTGCAACTCTCTTACAATAATGGTAAATCATTTTATAACAATTAATTACAACAAACCGTAAGATGGCAAGAGTACCCCAAGTAACGCTTCAAGTAGCATTTACGTGCCGTTTTGATACACAACAAACCGTAGTAAATTAACAATTAAGGAATAACTTTTCTTCATCTCCAGGGACTTTGCAATGTGACCGCTTGACTTGTCTAAATAACGTCTATGGATGCAAGATTTCGATTCGAAACAACCCCAGCAACAAGGACGAATTGATTCGCACGAGCAAATGCTATTTGAAAGGTGGCACCATTACTCAGCAGGTATCAGAACCACAATATATGGCGAAGCCGAAGACTGTTGAAATTGACATCGACTCGTATGTGGATGCCAAGTCACTATATACTACCAGCTACAGCTTGAGTTATCAAGAAGTGAAAGGCACCATAGATCCAAAAGGCTGGGCTTCGGTGCAGAAGATTACCAGAGAAAATATGAAGGCTGTCGATGAGTCCATGGGTCAGTTGAAGGACTGACCTGAAAAATGTTAACCGTTTTCATATATGTAAATATGTAATGAAAAAATTGTATTTTATTTTGAGGCGGAAATAAAATAAGTACTTACTTAATTAAATGCAGCAGCTATTTTTTTATTAAAATCGATAAACCATTTATGCCTATTTGGCAGATGTTCAATTGTTAGCATCGTATAGATTTTTCGATTTTATAGATTATTGTAAGAAAACCAATACAGTTTTAAGCCGACTCCGAATGGCAAATGGTTTTTATGATGAGCTTTTCCATGACACTCGGAGGTTTACCATTGCCCTCCGAAGGGCGATCGCTATTAGCAAAAAACTTTTTCTGTTACCTGTTACGGGTAACTAAAGCGGCTTTAACACTATATTCATATCCGGAAATGTGAATTGAGAGTTTAAAAGTATTTCCTGGCATTTTCCTTGTAATTGAACTTCATTGATATTTATTTCCTGTTTGTTTTTTTTATCAATATAAGGAACAAAGGAAAGGATTCATTCGTAGAGTAAATTTTTCTTCAAGGGTACGCCTTCCAATCCGAAACATCTTCTGGCCTGATCTCTAGTCTGTTAGACAGCAAAAAACTTAATCAAAAACTTCCTGTTATTCTCTTAATTACATCCGGCGCTTCCCTAACTCAACTTTTTGCTGGTCTAACTGACGGCCACGGCAGCCAGTGCTTTAGATTTATTATTATAGATTATTGCAAGTGCATTATTAAGTGTAATAATTGTTTTAATTTAATTAAATAAAAAATTAAAATACATTTGCTCTCTTCTCCATTCAAGAATTAGTATAAGCCGGTGCTTTCTCGACTCTGTATTATCGACCCTCTCATAGTCATTGATCATGAGTGACTTTTTTTCTCGTATTTGAACGTCAAAGGGCGAATCTTATAATATCGACAGTTCGACTAACTATCGCTCTTCCGAGTTTTATATTTTGAATTAAAACAAAAACATACGGATCCAATAAATTTGCTATGCCAAATGAAAAACTCTTTGCGAGCGGAGACGTGGGCAAGTCTATGTAGTATTTTTATCAATTATTCTAACAGGTGCAAATGGCAAATCGGAGTAGAGGTTAAACGAGGGATTTTCAGAGAAGTGTTCCATGTAGCTCGAACGTTGCAAACGAGCTGGTGAATACTTGCGCGTTTCTTTTCCTATTAATGCAATTCTACATTTGCATGCTGTCTTCGAATGCAAAGCTTTTTCATAACAAAAATGCATTCCGAGGTGCTTCAATGCCTGCCAGAGGGCAACCGCTACTCGAAAAAGAAGAAAATCATTTTTCCTGCATATCGAAGGAGGGGACGAGTCAATAACCTATTTCTGACATGTCACCCACAATTACGCTGCGGAATTACTTCCCACATAGTATTGTGTAACGAATATGCCAGCGCTCAATGGTTAAAACTATTTAAAATCCTACAAACAGTAATAACTTTGCTTAATGGGAAGATAAATGCATTGGAGGAAAAAATGAATATAAAAAAAATGAAAGTGTGTGACCAAATACTTAGAATAGGAGAAGTTCCCCACTCGGTATAACTATGGGCTATGAATCTGAGTGTGTACCATAGTGGATAACCGCCATAACCTAGCTTAACTTAACTTACAGTCATGTACGAATACACATCCATACATACGAGATGTGTTCAAAAAGTATCGCGAATTTTGAATTTTCGCAGGTTACGTATATTCGAATTTCGATTTTTTATGACGAAATGTTGGTACTCATGTCCCTCCCTCATGCCGACGAGTTCGGCCATTTTGAATGTTAAGTTAAGTCTTCGATTTTTACCTTTTCAAAAAGATGGATCAAAGAACCTGTATCAAATTTTGTGTGAAAAACGAATGTGGACTGTGTCATACGGAGAAGCTACTTTGGACCAAAGCAACACAATCGGTGATACAAAATGTTCTCAGAAGGCCGAGAAGATGCAAACGACGAAAAGCGTGCCGGACGCCCGAGCACTTGAACAATAGACGAAAAAATTGATGATGTGAAGTAAATGGTATTGGCCAATCGTCAAATCACCGTTAGAGAAGTTGCTGAGGACCTAGACATATCGATTGGCTCGAGCTATTCGATTTTTTTCAATGATTTGGGCATGAGACAGGTCACCGCAAAATTCGTACCAAAACTGCTCAATTTCGACCAAAAGCAGCATCGCATGAACATTGTTAATGAGATGTTGGACTCTGTCCGCGACGACCCAAATGTGCTCCAGAGGACTACTGGTGACGAATCGTGGGTTTATGGTTATGTCGTGGAAACCAAAGCTCAATCATCTTAATGGGAGCTGCCGCACGAACCAAGACCGAAAAAGGCGCGCCAATTTCGGTCAAATGTAAAAGTTTTGCTTGCCGTTTTCTTCGATTGCGGGGGCGTTGTGCATCCTGAGTTCTTGTCGCAGGGTAAAACGGTCAATACGGAATATTATCTGCAAGTTATGCGCAATTTGCGCGAAGCAATCCGTCAGAAACGCCCGGATTTGTGGAAGAACAAAATGTGGGCTTAGCATCACGATAACGCCCCTGCTCACACATCGTTGTTTATGCGCGACTTTTTGGCAAAAACAACACACTAATGACCGTATTCCCCAGATCTGGCCCCCTGTGACTTTTTTTTGTTCCCGAAACTGAAGGGGCCCATGAAAGGACGACGCTACGCTACGATTGACGAGATAAAGACGGCACCGAAGGAGGAGCTGAACAAGAAAACAAAATTTTTTTTGAAGTGCTTCGAAGATTGGAAATAACGTTGGCACAAGTGCATAATATCTCATGGGGATAACTTTGAAGGGGCAAAATAGATATTAATGAATAAATAAACAATTTTTGAAAAAAACAAAAAATTCGCCATACTTTTTGAACACACCTCGTATTAATTCATGCACATTTAAAAAGTTGACGCTGAGTCAACTGCATATTTTTGCGCTAAACAGTCGTTCTTCGAATCATGTAAACATCAATTTGTACACATACAAACATTTACTATATTTACATTTATTCATGTGTAACGATCGATCCACACATATTTAAAAAAAATTTGTTTACGTATTAGGCACTTGTTAGTTTTGATGCCATTAGATAACCTACAGGAGTGAGAGAAAAAATATATGTGTATACACACATTAGTACGGCTCAAAAACATAAAGAAAACGTTTTTTCTTGAAGCTAACCCCTAAATTGGTGCTATGGCCAAAAAAGTTAGACTACTATTCTTCACTTCATTCATTTATTAATGATTGAGCTTAAGAATAGCTCACATAATTAAATCCTAGATATAAGAATTCTATACTATAAAGGTGAATGTCTCTACGTTGTTCGCGCATCACTACGAAATGACAACACCAAATGCCGAACAAATTTTTATACATTCATATTTTCACCCAATGAAGGTTATAGACATGTTTTTATGATGGAACTCCCTTCCCACAGCCCCCAGGCCGCGCCACCACTCTCATTCGTCACTAATAATCGAATTTTTGCTTAAATTTAATCTAAAAAATCTTAGTTTTTCCTATTTCCCACTATTTATAACACACTCTAGACTTCATAATCCGCAAAGCTGTTCAACTATGACCCAAAGTTCAAAAACGGTTTGAGATAGAAAATTTATAAAAATAATTTTGCTTGATATTTTTCTGATTGCATGTTTTGATTTTATTCAATGAGGCATAGCAACGGATGCCGGGTATTGTAATACTATGGTTATTAATAAAAAATTATTTTCTATGAAATTATTGTTTGTAATTCTTTTATATTATAATATACCTTTTAGCTTGGTGTGAATAACGACTCCTAGCACAGCGTCGTTTATTTATACTACCTCGCGCAAATGCAGCAACTGGTTATGCCAGGCTTTGAACCCGTTGTCGCCATCGTACACAGGTATTATGTCCTTCAATGTTTCAAACGTTACACCTTCAGTTGCTACTTTGCTTATATTTGTATTCTCTTTTTCCAATTGAGCCTTTTGTAATTTAAGCAGCTCTATTTCTTTCTGCAGCAGTGTAGTTTTTATGTTGTCTTCTACTGTTCCGTTGGACATACCGTTTTTTTCTTTGGCGTCGCTTGAACTGTTTCTCGTTAAACGGTCTCCAAATGTACCGCTACATATATAATATGTGCTAACGCGTTTTGCACACGAACCGCGCCGTCGTCGTTAGTAACTTCCACGACCGTATCACCTTGCCGTTGCTGTACATTCTCACCGTTGTCCTGATCGCTGCTCTCCACGTTGTCCTCTGCGTTGTCCTCTACGTTGTCTTCTGTGTGACTTCCCCATTTATCGCATGGACACAGTCCTCGCGCCTCTGCCGAAAGTTCGTTCAACTTGGCGGCCAGTGAAGCTTTTGCGCCACTAGCGTTAATGCCCACAGCGGTGCACCAGGCCTTCAGCTGCATCAGGGAGATCGGCGTTAATTGAGTCCATTATTTAAAAAAAACCACTTCTGATATAATATATGACTTGTTAAAAATGACGATAGCACCGTATTCGTCTTACGCTATAAACCGAATGAATCTTTATTTATGCCAAACGGCATATCGTACCAAACGCTACCATCAACGAGTCTTAAGGTCTAATTACAACGAAAGCTTACTAAATAAGTCTTAAGGGCTAATTACGTAAGTATATATAAGCACATGCCTACAACTACTGTTTAGAATATACATATCCTAGATCCCTCAAAACTACTCCTACGCGAACGGGACCGCGGGTTAAAGCTAGTTAACAATAAAACTAAAATTGCATTTATAATTAGTAGTAAAAAAGTGAAAGTTGTAGAACGCATTAAAGAAAAAAAAAAATATAGTATTAGTAGGGGTTAATTGAATATACGCTATGCGAACAAAAAAATAATTGTGACGATTTTTAAAGGGAGCCTGAAAAAAACTACAATTTTTTGGCTAGGACAAAAAAAATTTTATCAGCCACTAATTATTTAAGGTATTCAAAAACCATTTCAAATTAAAAGAAGAACAATTTTCTCTGTTATTTCTGTCTGTTTCTTGGCCAGGGAATCTACAAAAATAATATAGTTTGAAATATTATATTTCGTTTTTTAAATAAGGCATATGGCCATAGACCAAATTTTAAGGGTAGCATACAGAAAAATAATATGCATACAAACAGGGGGTATTTTTCTGGACTATAATAGCTGAAACAACTTTGCGGATGTATCAGAAATTTAGTATATGGTTATTATTATCATTATCAATAATATTGTTAGTGACATGTTCCAGTATTGCACGTCACATCGAAATTAAGGACTTAGTCCAGAGATTCGATTTACTATACGCAAATCACATATTCTTGCTACATATTTTATTTCGTTGAATGATTTGCTGATTCCCTTATTAATACAATACATCTTCTGCAAGTCAACTGAGGCAAAACTGAATTTCCTTTTCATTTGGTTTTTGTTTGGTTAATTGCCCCAGACGGTGGTTAAAAATTGTTCATGGCCATCAAATGTCGATAATACGACGCAATCATTTCTAGTACTTACAAATGACTGCAGTTTTCGTGTCGATTCTTGCTTTAAGTGCACATTTCGCACTGAAAGGAAACTGATTTTATACAAGTATCAAAAATCGTTTTTTTTACACGTTTAATCGCTTTGTTAGACCACACTCGAGACAGCCCAGGAATCCTTGGGCATCCTTTGCTGAATGTCAGACGCTGTACCACCGACGGGGATCAACATCGTGTATAACTGGGCAGCATTACTATCGTATATGTTTTTAATAATGTTAATTATTTTGTCGGAAACAACTCTAGCGGATAGTGCATACCAGCTTAAGTCACCTCTCAAGGCATCAAATACTTTAGCGAAGTCGACGAACGTCAGATAAAGTCGTCACTGTACTCATCAGACTTAAAATTCTAACGATATGGATGCTGTCCATAACACTGCGTTACAAAAACGAACTTTTTTTCTGTCCTATGAACCAAATATACTTTTTCGGAAAGGGGAGAAAAAATAAAAATACACATGTATCGACGATTTTCATGTACACGTGAGAATTTTTTTTTTAATGTATAAAATATAGAGCTCGTAGTCTGCCTGTGTGAAAAACTTTGGATCAATTTTTAACCCTTTTTCCGTGATCCAATCGCGCTGAATTTCTGCAGGCAGACTCGTGGAAATGTTTTTATTATGTAAAATTAAAAAAAAAAATTTATCAATTCTCAGATTTTCTTGAATTTTTTTTTTCTAAAAAAAAACAAATTTTTTCTAAATTTTCGGCATAACTTGAAGGGACTCCAAATTTTTAAACAACTTATTAACCTTTAATTTATTGTTTCATACAACACACTCTGTGCCGTTTGTGTGTTTGTTACAGTTCCGATCATCTGACAGTTGCGCTACTAGGAGACGTATACTTTGACAATTGTTTTAAGTTCTGTTGCGCGAAAACGTCTTTCTGTATATTTCATCTTACGAAAAATGCAGTGCCCGACTCGAAATAACTTTTGTTACGTTTGTGGCTTATTCGCACCAAGTAAAAATTTTAAAAATATTACGAAAACAGTGGTTAATTCGTTTCAGAAAATATTCAAGACTGCTTATGCTCCTTACTTGTGGTATACTCCGGAAGTCGTGTGCGACTATTGCTATAGAAATTTATGCAAGTTTACTGATGGAAGGTCAACAATGAAGTACTCTGTACCAACAATTTGGCTACCACGTACGGAGCACTGCAGTGAACTGTGCTACTTTTGCGTAACTTTTACTCAAACTAAAGGGTACCAATACTTTCGCCGCCACAAAATTCGCTACGCTAATGTAGAATCGGTTATTCCAGCGGTTCTGTACTCACCAGAAGAACGTATAGCGGCTTCAATGGAGATTTTTGATGATGTTCCCGAATTAAGGGATGGAGAACCAACAGTAGCACCAACAATGCTATCAACATTTCTTGCATCGAATGCGAGATGCGGGGAACCAGAAGTATCGGAATTTGTACCAACACCCAGTGAACTTGGGACTACAGTGCCACATTTAGTAATGCAAGCCGACTTCAATGACCTTGTACGAGAAGGAAATTTGTCAAAGAGAACAGCCGAACTCTTTGCATCACGCTTTAAGCAGTGGAATATAGTGGCGGATGATTTTAAAATAACAGCCGCTCGTGATCGACGTAGCAGTATTCCATATGACGAATTTTTTAAATTGCATGAAGATCGGGAAAAAACCTGGCTTATTGTTGTGATATTGATTCGATGTTTGAAAAAATTGGTTACCCTCATATTTCAGAGGAGTGGCGACATTTCATCGGTCAACAGCCTTAAAGTAGTGCTGCTTCATATCGGTAACAAACATCCAGCTGTCCCGATCGCATATGCCATCAACCTCAAAGAAACATACGAAGGCATGGAATTAATATTACAGCTGATAAACTACCAAGAGCATAATTGAAAAATATGCTACGATCTAAAAGTGGTCGGATTACTCATGGTTGTTAAGCGTGGATTTCCAACCCACCAGTGCTTTTTGTGTACATGGGAAGGTCGCAAAAGAGATCAGTATTACACTGAATTTAAGTGGAAGCCGCGAACATGCTACAAAGTAGGCGTAGAAAGTATAGAAAATCTACCATTAGTGCAGCCATCTTAAATCATTTTGCCATCACTACACATTAAGCTCGGTGTCGTATCAAATTTTGTTAAAAAACTGGATCGAGAGGGCGAGGCGATTGCAAGTTTGCGCAATATTTTTCCGAAACTGAGCGGCGCAAAGATTCATGCAGGTATTTTTTTACGAAGGCTTTTAGTAACTTTATTTTTTTAATGATGTGTATAATTTAAGGTGTTTTCGGTGGTCCACAGATAAAAAAATAGTTGCAAGTTATGAATTTTCATCAAAATTGAATGCTATCGAACAACGTGCATGGAAAGGCACAGCGAAATGGGCATATTAATGTCGCTAAAGATCCATTTCCTTCACAATCATTTAGATTGTTTCACTGGTGATTTAGGAGCTTGTAGCGATGAACATGGCGAAAGGTTCCATCAGGACATTGCGGCTATTAAAAAGCGCTTTAAAGGACAAGACATTACGCATATGCTTGGCGATACTGACACAAATGCTTACAAACGCAAAAATAAAAGGCCTAAGTTTCTTTAAAAGCATTAGAATTTTTAATGTAACAATTTTTAATTTTAATATAATAAAATTAATAAAAAAATTCGGGGTTTTATATCTCTATTGTAATGCAGAGTGAAATACCTTTGTTTTGATACCCACATCGGATCATCTCATGCAATTTTTTTTTTAATTTCTAACAGGTGGCAACCTTGTGAAACATTGTCAGTGGCAACACCTAGGTGAAATGTCTAGAAATGAGATACACTATCTGTGTGCCCAATTTCATTCAAATCCGTTAAGCTAATCCTGAGATCGTGTGGCTATACAGATATGCATACAAGAATTGCTCGTTTAAAGTTATAAAATACAAAAAAAAAAATATGACGTGTACATGAAAATCGCCGATACACGTGTATTTTTATTTTTTATCCCCTTTCCGAAAAAGTATATTTCGTTCATAGGACAGAATGTGTGTAACGCGGTGTAATGAAACGAATTTTAAATCTATCATCCATGGATGTTGTCGATACACGAGTGCACAGGTCTAAAACCGGTTTGATTTGGCCTAATAAGCTTACCTAGTAGAGCTGATATTCGTTCTGAGTGAAGATTTTTGTAGTAGCTGGAAGAATAGATATTCCTCGACAGTTCCCACACCAATTTTTACGATTCCTTTATGGTATAGGGTTGGACAATTACAAAATCGATTACTTTTCCATTTATCAAAGTTGAGAAATATTATAACCTTTCGAATATCTTTGAGAATCAAATAATCAGCCGAAATGGTGTTACAAATTTAACGTCTAAAAGTTGCGATTTGACTATTGGCCATTGACCATTAGGCTATTTTTTTTATGTTTTTTATGGGGCGCCGTTAAGCTAAATGTTGCACCAACCAGGCAGAGTTTCAAGAGTTGAAGCATAAAAAATGAAATTGAAACTCATAAAAATGAACTGAAAAACTGACCGAATCAGTTACTGTAAAGCCAGCCGTGGACGTAATTTGCCAGAAATTTTGCTCGATGAAAAATATTTACATACTATTTACTTACTTATAGCCAACTTCCCACATATAGTACAAATGCATACTCGCTCGCATTTCATAGCAGATGTTGCTTATTTTGAGTTTAAGGCATTATCGTTTTAGGTTGTTTAAAAACTTTTGAGTAATCGCTACTCGAGTTAGCTTTGGAAGCAGTTTAAAAATGTTATTAAAACCTATTTAAAATGTGTTCACTGCTAGGTGGACGCAATCAAATTTAAACATTAGATATGATTTATACAATAACATTTCTTATCAAAGTATTGACACTATCAGCTGCCGTAGACTTTGAGAATATCTGAAGGGCAATTTTTGTTTATAACTACAATTCTTAGCAAGGTAAAATCATCCACTACGCACTTCAATCTATTACTAGCTGTTCAAATGTGACTAATGTTCAGCCTATGCTGGTAGATAAATAAAGCAATCATTCTAAAAAGTTACTAATTAATGATAATAGGGGTAAAGGGGAAATGCCACATTTACAATGCCAAGAAAAAAGCAGTTTTCATTAAGAAATTATTTTATTTCAAGAATATGTACACAATAAAGTTTTCTCTTTTTAGTTATTTTTGTTAGGTTCAGTTAGTTCTTCTTCTTTGACATGTTAATTTCTCAAGCATAGCCCACTTAAATTCACTTATTTGGTCGATTATTTTTATTAATTTGAAATTTTTCGTGAAAGTTTTGTGTGCCAAAAATGCGGATGAGCAATAAAACACATTGCAAAAAAAATTCAGTTCAGCTGAAAATTGTAATGTGATGAAATGCAAGACAGAATGGGCTCGTACTTATATGGGTTCCAGGACACCGGGATGTTCAAAGAAATGAAATTGACGATGAATTGTTGAAGTGCGAATCAGCGATTATCCCACAGAGACCAGAGCCAGTAATCGGAATCAGTTCTCCAGGAATCACGAATTGGATCAGCGAATATGTATGTAATTTACATAAGGAGTGATTGTCCAGTCTAGAACGCTGCAAAACTGCCAAGTGTTCTGTGATAAGCCCGAACAGAAAACTATCCAACTTTCTTCTAAAACTCGGAAGAAAAGACGTTCGATTGATAGTCACTATTATTACAATACACAATCCATGGGGTCAGCATATGACCACCATTGGAGTCACTGAGGACCCAATTTGCCTGCCGTACTTAGAGGAGGTGGCGAGCACTTAGCATTTTCTCTCAAAGTGTCCTGCCCTTGCTAGAGCAAGGCCACGAAATTTGAGTTGCCATGAGAATTAGTAATATTCGTTCTCTCAAGCTGGAGGATATTTTCAGATTTGCCAAAGAATCTGGAATATTCTCACAGAACTGGCTATATCTGTCTTTGTCTCTACTCTATCCTGCCTCTTTCTTACTGTTACTTCTCTCCTTTCCTTCTAAACTACCTGCCCTTTTACTTTCCAGAGCTTTGAATAAAATGGACTTTTTAGCCGATGTGTTTTAGGAGTTACCAATTTCTTGGGGCTTCTTGGCTCGCCTTTTTCAAATATTAATTTTAAAGGTTTTATTAAATCCATATTCTAATTGGATACCTATGGAGGATTTCTTTCAACTTTCTGCATTAAATATTCCAGTCCGTACTCTTCATGCATCTGTAGGATATTAATTGGACCGGGTTTCAAAAGGAGAAAATTCAATATCACGACGATCGATCACACATTGGCTGCTGTTATATAAACGTAGCTTATCTACCTCTATTCCAGATGCTTTTGTTTATGCTTGGTTGGTTGGTTGGTTAGAGTGGTGATTCATCCAGAATCCAACTAGCGCTTCCGCACCATTTTGTTGCCACATCCACGTTACCAAATTGTTTAACAGTTATTTGCAGCAGGACTATATCCAGTCTGTGCGGTTTAGGAACCTTATTAGGTTGTTGACGTCTACGCCAGACAGTTGCTCGAGACTCTCGAACAGCGGTTTTCCCAGGGTTAACATTCTGTCCTTCCATAGGGCAGGGCATTCGCAGAGGAAATGGAAGATTGTTTCTTTTCCTCCGGTTGTTTACAACTATGACAGTATGTGTTGTGAGGGATGCCCATTTTGGCGGCTTGTTCTCCGATAGACCAGAAGCCAGTTATGACTGCCGTAAGTCTACAGGTGTCCCGTCGTTTCATGTTTATTAATGTCAACGATTGCTTGAGGTTGTAGGTGGGCCATAACGTTCTGCTGATTTTGCATTTCGTCTGGTCTCTCCATCTACAATCTGCAATTCGAAGGTATTTTAGAGAAATTGCATTCTTGACCGCACCTAGTGGAGTGAATACTGGTACTGCAAGAGCGCTATTCATGGCAGATCCCCCTCTTGCCAGTTCATCTGCTTTTTCGTTACCTTCTATGTTCCGGTGTCCCGGGACCCAAATCAAGGTTACTCTATGGTTTTCACTCAAGTTGGTGAGGCTATTCCTACTTTGCTCCACCACTTTAGAGGTTGTTATAGTCGCGTTCAGCGCCTGGATTGCGGCTTGGCTATCCGAAAGAATAGCGATATTGCCCTTAACAGAGAAATCTGCGATTAGTAACCTACAGGCTTCCCCAATTGTTTATGCTTAGAAGCAAATAAAAAAGTGATTCACCCCTTGTGTTGATATCCTAACTTGCCAAGCAGATACGTTGCCAGCTTGCAATGGTGCTTTTGGAGAAAATTATCTCCCGCTTTTGACGACTTTGACGGCTGATCTAGCCGAGGTGCGCTTTCATCCGTAGGCTCATCCGAAGCTGCCTGTCGAGGGTAAAGTCCTACAATAAAAATAAAATAGTGCGCCATGCAGCATAACTGTGACTCTTTTCTTATATAAAATATGGGTGTATTACTTCTTGCTGTACCACCCGCTTCGAAAAGAGCGTCACAGGTCTACTTAGATTATTTTTGCCGTTCCACAACTATGTAGCATCTCATGGCATCAAAATGCAAAGTGCCACTTATTGTCTTTCTATAGTTCGCCAATTGCCTGATTTTATTTCTTCATCCAACTGGCTTCATTTCATTTTGACTTGTCGTCTTTTTTATTTTAGTAAAAGTAAAGCCACTGTTTAATAATTTTATTTATTCAAATATCATATAAATATATATACAGTAGTATAGGATGATTCCGTGTGGGACTGTGCACACTGGATTCCATAACGATTACCACCACCCCCAGAAGGGCACGTTTCTGAGAGATTGCGCTGCTTCGAATTGTGCCCGCTGAACTTCGCGATGTGTTTCCTGTAGGCTTCTTAGAACTTCCTCTGTTGTTTTCTGAATATCGCGGTGTGCTTCCTGCATACTTCTTCGTGCTTCATTCTGTGCTCTCCGAAGGTTTAATTGTGCATTCTGCGTACTTTGCCGTATAATGTTCTCGACATCTTTTTGAATTTTTTCGTTAATCTGATTCACGTCCGCGATGTTAATGTCGCTAGATGATCCTCCGTTAACATACGAACCACTTTTCGTACTAACCAATCTTAATTCAACATTTGTATTTGGCTCCACTGTTTCATTAAAAGTTGTATCAATGAGAGCATCGTTTTTTGACGACAAGCAAATATTTCTCCGTATCAGCACCGTTGAACTATCAGGCGACATAGACTTTGTTACCACACATTGCTCCGTATCTATTGGACAGAAAACGCGATCACACTGCCAAGTAGCTATAAAATCAATGCGCGATGATAAAGTAGAATTGGATATTTTAGTATCTGTTATTTTCTTATTCTGGCGATTTATGGGGTTAGGGGTAGTCAGAATTTTCTCAAAGTTTTATCCTAAAAAAATTGTGTGAAAATTTGAAGTGAATCCGAAAAATACTTTTAGAGCTATTCAACAATTAACAAAGGGCGCTTGGGCGTTCCGGAGCCGATAGCAAAACTTTAAATGCATTTTTATCAAAACTATGTTTTTTTGAAGTGGTGATCACTGTAACTTAAAAACCGCTTGGTAGATTTCAATAAAATGTATACTGCTTTTGAAAAACATAAAAAACTCGTGCCTGATCGAAGGATTTTTTTTTTCAAAAATTCGATTTTTTAAACAATTAATTGTCGATTTTTTTCTCGAAAATGTGAAAAATATTTCCTGAGGCCGCCATATTGTTAATTTTGAAAAAAACCTTCGATCAGGCACAAGATTATTTGTTAATAAAACTAATTTCTCTGGTCCGATTGATTTTAGATGAATCTCCAAGGACTTCTGGAGAAACGGGCTCCACAAAAACAGCGATAACTTTTACAATTATTAATTTTTTTTTTTAAATTTTGCTAAAGTCAAGTCGAAACATGATGTATTAATGCTATTTTTTATTTCTGTAAAATAAAGCAATTGACAAGCAAATAAAAAAATGGGCTTCTGACTACCCCTTATGGCTTACTTTTATTTCTGAATACGACCACATCTCCAACTACGGTGCTACTATAGCTATCTTGGTTGATTTGAGTTACAGCGCTTACGAAACCGGCGAGACTCAAACAAACGAATCCAAAAAGTGCCAAAATAAGTAAAGGGCGTTGACATCCGAATCGTTGCATTGTTGCCTGTGGACTGTTGAATTGAGGTGCTATGCAATGCAATTTGACAAATGGTGCTTGCCCTATGAAATGAGATACACAAAGGTTTTAAACATTGGTAAGTCGGTGAGTACATGAGCTTGAGAACTTAAAATTATAATACAAATCAAAAATTTTGTTCGAATAATTTTTTATTATAATCTGGTAGATAATTCGCCGCAGCTACGAATTATATCGTCTATTCGATAAGTCCAAATTTTGACTACTTTTACCAACAAATCGGGCCGATTGTTAAGCGCTGTATGGGGAGTTGCGCCGTCTTGTTGGAACCAAATATCGTCGATGTTTAGCCGACTATTTTTTGGAAACTGGTCAGCATAGATCGATAGTGTTCGCCATTCACCGTAACGACAGCTCCTTCGTAAGAAATAAGGCCCGGTAATGCCGCCAGTGCTCTATGAGCTTCGCGAACAGATTTATTTATTTATTTTTTAAAGTAAATTTCCACAAATTAGAAACGTCTGTCTGGGGTTAAACGATTCATGATGAACCAAACCTTATTGAGGTGGAATGTGTTCAAAGTTTGCCATTCTCAGCAGTCAAACCATAGTTATCGATATCGATAGTTCTCATGCAGCTAAAAAAACACCCGTTAGTCTAGCTATGAAATCATTCTTATTTGTTTGGAATTTGTCGGAATTCACCATAAGGCCTGTTTTTTGTTATCACTTATTAACGCCAGCAATAAATTTAAGTTAGTTATGTCGTCATTTAAAGTGGAGTAAAATTACCGTTAAATCAATTTTAAGCTTAACTTAGTAAATAGTTATTTCTAATAACAATATATTAATACATAAAAATGTTTTAATTTGAATTAGCAATTCTTTTCTAATAAGACAAGTGCCAAATATTTAGGTAGATAAAGGCTTTTAGTTACTCTTACAAAGCTAATTGGGCGTACTTCGATTTTCATCCATAGACAATTCGTTTAAAATACTTTTGTTGAAAAATGTATAAGTAGTTTTGAGAAAGGCTTGATGTAAATTTTTGGTATGCCGCAAATAATGAAAATTAAGGTCACACATCTAGCAGTAAAAATTTCTGTATCATTGAAATTGACAAGTGCACATAAAGGGTGTTTTTTTAGAGGTTAGGTTTTCAAGTTGGCACTACTTTTTTCGTAGATGGTCTTTTTGACAGCTGTCACTTGATTTATGCTCAGTTTGGTTTGCCATTTCATAATGAATAGACTTGAACAACGTTTGCAAATCGTGCAAATTTATTACGAAAATAATGGTTCGGTTCGCGCGACGCATCGAAGAAAATTTTGTTCAGCGATGAAGCTCACTTTTGGTTGAATGGGTATGTCAATAAGCAAAATTGTCGCATTTGGAGTGAACATAATCCACAAGCCATTGCTGAGACGCCGTTACATCCTCAAAAAGTCACTGTTTGGTGTGCTCTATAGGCAGAGGGAATCATTGGTCCATATTTCTTTAAAAATGAAGCCGGCCATAATGTTACAGTCAATGGAGAGCGCTATAGAGCCATGATTAATGACTTTTTCGTGCCTGAATTGGACTATGTTGAGGTGGACGACCTTTGGTTCCAACAAGACGGCGCTACATGCCATACAGCCAACGCAACAATCGATTTATTGAAGGAAACGTTTGGTGAGCGCATTATCTCGCGCCGTGGACCTGTGGCGTGGCCTCCAAGATCGTGCGATATAACACCGCTGGACTATTTCTTGTGGGGCTATGTGAAGTCGCTTGTCTACGCAGATAAGCCCGAGACGATTGACGTCTTGGAAGAGAATATTCGGCGCGTTATTGCTGACATACGGCCCCAATTGCTGCAAAAAGTGGTCGAAAATTGGGCCTCTCGACTGGAATTTATTCGAGCCAGCCGCGGCGGCCACTTGCCTGAAATCATTTTTAAAACATAATGACAAACCCTAATCTTTATAATAAAGCTAAATTCTTGGCCATAACATTAAATTATATACGTTTTATTTCATCTTGAAAACCTAAGCTCTAAAAAAACACCCTTTATTTTTTTTTATCTTAAAGGCTTTCTGTAGCCACATTTTTTATAGCAATAGGGTCGGTTTGAACAATAAAAGCTACTTAAATCTCATCCTTATTGCTTTAAGGGGGAAGTCTACTGTGACAAGGGAAAAAACAGGCTTATTTTCCGGATTTTATTTCTAACAAAATATTGCTCGTACATAAAATCTATTTAAACTCTTATCTTTATTATATATTTAAGTTTTTGAAAAAAAAATTTAAGTCAAAATATTCAAAATGGCCGCTGTGGCACTTCTGCAAGCGCAGGCCCGCTTTTCTATACGGTGTACACGATATCTCGAGTTCTGATAAATGAATCAGCTTAAAAATTTAATTATATATTCTCTGTAATAGTGTCTCTCGTCTGACATAGGATTTTTTTGATATCGTTATTTGTTAAATTGTTATAAACAATAGTAACATCAATTTTTGGCAAAAAAAAAGAAAAAAATTTCAAGAATTTTTTTTTCAACGCCAAAATTTTTTATCGACATAATCCTACGTCAGACGAGAGTCAATACTATGTATATGATAACAATATTTTGCTTTTTTGTTTTAGATCACCGAAACGTAAGATTTCATGTATACCGTGTAGGCACCTAAGAAAAGCGGACCTGCGCTTGCAGAAGTGCCACAGCGGCCATTTTGAATATTTTGACTTAAAATTTTTTTTTCAAAAACTTAAATATATAATAAAGATAAGAGTTTAAATAGATTTTATGTACGAGCAATATTTTGTTAGAAATAAAATCCGGAAAATAAGCCTGTTTTTTCCCTTGTCACAGTAGACTTCCCCCTTAAAAGCACTAAGAACTGCATTGAAACTGATAATATGCATCTCATCTACCCCCTATATATATAATATAGTATAATCACTAAATATGTTGAAGTTCACTTACAAGGGGACTGGACGAGTTTAATCGGCTTCCTAGAAGTCTTGATCTTGGTTTTGCGATGCCGAGGCCTCTGTTTAAGTCACTTATTGAGTCTTATTATTTGTCAAATAAACCATCTATTTAATTTTAGTTCTTATGTTTCTGTTATGTTACCCTATAAATCTAGTCACCAAGGTCGTTACCATTGACTTAAATAATGATACAAAGAAATAAATATTCAAAAACATTTTTAATATGGTCTGTACGATTTAACTGTAGACAAAAATAAATAAACAAAAAAATAAAAATGTTAAAATAAAAAATAAAAAATAAAGGAAATAAATAAATAGTATCCTGAAACAATAACATACTAACATAAAATAACCAAACCCAACAACAACATTTTTCTTTAAGAATATCTTAGGTACAACAGCCAAGAGTAAAGTAATTGCATGTAGGTATAGTCTAACACTTCTACAAAAAAATATTACCGATAATAACAAGGGCTTAACTTGAGGTTAACTTGAACTAGGCTTGTCAAATCGCCCACTGTGCACTGTAGTGATTATAAAAAACGTTCGCGCGAACTGTTCACACATACACGCCAAGAATGGGAGGCTAATGATGAGCTACGAAATGATGCGATGAGATTCCAATTAAAATTTACTTGTGCACCCAACAGCTTTGACTATCACAATTATTTCCATTGATTTTCAGACTCTTAATTCAAAATACATGATTTGACGGTACCAGGCAATGGTCGGAGTTTTTATGGTTTGCGTCGAGATTCATCAATTGGCGCAATGTGGTTCCAATAACCTGCGTTCAGGTCTAAACCCGAAAGTGGTTTTCACAGAATTTAAACAAATAATTTATTCCTTGAATTTATTTTTGAAGCATCCCACAATTCACAAAAAAATACACAAAATTGTTTACAAGATGTGCCGGCAGCATATAAATTAGCTCAGAATTAGTTTGGAAAACTTACAGCACGTATTTCTAAACTTCCAAGTTTGCTTAATTTGTAGGGAATCTTTTTTAAAATTGTGCTGAACCGCTCCGTTTTTAACGTTTCAACTTCAACTACGCTGCGACAATTCGGTACCGTATCTCTACACCGACTGAACTGAGCTCAGAGTTGGGTGACTGAAAGCGACATTTTATTGAAAAAAAAAACAATACATAAATAATGAAATAACGAAATGGAAGCAAAACACCAATTAGTACGAAATTGCAAAATAATTCAAGTGCACGTATACACTACACTCTATAGTATGAATATACGTACATTTGTATGTAAATATCTACGAGCGCTTGTTCTAACAGCCTAGACAAGTTGGATTGTGGGTGTGAGCGACAGTTAATCAATTGATGATTGTGTTTGTTGTAATTGTTATTATACACAGCATATTGCTTGAGAAAAGAGACGCGATGCTTTTTTCAATTGGTTAATATAATTTTCCTCTAAAATATTTATGTAAGTGAATGCGAGTAAATATGAGTTCTCACAGACTGCGCTCTCTTCTATTCTACATAGTTTATGAAAAACTGTTTATATGGCAAACCCGTTTTTTTAGAGCAAGGTGAGGACGAGGCGGTGAATAAATGATAATTGCATTCTGGCAGTGAAGAGCCCATACATTAGTGTATGAAGTGTATATTCATTTTTGCTATTGTAATTAAATGCAGATAATGATTACGAGTATGATGAGGGGTACTCGATTTGTTTGTTCGAAGAATTTACAATGTAAATTTTATCTTATGGTTTTTCCTTTCACGCAATAGTCAGTTAGCTCTGTTAAGCCATAGTGCACAGCAACCTCTGATGCATTCTATTGCGCTTGACTATGCGTCTATAACACTAGTTTACACCAAAAATGGTCCTCGACCAAAAAGCGTTTTTTAAACTAATTTGAGGTCGCTGCAACCAAAAATGAAGTCAAAAGCTGCAAAATCACACGTGTTGACTTTATGGGTCGTAACTTCTACAATTTTTCCTCGATTCAGACAAACTTAGGCTTAAAATGTAGGTGACAAAATTGTCTTTCAGAAAAATTATCTTATGTCAATATAAAAAATTTTTTTGTTAAAGAAAAAAGTTAATAAACTTTGATAATTTAGTAAAAAACGTCAAAAATGCCTTTGATTTTAACTTTCAACAGCTGTTTTGCGAAAACTACGACTTCCATTGACACGAATTATTGCCATGTAGGTTATATGTGTGCCTTTCGAAATTTATGCACTTCAAAGAAATGGCGCGCACTGTTTTCGAGAGTGCAGGTAATAACTGCACTATTGCACAAATAAAAGGTGTTTTGGGAATATCTCGGAAATCGTTCTTTGAAAAAAAAAAAAAAATTATTTTTGGTTTCAGCGACCTCAAATTAGTCTAAAAAACGCTTTTTGGTCGAGGGCCATATTTGAAAGTGAAAATTCGTAAACTAGTGTAATTGAAGGCTTCTGACGAATTTCAGCGCTTCTTCAGACTTCATGTTTCATATTACCAGTGGATCTAGAGTCACACCGCCTAAGTTAGTGGGCCGTTGTCTTTAAAGAGCTGCGCTCGTTATAAAGTCACATTTATTACACTTTGCGCCAGGGCTGTCAAAATTTCGTGTTATTTTCTCTTGTAAAAATTATGAATAACTATTACACATTTTTGTGTTGAATAACTAAGTGTTGTTTAATTATTACATTAGTAATGTTTTCATATGATGATGATGATTTATTGCTGGGCGCATAGTATCCATGTTCTGATTGCTTTCCACTGATTTCGGTTTTTAGCATTGGCTTTAACCTGAACCCATGTCAGGATTTCGTCTGTGTCCCATGAGGATTCCAGTCTAAAGCAGCAGAGTATGCCCTATTCCGCGCCATTTTCTTTCCCGAATCTCGATATTTATTGGACTTTAGTGGCATCTGTGGAGTAGATCAGCACTTGGTATCTAGTTTTCGGGCCAACAGATAAGCAGCGAATAGAGATTCAGCGTCTCCTTTGTGTGGGTCATGTCGTCCAAATTGATAGAAACGCTCCGGTTTTGAAAGTATTCGATGCGATACCAACTGTTGATTGCAGAGGAAGAGGAAGAGCTCTTCTACGTTGGAATTATCAGGTGGAGAAGGAGTTCGGTTAATGTTATCATACAAGTGGTGCTGCTTACAGTTTTTTATCGTCTCCAAATGATAGCTAGTTTTTAGGAGAAGCTGTTTTCAATGTCGAACTGGGGCCATTATTTAAAGCGTCGCAATTGCCAACTCGGTAGCGGCAGTTGCACTTTTAGGCTGTATTTCCCAATGAAACTTATGCAACACACTGTACACATACGCAGTTATGGGAATTTTCGCTTGTACTTTTAGTAGATAAGCTATTTATGAAAAAAAAATATTCTCTTTGTGCTCTCGTTTTTTCTAGAACGAAATTGTTTTAAGTTTTTCATTAGCTTACTGATAAAGTTTTGTAATTTACCGGTGAATCTGTTAGCTACAAATATTTGCAGGCATACTATACAGGGTGTTTTGCTACCGACTACAAACAGATTAAGACTATATTCTGTGGCTAATTTCGTGACGAAAGTCACAAAAAGTTAATATTTTTAAGATTTCTGGGCAAACTTCTAAGACGATAGATAAATAATTTTCTAGGCTAACTTGATTGCCCCGCTGATAAAGGCCACAAATTTTAAGAAATTTTGCAGCGCGAATTTGCGAATTTCCATAAACACACATGTTTTGTACATCAAAAATAATTTTCAAGGTTATTTAGTTGATAATTTTATTGGCTGTCGAGTGAATTTACTGTCGTACGCATAATATTTCTAAAAAAAAGATATATTCTTTTTTAGACGAAAAAATGGCTGCCACTCTCAGGGTGTTCGAGTTGGACCTTGGACCGCTACCTTTAAGTCTCTTGTGTGGTTGAAATTTGACACAGGATGTAACCTTAAGGGGGGGGGGGCGGGGGGGGGGGGGGGGTTCTAGGGTCACAAAATCGAAATTTTTTTCTTCACTCATCTTATAGTAAATCATTTCAGGAATGTTGTGTCAAAATTTTAAGTGGATCGGAGCAGAACTCTCAAAGTTATAGCCTTTGTAGGCACTCTACCTCGAATGCGGAGCATAGATAATTTTTCAGAGTCATTTTTTCAAACGCGTTTTTCCCGAAACGACTTCTTAAAAGTCGGTGCCAATCACAACTCCGAAACTATTCAACCGATTCTTTTCAAATTTGGCACACGTTTTCTAAATCAAAAATACCTCCCCCCCCCCACACTGTTTTTTTTTATTTTTTTTTTTAAGGTTGTTTTTCACTTACAAATATGGCGAAATTTTTCGCCAAAAATGCTCGTTTTACGTTTTTTTGCCACCAAAACTAATTACAAAAATGAAAAAAAAAATTGTATTCATGGGGGGGGGGGGGGAGCATTACGTCATACTTTAACTGAAAAATTGGACTTTTTTAGTTTCAGATGATTCTACGACGAATGCCGATTGGCACCGCAGAGCACCTCTCGAAAAACATATCTCCAAAAAAACTCTGTCATGGGCTTATTTGTCAATATTTTATTATTAATATTTTTTAAAAACTTATTGAAAAGATGTACAATAACATGCAACTGATTTTATTAAAGTATCTTAAGCCATATTTCTGTAAAAAATTAAAAAAAAAAGTGTTTTTTTAGCGCTAAACCCTACCACCCCCTTAAAGTCTTTGCAGTTGGTAACGAAACACCCTGTATATTTGCTCTATATTTTTTTTATGTACGTGAATAAATTCCTATAGTCAATGACAACTGCTATAATTAGTAATATTTGCTCACATTTTTTGAATCGAAAGTATTAGGGGCGCACACTTTTAAGCCGCATTTCCAGATTCGACAGGATTTGGTTAGAAGTTAGAGTGAAATTGCCCCTTAACGCTAGAAAGCTTTAACTCAGAGCGTTTTTGTCAGAGTATTATAGCCCCGCTCTCTTTCCTCGTCAGAAGTTGCAGGATTTATTTGTATTCCGAAGTTGGATTTTATTTAGACAAAAATTATGAAAATTATGAAACAATCAGTCGTGTTGCATTGGAAGCAGTAAAATTAGAAACAAAGAGTATTCAACATTATCTTGCATTTTTCTGCGCAAAATGCGTACGTAAATAACAAAATTTGTGATGGTCATTACCCTTACTTGCTTATGTTTTGCTAATAAAAAAAATTGTTTGTTGAGGCAAATGGTGGAACAGGTGATTTACTACTTTTGAACAGGCACGTAGTGTGGATATTTTGTGGAGAATGCACTCGGTCATAGAACCACTGAAAGTATAATCCACAAGATGCTAAGTAGCGAGGAAACGTGGGAGATGATCAGTATTTTCGCGGAAGGAATTCTGCGTATGAAAAAGCGGGACCTGGACGCAGGTATAGGTATAGACCTATGTAATGAGGAAGATGAAACAACACTCTGAAGTAATGCGAAAGCGGTTCCAGAATGGGCGACAGTTCCAAACGGTTCCAGCTTAGATGATGCATTAGAAATTTTAAGCCTCCTCATCCGCAAAAAAACACAATCTCTCCTCCTCTGCTGAGTTGACTCCCTTCCCGGGATTAGCCTTACTTCGGAAGGGCCCAGATCAACGTCCATGAAATGGGCCAGTTCTATTTGCCCACGTCTGGGTCCACCATACTTGTAGCCAGCTTCATGATATCTTGTCTTTTTATGTCTCTGTCGGTGAGACTGCGTTTATTGTACTGCGTAGAGGTCTACTTTTTTTTCTTTGTAATACACCTTCAAGATATCTTTTAACTTCATTCCAGATCACATTGGTCGGCGCGATGTTGCGGTATAAGTATTTCCGGTATTAGCCATGGCCCGAGAGGAACTGAGTCATGAAATAGCCCACCGCCTCGAAGTTCCTTTCAGTCCATTTGCTAAATGTAGGAATCAGTTGTCCATTTGCTACTCGATTCGGTGTTGCCACTGTTGCATGGATTGGCATTTCCGTTCCACGGCGTTAGTGGTGACGTATTTTTTCCTGGAACTCCACGCATTCACTCCATGTTCCAGGTCCATGAAGTCGATAGGTATCTTCCCGCTGATCACAAAAACTTCTGCGCCTAGCGTAATGTGCGGTAGCTGAAGCAATCCTGAGTACTGCTATTTTTGCACAGCCTCCAGTGCTTTGCGCTTAGTTTTGCAGTTTAGCACGTCTCGCCCAGAAAATTTAACTAACGGATGCTGATTAGAACTTAATACAACTGGGTTGTTAATCTTAAGGGAAAGCTGATACAAATTCTTTAATAAATGCTCAGACTGCAGCGTTATTTTTTATCACTACCTCTTTTCAATTGTCTGATAGAGTAATTTGGTTACTGGGCAACCATACAACAACTTTTCAGATTTACAGACTTAGCTCTAGTTGGTCAGCTTTACATTCAAGCGCCTTATCCATACATTTCGACTGGTATACGAGCAGTTACAGGCCCTCCCTACTGTTTAGCTGTTTCTTACGGATAACGGATGTGTTGTTAATAACAAAAGTGAAACCAAATTACGAGTATACTTCAAATTAAGTCGAATTTTTCATTTCATTTCTACAATAATGTATGTGATTCTTTTATAAATAAAGATACTCCGTTGAGACGCTGGAAATTTCATATTCGCAATTTTGAAATTCCCAATGGACGGGTGATAAATTGCCAATTAGAATAGCGTGAGAAGAACCAAATAAGCACTAAATTATTCATTTGGAACAAATGGAGAGAATATGAATTATTCAGAAAATAAACGCATGCATACATATATTATGTAGCACCAATGTGTACATACAAGTAAATACAAGCACACGTTTGCCCAAAAAATAGTTTGAAAAAGTTAATAAAAATGAATAAATAAACAATTATTCAAAATAGATACCTAAAGCAGCTGATTTTTATTTTAAGCCTCGTCGCCATGCTATAACAATATTTCTGCACTAAATAAATAATCGGGGCCTATATTTTCACTCAATGGAATTCGGTTGCTTGCATGCCAGTTGCCATTATTAATCTGCACTGTATTAAATTTATTTCGATAAAAACGTGATTTATTAAGCAAATTTTAATTACCACAGTACCTGAGCTGATTTAAAATTCAATCGAATGACGGAATTGGAGCTTGACATGCAAGTTGATAACTCACAATGGCAGAGCTTTTTTGGAGCAGCCGTTGGTGGCTACTAAGTGGAGTACGGTGGAGCAGTGATGTTTGCTGCTTTTTGCCTTTCACGTTCCGCATAATCCAAAAGAAATGTCTTTTAATCGCTGTTGGAGCAGACCTGAGCCAAAATGAGTTGCAGTGACTTGTAGAAGAGTTGACGGGTTTTTACTTGACATGAGAGTCAATTTTGTTATTTTTCGAAAAAATAATGCCTACAAACTGTTTTAAATGTTTCAATGTAGGTTCAAAAAAGGTGATCTCGCGAAATGCAGCAAACGGAGAGACATCACCCTTCTAAACATGGCGAACAAAGTAATCGCACATGCAATAAACAAACGTTTAGCTACGCACGTAAATATAAGGAAAGAACAGGCAGGTTTTAGACAGCACAAATCATGCGTGGATCATATGAATAGCATACGAATATCCGTTGAGCAATCAAATGAACGGCGATCCCCACTCTATCTTATGTATTGATTTCGAAAAAGCATTTGATTGCGTAGAACGCATTGAAATTTGGGAAGCGATGAGATGCAAAGGCGCACCACCAAAGCTAATAAAGTTAGTAAAGGCACTCTAAGCAGACGACAGCTGCAAAGCTCTAAGCAAAGGCGGATGACCAGTGAACGAATCCAAACTGAAAAAGGCGTACACCAGGGATGCGTACTTTCCCCCATACTATTTAAATGTGTATGCAAATCCAAAAAATCTGATGCTGTTGCAGTAAGAGGTTTATGTAGTTGACGCTAGAGTGTTTGGATTGGAACCGAGTACTTTTATTGTACTTTATGTTATCAATTTTAGTATTGAGGACACTTGCATGACCTCGGAGGATATTCCAGTCTTCACTAACCTAATTTCTGATTTCATAGCTTCCTTAATCCATCTCTGAAAAAAGCATGAACCAAATTAACTAACAAGCACAAATTTCTTCATCTCTACTGTGAAGCTTCAGCTTTTCAGTGATCGACCAATAAGTAGATCACAGTAAGGGGCTCCAAATTTTAATGTGGTCCGACGTGCTCTGCTTATTCCTATGTTAAAGATGAGTACATTGTATGATTGTTTGTGGAATTCTAAAGTCTCAGATACTTTTGAGGCCAATTGACACTGAGTTTATTATATGCGATCCATTTCTGGAAAGTCACATCATCACATCTTACGTTTCCTTATTTGATTAAAAAAGAACTCTCAAAAGCGCATTTGCCCTTAGTGAACATAGACAGCTTTTTTTTTTTTAATGGAAATACTTTATTTGCAATCTATCTTAGAATACAGATATTCAGCAAAAGAAATCTTATTACCTAATGACAGCATAGTATTTGCACTGGTGCAAAACTACATAGAAAGCTATAGAATTTTTTCTTTTTACAATTCTTATGCATATTTTATGTTATTAGATTTAATTTTTACTCGAAAATTGTATAACTTATATTAGAATTTTAAAATTGATTGGAGCATTTTAACAATTTCATATTTAGCTCTTTTTTTTTGTTTTTTTTTTTATTATTTTTATTAAATTGACAAATTTAAAGGAATGGCAAGTATAAGACATGATTGCGTTTTAATCGTCTAATTTCATTGGTTGTGTTCAACAAGTAAATAGCATTTGTGTTTACATGATTTGGCAATCGTTCAATGTATCTGTTAGAATATACTAAGATTTCTCTCTTAACAAATGGAATACTTAGATCCATGTGTATGGCTTCGTTTGTGATAAACCAAGGTGCATTAACAAGTGTTCGTAAGGTCTTTGACTGGTAGCGTTGCAAAATCTCCACATTGGACTTACTAGCACTTCCCCAAAGCTGTATACCGTAGGTCCATATAGGCTTCAATATAGCTTTATACAATCTAACCTTGTTTTCTAGACTAAGTTGAGATTTGCCACCAAGTAGCCGCCAGTACATTCTTTTGGTTTTATTTTTAAGCTGTTGATTTTTCCATGTGAGGCGTCTATCAAGATGCATTCCCAAGTACAGGGTGGCGCACGAATCGTGCTACAAAAACAAAACGTAATAACTTTGTTTCTGTGTGAGTAATCGGCTTTTTTTTATTTTGCAGATTAGTATTTAGATTTACAAAAAATGGAGGCTTGGGATACCGAAAAGAGGATTTGGATAGTGCAGCGGTACCATGCTTTGCAGTCCATCATTTCCGTCCAAAGGGAATTTAGGCGGGAGTTTGGCGGCACTCCCCCGAGCAGATGGACCATTATGAGGCTGGTGAACATGTTTGCTGAATCTGGAAGCATCGCACGCAGACCGTACCATCGAGATCCCCATGTTCGGGTCGAAGCCACAATCGCGGCTGTAGCATCGTCAATTCAGGCAAATCCAAGAGTTTCGACTCGTATCTTGTCGGCGCAAATTGGAGTTAGCAGACGGTCATTGCAGCGGATAGTTCATGATGACTTAAACTTGTTTCCGTACAAAGTTCAAATCACAAGCAAATTAAACCCTCTGGATTTGCCTATTCGCCTGGAATTTTGCCAAAAAATTATTGAAATGGCCGAAGAAGACAACAACTTCATAAATTGCTTGTTTATGTCTGATGAGGCCCATTTTGATCTAAACGGCAATGTAAACAAGCAAAATTGCCGTATATGGAGTCAATCAAATCCGCAAATACTCCATGAGATGGAACTGCACCCAGAACGAGTCACAGTGTGGTGCGCAGTTTCATCAAGGTGCATTGTCGGGCCATACTTCTTCGAAGAAAACGGTGTACCAGCGACTGTAAATGGGGACCGTTATTTAAACATGTTGAAGGAGTTTTTTTATCCAGAACTGCGGCGAAGACGTATCCCTTTTAACAGCATTTCGTTCCAGCAAGATGGAGCAACTGCACATATAGCCAGACCGGTTATGGAGGAGCTCCAACGAAAATTTAGAAATAAATTGATATCCAGAAATTCCACTTTCCGCTGGCCCCCAAGGTCACCTGACCTCGCTGCACCAGATTTTTTTTTATGGGGTTATCTCAAACAAGAGGTGTATAAAACAAAACCTAGTAATTTGGCTGAATTGAAGCAGTCCATCACAACAATAATTGAGGCGATCCCGACTTCAACCCTTCAGTGCGCAATGAACAATTTTCTCATCAGGTGTCGCATATGCGTGAATGAGCATGGAGGTCATTTACGTTCTATTATTTTCAAAACTAATATAATTAGTTGCATAAAATAAAATTGAATTATCTATACAATAAAAAAACAAAAAGTTAAATACATTGATTAGAAAAAAAGTTATTACGTTTTGTTTTTGTAGCACGATTCGTGCGCCACCCTGTACTTGACTGTGTCGCTAGTAGGAATTTGATGACCATTTAAATACACTGGAGGACATTGTTTTCTTCTTAGTGTAAATGTAACATGAATAGACTTTTCATGATTAATATTAGTTTTCCATTTATTGAGCCAAGTTTCCAAAGTGTGTAAGGGATTTTGTAGTAGGGAGGAGGCCTCTGCAGGGGACTCACTAGATGCGATGAAGGCTGTATCATCAGCAAAAGTCGCCACTTCTACCTTTTCTGTTGTCGGCATGTCGTAAGTAAATATCGTATACAAGACTGGGCCTAAAACGCTACCCTGAGGCATACCTGCGTTGATACTATAAATTTCAGATGACGCATCTTGGTGCTTTACATAAAAGTGCCTGTCGCTTAGATAAGATTTAAGCACTAAGTAAAAATGTGCTGGTAAAAGTTTTTTAATTTTAAAGAGTAGTCTCATATGCCAAACTCTGTCGAATGCTTGTTGTACGTCAAGAAAGGTTGCAGAACAGTATTCTTTTCTTTCAATCGCATCTGTAATAACATTCACAATTCAGTGGCATTGTTCTGGTGTGCCATGCTCAACTCTAAACCCAAACTGATGTTCAGGAATGATATTTTGATCCTCAATTACAGGTAACATTCTTTTCAAAAATATTCTTTCGAATATCTTCGAGAATGTTACGAGCAAACTAATGAGGAGGTAGGACTTGACGTTATTTTCAGGTTTGTTTGGTTTTGGGACCATTACTACGACAGCACACTTCCACTGTGTGGAGTAACGATTTACATTCAAGATACCATTATATATTTGTGTGAGTAACTTTATAGCATTTTGTCGTAAACCCTTCACAACTCTACTATCAATACAGTCATATCCAGGACTTTTACAGTTATTTAGTCGGGAAACTTCTTCAGTAACTTCGTCATCTGATATTTATGTGATCGGGAGGTCCATTTGGTCGGAGATTCGATGAAGTTTAGAGTATCTGTATTGTTATTATTCCTATTCGAAGTATTAGGCTGAAAAGTCAGATAGAGGTGTTTGGCAAAAGCCTCTGCTTTTGTTTCATCACTCCTACACCATAATCCATCAAGATTTTTAATGGCAACATTACCTTTCATCGGTCGTTTTAGATACTTAGTAGCTCTCCAAAGTTTGTGCTCATCATATTTTGTGGGCTCCAATTGTTTCAAAAATGAATTAAAAGACTGGTTTTTCAAGTCAGCTAGCTTCGATTTTAGTTCTTTTGTTGCTTTATTTAGAGCCCTTTTATTGTTTGAATATCTATTTTCCTGCCAGATTTTTCTTAGCCTTCTCTTGGTATTTATGAGCATTATTACATCAGCAGGGACGTGTATTTGATCGTTGGGAGGTGACTGCTCAGTCGAACTTGACATATAGGCGGCCTCGTGATTAAGGTTTGTTAATGATTCAACTGCTGCATCTATATCGGTGTCTGTATATATCGGCACATTTAAGTTAATATGATTTTCGATCCAGTTTTGAAAGGATTTGAGGTCAGTTTTTGTGTTTAGGACCTTGTACTTTTTGGAGGTATGGTGGACATTATCATCAAAAGTTACTATTAAAGGTGAGTGGTCGGAGCTAAGATCATTACTATGCTCTATGCTTAATTTGTGACTGGGGATACCAAAATATACTGCAAAATCAAGAAGATCTGGAATTTTTCTTAGGTCGCTAGGCCAATATGTCGGTGTGCCTGTCGATAAAATGGAGTAATTTTTTTGCGAAATGCATTTCTGCAGCTCTCTTCCTTTTGGGTTTATGAGCCTAGAGCCCCACCAAGGATGTTTTGCATTAAAATCGCCACCTACAATAAATTTCGATCCAAAACGTTTAAAAATATCGACGTATTGGTCAGCTTTTATGGTATAGACAGCTTAAAATTATTTCAATAATCTCCAGCAAAGAATCGTCCAATTTTTCACAAGCGTTGTTTTAGTCCCTTGTCAGGAATGTTGAAACTCACTGTAGCGGTCACTAAGAATCAACCAGTGCGGCTTTTTCTGTTTAAATTCTGAAAAGAACAATGAAGCCCAATCCCCCCCATTCAGATAGAAGAAGTCAGTCACAGAAGTTGAGTTGTCTATCTGTGAAAAAAAGCAATGTTTTCGCTTCAGAAAGGCAACGCAAGTGCCTATGAACTGGTTACTTCATGGTGCATAATTTACGTTTAATACTCGTATCCCTTTGACGCTGTGCCCCTCCCTCTCAGCTGCCATGGGGCTGTCAAAAATATGACTCTGTGACTGGGTAAAAAAGTACAATCGGCAAATCAACGTAACAAAAGTGCAAAAATGTATTAAACGACACCTTCCATTACACTAACAATAACAACAATAATGAGTATCTAAAGTGCGAATGCAAATACTACGCACATAGAGGAATCCCATTATGTAAATATATGCACTTAAAGTTATGTAAGTAAGTCTGCTCATAATACACACAAACACATGTGGCTAGATAATTTTTATAGTAGCAATAACAACAACATAAATTTGCTTCTGATATGAAATTATGTGGCAGGCGGCATAAAAAATCATAAATTATGGATTTTTATTAAGGCGCAAGAGTGCAAGCGCAACGGTGTGGCATGCCACAGCAGGGGGACACTCGTATGTATTTACTGCGAAGTGAGAATTGTGTAAAAGTGTTTAAAGCAAAGTGTGAACGGCATTCCAACTTACTTACTTACGTCATATAAGTGGAAGTACTTATTTATTTTGCACTCACATACAAACGCAAACACACAGCTATAGAGATTTGCATTGACTGTAGCACGAAGGGAAGTAGGTGCTGGTCTCTGTGCTGGAGCTGTAAGTTGTAAATTCGCATTAGTTAACAATTTAATGCGTTCGTGGAATTTCAATTGTTGTGCGCGTTTAGTTACGACAATTTGCTGCATTCAATGATTTTGATGAAACTTCTAAGCGATTTGCATGAAAACTGAAACGGTCAGAGGCCTGGGTGAGTTTAATATTTCTTCAATTAGCTTGAACAGCTACACAGTTTTACAAAACAGAAAACTTTCTATACCGTTTGGACATGGGGGTGAATAAATGAGTAAATTAATGCGGAAGATTAAAAACAAATGAAAATTTATGTAAAATGACATTTAATAATATTTTAAAAGCCTTCGTAACAACACAAATTCAAAAAGCATTTGCAGCCTTAACTACGCCATCTTTATGACGTCAATAAATAAATGGCGTACATTTTTTTATATTTCGGTTAGTCCCGCGTTCGTTTGATATTCAGCTGCCAATTACAAGCATCCGAGTGTGTTTCTATCAACCAAACTCTCATAAAATCCATTCACCACTTGAGTTGCTGACATAAAATAAAATTAGTTTTGGTATTTAATTAGAGACTTCAGCTTTTTAGCGGACACTTATCCACATTAATAAGGCTCCTGAAGTGACAAATATATATATTTTTTTAGATGTACACATCGATCTAAATTTGTAAAGGCTATAAGCTGCGCTCTCTCATACGCTCGCACGCCTAAGTGTAATCTGTTTTATAATTCTTTCATATGTATGGGTGTATGTGCAAGCATTTTAATCCTTGGCAGCTGCAGTTGCTCATGCCAACATCTCCCACAAGTCGCGCTTGTAGCTTCAACACTGCACTTCGAGGAAAATATATTTTTATTGCCGTAGGTGGGTACGCAAAGCAATTGAAAAATCATTTTAACACTTTGCCGCCTGTGCCCCTACCTTGGCTTACATCGCTTAGCATTTTGTCAGAGACAGAAGACTTGATATTTTCGTCAACATATTGCATAGGGAATTTTTTTGTCAAAATATGCCAACTTCAAGTGCTGGCGTCTGTTATTCGGCACGCCAACTGCTATCGGAGGTTCGTAGTGGGCGATTTACTCTGATAATTAACTAAAGTGACATTCATAACTGTGGCGCAGGTACTTAATGGCAAATTTTGAGAATTTATTTGTTTCTTTTAAGTATAAATAATTTTTGAATACAAATACAGTGCATGAATTCATCGAAATTTCAAACTTCTTAATCAGAACTTTTATACATATTTCGAGTATGCGGAGTTATAGTCGACTCAATTTTGAGATAATAAAGACCAAGTTTTAATAACTAAAAATCGCGCTGTAATTTTTATTTTGCAAATGGTATGGGGTGTTTTCTTACACGTAAAAATGTCGAAATTTCTAAATGTCTAAGTGGGAAATGCACAGTGTCCATGCTTAAACATCGGGAATGAGTAAACGGTCGATGTTTGATGCGTTCAGGGACCGCCGAGCACACTTACGTAGCGAACCGCTTGATTCAAGTCAGAGGTCCGCTCCAGCAACATCTAAAGTGATGCAACGGACGCTGAAGTTTTGAATGGTTTTTCCCCGATGTTTTCTTTCTAGGCGTGTTTGATGAGCGGTAGATATTTCATTTCTCTCCTACCACCTATATCTGGTAAGAATTCGCTATATACCTTCTGCGACGCGGCTTCTAGGACTTAGAGCTTCCCCCGAGTGGACTAGGATACCAGTAAGCGCTGTTTAAGTGGCTAAAAAATTCATTTGATTGATTCCCTCCTCTTTCGGCCTATACCATACTTTATTTTTCAAACGACTGGTCGTGACTGGTTCTAACGTTGAGCATGTAAGCTTTCTTGAACTGTGATATATATGTATATAAAGGGTCCGCCATATAACTTTACGGAATTAAAAATGCTATAAAAAAGAAACTACTTAATATTTTTCCAAACTGTTTGTTTTTTATTTTGAAGTACAATCGTTTCGGTTAATGGTAGAACACAACTTCATTCATATGCCTGCCTCGGCTAGTCATGCACCATTCCATACGATCGGTCAAATTTTTCAACACATTTTCGATTGTATGCGGCTGTATTTCAGCTATGACATCGCGTATGTTGGTCTTCAGTGCATCAATTGTTGCTGGTTTGTTGGTATAACACTGGTCTTTGACGGCACACCAAAGATAATAATCCAACGGCGTCAAATCGCAGCTCCGAGGCGGCCAAACGATATCAGAATTTCGGGTGATAATGCGATCTTCGAAGACAGTGCGCAAAAGATTGATCGTAGCATTCGCTGTGTGGCAAGTAGCGGCATCTTGTTGGAACCAAATGCCACCAATATCCTCCTCTTCAATTTCTCGGAACAAAAATTCGTTCAACATGGCCCGGTAACGCTCTCCATTGACGGTTACGGCCACTCCTCACTCATTTTCGAAGAAAAATGGACCAATGATGCCTCTCGACCAAAATCCGCACCAAACAGTGGCTCGTTGTGAATGCATCGGCTTTTCTTCGAGTATGTGCGGGTTTTCTGAGCCCCAAATGCGGCAATTTTGCTTGTTAACATACCCGCCGAGATGGAAACGAGCTTCATCCGAAAAGATGATTTTTCGGTAAAAGTCTTCATCTTCTTCAAGTCGATCCCAAGCCCATGAAGCGAAGCGAAGCGGTCCTTTGAGCGTATACACAACCATTTTCGTTCAGCGGAAGAATAAAACTAATTTTCTGTCAAATCAGATGACAGCTAAGTGTTACCATTCTTCAAATAATACCTAGTTCAAATCCGTAACGATAGATGGCGGGCCCTGCATAATTGGCCCTTTCTGGGTGTTTTGCCGAGCTCCTCCTCCTATTTGTGGCAGGCGTCTTGATGTTGTTCCACAAATAGGGGGACCTACAGTTTCAAGCCGATTCCGAACGGCAGATATTTTTATGAGGAGCTTTTTCATGGCAGAAATACACTCGGAGGCTTGCCATTGCCTGCCGAGGGGCGACCGCTATTAGAAAAATGTTTTTCTTAATTTTGGTATTTCGCCGAGATGCGAACCTACGTCCTCTCTGTGAATTCCGAATGGTAGTCACGCACCAATCCATTCGGCTACGGCGGCCGTCAAATTGAACTAATGAGCTTTTCATTTTGAAGTGGCATTAAAACAGACTTTTCTACCTGAAGGAACTGCAAAAACAGATTTACGTTTTCTCTGCTTTCCTTTCTGTCCCTTCTGGCCTCACACCAGCTATTCAGTGAGTTTAGTGGAATGACTGGTTGTAAATAAAAGCTGTTTTTTATATGATGCTGCTTACTCTATGGTGTTTTATAATTTCTTAACATGCTTTAAGGTAATGGTTGAAGCTGGTAAAAGATTGGAGGCAAAAGGTTGGAGGAAACATTGACTGCCTCTTAGTTATGGGAAGACCTCAAGCCATATAAAACCGTTTTATTTCGGTTATTTTACGTAATTTTTAAAAATTTGTATTTATAAACCGAAATTCTTACAAAATTATAATCAAATCATTGTAATTTAAAAAAAAGAATTTACCTGAAGACTAAACTTCTATACAAAAACGAAGTCCATCTAACTTTTACTTCCGAACTGCTAAGCATCTTCAGTCAATGCGCATGCATCCATACTGTTAATCCATTTATGCTTCGTTGCTTCTCTACTAAATCCATAAAATCTTCTTAATTTCGCTGCCATCCTCACTTCATAAATTCCACATATGGCTCAATCGCGTTCAGCGCCTATTCAGCTGGCAGAAGGTCCAACCCGCCGTCAACAGAATCTGCTGCCGCTGAGGGCACACACAAGCTGAGCAAGGTGTAAGATGTTGGGACGAGTTAGTTGGAGTGGCATAGCCGAACAGTGATGGGATGGGATGGACACATTGCAAAATTCATAAAGCGGTAAACGCCCATTAGCACTTTGGCACTCAATCGATCGTGTTTGGGGCATAAAATTTAAGATGTTGAATTACTATGTACAATAATAACAACAATCTTAATAGTTGCAACAGCAACACACCCAGATGGCAAAAGGAAACGACAACGACATGCCACAGTAGATGTGGTGAGAAAAGGAAGACCACAAGACAAGAGCCAAGCGCGAAGCAGGTTGACTTGGGAAGTGTTGCAGCAAATAGTGACTCACAACAAAAGCCACACGTAACTAACAATTTATTTAATGCGATGTACGTGCGCGCTTTGATGTTGCGGGCGAATGCGACAGACACCACGGCAGATGGCACACGGACAGTTAGCTACAGCGCAAAGCAAATGAGCTTCATTGGCGGAGAGGAGCAGTCCGATTTGAGTTATCACGAGGCTTTGCAGCCTCACGTGTCCTTCTGCGCTGGTCAGAAGGAAGGCGAACGGTCGCGCATGCGCAGACAGTGTGGCGAATTGCGTGCACAGACATTGTAGTGGATGCTGTTGCATGCAAGCGCACTGTTGCATTCGGTGTGCGGGTGTTTCAAAGCGTGTTTTCATAGCACTGCACTGGCGGAAAGCCGTTGCACTAATGAAGCCATAAAGACACGTTGTCGTCATCGGCGTTGCCAATGCCAAATAGTCAGTCTGTTAGCAGGCTAGCAGAGCGTGCGTCATTCTCTCGCGTACATCAAATTAAATAAAGCCGTGCAGTACCGCCCACATGAACGTACAGTGCCCAGGCGATTATTTGTCTATTCCAATGGGAGAGGATATGAGGACGTAGTTTTTTTAAATTCCGCTAATAAATGACGAGTGGAGTACACAAGCACATAAATGTAGACAAACTAGTCAAAACTATTACGCACTTATAATTAGTTGTAACTCCTAACTAAACCATTTGAGAGCTGAGGAAGTAGCAG
This sequence comes from Anastrepha obliqua, assembly GCF_027943255.1. Taxonomy (NCBI): domain Eukaryota; kingdom Metazoa; phylum Arthropoda; class Insecta; order Diptera; family Tephritidae; genus Anastrepha; species Anastrepha obliqua. Next base: position 129,030,512 of record NC_072894.1, read on the forward strand.
CGTAAATTACATTCGAAAATTGCAATTTCTTGAAATTTAATTTCTACTTAAAATTGGTTATCTCTCACTTCTTATATATTTATTGCAATTACAAGTATTTCACAATTTATGAATGATAAATAATATCATCCTATAGGTGGATATTCACAGTAGGGTGGTTGGTTAGTTTAATAGCTGATTCACCAAGAAACCAATTTAGCACTACCGCACCATTTTGTTGCCACATCCTCGCTCCCAATAACTTATACGGGTTATTGCTAGACGACTTTATCCAGTCTGTGCGATTGAGAAACAACAGAGGTTGTTTATGTCTGTATTAGTCAGCTCTTCAAGGTTCTCAAAAAGCGGTTTGCCAAGGGTTAACACCCAGAGGAAGTGGAAGTAGTTGTCTTCGGTTGACTACAGCTACGACAGTATGAAATGTGAGGGATGCCCATTTTGGCTGCTTGCTCACCTATACGCCAAAAGTCAGTTATCGATACCGTGAATCTGTAGGCATCCCTTCGTTTCATATTTATTAATGTTGACGTTTGTTTGTGGTTGTAGTTGGACCATAATGTTCTGCTAACTGATCTCTCCATCTACAATCTGCGATTCGTAGGTAATTTGAGGTATTCACACTCAGTGGTGTGAATACCGATTCTGCAGATCCCCCAAGTCTGCCATGCGCTCGCTCTTGCCAGTGCGTCTGCTTTTTCGTTTCCTTCAATGTTGCGATGTCCTGGGACCCAGATTAAGGTAATGTTATGGTTTCGTGGCAAGGACATTCTTGCTTTGTTCCACCAGTTAAGGGGTTGTTTTAGGCAAATCCAGTGGCTGGATTGCAGCTTGACCATCCGAAAGAATACCGAGATTGTCCGTAAAAGAGAAGTCTGCTAATACTCACGCCTGGAAGTCAATGCAAGTATTAGGAGTGGAGTGGATTTTGTTTTATCGCTTTTCGCAGACTTGCAGAAAATTGGTTGCAATAAGATTGCAAAATATTATTTACCTCATCGTATTTTAAAAGCTGCCCCCAAAACCACTAATTTTTGCAAAAACATTCAACCTTTCCATTTTCGCTTCTCATATATATGTACGCACATTCACACACACAGCTGTATTCACTTTTGGTGGTTATTATTAATTTTTGGATTGATTTCAAAGTGTTTTTATGACCTTCTCAGGTAATTTCTAACGATATTTGGTATTACTAATGGATTTGATTCAGTGACGAGCCATATGGAAGATAATTTCTTACGGTTTTTACTATTAATTATTTGAATAATTTAAATAATTATTATTTTTTTTCTATACTGAAGTTAAAAACAAGTTTCAAACATACAACTTAAAATGTTTGATACATGAAATTTATTAGCAGCTGTGAAAAATTGCGTTTATTTTTCCAAATTTGATTTTGCTGGGGGCCTCTCAAAATGCTCTCCTAAGAACATTATTTCATTGATACACCAATAAAAAAATATATAAAAAAATTAAAAAATCTCATTCTATTATCTAAAATTTGCACTTATGTGTACTTGGACATCTTCTAGTTTAGGCAATTTAAAATTGAGAAAAAAATTTGCTGAAGTTTTCCAAATTTTGTATCAAATTTGAAAGTTTGATATATATAAAGCAAATAAAAAAAAATTCTTAACTCGTAAACCTTTGTAAATATGAAAAAAGATCATCATGCACTTTTGACGTGATAACGTCTTATAATTCGATTTAGCCGGCTGCACGCACGAAAAAATGTGTCGTTATCTTGCTCATTCGTCGTTATCTTGCTCATTCGTCGTTATCTTGCTCAATCGTCATTATCTTGCTCATGGTCGTTACCTTGCATGAACTGCAAGCGAAAGCGCGGAACGAACCACAAAGAGCACAACGTTCGGCAACGTTCGACATCTTGCTCTATCCTACTTAAGTGAGCATATGTATATACTATATGTATGTATATGCGCATTTGTATATAAATTCACATATTTGTATTTGCATATACCTTCTTCCTTTGTGCATGGTAATGAACTATTTCTCTGTTGAGAATAGGACGATGATAGGAAAAGTAGGAAATGAAAGGGAGTGTTTCGAATGTAAAGTGTCTTGAAAAAGGCAAATCGATGATGGTGTCTCTTAGTGTTGTTGACTTATTAACGTTTGATGCACAATCGAAATTGTACATATCTTTCATGAATTTGATAAATGTTTCGTCATTTTTCACGTTTGTGTAAATGTAACTTGACCTATTCCATTGCGATTCCATTTACCTTCTCCTCTATATCCATTAGGGCGTCCGTTATTTACCAATTTGATTATTTTTCTTGCGATGCCCCCTATACTTTTAGTTTTCCGTCAGCTCTTAATATTCAGAATAAACCTTGCCCCAAACACGATATATTTCCCATTTACATAACATGGGATTTTGCTACTTTTTGTCTACAAAAAAGATCTCTAATAATTTTTCGATAAATTGACTCCTTTAAAAGTTATTCGAAGTTAAAGTTGAACTGTTAAAATTTTGTTTTGAAAATTGCAACCATTACATCAGTATTTTTCTATGACGTTGTCACGTTAAACTATCGTCAGTAAACCGACTTTACAGACCACCTCTTTTTTCACAAAGTGAATACACATTTACATACATGCAAATAAAGCGCAAATGCAGCCATTCCATTTTTTTAACCACTTCACTCCTAAAGAGTGAGTGAGTTAGCCAGAAACATGATGGGGCCACCTATCAACACTACTACAAATTAAATAATCCCCGTGGAACTAATCCGATCTTCCCATCTGACTCTCCTTACAGAGGTATCAGAACTTTTGTGCGTCTAAGAATTGGACATTCAATTCCCTCTCTTAGTCATTTACTATATGGGCCCTTGAAGCCGCCATGCTCTTACTGCAATAGACCAGATTTATCAGTGCAACGTCTCCTTAACGAATGCCCTGGCATAAGCCAGCTCGGAACAACAGTTTTTGGTAGCAGCAAACCCTTTGACCATCTGAAATTAGTAGACTCAAATAATATTAAAGCTTTCCTTATATTTCAAGTCTTAGCTAAAATAAATATATACAACTATTGTTACTTTCATCCGACATATCACCAAGTTTTTTGTTTATACTTAATGTAAATTATCTCTAAAATAGGCTTATAAGAATCTCGATCCGAAGGCCTTAGTAGTCAGAGTTCTTGTTAAATTTTAGTGTATTGCTTATTTATAACTACTACTCTTACATATAAATGAATAAATAAATTTACATGCATACACACATACATTCTCTATGTGGTCGCTCTACTATACTCACATCCCTGCATATTCTATTCCACGCTCACCTAACGAGGTGTCAGTATCGGTGGATTTTAATCGCCGACACAATGGACCGACGCGGCCTTTTTTAGAAGCGCACAAACATAAGCTTTAGCGGATCACAGTAAATTTGTGCAAGACAAAGGCCAAAAGGAGCAGAAACCTAAAGGAAAAAAAAAAAGAAAGCGGAAAATTCAAAAAACAAATCAAAATAAAATCACCAAAGCAGCAAAAGAAGGATTCTTTTGGCGATCAGCGCGCAGTGATTAAAGTGCTCGCTCGAACTGACTAAATATAAGTACATACAACAACAAAGTAGTGCTCAAAATACCAATTCCGCTTTACGCATGCGTGCGCCTATGCGCGCTGCTCAGCGCGATCCGCCACGGCAAATTGCACTTTCCGCCAACTTTGTTGCTGCTTACTTCGCCGATTCGCTGATTTACTGCGATTCATTTGAGTTTTATGTGCGCATTGTGCAGGCTTTTTGTAGTTGTTGTTGTGATTTAAAAGCATTGATATTGACACCTTGTTAGGCTGCAGCGTTCAAAGTTTTGTGCATTGGAAAATTCTTGAGATGCTTTATTTTCGTTTGGTCGTTTGGTACTATTCTGCTGTTTTACTCTTTTCTGCTTTTCATTCTGCTCGTTTTTGGTTCTGCTTATGGAATCGCGTAAAAAGTGCAATTTCGTGATTTACGTTGAATGATAAAATGTTAGCGCGCACTTTTATGACTTTATTGAAAAAAGCTAAAGGTGAAAGTACTAAAATGCTTGCTGCCAGCCAATTGCATTGTTTCGCTGTGATTTTGCTGTGGGCTGTGCTAAGTCTATGGTTTGCTATATAATTTTTTGTGTGAAAGCCGCAAATTTGCAAGTGTAAAAAATGATTTTTGAAAGATCGCGGGACAGCGTAGAATTGCTCGCAGACATTCTTTTGATGACTTCCTTATGAATATGAACAGAGTTTTTTAGAGTCATTATACTGAAAGAGTGGATTTGTGAGTAGATTTATTTAGGAAAAATTGTTATTTTGTGAAACGCGATTCTTTAGTCTAATGGTCGATTGCTATGTCACATACTGATGGCAAAAGATGCGGCATTTAATGCACCCGGTATTTGAGGGCATGCATTTGAGTGGCTGTAACTTCCCGAAACTATCATTTTACTTTTTGCTCTTCTGCAGATAAGACGTGGGAAACTACAATTTAACTCAAGAAATGAAGAGGCATGCAATTATCGTCTTTAGAATGTGCAAATCATACCGATTTAGAAATCTCTAATTTTCTTACGTGCGCGCTTTTATTCATTCATAAGGTTCGCTGTGAATTGGAAGCATTAGAATTGCAAAATTTATTCAACAAGTGCAGGCCATCATTGACGGGGCAGCTTAATTTTTCTGAGGGTCTTATCCGTCGAGTTGTGTATAAAGATTTTCGGTTTGGTTGGTTGGTGGGTTAAAGTGGTGATCCTTCCAGAATCCAACTAGCGCTTCCGCGCCATTTTGTTGCCACATCCTCGTTACCAACTTGTTTAACGGTTATTTACAGCATAACTATATCCAGTCTGTGCGGTTAAGGAACCTTATTAGGTTGTTAACGTCTAAGTCAGATAGTTGTTCGAGATTCTCGAACAGCGGTTGGTCCAGGTTTAACATTATGTCCTTCCATAGGGCAGGGCATTCACAGAGGAAATGGAAGATTGTCTCCTTTTTCTCCGATTGTTTGCAACTGTGACAGTATGTATTGTGAGGGATACCCATTTTGGCGGCTTGTTCTCCGATAGACCAGAAGCCAGTTATGACTGCCGTAAGTCTACAGGTGTCCCGTCGTTTCATGTTTATTAATGTCGACGATTGCTTGAGGTTGTAGGTGGGCCATAACGTTCTGCTAATTTTGCATTTCGTCTGGACTTTCCACCTACAGTCTGCGATTCGGAGGTATTTTTGGGAAATTGTGCTCTTGACTGCACCTAATTGTGTGAGTACCGATTTTGCAAGAGCGTTATTCATGGCAGATCCCCCTCTTGCCAGTTCATCAGCTTTTTCGTTACCTTCAATGTTCCGAAGTCCTGGGACCCAAATTAAGGTTACTCTGTGGTTTTCACTCAAGTTGGTGAGGCTACTCCTGCTTTGCTCCACCACTTTAGAGGTTGTTATAGTCGCGTCCAGCGCCTGGATTGCAGCTTGGCTATCCGAAAGAATAGCGATATTGCCCTTGAAAGAGAAATCTGCGATTAGTAACCTACAGGCTTCCCCAATTGCTAGTACTTCCGCTTGGAAGACGCTGCTGGTATTAGGGAGACGCACAGATTTTTCAATTCCAAGTCTATGAGAATATATACCAGCTCCAACACCACAGCCCATTTTACTTTCATCCGTATAGACTGTAGGGTCGAAGTTGGTTAGAGAGAATCCCTTATTCCATTCTTCCTTAGTTGGAAAGATAGGGGCAAAATTCCTATTGAAAGTTACCGTCGGGACGATGTAGTCAGTTCTCACCGAGATTAACTGAGTTTGTCGCAATAATAGACTAGCATGACCATAAGTTTTTTCTTTCCAGCGACCAGCTTCATTTAACCTAAATGCACTCATGGTTGCCGTCTTCTTTATATGTAGGTCTATTGGAATAACGTGTGTCAGTGCATTGAGAGCCTCTCTAGGACATGATCTGATTGCACCGACCGTTATTGCACAGGCTGATCTTTGTATTCTGCCGAGTAGTTTGGTATTGTACACTCTCCCTAGAGCCATACGATAACCGTCTTATACAGCCATAATGTATGTTTAGGTTGAAGACCCCATCTTCTTCCAAGCATACGTTTACAGGCATATAAAGCAATTTCTGCCTTCCTTATCCGTTCTTCAACATTTAATTTCCAGCTTAGTTTGGAGTCCAGAATTACCCCTAAGTACTTTGCGCTGGGTGATAGTGAGAGAGTTTGTCCGTTAATATTTGGTAGGGTAAAAGTTGGTACCTTATATCTGGTGGTGAAAAGCATAAGCTCTGTTTTACGTGGATTTAAACCTAGGCCACAGCCTGTGGCCCAAGAGTTAAGCTCGCCTAATGCCCTTTGGATGATCCCACTGATCGTATTAGGACACAGTCCTGACGCCATTAACACCACATCATCAGCGTACGCCACCGCTTTTACCCCACCTCTATTAAGTTTTGTTAAGACTTTGCTAATAACGCATAACCAGAGAAGTGGAGACAATACTCCCCCCTGTGGGGTGCCTCTGTGGACCTTCTTGGTTATACTGATATTACCCATATTAGCTTTGATGATCCTGGTTTCTAGCATAGAGATGACCCAATTACTGATGCAATTGTCCACCTCTAAGTCTATCAACGCCCGTTGGATCGCATCTGTACTAACATTGTTAAAGGTGCCTTCTATATCCAAGAATGCCGCCATAGTATAATGTTTGTTCTCTAGAGAGCCCTCTATTGTTCGGATTACCTCGTGAAGCGAGGTAACATAACATAACATAACATAAAATAACATAACAAATTACCCCGTATTAAAGCACTTATCAACAGCTTTCATTTGATACCCATATTGTACATACACAACCAAAGGTTACCCGGGTCCACGTTTTGACCTATATCTCGAGACCCCAGTCACGGAGCGGCATGAATAATACTCTGTACTAAAGCATTCACCAACAGCTTTCATTTGATACCCATATTGTACATACACGTCCGAAGGTTACCCGGGTCCACGTTTTGACCTATATCTTAAGACCCTATCTACCAATAGGTATTCAAACTATACGGAAATCATCTTCAATACCTCCTTAACAATGTGTGTAAGTTTGGTTTAATTCGGTTCAAAGACACGGCGGATCCACGTTTCGGCATATATTTCGAGACCCTAGTCATCAATAGGTATGAAAATTACCCTGTATTAAAGCACTTATCAACAGCTTTCATTTGATATCCATATTGTACAAACACATTCTAGGGTCCACGTTTTGGTCTCTATCTCGAGACCCTAGTCACGGAGCGGATGGAAATACTCTGAACTAAAGCATTCACCAACAGCTTCCATTTGATACCCATATTGTACATACACATCCGAAGGTTACCCGGGTCCACGTTTTGACCTATATCTCGAGACCCTATCTACCAATAGGTATTCAAACTATACGGAAACCTTCTTTAATACCTCCTTAACAATGTGTGTAAGTTTGGTTTAATTCGGTGCAAAGACACGGCGGGTCCACGTTTTGACCTATATCTCGAGACTCCAGTCACGGAGCGGCATGAAAAATACTCTGTACTAAAGCATTCACCAACAGCTTTCATTTGATACCCATATTGTACAAACAGATTCTAGGGTTCACGTTTTGGTCTCTATCTCGAGACCCTAGTCACGGAGCGGCATGAAAAATACTCTGGACTAAAGCATTCACCAACAGCTTCCATTTGATACCCATATTGCACATACACATCCGAAGGTTACCCGGGTCCACGTTTTGACCTATATCTCGAGCCCTATTTCCAAAATAAAATATAATCCATGTTACTCGTGGATGATGTAGCTTTCGAATGGTGAGAGAATTTTTAAAATCGGTCCAGTAGTTTTGAGCCAAACAAACAAAGTTTTCCTCTTTATAATAATAGTATAGACAACATATCTTATAAGGTATATGGTAAATATTACCATACATTTTTTCCTTCAGATATAATAAAATAATAATAATAATAACATTAAAACAACAGGTATTATTAACAAACTTGGTTTTATTTTAAATTCTTCAAGTAAATCAAATTAATAATAATCAATAAGAAGGCATATGCCAATACAAATACGTGAATTTATATATGTACATATGCGCATATACATACATATATACGCTCACTTAAGTAGGAGAGAGCAAGATGTCGAACGTTGCCGTTCGTTTGCTTTGTTTGCTTTGTCGTTCGTTCCGCGCTTTCGCTTGCAGTTCATTCAATGCAATGAGCAAGGTAACGACACATGAGCAAGGTAACGGCAATGAGCAAGGTAACACTAATGAACAAGGTAACGGCAATGAGCAAGGTAACGACACATTTTTTCGTGCGTGCAGCCTGTTAAATCGAATTATAAGACGTTATCACGTCAAAAAATAACAATGGAATCTTTGCTGCAAGAACGTGAGGGAACAAGGAAAGGTATATGGACCGGCTCTATCCTCCATCTGGAAAGATCTGCTCTCTTAGTCGGTTAGGTTAGTGCGAGTGTATGCGCCGACTTTGAATTCAATCAGAGGTTTTACATAAAACAACTACTCAAACTAGTTTATCAAAATAGCTTCCCTTATATCAATAAGTAAAACAGTTGATCAGTAAACATGACCGACAAAACCATGATACTGTTACAAATAAACTCAACAATATAATTAACACTTTCGAAAACCTTCAACACATAATGCAATGTAATTTAACTTGTTTTGCTATGTAATTTGGCTCTTTCATGTTAACATTCCGATTAATTAATTCATTACCTAAATGCTATCCATTCATTTGATTCACAAATTGCCGTATTTAGACTACCTCCCTCAATCACGCGTCCATTGTTTGCAGAGATTTTGCTAAATCATAAAGCGGAAAAACCGGCAGCATCTGTAATTTTCTCTTAAATAATAACACAACTGACCATTTAATCATTAGCAACAGCAAATAGCAGCATTACTACTTGCCTTGTCTTTATTATCGGTGAATTATCGGCATTTAGGTTTTGCGTTATGTGGCAATCATAGCGGTGTGAACCCTATAACTTTGACTTAATTACTTACATACAACCTTAACCTTCTTTAATTTTTCTAACGAGTGAACTCATTTGTTTCACTTCCTTCTTTGGCTTTTTCTTATGGTTGATAGTTTTTTCCTTAATATTTTCATACCTTAATTTTTTCAGCTTTTTTTGCTTGCAGTGAAACTGAAAGCATTTGAGAAATTAATATTAAAGAAAGCAACAAATTTTACACAATAGCAACATCTTCATGCACAGCGAAATAATTGGAATGGCTACGTACTGACTTGAAGGCTGAAAAAGTGGGTACAAAGCAATATTTTTACATTGCGTTTAGAGCGATTTGCTGATTTTGTTACTTACGACTTTTGTTTGCATTGATATTAATTTGTTTTACACCTTTGATTTGTGGTCTCTGTGGGTAAATGCGTTAATTTGTGTTTATATTTAAAAAAAATCATATTTGAAAAATTACACTCTGCGGGCTACTGCAGTTATGATTGAGGAAGGCAATCCACCTGCGGTTTATTTACCCGGAACTATGTGGATTTCGTGTTGTAATGTGTAGATGCTATAATTAGCATTGCATTTGCGGATCTTCCATGCCTATATATCGCATTTTTTTAAATAAAAATATATTATATTAACATTTACAAAAAAATTTGTATTTATTGCTTGAATTATTACTATTTATAATATAATTTTTGTACTTCCCTGATTTCTGTGCCAGAAAAATAACCTTTTGCGTAATGAGATTATGCACGAGTATATTTATATAAATTTCATGGACGTGGCACAACTTTTTTATATAGTGAGGTAGCTGACGCGAATTGCTTAGGCCATCTGAAAAGAAGCAAAAAAGCGTGGATTAGTTATTAAGTAAGACAACTCGACGTACTCTTAGAGACAATATGCTCCTTCGCAGGGTCCTTGATCGATTTTGAAGGCCTACTGAGGGGGAATATAGTGCGTCAGTTTTATTTGCAATAGTTTTAAATAATTTTTTCTCACTCTTGCACTCCTTGTATTCATAGTAATTATTGTCTGTAGTGCTAATAGAAACTTATCTCACATCTTGTTTTTCCTTTTTATGAAGTTGACAGTATTTTTCTACGTATCCTTCAATTATATCTTTAAATCATAGTTTTACTGTATCATACTTTGTTGTGGAACTATTTGCTATCAGCCCTGGTGTATTTGATTGTATATATTGCCTTTTTTAAATGTGAAATTAGTTTCCACAGAAATAGAAGCTTTCACTACAGAAAGTATATTAGAAAAAAATTCACCATTGCTCCCCCAACAGCAATAACAACTGCCTTTTGTTCATTTTTCTAATCAACTAAAACATATGCGCAACATTTTTGAAATCTTACATATTTACGTGCTCATTTTGTATTCACATGTATGTATGTCGCACATATACATACAAAACTATTTACAAAGCTCAAACGCTAAGCCAATTTGCCTGCTCCATATTTTTGCTGTGATGGATTTTCGGTAATATTCTGGTGTACTTTATAACTTTTCTTCGTGCCCAACAAAACAGAAAAAACAAATAAAATAAATAAAAGAAACTAACCCAATAGTGTTGCAACCTAACCTCTGTGAGCACATCAGCCTCTCTTATAGGTAGACCCAAACAGGACAAGCGGTGGACAAGCAGTTTTAAGTTTGAGTACAAAGAATCGCAGAATGTTTGCTTGCAAAAATAATAAATTAAAAGCACAAAATGTTCTATAATTTGTTCACCCTGGTTCCCAGCGAAAAAGGGGTTCTTGCTGTTGGCGGCATCTGCATTCACGCAAAGAGTCGGCTTCTATTGTTATTTGTGTGGTTTATTTCGCGCTACGGATGCTCTGCGATGGCGTCAACGTCTGCAGCATCATCTTCGGCGGCAAATGTCGTCGCTGTGGGACATCATGAACTGCTAATTTATTTTATACCCGACCGCTATTCATCTACCGCGCGGTGGCGTTGCGCTCTTCTCACTCCCTTGCAAAAAATGTATATATTTATAAAAATACAGCAACAAAAATAAAAAGGGAATGAAAAAATAACTACAAAATCTGGTCCATGCGTCGCTAAATTAAGAAAAAAAATTTAAAAAAACCAAGGTAAGTAACGAAAATTGTTTTACAAAATCTTTGCAAGTAAAAATAGGAATAAGGCAGAGGGTCAGATGTCAGCTTATTTTCTTGGTCGCGTTGCTGTTTTGCTGCCTTTTGCTGCCTTTTGGCGCATTTCACCCACTCACTGGACAATGTTGGTGATTTTGTTGCCGCTCTAACGCTGTAATGCGCAATGCACCCTGCGGCATTTGGAGCTTTCCAATTCTTAATTTGTTTTGCCTTGGCAATTTGCGCACAACCAAAACTATTAAAAAAAATTTTCTTTAACAAATGCGCACCATCGATCGTTCTTCATTTTATTTTCTTCCTTCTACTATTTTTGTTGTTGCACTGTCGTTGTTGCTCGCTTGTAGTTGAAGTTATGACATCAAAGACGGCGAACTTTATGGTAATATCGCTTGAGTATTTATTGCTGAGCGAATAATTGATTTTAAATTTTTACTTCCCGGTTGAATTATTCTCAAACGCCTTGCAAATTTATGCCCACTCGTATGAATGTATTACATATACCATATTTTCAGGCACTACAATAGATAAATACACATAAAATATTTAATGGCTTTCAATTTATTAATGAAAGAGTAACATTTTGGTATCGAACGGGAAACAAAATATTCCAGATCATGCGCGCGCTATAATCAATTTATGCCCACCAACACACACTTCCTTACCTCTCCTACTTATACTCTCACATCTGTTCTCACGCTTCTTAATTTTATCCCTTCTTAACTGAAGGATGGTTCCACATGTAGAAGTGCACGCAAGTGGGGAAAGTTACAAATCGCCATTCACTTGGGAGTGGCCAGGACGATTATTCTACATATGGGTCGAACAGCTCTGGGATTAGCCCAAGTATCCTCTGGGTAGCTTCCGAACACCCATTCGAGAGCGAGCCAAAGCATCCCAGGATAGCTGGTTGTGCACTGGGTTTGGCACTCGCCACAAATCGGGTTCCGGCGAGCTCGAAAAAACAGTTGGTACGACGAGGAATGTCATGCTGCCGCAGAAAGAAAAGATGCTGCCTATAGAGCCACGCTGCAATCGGGCGCAATGCGAGTCATGTGTCAGAGCTAAGAAAGGGAGAGAGACGTATTATCAGAAAGAAGAAACGGGAGGCCGAAATACATGAGTGGGAGGAGCTTGAGATGCTGACCAATAGGAAAAACGCCCGAAATTTCTAAAGCTATCTTCGAAAAGAACGGATTATTATTATGAACTTTCGCGCCAATCAAGTCGAAACCCATCAAGCTCGAACATCTTCAGTCCATGATGCCGACTATGAAATGCACGTAGCAAGTTCGAAGGAAAATGTAGCGGTATTTCATCCATCCAATGGCAAAAAGCCGACTTGGGTTTAATATTGAGTGGTGAGAGGCGAATACAGAATATTCTATTTATGTAGTCGTAAGGACAGTTAAAATGCTAAATTCAGGGTGTTATCAACACAATTACCGCGAATCATGGTACATCCAATCTTTGTTTCGGTGAGTTTGTACCATGAAAACTTAGATTATTCAATTATTTTGAATTGATTTATGGTAGACGACCCTTGAGTTTCTCGGCTTAACTGCTGCCCACTATTATCATGTCATTTCTTCCATTTTTCTCAATGAAGACGTTATCTTCCAATGAATTGGAGTATCAAACGCTACTATGGCTTCGGATGCAGAAAAGAGGTTCGAAATAAATAGGGGTTTTCAAAAATGACGCCTAGATGTCAAAGTGAATAATGGCACCTTTCTTTATGTCATCACTGACATTTGTCAAGTAGACGGAACTTATTATGAAATGCTCGATCAGTAAGAACAAAATGTCGTGGAATTTGTGATATTTTTAGTGTGAATAATCGTCCGAATGAGTCGGCAATACAAAGGTTGGTGAAAAAATTTCAAGAAACTGGTTCTGTCGAAGATAGAAAAAGGACTGTCAGTGCAGAAACTGGACGTTCTCTTTAGAGTGGCGCAAAGTGTTGCTGCACAACCGTCAACATCGATATCTCGACGTTCTCAACAATTCGGCATTCATGAATTGACTGTTTGGCGGATTTTACCTACAGACGTGCTCATAATTATCATCATCGTTTCCTGTGTTTCCCAATGGAGCATAAGGCGTCAGTAGATGCCAATTTTCCATATAATTTTAAAGAGCTGTGTTTTGAACAAAAATAGTGAAGTCTGAAAGAATCTAAATTTTTGAAGGTCTTATTTTAAAACAACATTTAGGCGGGTCTTTTGAAAGACCTTTTACCTCTGCCACTTCTTGCAAATGAATTTGTTTTCAGAAAGGTTGAAAGCAGCCATTGGTTTTGCTTCCTGTCTCTTCTATCTACATACATATACATATTTAATTGTAAAATAGAGTTTGCTTTATATTTATTCTCTCGCGCTTTTTACGAGTTTCATTTACGAATTTTTATAAAAAATTTTTAGAATAATTAATTTGTTTGGAATGATTGATTAAGTTGTAAACTGGAAAACGTGATTAAATTTGAATTTCTATTCAGTGATGTAAATTTTGATATAGGGTTTTTTGAAGTCAAATCTCTTCTTTTATTTTTATCATTTTTATAATTTTTTTAAATAAAATTTATGTTTTACGAAAACAGTTTTTGGAGAAAAATTACATTTTTTAGTTAAAATTTTTGGGTAGCATTTGATTGCCATTTAAAAAAAAAAGTTTTCTTCTTATTTTTTATTGATAGCTGCGACTACGCTTAATAACTTCGCAAAGTCTTCATGAACTTACTCTGACTGCTAGTGACCATAGCTTCGGGCATCAGCGCGGGCATTGCGAGTGAAGTATGTATACTTGCAGTCCCTAATTTTCCATCCAACTCCTTGTTTCACTCCAATGATAATCAGACCGATTTCACTATTCTACATTTCCTTTTCTTGACAGTTTGATCCACATTTTTCTTACAAACGAGTTTTACTTTAAGTGTGAAATCAAAACAACAACGTTGATAAAAGCCATCTCAAGTTCACTGACCTTTATATTTGGCCTGCATGAAAGTATCGCTCTTTCGCAATTACAGTGAAACATAAAATCAATTGTTTCATAAAAAGTTGTTACGTCAAGAAAAGTAAAAAAAGAACATTTTTTTTATTATAATGAGCTATAAACAAATAGCCGCACATTTAACACTATAAATACTTATATACATACATATATATATATATATATATATAGGCATACATATACATATATATGTATGTATAGTATATAGGCGAACGCTTAATTTTCGGTCATGCAGGCTTAGTTGTGATCTTCAAAGCACTTAGGCTCTGCCCACATATAGAGATGAGATGAGAGTTGAACAAGCGTCATTCTGTCTACTCCTACATTTTTTTCCTGATGTAACAACAATTTGCATTTGTATGTTTTAGCGGCTCATGGAATATAACTGTGCCTGCGGCTGAATGTGAGCTTTTGCCGATACAGCTGTGCCCTCAAGCCAACCCAGCAGGGAAATCTCAAATGAATTGTAAGTTCCTAGTTTATTTACATATTTATTTATTTACATTAACGTCAACGGACAAAGTTTATACTAATTTAAAACTCAAGTGAACGCTTGTATGTTACAAAGAGAAAAGGAAAAATATGCAGTATGCAGCAAAGCCATATGTGTTCCTGAGCCATATGTGTGTCAGGGGGTATATGAAACTTCTAAAGCAAATTATTCGACTGGACGTAACTTAACTGTACAGTTTCTGCACTGGACGTGCTGGTACGATAATAAAGTAAAGAAAAACGTCGGGACATACGAAAAAATATTTTTATTTTACGCAGAAATCACAAATTATTTTTAATTATTTCTTATTACGACACTCCCAGGATTATGCAAATCAGCAATCTCGGGGTCACGCCCTATGTAAATACCATAATTCCAGACAAACCCCTCTTCTGTGCACAGTTTATAGATTTTCAACCCGTATTTATGAGCTTGTATTGATGGAAAGATATCCTGACTCTAAACTGCATCATCGATTCGTCAATGACGATACATTCACCAGGTGTTAGTAAGCTCTTTCAGTTATTGATAACAAGGTCCAAAAGTGGTTTTATTTTGTATAGACGTTCGTTTTGATCCCTCGGAGCTTCATTATCAACCAAGTGCTAGCAACGTAATATTGACGAGAACCGATTATAAGTATGACATGTTTACGTTGTGAAATATTGGACTTGTCGGTCAATTTTGCATTTTTGTATTGGGACAGGGAACGTGTTAAGAAAGACAGAACCAGAGAACTCATTGAATTCCGAAAGTGCATTTGCAAAAGCAGCATTCATGGCACAATTAGTCCTGACAATGTAAATTTAGCTTACAACTTTAGTTATTTTTACAGATGCGAACCAGCCACATCTGCCACCAATTTTGTAAATAAATAAAATAGGTCCACATTTCTTGAATTCGGAAATAAACCGCTTATTTACGAACTTCAGATATTTACAATGCGCCAAGCCTTGGAAAAGATCCATCTTTCTGTCAATCTTAAAGCTGCATGTGATAGTAATTAAAGGAGTTGGCTATATGCTGCGATGTCTGAATTTGGTAGCCCGGTAAACTAATACGAATATGCGAGATGACGCTGTCCAATACCAGCAGCGCCATCAGAATTAATTAGAAGATTCAGACAGGATGACTCGCTGACGTGTCACTTCTTTGACCTGATGATAGAAAAGATCGCGCGAGTCGCAGCTTTACGATCACATATACATAGCGCAGTGAATAAAGATCCCGCGGCTTCGTTGGCGGAGTCATGTCGTCCGAATGGAAACAAACGCTCCGGCTCTGAAAGTATGCGATGCGTTACCAGCTGGAGGAAAGAGAAAGAGAAAGAGAAAAAGAAAGAGAAAGAGAAAGAGAGAACGAGCTGACGCACTTTGCTAAGCTCGGTCAAAATCGCTTAAGCGGTTACCGCACCATTCAAGTAGAAGAAAAATGGCGAACTCCATGTGGGCAAATTATCACGTAAATTGCAAGACAAAAAAAAAGAAACAAATTAGTTTTTGCACAATTTTTTATATATCGGGTATATCGCTCTTTTGCTAGAGGAATAACGTAACAAAATTTTATTTTTAGATAAGTATGCAGAAATGACCACGAGCTCGTCTCTTGCAAGCTGTGTGAAAAACTCATGGGCAATATGTGTTAATGGTATCTCATTAAATGAAAATGTGGCATAGCAAATTGAAAAATCGTTTGAAATCGTTTTTTCTCAAATTCAAATTTTTTTGAATTATGTCATTTTTCCTGCAAACAAGTGATAACTACAATAGCAAATTGTGTTTGTTTTGTTTTATTTTGGACTGCATTATAATTAATGGAAATGACTTAGTCATACGAAGTTCGAGATAATTCTGAATAGCTTTTTTAATTTGCGCTTTTTAAATAAAATAAATTATGCATGGACTTTAATGTTTTTTTAATAGATTTTAGAAATTATTCATTATTTTGAACATTTGAACTCTAGCGATAAAGCTTTTATAAAAATAAAAATTGAAATAAGTAATTACTTACAGAAATGATTTAACTCTAAAGAGATTCTAACATTTTAAGCGAACGAAAACGTGTTTATATTGGAACAAAAGGGCTTGTGATGAGATTGCCTTCCATACATTCTAGGAGAGCATCATTTGGAAATTCATATCAGAGACTTTCCTGCAGGGTTATTATGCATATGTGTGCGTGTGCGTGCCGAGGTGTGTTTGAATAGAAAATTGGCTTGGACACGCGTTTGCTGCGCCTATAATCTATCAAAAAATGTGTATATTGTTTCATAAATGGATCGCACACTTTGATTAACACGCAATAGGCATCCGAGCCTGGGGCTAACGGTGCTTGACATTGTTTTTTCAATGCGAATGCGAAAGTGCTTAGCGTATTTTGTATGTTCTACATTTTGTATTATTAAATTTTATTTTCTATAAATAACGATTAAAATGGGTTTTGTCATGGTGTGTGTTTGAATTTCTATTCTATTTATCGGAACACTTAAAAGGAAGGCTAATGAAGACATAAAAAATCATTTGCCATTCCATGTACATACACAGATACACCCATGCATATACTTGGACATAAATCGGGTGTTTTTTTAGCTGCAAGATAACTATCGATATCGATAATTATGGTTTGCCAGCTGCGAATGGCGAGCTGTGTTGACATTTCTGTTCAGTAAAGTTTGGTCATTAATTGTTTAAAGCCAGAACAACGCTTCCGAATTGTGGAAATTTACTTTGAAAACAAAAATCTTATCGCGAAGTTCATAGAGCACTGGAAACATCATCGGTCCTTATTTCTTTCGAAATGAGAAAGGAGCTGTCATTACGGTGACTGACAAGACGATCGAGCCTTGTTAACTGAATCTTTGTTTGCAAAAATTAGTCAGCTAAACACCGACACTTGGTTCCAACAAGATGGAGCAACGTGCCATACAGTGCGCTTAAAACTCGAGTTATTGCACAAATAAATTGGAGACAACTTTCTTTCCAGAAATGGTCCTTTTCACCAGTCCCTCGTTCGTGCGATTTAACGCCTCTGGATTACTTTTTATGGGGCTATGTTAAGTCATTGGTTTATGCCGACAAACCAGCAACTCTTAAAACATTGGGAGCTTCCATTGACACCATACGGCCAGATTTATTGAAAAAAGTAGTAAAAAATTGGACCATGAAACTCGAAGTCTCGGTAGACATATGCCGGATATCATATGCAAAAAAAAGTAATATGAGATTATCTATCAGATTATAATAAAAATATATATAAGACTTATATTATTATCAAGTTCAGAAGCTCTTAAAAAAACAGCCTATACTATACCCATGCAAGTATTTATTTTTGTTATTCTTCTAAGCAAAATCCAATTAAATCTGCATACAAATAGTGCTTTAAACGTTGAGCTTATTAGTGATATAATAGACAAGTAATTTTTACTTAATCTTCACACACTCTCTTGCGGCATGTTGTACAACTCCTAAACTTCTTAAACTACTAATTGAATGGGGCAATTAAGTGCATAATAACCACATAATCACTAAATTTTCCAAGTGGCCAACAACCGCCTTGCCCTTGAAACCTCGAGGCTGCAGCATCAGCTACACATTAACTGCCACAATTTCTTATTTGCGTATAAATTTTCGTTTTCCCTCACAGCAGGACGCAAGAAATCATTTTGTTACTTATTTGAATTAACTAACTTTGCCCTGCCAGCCTATCCAGCCCGCTTTCTCGAATTCCTTGAAGTTAGTTTTTTTTTTTGAAACTAATATATTTCTTGCAATATATTCGCATAAATTTGAAAGAAATTCGCAAACATTTTATGAATAAAACCTTCGCTATTTTAATTGCTTTAATAACTAAAATGCGTTGCTACCGCATGGAAATGGTAGCTTCTAATAAATGCATCTCATAGTAATAAGCAGTGCGGCATGGCGGCGGGTTAATTTGCAATAAAGCTTAGCGGGGGCTTCGCAGAGTTTGCGTGCAGGCGTATTTTATTAGCCATATTTGCAAGAATTAGACGTGACATAAACTGGTTGGAGTCAAATTCAGTGCATTCAGCAAATAAACTAAACTATATTGAAATTTACGGCGGCCAAGGGGCGTCTATGGAGTTTCGGAAAACATATATTGACCAGTAATCTATAGTCAATATTCGGGTAATACGATAACAGCATTACTAACCCATATTTTTCTATAATCTAATCTTATACATCCCTTAAAGTATCAAAATTAACAAAAATGTTATGGCCCCAAGAAAAAAAAGTTCAAATAAAAGGTTGTATTCATTAAACTGCCAAATCATTTAAACTGTCTAGGCTATGCCTCTCAAGCTTATGATTTATAAGGCTGAAGGGTAAAGAAAAAATATTTGTTTAATAATTTTTTTATGAGTAGAACAACATTTTGCGAAGAAACTAAGACGAATATCTGCAACACTGTCGCTATTAATTCAGGCTTCCAAAATTGTCATCATAACTTGAGTTCTTTGCTGGTAAAGTTGAATTGTTAAGTTCGCTTTCATTAAAACATAGGGTATATTCCTTAACCGAGAAAGATTCCTCAAGAGCACACACAAGTGGGTGCAGTGCAGTATACTCGTAGGTTCGCCTACTCTTAGTGTAAGGATGTTGGGCTGCCGAGAAGGTGCCACTGTTCAAGCTTCAACCTTTTATGTGAAGATCGATCAAACGCTCCAGAGTTTTTAGAAGCGACAATGACAAGTTGATTGGTTTAAAGTCCTCCGGAAGCAAATGTGAAACCTTCCCTGCTTTGGGAATAAAAACTACATTGGCTACATAAGTTTTAAAGTTGAGTGTGAAATCTGAGATGAGCGTCTTGTAGTTGTGTCACAAATTGAAAGCTCTATATTTTTTGGCTCCCTTTGCCCGAATAAATACACCAATCAAAATCGTGCTGTAGTAGACTAAATGACATAGTCAGTGCCTCAAAGTGCAAAATCCAAGAAAATTTTAGAAAAAAATATAAAATAGTTATTTAGAAAAAAAATTTAGAAAAAAATATATAAAAAATTTAGAAAAAAAATAGAAAAATTATTTTCGAACTCGTTCTTTAATGGTCAAAAAGAGTTAAAATGCGAATGAAAAAAAAAACATTTACAGGAATTATAGAAAAAAACTTTTTTTAATCGCACCAAAATGATAAACTCGATGCCTAAAAATGTAGAAGTGAAACGAGTTTTGGAAAAAATAGGAACACTTTTTCGAAATCGTACATTCATGGTCAAAAAAGTTAAAATGCGAATTTAAAAAAAGGAATTTTTCAAGAAATACAGAAAAAAGACTATTTTTGAAATCCTATCAAAATTATATATTTGGTGCCTCAAAATATAAAATTGAATACAATTTTGAATTGAAAAAAACTAAAGGGTGATTTTTTAAGAGCTATAGGAAAGTTTTTCAAAAAAACACACGTAAAATTCAGAAAAATGCATGAAATTTTTATTAAATCCATATACAGGGTGGCTGATGAATTTTGCTACATTAAGACACTCAAATAACTTTTTTTTAGTGTATGGAATTCATTTATTTTTTTTTTTCAAGTTGAAGGTCATTAAATTTTATTAAATGTAGCTTAACTAGTTTTAAAAATAATTGAATTTAAATGCCCCCCATGCTCGTTGAAACAAGTGCGGCATCTTAGTAAAAAGTTGTTCATTGCTGCTTTGAGAGTTGCGACAGGAATAGCCGCAATTGTTGCCCGAATGGATTGTTTTAGTTCATCCAAATTTGTTGGCTTTGTTTTATAAACTTCTTGTTTACATAAACCCCACAAGAAAAAGTCAGGTGCAGTAAGGTCAGGCGACCTGGGGGGCCAACGAAATTCGGAGTTTCTTGAAATCAGTTTATTGGGAAATTTTCGTCGCAACTCTGTCATAACAGTCTGGGCTATGTGAGACGTTGCCCCATCTTGTTGAAACCACACAGAGTTGAAAGGAATTCTCTTTCGGCGTAGTTCTGGATAAAAAAATTCTTTCAGCATTTTCAAATAACGGTCTCCAGTAACCGTAACGGTGTGACCATTTTCTTCAAAAAAATAAGGCCCGACAATACAGCGTGAAGAACCGCACACCACACTGTTACGCGAAGAGGATGCAATTCCGTCTCGTGGAGTATCTGTGGGTTAGAAGTACTCCATATTCGACAATTTTGTTTGTTCACATTGCCGTTTGAATCGAAATGGGCCTCATCAGACATGAAAAGGCAGTTTAACATGTTTTGGTCTTCTTCCACCATTTGCAGGATCTTCTGGCAAAATTCCAAGCGAATCGGCAAGTCTGCTGCATTCAGTGTGTTAACCATTTGAATTTTGTAGGGAAATAAGTCTAAATCTTTGTGCATTATTGTTTGCAAAGACTGTCGGCTGACACCAAGTTGAGCAGATAAGCTTCTTGTTGAAACCCTTGGATTGCTTTGTATAGCTGCAGCTACAGCAGCGATCGTTTCCTCCGTCCGAACTGGTGGGTTTCGATGATAAGGCCTTCTTGCGACTGTTCCTTGCTCAGCAAAATTATTCACCAGTCTCATTATGGTCCATCTGCTCGGGGGATCGCCGCCAAACATCCGCCTGTACTCTCTCTGTACCAAAACTACGGACTCCAGTGCGTGATAGCGGCGGACTATCCAAATTCTTGTTTGCGTGTCCCAGTTATCCATTTTAATAAATTCTAAAGATCAATCTGCAAATTAAAACAAAAATGGAACAGATAACTTAAAAAGAAAAAAAGTTATTCAATTTTTTTTTGGTAGCGGCTTTCATCAGCCACCCTGTAATTTAATGTTTGAAGATTATTTCATGGAAATGTTGGCCGCGACTGCGCTTCAAATTTTCCATCCTCTTAGTCCAATTTTGGCATACTCTTTCCAATGTTTCGGCCGGTATCTCACATATAAATGCTTTAATGTTGTCTTCCAATGCGTTAATTGAAGCAGGCCTGTCTGATTAGACATGAGCTTTAACATAGCCCCACAAAAAATAATCTAAAGGCGTTATATCGCACGATCTGAGTGGCCAATTGACAGGTCCCGAACGAGAAATAAAATGTTCACCGAACTCGCCTCTCAACAAGTCCATTTTTACGCGTGCTGTGTGGCATGTGGCACCGTCTTGCTGAAACCACATGTTATGCAAGTCAAGCTCTTGCATTTTCGGCAAAAAAAAGTTGGATATCATTTCAGGGTAGCGCTCACCATTCCCAGTTACGTTACGATTCGCAGCATCTTTGAAGAAGTACGGTCCAATGATACCTCTAGCCCATAAACCGCACCAAACTGTGATTTTTTCTGGATACATTGGTAGCTCTTGCAATTCTTCTGGCTGATCTTCACTCCAAAATCGACAATTCTGCTTATTTACGTACCCATTGATCCAAAAATGAGCTTCGTCGCTGAACACAATTTTTCGATAAAAAAGTGGATCTTAAACTTTCTTAACGGAACACGCATTTTTATAATAAATTCAATGATTTGCAAGCGTTGTTCGTTTGTAAGACGATTCATAGTTAAATTACAGACCAAACTGAAGATGTTTGACAGTGAAACAAAACACGAAACGTGCGGCAGCTGTTAAACAGTTGGTTTAAGGGGTTAGGGGTAGTCAGAGGCCCGAAAAAATGATGATTTTCACGAATTTTTTTTCGCTACTTAATTAATTTATTTAACAAAAATAAAAACATAGCATAAAAACATCATGTTTTAACTTGACTTCACCAAAATTTCAAAAAAAAAAAATTAATAATTGCAAAAGTTATCGCTGTTAGTGTGAAGCCCGTTTCTCCAGAAGTCCCTTGCGGTGAACATCACAAGTCCTTGCAGATTCATCTAAAACCAATCGGACAAGAAAAATTAGTTTTATTAATAGATAATCTTGTGCCTGATCGAAGCTTTTTTTTTTCAAAATGAACAAAATGGCGGCCTCAGAAATTTTTTTCCAGATTTTAGAAAAAAAACCAACAGTTAATTGTTAAAAAAAATCGAAATTTTTGAAAAAAAAAAAAATCCTTCGATCAGGCACAAGTTTTTTATGTTTTTCAAAAGCTGTATAAATTTTATTGAAATCTACGTAGCGGTTTTTAAGTTACAGTGTTCACCAGTTTGAAAAACATAGTTTTGAGAAAAACGCATTTAAAGTTTTGCTATCGGCTCCGGAGCGGCCGAGCGCCCTTTGTTAATTGTTGAATAACTTGAAAAGTATTTGTCGGATTCACTTCAAATTTTTACACAATATTTTTAAAACATTATACTTTAAGAAAATGCAAAACAAAAAAATCGATTTTTTGAAAATTCTGACTACCCCTAACCGATTAAAAAGGTAATAGCTAATAAATCACCCGTTAGAAACCCTTCTTTTGAAGTCGTGATCCATTCTTCTTCTTACTATTACTATCTTTCGAGTACCTTAAGTGCAAAATTCAAACAAAATATTGCACAAAAAATGTAGAGAAAAGCCGTTTTTGAAATCGTGCCAAAATTATATGTTCCGTACTTTAAAATGCAATGCTCCAAAGAAATGGTATAAAAAAGGAATGGGAGAGTGAAAACGCGATGTGCAAAAATCTGAGCGACCACCGAAATTCGTATAAAATTGTTTACTAAAAATGTTTTAAGAAGATGTAAGGGTTTACCAAAAAATCATTGCAATCATTAGCAATTTGTGCTACCATCTTTTGTGTTTTTTAGTTCAATTACGACGACTGAATGAATGTTTTACTAAATTTTTAGTCACGGTCTCACTTATAAATTCGCAAATTTCCTGATTTATTGCCACATCTACACCAATGCGACTCAGAGATTTTTTTCTTCCTACCAAATCAAAGCTTAGTTCAATAATTTAAATAATTTTTAGCGAATAGGAGTTCAAATATTTTTTGCCATGACATATAAAAGGGAATTGTCAAAATGCAACTAGCCAAACAAAAATTCAATTGGCTTGTTAATTATTAATTTATTATCTCCCTTTCGAATTTTCGAAATACCAACAGCAAATTTAAGTGATTTCGCGATTTTCTCGGCTAAAGTTTCGATACAAAAGATGCGCTTGGCTTGCTTTGAATGCAGTTTTGGCATTGAGTGATAAAATTTATAGCCTTATCGATTTGCCTCTTCAATAAATATGTATTAGTGTATTTCCGAAGACTTAAGCCACTTAAAGTAAACAAAGCGTTGCATCATTACAGGTTATAAAAAACATCTTTACATTCGCAAGGTGGTTGCTCAAGTCTTTGTATGCTATTAATTAATTCACTGATTATCTTTATAGAAAAAGTTTTATTCGCTAAATTTTATGCACGAATCGCTCTTTAATTGGGTTCACAGGCAATGCGTGCAATATTAAATTTATTTCAAAACTTAACAAATGTAAGGTGGCATGGGGAAATAACGTTGAAAATTAAAAAAAATAAAAAATATAAAATCTAAAGAGCTGGTGAAAAAATTGTTCACCTACAATTTTTAACAATTAATAAATACAAATAGCTCATATATATATTTTTTAAAATAACTCAAGAAATAATAAGTAATTTATTGTAATTAATATTAGATAGTGATTTTTTCGGACCAAAAGCCAAAGTTATTAAAAGGAAGTAAAAAGTTCGGAACATTTTTCGCCAGATGTCTTTAGAGAGCCATATTTCCTGTACCACTACTAGACCAATATGAAAAGTCGTAGCGTTAAGCGAAAACTATTTTTCTACCCAATACAGTTTGGAATGCAAAATCAAAGCTGTGGCTCCAATGATCCGATTGTGTCAATGTACCAGTCGAAGATGAGACGCTCACTGGAAGACCTGTCGTTGTTGTTGTTTTAGCAGCATAAACATTCCACATACAATGCAGCTATAATCCTTGGCCAGAAATAAATCCGTGTCGTTCCGGTGAAGTAGAATCGACTGCCGTGGGAATGCTTGTTGTCGAAAATGTGGAGAAATTATGGAAATCGTGAAGGTATGTGAACATCTATTGCATTGTCTACGAGTTGAAGATTAGCCGGAAAACCCTTTACAGATATTTGTATAAAGCTTGTCCCAATGATAGGCTCAAGTTTTTGATCGAAATGAGGACAGCGTACTCATTTTGAAAACTTCGAAAGCGTTTGGTAGCTGGCATTGAAAAGGGGGTTAGAGAGTCGAATAGTCAACTTCAATTTTTTCATTAAAGCAAAAAACTGAAAATTTGTATCAATCCCTGACTTTCATATGTACTTTTTTACTTTCTTCCACCTTTACATTACTCCATTGTTTCCCGTGCCTCTATGCTCGTTTTTGTACACGCGTTGGCTCGCTTTGTTATTTGTATTTTAATTATTCGCAACATAGTGATTTCTTATCTGTTTTCACATGAATTGCTGATTGACTGCTTTGATTCACAAACGCATAGTGCCGCTATTCGCTTGCCGCTAGCCGCCACCCGCGCACAAAGAGTCTGGGGCTTGCGCTGTTCTAGAAAGTACATTCAACTTCCTAACTGTCTGCGCACACCGTCCAACCAAACCAATCGTGCTCAAAGCATGCAGACATTTGCCTATAAATATATACAATTTTATTACTTTTTTATCTTTATATTTTGCTCTGCTAACTAATCATGATAAACCTGCTTACATAATCATCCCCCTAACATTACTCTGCCTATTACGTATGATGCGATTTTTCGATTTCTGCACTCAGCATATTTGGATAATTTCTTGTATGCTGAGTTGCTCTGATATTCATCCGCCAAAAGTCAGTGTCATTGGCATTGGCTGCACGCGCTCATCATCATCACGATCATCATTATTGTCACCTCCACAGCAGGTAAACTCATAATCGGCGTACATAAACCGCAACATTTTACCACCTGGTGGGACATTGCCATCGCTACCGTCAATGCTGGCATGGCACGTAGCAGCGACCGGCTGGCTGTCACCTGCTTTGGCGGCAAATCTTGTACGTAATATCTGCGCGTTTTTCCATCTTGTTCTTTCCATTCGGCACGTTTCGGGGTATTTCCATGCCTTCTGGGATCTTTTACTCGTATTTGTCTTAATGTAATTTTTCGGTAAATTTCTGTATGTATGTAGACCTCGGCGGCTGCTCACTTACATTTTGTGCCGGCAATGAATCAACTCCATCGCTATTACGTACGTACATTTCAAAAGCTTCGTACTTATACACCCTCTACCTTTGCTTCTGCAGGTACTTACGGCTTCATAACAACTGACTTTCAGTACACACTCGCGCATAGCGTCGCCGTAAAGAGCGCTTGTTCTAGTTTTCTGCAGTCTAAATACTTCTTTTTTGCCGATTCATGCTTTGCCCGGCTTTTTAACAGTTATTAATTGCTTGTAGCCAATAAATTGTGTAAATGCAAATTCTCTAACTGCCGCATGCCCTACCGCACCGCTTAACGCACGCGCCTTTACCGCCGACCAACTACAAGTACGAGTGCGCGTATCGTTTGGAATTCGTTTAATACGCAACTTTGTGTCCACCTATATGTGTATGTAGTGGTGTGCTTCTACAATTTATGGCTAGTGACGATCTTTATTTGGCGGCCGCTGTGCCAAATTGCGTGTTTTTCATACGCAAACGACGAGTATTATGGGGTCATTAGATTTTGATTCGTTATGAGTTCTTCCTTATTAGATTCACTTCTAGTCAATTTTTTGTTGTTTTTGCCATATATTTATGTAGAAATTTAAGTAAGACACGAAGTTAACTGCGGAAAGGTGATTAATGGCGGCCGCAGAAATACCTGCGAAATTTGAATTATAGTGGAATTCTAGGTATACATAGTGTAAAGCTTCTTAGGATTGAAGTCTGTAACTTTGGAATTTGGCTTTAATAGTGTCCAGATATGTGTTGGATATGAATCACGATGTTTTGGTTTCGTGTTGATAATTGAAAAAATATAAGAAAATTACACCCACACAGCTTTTCTACAACGTAGAATTTTTCAAAGGACAGGGGGTCGGGACAACCGCATCTGCAACCGGCGCGCAAAACAGAAAAAAATGTGAACAGAACAGAAACTAAATGTGAAAAATTGAAGATATGTATAGTCATAGAACAAAAGAATTGTGATACATACATTTTTTTCAAAAGCGGATGTTTTCAAAAAATATTTTCAAAATTAAAAAAAAAAAATATTCGCGGCTAGTTTGTACAAAACCTACATGCATATATATATATATATATATATATATATATGTAATCTATATATAATTGGCGTTTACAGCCTTGTGGGGTATTTGGTCGAGCTCCTCCTCCTATTTGTGGCGTGCGTCTTGATGTTATTCCACAAATGGAGAGATCTACAGTTTTAAGCCGATTCCGAATGGCACTCGGAGGTTTGCCATTGGCTGCCGAGGAGCGATCGCTATTAGAAAAAACTGTTTATAATATTTGGTGTTTCACGGTGGTTCGAACCTACGCACTTCTGAATGGTAGTCGCGCACGAAACAGTTCGGCTACAGCGGCCGAATACCTATGAAATATATCGACAAAATCCATTCATTTTCGATGAAGAATTTATTTAATACTTCTATGTAAAACAAAATTTCAAGACAGCCGGTCAAAATTTCTTCGAGTTATCAATCCAGTGGATCTGAAAAATTTGGTTTCGGGAAAAATGCGTTTAAAGTTTTCGGCAAGGTACGCGAAAAATAGTGTTTGAACATTTTTCATACCTAAATCGTTCGATTGACCTATGTATATCCTTTTTACGAGGGGTGCCTTTTATATGTCGGGATTAGAGAACAAAAACAAATTTTAATCATCGAAAATCACTTTATTGTTTTTCAAAATATTCTCCATGAAGATCTATACACTTTTGTATGAGTTTGAACCAATTGTCGAAGCACTTTTGCCACTCTGAATGATGTACCTCCAAAACTTGCATTCTGAATGCCGCAACCGCTTCTTCAGGTGTCGAAAAACGTTGACCTCTCAGTTTGTTTTTTACGTACGGGAATAAAAAGAAGTTATTTGGTGCCAAGTCAGGACTATACGGCGAATGACCCATTAATTCGATGTTTCGGGTGCTCAAAAATGCAGTTGTTTGAGCCGATGTGTGAGAGCTCGCATTGTCCTGGTGAAGAGTGGTCCGTCTTTGGCGATTGGTTTTCCTAATTTCTTGGAAGACAACTGGCAAACAAATGGTTGTGTACCACTCAAAATTTACTGTTCTGCGTTGTTCTAGTGGTACGGTTGCGACATGTCCAATTTTCCGAAAAAACAGGCGACCATTTGCTTGGAAGTGCTTCGTGCGCGAACAACTTTTGTTGGATTTGGCTGATCTTGAAACACCCATACAGTCGACTGCTGTTTACTTTCAGGCTTATACGCGTAAATCCATGATTTATCACTTGTCACGATGTTATAGACGAGTTTCGAAGCACCGTGATCTTATTTTTTGAGCATTTCCTTCGACCAATCGACACGAGCCTTTTTTTGAGCGATTGACAAATTGTGTGGGATCCAACGCGAACAAATTTTTTTCACAGTCAAATGTTTATGCAATATTGAATGTATGCTGATCCCACTAATGCCTAAGATTGTCTCAATCTCACGATAGGTCACATGACGATCTTGCAATATCAGTTCGCGCACAGCATCAATGGTTTTCGGAACAAAAACTGATTTTGGACGACCTTCACGAAATTCGTCTTGGAGTGAACTACGACCACGATTGAATTCACCATACCATCGATAAACACTGGTCCTTGATGGAGCTTCATCACCAAAAAATGAATTAAGTTCATCCATGCAATGCTGCTGAGTTAATCCACGTCGAAATTTGTAAAAAATAATCGCACGAAAATGTTCACGATTTAATTCCATTTTTGGACCGAGATGAATCTTTTAAGTTACTGTAAACAACATAAATAGCGCTGGTATTTCAAAACGTTCTGAGTATGTAAAAGCCAAAAAATGTCAAACTTTGCGATACAGCTGTCAGTTGCCAGATTCCGACATATACAAGGCACCCCTCGTATTTATTCAATAATCGACAAAAAATTCGTTAAGTGGGGGGTTTTCAATCAGCAGGGACGCGATGAACCTTTGTGTTTATTAGTTTTTCTTAATAGTAGAATAATTAATTATCAAAATTGTGTTTATTTTAATTTTATTTGCAATAAATACTACTACTACCTTTACACTTGATGAAGCTTTAAGTCAAACTGCGGAATTGAATATATATGTACTGATAGAGCGCTAGTAAGCTTAGCATAAATTTTATTGGTCCGCAGCTTGCAGAGGACGTACTTACTTACGGCTGCCCTGATTCGGCATAGGGCGTCAGCCTGAGAGCATGCTTGTGCTTAAATTTACTCTCTTATAAAACCATACAAGTTGCAGTACCGAGAAGACACTGTGGAGCAACCTGAGTTTCTAGATTTGTTTTGACCAGTCAGGCTGCGTCCGTCAAATTGTTAAAGTATTTAGTGCCGGTCATCAAGAAAGAGCCAAAAAATTAACTCCAATTGACCATTACGACGTATGTATTTCAAGGTGTATTAAACTTTGGAGAATAAGGTCAAATGCCATCCTTTGGTAAGGACTAGACCTGAGCCAGCTAATTTTCGGGCTGCAAATTAGGCTTATCCTATAAGTTTGATTCAATGTTGGTCAATATTAGGATTTGACCCACTCAAAAGTGTATTTCGAGACTTGAACTGGCTGCCGGTTGGCTACTCTTTTAAGCATAGAAATTAGCTGGGCAATAAAAATGAATACAATGAAGAAAATACCGTTTTACTAATTGAATACGAAATTGGTTTTGGCGCATCTGCTGTGAGACCTCGTCATTGAATCCAAAACAAAAGGTTGAAGTTACCAACTCAATTAAAGGGTTTATGTGCTATAATTTTATCAGATGAATTCAACGTCTTCAACAAAAACAGTATTAAAACAAATTACTTCAAATAATTTTGGCTATCTCAGTTTTACGCACTCTGCGAATTTCAATACAAACAAAGTACCAAGTTGTAGAAACTTGGTTCGATTCGATCAACCATCTGCAACACCAAACAAGTTGGAGCTCAATTGGCCAAACACCAAGTTTCGAACGTCACGGCCTCAAAGTTGCTGGCAGCAGTGCAGAAGACCAATCGCCAACACCACCGACGACAGTCTGCGGCAGTTGAGCGAAGTGAATAGTTGTGTGAGACGGATAGTGTGCGATCTGTTATCGGCTGAAGAGATAAAAACTTAACCGTGGTGCGATATTAAAATAACGAAAACATAGAAGGCGTAGCAGTCAAAGTGGCAGCTTTATGAGAAATCGGTCTGCGTTTATAAAGTTCAAATACAAATTAAAAAAAAATATATGTATGAATATTTTAAAATAAAAATTTGCTGTTCTCATAGTGCAATCGTCGCTGCGTATGCTTGCAACCGATGCAACGACGAACGGCGTATGCGCGCACCAACAGTTGCGCATGGTCCGTCGAGTAGGACGGTTGTTGGCCGGCTGCCAGAACGAGAACCTAATTAGAAATTCAACGACCGGTGTTTGTGTATATTTGCAAAACGAAAATGTGTGCACGGCAACGCGGGATGCCGCAAAGCAGAAAGTGACTAGCGGCCAGACGATAACCCCGACTAAGCTTAAGATGACGTTGGTGATAAATGCGAAACCGCGTCGCGGCACTTGGAAACGATCCATATGGCCCTTGACCTTGCTGTGGTGTCTTTTAATAGCCGATTCGCAGGTAAACGGGTTAAACTATGTCGATGACACGACCGCAGCCTCGGGCACGGAAGCCATGGCACAGGCGATGGGCCTTTATGGCGCACGCGAACCGCGTTTTGGCGACCGTTTGCTGCCGTTGCGCAAAAAGGCTGGTGCGATAGTGAATGTGGCACCCAGTCAAAGGCAAGTTAATAGCCTTTTGAGTAAAAGTAATTATGTGGTGAGTTATGTGAGTGCAAATACAAATAATGCCGCCATTAACGGGAAAGTTATGGCACGTGGCACAACTATAAACACGACTACTGAAGTGAATGCATCGCGTAATAATAGCGACAGTGACACAAAAGTCGTCAGTGTTAGTGTTGAACCGAAAACCGACTTGTATACAATGGGCCTAGACATCGAGCATGCCCATTATACGGATCCACTCACGTCTATGCAACGACACGCCAAGCAGTTAAGTCGACGTGAGGACACCAATATCGGCGGGCTATTGCTGGATTCCCCTACCACCAGCTTCAGCAGCAAGGATGCAAATATCTCTAAAGCAGATCGTCTCGTTGTCATGTCCACTGAGTTCTTCGTAGTACCGACGAGCACGCCGTTACCGCACAGTGCTCATGCTCCTGGTGTACCTGCGCGCACAGGTGCCAAGGCCGCTGTATTACCCGCCTACATACAACCACCCTCTTCTGGCGCGCCCAATTCTGGACCACGTTCGGTGCTGATTGTGGCGCCGAAAGCGGGAAATACGTCCAACATAGGGCACACGACCAATATTGGTATTTCACCGTCCATAATACCTACGCACCTGCCCTTCACCGGCTTGCGCAAGGAGCCGTGGGTAGTGCCGGTGCTGGTATTGGCCGCCCTTACCATGCTAATGATGACCGCCTTTGAGATTTTCGTGTTGTTTAAGGCGTGGCGCACATCACCATCTCGTCGTCATCTCTTTCTCGGCCAGATGTTGTTGTTGGGCCTTTTCGCCTGCGCTGGCCTGGGTGCTGTATTGACGGCACAACCTTCTCTGTTGAGTTGTGGCACCATCCGATTTGGCGTGGGCGTTGCTTATGCGCTGGTATTTGCCGCACTGCTTGTCAAATGCGTCTTCCTCATTAGTCTCAATGGTGGCGTTTATCTGCCAGCGCCCTACCAGGGGCTGCTGCTTCTATTCGCTGTACTCATACAGGTAGCCATAGGCACACAGTGGCTGCTCACACAGCCGCCCGAGATTCATACGCAAAGTGTACCCATTTTGGGCAATAGTCTCTTGGCACCAACAATAGCTTCCAGCGGAGCTTCATCGGCAGCACAGACTTTTGCTGCACTTTTTCAATCACACCACCCCACGCCAACTAACGCTCCAGTTACCACAGTGGTTGGTTCGAGCCTTGGCGCCGATCTGTATACGCGCATAACCACTGCCGGTACGGTGCTGATACCGCTTTGCAAAACACAATTTTCGGAGCTGCTCTTCTCGCTTATCTACATCGTCTTTCTGATTGTGTTCGTCGCCGTGCTAGCAATCAAATCACGCGGCATACGTGACAACTATCGTGAGGCCACCTATATTGGACTGGCCATTGGTGGTGCCATACCCATTTGGCTGGGTTGGATGCTGTGCGGCTTGGCAGTGGCGGAACGACACAAAGATGCCTGCATCGCTTTTGGGCTCATCGCAACATCGGCAACTGTTTTTCTGGTGATGTTCATGCCAAAGGGTCGACAATTGGCCGCTATGGGCAAGGAGGGCCTCTATGTTGAGGATCGCGAGGAACAATTCAGCTCGCTGAGTCGTGCTGGGTCCGGCTATTCGCCCTCATTCTTTCACTTTAAGCCGATTAAATACGGAGTGATGGGCGGCGGCATGCAAAATTCGGCGACAAACACAGGGAACGGTGCTAGTATGAAGCACTGCTCGAATGGGCTGGGAGGAGGAGGTGAGTGATAGATTGAGAAATTCTTAATTTGTTTTAAATGAATTGTAGGTAAAATTAGATGAAACTCATCACGGCAGTGCCCAGAAATTCATCTATTCTGAACTGATTTCACGGGTCTGAAGAAGCTCTTAAAGAATGTGATAAAAGAAGGTTTAGAAAAAGTATCCAAGAGATTTACATTTTTTGCGAGGTTAAAAAGTGTAGAAGCTTTAGTAAATATTCCTTAAAAATTTAATAATAATAATAATAAAAGTCATTCAGTCTCTTATTGGATTGCTTGCTTAAGCCTGCTTGGCACTTGCCGAGTGCAGTGAAGCGGAGAAAAATGAAAGTGTAAATGATTTCTTATTTGTCAACAATGACAATTCACAAATTGCAAATCGCATTACCAGATAGCAATCACATCTGCTTGTGCTTTGTCACTCACACTTATAGGTGTGTATGTATGTGTGCATGTCCTAACATAAACTTCATAAGTAAGTAACCTAAGTAACCAGTGGCGGAAAAATATTAAATATTTTATTATGACGGCCGAAAGTGAAAAGAAAAATGCTCAGATTGCAGAAAGTAGACCAAAAGAAAAAAATAAGGCTCAAACGAATCAAAATAAAAAAGAGGCTAAATTAAAATAAATTAAATAAAATTAGAAAAGAAAATAATAAAAAGATAAAATACAGTAAAATAAAATTAGATTAGGAAAAAACTAAAAAAAAAAAAACAAAAACAATATATAATACTGTAAAATAAGATTATAAAAAAAATTAAAATAAAAGCAAATAAAATAATTTTAAGTAAAAGAAAACTAGAAAAAAATAAAGAAACAACAAAAGTAAGATAAATATATTTAACATAACATAAAAAAAATTAGAAATAAAAAAAAATTGTTTCGATACAATAAAGGAAAAAAATTAGAAGAAGAACAAAATGGAATAGAATAAAATAAAATAAAGCTGGATGTAATAAAGGAAAAAAATTTAAAAAAAGAACAAGTAAAAAAATAGAGTGAAATAAAATGCAGCAAAAAAATGAAATAATAACCTACCAAATTGCATTGAGCGCCTTTGAAGTATTTTCTATTCAGTTAAGCTTGCCGTGCTGTTGTTCATTTGCATTATTCAAATTTGCAACAAGGCAAAACATGTCACTCACACGTTGCGTCTACGTCACAGCGCAGCGTCAAGCGCCTCGTCAAAATAGAAAGATTTCGTTGTCGGAAAGATGGAAAATCAGTAAGAGCTACAGATTCAAACGTGCCCGCATAAGCATTAAAATACGTAAATATGTATGTACATATGTAGGCATGTATAAATGAATCTACAACTATACAACATGCTTACTTCAGAGGCATGCATGCATTATGCCTGCACGCGGGGCCGTTGTCTTGTACTGCCGTGTTACATGCGCAGCCAAGCATGGCCAAGAGTTTGCCATTGCCAGCGGCTCACGCTCAGAAACGCTTGTATGTGCATATGTATGCATATGAACACATGAGTATGTCTATGGCAATTTGAATGCGTGCGTGCGTTGCCTGAAAATGCGCGCTTTTCCGCATTTTAAAGAGATTTTCCCACTCCACACACATGCCCGTGTGCGCTCCACCGAAACCCATTGTCTCTGACAAAAATTGTTAAGACACTTCCAGTCATACAGGCCCACCTCACCCCGACTGTGTTTTGAGTGCCTTAAAGCGCGTAATTTCCCATTCCACACCACGCAATGCCACTTTACTTTTCTTTACTTGCGCTGCTTGGCATGCGTACGAAGGCTCTAAGTCACTTGCGCATGCGCAAAGTTACATTTAATTATAATAAATGAAAGTATACACACATGATTTAGGTTTTTTGTTTGTTTTTATTCGGTTTGCTGCGTATGAATGAGTCTGTGCACAAACATGACAGCTGTCGTGTTGTTGATATTGCTTAAGTTTTTTTTTCCTTCTTCTTAATTCGTATCTATCTTTACTCGCTTTTTCCTATGCATTTGTTAGACGTTAGATAAATATAATATAAATTAAAAACTCTGTACGTCTCACATCTATTTTTTATTTATCTCGAGCTGCGTGGTGAGGAATTAAATGATTTGTTTTTGCTTTTTCACGTCTCAAATTCGTTTAATAAGCCCTCGGCACATTTTAATATCATCGCTGCCGCTTATGTATATAAAAACATATGTATGAGTACAAACACACATGCGCAAAATATTTATTATTTCTAATATCCGACATGCGTCAGAACCAAGAACTTATCTTAAGCTCTTTGGCTTATTGTTTTGCAGTTTCATTAAGTGATAAATGCTTTTTGCAACAAGAATTTATTTCAAAACAAAATTAGCCGTCCGTTTTCCACATTTTACAGAAGCCAAAAACAGCAAACTGGAAAAGATACAATGAATGTCTTTCAGTTAAGCTTAATAACAGCGTTAAAGCCTCGTTAGGCCAAGCTGAACTTAATGTAACAACAGTAAAGGGATGCCCGCAAGGAGGAGTTCTTTCTCCACTGCTATGGTCTCTACTAGTTGATGACTTGGTGCAGCACCTAAACAATAAGGGATTAATAACCATTGGTTATGCAGATGATATATCTGTTATAATAAAAGACAATCATGAAAGGACACTAAAAGACTTAATGCAAAATGCCTTGAACGCAACATGGGAATGGTGAAAACAGGAGGGGCTGTCGATCAACCCTAACAAAACCACAATTATCCCCTTCACAAGAAAAAGAAAGTTGGAGTTTCCTTTATTGAAAATAAATGAAACAGTGATAGAACTAAAGGAAGAGGTCAAGTATCTAGGTTTAACCTTACATAAAAAACTCACTTGGGAATCACATATAAATAATGTAACAAAAAAAGCCACGAAATCTTTGTGGACAACCAAACAATTACTAGGGAGATTCTGGGGCCTCAGCCCTAGTATGGCCCTCTGGATATACACCCAAATGGTTGGACCAATCATACTGTATGGGGCACTAATATGGTGGAGCAAATCTATTCAAAAAACAGCGACAACCAAACTGTGAAAAGTACAAAGGCTTGCTTGCCTATGCATCACAGGGGCTATGAGAACTACCTCAACAGCTGGCATGGAAACACTCCTTAATCTCCCACCACTTCATAGAGCAATCCAAGAGGAAGCAGCTACGCAAGCACTCATGCTACACATGAAAGAAAATTTCAAATTAGGCAACCTCACCGGCCACCTAAGTATCCTAAATAAAATCAAGTTTCAGAACACATTGACCCAACCCTCTGTTTCACAAAACGATACACAGTTACCTTTCCTGAGTGGATCGAGTGGAAAACAAACCCAAAATAGATGAATGATGATTCACAAAAATGGTACACTGATGGATCAAAAACACCGTATGGTGTAGGAGCAGGAGTAGTGGGACCCAGAACCCACAAATCATTCACTCTCACCAGGGACACCACCATCTTCCAAGCGGAACTATACGCAATAATGGAAGCAGAAAACATCATGCAATGTAGAAACCACAAGAGAGTACAAGTTAGAATACTCTCGGACAGCCAATCAGTTCTAAAAGCTTTAGATAGCTATACCTACAATTCAAAAACTCTCTTAGAATGCCACAAGGCACTCAATAACCTGGCATCCAAAAAACAATGTCTCATTAATTTGGGTACCAGGACATGAGGGATATGACGGCAACGAAAAGGCAGATTTTCAAGCCAAAAAAGGGGCAGATGTAAATTTCATCGTTCATCATCATGTTTGGATTTAACAAAAACAGCCTAAAACAAAAAGTAAAATTCTGGGCCAAAACTCTAATAAACCAGCATTGGAACAACGTAGAGGGTCTTAGACACTCCAAAAAGTTCTTAAGTTTCAATGCTAAAAGAGCTAACATGGCCCTCACGTTAAACAAAAAGAGCATTCGCACTCTCACATGCGCCCTCACGGGTCACTTCACCTGCAACAAACACTTACATAAATTAGGCATAACTAACAGCAGCACCTGCATATTTTGCTGCGAAGATGAGGAGTCTATAGAACATCTCATCATCGAATGTCCGGGGTTGATGCATAGAAGGAAAAAGTTTTTAAACCAGTTTATGCTTATAGATGAAGACCTTCAATCACTCCCTCAGAAGGAGCTGGTACAATTCATAAGCATACTTAACAATTAACAGACAGCATAGGGTGCACAATAGATCACCCTTTACTACCATTAACCATTAACCATTAGCCGTCCAGTGACTTATGCTGTACTAGTCATTCAATGAACTTTCAAGGTTAATTTTCTTCTTCTTCTGCTTTTTTATTGGCTAAGCTAAGCAAATTACTTGTAGTTAGTTTAGATCAACGAAGCACACCAATCGTTTTCTCGTTCTCGTATTTGTGGTGTGCGCCTTGATGTTGTTCCACAAATGGAGGGACCTACAGTTTCAAGCCGACTTCGAACGGCAGATATTTTTATGAGGAGCTTTTTCATGGCAGAAATACACTCGGAGGTTTGCCATTGCCTGCCGAGGGGCGACCGCTATTAGAAAACTGTTTTTTCTTAATTTTTTGGTGTTTTCACCGATATTCGAACCTGCGTTCTCTCTGTGAATTCCGATTAGTAGTGGCGCACCAACCCATTCGACTACGGCGGCCATAGGTGGAGAAAAATTCACCTCTCTGCCACCATCAGCAGATGCTTTCGTATTCTTCTAGGATTTTTTAGATATACTTGCACAAAATTATTTCGGCCACTGCCTGAACTCAAATTACTCATTAAACAAAATATATCTCTTCGCAAAAACATGAAATGCAGCGCATAGCATTTGAAAAGTCTCTTATACTCAATTTTCTATGCACTTCAGCAGTTTTTATTATGCGAGATTTCTTGTTAGTCTAACACTATTTTCTACTACCTCAAAAGCGTGACTGTTGGCAATGCGGTGGATGCTAAGGCGCCAGTACACTAACACTTTTGTTTGCTGATAGCCAATACGCACCTTTGCTTATGCGCGTTCATCTACATTCAGAAATGTTTCTATTTTACAATTTTAACCCCAGAGCGGCTTTTAAATTAATATTTCATGATCTGCTATGCTATTTCATAAAATTTAGTTACTTCAACTTATTGAGCCACTTTACTATTTTAAGTGTTTTAAATTAGTAACGCTTTCAAACCAAATTATTATTCTGTTGACCTTGAGCTCAAATCACAACAGTCATCGCCAGTTCACATACAAATCTTTTAAATCCACTTTCCTTTCATTAATCTCATAATTGTTGATCTTTTATTATACACACAAATACCGGCGTTGGTGTATTTCTCCAAGTCTCGTAATTACATCGCTCTTCTAATACCAAATCATCCATTAATCTTTAGTTAACTTATTTAGTTTTTCAATAACCTCATCAGTGCCGCTTCAACAAAAACAAAGTGAAATACGCATTTATGTCGCTCGCAACAGCGCGCTTGTGAAAGTGAAAACTGCATTAATTCACTTGCAACTCGTGAATTCACCGGATTGTAACAGCCTAAAAGTTAAAATAAAAAAATAAAAAATCTAATAAATCTTTCGCATTCATTGCCCTACTTTTCAGGCTTCAATAAGTAGGAATTTCGAAAAATTGCATGCTTGAGTTTCAAAGCTTACAACCTAAGCAGAAAATATGAAAACAGCAAAGGGTATAAAGCATTTAGCCACTATTTCTGCGCCCAGTTGAGTTTATTGGTTATGTTTTGTGTTTTAAGCTTCATTGTTTTATGAATTTCTTTGCCAATGACGTCGGCGTGGATGCAGACACAACTCCACAACTTTCTGATTTGCACGCTAATATAGTAGACTTTTCGATTCGCTATTCGATTTTGACAACGAACAATGCACACAAGAAATCAACAATGGATTTCTTGTAAGTGTGTGTTAGATTGCCTGTAGAGGTGTTGGCAACTCTTTTCACATGAAAATGGTGCAAATATTTGCTTCAGTACAAAAGAATGCGACACAGCGTCGAAGATGAGCGCACTTTCTTTGTTTTGATGAGGCACATACAGCCAGCGTCAAAAAAAGGTGTTCAAGTGTGATAAGTTTTGACGAGATATTTATTTATTTTGCAAGTTCAACTATTTTTTTATAAAAATATGATACATACTGTAACAGGAACCATATAAGGTATAGTTTCGAACTTTGTATAAAATTTCAAAAAAATCGAAAATTGACTTACGGTCAACCACGTTTCAGGCATAAACTTCGTGATCCGAAAATTTGATAAAGAAAGTTGGGGTAAATATATTTTGTTGCAGGGGAACTACTTTGATGGGGCGGAATAGAATTTTAAAGGTAAATGCAAATTTCAAAATCTATTTTCGCTTTCATTGTGATTAAGTCAAACTTCATTCGGATGGGAAGCCAGTTTGGTCTACAACCCGACTAGCCTTTCGCATTACCAATCTTTGTATTTCGAATGTTTATGTGATTATTTGCCTAATTTGAAAAATTGCGCTGCGCTCTTTATGATTCCACAAATGAGAAAGTGAGAAAGCAGTTAAAGCTCAATTAGTGATATTTTTATAAGCGAACCTTGACCGCGCTTTTGAAAGCAATGGAGTTATTAAATAATTTTCGTAACAGATAAACTAAAACTAATTTAGTTTTTGTTTTGGCAAACAATCAACAAATTATAATATTAGCAGACAGTTCGAAGTATGAATAGTTCAGTTTACAATGGAATTCAGTTTTGTTGTAAAATAAAAAGTTATAAATATTTTTTTTCTTGCGCAGAAGCTGCCGTATTGAAGAAATAAATCTCACAGATTTTCTGCAAATTCTTCGCAAATCTTCTTTGCGCTATTCTAACTAAAGTGATTTTTTCCTCATTTTTGATGTTTTATGTTTAATTTAGTTTTTTTCTGCGCACGTTTGCGCATTTATTCCACAAGTACCTACGTGTGTGTGTTTATGTGTATGTCTATATGTTTATTGCTAAATTATTGGCAGCATTTGCAGCCCAACTTCAGACAACTAACCGCAAATGATGCTTATATAACTCTATTAAGTGCTCATATATTTCACTTATTACTTTTCTGGTGTAGCTTTGTGCTTGAATTGCGATGCGGCCGTAAGTTCATAAAGCCCATTGGAGTTACACATACAAACAAACGAGCAGATACAATGAAAGAGACGCTACATAACTGACTGTGCGCGCTGGTCTTAATGAACCCAGACGCCGTTTGTGTTTACTTTGTTGTTATCTTTTGAAATTTTTTTTTTTTGCTTGTGTTAATATTGCTTTGTTATTATTTTGGTCATCGTGCGGCTTATTTTTTTTTCTCTTTGTTGACGTAAAAAAGCATTTGCTGCTGGAAGTTATAATAATTTTTTTATTTTCATAAACACTTTAACGTTTGCCCGCTAAATAGCACAACAATTAACACGTCATTGTGTTGGGCGCTCTCACATCAGGGCACACGTTAAGGTCTTGCAAAAAGAAAACAAAATCATATTAAAACATTTTTTAATATTTACTTTAAGGGCTACTGATTAGTTACGTAAGCAGTTTTTGTTGTTTGAGTTTCGAACTTTTTTTTGTATTTTCTGTTCAGAAATCAGTCCAAATTGTGGTAAGTAGCGTGTATGCTTGCACATGCGTGGCTAACATAACTCGCCCTTTCTTCTCAGTACCTTACAGTTTGTACTTAGCAATAAATTTGTATTTTGATTTTTGATTTTTCTCGACTTGTGTCGCTTATGCTATGCTATGTCACTGAAGACATTGAATGTTGTTGAACATATTGACGTATTTTGCACCATTTACACTGTATTGACATTGCGAGTAGTGACGTACATAATACATTCTTTGCCTGTACAAGGCTTTTTGGAAAAACTTGGATACTGAGCCCCAGAATGACTTACTGGACATTCACTGCAGTTGTTAAAGCAGTAGACAATCATAGGCGTCTATTTCAGTATTACAGGAGCAATGCATACCCCCACTTCCCATTTTAATTGAAAAAGAAGCTGAGTTACATTACAACAGTCGAGTATGGCGTAAGGGCCGACCTCTTCAGGAACGTTCATGTTCTTATTAATGAACGTGCGGCCTGAACAAATAATTCTATCACCTACAACCTGCCTCCCAGATTTGGTTTATTGATTGCTCGAAATTAGAAGATGGTAGGATAGGGGCGAAAATCAATGAGTTTTTACCCAAAAATTTTCCAGGCAGAAATACATGCCGTCGAGATATGTGTGAGAGATTGTCTCCATAGGAAAATGAGTGCAACCAATATTTACATACGGCGGCTTTGAAAGCCGTTCTATTAACTGCAATCACCTCAAAAATAGTATATAACCTGGACCTGAACCTTCTTAGTAAAGGGTGTTTTTTTTAGAGGTTAGGTTTTCAAGTTGGCACTACTTTTTTCGTAGATGGTCTTTTTGACAGCTGTCACTTGATTTATGCTCAGTTTGGCTTGCCATTTCATAATGAATAGACTTACACCTGAACAACGTTTGCAAATCGTGCAAATTTATTACGAAAATAATGGTTCGGTTCGTGCGACGCATCGAAGAAAATTTTGTTCAGCGATGAAGCTCACTTTTGGTTGAATGGGTATGTCAATGAGCAAAATTGTCGCATTTGGAGTTAACATAATCCACAAGCCATTGCTGAGACGCCGTTACATCTTCAAAAAGTCACTGTTTGGTGTGCTCTATGGGCAGAGGGAATCATTGGTCCATATTTCTTTAAAAATGAAGCCGGCCATAATGTTACAGTCAATAGAGAGCGCTATAGAGCCATGATTAATGACTTTTTCGTGCCTGAATTGGACGATGTTGATGTGGACGACCTTTGGTTCCAACAAGACGGCGCTACATGCCATACAGCCAACGCAACAATCGATTTATTGAAGGAAACTTTTGGTGAGCGCATTATCTCGCGCCGTGGACCTGTGGCGTGGCCTCCAAGATCGTGCGATATAACACCGCTGGACTATTTCTTGTGGGGCTATGCGAAGTCGCTTGTCTAGGCAGATAAGCCCGAGACGATTGACGTCTTGGAAGAGAATATTCGGCGCGTTATTGCTGACATACGGTCCCAATTGCTGCAAAAAGTGGTCGAAAATTGGGCCTCTCGGCTGGAATTTATTCGAGCCAGCCGTGGCGGCCACTTGCCCGAAATTACTTTTAAAACATAATGGCAAACCCTTATCTTTATAATAAAGCTAAATTCTTGGCCATAACATTAAATTATATACGTTTTATTTCATCTTGAAAACCTAACCTCTAAAAAAACACCATTTACGTTAGAGAACTTCAAGTACCTATGGCCACGAGAAAACTAATAATCAAAAACAAAGGAACTGATTCGCCTTTCAAGAGAGGATATCTCGAAGGTCGTGACATGTATAATCCGTCATTGGCTATTTGGCAGGTATTCCTTGAGACTAGCAGTTTTCTCCTTTGAATATTATAGAGGTTGTAGAGTTGCGCTTCATAAGAGCTACAAAATGGTTTCAAAAAGATAAATAAATGAAGCTCCCGTATCGCACACTGGTATCCCAACGGACCTGTAAGGCATAAGTGAGTTGGTTATACAGACCCACTACCAGAGAACATCAGCATGGTATCGTTAGGTTGGGTTCTTGGACATGAGGAATACGAGGGAAATGAAATTCCTGATAAGTTACCTCAAAATTGGGTAACATGCCCCTAATTGGCCCTGAGCCTTCCTTTGGATTTACAAATCGCCACATTAACGAATTTATTAGAAAGTGGGAAGAGACAGAGGAATTTCTGATTAGCTACTTTCGCTCAGCAGAATAGACTTTTAAC
The DNA here is from genome assembly GCF_027943255.1 of Anastrepha obliqua. Classification (NCBI taxonomy): domain Eukaryota; kingdom Metazoa; phylum Arthropoda; class Insecta; order Diptera; family Tephritidae; genus Anastrepha; species Anastrepha obliqua. The sequence continues at coordinate 129,072,589 of NC_072894.1, forward strand.
TGGTTACTTTATAGACCACTATACCACATGATATATCATATAAAAAAAAATTGGTCTTTCTGAGACCGTCAACTGCCGATTCTGTGAAAAAGTCGCTGAAAATTCCGTACACATTCCTTGTGAATATGCTGCACTAGGCAAAAAAAGGCTGCACCACCTTGGCAATCTTGCCGTGAATTAATAAAAATTATGAAACAGAAAACTCCAGAAAATTTTGAAATTGCCTTAAAATCTAGAGTAATTCAGCAGCTTTGCACAATAGGTATCTTTTGGTCGCAATGTGCAGCAGCCTAATAATAATAGTAATTAATAATAAATGGCGGCCGCCGTAGGCGAATGGGTTGGTGCGTGATCACCATTCGGAATTCACTGAGAGGTCGTTGATTCGAATCTCGGTGAAAGCAAAATTAATAAAAACATTTTTCTAACAGCGGTCGCCCCTCGGCAGGCAATGGCATACTTCCGAGTGTATTTCTGCCATGAAAAAGCTCCTCATAAAAATAATTGCCGTTCGGAGTCGGCTTGAAACTGTAGGTCCCTCCATTTGTGGAACAACACCAAGACGCACACCACAAATAGGAGGAGGAGCTCGGCCAAACACCTAACAGAAGTGTACGCGCCAATTATTTATTTTTTTAATTAATAATAAATTGACATACACATCTATAAGAATATAGCCGCAAGGTTATTGATATTCTTATTATTGTTGTACTACCTTCTCATACAAGCAAGAATGTATTGTCGAGAGTAACTTTAAATTTCCCTCCGGAGTTCATCTCGCCCTCTTCACCTTGATTCTTTTTGAGATCAAATCACCTTTCAGATTTTTTTATTTGAAATATAAAAATGAAAAATCATAAAAAATACTATCTCTCTACAAAATTCCGGAAAAAGGAACAGAAAGAGCAACAAATAACAGACAACAAATAAATGTCTATATGCATAACGGAAACTAACAACATTGCACATCACCTGAAATGGAATACGAGTATTAATACCAATTTACAAAGAAATTATTTAAAATTTGTGCCGATACGCCAAATGCACTAAAAACCTTTTTTTAATAAAAAGCATTAAGCTCAAGGCATTTCTTTTCCAACTTCATTTACGAAACGCTCTACTTTTGATAATATTGACTTCCTTATTTCTTACCAAACATTACAGCGTTTTACTTTTCCTTCAAAAATCCGTAATTGTTGACATTAAAAGACGGCCAACGGGCCAATACAATCATACACACACATATGCATAGAACTTAAAATTGCATAACCATTTTAATGCCCAATGGTTTACGATTGCGTTATGTTTGGTTAGACAGCCGTCTGTCTGGCGTGGTGTGCAGCGTAAATAACTTTTCATTTCAAGCAAAACAATTCTCTTTTTTCTCCTACTGTATTTATTTTCACACTTAAAAATTAAGCCAACAACAGTAGCGCGGTAGTGAAATAAGGCAACTCTCATGTAATGGGATAATGAAAAATAATGCAGAAACACAAAATGTGTGCAACCATGGGGAGTAGTTTTGCAGCGAATGAACGGAATGAGGTAGTGGAGCGAAGTGGAGCGGGGACTGCAGTGAATTGAATTCAGTGAAGTGAAGCGCAACAGGAAGACATTTGAAATGCATTTTCTGCGCCGTTGATGCAGTGAAAAGGCAGTGACTGTCGCTTACGCAATAACAAAACTTTGGATGTAAGACACGAACCTGCGCGGAGTGCTGAGTGGAAATAAACTTAAAAGCAGGCGTATTTATTTACTTATACTGCTGTACAAAATGCGCAAAGTCATTGCGACGCAAGACAATCTGAAAGGCAGGTGGGTTGGTGGGCGGTAATAGTGGACAATCATAAAGCCACTTATCCACTACTGCGGCTCGCTTGAGTTTCTAGACTGAACGACTGCGTGTCCGTTTTACTTTCAGTAGATAAATTTGTTTATGTTGAAAGCCTTAAAAGTTTAAAATAATTGCCACTAAAGAATTTAACGATCAACAATAACAGCGATTAATTAAATCAGGAGCTCTTAAAAACGCCAATAATAGAAAAGTGCCAATAGCAATCAAAAAATTATCCTATAAATTCCTACATTTTTTTGAAGACCCAAGTTCCAAAAGAAGGATATTGAGCGTTCGTTATGTGCAGAAAAAGTAAAGTAGCGCCAGCGACAAAAATTTCCAAAACTCAGCGCGATGTTTGAGTCACAGAAAAGTCAGAAAAACATTTTATTATATCAAAATTGAATGAGATAAAAAACCTCCAGAAGCTAACAACAAAAAAATTCCCATTATAAAATGTGAAATATTCACGAACATTTTTTTTTGTTCTTAATTTGCACAAAGTTAGACGCTTGGATTCATACGACTTTTGTAGGAAAACGAACCATATTTTCATAAAAGAGTCGTTCAAATTAAATGAGGAGAAAAGAAATTGGCAAAACTTGTCACTGAGGCCTACACTTATGCACCGCAGTGTATATTGAAATGTAATTTCAATAAATTCTGAAAGAACACTTTCTGTTCTTCTCAGCCCTTTATATTTTTACTTGAAATTTTTTGTTGCAACGACGGTTCTTGGGAACTACATACTTCACAGATTTAGGATAATTTAGACCGCATATTTTGAAATCCGAGTGTGGTTGAAAGAAAGAAGCAGTTTTCGGTCAAGTACTATCCCGTCAAAAATTAGTACCCTTACATTTTTAAATATGAAATATGAATTATAAACTAAAATGTGGCCAAACATTTCACAACCAAATATTAAAATATTTATATATATAACCGAATTTATAACCCCAACTTCACAATTTGTTCAGTTAATTTTCATAAGGCCCTATAAAAATGCTTTAAAATTCGTTAGGTGGCTCAGAGATGTGCTTGATTTTTTTGTGATGAGCTTGAAGATTAGCTCATTGTAGAGTTTTTGAAAGTTGCATACCGGCGCACGGTGCCGTATTCTATTCCTAAACATATTAAGCATCGTAAACAGTCACAGTTAAAGTCAAATATCTCTGCAAGTTCGTCGCCGATTTCCTTGAAATTTTGGCACAGTATTTTGGAAAAGTAATGCTTTAGAAGAAAATAAAAAACCAAATATCGATATTTTGAAAATAAACCCATAAACTCGCTTAAATTTTTCTTCTTTTAAGTTTCCCTAACTAGTCCACTTTGATTGAAGTCATATATCCCCGTAACTTTTTCTCTAATTTTCTTGAAATATTTACAAAATTTTCCACGAATATTATACTGTAGGAAAATGTTTGACTAAAAATTATATAAATGAAAAATATATTAATAAAAAATAAATTTCATACATTTTTCTCATTTCTTGTTTTTAGTGATTGCTGAAGAGGGTAGCAGGCTTTAAAAAATATATATAGGGTGGGCCATGTAAAATTTGCTTTTTGAATCAGCTATAAAAAAAACCAATCAATATTTTTTCAAACTTTTTTTATTATTTTGAAGATTAAAGATTGTCATTTATGAATGAAAAATAATATCGTTCAAATGACTGCCATGACTGGCTTTACAATAGACCATTCGATCAACCCAATTTTTAAGCACATTTTCGATTGTTTGGGCTCCAATTTCATGAATGCCAACTTCGATTTCGTGTTTTAAAGCATCAATCGTCTCTGGATGGTTTGCATAGCATTTGTCCTTAACGGCTCCCCTTCGAGTGTAACTTTGGCAGTGTGACAAGTTGCACCGTCCTGTTGAAACCAAATGTCGTCCATGTCATCCGCTTCAATTTTTGGAAACAAAAACTCGTTGAGCATGTCACGGTAACGCTCGCCATTTACTGTAACCGCGGAAGAAGAAGAAGACTCAGCACTTTGGAAATAGGTTTTCAATATTTCCCAATTTTGTTCAAGCGTATAGCGTCCCATTTCGTAAATATCAAACCTTTAAGTAAATTATGAACGCATTTGACATATCATTTGTGTTACCATTTTCAAAAAATAGGTGGTTCAAAAAGCAAACGCTACATGGCCCACCCTGTATTTATAATGAATCTTATGCGAATATTTAAATTTAGTTTGTAATATCCTACTATTTGAAAAGTTCATAAAACTTGTAATATTTGCAGTGTGAGTTTTCGTAGAAATTAATTTTAAAAACTTTTACAATATTTTGAAAATACATTTTTTGCACTGAATCCCCTTTTTCTTCATTTACGTCGTTGCTCTATTTGACAATTAGAGGTGAAAGCATTATAGTGTAAAAGGAAGGTGCCTTTAAATATGCCCTGTAGGAATACTTGAAGTAATTCGGGAAGATCTGCTCACTCAAACAAGGTTTATCGTAGAACCGAAGTCATCAATTTAAATACCCTTTAAGTGAAGTCATTCGTAAAATAAATACATTTTATTGAAAGAAGCATAACAAACTCAGTTCTGTACTCAGTACAGTCTGTACTCAGTACAGAAGAAATTATGTGCTGACTCGATGCAGGAGTTTAGCAAAGCCACGGTGCATTCAATTGCGATTGTACCGTAGTTGTACACTGCGTTTCTTATGCCTTTATTAGCTGATTTGTTCCACAATTTTGTTGATAATTTTGCCGCTAGCAAGCGCTATAAATGGTCAATGATTTTATGTTCTTTGTTGATATTTCGGAACCAATGGGAGAAATTTCAAATAGATTTCCTTGAATTCCTTCTCGCTTAATTTACTTGTAGGCAGTTGTTCGCTTGTCACAGCACAAAAAAAGTAGTGGATAAAAATGAAAAATTTTGTTGTAAAGATTATAAAATAAGTATTTAATAATTTAAGAAGTATTTGATAGTAAACAAAATTTTATTTAAGAAACGTGTAGAACTCTTCAATAAAATATTTGGTATACATAAATTTTTACTTCTTCGTTGAAATCACGTTTGCTGATACAAATTTTCCCCATTAACAAATTTTTTTCCAGCAGGGCTCATGAACGCTTAGTTCATGTGTAGGTAGCCGTATGTGAGTAAGAATGCAGTGCAGATAAGTGTAAAATATGGTCGTTGAACTAGTTCAAATTGCTATTGCATGCCACAAGGCAACAAAAACGATAACAAAGTCTGTTAGCTTTCGTAACAGCTGGTACGAACAATGCACACAAATAAGAAAATATTAGGAGCCGCAAAAGTGGAAAAAATAGGCGTTGAAATAGAAAAATATAAGTTGAACTCAAGTGAGTGCCACTGGAAGTCTCTTTTGTATTTTATATTGTCTCTGTTGTACCGTCGCAAGCATTTTTTGGTTGCTTGCTTCAATTTCTACAGTTGTAGGCGGCGTTGATAAGCGATGAACTGCCTGAGCTTTTAGTGATTTAAGTAGTGAAACAAAGTTTATTCGTTCGCCCAATAAATAAATTTACTTATACTTTCTTTGTGTCTTTTAATTCTTCATTGTGTAAAAAATGTTGTGTGTCTTTGTTTCATTTGGTTTTACATTAAAGAATCTTTTGACTTACGCAAGTTAACATAACAGGTGAAACCTGACAAATGACTACACAGGGCATAATAAATTCAAAGTTTAGTGGATAATATTTTTTCTTAATTCAATTATGGTTTTTTTTGTATATGTATACGTATAAAGGTGTGCAGTTTTATAGCCCATTCAATATAATATAAAGCCTCTTTCAAAAGACGCGTCTATATGTTGTTTTAAAATAAAAAAATTTAATTTATGTTGATAATTAATTTAATTGATTTTGATACTTTTTTTCATACTATATTCAGAATTTTCATCCATATAAATTACATTTTCGGAATTTTTTTAGATGGAAGAAAGTTCAGCATTTTCAGCATTTTCGTTGCATTATTTTGAACTCAATTGTACTTGCATATGCGAATCTGTCGCTTACTCCTTATGTAACTACTTAACTGCTGCTGCTCGTCGCCTTCCAACTCCATAAATCGTTTTGCACGCCGTTGCATTTCCTTTGAGCTACGTGGGCGTAAACTTTCATTGAGCCCATCAAATTTGACAGTTTGCTTTTAACACATTTTTCCTTAGCCGTTTTTAATCCTCTTATATCATAGTACACACCTCTTTTACTTAAGGAACTTATGTGTGGTTTCGTCATTAATAGTGCGAATGGCAGCATTTTATCGTGCCAGTGCGATCTTAAGCCGCTATTTGGGACTCAATTTTATTTATATATAAATAATAGTTTAACTCATATGAATACAATCTTAGCCTAAGCTTTTCCTTCAATGTTCATTGTCTTGTGGAATTGGTTTGTCACAGCAAACGGAAAGGTTTTTTTGTCCCAAGTCTTTGGGCTTGCCATTGCGTCAGAAGCGCCGGTTTCAAGTGTGACAGGAATCGAAACTATGAGCTTCGGATTAATAAGCAATATGCCACGCACAAGCTTTTTCAGTCGCGGTAGTTGTAATCGAATTTAATTTCAAACTCCGCAAAGTTGTATTGCGCTAAGTTAAAAAATGTAAGATATAAAATAAGCTAACAAGAAGTCATCAGACTGAGTGACGACTTTTCATAATTTTTTAAATATTTTTTTTGCTTAGTTGCCTGTGCGAGTATTAACATTTTTACAACATTTTTATTTCAAAATGTACTTATGTAAGCAACGATTTTACCTCATGCAATATTTTACTTTTGGAGATATTGGCAAATTGCAGTTGAAACGACACGAGTTACATCAGAATTATACAAATTTTGTATTTCATCGATATGAGGAAGTCATAAAAAAGATACAAAAAATAGCGAGTAAATATTGGTACGCGTTTGTTATTTAGATATTTACTTATTAGTAAGCATAGCAGTTTGTCGAACCCCTAACATATTTGGATGTGCGCTGCGTTAAATAACTAAAGCCCAGGGACTTGTTGACAAGCTGGAACATTTATTTTTACGAGTATTTTTATTTAATTCTAATAGTTTTTTTATAGAATTATAGTGCGCTTTTCTACAAAAACTATATCATTTTGATTTTCACACATTCTGCCAATTCATAAAAAAATTATACACATTTTCAATAAATATGTCAATATTTTTAATCAGAGTTTTTAAGAGGAATTACAAATATGTAGTTTGAAAACCTGTAGAATTTTAATATAATACGATAAGGATTTAAGTCGATAAAAAATTCCGTTAATTTTTGACAATATTTTCTTGCTGACGTTCTTGTGAATTTTCTCCATATATCCGACATTTGTTTTTAGCAATTTAGCAATATCGTCTATGAAATTCCTAGCAATATTTGTTGTGCCTATATATATATAACTAACTAAACATTTACGCTTCTTAAAGTCCTACGCTATAAGGAATCCAAAAACTTTTACTCTATTTATCCATCTTCTGTTCATCAATCTTGCTGCAATGCGAGATTGACTTAAAGCACAAAAGACTTAAGACACAAACCTAAATTTGTCTTTTGTCCAGCTCACTTACACTGACAAACAAATCATCCATTTAAACTGTCAAATGTTGACAAAACGTTGCTGCTGCCACTACTCAGAAATGTCAAACTGCGTATATTTTTCAAAATTAAATTCAAGGAATGTTTGAATTGACATTGCAGACATTTTCCTTACAGCGGCTGCTTACACTACCCCAGCAAAAGATAGGTAAGAGAGTATATAACAGACTTTGGCTAGTAAAACAACATACAGAAAAAATAAGTAAAACAAAATCGAAATCACTTGTAGCCTGCCACCTACTGCCTGCCGCATGCCGCCTGCCATCGTTTCATCGATTTGGTTTGCCGTAGTACAGGTCGTTGATGAGCGATCAATTTCAGTTGTGGTGCTCGAAAAGAAAAATACAATTTTTAAATTCTACTCGTGCACATACTCGTCTACACATATTTTTGCAAACAAAACATTTGGAGCAAAAATCAAAAAGAAAATAAAAACTGGTAGTTGAATTGGCGCGATTTGGCTGTTTGACTGATTGGCGCTCGCTGTTGTATGAATCAGCACAGAAGCTGCTAGGCAGGCAGCCTGCACTATAGCCACCACTGACCAAGTAGCCTGCAAAAGCAACGAGCTGCTAAACTCAATTGTGCGCCAACCAACCAAAAACGAAAGCTGTAACGACAAGGAGTAGCAAGTGGCCTACACATCCAACGTACACTACTCGGCGCAGCATGCAGCCAACGCTGGTTGGAACTGGCAACGGCGGCTCCGATGGCAGTGACAGTGGACACAGTGGCAATAGTGGTCGAAGCAGCAGAAATGACTTCGTCATGCCGACGGCGGAAGTTGTGCATGTCTGTGGTGCTGGCCACTAGCTCGGAAGGCAGATTGCAGCGGCCACATCGCAAATGTCGCTACCACTTTTGCTGTTTTTAGTTTTACTATTGTTGCCGCAGCGGCAGCTGTTGTAATAGCTGCTGCGATTGCTCGTTTTGCTGTCGCATTTTTTACGCTCCGTTTTATTTAAGATATGTCAGCGAGCAGGCAGCAGTCAGTAGCCAGCCGCCGCCGTTGTCTCCACTACAATTCGATTTGAAGTTGTTGTTTGCTGCTAACCTTGAACTCCTTGGAAATCATTTCGCTTCTGTTGTTTGCGCTAACTTTTGCACACTTTTTGCTTGCCACACAATGGCTTGTTTAATTGTTGTTGTGGCTGTTGTACTGTAGCGCAGCTGTGTGGCTTGCATGGCCACTTCAACTGGTTGCTTAATCGCGCTACGAGTTCTCCGCACATCTTTGGAAGCCAGTCAATTTTTGAGCAGTTCATCTTAACTATTACTATTGATTTGCTATATTTTTTATTATATAGGGATACTTGCATATTTCATTACCTTTTGCATGTATAGGTTTTTTTTATTTTATTATTATTGGCGCAATGTTTTTATTATTGCTTCAAATTTGCACCTCTTGGTTGTTCATAGCCTCACAGCTGCTGGCCTTTAAACGTTGATTTGATTGATTTTATTGATTCATAGTCACTCATTTTCCACAGACTAAGCCCTCAGCCGTTCAACCGGTCAGTCACTCAGCAGCTCACCATAATCACCAGCGTGTCATCAACGAACAACAGCATTCAATATTATCACCTTCAGCGATTTCATCAGCCTCATTGTCTTCATTGCCAGCGCATCACTTGTTGTTCGCTTGCTCTGTAATTTTGTGCATCCCATCAACAACAACGAGTGCTGGCTCGTCTCGTCTCGTCTTGATGCCAATAATATTTGATTCACTCCCTTAAGGACTCACCGCATACACTTTAAACACTTAAGAGTTCATTCGCTTTAATTATACGCTTTAATTTTTTATGATTATGGGGCGTTGTAACGTACCCGCACACATACATACGCATAGCGCTTGCATGAGCACCAACCCGTGCATGCTTCCGTACACGCAGGCGTATGAATGCGTATTTGGTTGCGGTTGTGTGTACGTACTTACGTGTGTATGTATATATGTATGTGTGCCGCGCATGTTTACTTTTATAAATACTCACGTTCACTGCGATGTACGGATCGTACGAGTATTTCTGTTCGAATATGGTTCGCTCCTAATGGGCCATCAATTAGTTCGACGTGCCTCATTTTTCCCTTTGGTGTTAATTTTATTTTCAGTAAAGTATTCGCTTAGCGTTAAATATGCGGATCAGCTTTGAATATAAATACGCACTACCGAAGCAGTTATTAGAAATAATTTACTGTGAGAAATGAAGGATTTTTTGTATATTTTTTAATGATTTTGAGAACTTTTATTTAGAGACGATTTGACAGGATACCAAGGCGCTTGGACGCCTCAGAAGCATTGTTTCTTCTTCGTCTTCTTCATCGGCGCGATAAACGCTGAAGCGATTTTAGGCGAATTTTACCAGCCGTTTCCTCCCCGTCTTACCTAGTGACAATTGGGCGCAGCACATGAAGCCAGATTTATAGAAATTCGACCAAGTTTCATCAAAATTTTGAACATTTTATTGAGAATTTAAACAAACTAACAAGTGTAGGCAGCTTATCTCGCTGCTTTCTGAATACTTGGCAGGCAAACAGAATTCAATCCAAGGTACGCTATGCATTGCGATCAATAAAGGCTAAGCGTATTTTGCTTTGCGCTGATCCTCATGTAAAAGCATGAGTGCATATGAGATGATATAACGAAGTGTGTCCTCATCTCATAAATCTTCCACTGAATCTCTCTCAAACACTCCAAAGGACGCCCCGAGGGCCTACTTACACTTCCACCCAGCTTCGAGTCATCTGTAAATATATTTGACATGCCAAATATTGCACATCGCCCACCCCCCTTCCCCCCCCATGAGGTAAATTGAACGGAAAAATGACCGCTCGGACTCTAATATCTAATTTCTAAAAATACTAAAGTGATCGTAGCTTAAGTCTAGCTTGTGGCCCGAACACCTCAATCTGATTGCGGCGCGTGTAGTGGCAGTTTTTCCTGCGATGTCCATGGGCACCACCTAATGTGTAGATTAGGTAGTTAGCTCGATGTCTATCTGACTTGATGATTTTTGCTTACGGCTCTTTTTGGAAGGTGCTTAAAAAACGTTTGTAGTCAGAATTACTTTTTAGATCCCGGGTATTACTCTGGTCGTTATGCGAAATGGCTTGCATCTGTTGCATATTTCAGTTTCCATACTTATATTTGTTAAAATACTTGACGGTGCTACTGGAAATAATTCCTATTTACATACTTGCCAGGCATGCCAGTGAAACCTTGAAGTATTTGGGTGTATTGAGTAAGGGAAGATATATTTGAGCGCTATTGGATCGCAAGGCAAGAAGTTTTACATTTTTGTATTTAAAATCGCTGCAGTACTGTCTGATAAAGATTCGTCTTGAAAAAGGGAATGCTCAGCCATTTTATGTTTTCATTCTGAAACGGGATTCCGTTTATGGATAGACACAAGTAGAACTAGAGAAGCTGTTTACAACTGAATACGAGTATGCCCAATTTTCTAGCTTACGCCTATGAAAAGAGAGCTCTTGTTTGTAATATTATACTCACATAAAAGTACCCTTGACTTCTAATCCCACGACCTGTATACTAAAAACCTCATCATTAACAACCATTCGTGGTGATTTTACTCATCACTTAAAGGTAGCATATAGTGAGTTTAAGAAAATTTCAGAAACATTTCCGCCCAGATATTACCCTTTTTCCTAGCTCTTAGCTACATGCGCTTCATTAAACTCTGTTAGCCTAAATATTTTTTCACGCCAAAGTTAATTCAAAAACTTTTCCGCTCTAAATTCTTACCTCTGAATGCTGGCAACCTTGGGTTAAAATTGGATGTGTCTTCAAAGAAATGAAGTTAGAAGAGGTTTTGATAAAATTTGATGCTTCCAGACAGAGTTCTATACCACCTTATCGTTGAGTATTAGAAAAAATTTGGCGCTTTAATGAAAATATAGAAGCTGCAAAGCAGTTGAGTGTGGCAGCGGTAATAAACATATCCGAGCTAACCTCTCCTAGTTCAAAATGTGTTAGAAGAAATAATATATTGTGTTAGAATGTGTATTGCCTTGAACGCTGAAGGCAGTGACAAATGTTTAAATCTCCAATCTCAATCTTACTAAAAGTTCAGTTGCCCTTAAAGCTTCGCCTTATTGCGATTTAAGTCCACACTTAATGAGCTCGTGCTTAGTTCTTTTGAGCTCCTGAACTCTAAACACGCACTTTCAAGTTCATTCAAACTGAAAAGAGGGTTATTTTTTCAGCTGTGAAACTCTATTCCAATTAAAATAAATTGCTTTTAAAAAGTATCAAATTCGCTATAAATAACTGAAACCGAATGGCAAGAAAAAAAGGCCCTCAATATCACGTATCAATCAAATTAAGCAAGAAAAATCTTAATCGCCTGAGCGAACGGCCGCACCAGCCAAGTGCTGACATCCGCATATACAGATGGGCGCAGTCATACAAGGCATAAGTGAGTACAAGCATCTGTGTGTGTGTTCGACTTCATCAGAAGAACACGTGCTGCCGATGTGAAAAGGTTTTGTTGTTATTGTTGTTAGTATTTCAGCGGCTCTTTAGCTGCTACTGCACACAACGCGACTGCATATGCGTGTGTGTGTATATTCATGAGCGCGAGCCTGTATGGGTGCATTTAAACTAAAGCGACTAAGTGGCAGGAAATTTAATACTTGCACTAACTTATAATAACAGCAACAGCAACAACAACATCGGTAGCGGCAAAACGCACAACCACAGCAAACATATGGACACACACACACACGCGCTCCTTCGTGTGAGTAAATAAATAAATAAGAGCCAACTATAACAAGTTGTAGGCACAAGGAGCAGAAAAATTCGCAAAATGAAATTGAAAACGCGGCCAATAGCGGTGGTTTGTGAGCGCCGACCATCAGCAAGTGGCAGTACAGTTTTTGTTGGTGCTTGCCGCAAAGCTGAAATCCAATAGGCGAACAGGTTACACCGGCTGCCAAGAAGAAGCTACCATTCACCTCTCCACCAACCCCCACGTTGCCTTCCGTGTGCTGCTTTTGCGACGCATAAACGTGGTTCGGCCGAGATGAGCAAGCAAGCAGACTGTCTGCTGCAGCAGACGACTACCGGCAATGTCAAGTGCACATGCGCAGCACCGGACTGTCATGCAACCAAGTGGCCGAGCAATCAAGCGAGCGGCGAGCGACCAGCGGAAAAATTAATGAATGAACAAATGCATTCAATGACGAAATAAAACGGCAGTTGGCGACTGCCAGGCAGCAACGTCCAACTAAAAACAAGCAACACATTTGCTGCTAGCAACATGTTGTTACTGTTGCTTGCTGTTGTAGTTGCGTGTTGGTGTTTAAACTTGATTTATTAGTTTATGATTGCCAATTGATAAAGTGAATTCAAAAAGTGGCTCTGGCAACCACCAACAGCACAGGCGCTTGTGCGGATGAATGCGCAGCTATTCACATTCAGTGTTGTTGTTGTGGCTCATATGCACAACATTTTTATGCTTGTAGAAGCGTGGAAAAGCTGGAGCGACAGTGAGCTAGAAAATTGATGCTAATATTGATGTTGCAGATGAGGAAGAGGATATCTTCATCGTTTAGCAGGTCGCTGTGCTGCAATGCTGCCCCATCCGCTCCATCAATGGCACTGCTGGCACATATGTTGTAATCGTCGCTGGCCAACTTGTGTGCGAGCCAATGCAGCCACTACAACCGGTTAAGTGTTTTTCGCACCTAACCGCTATTGCCGCCAATCAACCGGTGAACCGGTTGAACTGCCGGCCCGTCAGCCACTCGTCTACTATTCATGCAATTCAATTCAATTCAATTGTAACAAAGTTATTGACTATGACCAGCGCAACAGAAGCAGCGGCATTAGCGGAAACAACAACAATAAAATTTGTCTTAGCAGCGGGTCTTATGCAACTGCCTAATTAAGCGCAACGGCCACAGATTAAAAATGTTTATTTTCACAGTCTCGATTTTATGACTTTGGCGCTTGCCAATCATGCACGTACACATGCGCGTTTTTGCTGCACTCGCCTACCCGCCCATGGATGCAATAATGCCGTCATAACGGAAGTGTTGTAGTATTTCCAGCAGTTGCTGTGGTTGTTGCCGCCGTTATACTCAGCATTTGAAAAGTTGCCTTACGCCAGTCAGCGTTGTTGATAGCTTTTAACTAATCTGGCGGTGTTGTTCGTATTTATTACTCGCGGTTTTTATTGCATTTTGTGTTTATGATTAAATGGAAATTTTCGTGAATGGGGCTTTAGCTAAGAACTCACTAGGCATACCAAAGTGGTTTTTTCCAATCGATTGCAATAATGAGGTTTTATTTGGCAAATACGCGCGGGTATTACTTAAGTTACTGGATGTAGAACTCCTTGCGATTTTATTTATGTGCTTCGGTACTTCCTCTTCAATTAATTCGGTGCGAATGGCACATTAGAAAACAGATAGCGCTAACTAATTTTATTCAGTCAATTTTTGTATAATATTTGCCACAGTTCAAAAATGTTTTTTTAAGTTTTTTTGCAAAATATCGAAAATTGAGCGACTGACAGTGAAACTCGGAAGGTGCCTTGAAACAAAGTAGTTCTGCGGTGTATATCATAACTCGCAACAAAATCAACTGAAACAAAAGAATCAAAAAACATTTGTTGAAGCGTTAAGTTACGCCGATTGCCACTTTCCACGAGAATGTTTAGGGGCTCACTTAGGGCTGTTGGCCCACTTGTTTGGCATACCACACTTTGCCTGTGGGCAGTTGGAGATTCCAAGTCTGTCAGACATATTGGGTGTGCAACTAAGTTTTAAAGGATTTAAAACATATAGTAATACTAGTGTTAAATTGTACTGAGTATTTGTGTAAAGAGTTTCATGTGAAAGCGTCATCATTAAGTGTCGTTTCTTAGTTTGTGTCATTTCGTCGAAGTGTAAACAAAAAATTTTTTTATACAAAGACTATGTCAGCTTTTGTGCCTACAAAACTTCATTCGCGGGAAGCATTGCTATTTTGCTTCCATCTGAAGAAAAGTGCAGCGGAAAGTTATCGGATGCTGTGTGAGGCTTACGGTGAGAATGCTATATCAATTTCAACCTGCGAGTACTGGTTCCGACGATTCAAAAGTCCCGGACCATCGACGCCAAAGCCAAATATCCATGGCAGCAAGGTAATGCTCTGCGTTTGGTGGGACCAGAAGGGAATCGTTTACCACGAACTACTGAAAAGTGGTCAGACGATAAACGGAGCACTCTACAGACAACAACTTATGCGAAACGAAGCGAGCAATTGCGGAAAAACGTCCGGAATGGGAAACCAGACATGAGACATTGATCATTCATCATGACAATGCTCGGCCGCATGTCGCACAAGTGGTCAAAACCTATCTCGATGGTAGCGGATGGGAAGTTCTACCCCACCCGCCTTATAGCCCAAATCTTGCACCATCAGATTACCATTTGTTTCGGTCGATGCAGAATGCCCTTACGGGAGTGCATTTCACTTCGGTTGAAGGTATCCAAAATTGGCTTGATGAGTTCTTCGCCTTCAAAAGCGAGCAGTTTTATTGGGACGGAATCCATGCATTACCAGAGAAGTGGGAAAGAGTTATAGCTAGTGATGCACAGTATTTTGGATAAAATAGGTTGTACCAATTTTTAACAATAAATTTTCGAAATAAAAAAAAAAATCTTTAAAACTTAGTTGCACAACCAATACAAAGAAGTAAACGCGTAGTCACTGGTGGAATCGGGATAGTGGCAGAGAAAGCTTTTCGGGGCGTCCCGAGGTTTTTAAATTTTTCGTAACACTTAAAGGTCACAACCCGTTAAAAAAATGTACATTATTTTAGAATTAATAATTACTAAACCAAAAAAAAACAACAAAAAAATATAAAGATGAGCCCGTTGATATCTGTTGAAATTTAAATTTTTTGAAATTTGAAAACGGCGAGCCAAGAAGCACCGAGAGAATGGTAACTCTAAACCACTCAGGCTAAAACCCCATTGTGTTCAAAGCTCTGGAAAGTTAAAGGGTAGAATAATATCGACCATCGACCGAACGTCTGTTCCACCCATTTTTTGAAGAAAGTTCGACAGTGCTCGACGGCAATTGACAGTTCGACAACTGTATTCAAGATGAATCTAAGGAAACAGTCTTTCATTTGGCTTAAATTTATTTGCCTACTTTAGCGGTGCGGTCGTTACAAATAAATTAAGTAGGAAAATGAAACTATCACTGTGTTTATTTTCTAGATGAACAAAACCAATTCTGTTTGTAATTCATAACTCTTCCGATTTTGCCAGCAGCTCTTTAAATTTATTTGCACCGCAAAAGGGGCTAGCTGACCTCTTTTCACATTTTCATATATTTGCTGAAGTCTTCATTTCCTCCGTTTGGCATTAAGGAGCTCTACTATTTTATTTTTTTACTATATTACCTCTTGTATTTGATTTCCATAGGCTTCGCATTAATTACTATTTTAGACAAAAGTTGAACTTTACTTAGAATGCAACAACAATTGCAATAACTAAGAGCATTGAATGAAACGGTCGCAATAAAGCTCGCGTGCTTGCCAATAAAGTTGTTAAATATATCGATGTCGACTGAGGATGCTGCTAACTCCACCGTCGCTGCCATCGCTAGCAATAACTCAGCCTTTTGCTTTAATCTTGTACCGGCTGTTACGCTGATCGATCGAATGTAAATGCCGTCAGACATGCAGATTGTTCGGTGGTCTGTTGGGCTGCTGGTACGCTGGTACCGATGCGCGCCGTTGGCTAGAGAAATTTTATGTGCCGAAAATGGCCACCCAGTTGTTGGGTGGATGGCACACAGAGCTTGTTACAACTGCGCAACTGGGTTAATTTTCTCTTTATTCTCCAAGTAATTGCTAAGGATTGCATGCAGATTTTGATTGCAAAATTGTTAAAAGTTGTTTATATTCTGTGTAGTAAAATGAGTACTTTAAGGTAAATTATTAAAATAGTCGTTTTATTTACAGCCGATATTCACGCTGCTGATTTGCCTTGGGCTTTACTGATATGAAGTGAACTATTTGCTTTGGCATGAGAGTGTCCTTGATGTTAATGAATAAGAAATACTAGCAAGTAAATGGAAGTAGGTTACACAAATTTTTTCTAATAAAAATTAAAAAGTTTGCAAGTAAAATAATATTTATAAATGCTTTCTTTTTAAAAGTATAGTAATTTATAGCGTTGCTTAATTTTGTCAAAGGATAAGGATAAGGATGGTCTAAGAATTAAGTCAGAAAAAATAGAAAAAAATATATATATTTCAGCGTTCGCAAAGCCATGGAAAGAATTTAATTTTGAAGGACTAAAATCGTGGGCTAGTAATGCTTTTTCACCCAGGAGTGACCATTTTTCCATTCACACATACAGAAGTGTACTCAATAATAGCCATTTTGCCAAGTTTGGACTATTTTTTTATTTTTTTTATTTTTATATCTTATACCCTTTTTATAAAAATATGCGTTAGATTACAATAAAAACAAGTATTAAAAAAATTCAACAAAAATTAAATTTTTATAAAAATTTTCAACTCCTCAGTTAGAATCTTCAGAAAACTTGCGTGCTTGCCCGCTTATAGGTTATTAAAATTTAGTATAATATTCTGCAATTCTAAAGTATAATTGATACAAAAAAACAAGATTTCGTTGCATGACAGAAACAAAAATCTATATTTAGGGACATATGAAAGCCAGTCTTTCCATAATTATGTGACCAAATTATTTCCGTTTGATTTTTATAGCGATAGCAAACCAAATGAATGCCTCAATAAGTTTTAAATAGGCCGCAACAAGAGCCACGGTGACAATGTTTATTTTGCCGCTAAGTGCAAAGAAACATCAACAATGAGGAGGCAAAAAGTAACAAAAACAAAAAAAAAAACTAAAATGAGTTGCTTACGAACCTATACCCATATAGCGCCAAAAACGAGTAAATACCAATTGTCCTTGACAATGAACTCCGGCCAGCCATGGATACACTCACGGTAAAATACAGAAAATAAAAGAACAAAAAAATCAAAAAATAACTACAGCATTATATATGTATATAATACTTTTGAAATAAGAAAAAAATTATCTTTGTCATGTCATTCTCGAGTAACGTGAGACCACAGCCGAGATATATCGCACGTTTCGCCATCAACTCTGCTTCCTCTTCTCCTTGGGCTTCTGCTTGGCTGCTCTCAGCATCGCTTTTCTTTAAAGATCCACAATGGCAGTCTTTACGTTTTTATTTGTATGCATACATACATACGTACATGTATGTAAGAAAAATAACATTAATGATATTGTAAATATCAATTCTGTCAGCCCCGAAGTGTTTTATAAAGGGTTGGTTTTTTTTCGATTTTTTTCTTTGGGGTTTTTCAATAATTAAAAGCGCTTGTTTTATTGTTGTTCGCATGGGCTGCTGGGTGCAGAATATTTTCATGTAATTTTTGTTAACTAATTTAGTAAAATAGTGAATGTCCATCAATGGAGGAAACTTATACAGTTTGATTTCTTGAAATATGATATTTGAAAAATGGGCGTGTCACTGTTTATAAACTTTAAAACTTGTGCGATGTGCCAGCACCCATTTTCAGCACATTTGTTGCAGAAATTTCGAAATACTAAAAAATTTTACCATTCAACCAGCGCTGGTTTTAAAAAGTTTGGCGTCAACAGAGCTTAACAACTTTTTGAGATTTGTTTTTTTTTTTTGGCCTTTTGTTTTCGAAGCGGAATTGCATGAGTTTGTGTTTTCAAGTATTTTGAATTGTTTTAAGTATGTTTATGTATTTGAAGTGTGCGCTTTGTCAAAGAGTAGCTCTCATGTATTTTCAAGCCATGACAATATCACTGCGCACAAGGCCATTTGGATAAGTGATTTAGTAGTAGTTGAATAAACCACATAATTTTATATCTAAATATTTTTCTTGCGCATTGAATGCAGTAAATTAGCTCACAAAAGGTGTGCTTTGTAGTTTAAATAATTTATATATTTCTTCGACTGATAAGCTTACGGAATCTTGACAAAGTCCTTAAGAAGAACTATTTAAATCCGCAGCTTTTAAAAGTCATTGAGTGGTACATATTTTCTGTCTCAAATTTATTTTCTGGTTCATAACGATATAAATTTTTAAGCTGCGTAAATCTGAAATACTGTATTAAGTCATAATGAGATAAAAATAATTGCCAGTGTTCCGTATTAAAGAAAAGAACAATTAAAACCCCCCTTTTGTGGACAAAGAATAAAAGTAAAAACTAGAAATAAAGAAGAAAAATAAATCCTCAGCAGTGCAAAACATAGCATAGTTGAATTTTGAAATATATAAAAAAAGTTGTTTAATGACATTTCAGTCAGTTGTTTTATAAGTCGTTGTTTATTTACATTTTACCCTCTCTTTTTATTTAAATACCTAATTTTCTAATTTCTTTCCGCACGCGTCACCGCAACCAAAGACTTAAGCAGCGAACTTGAAAACTAAAAGGCAATAATAGTCCAGAGTAAATCACTAATTACCAAATTGCACATTTCTCCATGAAATTTTTAATTTTAGGCAAAAAATTGTTAAAAAAGTCAGAAGAAAAACTGCTATGACACAGGTAAAGCAAATTTTAGTGCTCGGTTTGCCGCGTGGCCAAGCTCGCCAGTTGAAAAATGACAACGCCGATAAAGTTTATAAGAAAAGCAAAACGCGGAAAATTCATCACTAAAACACTGTACAAAAAAAAAATTTTGAGCTTTAGTCACGCTTACTTGTGCTGGTGGCGGCGGTATGGAACACCCTGCAGACACTCACCTTTTGATTGCAATTGACATTATTTTACCTTTTTTATTGTTGATGTTGCTGTTGTTTGAAGCGCCACGAAAAAGTACTAAGTTTGTCTGCATCGAGGAATTTCTTATTGCTTTTTGTTTGTCAGGAACCAAAAATTGATGACGACCGCGACCGCGACTCTGATGACGACAACGACCTTAAAGCGTGGCCAATTAGCGGCGATGCTGATGCCGCAGCTGTGATAGTTTGGCTAAAATGAAAAACTGGGCGAAAACTTGAAAAAAAAACTATTACACTATTAAAAAAAATTGAAAATAAATAAAGCGAAAACTTATAACTGCTGAGCCAAACGAGCGGAGATGAGGTGTGTGTGTATTTGACTCACTCGGTTTTAAAATGTAGAAAAGAAGTACTCAGATATGCAGCCGTGAAGTACCATTTACACTATTTATATTAAACATTTCGGTCATCAATGAAGATAAGATGAAAATTAACCCATTATTGTACGCAATTTTTTGGACTATTTTCTTTCTAGATGGCAGTCTTATAAATATTAAGAATATGTTTTCATTTGAAGAGAACAGAGTGCGCCAATTCTAAGCAATGGGACGATTTTTAATGCGATAAATTGTCTTAGATATCTGCTCATCTTAAAATTCTTTGGCTCTTGCGGGGCGACCGACATTCTAAAACTTCTACCAAAAGCCCCAACACTGTCAGAGTTTCTATCAATTTATTTCTATTTTTAATGTCGTTGTTGTCAGTTTCAAGATTTTCATTGGTTTATAAACAGCTTACAAAAATAGATTTTGTATTATTGGGCAACTATAATTCACAAATACATGAAATGACAAATAAATGAAATGAAATTCCAAATCATGGGATACTCTAAAACGTGAAGCAACAGAAATATAAGTGTATTGTGTGTGTTTGTTTTGTATAGGTCTTTGCGAATATAATAGTATATTTTTTGTAGATTTGAATATTTATTTTCCCTGTTATTCTTTTGACCATCCACACCTACACTCAAGCATTTCAAATTACAAAATAATTGCAACATCACTATTGTTAAAGGCTGTTGATTTGCATGCCACTACAGCACTGCATCACCCGCAATCGCCCTCACCATCAAGTAAGTCCACCACTTTTGCTGTGCGCTTGTTTGTTGCTGCAGAATTGCATTTTAAATTGTTTTTTAAGTAGTAATTTTCAACTCGCCATTATTCTACTGTTTCTTATAGTTGCTAGTATTTTTCAGCTTGCCATCGTCATGGAAATTGTTGTGAAATTGTTGCAACTCATTGTTTGGCTGTTAATTTCCTCCTTTCACCCACACAAGTGCGCACACACAAATGCTGCCAGTATCCGAATGCGACCAGTCGCTACTCAACTGTCAAACTCCCACTCGCTGTAGTCAAAATAGTCGAAAATTACCCGTTTTGGCCTGAGGACGGGCAGCGGCCAACAAAGCGACCATAGCAATATCAGCAGCAAAGTGCCAGCGGCGACCAAGGCAATGCTGAACGTTCGGTCAACCTGTCCGAGTGACTTTGACTTTGATGTTCTATCTGATTTGTTGCACATTTGTTGCTGGTTGCTGTCGTTACTTAGTTATTGTTGTTATTTTTGTTCTTCCAGTGGTAGTTGCTTATGCTGCAGATCACTTCTTGCCTGTTTCGTTAGCTATTTTTTCTTCATCTTCTTCCTTTTTAGTTGGGTTTTCACTTAGATTTCCATGAAAATGTTTTATGTCATGTTGTTGATGTTTTTCGCCTGTTGCTGATGTTGTAGTCGCTGTCTTTTTTTATTTGCTGATAGTTGTCACTGTTGACGTTTTGCAGACAGCGACAACTGCTCCAACTGACAGCTACAATTACACGCGCACGTGAAGAGCGATGACCAGAAAGACGGACACATAGATCGGTGATTGGCGTACGTTGGTAGAGGAATAGAAAAATTTGTTTAGTGTGGAAAATAATAAAAGTATGAGTTACCAAAAATAGACTATGAATACTAAAGAAAAAATATCACTGATTGTGATTGAAAAATTCCCAAAGCAACACAGACGTTCTGCAGGTAGAAATGAAATTGCGCCAACGAGAAGCTTTTAGCATAGGATGGAAATGTTTTATAAGTAGTTTTTTTTTTTTTGTTTTTTTTTTTTTTGGGTAGGAGGTTAAAATCAAAATGTCAAAAACATCATCAAAGGCGCCGTCGCACCAGTGGTATGTGAGGCATGCTCCCACTAACACTATAACATTCCTCCTCCTCGGCTGATTTATAAGTAGTTTGGAAGAGGGTATGTCTGAAGTACTATAAGTAAGGGATTTAATACCAGACTCTACCGAGGCAATATGAGGCAAAAAGGTAACATCTGGGTACAGCTTCCTAAAGTAGGTCCCCCGAAAACCTACTCGTTTTGCGTTTCGTTGCCAATCGGCACTTCGTTAGATTTTCAACTCCTACATTCATACACCAAAGGATTTTGATTTAAAAGATTTTTGCTAATTTTATTGTTTCGTTGGGAGCTCGGGTGTCGTCTGCTGTTCCGAGGCATCGTAAAACTATAGGTGCCTCCATTTGTAGAAAATGTCAAGACACACACCACAAATGGGAAGAACAGCTCGACGAAACACCCAAACAGAATGCAAGCACCAATTATATAGGGTCCGCCATATAACTTTACGGAATTAAAAATGCTATAAAAAATAAACTACTCAACATTTTTCCAAACTGTTTTTTTATTTTGAAGTAAAATCCTTCCGGTTAATGATGAAATACAACTTTATTCATATGGCTGCCTCGGCTAGCCATGCACCATCCCATACGATCGGTCCAATTTTTCAACACATTTTCGATTGTATACGGCTGTATTTCAGCTATGACATCGCGTATGTTGGTCTTCAGTGCATCAATTGTTGCTGGTTCGTTGGCCTAACACTGGTCTTTGACGGCACGGTTTTTGGTCGGCCACGCGTTGGTTTGTCAATAAGCAACCCAGTTTCTCTTACTTTTTTCGCAAAGTAACGCACATACGCTTCATTTGGTGCTTTTCTTCTTCCCATTGCCGTACGTAATTTTCGTACACATTCTGCAACATTACCATGATTTTCAAAGTAATGTCGCAATATTTCCACACAACCATTTTCGTTCAGCGGAAGAATAAAACTAATTTTCTGTCAAATCAGATGACAGCTAAGTGTTACCATTCTTCAAATAATACCTAATTCAAATCCGTAACGATAGATGGCGGGCCCTATATATATACCGTCCGCGCCAAAATAAAGTGTGCGACACATATTGATGAATTTTGAAGATTATTTATTTATTTTATATCGATTTTTTTTTTAAATATAGCTCGTACAACAACAAGAACCATATAGAGAAAAGTTTTGAGCTTTGTATACAATTTTTCAAAATTCATAAAATTTTCATCCAAATTTCAAAATTTTTGCTTAAAATTTTTAGAAAAATATCGCATAAGCAGTTTTGTCTTTGAATTTTGTTATGTGAGTGCAAGTTTCAAGTGGTTTAAAATTCACGTGGATTTTTGGCAATTTTTCCTGCTGACGGTGTTGGGTGTTTTCCTCCATATAAAAAAATGTGTAGTAGACGTTAAATGCAGCAAATACACGAGACTGCGTCCGAAGGAAATTCTGAAAACTCTCAGTGAGATTTTTCATTTTTAATATAACAAAATTCTTTTAGGTCCTTTGATTTGTCTGCCTTTTATTAGGATTAGGTCCTTTGAATTTCGCTGCTAATAGCGGTCAGCTCTAGTTTAGAAGTAAAAATTGAATCCACTGACCTACCTCAATGTTTGCATTCTGTGTACTATACGTACTATACGAATACTTAAGTACGAATTTGTATAGAAAAAATGTAGGCATTTCCGTTTTTGACTTTTACATCCTGTCCAGTGAAATCAACTATAATAACCTTTACAAATTCATTTTGGGGTTCAAACTGAGCTCCAATAATCTCTGTAAAATTTCTTTCAAATATACGTAAATATTTCCTTTTTTCATTTTGTCTTATTATTTATCTCTTTACCACTCAAAGTTAAGTATGTAAGCGCCTATGTCAAGTTTGTTGTCCAAGTCTTTTGTTATGTCATTGAATTACACGTTTTTCTGCACCCATTCGAATTCCATAAGTATTTTTGACCCACAAAATATAAATCTGGTTTTCCACACTGACATAACAAATTATAAACGCTAACGAATGCAACCAATAAATTGTGGCATATGCGCAAATGGAATAAGAAAACGCACACACACACACAAAATAAACTCAAAAGCCACAGCGTGCAACATTAAGTATTGAGTGCTCTAAACTAGTTCGCATAGAAATACAGCAATCCAAACATCAGCTGCACATTTGCTAACCACACATGCATACATATGTGTGTGTATGTATGTCGCACGGTCAGCAGGCCGACGGCGTCAGATTTTCGTTTTCTGGCACATATGTGGTGCCACATACGCCAGCAACTGAGTAACCGACTGAAAGCTGCTGCAGTCGGCCGCACAAAAAGAATGGCAAAGAAAAATGTACAATGGAAAGCGAAGAATGGCCGGAGAATTTCAAATAGTTATATGATAGTAAAAGAAATAAAAGCAGCAGCAACAAAAAATACCTTTGCTGGTGTGCATTGGTGTGTATGTGTGTGTGTTCTTTTAAACACTTAGGAGCTATGTTGGCTAGAAACTGTCTGGAGAAAACTGTGCTTAATTGCATTAGAAGCTTGTGGGTAGTCAGTTGGCACAAAGCTAACGAACGAACAAGTCAGTATATTATTTCGCGTGTGTATGCCTATGGGGTGTGCAAAATGCCATGGCGCACGGCGGCGCTTGCATACCGCAATGAGGTGCTAATGACTGGAAAGAAAATCAAAAGAAAAGTGCAGCTGCAAATTTGTAATGAAATCCTGAAGCAAAAATCAAGTAAGATGTGCTCTGTGCTTAGCATACATATACGTATGTACGCCAGCGCAGTAGGCAATCGCACATTTCCATATATAATCACATATGTGTGCGTGTGTATGCGCCACCCTTGCGGTTCTTGCTGTAGCAATCAACTGCAATGCATTGAGATAACAGATGCCAATGCTGTTGTTTGTTACTGTACGCCTTATTATGTTGTTGTATGTTTGATTACGCTATTTGTGTATGTGTGCGCGCGTGCTTGTGCGCTAGCGGTCAATAAATGTGCCATTAACACAATTTAATGTAAATTGCGAAATTTCACTGCTACGGCCTTTGGCACTCTGGCTGCTGGCTGCTGTCAATGACGTGTGAATGTGGTTGTTTGTTCACAACAACGAGCAGCAACCTCGCTCCAGGCGCTCAGTTTGTAGCCGCTGTTTTTAATTTTTTTAATGCTCATTATTTGGTCATCGCAATTACGCTCTGTTGTGAGCTGCCTTATTGCGTTGTGTGTGGAAAATGCTTGAGAAATTAAAAGCTCATTTTCTTTGGAACTTAAGCAAAAAATACTTATGCAAGGGGGCACATATGAGCGTACATGACCTCACACATATCAACATGCACATGTTGCAATGAAAATAGCGACTCAGAGGCTGATGTTGAGCAATTTAAATACTGAAAAATACTAAATTACTAAATTTAAATTTAAGGTAGTAGTCTGGTAACTTACACGTTTTTTGAGGCCATGTTTGGGACATTTTCTGGAAGGAAAAATAAAATTCAATCGGTTTGATTTTCTGATATGTTATTAAAGGTATCAGAAGGTGTACAAAAAATTTTTTTTTTAATGTTTTGATACTATTTTTGTACACTGCAGCAAGCGGCAAAAAAAGAGGTACAGTGGCTGGCCGGCGTGATTTCGTCACTTGTGGTCATCTGAAACAGAAAAAAAAAATTGCTTATTAATCAGTGTTCTTGTCGTTCTGGCGGATAGTAAGATCAAATGATTTTGACAAAAAATAACAAAATGGCGGACTTCGTAAGAAAATTGCCTTTTTTTAAAGTGGAAATCGGACTAAAAAATGGAAAGTTAGGGACGAAATAAATTAAATATACTATCCGCCAGAACTATTCATGTGTAGGAAAACATATCTAATTTTCAGCTCAATCCATTAGATAGAAAACTTGTTTTCACGACGGCCATCCGGAAAAACGTTGTTTTGAGAAAAACGCGTTTAAAGTTTTAGCGGCTTAGTGCGCGCAAGTACGAGCCGCTCTCATGTATGTGCTATAATTTCGTCAATATTTCGAATTTCGGTCTAAAATTTGTACAGTATATTACCAATATATTGCACTTTCAAAATATGTAAGAAACCGAAATTCGAAATTTTCAAAATAAGTTACCAGACTACTACCTTAAATAAATTCAGCCAGATGAATTTTTTTCTTTTGTTTCATATCACTTAAAACTCTGAATGTGAGTGAATTGTCTTAAATAAATTGCCTTAAAAAATAGTTTGAAATACTAACGAACAATTTTTATCACTCAGTTTCTGTTTTCCAGTCTTTAAAAAATACATAAATCCATAAGCAAATGTAAAAAGAAAATTTTTTGAATTTTGAAAAACAACTTAAATAATTTTCTTTCAGTGCATTATGGCTTTAAATAAGTCAATAAATAAATTAATTAATTGATGAACTGGCTTCCTTCTCTTTAAATTAAAAAAAAAAATGTTTTCCAATCGCTTCTCTAAATCTCATGATATTCTACAATCATCTTATTATATCTTTAATAATGTCCGCCAATCTGTGGATGGCAGCCGCCGTAGCCGAATGGCTTGGTGCGTGACTACCATTCGGAATTCACAGAGAGAACGTTGGTTCGAATCTCGGTGAAACACCAAAATTAAGAAAAAGATTTTCCTAATAGCGGTCACCCCTCGGCAGGCAATGGCAAACCTCCGAGTGTATTTCTGCCATGAAAAAGCTCCTCACAAAAATATCTGCCGTTCGGAGTCGGCTTAAAACTGTAGGTCCCTCCATTTGTGGAACAACATCAAGACGCACACCACAAATAGAAGGAGGAGCTCGGCCAAACACCCAAAGGATGTACGTGCAAATTACATATATATAATCTGTGGATGAGCTCAAAGACCTTGGAGTAATTTTTCACTTTAATTTTTCATTCTGGAGTCATATCAGTTAGTTATAATATAAGCTTGGGAAAAATAAATCCAGCTTGAAAAAGAATTAAACCGTAATGAGAACTGTTACAAAATCTGCACGGCACTGTTACTCCATTTTATGTTTCCGGTTCCGAGAAAGGAACATTTCTTTGCTGAACCTAGCTGCGAAGATGAAGATGCTTTTCACCAAAGTGACACCCAATTCGAGTCATTCTCAGACCTGAATGAAAATGGAGTCAATGATCCCGGTTCTTATTTGCGCACTCTCAATCAGGGCAGCTGTTGATTTTTCATAAGCGCTCAGCACAGCAATGACTTAGGAAACCAAATATTTTCGAATCATATTCAGGCATAAACATCTTCTTATCGTAGGCCCATAATACCGACTGGCAGTCAATTGAGAACAATTTTTGATTCCTAAGGAAACAGCGTGCATATGAAAAGCAATGTGTGAATATTTCATAGTTATGGCGCGCTTCAGAAGTATAGCATTTAACAGCTTTTCTGCCTTTTTTTGTATAAAAAGTGGCAAGCCTTAACAATTTTAATCAAATAATCCAATATTCCAATCAGTGTTTGTAGTGGTAACAAAAGCAATATTAAATGAGCATTAAAGCCACAACAACAAAAATTGTTTATAATATGCTAATGAAAGTGTATTTTTTTTTTCATTTACATTGAACTAAATAATTAATACAAGTTTACCACTTTTATCCATGCTTCCCATAACCCACATAAAAGCGTTGTTTGAACTTGTCAATCGTCTCATTAATCTTCATCAGCTTTCCCAGTCTGTTTGAGTAAAGCGAAATACTTTTAAATTCAACCTATTAATTTGACTACGCGGCATTCAGTTGCTTTGAACAGACTTGTTAACACTTTCCTCCTCTTGAACATCTTGCGAGATAATTTTCTAAAGAGCAAACAAGCAGATAACTAATTGATGTAGGTACGTACTGTGTCAAAATCGCTTCAGCCACTTAATGAGATTTACTTTTCGAATATTTGAACAACAACTCGGCTAATGTGTTAGTGTGTCGGCGCATCGCTGCACCATTAACCCAATTTCGTTGGGAGAACTGAAAAAACTGATTTCACTAAATATATTTTAATTACACCAGTAGACACAGGTGGACGCATCTTTCCTTCGGGGCACCGCACGGCACTTACCTTAATTTAGTGTAAGAAACGCGATCTTCTTACTCGTACCACAACTTGCGGCTTGCCAGTCGGTGGATGTAACTACTGTAGTTAAGAAATTAGTTAGTTAAGAAAGCAAGTAAGTGGTCATTATGTTAAAGGTTTAGCTAAAGCGAAATTATGTTGTTATCTAAGTTTTATTTTGATGTTTTCTGCGTATAATTGCTCTGCTTAGTGTGAGTTGGCCAAACAAAAGACTTAAGCAGCGAACTCCACGTAAGTAATAGGTAAAGTAGTATAAATGTATATGTATGTGTATATCTGCACATGAGAAGAGTTTTAGTTGAAAGATATTTGTTTAAAATCCTTTTTGTTGCTGGATTAACAACGATTAACATCAATGTTTTGGAATTTATTTTCAGTGCTTGAAGGGCGTAGGAAAATAAGACCCGCACTATTTGCGTTTACTTGTCATCTGTTCTTCTACTAATATAATAATAAGGCTTCGTAAGGAAAACTTAATACTTTAATTTCGTAATAGTCCTTTTGAAAAATTAAAAAAATGTATACATTTTGAAAAGGTTGTTGTTGTTGTCGTAGCAGCATAAGTGCTACATAAATTTATGCTCGTAGTAGTAGCCATGCTAGGGAAATACTGAGACTGCAAGGTTGAATTGGCACAAAATAGTAGCTTAGGTACTTCAACTTCCATAGAAGACGCAGAGCAATGAATTTATGGACACTAGCAATTTTAATTGAAAATTTACGCATTAAATAAAAGCAAGAACACGCCAGCACGTATGCAGGCTAAGTTACGACCGAGCTCAGAGTGTTTAATTTAGATGCGCTTAGCCCTAGATTGCCTACCTAAAAACCATGGTAAAGCAAATAGTCATTAAATAGTCAAATACCTCAAATGAATGAGTATTAAACTGCTGTGATGAGTTTCCTTTATTAGGCTAATTAGCATTTTATAAGCTTTTAATTTATTTTATTTATAATAAAAGTATTCATCAAGCCGATTACGTCCACATTTGTATATTTACTCACTCATTTGTTTCATATTTTCCATCTTATCTGCCACACCACTCATTTTGCCATCACCAACATCCCAAATCCATCAATACTCACTGGTTTAATGCGCACTACACAAAAATCAACAACATCCATCAAATCTTGTAACTTTAATTAAAATGACACATGTCAATTTAAAAACCAACAACAACTCGTTAAATAAACTATACATTATTTAAACGGAAACTCATTAAAAATTTTAAATACAAACAATTATCATTAATTGGCAACCTTGGTTCAAAACACGAATAACTGATTTGATAACTCAACACGTGTCATTCAATAAATTCAATTAAATAAAAAACCGTAAATTCAAACAAATAAAAATATTCATTTAAACGGATTTACATGCTTGCATTTGTAAATAAAAATCATCCTCAATCCATCATCATACCCATATCAATCAAAATGTGCGTAAATACTTATGTTTGTGTGTGTTTGCTTGTATTTTCATATGTCTGTACCACCACTCCTCGCGAATTGCTTTGGTTAATTGAACGCGCGCGCCTACTCGCCACAAAAAAATTTATATAAATAATAACAACAAAAACCAAACAAAAAAACTAAAAACAAAAACAAAACCATGGTGTTTGTTCGGTGTTATTTCGGATTTTATATTTTTATGGTATTTGTCAAAAACTCACGCAACACAAAATATCTAATACATCCTGTGTACAAAAATGCCAAACGATAAATAATTATTTTGTAATAAAACAATACAAAAAACCAAAAATTTAAAAATAAAAAAATCATGTGAAAATCTCTGAACAAACGCAACGTACAGATCGCGTTGCCTTGGTTACCGCTGCCCCACCGAGCTATACACGTATGTATCACTATTTTCCAGCACATTTATCAGCGCACCCGTTTTGTTTTTATCCACAACCCCCACCACCACCACCGCCACCACCAATACCACCGCCAACGTTGACACAATTGCCCTCACCACCGACACTCAAACAATTGGGCAATTCCCTATCGTCAATGACACAAGCACATATCGCACAGACACTCCGGTATCCAGGTAAGGTTTGTATTGGATTTTTACAATATTTCTACATACATACCTTTTACATATATATACTTAACTAAGTGTAAGTGCATGGGGTTTAGTTTCGGTGAAGAAATTTCAATACAGAAAGAAAAAAAAACATTAAATTAAACATATAATAAAAAAGAAAATTTAAAAAGGAAATAAAAAAATTTGTATTTTTAACAATTTTTTTTTAAATTAAAAAAAACATCTTGTTCAAATATTACAATATGTTATATGGAATTGTATACACTTTACACCTATCATATTTTTGTAATTTTCCCATGATTCTACACGCTTACTTACATATCTAGTAGCTTAAGGGGTTTGTAGATGTTCATATTTTTTATGATTAACTATAAGTATATCCCTGTTGATTATAGTTACTAACACAACTATCTTAGCTACTAGTGCCTTTAGTAATGTTATATAATTATTCAGAATTATATTCTAATAAATAAATAAATAAAAAATATTTCTATATTTTGTTAATAAATTTAAAAAACTTAGCTCTACGAAGAAACTAATATTTACTCATACTTTAAAAAGCTAAACCGTTTGAGTTTTCATCTACATAATGCTCCAATACATCTTATCGAAGGGGCCGAGCTCAGGTCGGTAATAAAGTAGCGAAGTCTTCTCTTTAATTCGCTTGCAGATGAGTTAAAAATGCACTCGAATTATTTTGAAGTTGTTTGAAAAATTTACGTGCTTTTCTCTACTTAGAACCAAAGACTCGCATAACTAAAAATAAAAATTGTGATTCAAACTAAAAACATGCAACTTAAAACCGCAATTTTCAAGGAAAAACACAAAGAGACAGCCCCACCTATTCGTAAGTTAGTTAAAAAAGCAAACTTAAATCTGTAAAGTGTTAAAATGCGCCTCATGCAGATCGACCTGATCCATGTAATTCAGGATATTCACACCTTTCGCTTTGATAAAAATATTGTTGAAAGAACCGATTGCAATTTTTTAGCAGAATTACACTTTTCACTTACAGTAGTCTATATTTAACACGACTCCTACAACACTGGTAACTCTAAGGACCCTTGTGGTCTATGTGAGATCAATTCAGATCAGCCAGATATACATAACCTAACCTACAGTAGTCGATATTGCTCAAAGATTATGTCACAAAATGCTTATTTCAGTCTTTCATTAGAAAATGTTTCCCCTTCATATTCTTTACGTTTTCATCATATCATTCAATTAATGCGTTTTTGTTTTTTTACTGTTATCCATTCATTCAGGTTTATTTATACGACCCGATGAGACCAATCTTTACACGACGTTGGAACCAACACTAAGCAGTAATCCGAACGTGTACTTCCAGCGAGGCGGTGCAGTGCATCCGGGTATGATGTACTAAACACTGCCTAATTGGAGATCGTACGAAAACTCACTAATTAAATAGTGGATGGGAGTATACCATAAAAACAGTTGGCAGCAGAGTCAAGCAGACGCTCGACAGCCGAGCACTGAACAAACTCAAAGTATAAAAGTATAACTTAATATGCAATACGAAACACTAAACGAAGTTATAAACTATAAAAATAAATATCTTTTATAAAACTAAGAAAAATTACGAAAACATTTATAGAGTAGTTTAAGAACTAAGATAATTCTTTATCAGTTTATGAACTCCACGTGCACATCTGCTCCCAAGGAGTGTATTTTAAAACAGTTTTCATAAGCAAAACTTAAACTTAATTGCCAACTACAATTTAAGTGAAACCTTAACTTAAGACAAAATCGAAATATAAGAAATATTTTTTAAAACTTAATTTTATAGGTAAATAAGGAAGCGAAAATTCTGCGAAGGCAAATATGTGAAAAGAAACGTTCGCTCAAAGCTGAAGACTTAAACTTTATTTTTAAGTGAGCACAGACATATATACACACGTGCTTAAGTAGAGATTTAAGAGCAAAAACGAGCACTCATAGTATATTAAGCGCAATAAAGACAGAGAACGCTACCGCCGCAAGCCTCATATAAGGAAGTTGGTTAAATAAAACACAGAGCTAGAAATTAAATTAAGCTCATTTATTGTTCCATAATTTACACGCGATTATTAGCGCGCTGCCCAATTAGTGATGGGCGATTAATAGCATAGCGAGCGAAACGAAAATCGGTGCGCTGTTGCAGCGAAATGCGTAAATGAGCAACCAGCAAAAAAACAAACAAACAAATAATCGGCCGTTGAGGAGCTTACTTAGCGCCGTAGTGAAAGTATTTAATTGCATAAGCTGATGGGCAATTTGAAGGCAAAACAAATTAACAAAAAATAAATAAAGCGAAGGGGAAGACGAAGCAGAGAAAAACGTACGCCAAATCACGTTCGGTTTTTATTTTAATTGGCAATTTCTAAATATAATCACACCACCTCAGGCACTCGCTCCCTAATCTCTGCTCACGCGTTGCTTCTCATGCATAATTTGGTACACGAAGCGCCACCAAATACGCAGTGCAGAAGTAAAAAAATAAAAAATAGAGAAACAAATGTTTTGTGCACTTTATTAAATTTGTTCGCACTTAATAGGAGTTGAAAGGCGCAATTGTTATATTTCGTATCGAGTTTTTAGGCTTAGTTCACCCCAACTATATTACATACATGCACACATACATACATATGTACGCTTAAGTATATGTTTAGTGGCAAGTGATTGCTTGTAAATACATAATAGTAATAAGTGTTTAATTATAACGGGAAATTTTAGATTTGCTGCATAACAGTAAGTAAGTGTCTGTGTATTTCAATAAGCGCTTCCATGTTCGTATATGTGTTTGTACGCCTTCTATAAGTATTAAATATCTAAATAAGTATGTAAGTTGGATGAAGTTGTGTTTGTGTAAGAATTCATCAAATCAAAAATCGTACGACTTTTTTATGCTGTAATATTGTATAAAAAGAAGAAAATTGGAAATAAAATATCAAAATACAATTTAGAAAAGAACTAAGCTTTTTTAAATAAATAATAAAACAAGGTAAGTTTCGGCGTCTCAAAGTTCGTTTATTTAATAATTGCAGCAGATACTCGTAGTTCTTGCCACAAGAGTGCACGGGGACTTACAAATATTAATTTGGGAAAAATCTCAGAAATAAACGAAATTACCTGGCATGCTAGTCGTAGCATCGCACATGAGCTAAAGAGCGACCATAAAACCGTTTCAAGCCATTTGCGCAAAAATGTTACGCAAAATCAACGGATTTATTTTTCCCCAAGACATCCATTGATTTGAGCTATTAAATTTCAGTCGAAAAAGGGGTGTCCAATCTGTTTTGAAAGTGTATTTTCAGTGTTTAATATTGCATTAAATAAGGTGAGCACGTAAGTAAATCATTGTGTTTTGTGTTTTGTTAAATTATTTAAAAAATAGGTGAGACTTGTAAGTCACTGATAATTATCGGTAAGCGATAACATTTTAATGAAAATTGTGTCCTAAGACAATTTTCTTTAAAAAAAACATAAACTAAAAAAATAAATAACAAATATTTAATATAGGGTTATGCAATATGTGCGCTTCAACTTTTTTCCGATAGGGAGGGCGAACGACGCAATATTTTTTTATTTTTCGCTTCTCATTTGTAAACTTCATTAGTATACATTTCATCATGGAACGCTACACACTTGAGCAACGATTGCAAATCGTGCAAATTTTTTATGAAAATAATCGTTCTGTTGCTGCTACTTTAAGAGCATTACGGCCATTTTACGGTCCATTTAACAAGCCGTCCCGTTTTGGGGTTATGTGAAGTCATTGGCCTACAGTAACAAGCCGGCGACGATTTGCGAGCTCAGAGCCAATATTGAACGCGAAATTGCTGGAATTTCGGTCGATTTATGCAAAAGAGTGGTCGAAAATTGGGTTCAACGATTGGACTTCGTAAAACGTGCACGCGGTGGTCATGCAAAAGAAATCGAATTTCATACTTAAATGTATATGTTCAAACTCGATAATAAAAAAAAAATGAGTTAAAAAAGTCAAACCGTTTGTGTTTTATTCAAAAAAGTTCAAAAGTTGAAGCGCTCTTACTGAAAAACCCTATATATTGTTTTAAGTTTCTTTATTTTGGATTTAGTTTTAAAATTTTTTTAGCACAAACATTTTTTTTGTGTTTTTCCCTATTTTGAATGTCTACTGGAGTAAGCCGGTGGAATTATTAGTATTACCTAAGCTTACGGTCCGACCCAAGCTTGTATCTGCACTTACACCTGCATATAATCACTACCGGGGTGATTCACTCAAAAGAGTTGGCATCAAGCACAGAATCCAGCTGCAGAATCTGAGTTCGCGCAACTGCTTGCTGCTTTACAGAACGCAAATGTTTTGTGCCCTAGATAATACATAAATTTTGTTGCATAATTTCACACATCATAATTTCATATATTAAGGCTTGAGAACCTTTTAGTAGAAAAGGGAATTGAATATTGGTATGAAAGTATTTATTTCCCTGCAGAAATTGCTTAAAAGGGTAATGACTATTACGGAAGAAAAAGCATGCGAGTATTTGAATGTGGCCTCAATTCATTTTGTATGACTCACTGTTGTTATTTCCTCTTTAAGTACTTTCTAATAACTTTTCTACTCGAACGGTTTTCGAACACAATTAGCAGTAAAATATTTGTACAGAATAGAAGGAATGGCCAACATTTCATGGACTTGAAAGGATTGGGAAAATTAGTTTTCTTGATTAAATGCACAACCAATTTGTAAGAAGTCTAACTAATAGAAATGGCACTTAG
The DNA here is from genome assembly GCF_027943255.1 of Anastrepha obliqua. NCBI lineage: Eukaryota > Metazoa > Arthropoda > Insecta > Diptera > Tephritidae > Anastrepha > Anastrepha obliqua. Next base: position 129,106,890 of record NC_072894.1, read on the forward strand.
AATACTTATTAGAAGGCATGAAAATGATGGATGTAAGTGCTACTTTTCTAAATCACAAAAGCACATTATATATTTAACTACAAATGCATAAATATATAGACTTATAAGTGAGCATTTATGCCCACCAAAAATCTATTGCGAAGCATGGCATTTTCTTATACTCCTCAAAAACACTTTTTTCCGCTATGACTGGAACTCAACTTAGTATAAAAACATGCCACCACCGCAATCATTGCAGACAAAAAATTACTTTGCTATTATGCGATCTTACCAAATTAAGTGCAGGGTTCAGAATTGAAAGCGGATTCCTGTCACCAGGTTATCCGCTGTCCGCTGCAATTCCGTTCAAGCGGTAATGCACTGTTAAGGTACTTTATGTTCGATCAAAGCACAGTTTTTGTCATTGCATTGTGTTTTGCCGCATGCCACTGCTCACTCTGCCATGCAGTTAAATGAGTGGTCGTTTGAACACCGGAAACACGGCATTTTTTTGCAGTTATCTAGTAAGTTCAAGTACATGTCTGGAAGCCTTTTATATGGAAGAAAATGCTCAACGTCGAATACAAAAGAAAAAACAACGGTAAAATATGAACGCAATTTTTGAGCGGCCTCAATTTACATTTTATTACATTAAAATGTTAACTGTAGTTGAAAAGTTGAAATTTTTAAAGGCAATGTTTTGAAAATTCTTAAATTTTTCTGATTTTTGTGCAAAGTATGGAAGTTTGGTTTATAAGATTTTTGTCATACAAAGAAATCATTAAATAAATTAAAGAAAAAATTCTGAAAAATATTTTGATTATTGTAAAATTCGTGGCTTAATTATCTGAGCACAGGTGCCTATTGTATCGGGTGTTTTTTAAGAACTTGAGAACTTAAAATGTGAATGCAAAACAGAAATATAGAATATTTTTTTTTATTATAACCAAGTAGATCATTTCATGGCATTTATTTTTTTAATATGATATCCGGCACTTCCCTGGACATGATTTTCTGCTTTCCAAGGGAATTTCTACGAATTCTTTGCTTTTGTGGTTGCACCACGCGAGAACGACCACTTATTTTTCTGTCTGTGACTTCAGACGTTTGAGAAAAACGGACGTTTTTGTGTAGTAAACAATCATTATCAAAATATTAAGTTTTTTGAGCAGTTCGTAAATTTCACTTGCACTTTTACCACATTTATGTAATGCAATCACGGCAATGCGAATTTCCTTAGCTCCCCACTCCATTGTTAACAATCGAAATGTGCCACGAAACTGAGTATAATTTACAAGTAGACAATGCATGTGAAAAAAGCAAAAATAACGGAACTTTTTGCTTCGAAAAATTTGAAAAATTGAAAAATTCGCCGCAGAATTTATGACAGGACTAAGTAACGGGTGATTTTTTAGCTATTATCTTTTTAAACAGTTGGTTTAAACAGCTGACGCACGTTTCGTGTTTTGTTTCACTGTCAAACATCTTCAGTTTGGTCTATAATTTAACCATGAATCGTCTTACAAACGAACAACGCTTGCAAATCATTGAATTTTATTATAAAAAGCGTGTTTATCGCGCGCTTCTTCCATTTTATGGTCAGTTTAATCGAGCCACTGAAGTGGCTTTAGAACCAAATTTACATTATTGGACATCAAACCACCAACACGCTTACGTAGAGTGCGAACTGCAGAAAATATCGCAGCTGTATCGGCAAGTGTTAATGATGACCACCAATTATCTATTCGTCGCCGTTCGCAGCAATTGGGCCTGTGTTACTCAACAACGTGGAAAATTTTGCAAAAGGATTTAGGTGTGAAGCCTTTCACAATACAGCTGCTGCAAGAGTTGAAGCCGAACGACCTAACGCAACGCAGAATTTTTGGTGAATGGGCTCTTGGAAAGTTGGTGGAAAATCCACTTTTTTAGCGAAAAATTGTGTTCGGCGACGAAGCTCATTCTTGGATCAATGGGTACGGAAATAAGCAGAATTGTCGATTTTGGAATGAAGATCAGCTAGAAGAATTGCAAGAGCTACCAATGTATCCAGAAAACTCTAATGTATCCACAGTTTGGTGCGGTTTATGGGCTGGAGCTATCATTGGACCGTACTTCTTCAAAGATGCTGCGAATCGTAACGTAACTGTGAATGGTGAGCGCTACCGTGAAATGATATCCAACTTTTTTTGCCCAAAATGCAAAAGCTTGACTTGCATGACATGTGGTTTCAGCAAGACGGTGCCACATGCCACACAGCACGCGTAACAATGAACTTGTTGAAAGGCGAGTTCGGTGAACATTTTATTTCACGTTCGGGACCAGTCAATTGGATACCCAGATCGTGTGACATAACGGCTTTAGATTATTTTTTGTGGGGCTATGTTAAAGCTCATGTCTATTCAGACAAGCCTGCTTCAATTAACGCATTGGAAGACAACATTAAAGCATTTATATGTGAGATACCGGCCGAAACATTGGAAAGAGTATGCCAAAATTGGACTAAGCGGATGGACCATTTGAAGCGCAGTCGCGGTCAACATTTGCATGAAATAATACTGTGGGCAAAAAGTAAAGTGAATTTATTTATCAAACTTCGCGGGATTAAAATTTCGCTCTAGTTATTTATTTCATGAGTTGGCAGCACTGTTAATAACATCTGGGCCAACTTTCATGTGAATTTCATTATCAGTAATATATTTTCGCTTGTGTTTACCAAACGACCAAGAGTGCATTTTTCGATTTTTACAATATTTGATTTGATTGAGCAGAGAAGTGCCATCAAATTTTGTTTGCGGAATGAAATTTCGACCATGTCGCAGAAAAATGTTTATAAGTGGTACAAAGACTTCAAAGAGAGTCGAGAACGTGTTGATGACTTGGAGCGCTCCAGACGACCATCGACGTCAACAGATGACCAACACGTCAATAAAGTGAAGGAGTTAGTGCTCAAAAATCGTCGGTTGACTGTTAAAGACCTTACTGATATGATCGGAATATCAGAAGGATCTGTGAAAACCATTTTGAAAGACCATTTGGGCCTACGAAAAGTCAAATCTCGTTTGGTACCGAAAACTCTCAATTTCTTGGAAAAAAGTTGTCGCGCTGATGTGTGTGAAACAATGCTTTCAGACTATCAGAACATGCTCAAATGCATCATTACGGGAGATGAGACTTGGATTTATGCTTACGACCCTGAAACAACCGACCAATCAAGCGAATATCGTGCTAAAGGCGAGGCCAGACCGAAAAGAGCACGTCAAAGTCGTTCAAAAATAAAGGTCATGATGACAGTTTTTTTCGATTTTCGTGGTGTGGTGCACTATGAATTCCTTCCACCTGGCCAAACTGTTAATAAGGAATATTATTTGAGCGTTACGCTTCGTTTACGTGAAGCAATTCGTTTAAAAAGACCAGAATTATGGGCCAACAACTCTTGGTTTTTGCATCACGAAAATGCACCGTCTCACACTGCACTCGTTCTTCGTGACCATTTCGCCAAAAATTCCACGCATATCGTTCCGCAACCACCGTATTCGCCTGATTTGGCTTCGTATGGCTTCTGGCTACTCCCAAAACTCAAGAGACCACTCCAGGGAACGCGTTTCGAGTCGATTGAGGAGATAAAAGCTGAATTGAAGAAGGTGCTGATGGCTATACCGGAAATGGACTATTTGGCATGTTTCGGGGATTGGAAAAATCGTTGTCATAACCCTTTCCGACCTATGGCAAATCTAGCCAACCAATCGGTTTGCATTTTTGTTCCCTATCACTTTGGTCAGTGTAGAAAATAGCTAAAAAGTTTATTTCGCCGAATCTTATGTGTATCCTTTATTTCCAGGATACGCACAATTGTTGCGTTTCGGCCTGAATACAAAAAAAAATCTATAAATAAATACAAATGCACGTTGCCAGAAATGTTAATTTATTTTATTTTTATTAGGCACTTTTATTATTTTTGTGTATGATATTTTGCAAAACAATTTTGTCTTTTATTTAAACACAAATAAACTTTACATTTGGTACAAAATAAACGTGTGCGGGATTTACAACCAACACGCCGGCAAAATCTTGCTGATGACAAATCATGCTCCTCTGGTATATGATTGTACCTATCAAGCCTCTTATCAATGCATGGCTGTTCAGATGGTCGATATTTTTTAGATACACTTGGAGTTTCTTCTTCTTCGGTATCGGAGATATACTCTTCACTCTTCAGCTATCAGTTGCTCAGCTAATGCTAATCTAAAACTTAGTAAGTCATGAGAATCTGCTCGAGATTTCGAATTTATTTTGCAAGGTTCTCTGTACTGTACCCAAGAGTTGCAGCATGCAAGATCAATAAAATGAATTAAAACTTTCAACGTCCACTTATGAGTTTTGAAAAACGAACGGTATGCCTCCATTAATTGATCACACATATCTACCCCTCCCATAGACTTGTTGTATTCTCGCACTATCCTTGGAGCCGGTACTTCAGCATACCTCTTTTTCTTTTTTTTCCACCGTTTTACTTTGGAAACGGGCCCGCAACCATAAGCTGATGATGCCAATATTACCGCTTTGGAATCCTTCCACTGGACCACGACAATATTATCCTCGCTATGACAAAATTCTTCCATATCACTTTCATTGGTAAGGTAAAGCTTGAAGGAGTGGTATTGTCGTAAAGTATCGGTCAAAAACACTTTTGAACCTTCTGGAAGTGTTTCAACCAAACATAAAACAAAGGCTGGACCTACGCCTAAGTTCGTATTGAAAAGTGGTGTCGTCTTTCCTTGGTAGATTTCAAAATCGAGTACCAGCCCTTCAGATATCGTTAATACTTCGTTCTTTAATCCCTTCTTTAATTTGTTAAGAAAACGTTGTCTCACGGGGCAACGACCAGTAAATGGGATCATTTGCTCATCTATGGAATAATTATCTCTTGGCTTTCCAGGAATGCTCCGACATGCCGATCTTACAGCTTCAATTAATGGATTAATCCTCCAAAAAACATTTGATTGTTTCCCTGCTTCTGTCACTTCATTTTCGTCCATAACATGGAGGCACATTCGCAAAAGAAAAAAGCGATCACGAGACATTGTATCAGCAAGAATTGGAAGCCTCGTTTTGGTCTCCCAGCACATGCAATCTTGGATAACGTATGCAGCCCATCACAATATTTATGCCAAAGAAATTCTTTATTTAACCAATTGTAGTCCCCAGTGGTTTTCCTTTCGAAAACTGTTTAATCTGTTTGTGTATTCCGCAACGCGTTTGAAAAAGTGGTCATTAAAATATTTATAAAAATAGTATTTAGGGGAGTCCACATCTATGTTAACTTCCACAGAAATGGAAGCACTCTCTTCCAGATTTATTTGAAATGGTCTTTTCCTCCAAACTTCGCGGCGATTGCTGTTTTCATATGGTGGTTCCTCAGTACCTTCGCCCTTCCCTTCGTCATTGTCATCACTTTCATCATTTGCAGATTCACTGTGCGCGCCAGGTAACTCCCAAGTAGCATCTCGAAGATCATCATCGCTACTAAAGTCCTCCAAATCCGAGTCTAATAGTGCACCCAATATTTCGTCTTCAGTCAATTACTCTGATTGAAAAAAAAAACAAATATTTCGTTAAACAAGTCCTAACACGCACAATTGTGTCACTTCAAACTAAACTGGCTGTACATTAATTAACGTCACAAAAATACACTTCATTTCACTTTTTAATTAAAACTTCTTTTGTTATTATTATGACAACACATTTTTTAAAAATAAATTTCTCGGTTTACACAATTTAAATAATTTTTCTAACTTACTCTTTCGATTCATTTTTGCAAATGATTGAAATGCAACATCAAAATAGCGAAATTCGCGAAAAATAACGGACACCAATAACTGTTCGTTGTGTTTTTATTAAGAAAATAGCTCGCAGAGTTGTGTATATCAGGTTGAATTGCACTAGCGCAGATATTTTCGGAAATATTAAGATTTAAATTTATACGCACAATTGTGCGTACACGGTCGGAAAGGGATAAGTGTATTTCATCGAGAGGGGATTATTTTGAAGGGGATGAAATTGATTTACAAGAATAAATAAAGATTTTACATTTTACAACCAAATTCACCTTACTTTTTGCCCACAGTAGTAATCTTTAAAGATTAAATTATATGGACTGTACTATCGATTTAAATAAAAATGTCATGCTTTTTTCTGAATTTTACGAGTGTTTTTTTGAAAAACTTTCCTATAGCTCTTAAAAAATCACCCTTTATATTCATAAATATTGTAGTTAGAATGAAAACCTCCGGGAAGAAGAAGTCGAAATAGAAGATGCCGGCCCTTAAGCGTAAGTATTAACTGGAAAAACAGCAACAGCCCCAGGATTGTAAATTTAAGATGCCACATGACCAAAACGTTTACCTCATAATATTTGTTGGTTTTGAGTTGATCAAATGTAGGAACATATTTTTTTCTGTGATCTTTTACTATATCTAAGAAACGTGCCCTGTATCCTAAGCTTTACTATTAATTGAATTTAAACCAAATTCTATCCGGCTTTAATGTCGTTGATTTGCATTCTTATTATGTTCGCCAAGCAGTCGTCAGGCAGCGTTTAAAATCCAGACGACTTTCAGCCAAGCATTTTATTGGTTTTCGTTGCTAATCCGTACGCGCCGAGCGAATTCGCGCGAATGATTGACATGTGGCAGCAGTGCCGTTCGCAGAGCGTTGCACACAAATGCACGCAAATACAAGCAACCAAATCCTGGATGGAGATTACAAAAGGGCCATGGCGTAATAGCATGAGGAATTGGAGAAGGCAAAGTAGCCGTCACAGCAAATTAGCATCAGAATTAATTATGCGTCACTAATCAAAGCGATAACAAATGTCAAATTAAGGTAACATGGCAGCTGAAGCGACAACGGCACACACAATGGCAGCCAGCAAAACGCGCTGAGCGGACGACACAGGCGATTGATGGCGAGGTTGATTGGTAGGCAGCAACGCTGCCGCGAATAATTAGAACGGAAGGACTGCCATCTAGTTAGGTCGACTGCCATCGGAAAGGTAACACACGCACACACAAACGTGACCAGCTCCTGCCCACATTGCTGATGGGCACGCACTTTGTAACTCCAACTCCACCACTCCACTTTATCCACACCTAATCCACTTAAGCTGGTGCATATGACTGCAATTCATCAACGTATTATCGTAGTGAAAAACATGTTGCATGCCTCAACAATGTTGCTGGTGGCGCGACCAAAACTAATTTAATTTATACAACAACAATAAGCTGGTATGCAGACATGGCACTGAGGAGACAAATAGTAGAGCAGAAATTTGTATGTAAAAAAAATTAGATTACCATCCCTGAGCGCCGGCAACGGGCGAAGATGTGTCGGCAATGCCGATTTAGATGCCGCAACACCGGCTGCGGCGCATGTGTTAAATTCACCATTTATGGCAATCGATTTAAATTAATTTCAAAAATGCAACACAAGCCAAGGACTTGGCACAGCATTTGTGGCACGCGCTGACAGTGGGTGGGTAGCGGCGGAGGGCAAGCGCGCGAAAAAATGGAGCAAACTAAAGCTACGACTACTTTTTTGTGTTGGCTGCTGCAAGCGAGTGAGCGAGGTTGAGTGTTTACGAGGGAACGGGAGTTACGTCGTCGGCTTGGCGCCAGTGCAACGCCTTCAACCACGTTTTGAATTATGACGTGTGTTTTGCCGCAAAATTTGCTGGCACTTGGCAGTGGCGAACAGTGCGGCTCGTAGCTGGAAATTACCATTTGTAGCAGTGCAATCGACAACAGCCAAAGGGCGTACACGTCTCGAGTATACAATCTGTACCAGTCCCAGCCTGAGCTATGGCGCGTTTATCTCAATTTTAAAGCAAGCGCCAGTAGCTGCAATTGCTTTTACTAAAAATACCGAATGGAATAACGGACAATGCCGCCGCAGCTTCTATTGCATAGCGGTAAAATGTTGAAGACCTTGGCGTGTGCTTTTTTTGTGTATGTTTTTGAAAGTGTCAATTGGAATAGACAAATGGGTTGCAAACCGCTCGTTTCTTTTGGAGTGGACCATAGTTTGGAAGCAATGCAAGCTGTTTTTGTCATTGCAAGCTGAGCTTTTCTCTATCTGCTGGGTCATAGATATAGGCAAAAACAAGTAGTTATTCCGAGTGTCTCTCGTCTCATTCTGCATGGAAGTAAAAAGCCCCGGCATAATTAGTAAAGGGTCTGTGGCGATCTTCATTAATGGGTCAAAACTTAATTATAAGGCAGTGGCGTTTACTCAGCAGTGCTGCAGCGGAATCTAAGTCCACAGCTACCTGACCACTGCAATGCTTTCCAAACTAAACTAATAGCTATAAAAGAGGTGGTTTGTGGTTGAGGAACTAGCGCAAGAAAGCTCCACCGATCAACACTACGCTGCATGTCAACCTGCCATTAAATCTCTACACTGCCGTAATTCTTCTTCTAAAGGAAGTAACAGTTGAGTTTATAATTATTCTGAAAGAACTGGTAAGCGGTGCATCATGAATGTTCTTAGGGTTCTTGGACAAACAGACATCGTGGAAATTGCATCACGAAACAGCAGGCTCAACAGGAACTGAGCCGTCTTATGAGGTTACTATACAGGTCTGGTTTAGAATGAATGAAAACAGATCTTGTAGCCCCTCATCTAAGTCAGCCCACCTTTCACTAGCGCATCAGAAATGTCCATATCGATTGTTTAACCTTTTTTTTTTTATAATGGATTGCAGTTTTATTCCTAGTGAAAATTCTGCGTCTTTGAAAGAAAATAATTCTGCGGAAAGTTTTTGGACCTTTGCACGTTGGAGATGGCGAGTATCGTAGGCGATGGAACAATGAGCTGTATGAGCTTTACGATGTTATATACAAAGCGCAGCGAATAAGGATCCAGAGGCTTCGTTGTCTGGGTCATGTCGTCGAATGCGCTACAAGCTGGTGGTAGCAGTACTGGTAGTCTTCTCTGCGTTAGAAAGGTCAGGGGGAGAAGGACTTGGCTCCACTTTGTGTATGCAACTGGCGCCGGTTAGCACGAGAAAGAAATGGTTAGCGCGCTTTTTTAAACTGAAAATCGTGTAAACGGTTATCGCGCCATTCAAGAAGAAGAAGATAATTCTTTAAAAAGCTCACTTCCCTCCCTATCTTCACAGCTTCCTCAGGTGCACACAAATACAAGTGATTCTCAGCACTCAATTTTTAAGAAACAAAGTTGAAGTTTGTTTTTCAGCATTTTTAGTTTTTTGTGCGAACTTCTCTGAAATATACCAACGATTGGCGTCTCTTGCCAACAATGTGGGCGCCACACTCTTCTGCTAAGAACCGTGGTCGACGTAAATAAAATTGTTACACCAGCCAATGCTGCTAATTGTTGCCATAATGAGACTGTAGTCAATTTACTGCTCGGCTACCCTGCAGGAAAATCCAGTAGTACCAAACCTTTTCTTTTTTTTCAAAGTAAGCAACTGTCTATTATTACGGCAGTGCTCTAGGATGGTTCCGTTGTCCTCCTGTGCACCCCTATTTTGGGTTTTTGGGACTAGTGCTAAATTGTGTAGATGAGATGTCGTGTGCTTTGTTTTACCTTCTCGATACTTGAAAATCAATGCTAAATTTGAGAAGTAATTTGTACGAGAAAACATTGTAACTTAGCTTGCATTGCTGCTGCTGTCGTAATAGTTGATGGGTTAGATCATAGAAATGCCAGTACGGTTCGATCATTTGGGCAGGCATAGACATTTTCAGTTTTTGTAAAATGTTTTTCCTATTTAATCAATTTTGTTTTAATAAAACTCAAATGCGTCACTGAAACTTTTTACAATTTTGTTTTACTTTATTCTTTGGCTATAAAATTGTCTTTGAGAGCAAAGAACTCTAGTTACTCGTCACTTGCTCGGATTTTTCCAATGGGGTATATGTATGTGTACCTGTATTTGTGTGTGTGCTGCATTTTCAGGCGTGGATTTCAAATAATTCTGCCGCTTGTAATGGTCAATCAACTAAGCGTCGTAATTGAACGCTGGGGAGCGCAGCCGAAGAATTTAAAATGCGCGCCGAAGTGAAGAAATGTCTCGCAAGGGGAGCCAAACGCAATGGCGGCCAGTGCGATCAATATGGGCAAGTGACACTTGGTTGAAAAACACTACATGCGAAATACCAAGCAAACAAAGTAATAAACTTCGTAGAAAATGTACTGAGTATAAAAAGTAGATCCCTAGCGGCGTTTGCGGCGACCGCGAGCGACTAATAACGCGGCGACATTGATGTGTTTGCTCATTTTCAGTTGTTTTTGTGCAATTGTTGATGAAGTAGCGATTGTGGCGAATATGGAGCTGGCGTTGGACTTGCTGACGTTCTTGTCGGTTTTTTACCTCTTGTTGGCTGGCGAAACTAGCAAAGCATTTCACGCTGAGCTGTCAGTGTCACACAATAAATGATACCGCAACTGATAAGATTGACAGGGTGCACAAAGTACAGCAAAGTGGTGTAGGGCGGCGGCGGCAGAGGCAAGCAACGCGTATCAAGCAAATGGCAAACCCATCTCAAAATTCGTCTGGCGGAGTAAAAATGAAAAAGGAAACGAATGCGCCAACTAATAGAACTGCCAGCGCTGCTGTCAAGTGACGACCGGCTGAAAAGGCAACAAGTACTAGAAAATAGCAAGCAATGTCCGCTGGCCGCTTTTGATTGGCATTTAACAGCCACAGCAACTGCAAAAAATGTAGCAATAAAGAATTGTGAAAAATGTTCAAATCTCTAACAAGAGCGGAATATTTGTGTGCCATTCATTAAAAAAAGGGTTGTGACGCCCAGCGCCAACTGCGAGCAAAGGTAATCACACTAAAATTTGATTGACTTGTGATACGTGGCCAAAGCTGTTTTGCTGAAAGAGAACATAGAACCGGGCAGTTGTATATTTTACTCGCTTAAACTTTTTATGTTGCTATTCCTTTTTATTTTTGTGCTAAACTGCGGGCGTTTCTTTAATTGAGCAACGAGGGGAATTTACACAAAGTTCATTAAGAATATACAAAAACACGCGCACATACATAGAGATATATATATTTAAAGATTAAATGAGGAATAGGAAGGAGTTGAGTAAATATAATACATTGGACTTTAAGTTCATCTGATGGGTTATGAAGACAAAAATTTGTGAATATTTGGCTAGGTCTTAGTTTCTTCGTTTGTTGCTTAACTAGTTGCTGAGCAAGCCTACGCTCTTATAAAGGTTATGTGTGCACAGTGGCTTCATCTAAGTTACTTCAAACTTCATACAGATACCATCATTTCGGCAATCTCTGCCAATTCCTCGGTGTTTAAATTTCCCATACGTTTACCCGGTTTTAACCGGCCATTGGCCACTGAGATCATTCTGGACTACTATGGAACTCATGATGTTAAAACAGTGTGATTTTCTACAAGAACCAAATTCTGTACTTCTGCTGGATCATAGGGACACTAACCAATTTTTGGGAGATGGAAGATCATTTTGAATATATTTTTGTTGCTCACATTTTTTTATCTTTTCATAGAATCAAAGGATCCAACTAACGCATTTGTGCTACATTGAAATTACATACAAAAATGAAAATGGAGCATTAAGTGCTGCTCGCCTAAAAAAGTATAATATTTCCAGTAAATAACACATGGGGTGAAAAGTGTCGGGCCTAACAAAGAAAACACGTTTTTTTTTGTTCAAAATTAGCTTTGTTCATGAACGTATTGTCCATCGAGAACAACGCAATCATTCCACCGCTCTAACATTTCAATACCACTTTTGTAGAACGATAGAACGATTTATCTTTTGCCTCAAAATAGGCAGATTTCTTACCGGTGAGCATTTTTTTAAATCTGCGAACACGGTGGATGTAGGAGCAATTCGAAGTTCAATTCATGTATTTTTGCTACGTCACTTTCTGATCATTCAAAAAGATTTTGTGGTTTTTTTTATGTTGTCTGGTGTTATCGCCTCATCTGGACGGTCACTGCGTTGGTGTCTCTACGACCAGGTTTGAGATCAGCAAACCATCGTTTTATTGTTGTTTCTGATGGAGCGGAGCCCCATAACACTTTTCAAGCCATTGCTTCAATTGAACGGTATTTTATCCCATCAAGAAGCTGTAGAAAATTAAAACACGAAATTCTTTTTGACCCATTGTTTTAAAAATAACGAGGTGAATGCAATAAAACTAGTGGACTTTTAACCCATTAGTTATAAAATTGTCACCAAGAGTAAGTTTTAGCTTATCGCTATTACGCTTTAATTGTCAAATACTTTTATGCGGCTTAAGTCTTTCTCGGTTTTAAAAATAATTGTTTTTGTTGGCTGCCCATAGTGGATCACCTCCTTCACCAGCAGCATCTCTCATTCCTTAAAAAAAAAAAACAAAAAAAAAACAAAGAAAAGAAACAAAGTTTTCTTCTCTTTAACGCTTTTGTTGCAGCTTTAATTGTTGGTCACTGGGCATTAGGCCGGGTCGATTTGTTGGGAGGCAAAAAAATTGCCAATTGCTCTGTGAAAATCATATTCTAGGGATCAAAATAAGAAACTTTGCCGAAGGAACCATACCTCTAAAACGAGTTCTAATGTCCCCCAATTTGGGTCGAACTTTTTAGTTTCTTTTCTTTAACTCACTTAAATTAATTTTTTCATTTACATATGTTCTGACTAAATAATTTCTTAAGAGAAAAAATAGATACTATTATAAACAAGTAATAAATATTATTATAAATAAATAAAAATAAAGAAAAAACATAGCCATTTAGCTGATTTTTTCATGTAAATGCCAAAAATGGTGATATTTTTAAATTGGAGAACATCAGAATTCGTTTTAGAGGTATGGTTCCTTCGGCAAAGTTTCTTATTTTGATCTCTAGAATACGATTTTCACAGAGCAATGCGCGATTTTCAAATCGACCCGCCTTACTGGACATACACCAATGCACTTTAATTGAAATAGATGTACGCAGTGTTTAGTAGTGGCAATTGATAACTCCAACAAATGAGCTTACGGGTGTTGGGCAGCTGTTGTTGGTATTGCTGCTTAAGCAGTCATTTCCATTAACGTATAAAAGCACCGCATTATCTGCATATATTTATATATATATATGTTGTAAAGTAAAGTCGGGCGGCCGCCGTAGCCGAATGGGTTGGTGCGTGATTACCATTCGGAATTCACAGAGAGGTCGTTGGTTCGAATCTCGGTGAAAGCAAAATTAATAAAAAAAAAAACAAAACATTTCCCTAATAGCGGTCGCCCCTCGGCAGGCAATGGCAAACCTCCGAGTGTATTTCTGCCATGAAAAAGCTCCTCATAAAAATATTTGCCGTTCGGAGTCGGCTTGAAACTGTAGGTCCCTCCATTTGTGTAACAACATCAAGACGCACACCACAAATAGGAGGAGGAGCTCGGCCAAACACCTAACAGAAGTGTACGCGCCAATTATTTTATTTTTTTTTTTATATGTTGTAAAAAATATCGGGAATTGTTCATTTAAAAAGCGCGCGTTGCACATATGGCTAAATTTTGTTTGCTGGGATGTTGGTACAACTATCCTCTATAGGGACGCAGAGTTTGAGCATGATCTCTGAATTAGCTTGTTTTTGGCGATTTTCACTATGAATAAACATATCAAACAAAGAATTTGTCTTAAATTTTGTGTTTTGAACTTGATTTCGTGTGCCGAATCATTGAAAATGTTGCAGAGAGCCTATGACGAATGTGTTTTATCAAAAACACGTGTGTTCGAGCGGTATAATGCTTTTGCAGAGGGCCGAGAAGTCGAGGAAGATTTGCTCCGATCTGGTCATCCATCAACGTCTTCAACGGATGAAAACGTTGACAAAGTCAAGGAAATGGTGCTGGAAAACCATCATTTAAATTTTGAGGAGGTAGCTCCTGACCTTATCGTGTCTTACGAATCGATTCGCAACATTTTACATGATCAATTGGCCATGAGATGCGTGGCTGCTCGACTCGTTCCAATAGAGTTGAATTTCTTTCAAAAAATTCATCGGCAGAAGGTGGCTGAAGGCATGCTTGAAGATGTGAATTAGTACCCAAAAGACCACGTCAAAGTCGGTCAGGAGTGAAAGCCATGCTATTCGTTTTCTTTGATTATCATGGTGTTGTGTACTTGGAATTCGTTCCAAATGTTTCTACGGTAAATAAAGAATATTATTGGGAAGTTATGCGACGTTTGAGAGAGAATGCACGTAGGAAAGGGCCCAATTTGTGGAAAGAGAACTCATGGATCTTGCACCATGATAACGTACCGTCTCACAAGATTCATATTGTGAACACTTGTTCGACCAAAAACTCGACAAACATCATCGAACAATTCACCGGATTTAGCCCCATGTGCCTTTTTCCGTTTCCCAAAACTTAAATTGTCACTCCGCGATATGGGCCATTGGAGAATTCGCTGAAGGAGCTGAAGAAAATCTCTTCAAACGTATTTCAAAGTTGCTATGATGGCTGGACTAATCATTGTCATATGTGTATTGCTTCGAATGGAGCCTATTCTGAAAGCGACAAAATAAATTTTATATAAAATTTATTGAACATTTCCCAGTACTTTTTTGAGAGAATGTATACACAGTGGGTACCAAAATAAAAGCAGCGCATCATATCACATTGTGCACGTCTAAAGTGCCTCACAATTTACGTTGATTTTCGAATGTGCGAAATTTTTTTATAGAAAAAGAAATCACGAATTAAAGGGATTTTTTATTCACTTCGAACTTTCGCAATATGATATTAAAATTTAATGGTGTTTTTTGAATTCAGAATTTTTTGTAATTTTTTCCAAAGCTTGACATTTTGAGTTATATGGTTTAATTGCAGTATAAACTATATTTTTGTAAAGATTAAGAAACGCTTATTAAAAAAAGTTAAACGTTGCTATTGTTTCGCTCGCCACAATAGGTAGTATATCGAATTGTTTGTGTGTGCATAGGCATCTGTGGCACTCTGTAAATGTGTCACTATTCTACGACTGTAGCGGTGTGTTGTATGAAAGTGTCGAACATGCAACATTCTTCGTTGTTGCTGCAACATCATTGCAGTTGCACATTGCAGACATAGCATTTCGTGTTGTATGCAACGCATTCGCATTCCTCCGTTTGAAGTTCAGTGCTGTGCTGGTTGTTGCTGAAGAGTAGCAGTCATTTATGTAGTTGCTGTAGTCTTTATGGCTTCCTTATGTTTTTGTTGTTTGTGGCTGTGTGAAACATCGATTTGTCGCATGAGTGTGTCTGGCGCTTCAATTGCAATTGATTGAGTATTTTGTTGCACTTAACGAACGCATTTGATTTACCAACTACTTAATTACCTCTCAAAATGTCTATTGAAGCGTTAATTGGCCTACCATTGGCTTTGGTGGAGGGGTAAAATTGTATTGAATTAATTGTTGCTTTTCAGTAGGCAGTAGTGCGCGTCGTTGTTGTGTGCTGCAAGGGTGTATAATTACAGCAACCGGAAAGTTAGAGGGCCAAGAAGGTTTTGCTGTTTGTTTGATACGATTGGAAGAAATCCGTCACTATTGGCTGCTGTCATCGAGGCCCACTCGGACCTCTACTGTCAACAATTGGCTGGATTGAAGCAGGCAACCCACGAACAGCGATCAGAATTCCTGATTAACAAACGGTTATCCTCTCTTTAAACATCTCAAACGGGCCTCTTGTCAAAAGAAGCCGACCATTTTTTTCCGACAATAGAGACGAGGACTTTTTCATCTAAATGGAATGGAACAATTCTAAAATCTTTTTACTTTTCCTAATACATACACATACATGTTTCCATTTATTGCAGATTTGTTTTTTTTTTTTTTGCTATTGTGGAATGCTTTTTACTCGCTGCGCAAAATAACTGTTGGCATCATGGAAAAGTTCCCCAGAACGCACTCCAGCTCAGCGCTAGGCGAATGGTCATGGACTCATAAATAAAACTGTCCAAATCATAAATTATGTTTTCCCCACTCCCACAATACAATTAAAATTCCACTGCTGTGGTAAATCTTTTAATTGCACTCATAAAAAATCCTTGCTTGCAGTGGACTTATTTTTGTAGCTGCACAGGAGAGCTTATTTCATTTTGTGTTTTACTCTACCCACAAAAAATTCTAAAAAAAAAACAAAGCAAAACAAACAAAAACAAAAACAAATCAACGAAAGTACCTACCATAAATATTATATTGCGAACGCAGCTGCTAGGAACCCTTTTACTTCTTCGCTATCTCTTTGCTGTCAAATTTAAATCATAAAAGTCATATTTGTAAATTTACTTGCCACACGCCGCCACATTTTACGGAAATGATAAGGAAATAACAAATTTCAACAAGCGGCTAATAGTTAGCAGCAACCGATATAGGCAAGGCCCGCAGCAAGCACTTCAGGCAAAAATTTGTTGGCTAATAAAGAAGAAGTGGAGGCATAGGAATTATCTGCAGAAATTTGACCATTGCCTTGAAACATAAATTTGCACATATTGTGCAACGTAAGGAAGCTGAAGAGATTCGAGTAAATGCGTTATCGATGATGAAGCTGTGGGTATTTGCGCAGAAACGTGACTTATGGTTAAACGCCCAACGGAAAGTGGTTCTGCTGGGGGCAAATGCAAGCAATTCGAGATGAGCCTTAATGAATAACATTACTTATGTACGTACGAACACATATATATATATATATATAAACACAATGGCGCACAAGAAGATACAAATCGAAATAGAAACAAGGCAATTGGAAGGAACTCAACAAAGACGCGGCAAATAAACGTAAGTAGCAGAATGAAATATTCAAGTGTATAAGGCAAACGGTTTTTGAACTTTTATTATAAGTTGATCGATATGTCCTTAATTTTTGTTTCGGTGTAAATTATTACAAAAGAATAATAAACTCAACGATTAACCTTACCCCACCCAAACGACGAGACAGACGTGTCCTTTTTGATTCGCTGCCGAGTCGAGACTTTTTAAACGTCGAAGTCAACAGTTGCTTAGCAAGGCAAAATACTCGATGTCTGAAGAAAAGGAGCGAGATCTATCATTCCAAAAATTGTTGAAAGTGTATAGCGAGTCCGATTTATCAAAACTGCTGAACTACACTCTTGCCATAAGCATCGGAATGGTTCATTAAATTCATAATTTGCTTACATGACTTAAAAAGAGTGTTTTGGCTGAAGACAGGAACATGAATTGACCTTGATGGGCATAGAATTTGTAAAAGATCCAAATTTTTATTATCTGTCAAATCTACATTATTCAATCATGGCCAATCATTGTAAAAAGAACCTATGCTTTCAAAACTGCTGGTAGTGCTTTTGATATGGAAAACAGTGGAAGCGTCGAGCTTTGAACTTCATTGCAAGATTTAAGTATCACGAACAACTCTTCCTCGAAAAGACCGGTAGGGATGCGCGAACGGAAAAGCGGTAATTTTTCGGGCCCGAATCTATTATGGCAGAGATTTTCATTTTGGTTCTACCGACTTCGGCAGAAATAGGTTCCTTGCAAACTGGCACATTGACTCCCTTGATCTGTTAGCTGACTCCGCAACAGCTGGATTTGAGTAGATGGATATTTGTTGATAATTCAATGGCAAGGCTTGCCGTACTGAAGGGAAGGTGGATTTTGTGAGTGGTTTTCAAGGTAACTTCAAGGTAATAACCTTTGACCACCTCACTTGTTCGTGCCTAGAAAATGAAAATCTCTAATTTTCCATTTTTTCGGCAAATGTGAAATATGAAGTTTTCAGATATGTCCTCAGTTAAAAGCAAACATCGCAGAGTGGTTTGAATACTTTAATAGTTAATAATTATATTTGCATCTACATTACAACATTTACATAACTTTACGTAAGTCTCTCCAAAGGACACATAGACACATTTGTAAGATTTGTTTTGTGTTTGGCGATAACTTCCTGCTATCGTTTGACATGTCAGCCTACGCCACCAACGCACTTACAAAAGCCACGCGCCTGAATTCCCCACAATCCCTTCAAGTGACATACCTACCGGCATAGAAATGTGGATATGTACACACACATACATAAGTACACATGTAATTGCTTATATGAACAGCCAAATATGTGATATGTACTTTTGTGTGCACTTATAAAATCACATGCGTACATATGTACATACCTACATAGATGTGTGAGCATACAAAAATATCTCAAGCAGAAACTCAATAAATTTACGCCACTGTTATCGTAAATTCACTTTTGCTGAAAAATGCAATTTTTCTTTCTTCCACAAACAGACGGACATCTAAATGGGCTGTTGCAGCACCAGTAGAAAAGGAGGGAATATCATAAAATGCTAAGTAGACACATATGCCACGCACACACACACCAACATACATTGAAAACATGAAACGAAAAATAAAACATCGTAGGTGCGCAGCTTGCAGTCACAGATGGTCATTGAAGTGTTGTAAGTACCGCGCGCCCAGTACTCCCCTCAACTCAGTCGGGGCACACTGCTGCAGTGAATTGAACACGCTGGGCTTTAATCGCCAAATGTCAACATAAAACACCCAATGCAATAAGTAATATGGTGCAATAGTGAAGTAGTGAAATAGGAAAGATTATTGTGTTTTGCAGCCCTTTGCGCTTTGTCTGCTTGGATTTCTTGTATTGCCTGCCATTCTCATTGGGTAGCCCACAATCCTCGCTAAAAAGCCTACGAAGCCTTGCACGATGCTTTTGGGCAAATGCGTGGGATTCCCGCACTAACTCATTGCTGAATTTTGTTCGTTTGCACAGCATCATCGCTGGGTGTGTGCGTGTGTGCAAGTGCTGTGGAGTATTTTACTTTCGTTACTGATGTGCTGCTAATCTCATTACGCCTCTGTGCGGATAGGTACACATACATACATATTCATGTTTTGTAATCGTATACTCGAGTGCTGTGTGCACATGGAGGCATTTTCAATATTTATTTTCTTGACTTTAGCTAACTTTTCACTCGCTGGCGTATATGGAGCAGAAAAATACACTTTTGCTTTTAAATTTCTAAGAAGAAGAAATGTAAGATTTGAGCGTTAGGAATGAGACTACTTTTTCGTATGCGAGTGTATAGTGTTTAAGTATACATAAATGCACGGACGATTTGAAGTATTACGTCTCAGAATTTTACACTTATGTATCTTAAAATGAGGCTAGAAGCCAAATGTTGAAGCCAAAATAGTCTTAAAACCTACATTACTAAGTAAAATGACGCTTTGAATGCAAAGAATAGACTGAGCGACGCTGTAACCTTTTTGAGATATTTACCTATATATTGTATTTAACACACAACTCTGACTCTCCAAAGCATTTTCCGTCTTTCTATACACAATAAAACGCCTTAGATATATAAAAAAGCAATAGCAGATCAACGATGTATGTAACTCTAATCTGAGTTTGCTTACTCATTTATTACTACCACCGGTACTGGACAATCACTTTAAACTACTTTTGGATTTTGGATGAGGATGAACGTAGTCGTTTGCGGCT
This sequence comes from Anastrepha obliqua, assembly GCF_027943255.1. Classification (NCBI taxonomy): domain Eukaryota; kingdom Metazoa; phylum Arthropoda; class Insecta; order Diptera; family Tephritidae; genus Anastrepha; species Anastrepha obliqua. The sequence goes on from NC_072894.1 coordinate 129,126,390, forward strand.
ATCCAGCCACACTCAGGTAAGAAGTGGGTCTTTGACTTTCCTTTCTAAAAACCACAGGACGCATGATTTAGAATATCTATACAACTTTTTTTGTGATGTATTTCTGCCTGAAGTCTCTCCAGCTGAAAATATACCTATGCATAAATTCTAAATGAGGCCCAAAACTTTGAGCCAGAAAACTCTTTATTCCTCTCTCACAAACTCACTGACATGCAAGCGAAAGCGGGCAGACTATGTAGTCACGCTGATACGTACTGTCCAACTGGAGTCCAATATACCCAAGACGAAGACTATGAAAGTCAATCACAATAACGGAAAACTTATTATGGTGGACGAGTGCCGGGTGAAATTTGTTGGCTGAATATCAGGGCAGATGCAGATGTCATCTGCAGGTTAAACAAAGCAAAGGCGTCGTTCGGGCGAATGCATATAGCATGGGCGAGTTCGCAAATCTCCAGGCGCTCTAAACTGTGGATATTCAACTCATATTTATGTATAGTCAGTATTGTTGTACGGAAGTGAAACATCTCAAACACCGCCACGCAGAACCTACAATCTTTCATCACCAGCATCTGTAGAATATTCTGGCCAAAACTCATCAGCAACAACGCGCTATAGAGAACAACGAACGGCAAGCCCATCCTAGGCAAATCAAACTTACAATGTGGCGATGGATAGGTCACTCGTTTAGAACACCACCACATAGTATCACGAGAATGTCATGGGACTAGAACCCGCAAGGGAGCAGAGATCGCGATCGGCCAAAGAGTACTTGGAGAATATCGATGTTGCCCGAGCCAGCAGATGCCGAAATCACATAGGACGGCGCAAAATCAACAGCTCAGAACCTGGTACGATGGAACAGCCTTGTTAAGAACCTATGCTCCCGAGCGGAGTTATCAAAGCAAACAAATAAGGGCTTAACAAAATTTGTCCACTTTGTGCAGGAAATGCTCCTCATGTTATTTAGATGCGACCTAAGTGCTATTAAGATCGGATAAAATCAGGCCCACTTTTTATAAGTTATCACTAAATTTCCGCTCATCCGTTTTATGTTACAAGATAGCTCTCGTTGTCTATGAGTTAATTTGATTCCAAAAACTAGCAGCCAGCCCAAAATCAATTTTACTAAAATGTGGGCATCTATGTATATAAAATTCGGTGCGGGCCGAATTTAGCACTTCCTTACTTGTTCTCCAGAATTTAGGTTTATCTTCACAATTTCAGCCAAATTCCAAGCAATCGCCAGCAGTTTTCAGGCTTAGGCTGTAAGGTAGCTGGTTTCGTGCTACTTCAAAATCGCATTTGTTGCTTGCGAAATTTTCTAAGTGGCGCGAATGTCACATGCCCGCTAAGTTATGTTCCATCAAGGTGGCTATTTCTTGTGTCCAAATGTTGAATAGCGGCAAAGGCGCGGCGGTACAGTTACGGCTAACAACAGCAACGTTATAAGATACCCACATCAGCTGCCGTTTGTTGCAGAATTTGAATTCCTTTTATGGGTGGTGGCCAGTATTGATTTTCGACTTTTCGTTTTGCAATTTAAGCAACTTCTTTACGCCACTTTACTTCCACTTCGTCTCTCTGTTCACGTCCCCTCTTGGGAGCGCTACCTTACAAATATTTATGGAATTTATGTACGTTTGTTAACAAAGCAGTTGCACAAAAAATACAAAATACTACAATAAAAAGCTTCAATAATAGGAAAAAAATACAAACCTGCAAGAAATTTATGTTCACATTGTTGGCATAATTCTAGCATGACTGGCTGACGTGTTTCCTTTCCGCTTACAGATTCAGCGGTATGTGTTGCTTTCTTGAGGTATAGAAATTTGCATAAAAAACTACTTCTTGCCGCAAAATTATGAGGATTCGAAGTTCTGTAGTTGGCACCGCTCACGACTGAGAGAATTCAGAAGGTCGCGCATGTTGAGCTACTGCTGCTTAGCTCTCGGACAGAATCAGTGGTTAAGCAGCCGCAATTTTCTTAATATCTTTTACTTAGCAAGCAAATCTTTTATCATTATTTTATATTCTCTTTTCGACTTTCTTCTATTTTTACATGTACTTATCCAAATTTTCGTTTTTGTTTATAAAAGTTCGTTATTTTGACTGCTTCCACCCAGTTCTGTGACAGGGGTGCCTTTTATATGTCGGGATTAGAGAACAAAAACAAATTTTAATCATCGAGAATCACTTTATTGTTTTTCAAAATATTCTCCATGAAGATCTATACACTTTTGCATGAGTTTGAACTAATTGTCGCAGCACTTTTGCCACTCTGAATGAGGTACCTCCAAAACATGCATTCTGAATGCCGCAACCGCTTCTTCAGGTGTCGAAAAACGTTGACCTCTCAGTTTGTTTTTTACGCACGGGAATAAAAAGAAGTCATTCGGTGCCAAGTCAGGACTATGGGTGCTCAAAAATGCAGTTGTTTGAGCCGATGTGTGAGAGCTCGCATTGTCCTGGTGAAGAGTGATCCGTCTTTGGCGATTGGTTTTCCTAATTTCTCGTAAGACAACTGGCAAACAAATGGTTGTGTACCACTCAGAATTTACTGTTCTGCGTTGTTCTAGTGGTACGGTTGCGACATGTCCAGTTTTTCCGAAAAAACAGGCGACCATTTGCTTGGAAGTGCTTCGTGCGCGAACAACTTTTGTTGGATTTGGCTCATCTTGAAACACCCATACAGTCGACTGTTGTTTACTTCCGGGCTCATACGCGTAAATCCATGATTCATCACCTGTCACGATGTCATAGATGTGTTTCGAAGCCCCGCGATCGTATTTGTTGAGCATTTCCTTCGACCAATCGACACGAGCCTATTTTTGAGCGATTGACAAATTGTATGGGATCCAACGCGAACAAATTTTTTTGACAGTCAAATGTTTATGCAATATTAAATGTATGCTGGTCCCACTAATGCCTAAGATTGTCTCAATCTCACTATAGGTCACATGACGATCTTGCAATATCAGTTCGCGCACAGCATCAATGGTTTTCGGAAAAATAACTGATTTTGGACGACCTTCACGAAATTCGTCTTGGAGTGAACTACGACCACGATTGAATTCACCATACCATCGATAAACACTGGTCCTTGATGGAGCTTCATCGCCCAAAAATGAATTAAGTTCATCCATGCATTGTTGCTGAGTTAATCCATGTCGAAAGTTGTAAAAAATAATCGCACGAAAATGTTCACGATTTAATTCCATTTTTGGATCGATATGAATCTTTTAAGTTACTGTAAACAACACAAATAGCGCTGGTATTTCAAAACGTTCTGAGTACGTAAAAGCCAAAAAATGTCAAACTTTGCAATACAGCTGTCAGTTGCCAGATTGCAACACCAGGGTTGCCAAATCCTGCCAAATAAAAGGCATCCCTCGTACCTCAAAATTCTACTTTGGTCTGCGTAATCTTGCATTTTACTTATGGGCATCTGCAATAAGACATCTTCGGTTAAAACATAATTTCATACTTGTCTAATGTAGTACCTCTTCGATCATTCTCATCGTTACTATAGGTTCTAGAGATCCTTGGATTTTTTCTCAATTTTCCAGGAATTTTGGCTGGGGTACACTAACTAACTACATTAGCTGAAGAAATGTGTTAGATAAATAAAGTGTGAAATAAGTTCTAAAAATGTAAGGGCCGAGTTAAGGCAACGAGGCTGTGTTTAGGTTTTCATCGCACTACGTAGCACATTCCAAATTGCGACTGCCCTAACAAAGAACAACAGGATGAGACCCGTGACTTGTATCAACGGATTATGAGGTTAAAGGTACGGATAGAGCCAATGCCAATGCTTTTAAAACTACCATTGAATTCCCAAATGAAAAATGAACTTTTGCGTAACTCCGGTATGTTCGTGGGTCGTTATAGATCGATATTATTTAATCTCCTGTTTTAATTTTCCTTAACAAATGTTCAAGAAATGATACCTTTATAATTTATTAACAAAACACAAAAAATTATTTAAACTGTATGGATCCAAGTATAATGAACTCACCTCTGGGTTGGTTATATAAGCAAAATGGATGCTGATAAAACTTCGCTCGGCGCCCGTCAATGAAATCTACTCGCGTTCAATAAAAATTGCTTAAGTCTTATGTAGCCAATACGAATTCAATACTTTTACTTATGAGAAGCAAGAAAGTTAAAAGATCTTTAATTGGCTATTTTGTGCGCCATTTCCTTAAGTTTCTTAAGTCATCATATTTCCTTCAAGCTGATGCGCAACACAATTGCTTCTTGATATTCCCAATGCATGTGTGTATGTAAGCAAATTAGGGTGGTTCAGTTGTAACCCAAACAAAAAGAAAACACCATAAATTCTATAATAAAGAAGCAATTCTACCGTGCATACATAAATTGTGGGCCATAACTCAGCTCTCAAATTACCGTTCAAAGACTTTCAAACTGGCTTTCACGGCTTTTGTGTTTTTTTTTTTTGTTCTTGTAAGGGTGACAGTGAAATCACTCTTCATTCGCCCTTTTACTGCCACTCTCTTTGCTCTGTTGCTGCCCGGCAATTTCGGTTTAAACATCAAATAGTTAAGGCATTGCCCCACCCTAATATTATAGAAAAACCTACATGCATGTGTTTGTTCAACTTGATACTGCTTGCGGCTGTAAAAAACGAATGGAAAATTAATTACATCCGTGAGACAACTTTTTTGTCACTTTCCTCAATGCAGGTCTCACCAACCAGGCTTATGCATATAGCCGAGCTTAGAAGCGCAAATGCAAGTACATTTACAAGAATATATAGTATCCCAAAGTAGAATGTGTGTTTGTACATATATGTTTGTATTGTGTGTGTTTGTCACTCTTGTTGTGCAACTAATAATTTCCACTTCATTTCTTACTCTCACTGCGGGCACGCCAATACAGGTTCTTGTTGTTGTTCCGTTTTAATATTCTTGTTATTGTTTTTGTTAGTGTGGCAACAGATATAATTTCTAATTTACATACATCAAAGTCAACGAGCATACCAAAGCGTATAGCAACGTGTATGCCACTTACGTAATCCTATCCATAATTGCTCCTGTACGAAGAGTCTGACTTTGCGCGCGCATTTGAGCCGTTGTTGCCGGTCCGCGTCTGCATAGAATCGTGCCACATCAACCGGCATTGCAGCTTTGAATAGAATATTTTCACACAAACACGCATGCAGGCACTAGACAGACGTAGCGCCTAAATGGCGAGCTGAGTTTGCCTCCAACTAACCGCCCGTTCGTGTGCTGCCCTCGAAGGCTGCAGCTATCGCTTTTTCCTTAACTCATCTTCCACCCGGTTGCTGTTAATAATTGCAATCCTGTTTTGCGGTAATTTCAATTAGTGAACGAGGCGCTCCATTCACACTGCTCAACGCTCAATGCGCAAGCGCACAACTGTTTTTAATCACCGTAGGCTAGAAGTGATTTGTACTGCATCAGTTGGGCGGAAGTATGTTGATCGCAAAGGAGCGAAAGCGTTAGTATTATTTGGTAGAAGACCTTGAAACAGTATAGTCCACAGCATATAAATAGTAAATCATAAATCTTGACTTATTGGAGTGTTCAAGGTCATATGCGAGTCTGCAATTTTTTTTAGAAGCACGGAGAGTTTAATGGTCAAGGTCAGACGTCACAAATCCAACTACATCCGAACAAAGCCCAAAGAAATTACTCATCAAAAAGGTCATTGATAGAAATTAGATCTGAGGATGCTTGCATTGTTCTTCCAGCGATGTCTCTACCGAGTGATGTTCATATTCTTCCTGACCTAACAACTCATCTTGTCTAAATTTATAAGCTTACGCGTGGTAGTAAACATGCACACCTATCCATATATCAAAGCTTTATGTGTGGCTCTGACCGCCATTCAAGCCCAAAACAACGGATTTGGTTTTATTGCACTAATCCGCAGCAAGTTTAACCTCATTTTCCTGCTGTCAACTGGATCTATTAACCACAAGAAGGAGCATCATTAAAAACTAGCTAAGTATGTGCACGTCCGTATGTATAGTTTACGCATTTGAATGCATCTTTAAGGAAAAGGTAACCACTAACTGCAGTGTAAATTGCAAAGCACCCAGTGAGAAATTATGCGCGTGAGATAACTGATGAAACGTTCTTCAAAACAGAGTTGGGTTGCGACTAAGTACCAAATCACAACATTGAGAGAAGATTTTTCTTTAGTTTCTAATTTTGTGGCTTTTATTTTAACGGAAGTTAGTTTTAAATGTCTTTTGTACCCTTGCAAATACTCATAAATGCACATTCCTGTCGGGTAATCTCGTCGCCGTGCGCAAATTAACGGTTTATCCCTGTTGCAGCAACATCAGCCATCAACGCTGACACCCCTGGCGTCTTCGCAGCGACAATATCTCGATTGCACGCAATCCCAGTCGACACAGTGCGAACATTAGTTTCCCAGTGCAGTTGGCGCTGTCACGCAGCCTCGAACATTTGTCACATCATAGCGGCCGTAGTAGTGGCCGAACTGCGTACGCAAATGCAGCGCATCGAGGCAGAGGTTTAACAGCTTAGAGGGCTGCTTTGGCAGATTCTTTGCATCGAGCGGCATTTGCGCAACTCCTCCTAACTGCAATTACAGCTTCTTGCACTGCACGATGTTGTTGCTACTAATTGTCAACTGGTTTCAGTGGTACGAGAAGTGCCGGTGCGTGTATGGGTGCGTGAGCACAGTACAAAGACTAACAGTGCGTGTGTGAAAAATGTGCCCATCGCCAGCGTACATCAACGGGCAACGGGTAATGGCCAACGGCATTTGGCAGCTGGCAACCGCAACAGCGGTAATCGAGAACCGCCTCGAACTGGGCGCACATGTCTCGCTGCATACTGACTCCAACTCGACGTAGCTAGTTTGACTGCCTAGTTGGCGGGTGTTGGCCGCATTGCTACCCAAGTTGTACAAGTTGTTGCCGGTGGCCGTCATTTATTTACCTCCTAGGCCAGCAGGCTATAATAATGGTATGCATGTAGATGTGGTGCAGCGGTAAGAAGCGGGGCGTGGTGGCAACCAATAGCTAGTTTACATCTCCACTCTATCCTCAGGCATTCAGCTCCAATAGCCAATTGGTGATAGCGGATGCGTAAACGCATTTTGTAGAAAATGCCGTTAGGCACGTTGCTGCGCCGCCGTCGCCATCATCATCGTCGCCGCAGCGGTAGTTGCCCTGCGCCACCTCAAGCGCACAATTCAATTAAATGCGATCGACCAATCTGACCAGAATGCAGCACTTTAATGCTCCACGTTGCATGCATCCGCGTTAGTTAACTATTTGTATTGGTTAAAAGGGATAACCAAAGACGTTTGAGCTGACTCGCTTGCTGGCTTTTCTTCTGATAAACGCAAAGCAGGAACCAGTTGTTGTTTACAACAAAGTTATTGCAACACTTTCAGTTACTATGAACGGCTGTTGTTTGCGATACTGCGTTATTTTCGTTGCTGGTTATAGAATTTCAATTGCTCGGCGTTGTGGCAACAATTACTTTTAGAGCAGACATCCATATCAATTTCCGAGGTCGAAGGAGCTCTAAATTTATTTTAGAACTTAACTGAGTGCACGTAGATATCGCCAGTTCTGTTAAAGTAAAAAAAGGACTGGAACTTATAAATCTTTACCTTAAATTAAGTTGAATTTTTGATATTGGCTATTTAATATTCGGAGCGTTTGCCAATTTTAATGCCAGGATAGACCGAAATGTGTCTAGGATGGTAAACTTCGCTGGAGGTTTAAGCGTGGAGACTTAACATCAATAGTTACATCTGCAAAAGAGGGAATATGCAAGTTGATTTAGTTTATTGGTTGATTTATCTTTTGAATACACTGGGGGCTTCTAACCGATGCTTGCTGCTTGAGTAATTTCACAACTTCACTTGTTGGCTGCTTGAATCTTACTAAATTTTATTCAAATTTTATTTTGACGCTAGACTTTTCAGATTTGCTTAAAACTAGGAGTACAATAAATGCTTGCTTAATTCTAGGAACTTAGTTGCAGCTGCACTTGCAGCCATAGCTGCTGCTGTCATTGCTTAACTCTAATGTAAACCAATATAGCGTGGGAGTCAAGTGTTTACTTATAGCATGGGAGTCAACTGTTGACTGCATGGGAGTCATGTATTAACTTGCATAGCGACATGATAAGATCGGTACCTTGAAAAGTCATATTACGAGCTTTCACGTGGACTGAGTCCGCAGTACGTGAGAAAAATTTAATTTTATAAAGAAAAGTAGTGAAATGAGAATTTCAGCATTATTTCCAGCAGCATTTTGCTTGGAGAAATGCTAAGGAATTAGCTGTCAATATTTTTAGGTACTGTTTTTTACAACGACAAGTATTTGCTTGCTGGTGGTTTTTAGTTTTTGTTTCTTCTACATGATAAAGAGAGATATTCTTGCTAGATGGCTTTTGAGATGGTTACTGAGAACGGTGGTGCGGGCTATCCGAAAAAATTCTTAATCGAATTCCTAAAATCTATTTATTTTAGGCTTATTATTCAACAAGTCCCAGTAATCCTAGCTACCTCATAAAAGAGAATGGCAATTGGACAACCAGCAGTGAAGAAACACTAGAATTACTAATGCAGACGCACTTTCCAGGTTGTCTCTGCAACGAAGACAGTAGAACCCACCCTATAGTTCACTACGAGAATCTCCCAATAGGTTTCATTACGGAGGACAACATAAAATTTGGCATTGGCAGCTTCAAACCTTACAAATCACTGGGACCTGATGGAATCATTCCCGCCGATTTGCAACACACAAAAGATATGATTGCACCTAACTCGCCTTAAGGGGGTGGTAGGGTTTAGCGCTAAAAAAAAAACACTTTTTTTTTTAATTTTTTACAGAAATATGGTTTAAGATACTTTAATAAAATCAGTTGCATGTTATTGTACATCTTTTCAATAAGTTTTTAAAAAATATTAATAATAAAATATTGACAAATAAGCCCATGACAGAGTTTTTTTGGAGATATGTTTTTCGAGAGGTGCTCTGCGGTGCCAATCGGCATTCGTCGTAGAATCATCTGAAACTAAAAAAGTCGAATTTTTCAATTAAATTATGACGTAATGTTCCCCCCCCCCACCATTAATAAAATTTTTTTTTTCATTTTTGTAGTTTTGGTGGCAAAAAAACGTAAAACGAGCATTTTTGGCGAAAAATTTCGCCATATTTGTAAGTGAAAAACAACCTTAAAAAAAAAAAAAAATAAAAAAAAAACAGTGTGGGGGGGAGGTATTTTTGATTTAGAAAACGTGTGCCACATTTGAAAAGAATCGGTTGAATAGTTTCGGAGTTGCGATTGGCACCGACTTTTAAGAAGTCGTTTCGGGAAAAACGCGTTTGAAAAAAATTTTAATAAAAATTTTGTTTTTTCATTTTTGTAGTTTTGGTGGCAAAAAAACGTAAAACGAGCATTTTTGGCGAAAAATTTCGCCATATTTGTAAGTGAAAAACAACCTTAAAAAAACAAAAAATAAAAAAAAAAACAGTGGAGGGGGGGGAGGTATTTTTGATTTAGAAAACGTGTGCCAAATTTGAAAAGAATCGGTTGAATAGTTTCGGAGTTGTGATTGGCACCGACTTTTAAGAAGTCGTTTCGGGAAAAACGCGTTTGAAAAAATGACTGAAAAATTATCTATGCTCCGCATTCGAGGTAGAGTGCCTACAAAGGCTATAACTTTGAGAGTTCTGGTCCGATCCACTTAAAATTTTGACACAACATTCTTGAAATGATTTACTATAAGATGAGGGAAGAAAAAAAATTTCGATTTTGTGACCCTACCCCCCCTTAATTTTTGAGGCAGCGATACGTCTTAACTATATCCCCAAGAAATGGGCAGAAGTAAAAGTGGTATTCATTCCCAAAGGAGAGAAAACCACACATACGAAACCGAAGGACTTCAGGCCAATTAGCCTATCATCCTTTTTGTTAAAATCTTTAGAGCGGTTGCTAGATGTGCATATCAAAGGAAGGATTAGCGACAAACTATCACCTTCCCAACATGCATACAGCAAAGGCAAATCAGTGCAAACAGTGCTCCATGAGCTAGTTCACACGGTCGAGAAATCACTTCACTACAAAGAATTTACCCTCGCTGCCTTTCTAGACATCGAGGGTGCTTTCAACAACGGAAATGTGAGTAAGCAATGCAATAGTCTCGTTTATAGAACGAACGCTAACTGGGCGAACGATAAGCGCAAATTTGGGTGACACATTTGTTAAAAAATTTCCGATCAGGGGTACACCCCAAGGTGGGGTAATTTCTCCACTTCTGTGGAACCTAACTGTCAATAATCTTCTACAAGAACTTGGAAAAATTGGAGGTAAAATAATATTATATGCCGATGATATTGTAATAGCAATCTCGGAGAAACACCTTCCAACATTATGTGACCTCCAACAAAGATCTCTCCACAGACTATCACTTTGGTGTAAAAGTCGAGGACTAGAGGTAAATCCGGAAAAAACGGATCTGATACTTTTTAGTAGGAAACACAAAACACCTACTCTTCAACAAATATTCCTAGGAGGGAAACCATTTAGAGTAATAGAAAGGGCAAAATATCTAGGACTTATACTAGATAGGAAGCTAAATTGGGGGCTCACAGTCGCAGACAGAGCACGTAAAGCTATGACCGCAGATTAAGGAAAGTTGCAACGTCTTCACTAATTTTACCGCCCAAAATTCAGTCAAATTTAATTTTTTGAGCCATTTAATATTTAACGCATTTATCTCTTCCTTACGCCGCAATTGAAACATGCAGTAATGTTTACATTTCGTGCCCATTCTCGAGTTTTTTACCCAATTTATGGTTTTACCTAGACTTCGCACCACAGTTGACAGAGAAGCTGGTGTGACAGATATGCAGGAGGTTTGCGATTACTTGCCGAGTGACGACCTCAATTAGAAAAAACGTTTAGTGTTTCATGCCGTGGGCATCGAACCTGAATGGAAACCGAGTAGTAGTCATGCACACACCCACTATTCCATGGCAATCACCTTCGTGAGAACAAGAAAATATGGATAACTCTTACAAAGCATAAAAAAATGCTATTTAAAATAACTGTATACATCGAAAATGCACATCAAGCGTTGAAGTCAAAATTTTGTCTGCCTATATGTACATCATTTTTTGTTGTAATTTTTCATAGTAAATGGCGGTAATGTAACGCGCAGCAACATCTTCAATTAAGAGCTTCATATTCTGTAAAAATCAAACTAAAATCTACAATTCATCATTCAATTAAGCGCTCAACAAAAAAAATATAACAAAGCAAAATTTTCATTACAATTACAATGCAGTAAATGCATTTGTGGGATAAACAGTGCGGCAAGAAAAGGCACTTGAAATGCCACACGTTTTAGTTGATCGAGTGGATAACGGTGTAAATGCAATAAAGTACCATTAATTGTGCGATCATTCAGCTTCTTGAAGCAGCCTCGCGGTGATGGTGCAATGCGGTGAATAAAAAAGTAGCCAACAATTACCAACACAAAATTATTGTTTTTTCTTCATAAAAATTAGAAATACGCGTTAGATGCATTTGTTCAAAATTTTATATTTTCTGACCCAATCTTCCATTAGCGCTTTGGCGTGTGCAGCTCAACTGACAGCTGCTGAGCTGGATGTGTGGGTATACTGCTCGAAAAGCGGTCTTCAAATTAGGTCAATTGCATTTGAATGATTTTTGAAATTGAATCGGAGCTCAGGTTACCACGACGCATCAACAGCTGCAACGCCTCTACAAAATCCTGACTTTCTTCTGCCATACAAAGTGGCAATGCTTACCCGTCAAAGTGTGGATGTTCATGGTTGTCTATTGTCTTGCAACAAGCGCTTGGTTCAGATATTTTGGTAACTCTTCTTGTTTTTTTTTCTTTTAGTCGCTGAATCTCTATTGGATATTCCACCAACACCTGAGTGATTGAACACCAAACTGGCTGGTTGCCTGTTAATGATAACTGCCGCCTAAGTGTTTTACTTCTTCGATAAATTGTCTGTTTTAACACTTTTCCAAAGTGTACAATTTTCCTTAATTTTTTTTGTTTGAAATGTTTCACTTTATAGTTGTGTTCGTGAATGCGTTTTTAACGATTGAGTGTAGATGGGTTGATATGAACGCTTTGTAATTTCTTTGTAAAAACTATTCAAAGCTGAATGATGACCTGATGCCTATGACTTCAGTGGAAAGTGTACAAAAAACGAAAAATGTTTACTACCAGCAATTAAAATTAACATTTTCTTATTTAAAAAGCACAACATTTTCATAGTTGACAGCTATGAGGTTCGAATACGCTTATGAATGTTCGCGTGAAAGGAAAAAAATCCCAAGTTAATGAATTTGTAAAAACTGACTCAGACTTCTGTATTAGAATTTACCTGGGACATGAGTAGGTTCGTGCTTTTTAAATAAATTTCATTTCAATGTTTGTAATATTTAAAAGGAAAAACTCTACTTTAGCGCAGAAATAATACAGTTGAATCATTTTCGCTCACTTCGATTTAATTGATTTTGTATAACTTTTGCGCTCTAGTCAACATTTAAGGGAAAATGTAAGTAAATCCACGAAACCTTAAATTTTCTCGATTTTTTTGGCACTGTAGGCAAAAATAAGCAGAAGAACATCACGACACATTTCGTTTTTTATGCTACTTTATTTTTATCGCGTGCTCACGACATTTCACTTTCGCATTTACTTACAAAACGTACTCATTCATATTGCAATTGCGAATAAACCACTCGACAAGCAGCTGCTGCCTCGGCAACAACTACAATAATAGCGCAGAAAGCAACATTAGCCCAGAAAGAATCCTGAGTTTAACGAAGAAGCATTTCAGCTGGCAAATGCAACTTTTTATAATAAGCCATAAAAATGAGAAACAATAAAAACAACTACAACAACTACAACTACAATGTATGTGCTAGTTTTTTATAGCCGAACCCATAAAAAATTGCTTTGTTCACAACAATGGCATTGGCAATGAATGGCAAATGTGTAGATCACGTTGATCATGCACCATTTAACAAAAAGAAGCAAACAAAAAGAACTAAAATAGCAGTAATTTGAATGTAGAAAAAAAAATCCTAGGTAGGGTGGTAACACTGGAGTCCAAAACAGGATGGTAGTGTCAGTGCCAAAATATAGTAAATGCAGCGCTTAAGAGCTTAAGAAGTTCAGCAAGTTTAGTTTGACGTTATAGCTCGGATTATTGGTGCTTTGATGGGCAGTCTGCGCTTGAGGCAAGCGAGCAACAAATTTCAGCTAAATCAAAAGTTTGTTCCAAACGGAAAACCTAACCTGCCTGTCTTTCTTAACATTCAATTTTAACCACCACTAATTTCGTTTAAGTTTCCAGGGCCAACTAGAGTTCTGCCAAAGGCGAACCATAGAACTACAAATTTCCCAAATGAAATCTAAGCGAGTTCACAAGCGTGGTTTTAAAAACACTTCCAAGCCGTTTTTTATCGCACAATCTAACACTAAGTGGAGCGATCAAGAGATGTAAAATTTTGTTCCAAACAACTATTCGACTAACAAAGCCGCAGCACTCAGCTTGGTGGGTGGCCTTATGGGCATTTTCCTTTAAATGTCTATGCGCTGAGACTTCGTATTGCCTTCAGTTCTTTCTGCAGAAGCTGTTTGGAGAACGAGGCAGCGGCAGCGTCTCCTCAGCTGCTCTGCTCTCGTCGGGCTAAGATTGAGATAACTGTGCTCTCACTTTTTGCTACACTTATGGTTAAAGCAGGCTTAATCATTACGCACCTGGTAAATTTCACCAGTAGATTTCATCACTATTTGGTTGTCCTCCTCCTATTTATGTAATTGGCGATTACACCCTTTATAGGGAGTTTAGTCGAGCTCCTCCTCCTATTTGTGGTATGCGTCCTGATATTTTTCCACAAATAGAGGGCCCTACAATTTTATGCCTGGAAAATCGAGCGCGTTCACTTCTAAAAGGTAGTCACGCAGAAACCCACGTCACCCGAAATAAAGTAAAAAAATAAAACCTTTTTTTGAGTGTATGAGAGATGGAGCAAAATTAATCGTCCAATATTGCTTTTGAATAACATTTTTCGATACAAAAAAAAACAATTTTTAGTAACAGAAATCTTTATTTTGAACTTTATGCGCTACATTGCTTGTCTGTTTGTGTACGGCAGGTCTCTAGTTCACAAGCATCAAATACCACTGACGTAAGACACCATTTGCAGCAGTTATAAACCTACCGATAGGGTGAATAATTTTGCGCCACCTTGTATGAATATTTTGTATCCTGCATTACAACCATAATCTAGCATTGGGTCTACTAAAGTTGTAAAATGCGCTTCAGTATTGTAACTTTTCACGATTGCGGCGCTACAACAACAAGCTGCTTTTATTTGCATTTTTCTAACCATTGCTGCTGGTGCATTTGCCCTAATAGTTGTGCAACACGTGCATCACTTTGAAGATATTTATTATTGTTCTTATTACAAATGGGCTTTTTGTTCAAATTAAAGCCATAGGATTTCCTAAAACTCAGAACCTCGTTTATTTTCCTTAATTTTTCAGAGAAAATTTTGCATTCAGTGTAATTTTTATTGTTGCTGCTGCTTCTTGTGCTCCATCAATGCGCTTACATACAAACTAAGTGCTGACCTTTTATTTGAGTCTATCTTTTGCTTATTTTCCCCTTTTTCCTTTCATGACAGAACCAGAAAAGTCGTGATACTGCCTTTTAAAGCATAATAAAAAATAATCGCAAAGATTTAGCCAAAAATAATGTCTTGCGAGTTCGCTTTTAATGATTCCATACTTACATTTTCCGTTTGGCAAATTATGGATGGTGAAATGCTTGCTGATGACATTGCGAGACTCTTCGCGGTGTCTATTGAAATAAATTTAATCTATACTAATATTATAAAGAGGAAAACTTTGTTTGTTTGGTTGTAATGAATAGGCTCAAAAACTACTGGACCGATTTTAAAAATTTGTTCACCATTCGAAAGCTACATCATCCACGAGTAACATGGACTATATTTTATTTTGGAAGTAGGGCTCGAGATATAGGTCAAAACGTGGACCCATGTAACCTTTGGTTGTGTATGTACAATATGGGTATCAAATGAAAGCTGTTGATAAGTGCTTTAATACGGGGTAATTTTCATACCTATTGATGACTAGGGTCTCGAAATATATGCCAAAACGTGGACCCGCCGTGTCTTTGCACCGAATTAAAGCAAACTTATGCACATTGTTAAGTAAGTATTGAAAATGGGTTTCGTAAAGTTTGGTTGTAATTCGGAGCACTGGCAACGAGTACAGCGTTCTTTTGAACCAGCCGTAATGTCACTTACTTTTTTAATGCTTGGGGCGGAACTGAACTGTCAAATTGACAGTGTGAGTTACAATGTGTCAATATTTATTTCTGATTTGGATGCCATAAGGAAAAAACGTAAGTGCAACATGTAAAAATTGTTTGTGAATTTTTTTGGAGTGGATTTTGGAACAGTGAATAATTTCTTACGAAATTTGAGAATTTAAGGTGAAATCCGAATGAAATTATGTGTTCGTGGAAAAAAAATTGTTTTCGTTTTTTTTTTTTTGAAAAATATAAATGGATAATGGTTAAAAAAGCTCCAATGCTTAATAAAACATATAAATTGAAACGAAAAATTCATGGATGATCAGGAAAAAAGACGATTTTTTCTTAGTTATTCATATGCGTTGATTTGAAATTTAAAAACAATCTTCTTTTTTCTGATTTTCAATTTATATTTTATATTTACTCAAAAACAAATAGAAAAACAAAAAATATTGTTTATGCCAAAGCGCTTGTATAAAGAATAAAGAAATAAATAATATGAAAACCATATATTTTCTGTTCTAAACCATATCTATTCTATTTTAGTGTGCCCAGCGAAGGGGGCCGGGTTTGCTAGTGTAAAATAATAAGGCTGCAGTAAATTTGTATGCATTCTCAACCTCCATTACGTCTCTCTCTTGGATACAATGGATTTGCTTACCTCTTCATATTCCGTCTAAAGTGAAGGTGGTTTTTTATCATTATTTTTATTGTTATTATTAAAATTATTAGTTTTCTTCAAATTTCGCATCTTCGAACTGTAAAATTAATTCAGCAAAAGCAAAATGAGTAGAAAAATAACGGATTTTTATCAAAAGCGATTTTTGTAATTACGCAACTGCCACACATTCAACAGCAACGCACGACTCCACTACAATGGTAGTCAATCAGCTGGCGCATGCAACATCAACCTTAACCATGCCAAGCCAATAATTGCCCGACAAGAATGTGCAACACTAAAGAAAAAACAACAATTACTATAACGACGTAGGCAATTGTTGTTCTTCTTTTGGCACAGCGCAAAGTGTGAAACTCACGTTGTGGCATTTAACTGGTAGCAAAAATGAATTAACTTTCACGTTATGGGGCGGACAGGCAGTCGAACAGACAGAAACAGAAGTTCGCAGGCGGAGGGCAAAACCAAGCCGAGCGGCTGAGGCCAAGGAGGCAACTACGTATGCGCCGCATAAATAGACAAATGAAGCGTTGCGAGTTCGCGCCTTACTTGTCTACTTAATGCTCGAGCCATAATGCTTATGTAGCATGCAGATGTGCCCACACACACACATATGCCCGTACATGGAACGGTAGCAAAAAAGCAGCGAAACACTTTCATTTCACTCTCTGCCATTCGTGCACAGTTGTGTGCGTCTGTTGCTTGCAACACTGCTGCTTTGTCTGTGTTTGGGCTGTAAATGCGTTTGTTTGTTTGAGACAAAGGCTGTGTTGCATGCTGTGAGGAATGGTGTTAATTCTATGCTGAGCAAATAATGCAAGATTCTATCAAATCAACATTGCAGAGAAGAGATTGTTCGTATCTTTAATACCGCATTGTGTGTGTGTATGTATGCGTATACGTAAAAATTTAGTGAAGTTTAACTTATTTATTTGTTGGAAGAAATTACACGCGCACAAAAGACTTAAGCGACAAACCTGGTCAATGAAGATATTAACTCAATACAATAACTTACTTGCAATAAAAAATAAGAATTATGAGACACACGTGGAATTGTAAAATATATTAAATCTTCCTTGCAGAAAAATGGGAACACAACTTTTCAAACAAGAAACTGCATGTCTGAAATGGGTACCTGAATGGGATAGTGCATGACAACCATTTAGAAGGGCACAGATTCGAAGCTCAGGGCTTGAAACACCAAATGATAGAAACAGTAAGGTAAGCAATTGCGAACCTCCGATCATATTTCTGTCTTGAAATTTCCGCATAAAAAAACTATCTGATGCTCGGAGGCGACATAAAACTACAGACACATTCTTTTGTGGAAAAGCATTCAGACGCACACCACAAATAGGAGGAGGAGCTCAGCCAAACACCCAATAAAGGTGTAAGAAGCAATTAAGTGCATATGCATGCATAGCAAATAAGATTGGCTTACAATTTGAAATGGGACGAAAACTTTTAAATTTCATGGATTTTTAAAGCCACAAATAATTGCATAAAGTTCTTTTCACGTGCTAACACGTGCTATGGAGCAAAATAAAGAGAAAATACAGCATATTTTACAGTACTACTACGATAAAGGCAAAAATGCATCTCATGCTGCCAAGAAAATTTGTGCAGTTTATGGACCCGATACAGTTTCCATTTCCACCACACAACGATGGTTTCAACGTTTTCGTTCTGGTGCAGAGGTGATCGAAGATACGCCACGGTCCGGAAGGCCTGTCGTCGAAAATTGCGATAAAATCGCTGAATTGATCGAAAGAGACCGGCATAGTAGCAGCCGTAGCATCGGCCAAGAGCTGGGCATGAGTCATCAAACCGTTATAAACCATTTGAAGAAGCTTGGATTCAAAAAGAAGCTCGATGTATGGGTGCCACACGACTTGACGCAAAAAAACATTTTTGCCCGTATGGATGCATGCGAATCGCTTCTGAATCGCAACAAAATCGACCCGTTTTTGAAGCGGATGGTGACTGGCAATGAAAAGTGGGTCACTTACGACAACGTGAAGCGCAAACGGTCGTGGTCGAAAAGCGGTGAAGCTGCCCAGACGGTGGCCAAGCCTGGATTGACGGGCAGGAAGGTTCTTCTGTGTGTTTGGTGGGATTGGCAGGGAATCATCCACTATGAACTGCTCCCCTATGGTCAAACGCTCAATTCGGACCTGTACTGCCAACAACTGGGCCGCTTGAATGCAGCACTCATGCAGAAGAGGCCATCTTTGATCAACAGAGGCCGAATTGTCTTCCATCAGGACAACGCCAGGCCACACACATCTTTGGTGACGCGCCAGAAGCTCCGGGAGGTTCTTTTGCATCAACCGTATAGTAGGGATCTCGCACCAAGTGATTACCACCTATTTCTGTCCATGGCGAACGAGCTTGGTAGTCGGAAGTTGTCCGCAAGAGAGTCCTGTGAAAATGGGCTCTCCGAGTTTTTTGACAATAGGGAAGCGAGCTTCTATAAGAGGGGCATTATGAAGTTGGCATCTCGTTGGGAACTCGTCATCGAACAAAACGGCGCATATTTGACTTAAATCGCATTATTATAACCAATTTTATGAACAATTGAAAATTCGATAAAAAATACCGCAAGACTTTTTTGACAACCTTATATATCTATCGCATAGTTAGATTTCTAAAGAGGCCATTTGGCTCGCATACGGACTTATCGGAAACAAAATATTGCCCAAACATATCTCTTAACCGAGCCAGCTATTACTGAATTCAGACAAACATTACAATTACATTACTATATCTAGTCTATCCAACTATGCAAAGGAAGGGAATTCTAGAATCCGAAATGTTCTACTTAAGGTGTGTACTCAAGCGAGATAGTCTTTGTGTCCCTTTGGTATCCTCAAGAATAATGGTAAGTTTGTTTTTGAAGTTCTGGTTAAGTTTCCTATTACTCGTTCACGAAGAGCTAGCCCTAATGAGCGCGCTCCTATGACTGTGGTTAGCGGATAGCTAGTCCAGCCTTTTTCAAAACTTGTGTGCGCAGCAGTACCACCCAAAAAAATCTACAAATTACCAGGGTTTATCACTTTATTTCTATTTCATTTCTACCCCAAACTGTACTTGTCTGTCCGTTTTTACGGCAGGTTGTGCTAATTTTACCCGCATGCCCGTTTGTACAGCAGCTCCTTATTAAACTAGCGAATTTCCAAAACGGCGGGTAGGTGCGTACGCTATACCCGACTGTCACTTCGCGATTCGTTCGTTTCTTTGCCTTGTGTTTCTTTTTTATTTATTCTTTTATAAAGAATAAATTTGTTTCATGGTCAAAATATTATTTTTAAATTGTTCCAACTTTTTTCTCGTGCTGCCAACGCTTTGAAAATTACTACTAAAATTCTATTAAGAAAATGCAGTTTTCCGTAAATTCGAAAAAAGGCTGACGGATCGATATAGCTTCATCTACTTTTCTTTTTCTTCTACTCCATAATCGCCTGACACAGGTCCGCATCTTCACCTTGTCACAATTATTCACAAAATATTACAAAAAAAAAAGACATGATAATTGTTAGTTTTGGTGTGCTTTTGCGGTCACTGTAAAAAAATCAAATTTTTATGTTTCCTCATGGAGTATTTTTGGAAAGATATTTTTAGATACTAAAATTCCACAGCACGTCCAATAATATTTGAGTTTGAGTCCCTTCAGACGTTAACTACACTTTAAATTTGTAAAAAAGTGGCTCTCCAAAATTTGCAAATTAATTGAGGAGCACAAAACAAAGAAACAACAGGGGCAGCTGCAGTTTAATTGGAGGCTCCGGTTTAAATGTTCATTTATCTGAAACTTTTTACCACTAAATTCTTAACCCATTAAGCGTTGTTTAAATTTAGCAGAATATAACAATTATGACCAATTTGGAAGGAAGCTGTAAAAACCTCTTAACTGCTTAAATATTCCTTAAATGTACCATAAAAATGTTGAAGAAAATTTCATTTTTTAGTGCCCTAATTACGCTACGCAACTGTCTATAAAATTTTTATTTGAAATAAACTCTACAAGCAATGAATATTAAAATTTTTACAGGTATATAAAAAAGATTAGTTACATAAACAACATCGTAGCGGTCCATTTACTGCAGAAAAAGGAGATTGTAGTGCAGCCAAGTAATTGGGAACTCAGCAACTTTGATTCTACGCAAGAATAGGTTGTGAAAAACTTAAAAACATTAAATTATACGATACCAAAAATGGTAAAAAGGTAAATATATATATTGTATATCTTCTGAAAGCTTGGCTCCCAATGTTTCGTTTTTGTGTACTATAACACCAAATAATAGAAAAAGTTTGTCTAATAGCTGTCGCTCCTCGGCAGGCAACGGCAAACCTCCGAATGTATTTCTGCCACGACAAAGCTTCTCATAAAAACCTCATAATCGATCAATTCTAGCGGCATTATAATGTTTTGCGAAAAAGATGACACAAGTTTTTGATTCTTTATATTTGCAACAAAAAAATTTTAATCGAAATCCTTTGGTATATGAAGGCAGGGGCTAAAGACAACTAGAATAGCTTTTTGCAACGAAAACGAGACCTGAAAATTTGTGGGTGGCCCTTTCAGGAGTTTCCATTTATATAAAAAGTTGTAGCAATTTAGTAAAACATTAAATATTAAAAACTAACTAATTGTCTTGCCTCTGCAGAACCCATTACTTGCACAGAAAGCGATTGGCTCACTCGACACACATCAAATGACATGCAAATTCTGTATGCAACTTGAATTCTTCGCTTCACTGCTGTAAATCTTTCACTTTGCCATAACTTTTGCCATTTGTGTCTCGCTTCATTTCAGTTTCAATTGACTGACTGTCATTGGTCTTTGCTTGGCACAAACGAATAAGCTGCTTACCACCAGACAGTCATTCAGCGCGCCAGCAGCCATCAGTAGGTAAAATTCATTTGGTATTTCATTCTTGGCATCAGCCTTCGTTACTCTTTAGAAGCATTTCCTTTTTCAACGTCCCAACATGCAAATGAGCAGGGGCACCATTTCAAGTTCAAGTTCAGTATGCGCCCATCTACATACGTATGTGTATGCGTGGTTGCATGATACAGCAGCTGGTGCAGATGCAGATGCTGCTCGTCGACTCGCTGCACCCAAAGGTAATATGCCATAAAAATGCATTTAAACTTAAATGACATATGAAAATTATGTTCCTTCTTTGTGGCTAAAAGCCAAACGTATTTCGCTTCTCGCACGCTCACCTCTCCACGCCTCACTGTGCCTCAGTTGAGAGAGACGTGGCTTACAAATAGCTTCTACAGCCTGATGCATAGTTACACATCCGCTGTTTGCACTTCATTTCATTTAATTTTACTCGATAGCAGATAAATAGGCATGTCACCTCTACTTCACTTATTTCTGCGAAAGCTATTTATGCTGACTTTTAGAACAGTCGCAAGCGAAAAGGGTTTTGTCCAGAGAGTATTATTCACCTAATATTATTTAAGGATGTTTTTTACTGAGGTTTCAACTCACAAGCTGTCGGTAAATAACTACTCTTCTTTAAAAAGGTAAAAAAAAGGTAAAAGGTAGATGAAAAAAGGTAAAAAAAAACAATATTTTAATAACGTTGGGATTTGTTCAGTGTTGTTCAGCTATTTTATCAAAAAGTAGCCTAAAGTAGGCCTAAGAAATTTCACTTCAAAAATTTTGAATAAAAAAAAATAAGATATTACACCGCGTTACACACATTCTGTCCTATGAACCAAATATACTTTTTCGGAAAGGGGATAAAAAATAAAAACACACGTATATTATATCGGCGATTTTCATGTACACGTCACAATTTTTTTTTTTTTTGTATTTTATAACTTTAAACGAGCAATTCTTGTATGCATATCTGTATAGCCACACGATCTCAGGATTAGCTTAACGGGTTTGAATAAAATTGGGTACACAGATAGTGTATCACATTTCTAGATATTTCACCTAGGTGTTCGAAATTAAAAAAAAAATTGCATGAGATATGCCGATGCGGGTATCAAAAGAAAGGTATTTCACTCCACATCACAATAGAGATATAACACCCCCAATTTTTTTTATTAATTTTATTATATTAAAATTAAAAATTGTTACATTAAAAATTTTAATGCTTTTAAAGAAACTTAGGCCTTTTATTTTTGCGTTTGTAAGCATTTGTGTCAGGATCGCGACAAATAGACCAACAGTATTCACCAAGCATATGCGTAATGTCTTGTCCTTTAAAGCGCTTTTCAATAGTCGCAATGTCCTGATGGAACCTTTCGCCATGTTAATCGCACCAAGCTCCTAAATCACCAGGGAAACAATCTAAATGATTGTGAAGGAAATGGATCTTTAGCGACATTAATATGCCCATTTCGCTGTGCCTTTCCATGCACGTTGTTCGATAGCATTCAATTTTGATGAAAACTCATAACTTGCAACTACTTTTTTTATCTGCGGACCACCGAAAACACCTTAAATTATACACATCATTAAAAAATAAAGTTACTAAAAGCCTTCGTAAAATAAAATACCTGCATGAATCTTTGCGCCGCTCAGTTTCGGAAAAATATTGCGCAAACTTGCAATCGCCTCGCCCTCACGATCCAGTTTTTTAACAAAATTTGATACGACACCGAGCTTAATGTGTAGTGATGGCAAAATGATTTGAGATGGCTGCACTAATGTTAGATTTTCTATACTTTCTACGCCTACTTTGTAGCATGTTCGCGGCTTCCACTTAAATGCAGTGTAATGCTGATCTCTTTTGCGACCTTCCCATGTACACAAAAAGCACTGGTGGGTTGGAAATCCACGCTTAACACCCATGAGTAATCCGACCACTTTTAGATCGCAGCATATTTTCCAATTATGCTCTTGGTAGTTTATCAGCTGTAATATTAATTCCATGCCTTCGTATGTTTCTTTGAGGTTGGGGGCATATGCGATCGGGACAGCTGGATGTTTGTTACCGATATGAAGCAGCACTACTTTAAGGCTGTTGATCGATGAAAAGTCGCCACTCCTCTGAAATATGAGGGTAACCAATTTTTTCAAACATCGAATCAATATCACAACAATAAGCCAGGTTTTTTCCCGATCTTCGTGCAATTTAAAAAATTCGTCATATGGAATACTGCTACGTCGATCACGAGCGGCTGTTATTTTAAAATCAGCCGCCACTATATTCCATTGCTTAAAGCGGGATGCAAAGAGTTCGGATGTTCTCTTTGACAAATTTCCTTCTCGCACAAGGTCATTGAAGTCGGCTTGCGTTACTAAATGCGGCACTGCAGTCCCAAGTTCACTGGGTGTTGGTACAAATTCCGATACTTCTGGTTCCCCGCATCTCGCATTCGATGCAAGAAATGTTGATAGCATTGTTGGTACTACTGTTGGTTCTCCATCCCTTAATTCGGGAACATCATCAAAAATCTCCATTGAAGCCGCTATACGTTCTTCTGGTGAGTACAGAACCGCTGGAATAACCGATTCTACATTAGCGTAGCGAATTTTGTTGCGGCGTGTACTAAAGGGTACCAATTAGTTTGAGTAAAAGTTACGCAAAAGTAGCACAGTTCACTGCAGTGCTCCGTACGTGGTAGCCAAATTGTTGGTATAGAGTACTTTATTGTTGACCTTCCATCAGTAAATTTGCATAAATTTCTATAGCAATAGCCGCACACGACTTCCAGAGTATACCACAAGTAAGGAACATAAGGAGTCTTGAATATTTTCTGAAACGAATTAACCACTGTTTTCGTAATATTTTTAAAATTTTTACTTGGTGCGAATAAGCCACAAACGTAACAAAAGTTATTTCGAGTCGGGCACTGCATTTTTCGTAAGATGAAATATACAGAAAGACGTGCAGACGCGCAACAGAACTTAAAACAATTGTCAAAGTATACGTCTCCTAGTAGCGCAACTGTCAGATGATCGGAACTTCCGGAACTGTAACAAACAGACAAACGGCACAGAGTGTGTCGTATGAAACAATAAATTAAAAGTTAATAAGTTGTTTAAAAATTTGGAGTCCCTTCAAGAAAATTTAGAAAAAAAATTTTTTTTTAGAAAAAAAAATTCAAGAAAATCTGAGAATTCATAAATTTTTTTTTTTTTAATTTTACATAATAAAAACATTTCAACGAGTCTGCCTGCAGAAATTCAGCGCGATTGGATCACGGAAAAAGGGTTAAAAATTGATCCAAAGTTTTTCACACAGGCGGACTACGAGCTCTATATTTTATACATAAAAAAAAATTCTGACGTGTACATGAAAATCGCCGATACACGTGTATTTTTATTTTTTCTCCCCTTTCCGAAAAAGTATATTTGGTTCATAGGACAGAAAAAAAGTTCGTTTTTGTAACGCAGTGTTATAATTAAATTTCTTTTATTGTTTAAACATTTCAAGACTTATTCAATGTTGAACTTTAGGCGTATTTTTTTTTTTAAATGATATCTTTTTTTTAACATTTCTACAATTTTTTTAACTACTTTCAAATTACTAATTTTTAAAAATTTCTTTCAGCTACTTTTCCCATACTAAAGCCTAGAAATGAAGTAATTTTTAGAAAAATTGGCTTCAATGGACATAACGTGGAATCGCCCTATGTTAAAATTTCACAGAATTTAATAAGGCCACATCCATACGCGGGTTTCGGCGATTAAATTAAAAATATTCCGAAATTCCGGTATCAACAGTTACCCCACCGTTATTGCAATTCCATGGCCGTCGTTGTATGTGTAAAATATATGTAATATCACAAAACAATAATAGAAATGGCTTCAAAATGAGCGGAAATCATTAATTCGTAATCAGAAATCGTTGATTATCGATTATCTTCCATAAATAATTTATAGCGCGATAAGTTTACTTGCTTATATTCTCTATTCTACCCTCTTCTACCCGCTCAAATGTATTACCTAAAATTTCACTATCCTAGCGTACACTAACATAGTTATTTTTCGTTAAGTGACAATGGGTCAGAAACAGCCTAGATGCGGTCATCAATGCAACCCAGAGCACATAAATTCATGTACACGCACACATAGCCGTACATGCATATGAATCACAAGAATTCGCCAACTTGTGGCTGGTTTTGCCCACTTCAGCCTGCTCTGCGAGTTTAGCGGCTTGGTCACACTTCTTATGTTCTTTCTTAAACACCATTTTGTTGCGGTGCATTGAATTTATTTCGCATCATTTGCCACAAAACCCCATCATCATTAAGCATAATCGCAAAAATAAAATGAAATGAAAAACGAAAATGTCAGTAAAGCAGTTCAAACAGCAGACGGCGAGCCAAGAACTCCATCAAGAATAGCAAACCAAAAATGCAAACATGAGTCCTTACAAATATAAAATTAACAAGCAAAAAAATACAACAAGGATACCCAACAGGAATCAGCAAAAGTGATTTTTTCTTTCAGCCACATATACAGCAATTGTAATGCATTGTGTTGTTGACTTTTTATGCTTTCCGGCAATTTTTTTCAGTTTGCTCGTCGATGAAAGGAGTCTCCGCTGCGACATACACAACGATTTTGAAGCGCGCGAACATCAGAAATTCCCCACAGGCGATACCCGCAGGTGATCGCCTCGTATGGGTATGTTCTTTTGCTTGAGGGCATACATGGGACCAGCCAGCAGGCAAGGAGGTGAGCGGTCGAGTGGGGGCACTCAGGCAGAAACATTCAGCATTTACATTTAAAAATGTCCGGCAAAAACCACAGACTCAATGCGACATGGCGTCGCGAGAAGCGCACAGTGGGTGAAGTCGCAATTGGTTCGAGGTGTTTACAAATTACAATTAGAAGCGTTAATATCACAGCTACTAGAAGAAAACTTTTTTGACGTTCCCACGGTCGTCGGTTATATTCGGCCAAGGACTGGCACTCTAGCAGCAGGCCCCATGGATTTACGCATTGTAGCACCACAACACCAACAACATAACAGCTAACAAAAGAAACTTTTCTCAATCAATCCTAATAAAGGAATGACCCTACGAAGAACGGCCGCAGAAGCTGATAAATGTTTGCTAAACCCGATGCTTCAAGGCTTTCATAAAGTTACGTCGACTATATTCATTCCAAATGCAGGCTAGCATCTCTTAACTCAGTGCCTCCATATTTTAGTTTTCTTTAAATTTTACAATCTGGCTACTAGTTTTAGCCTGAAGGATTTTCTTTCTAGCACCTCATCATTCAATGGGAGATCGCATAATATCCGTGCCATCATACAACTCGTCGTCTACTCTCGGTGCGCCAATCTTTGTCTGCTCACCCCACTGTACAAGTATCTGCCAGTTTTACTGCCTTATTCCATCTTAGTGCACGCAAAAGGTTTTTATTGTTCCAACAAAATTGCTTCTTGTTGTTTGTGTGCTTTTGCGGTTTGCTGTTTTTCATTCATTTTTCTTCCACGCATGTATGTAAAGTTCAAATGTGGCGGTGACCAGTTAACCTTGAAAATTACTTACAACAGCATCAGCAACAACAACACAAGCACACTACGCGCTTTATAGCTACAACGTGAAAGTCTCAACTGCGAATGCATTTGGTAGGGACACTGCTGATGTGACTACGGCGGAGCGCACTGCACCGTCGAGGGACCCAAAAAGGTCTCAGCCCCGTGCATGTGCTGCATTTTGCCCTTCGCCACGCGTGCAAACCACAATTGCCAAACGGCGAAAGGGCGACCAAACAACTGACTCGGACACAGCTCACAACACACAGCCTCAATCTCCAACTGCATGCCGCCGCCTGTGAATCAGCAAAGGAAAGCAAAGCTCAAGTGCATTTGCCGGCTGTCCCTCAACATGTCTGCGCAACCTATGCCGCTCCATCGCAATCCTTCATCTCAAGCCATACATACCTATGCATTTGTGTGCTTTGAGACCACTTGTCTATGCTAAGTAATGCGTTTATGCGCAGATGAATGACACTTCATCTGTCTAGCCATGAGCCTTCACTTCTATCTATCCAACAATCCAACCACTCAGCTTACGAGCATCTGTATGTCAGCTATGCATTTAGTGTCCGCGTCCAACTCTGCCTTTGCGACTTTACTGTTTGTACTTTTGCTATTCGAGTATCCGCTTGTATCTTCTCTTTTGCCGCACAACATCTGCGAAATGGCAGAATAATTAAAATTGCGCGTAAAAGCAACTGAAAACACGTATCATAAACAAATTTTACTTTAAACGGAAAACCACTTTACGATGTCGTTGCTGCAATTGGCGAAGTGATATTCTGGGTGTTGTCTGGATATTTCGTTGCAAGATCGTGTGCATAGCTTTGCAGCGTCAACGCACTTTATACTTTTAACTCGCGCACACGAATCCAAAAGTATTTCAGTTAAGAATCAGATCATATAAAAATATATTCTTAAAGGAATACACTTTCAAGATGCAATTGAAGTTCGAATTTCTTGTTTGGGCGATGTACAAAGGTGACTTATTTGTAGGAAATTGTGCCAAATTTCGGCTAATTTATTTAGACCAATAAAAGTATACCGGCTTTCAATAACCATTCCAGTTTCTATACCAACGCTTGGAAATCCAGTTTAAAGAATTAAGGGGTTGATAGAAGTTTTCGAGGTAGAACCAAAAATTCATCTTAATAGTTTGCAGATCTTATTAAACTGTTGGTTGTTTGGTGTTGATATCTGCCATTTATATTATATATCCAAAGTCAAAGTGTGTATGACTGACTTTCGGGATTGATTTCGATTGAGATCGTTAAGACCTTCCTAGAGGGCGAGAAAGAGTAAGGTAACAAGTTATGGAATCCTTTAGTTTGCCCGTTTATAAGTAGAGGGACTGATGATTTTCCTATTTTGCACTATTTCATCAGCATCAGCACTCCAGAAGACAATTGCCAAAATCGTTGACTATTCAATTTATTCTCAGGACACTACCGATTAGAGACCTCCTACCCGGGCATAGGCATTCCCTGACAGTTGTTAAAGGAAAGTCCTTTGGACACCTCGCCATTCAATTTACTCGTAGCTGTGTTTACCGGTCACTCGATGATCGGCACATACGCGGAAAAGCCAGGGTTACCATTAAACGGCACTGTCATTTAGTGATGAGGCCCGCTACTTAGGTCTAATACTAGACCGAAAACTAACTTGGAAGGCAAATGTCGAAGATAGAGTAAAAAAGGCGACAATAGCACTATACTCTTGCAAACAGCTGATAGGACTAAGTTGGGGTCTCTCCCCATCTATCGTATACTGGCTTTACACGGCAATTGTCAGACCAATCTTAACATACGGCATATTAGTATGGCGGCCAGCTCTAGATAAATTGTACATTAACCATTAGAACCATGGCACACGTACAAAGAATGGCCAGTCTTTGCATCTGCGGGGCCCTCAGAACCACACCCACAGATGCACTAAATATTATGCTTACTCAGAACGAACTAAAGAGGACACTCCTCAATTTTAGAACAATTCCCCTGCATTCCCAGCACAACGGACTTCTGTAGGACCAAGGACATCAATTTCGATAAATCCTTTGTCACAGTATTTCCTTACAAAGAGGAATGGGATAACGGGCTTATTGTTAAGAGAAATGACTTAAACATCTACACAGATGGCTCAAAACTGGACAACAAAGTAGGTGGAGGGGTCTACTCCGACAAACTCGGAGTATGCAAATCATTTCGCTTACCTGATAATTGCAGTGTATTTCAGGCGGAAGTCACTGCCATAAAAGAGGGACTTAAAGAAATAAAAACGAGAGTATTATCCACAAATAAAGTCTTCATTTACTCGGACAGTCAAGCTGCAATAAAAGCGCTTGAATCAAAAACGCACTCGTCAAAAACAGTTCTAGAATGTTTTAAACTACTAGATGACGTATCTAAGTGCTACAAGGTGCACCTTATCTGGGTACCAGGCCACAGGAACATTGCAGGAAACTGTAAGGCGGATGAACTTGCAAGAGCCGGTACAACGCTCGATCTCCAACCGGATAAGGCGCTGATACCCATGCCCATAGCCACTTGTAAATTACTTATAGACAGGGAAACCATCAAAAAGGTAAATATAAGCTGGCAAAACCTCACAACATGTGAACTAAGCAGACAGATATGGCCGAACTGGAACAGCGGTCGATCGAAGATCTTGCTAAGATTCAACAGAGAATCTATAAGAAAAATGATATGTGTATTAACTGGTCATTGTTTAATAGGCAGCCACGCTAGAAGGTTAGGACTCCCGTACTTCGATTTCTGTAGAAGCTGTCTTAATACAGAAGAAGAGGAAACAGTCAGACACCTTTTATGTGAGTGTGAAAGCCTAGCTATGAGAAGGCTGCGCACTCTCGATACAGCATTTCTAACCGATGTAGCGGACATAGCCCATCTAAAACTAACAAAGCTCTACTCGTTTATTAAAGCTACCGGATGGTTTGAAACGGAACACGTAGAGTAAGGATAAGCTCCAGTGGTATCACAATGGACCTGCGGAAGGTCTAAGTGTGTCTTATGACAACCACCCTACCTACCTACCTACCATTTAACCTCCATTGCAGAAGCTGTAGGGACCTGTCAGAGAAAAAGTCTGTTGAGCACTTTCTCTGTAAATGTCCGGATTTGGCCACTAGACGACTAAGGCCACTGAGAGCTCCTTTCTTCGACAGTTTGGGGCAGTGCGCAACCTAAATCCAATCAATTTCCCTCATTATATCAACAGCTCTGGCTGGCTGTAGATATCTACCTGTTGGAGGTCTCATAATGCTATTAAAACGGCGTTTTAGTGCTACTTGAGGAGTTATAGACTTATATTCAAAATTATAGTATAAGTAAACTAAGTTTACTAAGTAATGTACCTAATCGTTCGTGTGACAGTGACTCGATTTAGCTTATCGTTTTACTTGGACACATTTTTTATCCACAATGCCATGCATATGCGGTCAAAAGGTTGACCGTGGGGCAGCTACAATAAATAAAAAAATTCAGTGTGTTAAGTGCAGCGAATTTTATCATCTTACTTGCGAAAATTTATTGCTGAAAATAAATAAGCAGTATTGCTGTAAACAATGCACAAAAGCGCGCCGTAATTCGGTCTTACTGTCCCCTCGCTCAGTTTCTCCGTCAATAGTGCATCTATAATGAAAATATATCTGAGACCGCCAATGTCCCATCACTTCCAGCTACTTCGGTTACCGTGAAACCGAATTCATCAGCAGAGTGCAGAAAGCAAGAAATCAACCTGAAAGCAGTTTTTGATGAAATTAAATCTCTTAGAGATGCGATGTCATATTCATCGATTTTTCGAAAGCGTTCGATAGAGTCAGCCATAGTATACTACCTTAAAAGCTGGCTTCAATTGGCCTTCATCCTAGCTTACTCAAGTGGCTTGCATCTTATCTAACAGATAGAACTCAATTCGTTCGTACAAATAACATAAAATCTGATGAAATCCAAGTTACTTCAGGTGTACCTCAAGGTAACCATCTTTGGCCACTATTGTTCTTAATGATTGTTAATGACATTCCAGACGTTTTCGAGACATCACGTTGTCTGATGTATGCCAATGACCTGAAAATTTACAGTCGGATAGAGGACGTAACTGACTGCATAAGTCTTCAAGAAGACTTAACAAGATTGGAAGCTTGGTGGGATGATAACTCCTTACCTCTTAATGCTGGCAAACGCCAACACATGTCATTCAGTAGACGCAAAGATACGATTGATTTCGATCCCAAGTTGGGCACTACCACCCTAAAAAAAAAGACTTGGGGATCATATTTACATCGAAAATGTCGTTTTCTAAACATATAGACTTTATGATTGCCAAGTCTAGATCTATGCTTGGCTTTGTAATTAGGAATTCAAGGGAGTTGCAGGATATTTATACGCTGAGGAATTTATATTTTTCTCTTGTGAGATCAAACCTCGAACATTGCAGCACTATTTGGAATCCGTTTTATATGGGTTCATCTTTAAGAATTGAGAAAGTTCAACAACGTTTTACTAGATTTGCTATTCATTCACTTCGTTGACCTTGCAGTTTACCTGCATATAAAAGTAGATGTCTTTTGTTGGCTTTTCCAACTTTAGAAATGCGCGGAAACATTTTATCGGTAATGTTTATAAGGGACATAGTTACGAACTATATCAAATATCACTTCTTGCTGGAGCTAATACTTTTTAATTGTCCCACTCGTAACCTTACACTCAGCAGTATGTTCCATTTACCTTATCACAAGACCGATTTTAGTTGAAATGAACCGCTTGCACGTTGCAGTCTAACCAATTATGCAAAAATTTAGATATATTATCTAACTCACGAGAGACTTTCAAATCAAAACTTAATCTGGAGATATACTTTTTGAATTGAGACTAATGTATCTCACAGTATTGTTTACCATATATTATATTTAAGCTTTAGTATTAGTAATCTATTTGAGTTGTACTTTAATTGATGAAAGAATGAATAAATAAAATAAATGAAGTTTGAGTATCGACATTGTATGTAGCACTGAATTGCTTCCAAAAACTCCTTTCTCTGAAACTCTCTAAGGATCCCCCATATAAAAAATCAGTTGACGGGCCTTATATATAAGTATAGTAAATACCCCGTTTTTGGTAATGGTATCAAAAATCAAATACCTTGAAGTTCTAGTCAAGTCTCGAATTGCAAAAATATCTGCCATTCAGAGTCGGTTTAAAACTGTAGGTCTCTCCATTTGTTGAACAACATCGAGACGAAGGCCACAAATAGGACGAGGTGTTCGGCCAAACAACTATTTATTTATTAATCATTCGAGCGCTGAAATATAATTATTCCGTTTGATAAAAATTGCCACGGTTTTTGAGGAATACCTTTCGTCTCTTCGTTCTCATCTATGGGAGCGTGAACGAGCAGCTTTCTTTTGGGGCCATTTTGTCCAACGATTTCCACGGAGGAAGCTTTGACTTTTTTATTCACCACATTACGATCTTTGTTATAGAATGAATTATATACTTAAAAACATAATAATTTAAATTTAAAAAAAATTAATCAAAACCTGCCAATATATGCCTTTATAATAATTTGGGAGTGCATTTTCGTCTGTTAGCATCAATCGTAATTTTTTTCTGCTTTTTCTGAATTCATAAACAGTTGCGGTTGATATGAACCTAATTCCCTTAACTTGTTCAACTAATTGTGGTAAATATTTTTTAATTCAAGGAAGTCACAAAAATCCTCATAGCAACTCTGATTCTAGCAATAGTAAAAAATCCAGATACAATTATTTTTTTTTATTTTTAATGCACTTTCAATTTGCGTGCGAATTAAATTTTGAATAAAATGCAGAAAGTTAAGTTAGTTTCTAGTACGAAAGTAACTTCATTAATTTTCTGTAAATCCTCTGTTGTTTTCTCATCTCATGAAAATGTCTCATCAAGGCTTTCATTTCCAGCTGGTGTGAACATGCTGTATTTAACACAACAACAACACGTATTTTTGCATTGAGAAGCAAAAAACCACAAAGCAAAGCAGAGCAGAGCAGATAATTTACAGCTAACAATGCAAACTAATAATTTGTGCATTATTTTTATGGGCATTTTTAATAAAGCTGCGAGCAAATAAAACAGAGGTGGGACAGCCAATGGTGGAGCGACTAATTGAAAAAAGTTGAGAGAAAATTGAGCGGGCAGCGAAGAAGGCAATACAATTTGTGAATATGAGTGCGAGTGTGGCAAGTAGCGCAATTGAGTAGATGGATGAATGCGTTGCACGCGAGCTCAACTGAGCAACCGATAGCACCAGCAATAAAGCAAGAACAACCAAAGTGCAATAATAATGATGAAGAAGCATAATTGTGTGCAGTGGCGCATTTGTATGCTCAATACGGCTATGCGTTTCTGTGTGTGATCGTATGTTGCATGCAACAATCGACCGAAATGAATGAAGCGCGCTATTGAAGCGATTGTGGCGCGATGATGAGCATTACGTGGCGGTTTTAATTAATTGCAAGCTAATGTGCGATTAACACGCGATGCTGCAACAGCAGCAGCAACAACAATAACAATAACAAATACACTCATCATGCCGAGATTAGATGCTGCAGCAATGAAGGACAGAAATTCATGTGATTTCTCGTATATTGTTGTTGTTCGTCTAGCGAGGCAGGCGTTGAAAGAGTGAAACTTTGCAGCGGACGAGTTTCACTTTTATTGCAATGACAGTGTGCGAGTTAGGTATTTTATATGCTTCACAAACACAGGCACGCACACATACACACATGGGCACCATCACTTTCAGCACAAATCAGAAATAAATTTCACTCCATTAAATTGTAATTTAGCAATTCACCAGCGAGCGAAATTATATTTATATTCGCAAAAAAAAAATTGTTTCACAATAGCAAATCGCCAGCGCCCTAGCGCTGTCTTATGCACGCGGATAAATTGCCAGCAACAATAGCGCTAGCCACATCTTGGCATCCTCGGCTGTGGCTGCCTGTCGGCAAGAACGTGGCATGGCTCAAATTGATAAATACGCTGAAAAGTGACCGCCCAGAAATTTAACACCGTCAGTCGGTAGGCGGGCCGAAGTGCACAACCTGCGCATTCTTTTGTGCAATCTCATGCCTCTTCTGCCTTGTTAAGTCCCTACCTCTTCCACTGCTGCCCGCCGCGTCATTTGAGAACAATAAAACAAAATTCAATTGGTGCAATTTTTCAGCCACATTTCACAAATGTACCCCTGCCACTGCCATAGCGAAAGATAGAATGCTTTTTGTATGCCGTGTAGACAACATTGGATTCGCAGGCAACGCATCACACACACACACACACATGCACAGTCCTTGGTCTACCCGCCTTCCGGCAATGACGCTGCATTATTGCCAATTGTTAATTTCAAGGCTGTTGTGAATTTTTTGAAAAATCACCCGAATGCGACGTCGTAAGTACATCCCCAATGCCATTCGCCTGCTGCTCCCCCGAGCCGACTAGTCATATCCCTCGTCTCCATATTTTGCTGATCAAACTTCATGGCTTAGGCTGCCACACGTCCACCTCCACTTTGGTCGCTTGGGACTCCATTGTCTTCACTGACAGCAGACATTTCTTTTGCGACCAGAGCTGTCAAGTGCGTTTTAATACGTATTTGTCTCTACGAGTGCGCTTATGCAGGATGTGCTAGTGTGTGTATGAAAAAGTGTTGCTGTTGGTGTTGCTATCGTATGTTGGTTGCAATTCGTTCGTTTGCCCTCCGAAGTTGCTGACATTTATTAATTGAATTCGATTTATTCTGCGTGCCGCGAAGCTTCATCTCTGTGCATTTTTCCCGCCATAGTGCTGAGATTCCCATTTTTTGCGAATAGCTGGTGCTTAGCTAGCGTGCAACAGCGGGTGGCTGTGAAATTTTAGGTTCTAGCCACAAGTCGCAAATAAAAACCGAAAACAAAGGATCAAAATAAATTATGAATTATTGAAAGACCTTAGGGAAATGTATGTCTTTGGTTTCCCTTTTTAGATTTTCGAGAAATGGTAAAGCAAAGCGACACATTTCCGCTCTAATATAAAGACACACTGACTAAATGCAGGACAACAGCGAAACGTATTCTAGTTTTTACTACAGGTTCAGCATTTATTTAGAAATCAATACTTATTAGACTTATTAAAAAAATTCCATTTATATACAAGAAGAAGTTGGGAGTAGAAAGTTGAACGCCTCTGCAGCTCAACAAACTCGTATTTCCAATCGCCAATACTTGGCAAATATCAAAGTAAAACTTATGTATTTCAACAAGTCCATCAAATTAAAATTTTTAAATATGTACAGTACTGGAAATCAATAGAAGGTGGTCTCTGA
Source organism: Anastrepha obliqua (assembly GCF_027943255.1). NCBI lineage: Eukaryota > Metazoa > Arthropoda > Insecta > Diptera > Tephritidae > Anastrepha > Anastrepha obliqua. Next base: position 129,161,260 of record NC_072894.1, read on the forward strand.
CTACTAACTGCAGGGTCTCCAAAGCGCTTTGGCCAAAACTAAGGACCAAATGTCTGCTTGGATTCAACAGATCAACTACTAGCGTCTTCATGGGTGAAGAAGAGACGATCTCGCACATGCTATGTCATTGTTATGCTCTATTCAGAAGTAGGTTTACCATTTTAGGTCGACGATTTTTTACAGATTTTATGGGAAGTAATAACGACTGAGCTAAATGTGAATGTTGACACGCCGCCTTAGTAAAATTAAAGAATTAAGTAGCCAATCGTACACGTGGTACTCAACGCGTTAAACATTTACGAAACATTTTCTCTGTATTGATGAATTTTTTAAAAGCCAAATTTATTTTCGTACACCAAAAATGTGGCGACCCAAATTCAAAAGCAGTTCAAGTAAATCACAGACCTACAAAAGCTATAAATAATAAAAAGTAGACAGTTAGATATGCAGAAATTTGGTTAAATTGAAATAATATGCTAATAAAATCAAAACAGAAAATGGAAAACAAATTCAGCCGGCTTGCAACTTTGTTCCCGTTTCTACACCCGCCCAGCCAGAAGAAATAATTTTCCAAATTTGAAAACTTCTATCGCTACGGAAATTTTTGTTAACTCGACCGCAATAAATTTCAATTTGCTGCCAAATAATAAGCTACAACACCACTAGCGGCAGCAGTAGCACAACAACCACGAGGACAACAATAAATAGCCAACAATCGACGAACAACTGTGCAGCAGTTTTTTTCGTGAAGTAGCCATGCAGAGGAAATGGGGTGAGTAGCGACGCAGCAAATAAATATTTTCAGGTGTGAAAATCAACACGGAAATCGAACGAATTGCTGGCATTAGCAAACAACAACATTCAAATGCTTTGGCATGAAGGCAATGGTGCAGCAATGCCACTTTGCAATGTTGCAACAAGGCAGTTGTTAGCAACAGTTACGGTTGTTGTCTGAAGTTTATAGCTGGCGTTGTTGCCATTATTGGCAGCTTTTTTGCCATTGCTGCTGCATTTCTGGCTGATTGTACTTGTTTTCAGGGCTGCGGACTGCTGGCTGCTGGCTGCTGGTTACTATTGTTACAGTTGGTACTGCTGTTGTTGCCTTGGCCCTTGTTAGCCATTAATCATTTGACTGTTTGCACGGTCAGCGCAAAGAAGAAGTCACTTGACTTTTGGTTGTTCTTTTGCCTACAAAGTAAGTAAATTCGGTGGGTCTGGGTTGCTGGGTAGTCGAGCAGCTGGGCTGCAACGACCAGCAGCATACTCCCACCTTGGCCAATCAATTGGTTAGCCGTGCTGGCTATGTGACCACTGCCACCGCCACTGTGGCCAATTTAACAAGTACCTACTTACCCACACGACCGACTGGCGTCTTCTTGCGGCACGAAGCCATTGTGTCATTGACCAAAAAAGGCCGGCAGCCAGCGGCAGACGTCATCGACACCACCAGCATCAGTACCCGCACCATCACCGCCATTACCGCCACCACCATACAAACATCATCAGCGCTGTTGTCACCAACCGTTCCATGATTGCATTGACAACAACCAAAAAATTTCTTAGAGAAAAAATAGGAATCGCTAGCAAAATTCCAAATAAAGAGCTATGCCAGTGCCTATGGCTTGGAAGAAATCGGGGTACCGAATAGCTCAGCCGCACTTTATGCTCGCTTAATTGGCTACGTCGCACATACATCCGCACATGCAGCCACATACATAATAAAGTGTGCTTTATGGCAGCTGGGAAAAATGAAGGAAAAATGAAGGAAAACCCAACAGTGAAGCCCCATAGAAAAGTGCAGCACAGAAAGAACAGTGGAAGAAATTGAAATAAAATGGACTGCATGGCATCTAATTGGATTGACCTGAAGCCAGCTGCGACGGCGCAGCAACAAGTAACGGCAACAGCAGCAGCGCATGCAGCGAATGCAACTGACAATCTTAGACGGTAAAGGAAAAAAAAGATTTGCACACAGGCGAGAATCTGAGCGTGAATGCTGCAAGCGACTGCTCAACCACTGATGCTGCTCACTTGCAACTTCTGCACTCTGCTGTAGTGCAACTTTGTTGCTGTTATTCGCAATGTTCGCTTCGAATTTCAGTGGAATTGTTATTTTGATTTGGAGTTTGGTGTTTAATGTTGGTATTGGTGTCGATCTTGTTATAGTGTTGCTCAACGTGACGTACGATTTTGCGGAAGTTATTGACTTGCTTGCTAACAACCACACACATAAACAGGCTTAGCTATTCTTTTTCTGCTGTTTGACAGAAATAATAATGCACTGAGAGAAATTTGTTCATCTCTAAGAAGGCTCATTCAACTTTTAGCAATAAAGCTAAGTTCAGCTAATGCTCATTGGCTCGATGTACAGTGAATCATCCTCTTGAATTATTTGTCTATGTACAAATGTGCTCAACCTTTCCTTCTACTCTATTAATGGTTATTACCAGAAGAGTTGTGGTCAGGAAGACAAGCATAAGCTGTATCTTTTAAATTGATTCGTCTGCGGGAGAAACAAAAATCGATACCTAAGAGCGCTCCGCTTTTGATGAACTCTTCTACCCTCTTCCTTTACATTGTGGCTATCTAAGAGTCTTATTTTCCATTTGAATGGCTGAAAGAAAATGTAAAAGGGTTTTTAAAGTTTCCATGGATATCTAAATGGTGGTGCTACGTTAAATAAGGCGCCAATTTTCCATGTCTGAAATTATTTTTTGTGTAACTCGATGTATTTGTTGGAAGTTTAATGTTTTATTCGAAGCTTCTATTAAGGAAAAAAAATTAACTCAAAGAATTCTGTGAAAAAACAAATTTTTTTGTTTTGAAATAATTTTTTCTAAGTACAGTATAGTCGAAGTTGAATGAACCCCGGCTTAACTGAACTACTTGTTCGAGTGAACAACAAATTTCTTTCATTCAGTACATTTCGACTGAACATTCTTCTTTTTGAATAGTGTGATAACCGGCTGAGTGATTTTGGCTGAGTTTAACAGTGCGCGCCAGTCGTTTCTTTCTCGTGCTAACCGACGCCAGTCCTTCTCCACTTGATTTTTCCTACGTAGAGGAGATATTCCTCTTCTTCTGCTTCCACCAGCTGATACCGAATCGAATACTTTCAGAGCCGGAGCGTTTGTATCCATTCGGACGACATGACCCAGCCAACGAAGTCGCTGGACCGCTTTTCGCTTTTCTAGGTATGTCTATGTCGTCGTAAAGTTCATAGTTCCATCACCTACGATACTCGCAGTCAGCAATGTGAAGGTCCGAAAAATGTTCTCAGAGTCTTTCTCGCAAACACTCCAAGCGTTGCTTCATCGGATGTTGTCATCGTCCAAGCTTCTGCGCCATACGTTAGGACGGGCATGATGAGAGCCTTATAAAGTGTTAGTTTTGTTCGTCGTGAGAAGGCTTTACTACTCAATTGGGCCCTTAGTCCAAAGTAGCACTTGTAGGCAGTTGGATTTCATGTGGTTCTTGAAGACTGAAGACTGAAGACCTCTTGGTAATATACTACACTTCCGAAATTGTAGAGATGAATCTGTAAAAAGTGCCATAAAGCAAAAAAAGAAACAAATCAATACTTATTAAAAACTATTTTGGAAAAAAATAGTTTTAAATGAAAAAAATTGTTTAGGTTTGATATGATATTTTGAATAAAATATAAATATTTAATGAATAAATTAAGTTAAGACCCTTCAGGATCCAGATTTGAGTTTCACGAATAGTCTTGTTTGAGTGAATATGCCTTGCAAATAAATTTAATATAAACAAATGTAAAATTTCAATTTAATGACGTTCGTAGGCGGAACACAAAGCGGATGTCCCCGTTTCTTGGGAAATTCTATTTCCTGCACGTCACCACGACGTCAGTTACGAACGTTGCTACGTCATGGGAATGCTGAGGTACATCTTAAGCCATCTAGATCTACCTATCATCCGCTTGCCCGATTCCGACCCTGGAGAAAAGTTGTTTTTACTACCCCATCCAACATTTCAACGTTTCGAAATTATTAAATTGTTCTCAAATGTCTTCCGCTTACTTCGTATAATATACTCAAGCCTCAAATAAACCAATATTAGAGGAATTGATTGAAAATGTCAAAAATACTAGATTACTTTATATGGCTCGTCTCGCTCATCTTGAATAAGGTTTTCTAAACAGAAGTGTTATTTTGATATTCAAAGAAAAATGCTAATTTGTAATATAAATGATCGGATGTTTATTTCATTATAAAGAGGAAGGTATGCCGTTAATAGTGGAAAATAACATCAGGCAAATGACCACCACGACCACGTTTACAGGACAATAACCTTTTCATGAAATTTTCCATTACCGAATTGCAAAGTGGCTGCCCGATGTCCTCGATAGCCTCACGAATTCCATCTTTGAGGTCTTGAATCGACCCGTGGCTCCAAAGAAAAAAGTCACAAGGTGTTAGATCACAAGATCTCGGTGGCCAATTGTGATCACCTTTTCGAGAGATAACACGGTCCGGAAACTTTTCTTGTAAATGATCAATGGTTTCGTTGCTTGTGTGGCACGTAGCGCCGTCTTGTTGAAAACAAACGTTGTCCAGACCAATACCATCCAATTTCGGCCATAAAAAATCGTTAATCATCTCTCGATAGAGCAATTCAATCACAACTAACACCTGTTATTGGAAACCCTTTATATAAGTTCTGAAACTTTTTGCATGAACGAAATGATTCACCGCATTATTCTCTTTACAGATAGGACAACATCCGGTTAAGGCTCACAGCACTAAGCAGAGACGACGCTTTGGTAGTCTAAGAAGATTTTTCAAACATTTCCTCTGCACCAGAAGGGTTTTGCAGCTTTTCATCTCAACGTTTACGTCCAGCGCTCGTTGAGCTGAAATTGGGCTTGTCTGAAAGAAGAACAAACATTTCTGTAGAGGTATCAAATAATATAATATTTCTTCAGTATAAACTTCTAAAAACTGTTAGGTACATACGATATGTCATCAGCTGCATACATGATGGCAAAAAATACATATTTGAAAAAGTATTTCTTCGAGTGATCAATTTGTACCACTTCATTCAGGATTGCACCAGGCCAGCCCACATTGAAATGGTTATATCAGCGAATCGTATCGGTGGACGCTCATTGTCCCCGACCTCTACTTAAAAACGAAAAGCACTCATCACATGCCTACGCTATGAGCGTTGAGACGTCGATTCCTCAGCGAAACTGCTGCTGTGACATGAAAATTTCTCTATAAGTTCTTTTTTGTATGCTCACTTCATTTCGTCACGGCTGTTTTTGTTTTTATTGTTTGTGCAAATAAATTTTTTATGTGCTCTGCTTCTGGCGAAAAGACACAAAAACAATATGAAGCAGTAAAGCAGTAAAACAGTAAAACAGCGGGAACTTTGTCCATCACAAATTCGCATTTCTCACAAAAAACAAAAAACGCAGAAAACTTTAAATAGTAAAGCCATGCGGCACAGCGCTCTTGACGTATCGTAAGAGCCAGCGCGAATGTGAGCTCGTAAACTCAATGGAGGCAGCTGTCCACACGTTGACCGCGAGCATTCCATCAAGCGCAAGCTGCGTCCAGCTCAGTTCAATTCAATTCAGTCCAGTTGATTTGAGTTGCGTTGAATGCGCATGCGCACAAGCAAATTTGCGTTCTCGTTAGCGCGACGAAACGAGGTTCACGGTGTCCAAAGAATGCAGCCTACCCATAACCATCACCAACGACAGCAACGCGTAGGCGCACTGACAGAGGGTTGAAGGCCGCAGGACGGGCCTCGTCGCATTGATGAACTGAGACGAATTCAAAGCCAAAGATGCAAACGAAGGCAGCCGGTGGGTCAATCCGTTGATGGAATGGACGAATGACCGCGATGAGATTTATGATCACGTCAATAACCTTTGATCTGGCATGTAACTGCAACTTGCCATAAAACTATCAAATGAAGAAAACAAAAACAACAACACCAGCAATAGCACCATGTTGAGTAAGCATTCCTGAAAACCAACCATAGCAAATAACGATCAAATTGACAACATAAATAGGAACTGTTGCTCATGCGCGCAGCGACTGCCCAAGCGACATATCGCCCGCCAAAATCAATGGGAGTAGAAGTTGGTGAAAATCAATTCCACGAATAATTCACGTACGTTCAAATGCATTCTTACACATACACACACTCACCATTGATGTATCAATAGAATTCAGTTTTCCGGCACAAACAATTTTTGTGTATCTTCGATAATGAAGTGCTGGCCAAACACTACTAAATTAAGAAGAGTTGGAGTTATTATAACCAAAATAGTTTTATGTAAGCCGCTTTGAGGTGGTAAAGTTCGTTGCCAACAAATTTTCGCAAACAAGAAAGCAAAGCCATATTTCGTTGCCCAAATAAAAGTTCCTTCGAAGTATGCGGAATGTTATGACCGATCAGTGATTACCGCACAGATCGTTCTGCCCATCAAACCCTACAGCCACTATTTACCATTTCCAACCAACATTGGTCGTAAGTTAGCACTTGAGTTGTTATAAATTTCCGCGCCATTAAAATGGCTCATTCGCTTGATTGCAATCACTCTATTTCGTTTGCGGTTATTGAGTATATCAGCCAACCCCTCAGCCGTCATCGCTCTCTAATCACTCCTTAATCAGCGCTAATGCCAACTTGCACTGGCGATCGAGTGCTGTACGCTAAGTATTTCCGCAGTTGCATTTACATTTTTGCATCACATTGAAATTTTCACGCCTCATCAAATCACACCACAAATCGCGTTCGGCAGCAGGCGCATCCTGGCAATAGACACATCGCAGATTATTATAATGGCCATCAAGAGGTAACTACATACTGCTATCTCTGCGACTGCAGCTTCAACATGCAACACATTCGCTTGCGGCTAACGGCAGCAGGTTGGTTTGCGGTTGGTGTGGTGTGAGGCGCTGTCAGCGCATCAATTCCAGCTCATCAATTCAAAATGCGCCGCCTGCTCGCCGGCAGCCAATTCCTTTGCACCTTTATTGCTTTGTCCAACTTTAAGTGTAGTGGTTTTATGGAGATTTTCACAGCCCCAGTAGGTGTGATTGCACCGCCACTCAACCAACGCATTCACTGACTGACTGCCACTACCGGCTAACTCGCTGGCTGGCTGGTTGGCCAACTACTTGGCAGCTGGACAAGCGGCATGCCCACCGCTGACTACTACTGTGTGATGGTTATCCCTTTTTGGTGAATGATTTACAATGGTCGCGTAATTGACAGGTGAGAAAATTTATTGTAATTCACTGTTGAAACAAGCTTGCCACACTGCCACAGTTCAATGGCAAGTTGAAGTTGAAGTTGAAGTTCAAAGCCGCGCGCTGCAGAAGCGATAAGCGCGTTACGGACAGTTGTGTTGCAGCTGAAAAAGCTGCCCAAGCGATTCCCCGACGCCCGACAATCAACGAATTCGCGATATTGCAGGCGGCCACTAGCAGTCAAACGCAATCAGAAGTATTTTTTTTTTTTTAAATTCTCACTTTTTCATTACGATTTCGCTGCTCTAGCCGTTTCGGCAAGCTATGACTCTCTTTGCTAAGTGAAGCTGTCCATGAAGCGGCTGTGGTCGGAGTTTCTCAAGGCAGCAGTACACTGCTGCCTGCTGACTGGTGCTGGTGGTACCTTTGGCTTGTTCCCCGCGCGCATATTTTGCGGTTTATTTGAATTCCCGCTCTTTGTATCTTTTGTGGTTATGCTTCTCGTGTCACATTCCTCAGGCCTCCTCACCCCAATTCAATTTTCTATTTCCATTTCCATTTGCCAATTTCAATTTATTTAATTTGAATTTAAACTTACTCGTGACTTTCAAATTGACTGATTTGCATCTGCAACTGCCAAGCAATCAACATAGCCTCGGCTGACTGGGCGGTCAGCTGGGCAGACATTTGCACGTTTCGTAATCCGCATGCGTTGGCAATAGAAAGAAGTAAAGCGTTGAATTCGCGAAAGACTCTTGCCGTAGTAAAACATGGAGTTACTGATGATGTATGATATCGACCATAAGCGCTGGAGTATAGGCGGGAATTGGGTGTGCAGAGAACAGAACCGTGGATGCAACAAACAAAAAAGGAAGTAAAAAAGCTACCTAAATATAACTCGAGGTGATAAACACACTGCACATAGAAGGGTGCTTGGACCTTGGAAGGACAATGATTTTCCCCTCACGTCCTTTCTTATCTATCGACTCGAAAGTCTGAACTTATAAAAATAGCGAAAAACGCTCTACATTTACAATTTAGGTTTTACCGGAAGAACTTTGCTTGTGCAAGTGAATACACGTATTTAATCGGAGCTGCTGTGGATAATGTGACATTTTCATTGAGGTTTAAATTTAAATAACATGCTCGAAATACTGCTTTCGGAGTTGGGTAGCACAAAATTCCTCTTTGATTCCAGTTTAAAGACTCTTAAACAATGTATTGGCTTTCAGTTTGTAAAAATACTCAAATTTAATAGGAAAATCTTTGATAGCTTTCTTGAAGCCATCGAGACGTTAATATCCACACATAGGGAAAATATTTACTGCAGCAACAATTGACTATGAACTGGTTCAGGATTTTCTGATCCAAAGTCGTCTGAAGTGCATTTAAAAGTATCGAAGTCTCAAGTGCATGATTAGGCTGGAGTTTATTAATACACTTCCTGCTCTAAACATACCATTGGGCTTAATAGAAGCAGGCTGTATCGCAAACATTTCAATAGGAGGGTTATTGCACACTCGCAGGTCGGGCATCTTCTTAGGTAGGTGTGTAGATTTCCATATATATATATATATATATATTAGGCCGGGTCGATTTGTGGGGAGGCAAAACAATCGCCCATTGCTCTGTGAAAATCATATTCTAGGGATCAAAATAAAAAACTTTGCCGAAGGAACCATACCTCTAAAACGAATTCTGATGTCCCCCATTTTGGGTCGAACTTTTAGTGTCTTTTGTGGGGAAGCAAAACAATTGCCCATTGCTCTGTGAAAATCATATTCTAGGGATCAAAATAAGAAACTTTGCCGAAGGAACCATACCTCTAAAACGAATTCTGATGTCCCCCAATTTGGGTCGAGCTTTTTAGTTTCTTTTCTATAACTCACTTAAATTAATTTTTTCATTTACATACATATGTTCTGACTAAATAAATTTCTTAAGAGAAAAAATAGATATTATTATAAATAAACAAAAATAAAGAAAAAACATAGCCATTTAGCTGATTTTTTCATGTAAAGGCCAAAAATGGTGATATTTTGAAATGATTGTATGGGGAACCCCCCAGGGGAGTTCCAGGGGGTGTGCCACTGGCATGGGTGGATCGGCCGTCCAAAGTTAGTGGGGGTCGGTCATACATTTGGACTCGATTGGAGCACTCTAAATGGGTCAAAGTGGGATTTTTCGTTCGACCCAAATTGGGAGACATCAGAATTCGTTTTAGAGGTATGGTTCCTTCCGCAAAGTTTCTTATTTTGATCCCTAGAATACGATTTTCACAGAGCAATGAGCGATTTTTAATTCGACCCGCCCTAATATACATATATATATATATTTGGCGCGTACACCCTTTTTGGGTGTTTGGCCGAGGGTCTTGATGTCGTTCCACAAATGGAGGGACCTACAGTTTCAACCCGACTCCGTACGGCAGATATTTTTATGAGGAGCTTTTTCATGGCAGAAGTACACTCGGAGATGTTTTTCTTAATTTTGGTGTTTCACCGAGATTCGAACCTGCGTTCTCTCTGTGAAATCCGAATGGTAGTCACGCACCAATCCATTCGGCTACGGCGGCCGCCAATAAATGTAAAAGTTTTCTGGTAATAAGTCGTCTCGTTGTCGTAGGTGCCTTCAAAGGCCTATGGACCTATATAGATGAAGAGGGTATCCTCGAAGTGAGTTTCTCAGAGATATGCAAACAAAAAGTTTTTTTACCTGTTGGCTACTCATCAACAGATAGACCTAGAATTAGTGCAGACGACTATGCGCGAATATTAGTACCATCGGCCGCCGTACCGAAAGGGAAGTGCGTAGATTTGAATCTCTATGCATGAAACACCAGAATGTTAAAAAAAGTTTTTTCTAATGGCGTTCGCCCCTGGCCAGGCAACGGCAAGCCTCCGAATGTACACATTTTGGCATTGACTTCATCGACACTCCCGAGGTCTATTGACGTAGAAAGTAGGATTATTATCGTTACAGCTTGTAATTTTTTTCCTATCTCTTTCTCCTCCTCTTCTCCCTTTTCTTTCTGGTTGTATTCCAAAGAACTGTTTCTAGATCTCTGAGCATATTCCGCTGTGCCAAGACATCCACTTTTAACCACTCTAACACTCCAAAGCTTTCTTAATTTCCTCTATATCAGCATGAATGGACTACGCTGCATCCACAACACTAAATTATAATTTAGGGTTTACACCTGGTGTGTATGTTCGTGTGAATAGTATTGAACACTTGTTTCAATTCTCGCAAAAGTTCTCTGATTATTATGTTCCCATAAAATTTTTACATCATCTCGATCATAATAATCACAATTAGATTATCCACCAAAAGTTTCTTTTCCCCATTTCCTTCTATTCGCCTGCCACGGAGCTGCCGAGTATCCTGACAAGACAGTATGGGTGGATTCTTACGATGTGATCTGTTGCTGCTGCTGCTGCGGTAATCATTACACATTCTTAGTAAAGATTTTATAGTTTTTACTCGTGCTATTGACATGATTGCAACAATCACCTTCTTTTTGCTATTTGCTGCTGCCGTTATCATTATCGTTGTTGTTATTGCAGCAGCGAAAACCATTAAAGCAGTAATGTAGCCGGAAAGTAAAGAAAAGAAAAGCCATCGAAGTCCGCTGGTTTTTACTATCAGATGCAGTGAAGCGAGCAGCTATCGACAACACTAACAACAACAAGCCACACAGAGTCAACCATGGCAATAGCGCCAACAAGAATTGCCAGAGAGCCATAGCAGGCAGCAATCAGTGGAAAATCCATAATCGCACACAGTCACAGCAACAATAACAACTGTTGCCAAGATTTATTGAGTAGATAACCGCGAAATGTTGCAACCACTTACTCACTTCCACTGCCACTGCCATTGTTGCCTGCGCCCCAGCCGTAACACCAATAGCAACAACAACAGAAACCGCATCCAAAACCGCTTCTGCGCTTACTTCAGCCTCTTTGCTGTCGCTTTAACATCAACTTCAATTGAAGTTTTAGATTTAGATTCAGATTTAAACGCAGCTACGGCCGGGGCCAAGGCGTCGGTTGCAACAGTGTCTGCCTCTTAGTCTGGCTGCTTGCTTGCCAGCTCGCCTGAGCATTTATTAACCGCCCGTCTGCTAGTCTGCAAAATAGTCTAGCTTCTGCTGCCTGCCTGCTGCTGCTGTTTCTGTCTCAGCCTCTTCTCACCTATTGCATAGACTGCAACTGAATTGTTGAGAAGCTAAAACCCATGTGCAACGCAACTTAAGCGACTTTGAACTATATAAAAATAGTAACTTACTGCTGCTAATCTTTTGAAGAATGTTGTAAACACATATGCCACACTTTTGTTGTTACTGCCAGCCAACTTCTTTTGTAATGAGAAAAAGTATTCATTCAATCTCTGCGTCTAGTTGGATTCACTGCAATGTCCGCCTGCTGATCGGCTGGCCAAGATTACCCTTTTTTGTAGTGACTACGAGTATGTGAGGAGTGTGTAAGTGTATGTGAAGGGTCTTTAGAGGATTGCTGCTGGTCCGTACTGAGTTGCTACCGCAGCGATTAAAACAGTAGGGACTAAAGTGTTAAAATAAAGCATTGAGGTCTGTGTAAAAATGGGGCTAGGGAGTCCATGTTAAGAAAGGGTGGAGTTGCCGATATAATTGGTCGAATATCGTTAGCCGGATGTCTTAAAAAACCAAAATATAATATATCACATAGAAGACAACTCACAGAATATTAAGTAAACTTTCAATAAAAGTATACTCCCAACTTATTGAGGATATTTTTAAGCAAACTTTTTGTTGGCAACTCTTTCTGCAACCAAGTAGCTGCGGTGCTTCTATCTATCGCACACAAACAGCAGAAGCGTTCATGTGGTGGCATAGCTTGCCGCAGGGTGGGTGATGATAGCCAAGAATAAATTGGTAGGCTTCATCTGGATGATATGCATCAGCCCAGCTAACCCTTTTAGCTGCAACCAATAACGAATGGTGAATAGCAGCAAGGCTTGGCCGTTTTTTATTTATTTTTTGGGCATTGGATAAGATTCTTATCGAAACTTGTGTGTAGCAAAAAAGTCACTAGCAATTTATTTTCGCTTAAGCCAAATGGGTGCTCGGTGCAGGCGTTCACGTTGCTTAGAAATTTAATTAAGGGCGAATATTTAAATCCGTAATGGCAAACTTAGAGTAATTAACATGTACGTGGCTAAAAAAATCTTGAAAATCATGTCTGTTTTTATTAAAGGCTTATAATAAAGTCACGACGCATTCTAAAATAAAGTTTTCACTTTTCGCCTGCTAATGCAGCCTATAACAGCCCACAGTTTTCACATAAAATGCAATTTTCACTTTCTTTAATCAAGTATTTGCAGCTATTGAAAGGGAAAGTCAAAATTAGTCCAAGCCAGCTACAGTGAAGGCATAGAAAGCCTAAACGCTGTGGATTGTAAACAACAAAGCCAAGCAACGCGAACAAAATTTAGCAAACGTTACCGTCACGCCTGATGGGTAGCACGTCAAAACTCTAAGCCATAGTTAACTGTACTGCATGCAGCATTCAACTGCAAATATATCTTGCAACAGCAGGCCACAACGCTAAATTTTGCTGAAGGTCTATTATAAACGCAATAATTAGTGGTGGGCTTAGTAGGCTTTAGGACATGGAAATTAAGGTTTGCGGTTTAAAGCTCAAAACTAACAACAACACCAAAAACTATGCAAAATAACGACCAAACAATATTAGATTATAAGTGCAGCTTTTGGAGTGAACATTGAGCAGAGAGAATTGGGTTATAGTCCACTGACTCCAGAGTCGGGAGACTCCACCACACCGTGTTCTTGAATGTGACGCTAAAGCGCGAAGAAGGTTGAGACATCTCGGGCAGATACAGTCAGAAGAAAGACATATACGCCCAACCCAACCCACCTCTATCTGAAGTTTATTAAGGGAACTGGGCTTGGATGAGATGCTCTGTTGAGAAGAGGTATACCATGAATTCGAAGTGTAAGCCACAAATTTTATTCATGAAATTGGCCTAAGTGCCTAAGTGACTTCTGTCTAAGTGTTCGGATAAATTTAGCGATACCATACCGGATAGATACCAGCTGGTGGTAGCAGCGAAAGATCTCTTCTCCACAATAGGCTCAGTTGTGGATGCTCTTTATTAAATGCCTCAGCTTAGGATGAAAGCATACTGGAGCGGCGAGCCAAGCGAATGTGCGGAGTCTCGAATGCAAATGTGCACTTTTCAACGAGGCGCGTGCATAGTGAAATGCAAAGCGTAGATCTGCGAGCTCTCATTGAATCCAAGCTCGATACTTTGCTCTTTCTTTGCTGGCCTGCTAGTATGTTTTTAGCCTTAATCTCGCCTGAAACAGACATCTGGTAGAAATTTTGTCATATTTTCTTCGGAAGATTAATCAAGGGCTTTTAGTTGGTTGAAAATTTTCGATCTCCTCTTTGTGACCATCCTGTTAATATGCAAGTGACTGCAAAATGTTCGCTTAGCACTAATTAATGCAACAGCAAATTTGCAGATAACTAAACAGTAATTTCAAAGATTTTTGCCTGAACACGGCCCGGTAGTAGAACAAAATTACTAAGCGGGCATGTAACCAAAGCGATAAGGTTGATTTTTTCCATGCTTTTTCTCTACAACTTTTACTACTTTTCTCTTTAAAACCGAAGCGAGGCAATAAAATTCTAACTACACTAGCAAACTCCTTGTTTTGCACAATTTTGTGGCATTGTCACACATTCCCTATATTTTATGACCCGCCAAATGCAGTGCACCGAGAGGAAAGATTGGCTCAACTGCCGTAGACTTTGCCAGAGGCGCGTGCAGTACCGCACCCATTTTGGCATTGACAGTATTTTTTTTATGATCGCAAGCAGGTAATTAATCTCTGACTTGTCTGCCGGTAAACGCAAGATATGCTCCACCAGGAACAATAAAGAGACGGTTGCAGACTTGCAGCACCACTTTTGCATATTTCAAACAAAATCAACACGTGCGTAAACAAACATCGGCGTGTTTATAAAATAAAAACGTTTTCAGCGCAAATCGAATGGAATTGTTGGCTATTTCGCATGTGCCATGCAGCAGGGCGGACAAGAGGTTTGCGTGCAGGAAGCAGCGTGTAAATGGTAGAGTGGTATAGGTAAATAGGTATGTGCGTTTACTCAAGTGGGTTATTTGCGTTGTTTGCTTAAGAACCAAATGAAAGCAAAACGTAAAAAGAACTGTGTGCTTAGCCTTTCCGTAAGTATTGGCTACGTCAGTAATGACAGGATAGAAGGGTCAACATTGTCAGCATCGACAAAATGTGCAAAATGGATTTAAAGACCATTACATGAATACCCTGAAGAAAAGAAAAAATATGTTTTAGCTTTCTTTTAAGAAGCGAACTCATAACTAATTACAACCGCGGTTTTTTGTACATCACTTGCAAAAGAACACAGCTGTGGCGGCACTGGCATGAACTGACATTGGTTCACAAAAATAAAGAAACACTGAACAAAATAGAAATAATAATAAATAAATAATAAAAAAATAAAAAATAAAAATTGTTTAAAACTAAAATAGAATTTAAAAAAAAAATGTACAACATAAAAAGATAATTGGGTTGTGCCCGCATATCTTGACTCCTAGGAAGATAATTATTACTTATTTTAGGGCAATAATCAGCAAATCATGGCTTAATGTGACTCTCAAAAACACTGTGCATCAAAGATACTACCACCTTGATTAAAATGTTCCCGGAACAACCACCGGGAGACGTTCTCAGTCAACTGATTTGAGCTCTGTTTGTTTTTGCTTTGCTAGGTTGCCATATCCGTGATTACCAAAATTGTATCGCCGTTGCTTGACATTTGCAAAAGGGACGCCATCTTGAGTAGATCTACCTCTGCACGTGTTATCGATTCTTTACAGGTTTAGAAATGGATTTGAATTTGCAACAACGATGTTGCACTAAATTTTTTGTTGCAAATGGATTCAAGGGTGCAAAAACCTTAGAACTGTTGAGAAACTGTTTTGCTGTTTGATCGAGTCAAAAAACCACTACAGCAACGCGCTCTAACAGCCAAAGGAAAGTAATGAAAAAATCGAAGGCAGCTCTGTCTGGCTATAACGGAAATAGAGTTCCAGAAATGCTTCGAGAGCTCGATCGAACGCTGGCATATGTACACTGCAGCTGATGGAGGGTGCTTTGAAGACGATAATATCACTTTTCAGCCATAAACTAGTATATATTTTGAACTTTATGAATATATTTCGATCAAGGTTGTGTGTCAAACGTAATTTATTATTTTCAGAAAAATTTAAGTACCCAGTTTTGTAGCCCATTAAATGTTGGTTTAATATTGTGCCAGTTAAAATTGACTTGGAATTCGTGTTGATTTTTTAAACATTTTTTTTTGTCGACTGTTTTATGGACTTTCCTCCTTAAGCTGGATTTGCTTTTTTTTTTTTTTTGTTTTCGAATGGATAGAGCTTTATTTCGATTTTCGAGCCACTTCAAATTTGCACGCTGTCATACCAAAATTTAATGAGCTATAAAACTGTATAACCAGAATTTTTCCGAAAAATCTGAATACAAAGTTTGAAATCTTATTGAAAATTTGGAATTTTTTTATATTTTGTACATAGTGTGAAGTTTTAAGTAACATGGTTTTTGTAGTAATAAAAACTATAGATAAGCTGGTAGGGGAAATGGTTAAAGTACCGTTCTGGTACTCCCCAAATAGCACTAAAACACCGTTTTGATACCATTATAAGACCTCCAATGGGCAGATATCTACAGCTAACCTGAAATGTTGATGTAATGGAGAAGATTGATGGGACTTAGGTTGGCGCACTGCCCCAGGCTGTCGAAGAAGGGAGCATCCAGTTACTTTAATCGTCTAGCTGTCAAACCCGGACACTTACAGAGAAAGTGAGAAAAACTATACTTTTAGAAAAAAGTAAAATATAAAATAAATAAATATCCAAACTTTGTAATATTGTCTTGTGCTATTATTGTGAGCACAGGTATAGATAATTAGTTTAGAATTAGGGCTGCAGCAAACCACTTGGTGTGGTACAAATATTTGACAACCTCGACAGTTTGTGTGCCTTCTCCTACAAATAAAGGTTGGCCAAAAAGTCTTGCGGTATTTCCGTAAGCTTGTCTTTGCAAGCGCGTAGTTCTAGTTGTATTCGTCGCATGGGTTCACGCTAAAGCTTTTTGGAAAGCTCTTTTCACGTGCTAACACGTGTTTGATTAATTGTTGTTTGCTTTTAGTCGTTCGTGAGCTATAGCGTCGCAAAAATGGAGCAAAATAAAGAGAAAATACGGCATATTTTATAGTACTACTACGATAAAGGCAAAAATGCATCTCATGCTGGCAATAAATTTGTGCAGTTTATGGACCCGATACAGTTTCCATTTCCACCGTACAATGATGGTTTCAACGTTTTCGTTCTGGTGCAGAGGTGATCGAAGATGCGTCAGGGTCCCGAAGGCCTGTCGTCAAAAATTGCGATGAAATCGCTGAATTGATCGAAAGAGACTGGCATAGTAGCAGCCGTAGATCGGCCAAGAGCTGGGCGTGAGTCATCAAACCGTTATAAACCATTTGAAGAAGCTTGGATTCAAAAAGAAGCTCGATGTATGGGTGCCACACGACTTGACGCAAAAAAACATTTCTGCCCGTATGGATGCATGCGAATCGGTTCTGAATCGCAACAAAATCGACCCGTTTTTGAAACGGATGGTGACTGGCGATGAAAAGTGGGTCACTTACGAATACGTGAAGCGCAAACGGTCGTGGTCGAAAAGCGGTGAAGCTGTCCAGACGGTGGCCAAGCCTGGATTGATGGCCAGGAAGGTTCTTCTGTGTGTTTGCTGGGATTGGCAGGGAATCATCCACTATGAGCTGCTCCCAAACGCTCAATTCGGACCTGTACTGCTAACTACTGGACCGCTTGAATGCAGCACTCATGCAGAAGAGGCCATCTTTGATCAACAGAGGCCGAATTGTCTTCCATCAGGACAACGCCAGGCCACACACATCTTTGGTGACGCGCCAGAAGCTCCGGGAGCTCGGATGGGAGGTTCTTTTGCATCCACCGTATAGTCCGGATCTCGCACCAAGTGATTACCATCTATTTCTGTCCATGGCAAACGAGCTTGGTAGTCGGAAGTTGTCCACAAGAGAGTCCTGTGAAAATTGGCTCTCCGAGTTTTTTTACAATAGGGAAGCGAGCTTCTATAAGAGGGGCATTATGAAGTTGGCATCTCGTTGGGAACTCGTCATCGAACAAAACGGCGCATATTTGACTTAAATCGCATTATTATAACCAATTTTATGAACAATTGAAAATTCAATAAAAATACCGCAAGACTTTTTTGACAACCTATATTTTTATCACTTTGGTTTCCTTTAAACGACTAAATTTTTTTTAATGACTAAAAATCAGGGAAAGTTGTAACTTTCACGATTCTAACAGCACTTCTATGCCCACCGATAAAAACATATTTGCAATTTCAGAAAGACGAGTTGGGTGAAGTAATTATTTCCCTACCTTTATAATTAATTTAACTCAAACTAACCTAACAACTATATTATTTATAAGTAACTATTTATGAAGTGGTTTCCAACAAACTAGTTTATGGCATTAGACAGCAGTGAGTAGCACCGGTTGGAAAAAATAATTCCTGTAGCTTCTCGCCAAATCGCAAACAGTGACGTCCTTTTGTGTTTCTATTCAATTCTTCTTTTTCTGCTGCTTGCTGCTAGCTCACTCGGCTGTTTTCCCACTAACTTACCGATATTTCCGAGCAATTGCGTCAACAGCAATCCATTCTTGTCAGGAAAATGTGCAAAAAGCATTGTATTTTCAAGCCTTTGGTTACTGCTTTTTGTTAGCGATATAGTCATCTTGGCGATGGTTTTGCATACTAAATACATTACCGACTAAAATTGTTATTGGTGTACTAACAACTGTTTGACTGAAAGTGTGACTTGGTGAGCGACCGTTTCAAACAAACTTGTTAGGTGGCCAGAGTTTACTTCCAAGAAGATGTTGTTGCAGTTGTTTTCGCAATTGCTTTCCTCGCTGCTTTATTTCTCGAATTAATTGTTGTTACTTTTGATATATTGATAACGCGATTAGTTGTTAACAGTGGGTGCCCCGTGTTGGTTTGACAGTGACATTTCAGAAAATGTCCGCAATGACCGAATAGAGAATTTGATTAATGTTGAATTTGATTTTGCAAAAACAAATATTCAGCAAACCTATGCAAAAGTCAAAGCACGTTGCTTCTTATTATTGGTAATCAACAATTCTTTCTTTTCTTCAAAGGCCTGCAAGCATACAAATATATTTACTGCAAACGCAGTGAGTCACTCCCCGATTTTATTTGTTTCTTTTTCAACACCGCATAATCTTAACTCTGTAATCTTTAATTGCATCAGAAAGCGGATATGAAGTCGTCGCTGCCAAAGTGGCATGAGACAAGCGATGAGCTGATGATGGCATTATTCTTAGTTGCTTGATCAAATGGTTGTGGGTGTTTAGCGTAGGCGGAGTTACTGTACACTCGAATACGTAAAATTTGCCAGTGGGAGTAAAAAAATCAATCAGGAATTGAAAGTTTTAAATTATGAGACAACGTTTGCCGTAAGGCAGAGTAAGGCTCAACATATTTAAGCTGGAGTGATGAGTACATAAACTTCCACAATGGAAGCAAATGCAATTTTATTGTTAAACAAACTGAAGGTTCGTGCAGATTCTAACAACTCTGTGCGTGACCATACACAGAGGAAGAGAAAGAGGGCAAAATAGCGGTAAGTTTGATTAAAAATCTTGGAGAAATCTTGGAGATAAAAATGCACCTTCGATGACTGAGGTCTCCCACAATGACATGGGCGGTGAAAATAATTCGCGATGAGTAAAATGCAAAACATCTGGTGCTCGTTTATAATGAAACCCCGAGACAAAAATTTTCAATCCCAACATCATGTCAGTTGCGAAATTTGGAGCTTTGAAGACAAAGACAAGCAACGCCTACAAGTCTTTGTAAATCGCGGCCCACAGACAATGCTTGCATTTTCTGGCCTCAACATCATACCAAACAGCAGCCTGTGGAGTAGCACCAACCAAACCGGACTGGCTTGGACACATTCTTAGAAAAGAATCAAGTGGCATCACATGCACTGTAGTTGATTTGAATGCACGAGGAAACCGCCAAAAAGGTAGAACCTCGCTGACTTGGAAAAGGTGTTCAGCAACGGAGATAAAGAAACCCAACAAAAGCTGTAACGACCTACAGAAAATAGCTTTTCATAGAGTTGAATGGAGGAAGATTGTTGTGGCCATTTCCGCCCTCGTGGAACCATAGGAAAATGTATAATATAAAATAACGTGGAGCAAAATTAATCATCTATTTTGTTTTTGAATAATTTTTTTACTAAATAAAAACAAAATATTTTGAGTGCTGGAAATTTTTATTTTAACGTTTATGCACTTCATTGCAGTATTCATAAGTGTCAAATCACGTCAATCACATGTGAAAAAGTTATAAATATTTGCAAAACTTACAAATCTTCATATAGCGACATTAATTTTGGGCCACCTTGTATGAATCATAGGAGGATGAGCGGGCTCTGGGACTGCATCATATGATCGAATATTATTGCCCTGTAAAGACTAAAATCCTCCTCTGAGCCACCTTTCTAAAAGCAGTGATGCTACACTCTATATCTCAATATAATTTTTATAAGAAGCCCTATAGGAGCTGGAACTTGACATCTGTTCCAGAAGAGTGATCAACGCCTTATATGCCTGCATAGAAACTGTAGAACAATAATCAGGTCTGTGGTCCCGCACAGTAAACTGGTTTTACAAAATATTGGTTCAACCCATCTTAAAACATACATCAAGTTGAAAATAGAAAAATGGAAAGAGTACAGCATGCAGCATTTATGGTTGTTACGGATGCTTTTTCTCTACTTTAAAGGCTTTCTAATAAATCTTCTTCCTGTAGATTTAAGTGGCAAACTCCAAGAAACTTTTACTAAACAGAAATAGAATAGCAGATAGGTTAGGAAAAAACTGATCAGAGACAAGACTAATCTGGCTAAGAATCAATGAAAATTGATTTGCCTCATTAATCTCACTTAAATGTTACCCAATGATTCAGAAGTGAGTATCAGAACAAAACAATGACTGATTGAGGCGTATGATAGGCGAATGCCTCTCAGGAAGGGCTTGCTTTCGCATGATTTTCGTCACCACTGTGGAGGCAAGGAAGAGTTAGAGATCGTTGAGTGTTAGCTCTGTCAATCGCGCATCCCTTGAACTAATTGATAATTAAGAATTTCTCAAGACTAAGGTGGTTGCCAACTCACAGATGTGATGCAAACTCACAGAACATTGTGTGGGGAAGCAGCAAATGCAACCCCAGAGGTCTCAAGTTACTGGATTTTATCCTGTCATCCGATTTGGTCATTCAAAACACTGGTAACAAACCAGTGACCAGAAGGAGACAAGAGGTGATTGATTTAACACTTACCAATAGGTCAGTTGGGAATCAAATCAACCGATGGCGAGTTTTGGAAGAGGACTCTCTTTCTGATCATCGTCTTATCGAATTCCGACTGGGAATTGACACAATATCAATACCTTCCGGTAGGAATCCTCGAAATGTGGACTGGGACAGGTATGGTGCGCTTGTAACAGAGCGATTACCAAACCTGAAAAAACTTAAATCAGCAGAAATGATTGAAGATGCGACTAAGAAAGTAGAAGGTACTTTAATCAATTGCTTTGAGGAACTGTGTCCACTCAGGCAAAGCAGACAGGGGAAAGCGGTTCCTTGGTGGAACCCTGAACTGTCGAAGCTTCGTGTACGGTCCAGGAAACTTCTTAATAAGGCCTTGAAGACCAAAACAGAAGAGGACTGGGCCAATCATCGACTTACACAGAGAGAATATAAGAAAAAAGTACGGCAAGCCAAACTTGAATCCTATAGAAATTTCCGCAGTAACGTCGAAGAAATGAGGAAAACAGCGAGACTTTGTAAGGTCCTTCATTTAGACCGCTCAGTAAGGCTGGATTCCATTCGAAAACCTGATGGTTCATACACCATTTCCAAATCGGAAACGTTTAATGCTTTACTCGAAATCCACTTTCCGGGTAGTAGAACTCTCTCTGAAGGTGAGAGTGGCATGAACAACAACGGTGGCAACGGTGGAACCTCTAGGTACAGCTGGTATATTGCTAGTCGGATAGTGACAAGGGAATCGATAAGGTTTTCCTTATCTTCCTTTGAGAACTTTAAGTCCCCTGGACCTGACCGAATATATCCAGCAATGCTTAAAAAAGGAGGAGACAGGCTGATTGAGGCCCTGAAAAGGATCTTCACAGCCTGTCTTGCATTTGGTTATATACCATCCCAATGGCGACGCGTAAGAGTAGTATTTATTCCGAAACCAGGAAAAGATGACTATTCCCTAGCAAAAAGTTTTAGACCAATCAGTTTGACATCGTTCATGTTGAAAAGTCTGGAACGAGTGGTGGAGAAACATATTCGAGTGGAGGTATTGCCGAGAAGTCCACTTAGTAGAAATCAACACGCTTACCAGAGTGGAAAATCATGTGAATCAGCCTTACACGATCTTGTTAGCAAGATTGAAGCTGGGCTGGAAGCTGACGAATACACAATGGGCGTGTTCGTCGACATTGAGGGGGCTTTTGATAATGCCACTTTCGCCTCGATATGTTCTTCTGCCGAACGACACGGAGTTAATCAAGCCATTATAAAATTGATATACTCCATGCTCTCTGAGAGGCTGTTAACCGCTGGTGGGAGCGATGACGAGCAAATCACAGTCAGGGCCAAGCAAGGATGTCCCCAAGGGGGTGTTCTTTCTCCGCTGCTGTGGTGCTTCGTCGTAGACTCCCTATTAGTGGAGATGCAGGAACTCAGCTTTCACGTCCAAGCATATGCGGACGACGTCTGTGCGCTAACATCGGATAAATCCTTAAGGAGGCTTTGCACGAAAGTGCAGAGGATTCTTGACAAAATCGATGATTGGTGCATGAGACAAGGTCTTTCCGTTAATCCGAACAAAACAACTATAGTCTTGTTTACGAGAAAACGGAAATTGGATGGACTCAGTCTTCCAACACTGAAAGGTGTGACACTTGGTCTTTCCAACGAAGTTAAATATCTAGGAGTAATCTTGGATAAGAAGCTGACCTGGGAGACACACGTTTCACTGAAGGTGCTGTGGTCCTATGGATATACACGGCACTTATCAGACCAATCATCACTTACGCTTCTGTGGTCTGGTGGCGACGGAGCATGGTTAAGTCCACAATCCGGGAACTATACAGGCTGCAAAGAAGTGTATGTTTATGCATCACGGGTGCCATGAGTACAACCTCTGGAGATGCCCTAAATGCTATGCTTGATTTGCTCCCCCTGGATCTTAAGATACAACAGGAAGCAATAAAAGCAATGTGTAGACTCCATAAATATGGTTTCTGGCACGAAGATGGAACTTCGGGACACAGAGAAATCTTTAAGTTGCTGTCGGAGCAGTATCCACTGTTTTTGGCACCTAAAGATGACCTGATACCCACAGTTTCATTCGGAAGGAAATTTGATGTCAGATTTCCATTGCGTGAGCAATGGAGCAATCCAGGAGGCATGCAGGGAGGTTTGACGGATATTTTCTTTACCGATGGGTCCAAGACTGAAATAGGGTCTGGAGCCGGATGGTACTTAAACGATAGTAATAAGTATCACTACGCTATGGGGGGAATGGCAACTGTTTTCCAAACAGAAGTTTTTGCCATCCTAAAAGTAGCCGAATGGATAATCGAGAGGAGATGGAGCGGGAAACAGATTGGAGTCTTCAGTGACAGCCAGGCTGCATTGAAGGCCCTGGAGAACGCGAAGCAAACCTCAAAGATTGTTCAAGAATGTAAGAAGAAGCTTAATTCTGTCGCAAGACAAAACAGGCTTGTACTTATATGGGTTCCGGGACACTCCGGTGTTCAAGGAAACGAAATTGCCGACGAATTGGCCAACCGTGGATCAGCGGTGTTCCCACAGGGGCCAGAGCCAATAATCGGAATCAGTCCCGCAGGAATCAAGAACTGGATCAACGATTATGTAGGCAATCTACATAAAGAGCGATGGTCCGGTCTAGAACGCTGCAGAACTGCAAAGTGTTTTGTGACAAGTCCGAACAGAAAACTGTCAAACTTTCTACTAAAACTTAGAAGGAAAGACATTCGGTTGATGGTCGGCATCATTACAGGACACAACCCATGGGGTCAGCATATGACCACCATTGGAATCATCGAGGACCCGGTATGCCTGTCATGCTGGGAGGAGGCGGATAGCACTGAGCACTTTCTCTGTGAGTGTCCTGCCTTCGCTAGAGCGCGACTACGAGTATTGGGTTCCGATGTCATGAGAATGGGTAATATTCGTTCTCTAAAACTGGAGGATATTTACAGATTTGCCAAAGAATCTGGAAAATTCTCACAGGACTAACTATCTCTATCTCTGTCTCTATTCTTTCCTATTTCTTTCTATGATACTTTTCTCCCTCCCTCCTTGACTATCTACCCCCTTTCCAGAGCTTTAAATACAATGGGATTTTTAGCCTGAGTGTTTTAGGAGCCACCAAATCTCCTGGTGCTCCTTGGCTCGACCTTTTCAAATTTCAGTTTTCAATTTCAAGGTGGTTGCCAGTAAACTGTCCAGCCAAAATCCAATATACCTCGAACTGAAACGCCACGAAGTCCATTTAATGGAAAACTAGTTTTGCGTAGAGGTAACTTCAGCCAGCTTCGAAAAAGGATGCTACAAAATTCCCGGATATTATATATCTTCAAATTTTATTAAGGTACCCAAATTTCTGTCCGCTAAGAAGGCACTCATAGTTCCAGCAGATTAACCTAGAAACACAAAAGTTCACTTTTGCCACGTTGCCATTTTTCAGTAAACCAAATATGCTAATACATTTATATCGGGTATTATTTTAAGAGCTTGATAACTTAAAATGATAATACAAAACATATAGTACATATTGGGTAGTCGAAAAAGTCTTTTCGTATTTCTAATCAAACTTCAAATCATTTTTTTTTATATTTATAATAAACTTTATTACACCAAATATGTACCATTTTGGTCGACCACCTTTTGCCATTTTTCTTCTAGAGACATTATTCCATCAGTGTAAAACTTTTGTGGTTTCTCGCCGAAAAACTGCGTCAAGTAATTTTCACAGGCTTCTCTTGAAGCCAACTCGAACTCCATTAAGGGTGTTCTGCATTGACCGAAACATATAGTAGTCCGATGGTGCAAGGTCAGAGGTATATGGTGGATGCATCAAAACTTCCCAGCCAAGCTCTCCCAGTTCTTGCCGAGTCATCAAAGATGTGTGTGGCCTAGCGTTGTCCTGATGGAAGACGACACCCTTTCTGCTGATCAGTTCTGGCCGTTTTTTTTTTCAATTGCTTGCTTCAATCTCATCAGTTGTTGACAGTAAAGTGTAGAATCAATCGTTCGAGCAGGCTGGAGCAGTTCATAGTGGATGATTCCTTTCCAATCCCACCAAACACACAGCATAACCTTTCGAGGCGTCAATCCTGGCTTTGCGACCATTTGTTGAGCTTCACCACCCTTGCACCATGATCTTTTTCGCACATTATTGTCGTATTTGATCCACTTTTCGTCTCCTGTTACCATTCGCTTCAGAAATGGTTCGATTGCATTTCGTTTCAGCAAAGAATCGCAGATGTTAATTCGGTCCATTAAATTTTTCACAGACAATTCATGTGGTACCCAAACATAGAGTTTCTTTTTGTAACCAGCCTTTTTTAAATGGTTCAAAACCGTTTGATGATGAATGTTTAGTGCCTTGGCGATGTCATGGCGGCTTATGTGACGTTCCTGGTCAATCTTTTCCGTAATTTCATCGACTTTTTCAACGATAGGTCGACCGGAGCGAGGTGCATCTTTCACATCGAAATTTCCAGAACGGAAGCGAGCGAACCATTGTTGTGCTACACGAACTGATACAGCATCGGCTCCATAAACTTTACAAATTCCATTGGTGGCTTGCGTGGCATTCTTCCCTTTTTCATACAAAAATTTCAAAATATAGCGAATTTCTTCATTATTTTCACTCATTTATGAACAGCTATAACTTTTTTTTCAACTACTCCGAATTTAATTTTTTTGGTAAATGAAGCTTAAAATGTCACCTTTCTAACACCATATGATATGACACAATGTGACACTGGAGATAGATGATTCCAACGACATCTATTGACAAAATACGAAAAGACTTTTTCGACTACCCAATATTATTGAATAATTTTTTTTATTATAATCTGGTAGATAATTGCATGGCATTTATTTTTTGTATATGAATCTGGCATACGTCCGCCGTGGCTACGATTTACTTGGTTCACACGATCAGTCCATATTTTGACTATTTTTTCCATATGGCTGTATGGTGGCTTCCAATGCTTGAAGAGTTGTTGGTTTGTCGACCTAAGCCAATGACTTAACATAAACTCATAAAAAGTAGTCTAGATGCGCTAAATGGCACGAATGAAAGGGCCAGTGAACAGGACCACTTCTGGAGAGAAATGTCTCCAAATTAATTTTCCAATAAATCGATTGTTAAGCGCGCTGTAAGGCAAGTTGCGCCGTATTGTTGGGTTCGAACCTCGGCTATGTTTAGCTGATTAAATTCTGGAAACAAAAACCCAGTCAGTATGCCTCGTTAGCACTCGTTCTTCGCCGTAACGGCTGCTCCTTCCCCATTTGGAAAAAAATAAGAACCGATGATACCGTCGGTGCTCTGTGAACTTTGCGAACAGATATATTTTTCCATAGTAAATTTTCACAATTTGGAAGCGTTGTTCTGGTGTTAAACAATTAATGACCCAACTTCACGGAACAGAAATGTCAACAACTTTTGCCAATCTCAGCTGTCAAACCAACTATTGATATCGAATTTCTCATGCAGCTAAAAAAACACCCGATATATGTCGGTATTATGGAATTTCTCCTGACGAATGCAATTTCCACGAAACCCACTTAGTTGTTTCGAATTCTTGAATGTGGGTCCTTAACGAAAAAAATTGTGTTTAATCCACTACTTAGCAGCCTGTTTATTTATTATTCAAACAACCTGTATTTAAATGCATGCAACTTACAGTCATCGTTTGGAAATGAATTCAGAAATGTGTGTACGACAATTTGTAAAAATAAATAAGCGCTTCCGCTGCGTTCGTGCAACGCCTGACATCAAGCAGCAGCACTTCTTTACACTCCTCCCGGCCTGTTGATTACTTATTTGCCAGTTCCAAATGCTGATCCTTGCGTGCCTCAAACAGCGGTGTTCAAATGCTGAACAAACTTTGTCGTTCTCTGTGTGATGCTGTGGTTGTTCCTGTGGCTGTTGCTGGTGCTGTTAGTTATTCCTGCTGCACTTCTCAAAGACGCAGTCACCAACTCGGTCACTGACTGTCACACTACTACCTTCTGCTGTATGTATTGTTGTGCAATGTTTTTGTTGTTACCACCACTGCCGCGACTTGTGACATTGTGACTGCCACTGCCGCTGCATTTGTTGTTCGTTTGAATGGCTGCCGCACACAATCGCCGCGTTGCATTTCAGTTTACACATTAATTATCACCTGTTGCATCTGCTTGCTACAAATTTTACTGTGGTTATTGTTGCTGTTGATGCTTTTGTGCTGGCAATGCAAATACGAGTATCACTTAGCACGATGTCCTCTTGGATCATCTGATCTTTTTCAGCCCCAACTACAAGTTGTTGCTGTAGTTGTTTACTTATTTATGCATGTTTGTATGAGTGTGTGTGCATCCGCCACTGGGCCTCGACTGTGGCTGCTTTGAAAATATTGCTGACAATTATATTGTTGCAGTGGCAAAGACAGTGGCAACGGTAGCACTTTGGGCGCACATACATATGTAGATGCACTGATGACAGCAGCGGCGAGCAATAGGTGGCAAGCAGCCAGCGACAGCAGCAGCACTACGAGTAGCCGTTGGCAATAATAAACATGACAGTTGACAATGAATTTTAATGTTTGACTGTATTTTTACATGGGTTTTTCCCTTTTTCACCTCGGCGGATACTCTCGAATACAAACTCACATGGGTTTATTTACATGCAACTGAATGCATACATAGATACATACGTGCATGCAACAGTATAAATTTCCACTTCAATATATTTCATTATATTTCGCTTCACTCTGCACTGGAGCCGATTGCTACGGGCAATATCTTCATTATAATTGATATTGGCTTTAATTCAAAATAAGAAAAGAAACCTAGGCACTGGTCACACCTGGTAATTATCAGTGTTGCAGAGGAAGAAGAGAGATTCTTTGGATTTGTGCTCAGCATTATAAAATGTGATAAATTAATCACCATATTTAATTCACTGATATATTTTTCTTTGGTTACGAATTCATTTTTAGCACGCATTTTTTGAAGCAATCCACGAATTGTACAATGTCATCGGAAAAGTTGGTAATCAGAATGAATAATTTGTTAATGTTATCGTGAGTAGGATAAAATGTCTCACATTAATATTTCCAAGTATTTTTGCACCCTTATTGCAACATGCAGCCGAACATTGCTACGGGGAAGAATAACTTTGTCGTATACATTTTTTTCTTTCATCCGTGAGAATATCGGCTATCCCCAACTGAGCAATTTTCTCGTTAACACGTAGTGCTTTCTCAGCAGCAAGCCCTGACTTTCACCGCTCAAATACCTCCCTTCTAGCTTTACCCTTTGCCTACCTACCTATTTCGATGTCTTAGATCGTTGCCCTAACCTAACAGCTCCCAATGTGCTTTTGAACCTTACTTAAAGAAACGCCTCAAAATTTGAATTTGGTAAGTAGTCAGAAGATTGAAATGTGCTAAAAAATAATTTTTCGTAAAGTTTTACTGGGGGTGTTCTCAGGCCAAACCTTGATATCACCATCGTAAAAATCCCTAGAGAAGCTAAACAAAAACTACAAGGTAGCGCAAATTAATCAACCAATTTTTTTTTTTATTTTATTACTATTGCAATCTAGTTAACAAAACTAATAAGCAATTCATTTTACACATATTTAATTAAATTAAAACATCTCAAGTAAAGACAAAATTTTATGAAAAGAGATCGTGCGATTTCGTCCTTTTTAATCTTCTCGTGAGGTCATCAGTTACAAGTAGTTTGACTGCTTCATCATTGATGTGCTGCTGAAGTCTCTCTTTGTGTTTATTTGCGAATTTTTTTATGATATCCGTAACGGTGTCTATATTAAGATCCTTTTGTAGATTGCAATTACGAATGTACCATGGCGCTGTAACGATGTCGCGTAATACCTAATTTTGGAATCGTTGAATGATGTTTTTGTTGCTTTCACTGGTGCAGCCCCAGAGCTGTTTGCCATATGACCACACTGGTTTCAGTATTTGGTTGTATAAAAGTATTTTGTTATTAATAGAGAGTTTAGAATGTCGGCCTAACAGCCAATACATTTTCTTGTATTTAAGAATTAACTCCTCGTGTTTTTTCTGGACATGTGCTTTCCATCTCAGCTTAGCATCTAAGGTCATTCCTAGATATTTTGCCGTATTTGCATGCGCTATTGCCGTATTATTGATAAATATTGGTTTATAATGTATATTTCTATTAGTGAAGTCAACATGCACAGACTTGGTTTCGATTAACTTGACACGCCTTTTTTTGGTACAATTTTGAATTGCATTTACTGATGCTTGTAACTTCTGAATTGCTTCTAAGTGTTTTTCATTAGTTGCTAATACTGCAGTATCATCGGCAAATGTTGCAGTTGTTGTATTGCTGCATGTGAGTATATCGTTAGTATACAAGAGATACAAAACTGGCCCGAGTACACTGCCTTGCGGGACACCTGCATTAATATCTTTCAGTTCTGAATAGACATCTGCTTGCTTTATTCTAAAGTATCTGCTCGTTAAGTAGGATTTTAAAATGTTTGAGTACTGGATTGGTAGAACTGCTTGAAGTTTATGGATTAGTCCCTCATGCCATACTTTATCAAAAGCTTGCGATACATCCAGGAATACCGCAGAACAGATTTGTTTTTCCTCCAGTGATTTTTCAATTACATGAGTAATGCGGTGCACTTGATCATGTTTTGGTACAAGGCATTTTGCATCTAACAATGGTTTTAATCTTTTTACCAAGATTTTTTCAAAAAGCTTAGATAAAATTGGTAACAACGATATTGGTCGGTATGATGTTACATCGTGTGGTGGCTTTCCTGGTTTTGGAAACATAATAACTTCCGCTATTTTCCATTGTTGCGGTACATATTCTAATACTTCTACCAGAGTTCCGTCACAGACTTTTTTTGGTGTCACCATATCGAATGTTATGATCAGGATTACGAAGAATAAATATAATATGGTGATACTAAAGTGTATATTATTAACTTCAACCAACTTCACTTCACCGCTTATCGGATACAAGATGGTCTGCTCGAATTGATGCTGTCAAAGCGTTTGCTCAAAATCTACCTGGACTGAGGAAAGCTCTTACAAAAGTGACAGGACTTAATCTCACCGTAGAAACGAAACGCGATGTCGATGGAATTATTAAGTACATAAGTAAATTTGAATGTGTCTTAATGTCTTCCATATGGTGCAAGATTCTCACAGCAATAAACTACGTCAGTTTGATTTTACAAAGAAAAGAAGCAACGATTGACGTCGAGGTAAAGAATCTTGAATGCCTAGTAGCAGATCTACAATTGTTACGCAGCCAATGGGGATCGATTTTAAAAGAATGTCAAACTGTTGAAAAAGGTTTGCCAAACACTTCGTCAACATTGCTAGCAAGCCGAAAGAAGAAACGTAATGATGAAGAACCTGAGAATTCAGCGGAAAATATGACCGCCGGAGAAATTGATTTCAAGCGGAACACATTTCTCGTCATCATGGACTCAGTTATCACTGGTATTGAAAATCGGTTTACTGCAATTAAAAACATAAACAACATTTTCTCATTCCTGTGGCTATTTCCTAAAATTGAAAAAGCAGAACTTCAGACAGCAGCTCTTAATTTTGCTAAAAAATACCCTTCTGATGTCTCGGAAGAAATCTCAATTGAGATGTGTCACTTGAAGAGTGTGTACAAGGCGAATTTTACTGGAAATTAGGAATGTTGTATGCCTCCGTTCGACTTGTTGAATGCCATCACAGCTAAAAACTTGGATACTCTGTTCCCGAACATCTGCATTGCTTTGCGAATATTCTGCACCCTGCCAGTATCGGTTGCCGGCGCCGAAAGATCGTTCAGCGCTTTATCAAGGATCCAAGACTACCATCGTTCTTGTTCAACTCAGAGTCGAGTAACAGGATTGGCAACTTTGTATTTGGAATCTGAGTTAGCAAGGAAACTCGACTTCGATGATATTATAAGAGCTTTTGCCTCAGTTAAAGCAAGAAAAGCAAAATTCTAAGCATCGCGGCAGTCGTTTTCAAATATTTGTAAGGCTCACAAAAGGAATAAAAAATTTTAACTTTTTTCAGCTGCGTTTTTTATTTCAGATGTGCTGAAGAGTTTTTTAAAATTCATTTTAATCAGTATTATATTTCATAATTAATTCTATCAAAAATTTTATCAATGAGTTTTTCAATGTTTAAATGTTATATCACTATAACATAATAGGCATTTTGATAAATAAAAGAAAATTGAAGGGGCCCGCATCTCAAGTTTCCCCCGGGGCCCGAATACTCTCTTCACGGCCCTGAATGCAGCATTAATCAAATGTGTCAATTTGACAATAGCATTATTGGGCAATTCTTTTAATATTTTCCCTGTTATAAGGTCATAACCGTGTGCTTTTTTGCTTTCTATTTTATTTTTAATAGTGTCCTTTACCTCTTTAAAGGAAGTCAAGGGGATTTTATCGATTTTTTGTCGAATAGGATGAGGTATATTTTCTAGCTTCAACCAATTTTGAATACATTTTTTACTAAATAAAAAATAATTATTTTGAGTGATGGAAATATTAGTTTTAACCTTTGCTTGTCTTTTTGTATACTGCAGCTTTCTATTTCATAAATGTCAAATGTCAAATGTGATTGACGTCCGATAAGGTGATTTACTTAGCGCCACTTTGCATTTTCAATGCCGACAAAAGGGGGCATACCGGTGTCGTATGTGCTTAAGGCACCGTTTGATTGAACAGGAAATTAATGTGGGCTGCCAAAAAATACTTGCAGTTTAACCCGTGAAATTACTTTACGTCCAATAATAGGAAGAAACGGAAGCCGACTTGAAAGTGATCGAGCATTCGTAATTAGAAAAATGTAGCAAAATGGAGAGATAACTGGATGAAGATTGTTGACGAAGCTATGGTCCACCAAAGACTGTGAAGCTAAAAAGAAGGAGAAGGAGGGGGTGGATAATAGACCGGAGTGAAATACGTAAATTTTTTCAAATCATATCGTAATAGCAGGGAAAAGTTGCTACATATCAATACAAATTTAGGAAAAAAAGGAATTTCAAATCGGGTAATATCTTCCGTTCGCGCATTGCATTTAAAATTTACAAATTTTATCCCAAATCTAGCTGATTTACGAAAACTTGTAGAAGTTGTAAATGATTAAAGATCGAGCTCCCTTTTTATACATAGCACTTTCAGCATTGAGTAGTAGATTTTTAATTTACTAATCTATCCATTTCTGTGGTTCTGAGCGATTAACTTTTACCAATTTTACACCAAATCTACTAAGGAAGCCTATGCCAAATGAGGCTTGCGTGAAAGCGGCTTACGGCTACTACAACACGTCTGTGCTTTAGATCGTCTTCCACTTGGTTACTTATATTCCATCGTCTTTCTTTTCATTTTGCTTTTGATTCTGGCATACCGATAAACGAAGTGACCGGAAGAGCTAGTACTCTCTGGTCATTACCAGTTCTGCTTTCACTCTTGTCGAACAGCGCTGTTTGGTCAAAAAAAATTCTATTCGATGTTCTTTTGAATTACATAGTTTACACAATTACTTAACATTAAATCTCTTGAAACATTTTATTCATGTCTCTTACTCGTAAGGACATACACTGCCCATTTTTTGGTGCACCTAAACCACTGCTGTCATCGGTCCTTCCCACTAATACCGACATTATACAATGTTGGCAAGAAGTGAGGTACAAAATGTCAGTAGAATCTTCTGCTGCCAGTTCTGGTCAGAAGTTAAGCTTCACAGTTGTAGCAGATACTGTAGCTCATCAGACTGAGTCCCTTTATTCCAAGGCTTCGATTCCAATAGTTTCCCACACAAGAGTTGTACAAAAGATTAAACATCTACATGATCGATACTACACTCTTCGTAAATCTTATTCAAGGGACAAAGATGATTTTATTGAACAATCTTCAAGTATATTATTTGACATTTCGTCCTGCAAACAAATTCCTTTTTTGCCCATCCAGAAAACATTCTTCTCTCGATGGTGGTAGATGACAGAGAGCATGTCCGCGATCTTGGATTGAGGCGAGTTCTGAAAATAAAAGAAATCCCTTCAAAAGACAAAAATATTAGAAACTTTTTGGTTCCTAAACTGAACTTTGAAGCAAATGAATATTTTGAGTTAATTAATTGGTCTGAAATGAAACTTACCTGCCCCCCAATTTTAGACAGCCTTTCTTCTGAAGATATCTTGCAATTAATTTCTGATAAAGAAAAACCTAAATTAACCATAGATTTAACAAATATTCCATGCCATACGCAAGCTGTGGAGTGTTGCGTAAAACTAGTAACTCAAGCGTCCTCAAAAGTGTATGGGAACGAGAGACGTGATGGGTTTATAAGAGCAGCACTCACTTCTCGTACAGTTATGCCTCAATTTGACACTAAAGCAGACTTTGCCACTCCCGAATGAATAATTTTTCATCTTTGGTTGGTTGGTTGGGAAGGGAGTGGGTGGAACTCGTAGTACAGTCACCTTCACGCGGTGAGTTCTGAGTCGTCCAAAAAGGGCGGGCCAAGAGCTGTACAAAACTTCTTTAAGATAGTGTGGTTAGTGGGCGCGCTAAGAGGGGAATAATTTATTCTACTTATATACTCAAGAACACTTATACAAAAATTAAAATAGAAAAACTAACCACCCGCAATTACGTAAATTTATACAAAAAATGACATTTTCCACTTCTTTTCAGGGGCTGTAGGGGCTTTGATAGAGCGGTAGACGTTTTTCTTTTCAAACTATACCTGATGTTGTAATAGTCTACAAAAAATGAACTTTATCTAACATCATTTCCACCTCTTACAATTTTTCGAATATTTGTTCAATTTATTATAAAATTTGTAAATTTTAAATGCAATGCGCGAACGGAAGATATTAACCGATTTGAAATTTCTTTTTTTTCCTGAATTTGTATTGATATGTAGCAACTTTTCCCTGCTATTACGATATGATTTGAAAAAATTTACGTATTTCACTCCGGTCTAGTGGATAAGAGTTAAAATTTGTGACGATTTCTGTGCCAATTGCTTAAATTAAGTTTGGCAGCTCCTTTTCGTCACAGACTTTTTCTTTAAATTTTTCTTAGAAGTTTGAACAATCGTGACAGCTATGGTAAGATAAAGTAAAGTATGAATTTTAGCGTTTTCGAATTATTTAAAAAGATGTTCTTGCAAACAATGCACTACGCTGGCAATGTTTAATCCTTTCCATTGTGAACGTAGTTCGTAACCCTTTAGGCCAGTGGTCGCCAACCCGTCGATCGTGAGCTACCGGTAGCTTGCGCTGCTCACGTTGCAAAAAATCCAAAAATCTGAAAATCATACCAGTATTAGCAAATTTCAGAAATTTTCATAATAAATAGATAAACAGCGGCAACACTGCGGTAAGCGATTTCGCGCCGACAAGCACGACGCGAAGTCACGTCTCCGTTCTAGGATCGGCTGGAACCGATTAGCGTGTTCGAGAATTTTTTGGCTTTATATATACGCAATGCACGTCGACATTGCGCTCAGTTTAATACTGAAGGGCATTATCCACGTTATGCGTGCAGCGGTTGGGTTAGAGTTCGAAACATTATGGCAAGCAGTAGTAAGAAGGCGAAGACATACCATTTCCATTCGGAATGGGAAGAACAATACTTCTTCACAGAAGTTAAAGGCAAAAGTGTTTGTTTGTTATGTAATACATCTGTGTCAGTTCTTAAAAAAGGAAATATTGAGAGGCATCATAAAACTTTACATTCGAATTTTGAAAAGGCATTCCCGTTAAATTCTGCCACCAGAAAAGAAAAACTGAAACATTTAAAAATCCAGTTAATTGGACAACAGTCAATATTTTTGAAAACAATCGACAAAAATAAGGCTGCAACTGAAGCATCTTATCGTGTTTCCCAGATAATTGCACTTTGATTTGCAATTTGGAAGCTGCAGATTCTTTATTCGCCAACTTTAGAAATAAAGACGAAATAGTGTCTGCTATAAAATCTATGCAACTTTCTGCTAATACAGTGATGAAGCGAGTAGAAGTAATGAGCAATGATATTTTTTTACAGTTAAGAAGTGACTTAGATAACTGTATTTATTTTTCACTGCAACTGGATGAATCAACAGATGTAGTTGACACCTCACAGAT
Source organism: Anastrepha obliqua (assembly GCF_027943255.1). Classification (NCBI taxonomy): domain Eukaryota; kingdom Metazoa; phylum Arthropoda; class Insecta; order Diptera; family Tephritidae; genus Anastrepha; species Anastrepha obliqua. The sequence continues at coordinate 129,196,177 of NC_072894.1, forward strand.
GGCCATATTTGTCAGGATGGCTTTTAGTGATTTTACAATTAAAGAAGAGCCCTATGACAGTAAATATCATATGAAAATAGTTTCTAACTTGAAGGAAAACTTCAAAAATCGTTTCAAGGATTTCAGCAAAATTGCTTTAGTGACGCGTTATTCAGTTCAACTTATTTGTGTGAAGCTTCTTTTTTCAATATGAAATTTATTAAAAATAAATACCGCAATCGGCTTACAGATATACATTTGGATAACTGTATTCGAATGACTGTATCAAATTATACTGCAAATATTAAAAAAATTATCGATGAGTCAGAAAGTCAACCTTCTCATTAAATATGCTCTTTTTATCTGCCCATATTTTATTTATATAATAATGTACTATTACTGTTTTGCTGTTATTTTAAGTCGCTTGTGATTTGCCATTATGACTGCAAAAAATTTTGTTACGATTGATAGATGTGAACATGGATGTAGTTATGCATAAGTATAAGCACTATAAGTCATAAGTTTATTATATATAGAACGTATATTATATTAGTAAAATAAATACATGTATTGTATGTCGAATATAACTGTGTATTATTTAATTTATGTTGGCTTGTGCAAGTAGCTCGCTGTTTATTTCAAAATCTTGAAAGTAGCTCAACACATTGAAAAGGTTGGCGATCACTGGTTTAGGCCATAATTTGCAAATAGAGCCACATATTAAATTGTGAATACCACACAACTGTTAGAAACTCAGATTTTTTACAAAATATATAATATTTACTCAAACTACTTGTGTAGGTGTATGTGCTTGCATGGATATGTGTCTGAATATGTGATATTATTTAATCAATAAACACTTTATTTCCCCTGCAACGAACATTGCTTCGGTGCGAAAGGGATAGAGAATTAGCATTGGCGTTTACAACTTAGCACAGATGATAAATGAACCGCGGAAAATCGCCGCCGGTCACTTAAGTTATAACTCAAGCAGATTGTTGCCTTTAAAAATGAACGGATACACAGGCCTACACACAAACACATGCGAAGTATCTAAAATTGCGTGAATGAAAAATCCAAATGGGATATGGACAACAACTAGTCATTTTTTTGTTTTTCAAGCAAGGCGGAGGAATCAATAAACTTGTAAACGCTACAAACAGCTACAAATAAAGAAGGCGACTTTTGGTGCAAGCGATGCCGGCAAAGTGCTCTCTTTGCCCCAACGCCCCTTTTATCTTCACCTCCTCTTCAATGTACAATGCACATGGGAAGTTAGTGCGCGCTTTGCGATTTTTGCATTCGCTTTACATAAATTAAATTATAAAATATTTTATAGGCGCGAGCAGCCATCTTCAGCCGGGTCTGTGTGCATTTGAGTGCAACTGTAGCAACGGCAGCGGCAGCAGCAGCTCTCCTTTGCTTTGCCGCAAAATAAGAGGGTGGACATGTTTTCAATTCCCTACAAGAGCAGCAACTCCTTTGTGTGCTAGCGTCATTCAACTTTGGAACAGCCTCAGCAGAGCACAGCCCCAGCCTATCCGCACACACAAATTGCACAACTCCCAGCCGCTTTTAACTCTGGCGGCAATGATTTGGTTTATGCCAGAATTATTCTTTCCAACCGCTCTGCTTTTACTTTATTTTTTTTTTTTTAGTTTTTTGAAAATCTGTTGTTTTTGGTTTTTTGCTTGTACAATATATCTCTTTTTGCTTGTGCCACGCCCACTCCTCGTATTTATATGATCAGCAAATAACCAGCGGGTAGATTTTGTCGACGCAACAATTGCGGCTGCCGCAGTAACTCCCAACTTTGAATTTAACGCCAAGTTCAACGCTGCTTTACAAGCTCGCTAAGCGCTTTGCTAAGTGCGTTGTTGTCTGTCCGCTCGGTGAGTCGGAAGGTATACTTTGTGTATGTGAGTGAATATGTTGGTATTTATGCAATGCTTTTTGTTATTTTTATCTTGGGAAATTTTAACTTAATTGCAAATGTTTTCTATCACCAGCCATTTTAAGGAAATAAAAAAAAGAAGCAAACAACTCCTCTGCCTGTCTTTTCAACTCTTTCTCACCCAATAAATGAAAGACTAATGGATGCATTCTTTGGGGCGTGTTGGTGTTATTTGTTTTTGTGGCGAGATGCATGGCATTGTTGGCGTTCAACAAGCGCATGATTAATGTGGCAATTTTTCGAGTTGTCTGCACTTACTGTGGTTGTGGCCTGCATAAGCCATTTCAGCAGATACGTTGGAAGACTTAAAGAACCTTTACTTTCATAGCAAAATTCACTGAGATTTGAAGTAAATTCACACGGTGTTAGTAGAGGGGAATATAGAGCGTGAGTATGAGCTCTACAATAAAATTTTTTAACGGCTACAATATGCTCATCAACCTTTTTGAATTATTTAGCACTGCATAGCGAACATATTGACCAGCAGCACCTAAAATGTTATGTCTCATTTCTTTGACAGCGTGAAGTCCGATCAACTCGAAAAGTGCCTGATACGGCATTGTACGGGAGTTGAGAGTCAAACGATTTGAAATTGACGATTGCCTGGTGGCATATGGCCTGCAGCCCAGGATCGTGCTCGTGCCTTGTTTGTATTTGTTGAAGGAAACTCTAGATAAACATTGGTTTTAAAATTTTATTAATTTTATTACCAGCTATGATTAGTAAGAAATATTCATTACATAGTGAGAAAAAAGCGTTTCCCTTAAGGCATAATAAACGAATTGATTGAAGCCAGCAAAAGACTTTAGCCACGAACTTTATCGCTATCCAATGACACCCAACGGCATTTACACGCTGCACACAATAAATTCAAGTCTCGAGCAAATCAGCATTTTTCTCTTTTTTAACTAAAATACCCTTTCACTATTGCTCGTCTCTGCAACATTGTATAACTCAGGAGTCTTGCTGATGCTATCAGCGAATGCGCGAACAATTAATCAACTCAACTCTTCCTCCTCTTTTGTCTGAAATTAATAATAAATCGTTTAAGGCATATCTGCTGTTGCTAGTTTTTAATGGCCAAATGTCAAATTAATGTCCGCATGTTGCACATTTATCACGTGACTGAAGAATGTAAGTAGGCAGCTAATCTGCGTGATTTTGTGATTTTCAAAGAAGTTTAAAGTGACATTCCCTTTTTGCGCAGTGTTGAGCGTTCGGAAGTATTTTAAGAAGTACTCGTATGTCTAGCTCCACAAATACCCGGGTAGGCGGCACCCATGCAGTTTTCACTTCTTTTTCCAAGTCATTAACCGCTTGCTTGCCCTTGAGTCGGCCTCTACCAGTTGACCCAGCTACACACATTTGTTTAATTGAATTGTGGCGTGGCCATTTCGCCATTTCGCTTTCCACGCAGTGAGGGGAACGGCTCTAAGTCACATGCAATTTTACAATCATAAAATACAAATATTGCTAAACATAAATACATACACAAGTTAGCAAATGCATGTATTGCTAAAAATGCTGGTAATTCTATTTTTAGCAACACCTCGAGGAGTCGCTGTCTGGAGAACTCAACTGCTCCTTCACCGCTAAGGCCTCTCCCCCCAATGTGTGTCTCTGACGATTTCTATGCATCTCACAAGCTTACTGGCTGCCCGGCTGTTTGAGTGGCATAATTTTTTATGCAATTTTTAATCCTTTGCTGCTTCAGCATTTGTTGCAACAGACTTGGACTAGCACACATTCAATTTTTTTTCTATGGTAGATTTGTGTGCATGTGTGTAAGTGCTCAAGCACTCGTTCATACTCATTTGGCATACATTCGCATACATGTACACGTATTTGTATCCTGTATGTATGTACTTAAGTACGTATTTGTGTTGCCACATCCTCCTGCTGTGAATTATGTGTCTACATAAATTACCAGCTGCGAAATTAATCATTTTTGCTATGTTGCAGCATTTACTCATTTTCCAAAGGCACATACTAAACGCTTAGAAACACATACTCGTCTCGGCAATGGCCAAGGCAAAGAGCTGGGAGTAGTTTAGGGGAGGTAAATGTAATGCAACATCACTCAAGGCGGTTATAGGCACTTGCTTTCTTCTACACTGTTGCAGTTGCTATTTGCTGCTAGCGTACTTGCTTTTGATTTATGCAAATGACAGTGGCGCCAGCGAGCTGCAGTGTCATTTTATTTCCAAGGGCTTTAGGGCAATTATTGAAGGTTAGAAATTTATATCAGTAGCTGCCTGAGGTAGGAAATCTAATTTAAATTTTTCCAATCGAAGAGTAAGTTAAAGCTGCAATTTGCACTGCAGAGTACCTCCTAAATATTTTGGAGACTCATCAGCAGAGGAATGCAGTGGAAGAATTACTCCCTCTTTAGAGTAGCAAAAAAAAATTACAAACGACGCGAAGCTTAACGTTCTGCATTACCGAAAAAACGTGGCTTCATAACCGGCCAAAATTTCTACTTTAACAATATTTCCAAAAAATGTGTGGGAAAAGTTTTATGCTTTCTCAACAACATCGAAAAGCTGAACAACCTCTACTTAGACTATCACAAAATCTATCATCAATTATTGGCTCAATTCCTTCGTCGCAATAAATATAATTTAACACATTTATGGTAGTAGTCTGGTCAAATACCCATTTTTTATAGATATTTTTTAGAATTTTTTTTTTTTAATAAAATGCGATCGTTTTGATTTTATAGTACATATGTTATTATTGACATCAAATGGTATACAAAAACAATTTTTTTGACAACTTTTGTTTACACATTTTTGACATGACAACGTCTTATAATTCGATGGAGCCGGCTGTACGCACCAAAAAATGCGCCGTTACCTTATTCTGAGGCTTGAACTGCAAGCGGGAGTGCGGAACCAACGACAAAGAGGCACAATCGGCCTCCGCGCTCGGCAACGTTCGACATCTGGCTCTCTCGTACTTGAGTAAGCGATGCGTACGGACAGTTGCTATACAATAATACAAGACTAATTCAAAGCCTATGGGAAACTACATACACCCATACACATGCCTGTATGCACATATATACGTATGTGTATAATGAACTTTGTTCCAAGAGCCAAAGAGCTTTTACTCACTTAAAAATGTGTAAGAAAATTAACAACAAACATGCGAACTATCGCTTTTAAATGCAATAAATGAGCAGCAAAGAGATTAAGAGAGCAACAATGTATCATTCCATTCATTGACTCAAGAATGATAGAAAGAAGATTGCGCCCATCAGAGAGTGCGTGACGTAACGTTTTTCCGAGTTGTGCAGTATTGCCAACCATTTGCTCTTCGCAATAAATTTAGTGCTTTTTTATACCGAAAATGCGAAAATTTTGAAGTTTCGTGTTTGTTTCTTTTTTTTAATTTAAAGCTCCCGAAACTTTAGTTAAAAAAAACTGTATTATTATACAAAAGAAGGTTAAAAAAAGCCACTCTGAGAAGATTTTAGGGCTAATGAAAATTAGTTGGTTCTTATAAAATTTGATATTTTGAAAGTGTGAATTTAATTTTTTGCTCCTTTTAAGGTTATGCAAGAATATTAAATGTCCCTCTCTCAACTCTTCTTAAGATTAAAAACCTTTTTACACATTTTAAAGGCGTTTGAATTTACTGAATGCGGATTAAAACTATAGAGGTGTAATCGTTTCTCCGGCCATCAATCCGTAGTGGGACATAGGGCATCAAGAGGTGTATTCATTTTTTACAAAGCCACAAATTACCAGAAAATACTAAAGAAACCATAGTGACATTTTTACAAAAAGAGTACCTTATCTAGTAACATAACCTCAAATATAGCAAATAAGTCGTTCCTTTAACAAAAGAGTCTCGCTTAACAAAAAAAACTAATAAATTAAATTGTACATAACCATAACACATTTATTAAAAAAAAACGCACATTTTAAAGACAATTTGTCACGCATACAAAGTTCTTTAAGTGATTCAATAAAAATTTGTTGGGTTATTTTCTTTGAATGGGCATTTTAGTGCGTTTTTATATCCAAAGCTAGGCAACACTGCAGTAGTGAGGGAGAGATTTGACTGCCGAAAGCAGAAGAACACCAACAATACCTGCAGTTGCGAGCAATGCCACCAGATGTTAAAAAAAAGTAAAGCTAAATAAAACTGAGCGATCTACTTAACTAATTATTAAAAAATGTATATTTTACAAAATTATAAACAGTACATTTCAATTAGAACAGGCTAGAAAATGTCATGAAGAAAGAACTAAAACTCCGAGACTAAATAACAAAAAAAAATGCTAAATCAAGTTACGAAAATGGTAATCTGGCCACACTGGTGCCAAAATCACGTAACTCGTTGCCAAATTCGCTGAGATCAAAGTAACGGGACTACGATAGGCACCATCTCATTATTCTTTCCATCATGGTATTCAATAGTTGAACGTGAATCGGCAACAGGTTAGGAAGTGAGCAAAGTTTTATTAAAAGAAACAGAGGGCATAACTGAATTTGATGTACACAACTCTTTTACAATTAAATTTGCAAAAATAATTAAGTAACTAATTGAACAACAACTTTTATGCAGTTTACTTGCTGAAAGAAATAATGTCAATACTAAATGTATTGTATTATTATAAAAAATAAAATCAAAAATTAAATTTTAACAGTCGAGTAGAAATTGAAACAATAAATTTTATTCAAGTATTTGGTAACGAAGAATTTTATGAAAAATTTTTCTAAATTGTTTCGAACGACGACTCATTTTGCAGAACTGCTATGTACATTGTAAAAAACAAATTGACATAATTGTATTTATGCGTACAAATAAATGTAACTTGATCAATTCCATTGTGATTCCGTTTACCTCCTTCTCTATATCCATACAATCATCATCTATATATCAAACAAACATACATATCTATCAAACAAATAAAATTCAAATTTTCTTTTAAAATTTACAACCATTCCATCAATATTTTCTTAAGACGTTGTCACGTTCAACTATCTTCAGTAAACCGACTTTTACTTTTTTTCAAGTTAAAGTTATACAATTTCCAAGAATGAAATCGGGAAAATCTTCCAGAATCAACCAATTTGCTCTCGGTGAATAAAATAATATTGCATAGTGTTATGGTGTCCGTTGAAGAGGAGGATAGCTTATTTTAGACCTTTTAAATAAAAGATATTGATATTCATATATCATTCTAACAAAAATGTGTATGAATATTTTCATAAGTACATATAAATATTACATTTCAATCAATTTATTGCATAGAACTAGATACATATATTAGATTCGTTAAATAACAAACCGGAAAATGGTCGATTGATTTAAGTTTTATTCCAAAGTGAGCTATTTTGTAGATGGTTTTCCAACGCAACTATTTTGACCGAATAATCTCTTTATTCGGCAAGTCCCCTTTTACCATTTAGTATTGTGTAAGTATGTATGCATGTATGGTATGTATACACATATGTAAGTAACTGCTCACTCACATTTTTTATATTTCGTCACCTTTATAAAAAGAACTGTCCGAATCCGGCCAAGAGAGTGTCCGCTTAAGACAGAATAATTTGTTTCGAAATTTATATTTAAAACTTTGGTTAGGAAAAAATGTCGTTCTAATATCCATCTCCAATAGGAGAGGTTTCACCTTAGGCTATAAAGGCTTGGAAATGTAGATCTGCCATTTAATAGGACTATGTTTAAGTTCGTGCGGTTTTTTTCGAAATTTGAAACTTTATTGACGTAAAATGGTTACAAATTTAATATTCAAAGTATTGTCCATCGCTTGCTACTACTTTTTCCCATCTTTCTGGCAATTCACGGATTCCCTTTGTGAAAAATTCGGTCGGTTTTGCCGCAATCCACGAATCGATCCATTTTTTGACTTCATCGTAATTACGGAAGTGCTGGTCAGCCAGGCCATGTTGCATCGATCGGAAGAGATAGTAATCGGATGGCGCAAGGTCTGGACTATACGGCGGGTGGGGTAGGACATCCCATTTGAGCGTTTCTAAGTATGTTTTGACCACTTGTGCAACATGTGGCCGAGCATTGTCATGTTGCAAAATTACTTTGTCGTGTCTATCGGCGTATTGCGGCCGTTTTTCTCGCAGTGCTCGGCTCAAACGCATCAATTGGCGTCGGTAGACATCCCCCGTAATCGTTTCATTCGGTTTCAGTAGCTCATAATACACAACACCCAGCTGGTCCCACCAGATACACAGCATAACCTTCAGGCCATGAATATTCTGCGCCGACGTCGATGTTGAAGCATGGCCAGGGTATCCATACGTTGCCCGACGTTTTGGATTGTCGTAATGGACCCACTTTTCATCGCCAGTCACAATTCGATGCAAAAAACCCTTTCTTTTGTGCCGTTGAAGCAGTTGTTCGCATGCCATAAAACGGCGTTCAACGTCTCTTGGCTTCAATTCATACGGCACCCAATGGCCTACCTTTCGGATCATTCCCATGGCTTTTAAACGTTTGGAAATGGTTGATTGATCAACTCCCAAAGTTTTTGCAACCTCTTCTTGCGTTTGAGCCGGATCTTGATCGAGTAATTCCTCCAATTCGGTATCCATGAACTTTGGCGGCGCACCCTCGCGTTCTTCGTCTTCCAAGCCAAAATCACCACTTTTAAAGCGTGCAAACCACTTCTGGCACGTTCGCTCAGCTGGAGCATGCTCACCATAAACTTCCACCAAGATACGATGACTTTCGGCTGCTTTTTTCTTCATATTAAAAAATTCCCCGCAAAAACACATTATTTGGCACGAAATTCGACATTTTCAAGTGTGGTAAAAATATTGTTGTTTACGCTTCAAATAAAAAACTTATACTGACGTTTGTGCCTTACGACAGTAGCTCTCCAATGAATGTTTGGAAATGTGGATCGATGGAATAATAATCAAGTTACGCCATCTGTTGTAAAACCGCACGAACTTATCGATAGACCTATTAGTATTATATTGTATATTCGTCGCTTTTCCTCAGTGGGCCAAAACACGTAGTTTCTTATGCTTATATGCCTCCCTGATTGACTTTCCAAGACTTACATGGGTATCCATAAATTTCGTGGACTTCATTATTACTTCACTAAAGGGGTGGCCTGGAGGTAGCTGAGTGACATCGGCTACGCACAACATTTCCTTGCGATCCCTCATTTGACTATAATTTTGATCTGATTGCTTTCAGAGTAGCCTGACTACCAGCGAGCATAGTAAAACTTTTCCATTGAATTGAGCGACTTTGTAAAAAAAAAATAAATTAAAAAAGAACCGCACAATGCACGCACTCCGTGCATTAAAAATTCAACTATTCATCCGAAGCAGCCAGGATGTATAAGCAACAATGGAAGATGGCAAAGTATGCAAATATAGGCAAATACTTTCTAAAATATTACTTTTCTAAAATAGCACCGTTTTTTACTTATTTGTGTACAATACAACCACCGTATTACATATTTGTGCGTATGTGTATGTGTGTGTGCATTCTCCTGAAACAAAATCCAAGTAATATGAAGCCGTAAAGCAAGTGCGACACAAAGCAGTTATTGTTGCCATGAAAGACTGTTGCTGATTGCTGATTGTTGACATTGGCGCGACAATAGCCAGCGTCAATTTATTTGGCTAAATTACAACCCATTGCAAGAAACCGTAACTTGTAATTTCATTTGTAATTTTCATAATTGCGCCATTTTCATGCAGCCAAGAAGACTATACACAATAAGAAAATATATAAACAAAATGCCAATTAGAAAATTAGCGGTGTGGTGAATGCAGTAGTTAACGGCAGTCGGTTGCCATAAGATTAAGATGCTGATGGATTCACTGCTGGCGGAGGCAGCGGCGGGTATGTTGGCACTCAATTTGGGGCTATCAGCCGCTTATGAATAAACAAATTGCGAGTTAATAAGGCGCAGTGGAAATTAGTGGTTAATTTTTTCAGTTAATAAAGTAAAGATAAATAGAAACCAAGGATGCCACCGCCAAGAGCAAATGCAAATTTGGAATGCGTACAAATGGGCTAGTGGCATAGAGCCAGAGTATCCGTGGCTGCGTTAAGTTGAAAATTTGTGTCATAAGCGATGCTGCCGGTGATTACAGAAAATGAGCGAGCAAGCGCACGTAATAACCACCTGCTAATCGCCAAACTAATGGCGAACATCAGCAGCGAGGTCAGTGTTAAGTGGAAAACAGCAGGCGGCGCTGCAGCAAGCACATGTTGCATATATATGTTGCACATGATGACACTAACAGTCCAAGTGTGGCGAGAAGTTATTAGGGATTCAAGCAATTTTCCAATTTGTGTTTTCCTCATTTTTTCCAAACATGTAAAGCAGCAGTGTTTGTTTGATTGAGTGAGCATATGTGTGGGTTTATTGGCCCAAGCACACCTGAGCCTAACCAATAGCTCGACGCCAAACAGGCTGCGCACTCATCAAACCGCATGATTTGTGCATAATTTGCAATTAAAGACTTACGGTTGAAACTTTTCGCACACAAAAGCTTCCAACAAAAATTAGCTACAAAAACACCTAAAACTACATACAGGGTGTTAAGGCATCTAGCGTTCAAATCGACCGTAGTGCCTGTAATTTCAAAAAAGACAAGCGTTTACGCTCATTTGGCAACATTGCAACTGTGGGAAAAAATGAATTTTCAACTTAGGCGAATTACTTATTTTCGTGGCTCTCAATTTGAGCTGTTTCTAAAGCTCTGCTACTCGCAGCTCACTTGAACAAGGTTGGGTCGCCAAGGAAAATTAACGAGTAACAAAAGATTGAATGTCATTAGGTACAGCTTCCTTACTTGGCGCGGGTATTCCATTAAACATAACGTGAAACTATTTTTTTTTTTGCTTTGGCTGCTGTTTTATTATGACTATGTAGCGGGCAAGATGTGAGTAGAATTGACGTCTATAGACGTGAGAAAGAAAATAACGTTGGCGCTGAAGTAACTCGGGTATTGTCGTGTTGAGAATAAACCGATGAGAGGACTCATAAATAGGTGACGATGAGACGTCAATAAAATAATTTCAACTGTACGTCCAAGAGTATTACTCAAAGAATGCTTCATAACAGGAATTCCATATTTATTCCTTAACTCCAGGAAGAAGGGCCGCATGAACACCGAACTGCAAAGTCAGGTCAACTAACGTGATTCACCTTTAGATATATTATATTAAGAAGTAGTTGCTGTAGTAGCCGAATTAATGAGCTGTATCGAGGATGTCGAATAAAAACCCAAAGTCTTCGATAAATGGGTTTAAGGGCTCAAGTTGCGAGATAATCGATGCCATGTAGGGGCTGACTTACAGGCTGTACTTACAGGTGAAAAACAATATTCGTAGGACGAGAATTGATGGAGGTAGTTATGGGCTCTCGGTGAATGACGTTTCAGGCTTGTCCATGCACCGTCGGGGTAAGTGGTTTTGTTTCTTCAAAAAGGAGGTTAAAATCGAAAATTTCAAAAAAATCATGAAATGTGTCGTCAAAGCAGCGTTATGTGGGGCATACTCCCAATGACACTATAACATTCCTCCCCTCTCAACTGATTCCATCCTGGTACTGATAAAAGCATTTTATCAAGGTGTCGCCGTTTTTGTGCCTTTTGGATACACCAAGTACCTGCGTTCTGATTCCTCTCCTAATTGCGTATGGAGATTATATGCTATCAATGCTTCGATTCCTAAGCAATCGGTCAACGGAAATGAGGCATCGGAAATTTGTAATATCGTTGCTCCATATCGACTTGACGTCTGTTTGAGTTTGTCTTGATGCTTACCTCAGGAGTTCGTCCGTTAGTAAACACAGTCAGCCCCGCAGGAGATCTACTTCAAAATGCTTTCTTTATCAGTCACGTTCGCCTTGCTTCCGCTTTGCGCTCCCATTCTATATTTCGGACTTTTATTACGATCCTTACTGCAAACTTTATTACTGCTTCCCATTTCTCTTCCGAGTTCAGCATTTGCGTCACTAGATTGCCGTGAGATTTAGCAGGGAAAAGCATGAGCCTCTTGCTGTGAAGAAGTGAGAAAAATCGGATATGTAACCATTTACGAGCACAAGCTATTAATGTCATTATTAGGCGCTGATATGGAACGGCCAACAGCGTATAAATCAACAAGGTTTCCAGCGCTTGCTAAGGAAGTCAACTAAGATATATGAGTGATTAACACCAAAGATGGCATTCAAAACCGCCGGTATTCACAGAAAAAGCCAGTGGTTCGATTAGCAAAAATAAGTCAGGCAATGACTTTTATAATTGGCAATGCCATGGATATAGGGTGACAGCAAGGGGATCATTTAGTGTTGAGCCAGCAAAGTGGTCAATCAAACGACAACTGGGCTTCACGGCAATTTATTCTACAGGGTTGGCCATATTAAACTGACCCATTGAGTAACCCTATAACTTTTTACTGTAATTTGAAATCTAAGGTTTACGTCAACAAGCCAAAGACACTAGGCGCACTTAAGGCCAATATCCGACGGGAAATAGCCGCCATATCGGCCAAGACGCTGGCCAAAACTATGGAAAACGCCGAAAAACGGGCACATTACGCTATACGAGCTAAGGGCGACCACTTGCGTGATATCATATTCAAAAAGTGATGTAAACGAATCTCCTTGAACTAAATTAAATGTTTTTCACAATGAAACACAAAAAAATGTTTCTTTTTCCATATTTTTTTAATAATCACATGGGTCAGTTTAAGATGGCCAACCCTGTATATTGGAATATTGGAGGTAAAAAAGGGAGGGTTCACGAGCGTTCACCAAGACATGACTTACACTGCAAAAATCATTAATTTCTATAAAAATATATTCTTTTTTCCTTCAAATTTTCGCACTAATTACCGTTAAATTGAGCTAAAGTGGCAAAATTACTCAAAAATCTGCATTAAGTGAAACCTGATTGGAACCAAAAGTCTGCAGAGAGAAATACGACAAAGGAGGACCGCTACCCATTGTGGCTGAAATTGTTGTTGTTTTGTTGCTTTTAAGACCCCACAAACTGTAACGCCTGCAAACCTTACAACGATTTTTAATGATTGCATAATTTTCGAGCACTAAAGTTAGCGGCCGTTAGGCAGGTAGAGCATTGGATGCTGTCGCGGGACCAGCAAATCTGCAAGGAAAGCAGCAAAGTGTTTGGGAGGCGAAATAGTTTTATTAAAATGCTTATGAACTTTAATCGAAATTTCGCACACATACACATGCTAAGTGTATGTGAACTGCTTATCAGCAAAATTCTGATGAGAAATGGACATGACAATATTAATAAACAATAAAGTGAAAAACAGTAAAGGCAAAAACAAAAAAGTTTCAAAACACTACAGAAAAATGCAAAACATGTGCCACGAACAAGCCATAAGAAAATATTTTCTTCATCATTACGCCAACAACAATAAGCAAGGCACTCAAAGAGGCGTGTTTTTTGCTGACTAGCTATTGATATGCCACGATGGTGGCCGATGGCCTCGGAGCCCCGCCGTGAGGGGCCCAGTTACTACAGCTACCGCTACTTCTGCACATTGGAGTGTCATCATCCTTTTTGTTCCTCTTACCTCAGCTCTTTCTTCAACTATGTACAAATATTATTTTAGATCATTGTTTTTGTTCTTGTAATTTTTACTGCCTTTACGTGCTCATGCGCAACTGTATTCCCATAATAATCAAGTAGAAGATAGCGGGCAACGAAGGCACACAAATTCTTGAAATTTCGCCATGAGCCGTGTACCGTGTGCCGTGTGGCGTTGCATATGATTTTGGTATGCCGATTATTACCAAACTCTTTTTCGACAAAAACAGCAACAATAATAAATACGGTAATAATAAAAAGCCATTGACTCGTGCATTGCATAAGCGTCATAAAAAATAAATGACGCGAAGGGCAGCTGCGCTGAGGTAACAACCGAGGCGCACAAAAGAAATCGGCTTAAGAGCCTGGTGATAATATTCAATAAGGTGTTCGGTGTGATATAATCTACAGGGGCATAATGGAGGGTGAAGCAGAAAATTATGAGCCTCTGATGGAAGCAAAAGCGAAAAAATATGAAAATAAAAAATGACTTTTATAGTGATTTCTATTCAGAAAATTAGCTTTGAATGTCACTTTGGTCTATGATCCTCAAATGTTGTTGACTGCACTTTATGCGCATGGCCGATTGTATTTTTTTACTGCATTTGTTGAGTATTGTTACGTGACTTGTATATCCAATGTAAGATTGGCGTTGAGTATCTGCGATGGCCCTTTTATTGTGTTATTATTATTATAAAATTGCTCCAAGAATGAAAACACAAAAAAAAAATCTTATTAACTATTGTTTATGTGAGAAAGGAAGTGATTGTAAAATTTCCAAATAGTAAAAAACTTTATTATTCATTTTTTACATTACTGGAAGAAAAATTGTGTCTGAAATAATTTGTAGCTCATAGAAATGAATGAAACTTAGGTTCAATAGCTAGAAAATTCATCTCCATGAGCAAACCTACACGAATAGACGTTTCAAAAAAGTAAATAAAACAATAACTTAGAACTAAAGTGCAGATAGTTTAGAAAACACATATTGAGCAAAGAAAGATCAAGCAAAACACAGTTTAAAATCTGGCTGAGTTCTCGAGGTGCGCGCACTAATGGGTCATTTATTGCGTAATTCATACTGAGAGTCTTGAGGTAGAAAGGAAAATTGAAACGAAGTGTTCTCGCAGGAATAAGAAATTGAATAGCAGTAATTCCAGTATTCTTGTTGCATGTGGGCAAAAAGTAAAGTGAATTTGGTTGTAAAATGAAAAATCTTTATTTATTCTTGTAAATCAATTTCATCCCCTTCAAAATAATCCCCTCTCGATAAAATACTCGTATACTTATGCCAACGATTTTTCCAATCACCGAAACATGCCAAATAGTCCATTTCCGGTATAGCCATCAGCACCTTCTTCGATTCAGCTTTTATCTCCTCAATCGACTCGAATCGCATTCCCCGGAGTGGTCTCTTGAGTTTTGGGAATAGCCAGAAGTCACGCGAAGCCAAATCAGGCGAATACGTTGGTTGCGGAACGATATGCGTGGAATTTTTGGCGAAATGGTCACGAAGAACGAGTGCAGTGTGAGACGGTGCATTATCGTGATGCAAAAACCAAGAGTTGTTGGCCCATAATTCTGGTCTTTTTAGACGAATTGCTTCACGTAAACGACGCATAACGCTGAAATAATATTCCTTATTAACAGTTTGGCCAGTTGGAAGGAATTCATAGTGCACCACACCACGAAAATCGAACAAAACTGTCATCATGACCTTTATTTTTGAACGACTTTGACGTGCTCTTTTCGGTCTGGCCTCGCCTTTAGCACGATTTTCGTTTGATTGGTCGGTTGTTTCCGGGTCGTAAGCATAAATCTAAGTCTCATCTCCCGTAATGATGCATTTGAGCTTGTCCTGATAGTCTGAAAGCATTGTTTCACACACATCAACGCGACGACTTTTTTCCAAGAAATTGAGAGTTTTCGGTACCAAACGAGATTTGACTTTTCGTAGGCCCAAATAGTCTTTCAAAATGGTTCCGATCATATCAGTAAAATCTTTAACAGTCAACCGACGATTTTTGAGCACTAACTCCTTCACTTTATTGACGTGTTGGTCATCTGTTGACGTCGATGGTCGTCCGGAGCACTCCAAGTCATCAACACGTTCTCGATCCTCTTTGAAGTCTTTGTACCACTTATAAACATTTTTCTGCAACATGGTCGAATCACCAAATGCCTTCTGCAACATGCTAAACGTTTCCGCAACCGAAATTTCATTCCGCAAACAAAATTTGATGGCACTTCTCTGCTCAATCAAATCAGACATTGTAAAAATCAAAAAATATATATATAAAATATAAAAATATATAAAATCAAAAAATAAATATATTACTGATAATGACATTCACAGGAAAGTTGGCTTAGATGTTATGAACAGTGCTGCCAACTCATGAAAAAAATAACTAGAGCGAAATTTTAATCCCGCGAAGTTTGACAAATAAATTCACCTTACTTTTTGCCCACAGTATGCTTCGAGGATCGTACCATTGTGGCTTTCCATGAGTTAAATTTTCCAACGATATCAGATATTCAGCGCGTCAGTGCCGTGAAAAAAGATCGGCACAGATTCTTCCTTCGCCCTCTAAAAGCCACTTTTTACCTAAAACCTGCTTTGTCTGACTTTGATATATGCGCAAAACTAGATTGAGCAACAGCGATAGCACCATTATAATTTGAAAATACTTACCTTTTAGAGGTATTTAATACCGAACGGAACGAATATCGGTCATAGCTTTTCTTCTGATGTGCAGGTGTCGAAAATAATTCGAGCTGTGAACTGAGTTCGTAGGTATAATTTTTGCGTTAAAAAACAAGCAATGCACGTCACCTACGCTATCGATATGATGCCCGTTAGCGGTTGCGAGTTTTAGGCGATTGAGAGCAAGACGAAGAATCGCACGCCCATTTGGCTCATAAGTGACTGTTGACGGTTGAATAAGGGTTGTCGATGTAGATTATTTTACGTTGGAAGCCCAACAAGTTGATGCCAGCAAGCGCTGTTGGAGTGAATAGGCGAAGCATCATAAAAGCTTCTAGGGATGATGTGGCTCTGAAAATGTTTAAAGAAAATGTTACGCGCAAAATGTTTGGAATTTTACATGTGCACCAGGGCAAATCGCATAAGATGTCTAGATAAGCTGGTGAAATTTTACAACGCCTTAGACATAAAGCATTTAACGGAGATCCAATGACACTGGTTAATTACTTATGTCATCCAAAGGAACACAAATACGAATACATCAGTACCGAAAATAATTGGGAAAGTTTTTGCAGTTCTTGTTATAAAAGCATTGAATATTCTCCATACATTTTTGGGGAATACTGCAGGAGAGGCAATTCTTGACCAGATATAAGCACAGGTTGTTTCGGAAATGTAGAACCGATTGTCGGGAGTACGCAATTGATGAGCAAACTGCCGGCTCAAAAGAAGAAATGGGGGCCTCAACTGTGCGGGTGTATCTAATGTGCGGTAATCTAAAGTAGACACACTGCGCTTTTTAAGTAGGAACAAATTGCAATAACATTTAAGGAGAAATAAAATGATTTATGAATTTAGATATGTACATATGTATATTGTATATGAGGTCCCCAAAAAAATTGCGATTTTTCTCACCGGAATTATGAAATTGACTACCAAGTCGTTTGTATTGAATGTATTTCGCTTATGAAGATATTCAAATCCATATATGCACACATACAGTTCTGGTTCAAGAAAAAAAGGCTTACCAGCCATTCCATACGATAAACGTTTTCAAGGAAGATATACTTGCGAGCAACCATATTTTTATGGGAAGAGTGAGAGGAGTAGTCGGAGGAGGAGTCATAATTTCGCAAGTCATAATGTATAATTTGCAATTCAAATATCACTCAAACTTCTGCCATTTCAGCAACAAAAGCAGCATTAAGAATTGCCTTATGCGCAAATAGAGTCAAATTGCATAAATGGAGAAAATGAAAAACGGAAAAAATTAAAGACGAAAAGCAAACCGTCATGAAAAAGTTCATGGAAAGCATTCGTGCGATTATAAATGTTTGTTTTGTTGTTGTAAAAGCAAATATAACATTTCAGCAGCCACCACAAAAAAATTAACAACAAATGCATTCGTGAAGGATATCTACGCCTGGCACAGAGACAAACCGAAAATAACTTTTTCAGACGCTGAAGTGAAGGTGCGGCAGCGCAGCGGAGCGGTGGCGGCGCAGCAAAGCACTCGGCATATTATGAGTGGGTACGCCTAAACCAATATGTCAAAAATGTTAAGCAGCCACATATATGCAGATATTGGCATAACAGGCAAAAGTATGCGAACCGATGAGGACAGACGCCGGACAGATGATCAGCAAGGCAACAAGTCTTGGCCTGGCCAAGGAGAGGCCATTTGCAGAGCATCTATGGAGCAATGAGGGAATCAGCGCGCACTTAAATAGAAAAAGACATTAATATACCCAGCGCCAACAAGAAAAATGCATGTGTACAACAACAGCAACAGCAACAAATACAACTATAAGTATATAAGTAGTGAACGAGGCATGAGCGCCAACAAAACCAACAATAACTAAAACAATTGCAAATGAGTATGGCTTGAGTAGTGCAACAAAAAA
This sequence comes from Anastrepha obliqua, assembly GCF_027943255.1. Classification (NCBI taxonomy): domain Eukaryota; kingdom Metazoa; phylum Arthropoda; class Insecta; order Diptera; family Tephritidae; genus Anastrepha; species Anastrepha obliqua. Next base: position 129,214,300 of record NC_072894.1, read on the forward strand.
CTGAAGCATCGAAGCGTCGGCAGTAGAGACTTTTGCATAGACAAATAGTTTTGGTCAAAGACACAAACACAAATGTGTATTTATAAGTGCATGGGAATAGCCAAAGCAACCAAGTGTTGAACTTGTGGGCCGATTAAGTACCTACGAAAAGACATGCAGCCAAGTCAAGCCAAGCGGTCAACCGGGCAAGCGGAAGCAGAGGCAGAAGAAGGCAGGCGGTCAAGTCGCCGAATTGGCAGAGAAATGAGATATGCCTGTATAAAGTTGTAAACTTTTGCCAATGAAGCCATAAAGAAAAAATTTCCATTTCCTTGTTGATATGCGCGCAATGGCCACAGCGAATCCCAGGGTAGCTGGAGCAATGCGAGGACCAAAAAATCAGTTAACTGCAGTGCAATTGCACCAATATTTGTTTGTGGTATTATTACGCTTTAGATCAGCATACATATGTAAAAACATGCACGCATGTGTAGGTGTATGTATATGTGTGTGTGTGTATAAATGTATCTGTTTTTCTGGGAGGACAGTAGCGCTGTTGCAAACGGCCTTTGCTGGCCCCAAACATGGCTCCGACATGCTGCAGAAATTAGAAATGGAAGCTAAAAGCAAGCATTGCTTACAACACAAAACAACATGGCAAACATTGCCAAATGACGAGTGAAAAAACATAAACAACAACAAAATCAACAATAACACACAGCTAAGGACTGCGGCAGCTACGCGCTCGGCAGCTCGAAGGCGTATTGGAAGCGCTTACAATGGCGCATATTTATGCCACAAACAAAATTTTATGTTATTTAGCATGACAGGGGAAGGCAAACGCGCGGAGCTGTGGCCATTAGCAGGGCGGTGTAGCGTAGCCATGGCGCTGCAATTGCAACTAACAAATGCGCTATGCAATCGATTTTAAGCGCAGCTTACGTAGGGAAATGGTGCTGCACTGCCGGCGTCGCTAACTGGTCCCCAAACGCAGGGGTGTGCCCCGTGCAAATGTTTATGACAACTGTAAGCGGCATGAGTCTGTGGTTGTAGGTGTGTGTGTGCGTTCAAGAAGTCATCGCTTCATCATAAAAATGCCATAAGCATATTTATTATTGAAATTAATTCAATTGCTAAGTGGCCATTGGGGGATTGGTGGCGTTGTACGAACAAGCTTTCGTGTGTCATATTTATATTTGTTCAAGTGTGGTGGAGTGTGTACTCTTTACTTTTTTTGACAGCAAATGGATGTAATACCCAATTGGCTCATGGCAAACTTCATGCACAAATTGAGCGCCAGCAAACTTCAGGCGTCCTCTCATCAGGCCCTACTGACTATTATCACACCGAGCCGGTACTTTAACGCATAGTAGCGATAATTTTTTTAGAATTTGCTGAGAATCTTCCAATATAAAAAAAATTGCTAGTTCTGTGTTTACAAAACAATACAATAGAGTTACAAGTATATTCAGGAAAGTCACCTTACTAAGCTTCCCTGCTATCGAACTGTTCTAGGTATACAGAACCATCCAGTATAGCCAGTGGAAGCTGATAATGCTTAGGCCAGTGGATCAGCTAATGGAACCTCAGTTAAGATTATCAGACATATAACATCAAAGAGAGCTGCAATCATGAAAAAGTTAAGAAAAGCTTCACTTATAAACAAAAATGTTCAGCTGCAAATGTTTCTGATTTTGTGTCGTAAGGTCAAAAATTTATATTTGAGTCAAGGAGGTAGGTTCAAACCATTCAAGATTGTTTTAAAGAGGCATGTAACGTTTGTTGCCCACATAAGTATTTTGAACTTCGCCCCTTTTATGGAATTCAATGGAACTTCCCCCTGCGATCGGCATATATAAGGTTGGCCAAAAAGTCTTGCGGTATTTCCGTAAGCTTGTCTTTGCAAGCGCGTAGTTCTAGTTGTATTCGTCGCATCGGTTCACGCTAGAGCTTTTTGGAAAGCTCTTTTCACGTGCTAACACGTGTTTGATTAATTGTTGTTTGCTTTTAGTCGTTCGTGAGTTATAGCGTCGCAAACATGGAGCAAAATAAAGAGAAAATATGGCATATTTTACAGTACTACTTCGATAAAGGCAAAAATGCATCTCATGCTGCCAATAACATTTGTGCAGTTTATCGACCCGATACAGTTTCCATTTCCACCGCACAACGATGGTTTCAACGTTTTCGTTCTGGTGCAGTGGTGATCGAAGATGCGCCTCGGTCCGGAAGGCCTGTCGTCGAAAATTGCGATAAAATCGCTGAATTGATCGAAAGAGACCGGCATAGTAGCAGCCGTAGCATCGGCCAAGAGCTCGGCATGAGTCATCAAACCGTTATAAACCATTTGAAAAAGCTTGGATTCAAAAAGAAGCTCGATGTATGGGTGCCACACGACTTGACGCAAAAAAACATTTTTGCCCGTATGGATGCATGCGAATCGCTTCTGAATCGCAACAAAATCGACCCGTTTTTGAAGCGGATGGTGACTGGCGATGAAAAGTGGGTCACTTACGACAACGTGAAGCGCAAACGGTCGTGCTCGAAAAGCGGTGAAGCTGCCCAGACGGTGGCCAAGCCTGGATTGATGGCCAGGAAGGTTCTTCTGTGTGTTTGGTGGGATTGGCAGGGAATCATCCACTATGTACTGCTAACAACTGGACCGCTTGAATGCAGCACTCATACAGAAGAGGCCATCTTTGATCAACAGAGGCCGAATTGTCTTCCATCAGGACAACGCCAGGCCACACACATTTTTGGTGACGCGCCAGAAGCTCCGGGAGCTCGGATGGGAGGTTCTTTTGCATCCACCGTATAGTCCGGATCTCGCACCAAGTGATTACCACCTATTTCTATCCATGGCAAACGAGCTTGGTAGTCGGAAGTTGTCCACAAGAGAGTCCTGTGAAAATTAGCTCTCCGAGTTTTTTTACAATAGGGAAGCGAGCTTCTATAAGAAGGGCATTATGAAGTTGGCATCTCGTTGGGAACTCGTCATCGAACAAAACGGCGCATATTTGACTTAAATCGCATTATTATAACCAATTTTATGAACAATTGAAAATTCAATAAAAATACTGCAAGACTTTTTTGACAACCTTATATTTGCATCCCTAGAAAATATGTTGCTTGGGTCCATACCAACAATCAGGCATGTTGAGGGCTCTAGTATATTACACATCTACCCCAATATGAATTTGCATTATCCCAGCTATGCGGTATTGAGAATTATATTCAAGTATTTGCATCGAGTTGTAAGCACGGCTTCTGGCTTTCAATTGGAATTTAATTTTCGACTGAATAATGAAGTTCTCTATAAATCTGGCTTCGTATTGTAAAACATCAGATCCTCTACTCAAATCCAGAGCACTTATTGGAATACAGCACAGCTTTTATGTTGAGTCTTAGTTCCCGCACAAAACCCGCATGTGAAAGAATTTATCATAAGGCGTCTAACCTCGATTTCTTGAGAGACTTTCTCATGGTTTTCCTTACCCCCCATGTTTGTGGTATCATCGAAATACCGACATTTCTCCTGCTTGTGGTGTCTAAGTCGTGAATATCACCAAATAGCGCATATTACCTACTCGGTTGTGAATTCTCGAACTGCATTGTCTGCATAAACTACAGCCATTCAAAGTCCCCAGAATGGGTCCCTTAGAACCCAGTATCTTCAGGAAGTTGCTATTTTGGGTATTAAAATTTGAGAGCTTGAGGCTCTGTCGGTAAGTACTGATGTTACCCCGCCACCAGGGCTATGATGATTGGCTCAACCACGTCCTCCGATCGAAATTCCTTACCTTTGGAACATGCATTCATTATATTCATCGCTAGTGATTCAGCGCCGGCAATTACAACCACCGAACCTTCACCGGTAGCCGCGGTCTCGTATACTTCATATACCCGATGGGCTCATATACCTCCGAAGCTCTTTTCTCATAGGAACCCTCTTTCTGAAATCTTCTCATGGGCTTATTACGTGCCAGTTTAGTTTGCGGGTGGTGCTCATTCACACTACAAAATACCGATAAGGACACTTCTCGTTGCTTACGCCAATTGCCCATCACTCATCTTCTGAGTGTTTCCCTATTCGCTGCTTGCTGAACCGTCTAATAAGAGATCTTCTTCTTCTTGATCGGGGCGATAACCGCATACGCGATTTTGACCGAGTTTAACAAAACCCATAAGTCATTTCTTTCTCGTGTTAACCGACGACAGTTGGACACACCAAGTAACGCCAATTCCTTTTCCACCTTATTTTTCCAAAGTAGAGCAGGCCTTCCCCTTTCTCTGCTACCACCAGCTGGTACCGCATCGAATACTTTCAGAGCCGGAGCGTTTGTATCCATTCGGACAACATGAACCAGTTAACGAAGCCGTTGGAGTTTTATTCGCTCCACCATGCCTACGATACTCATCGTCGCCAAAGTGTAAAGGTCCAAAAATCGTCCGCAGAATATTTCTCTCAAACATTCCAAGGGATGCCTCGTCGGATATTTTCATCGTCCTTTAAGGGACCAAAATACTTCTAATGGGAAAACTAAGCATATCTACCTCACCTCACCTCGACATAATGGCTTTGCAGTATTCGTCTTTGTCCTCAGTATCTGTTCAAGCATTTGGCTTTGCGTAACAACATCCCAGAGGCAAAGGTATTACACAGACTTAGCAAATACTTAAAACGCTTTGTGTTCCGCAAGTAATCGTTAAAGTTCTGTACTGAAAGTGAAAATGTTTTCACAAGGAACTTTAAGTACCTGCTTACTTTGTGTCAACTGCGAAACACTAAAATGACATTAAAAATATATTTTACAACTACTTAAAAGCAATAGCAAAGTAGTGGTAACAAAAAACAAAAACAAAAATAAATGATGTTTCTTAGGGGCACAGGGAGTGGAAGAAAAAGCAGGGATACCGCTTTCCATTACTTTGTGTTCTGTCTTTGCTTGGAAAAAATGTAGTAAACTTCTTCTACTAAGTAAACGGCTAGGTAACTATTGCAAACGCACATACACACGTAGCTAAATATGGTTTAGAATTTAGAGAGCAAGATGAATAAACGACCCTCAGCCTGAGTATTCCCTTACGCTCTACTGGCATATCCTTGCACTCGTTGCACGTTGACCCTATCAAATTTGCACTAAACAAATTTATGGTAAGTCTGCTTTTGTAGCCTCCATAAAAATGTTTCAACCAAACATCAAACAAAGGGCTATTGTGCATTCTGTTGCGCAGCAGTAAAAGTTTCGCCCGTCGAAGAACAAAAGTGAGCAACAGCAAAACAAATGATTGCAGACAAAGTAATTAAATGGTCAAGGCATTTTAATTGAAAGTTATTGCATTTTTATTGGCGCTCTCTTAACGGTGCGCCAATATTGGAAAGAGCATTCCACACCAACAACGTCACACCTGACCACAAAGCAATCAAAAGATTACAAATGGAAATTCGCACTTATGTATCTGCAAAACAAACAAAATATCGAACAAATCGAAAAAATCGAAAAATATAAAAAACGGAAAACTGCAAAACTGCAAAACACACAATTTTGAAATTGTAGAATTTTACTACCCACCAACATTATTGGCAGATACATTTCCAGCACACACTCCGATTTGATTGCTGCAAGTGTGGGAAGAGTGTGAAAGGATCTTAGGGCAGTTTGATGCTATTTTTAAGAGCTAACAGCTTTGGGTTTTACTGTTGATGACGCTGCTGATGGAGCCGATAGTGTTGGTGATGTTGACAATAATGCTTAATGTCATTGCTGGCCAAAAATACACCGTACCTATGCTTGTGGGGGCAAAATGTTCTACCTTGCCCAATATAATGAGACATTCGAGGGTCGCTTGAAAAGTCCATGCAAAGATTGAGGCTATATTTGTAGCATCTCGGTTGATTTTCCATTTCCATCACGACAATGCACCAACTCATGCCCTAACAGTTGTGATCGTAAAATGAATGGAAATTGGGTTCCAACCCGTTTCACATCCTCCCTGTTTTCCAGACTTGGCTTCCTCGGATCCCTCGGACTACTATTTTTTGCCCAGTTTAAAGAAATGGCTGCCAGATTTTATTCAAACGAAAAAGTGATTGCAGAAACGAGTGGCTATTTTTCAGACTTGGACGAATCCTCCATTTTACTCGATTGCTTGGTGCATTATTTTCAATTTCTTAACTCAATAGAGTAGGGAAGCGCACATCTTTTGATGACAAAACAGGTCTGAGGCACTCAAAAACATACTCTGTACTATGAAAGCATGTAACGCCATTACGAACATCGTCGTAAAAAGCAACACTAGCGTTGGAAAGGCTATGCCCAAAGGATATCTGGTGAGAGGAACTGTTGTGAAGCTCACAAATTTTGGGGCTGATCGGAGATATCGTCTGATTCCCCGATATGGAGATGGTGGGGCAATAGGCATGGTTAAGTGGATTTGCTGTATGCAGCTCCTCAGGATTTCATAGAAAGCCAGTAGGATAATCCTCCCTCCAAGACTGGCTAGCAGTAATTCCACGGATAGAAGCTGCTTACAGGGCGAAAATCAAGTTTCACACTTTTCGTCTTTCTTTATTTTGCGCCACTTGAACCACACTAATAAAAATTCATATTGGCTATAGTCAAGAATTTGCTTGAAGAATTAATGTTGTACATTTTTCGAAGCCACCGAACACTTGCTAGGGTGGCACGTCACACGAAAGACCTTAAGTGCTTTTTATTGGTATGGTATGTAAAGTTTAAAAGCTTTGTGGATAAATCTGCTTCGATTGAGGCTTTGGAAGCGAACCCTACTAAAGTTATTCACGATATACCGAGCGATTAATTAAAAATTGGTGTTTACGGATGGGCGCATTACGTTGCAGTTGCGGTCAACATCTTTAAAAAAATAAAAGTCGTGAATGGTTCTACCTCTAAATTTATAATCCTTTACTACTTTCACACTGTCTTCTAACAAAAATTCTGCTGGGCTTGAGTTCGGGCAAAAGTTCTTCAAAAAAAATCTTTTACTGCTTCAAAATCCGAGGAAACTGTAAAAATTGTTTAAAATTTAACAGTATTACGTGGAATTAAAGGAAGCATTTCATGAAAGTCATAAAAGTTCTAGATAACTTTGTTTCCTAATTTCAAAACATTTTAATTAAAACTCTGCAAAAGTATTACTCACGCAAAAAGCCATCAACGATATCTAAGCTCATATTGCATATTTTCGTCATAAATTGCTTCAGCCTAAGTAAATGCGTAGCCTTATGAGATCCGCCATTGTCAACACCGTAATCTGCAGCGACATGGCACTTGGATATTTTTCATAACTTCCCAGCGAGTCAACATGTCGGGCTCGCTCACAGGCACCTCCAGCAGTCGAACAGTCCGCCACAACGTTTTTTGTCTGCATTCTGTGAATAAATGGCGATAATAATAGGCACTTGCGGCCTAGCCAATATGCAACAAGCACACGCACGACAGACAAACAGACAGACGGACAGACAGTCAGCGCACGAAGCCTAACAACAGCGTAAATAGCGTTTGTATGAATATTTCTGCATATGGATGCGTGCATGTGTGTGTGTGAGAGTTTACGCGCACTGTCAGTGTATGTTTTAAGTTTTATGTGTTTTTGATTGGAAAATGTTGCAAACACTTTAAAATGCACTTGACATTAATAACAAGACGGGCGCGATTGATATAGCAGGCAGTAAAATTTACACTTCCATACGCAAGTGAGATATTCGCTCGGACTGCAAGTATTTCACGCCTGCATTTGCTGAGTATTTCATGCACTCTCCTTGACCATGATTTCGTTGCGGGGCTGTGGAACTCTGCAGGCTTACAGATAATTTACTTTTTAACACAAAGTATTCGCTCTAAGCCAGCAGCATGCCAGGCCTACTACATATTTGCTGCATGAAATGTAAACTGTTTACTTAAGACAAAGGTTTGATTTTTGACTACCAACAGACAAGCAAAGCTAAGCAAATAGAAAAAACAGAGATGATGTAAATTGCGCTTTGCTAAACAGAGAGTTCGAGGAAAATGAAAAAAAAAGTATTGCACAGAAGACAGCGCTCAAGCTTGGTTAAAGCCAGTAGCAACTACTACTGCTATCTTTTTCTCCCAGTGGAGCATAGGGCCCCAACAATACCTCTAAATGGTAACTCTGTTGTTCGTTTCTCTGCATTTGCAGTCCACAAATATCCACTGTCATTCAGTTTGCCATCGACAGTTCATCGCTCGATCCCAGAGCACTTCGTTTTTTTAGAATCTGCCGGAAGTACTTGGATCTTATGATCAATAGATTGTGAACATTTCCAGGCTTCCGAACCATAATATACGAAGTGTGTTTAAAAAGTATTGCGAGTTTTGTGTTTTTTCAAAAATTATTTGATTATTCATTCTTTCTATATTATAATATTTTGTCCCTTTTAAAGTAATCTCCATGAGATATTCTGCACCTTTGATCAAAGTTTTTTCTAATCTTCGAAGCACTTCAAAAAACCATTTTTTTCTGATTCAGCTCCTCCTTCGATTCCGTCTTTATCTCGTCAATCGTAGCGTAGCATCGTCCTTTCATGGGCCTCTTCAGTTTCAGGAACAAGAAAAAGTCACAGGGGGCCAGATCTGGGGAATATGGTGGCTGTGGCATCATTAGTTGCTGTTTTGGACCAAAAAGTCGCGCATAAGCAACGATGTGTAATAGGGCGGGTCGATTTAAAAATCGCTCATTGCTCTGTGAAAATCGTATTCTAGGGATCAAAATAAGAAACTTTGCCGAAGGAACCATACCTCTAAAACGAATTCTGATGTCCCCCAATTTGGGTCGAACTTTTGGGTAGGGGCAAATTTTGAAAAATCCCACTTTGACCCATTTAGAGTGCTCCAATCGAGTCCAAATGTATGACCGACCCCCACTTACTTTGAACGGCCGATCCACCCATGCCAGTGGCACACCCCCTGGAACTCCCCTGGGGGGTTCCCCATACAATCATTTCAAAATATCACCATTTTTGGCCTTTACATGAAAAAATAAGCTAATGGCTATGATTTTTCTTTATTTTTGTTTATTTATAATAATATTTATTATTTATTTATAATAATATCTATTTTTACTCTTAAGAAATTTATTTAGTCAGAACATATGTAAATGAAAAAATTAATTTAAGTGAGTTATAGAAAAGAAACTAAAAAGTTCGACCTAAATTGGGGGACATCAGAATTCGTTTTAGAGGTATGGTTCCTTCGGCAAAGTTTCTTATTTTGATCCCTAGAATATGATTTTCACAGAGCAATGGGCGATTTTTTTGCCTCCCCACAAATCGACCCGGCCTAATGTGTAAGCAAGGGGCGCCAAGAGCCAATTTTTATTCTTCCACAAATCCGGGCGTTTCTGGCGGATTGCTTCGCGCAAATTGCGCATAACTTGCAGATAATATTCCTTATTGACCGTTTTACCCTGTGGCAAGAACTCACGATGCACAACGCCCCTGCAATCGAAGAAAACGGTAAGCAAGACTTTTACATTCGACCGAACTTGGCGCGCTTTTTTCGATATTGGTTCGTACTGCAGCTTCCATTGAGATGATTGAGCTTTGGTTTCCACGTCATAACCATAAACCCACGATTCGTCACCAGTTATGTCCCTCTGGAGCAAATTTGGGTCGTCGCGGACAGAGTCCAACATCTCATTAGCAATGTTCATGCGGTGCTGCTTTTGGTCGAAATTGAGCAGTTTGGGTACGAATTTTGCGGCCACCCGTCTCATGCCCAAGTCATTGAAAAAAATCGAGTAGCTCGAGCAAATCGATATGTCTAGGTCCTCAGCAACTTCTCTAACGGTGATTCGACGATCCGCCAATACCATTTTTTTCACATCATCAATTTTTTCGTCTGATGTTGAAATGATCGTCCGGCACGCTTTTCGTCGTTTACATCTTCTCGGCCTTCTGAGAACATTTTGTACCACCGATTGTGTTGCTTTGGTCCAAAGTAGCTTTTCCGTATGACACAGTCAACATTCGTTTTTCACACAAAATTTGATACAGGTTCTTTGATCCATCTTTTTGAAAAGGTAAAAATCGAAGACGAGCCGAAACACGTGCAAGCAAAGCAGCTGTCATTCAAAATGGCCGAACTCGTCGGCATGAGGGAGAGACATGAGTACCAACACATCGCCACAAAAGAATCGAAATTCGAATATACATGACCTGCAAAAACTCAAAATTCGCTATACTTTTTGAACAAACCTCGTAAAACTGATTTTATGTGGGAGTTCAATATTCACAGATTTGTCTCTTGTCTAGTTTGACCTGACTGCCATATATTGCGCTACACCCTAAACACGGCTTTGGCCTTAACAATTCGAATAGCAACGTCTTCGTCGACCCCACTCTTATTTGTAACTATACTACCCAAGTACGAAAATCGTTCGACAGCTGCAATGTCCTATGACTAAGATGGCCTTTACACTGATTGGTAGCCGCTGCCCCTTATTTTCGTTTTGTCAATGTTTATCGTAAGGCCAGCACACTTTGCATTTTTGTTTAAATTCTCTGAATTATTCTGCAGCTCATTCAATTTGTGACTTTGAGACCTACATCATCAGGGCGCCTTGTATACCCAGTCGGCTATTGACTGTAGATCGCTTCCAGAGTTAGCTCCTTTTCTAGTTCCGTCTTCTAAACTGAGCGATATACGAGTACGTTCGACGTACTCATCTTAAGCAAGTTCGTACCTGCCTTAGCAAGCTCGTCAACTCTCCCATTTTCCTCTCTTCCCTTGTATCCAGTAAATTGTAACCTGTTTATTCTCGCAGAGCTCGTTCATTTTGAATCTACAATGTTGCACGCATTCCGCGCTAGTCATTACAGCCATCATCACTTTAATAGCAGCTTGACTATCGATGAAGATGTTTGTGCGAGTGTCGAGGGGAGTAAATTGCAACGCTAATTCAACTACTTTGGTTACAGCATAAATCTCAGTTTGAAATATGCTACATCGATTAGGAAGCCTGGAGACTTTTTGAGAAAATAAAGAAAACAATAATTTTAAGTGATGGAAATATTTATTTTGTCTTTACGCGCTCCAATGCGTATATGACAGTTATCTTCTTCACAAGAGTCAAATCTGATTGGCGTACGGCCGATATAGCCGAATGAGTTGGTGCGTGACTACCACTCGGTAGTGCGTAGACTTCAATCTCCGAGCATGGAACAGCTGAATGATAGAAAAATTTGTTTCTAATGCCGGTCGCCCCTCGACAGGCAAAGGCACACCTCCGAGTGTATTCTGCTATGAAAAGGCTCCTTATAAAAACCCATCTGCCATTCAGAGATGACATCAGCCAAGACCCATGCCACAAATAGGAGAAGATGCTCGGCCAAACGCCCAAAAAGGATTTAAATGCTAACTATTCATACATACATACATACGACGTTTGCAAAATTTATAAATACTGCGATAGGGTGCCTAATTTTGCACCACATTTTATATCTTTCTACCTTTGTTTCCTGAAGAATTTCATCCAGCCAGCATTTTCGGTTTTACTATCAAGAATTGACTGTCTTATCCGCGAAAGCTTATTATAACTTTAAAAAATTTTATTTTATATTTCACAGCCATTTACTTTTACTTACTTAAGATATTTTATATACTTAGGACTTTTTTATGAGTGATCGTATCTGGAACTCCTCCTTATTCGCCTATTTTGTCTATCCGTTACTTACACATATAAACTAAAATAACATTTTACTCCATTTATATCCTAGTATATCACTTCAGGATATGCTGTGATTTGGGGAATTACTCATCCTGGTCGCATAATCCTCCCGTCATTGGCTGGAAGAGATCGCCCTATACGAAATTATATGACTTAATGTTCACGACCACGTGAAAGAAATCTCATTTCTTAGCTGAAAACGGAAGGTTTTTAAAGTTCTTTTACTTTGCTGATTTTGTATTATCTGCACTTTTTTGCATTTACTTAAGGAATTCTTAGGAATGTTTGCCCAATTAAACATTCATTCATCCTTCGAGAGGTCCACAAGCCCATTCATACATATTTTTATATTTGTACACTCACAATCAGTTCGGCAAAGTGAGCCACTTGGGCTACAAACTGTCTAGCATGCACACAAACGCACGTACACAACCACATAACATTTATTTATTTATTCATTTGCTGTTTGACATTCGCGACTATCTGGCAACTATTGCAACAGCATATTTGTCGCACACAACCAATTAGCAACATTTACATATCGCAGCATAAAAATCACAACAGCAGCAACAAAAAATTCTTCGCTCCACTCGTATGGGTGTATGTAGAAATGTGCCAGCAATCAGCGTTTGTTGCAGATATTTGTACTGTGGCACGTACATACATACTTTGCATCAACGAAATTGAAGAATAACAAACAACAGCAACAAAGTGAGCAAGAATGGTAGCAGCCGAGGCAATGGAAGCAGCGGAGGCAGTGGAGGCACTGGAGTGGGAGCAATGGCAATGCCAAACGGTGGCGACAAATCGCCAATTGCATGTTTGAAATTTCGCCTCGCATTTGTCGTTGGCTTTGCCTTGGGGGCACTAACTCTGCCAGCATGTATGTTCTGCTTCTACTGCCGGACTATCGCCAGAGTTGCCTTGTGCGTGTCTGCACCCGTTTTCGCATAGTTTTTCAAACACTTTTTGTTCTTTTGTTTGCTTTGCTTGATTGGTACTATTTTACCTCGAGTTTTAGTCTTTAATATTTGCTTTTGTTTTTAGTGTTTGCTGTTTTTGTTGTTTTTTTATGTTATCTACCAAACATTTAAGTACTCACGCGCTGCCCAACACGTCGCTGCTGATTTTGCTGCCTTATTTTGAGGTTTGCATTGGCTTGCAACAACGAACCCTGACATTGCAACAAACGCATTGTGGCAGCAATATAAATGCACGTACTTTGTTGTTGTGGTGGTTGTTGTGTCAGCATGCAATAGCGATGGGTGCTTATTGTCGTTGTGCTTTTTGTTGTTGTGGTTATGTGCTGGAAAATTTAGAAATTGCGTGTTGAATGGCCAAAAAGCGCCCAAATAGCACTGCAACAAGTCCGCGCCACACAACCGACTCCCAGAACACGCAACCCTCGCCCTCGTTCCGCCCGTCGTTCAGCTGGTCGCTTCGCTGCGCCAGCATGCCACTGGCGGCTGCATACCAATCTAATGTCTACATTTGTGTTGGCCGTAAGCGTCTGTTGTTGCAACGCACACATAGCTCGCTCTGGCTGCTGCTGTTGCGTGCCACTTTGGACTTGAGCGCGACTTTTCTGCATGCAACAGTATTTGTTACGATTATTTTATTTTCCCGTATTTTTTGTTGTTGATACGCTCGCAGAGCATACCGTATTCCTGCCTCTAAGCCCTTCTAAGTCGCTCGCGTATTTGATTTTTTTTTTTGTTGCTGTTGCGTTGTTTGTTCGTTCGACTGCCACTACCATTTTCGGCGTTGTTGCAACATGACTTGCGTGCGTGCAATGCTTCTAAGTTGATTTAATGTGCTATTGTATTTTTGTTGTTGTTGTTTCAGCCTTTTTCTGTTTGTTCGTTTTTTATGCTGCAGCTTTACATTCGTGTTGCAAATTTGTTAAAGGCATTGAATTCGTGATAAGATTTTCATGTTATTATTTGTTCGGACATGCAAATACGCATGTTTTAACTGGGTATTCCTTCCAGCTTCGCAGCGCTGCAGCTCATTTACATTGTTGCTTCGGGCAATGTTGCATATTCTTGTTCTTATGCGAGTAGGTATGAGTGCATTGTTGTTTGATAAATGTTTCTTTTGTTGTTGTTATTGTCCTCCTAGAAATTAGATGTACTAGGGAGGGTTTCGCGCAGAATATGCTGGGTTTTCTGCCTTCAATAGGATCTAAAGCTTTGATCGGAACTCCCACAAGAAACTTTCTCTAAAACACCTTTTTTGCTCTCCTTCAAACAATGTAAAACGCGATGTGGCCAAGATCTAATGAGTATTTGAGGATTGCGAATGATAGCTGATTGCGATTGGGTTAACGGCTGATGAAGTTCATTACATTTTTCTATTAAGGCCTGCTATATCAGCAGGCGTAAGAAGGAAGCGAGGCCTAAATCTTAGTCCCGCGAGAGCAGGGCAGCTAAGGAGAAAGGGCTGATTGAATCCACTCCATATACACACGTGGCCAGAAGATTTTTACGACCTTAAAAGTTTGTGTATTTGCTCAGCGGTCGTTGAGTTACCGCGAAGCTTATCGCCCAGTTGTAAAGTATAGGTTGTCAAGGGGATGCCAATTCTCTCTTTTCACGAGGAAACTACCTCACAGCTCCCTTGTCAGACCAGCTCATCTGATTCGCAGTTTTTCGCAATGTCGCTATAACTAGGTACCCAGACTAGCCTTAAGTCGAAGTATTCGGATGCGATCGAAAGTGAAACCGGATATTTCCTGACCAGTTTCGAATGCACTGTCATTGAGTCCACGGCCTTAATTGCCGTTTGGTTATCGGTTACTTTCTTGACAGTTATTACGCAAGTGAGTAGCCAATCAGCTGCTTTATTAATTGCAGCTACCTCTGCGTTGAAAACACTGGAGTGATCCGGTAACCTGAATTTGCATATGATGGGGAGCTCTTTGCAAATACTTCTCCGCCAACCCTTCCGTTCAACTTCGAGCCATCCGTAAACAGATTTCCCAAGCCTGTCTCCAAGTGTTGCATTCCCTTGATGGAATGTAGGTGGAGAATGTTCCACTTGGGCCAGGCGAAGGTATACACTGATCTGCTGCGAGGGGGACATGATAATCAAAGGATAAAAATGCGTGATTGTGAGAAATTTTTGAGAAAAGGTGGCAAATATATGAACTTTTCTTTTATAAAGAGAAAATGCGCAACTTCAACTCGCACTTATGTCTACCGAAGTTTAGTAAAATTTAGTCAAATCTATCACATTTAAAATCATTTACACCTATTAACAATTTATACAAAAGTTCCCCATTATAAAAATCTCCCCGACTTTCTCTACAAAAAAATTTAAAAATTTCTTTATTTCAATACTGGCGCTCTTTCCGGCTACCCAAAGTTGTATATCAACTTAACAAATATTTCAACATAAAAGTTCTATACATTTAATAATACAAAATAATACAACTTTACTCCGTTCAAATAATAATTCAACTTTAATCCGTTCAAGTGCACTCGAATTAGTTGAGCCCTTAAAATCCATATCAGAGCTTCAGAACCGAAGTCGAATGCGTTATTTGCTCTTTTCATTTCACCTCGATTGCTCTACGCACGCGTGCACTAATTGCTGTGCTTCGACGTCGCGTCTTATTACGAATTTATGAGCAAACATTTATGGGCCCACCAATAAGTTAAATTGACAGCGAAGCCGGGTGGTCCTGTTTGTGGCTGCATAGCACGTTGCGGGGCCATATGTTGCAAGTCACATTTACATGGGTGCGTACATACAATTTGCACTCATACACATACCTATATATGAATGTGCATCCATACAGTCATATAATCGTACGTACGTTTTGTTTGCAAATGCAAATTCTTTATAAGCACTTTTGGTGTGCGCCTGGTTTGTGTGAAGTTATTGTATGCAAAATTTATACTGTAAGTAAAGCGAGTGAAGTTCAGATACCCACCTATGAAAGACTATAGGGATAAACTTGTTATTTTTATGGTATGCATAGATAAGTGCATACATACACGCATACCCACACATAATTGCACACAAGTACCCGTATTCATGTGGAGTTCTGTTATTAGGAAGATAACATTTTTTTTTAGTTTTTCTCTGCAGGCAGCGGTTTTGATTTCAAGTAACAAAAAAATTACGTCTTTTTCAGCAGAATTCTTAAATTTTTATTGCAAACAACCATTAGTGATTAGAAACCTTAGAAGGCACTTTTATTATCTGGAAAAAAAACTGCGCGTATATTAAGTAGGAGTTGGACACTTTTTCTTAAGCAGTTTTTATTGCCACGAATGTCGTTGCAACATTAGACTTAGGTAACAAGCGACAAACACATACTCGTGCATTTGTATGCACTTTTGAGTACTCGCGCTAAGCTTAGCAAATGCGTGCGATAGTCGCATACTTCAAGTATTAGCCATCTAATAAATGCGTTGCATAGGGGAAACGCCGACGGAAAAGAGCTGCAATGGCAATAGAGCAATAACAAAAACAGTGGTGTGGCAGCCATGAGAAATGCAATAAATCTACTAATATTGACATTTATTTCCTCGCATGTCATTGGCATGCATTCGCCATAAAAACGTACCTGCAGTTAGTACTTAAGCCACAAAATCTTTTTTTTTTTTTGTTTTTTTTTTTTTGTAAATTTTTTTGATGGGCTTACTACAAGTACATACATGCCTGCATACATAACTATGAACGTACTTGACACTATTAAGTAGGACTTGTTCTAGACATTGTTCATATTTCGAATACTGTTCGGCATTATGGCGCTTTGCTCAGAGAAGACGGTGGACTGCGGTTAGAATTAGTGCACATAAATTTTAGCTGTATTTTATGTCTGACTAGTAGATTAAAGATAAAATAAAAATTCAACGTTGTTACAGCTCCCGTGCAATAGGCAGCCTTTGAACGCGAGCTGTAAAATTCAGTCAGTTAAGAGTGTGCTTTTGAGCCCTTCAGGAGAAATCCACTACTTAGCAATGCAACAACTTGAATACAATTTGCAAAAAGGACTGAGATAGGAAAGCAAGTAAGCCTAAGCAACATTAATCTAGAAAAAAACTTTTTCATAAACGGTTCGTTATCCTAGGAGAATTTCTAAAACTTTTAAACAAAACGCTGGCTTTTATAGCAGCTATTCAGTTTGAGCGAGCTTTTACCAATCAAAGTTGCTTCAATTTTACTTCCCTTAGCTAGTGTTCCCTTAGTTTCATAGGCAATATTTTCAATGTTCAAAGCATAATAGTGTGAAGAGGAATTCCAGAAAATATTCCTCAGCTCACTTATGAATCCGCAGTACCCGAAATCAGATAAAGCTCGGCTTTAAAGTGTTTTTCAGTTGCTTGTTATTTTTGAGATCCGTGTGCGCCATAACTGAAAATCTACAAGACCAATCATTTTGAGATTTCGTACAGTACTTCCTACATAATTCACCAGTTATCCTTGGGGTTCGTCTTTAGTAATGGGTCCACCTATTGAGACGATATCAGGTTAGAGATCGCACTAAGAAACCTGGATTCTTTCTGAACACAATTTTGGAATTTATAGTAGCAGCTCAATGCAGTCCAGCTCATTTGGACCTTTCTCTCCTTTCTCTCTATAATAATATCTTTTTTCAGCTAAAATAAAAAATTGGCGCAGGTATGAAAACGCCAAATTTCTACTATTAACCATTCTTGTGTTCAGAAATCATTTCAACATTTTAAGCATCTTTAAATCAAGGAGTAATCAAGGTCCACCAGCGAAACATTTTTGTATTATACTTCTTATGAAGATTCGTTTGTGCATTGAAGACCTCTTTCATCTTAGATATCAAATGGAGTCAGTAGAACGTCTTATTTACAGGTGTTCAGTAGAGCCTAAGATGCTTTGTAGGCGCAATCTCCCGACAGTTGGCTCTATGTTGCCAGAAAGACTCGGACTCATATCCTTTAAGAACTATGACTTCAAAAGCATTCTTCAAAAATCATTGGGAAATATTTAATGATATTATAACAACTTTGTAGGACCAAGGCCCGCTACCATTATTTTTATTGCTTAGAATCCTGAAGCGCCACTTTATACTTTTAATATTATTATTGACGTGATAACGTCTTATAATTCGATTTAGCCGGCTGCGCGCACGAAAAAATATGTCGTTACCTTGCTCATTTGTCGTTACCTTGCTCATTGTCGTTACCTTGAATGAACTGCAAGTGAAAGCGCGGAACGAACGACAAAGCAAATAAAGCAAACGAACGGCAACGTTCGACATCTTGCTCTCTCCTACTTAAGTGAGCGTATATATGTATGTATATGCGCATATGTACATATATAAATTCACGTATTTGTATTTGCATATGCCTTCTTATTGATTATTATTAATTTGATTTACTTGAAACATTTTTAATAAAACCAAGTTTGTTAATAATACCTCTTGTTTTAATGTTATTATTATTAATTTTTTTATTATATATGAAGGAAAAAATGTATGGTAATATTTACCACATACCTAATAAGATATGTTGTATACTAATATATGTATATAAACATGCATATACATATACAATTTCGCGCAATTTTCAAAAAGAACAAATCTATATGTAAAGATGCATACAAGTCATATGGACATATCAAATATACGAATCTATTCCGTACGCAAGCAAATGTAAGCTAATGTGCTTGAACTGCAAGCGAGAGCGCGGAACGAACGACAAAGAGCACAATCCGCCCCCGCGTTCGGCAACGTTCGATATCTGGCTCTGTCCTACTTGAGTGAGCATATATATGTATGTATATGCGCATTTGTATATAAATTCACATACTTGCATGGTAATGAACCATTTCTCTGTTGAGAATAGGACGATGATAGGAAAAGTCGGAAATGAAAGGGAGTGTTTCGAGTGTAAAGTGTCTTGAAAAAGGCAAATCGATGATGGTGCATCTTAGTGTTGTTGACTTATTAACGTCTGACGCACAATCGAAATTGAACATATCTTTCATGAATTTGATAAATGTTTCGTCATTTTTCACGTTTGTGTAAATGTAACTTGACCTATTCTATTGCAATTCCATTTACCTCCTCCTCTATATCCATACAAAATATCTATCAAACAAATAAAATTAAAATTTTGTTTTGAAAATTGCAACCATTCCATCAATATTTTCTTATGACGTTGTCACGTTAAACTATCGTCAGTAAACCGTCTTTACAGACAACCTCTTTTTTTTAATTTATATTTTCATTTTATTTCATATATTTATTTATTATGAAAATATGTTTCCCAATTTTTCCAAATACATCGGTGACACACTGTGCCATTTCGATTGTGGCGGCAACGGCAATTGTTTACTAACTTTTATTGTGGCACGAAAAAAATGCTTTGACGGCGCGTACGACACGCTCTTCACAATGCCAATGCCAGTGCCGAATAGCACTAACAACAACGCCAACAACAACTATAACTACAAGCATAATAACAACCTCGAATACTAACCGCAACATCAAAACTAACAAAAGCAGCAATAACAACACCTGCAACTTAGAAGTGCGATCAGTTATGGCAAAGTGGCGGCATTTAAGCGTTTGCCGCCACTTTTTATAAACCAACGTTTCAATGTGGCGCGGTGGAATGTCGAGCGCAGAGTGTGGCGTGCAATGCGCGTGAGGGGAGGTGCTTGCTGTTTGCGGCTATATATGGCGCGCAACTTGTCGTCGTCAACCCACAAAAAACAAAAAGACTGGCGCTAAATGCTCAAGAGCTGTCGTTAGAGCTGATGGCATGCCAAAGTGGTGTTATTGATATTACTAGTATTCCTTGTTGCTGTTGTTGCAACATACAAATGCATTTGAACAACAAATCGCTGTTAAATTGAAGCGCGAAGCGTAGTGAATTAAATTGACTGGTTATTGGTTGGTAAGTCGGTTTGTTAGTCAATTGACTGAATTGAGTTGACCACCAACGGGGCGATAACAAAACGACAAGCTGAGCAGCCGGTAAGCAACCCAATAAATGGCTATATAATATGAGACATATGTGCACACTTTATTTCTGTGCCTATGCGTGTGGCTAGCAACACTGAACGATATGCGCTTAAACAGCTCTTAATATGGCCGGTCAGGCACTCAGGTAGCAGCGAACTTAGCTGGTGGCACTTCCGCTATTTGAAGTGCAAAGTAGTTGTACACAACTACAATTTATTGATTTTAGCTGTACTTCAGGAACATCTAGTAAAGAAAGTGTTTTTGACGTGATAACGTCTTATAATTCGATTTAACAGGCTGCACGCACGAAAAAATGTGTCGTTACCTTGCTCATTACTGTTCATATGTAGTTACCTTGCTCATATGTAGTTACCTTGCTCATATTAGTGTTACCTTGCTCATATGTAGTTACCTTGCTCATTGCATTGAATGAACTGCAAGCGAAAGCGCGGAAGGAACGACAAAGCAAACAAAGCAAACGAACGGCAACGTTCGACATCTTGCTCTCCCCTACTTAAGTGAGCGTATATATGTATGTATATGCGCATATGTACATATATAAATTCACGTATTTGTATTTGCATATGCCTTCTTATTGATTATTATTAATTTGATTTACTTGAAGAATTTAAAATAAAACCAAGTTTGTTAATAATACCTGCTGTCTTAATGTTATTATTATTATTTTTTTATTATATCTGAAGGAAAAAATGTATGGTAATATTTACCATATCTATACTAATATTATAAAGAGGAAAACTTTGTTTGTTTGGTTGTAATGAATAGGCTCAAAAACTACTGGACCGATTTTAAAAATTCTTTCACCATTCGAAAGCTACATCACGAGTAACATGGATTATGTTTTATTTTGGAAATAGGGCTCGAGATATAGGTGAAAACGTGGACCCGGGTAACCTTTGGTTGTGTATGTACAATATGGGTATCAAATGAAAGCTGTTGATAAGTGCTTTAATACGGGGTAGTTTTCATACCTATTGATGACTAGGGTGTCGAAATATATGCCAAAACGTGGACCCGCCGTGTCTTTGAACCGAATTAAACCAAACTTACACACATTGTTAAGTAGGTATTGAAGATGATTTCCGTATAGTTTGAATACCTATTGGTAGATAGGGTCTCAAGATATAGGTGAAAACGTGGACCCGGGTAACCTTTGGTTGTGTATGTACAATATGGGTATCAAATGAAAGCTGTTGATAAGTGCTTTAATACGGGGTAGTTTTCATACCTATTGATGACTAGGGTCTCGAAATATATGCCAAAACGTGGACCCGCCGTGTCTTTGAACCGAATTAAACCAAACTTACACACATTGTTAAGTAGGTATTGAAGATGATTTCCGTATAGTTTGAATACCTATTGGTAGATAGGGTCTCAAGATATAGGTGAAAACGTGGACCCGGGTAACCTTTGGTTGTGTATGTACAATATGGGTATCAAATGAAAGCTGTTGATAAGTGCTTTAATACGGGGTAGTTTTCATACCTATTGATGACTAGGGTCTCGAAATATATGCCAAAGCGTGGACCCGCCGTGTCTTTGAACCGAATTAAACCAAACTTACACACATTGTTAAGTAGGTATTGAAGATGATTTCCGTATAGTTTGAATACCTATTGGTAGATAGGGTCTCAAGATATAGGTGAAAACGTGGACCCGGGTAACCTTCGGACGTGTATGTACAATATGGGTATCAAATGAAAGCTGTTGGTGAATGCTTTAGTACAGAGTATTTTTCATGCCGCTCCGTGACTGGGGTCTCGAGATATAGGTCAAAACGTGGACCCGGGTAACCTTTGGTTGTGTATGTACAATATGGGTATCAAATGAAAGCTGTTGATAAGTGCTTTAATACGGGGTAATTTTTTATGTAATGTTATGTAATGTAATGTAATGTAATGTAATGTAATGTAATGTAATGTAATGTAATGTAATGTTATGTTATGGTATGTTATGTTATGTTATGTTATGTTATGTTATGTTATGTTATGTTATGTTATGTTATGTTATGTTATGTTATGTTATGTTATGTTATGTTATGTTATGTTATGTTATGTTATGTTATGTTATGTTATGTTATGTTATGTTATGTTATGTTATGTTATGTTATGTTATGTTATGTTATGTTATGTTATGTTATGTTATGTTATGTTATGTTATGTTATGTTATGTTATGTTATGTTATGTTATGTTATGTTATGTTATGTTATGTTATGTTATGTTATGTTATGTTATGTTATGTTATGTTATGTTATGTTATGTTATGTTATGTTATGTTATGTTATGTTATGTTATGTTATGTTATGTTATGTTATGTTATGTTATGTTATGTTATGTTATGTTATGTTATGTTATGTTATGTTATGTTATGTTATGTTATGTTATGTTATGTTATGTTATGTTATGTTATGTTATGTTATGTTATGTTATGTTATGTTATGTTATGTTATGTTATGTTATGTTATGTTATGTTATGTTATGTTATGTTATGTTATGTTATGTTATGTTATGTTATGTTATGTTATGTTATGTTATGTTATGTTATGTTATGTTATGTTATGTTATGTTATGTTATGTTATGTTATGTTATGTTATGTTATGTTATGTTATGTTATGTTATGTTATGTTATGTTATGTTATGTTATGTTATGTTATGTTATGTTATGTTATGTTATGTTATGTTATGTTATGTTGTGTTGTGTTATGTTATGTTATGTTATGTTATGTTATGTTATGTTAAAGTATATTATGTTATGTTAATGTTAACTCATTCTCTATATCCATACAAAATATCTATCAAACAAATAAAATTAAAATTTTTTTTTGAAAATGCAACCATTCAATCAGTATTTTCTTATGACGTTATCACGTTAAACTATCGTCAGTAAACCGACTTTACAGACAACCTCTTTTTTTATATATTATAAATTTAATATTTTCAATCAAAAAGCTTGTAGTACATTGGTCGGCCTCAAGGACAGGAAGCAGGCGATCTTGCCCAGCAGGCGACAGCGTTCAAATGTATTTTCAGTTCAAGAGAAACATAAAAAAGGGCATTATTCGTCATATTCTGAGTTCAATATATTCCTATCAGTCGGTCGTCCACAAATCCAATCGATCCGCGTATCCTCCAACTGATCGTTAATATTTCGTCCCCTTACTGTGTTAACCTCGTAACTTCATTTTTTTCGAAATAGAGATTTTTAGTGAAAAACACTCCTTAGCACTCGTGTTACGTAAAACAAAACATACAATGTTCATAATGATTATAGAATTTTTTTCAGAGCGTCTCGATGTTTCTCATATCTGCATGTTCGAATTGAAAAACCTCGTATCTACTATAAGTATCGTATCAAATAAGTTACAACTTTTCATAGAAGTTAAGTAATTCTAAACATTTTTTCGATTTACTGAAAATTATGATTTTGTAGATACGAGGTTAACACAAAAAGGGGACGATTTGTAGTTTGTTGACAAGGCTGGCCAATATGGACCTACAGCTACTTCAAATGATTTTGTCTACTTATTCTTGCTGCACTTTCATATTCTTAGCTTTCTTCCGGCCTGTCAATGGGTTTGTATGCAACAGTTAGTCTTCATGTTCGCCTGTGGCGTCAACATTAAACGCATTTACTGCGTTCATTTGTATTTGGGCGAAGTTTTTGGAGGTTGTGTAGCATTCGCCCTTGCAAGTGATAAGAAGCCATTAATGGCAGTTGTTAATTCTTTGATTGCGACTTTTATCGATGGTAGAAAATTAATGTGTGCTCTGAAAGAAAATTATTTGTATCTACACCAGTTTGCAGAAGAACGGCGAAACCTGATTTCAAATGATGTGCAGTAAAGTTGGCCAAGGAGTGAAAAATCTCAAAAAATGCTATCGGAAAAAGAGGAGGGCAACTTTCGTTGGGAAATTTGTTAGCACAATGACTATGCGTCCACGAAGCAGCTTATGAAATAAATTTAAATGAACTTTATGGCCCGCTTGCGCAAAATTTTGGAAATCTGGTGGCCTCTTGTTATTTCCAATCACGAGTTACTTAATTCGACCAACGAACTCTCAATAGAGCTGATCAGCAAACGCAGATGATTTGGCTGGATAGGTCATACTTTGCGGAAAGATGCCGGCGAGGTATGCAGGACTATTCTATGGTGGAAAATAGTCATTGTTTGGTATTTTCTCAGAATCTTCCTATTTATGTATATTGCATTTTAAGTTGTATTAAGTTTGCACCCGCAGCCCATCTGCTGAGTTTTCTTAGCATCTGGCAAATGATGTCACTCAATTCTCGTTCAATTAGAAAATAAATAAGTAACCAAATCGTCGACTAAACGATCAGAAAGCAAGCAAAGTTGTGGCTAAATTCGCAGAACTGCCGGTGTGTATCAATTACCCAGCCTTGCGGTACCCTTCTGCTGACGCGCCCTTCTCGTCGCTAACGTGAAATTGTTCACGTTTTTTCTACGTAAATCAAGTGAATGAAGTGTGAAATTTTTATTTTATTTTTACAATTTATTATTAAGTTTATCAAGTTTCTACATTCAAAGAGATTTGCAATAAACCTGTATTAACTATTATATTAAAAGGCAGTAAAATCGTGCAATGTTTCTTAGGGCATTCTGTTGGAACAAAAACAGCAAAAAAACTAAAATTACATAAGTGAAAGAGTAATTATTGTATTATTGGGAATGCATGCGCTCATAGAAATACTCATATTAAGTATTAACAACATATTTTCATGCCTTACTTTTTTAAAATGTCAAAGTTATTGCAATCAAATCGATTGGTGCATTCAATGCTATCAATTACAACTCAATTGAATGGAAGTATGGCAAAATGAAAATTAAATGAATGCGATGAGCTTCAGCATGCCACAGCCACAATGGAGCTGCATTTAACACAACAAAAGCTCCAACAACTACTAGAGTATTATGTGTTTATAGCAAATTCTTACGGGTTTGTTGCTTAAGTCTTTTATTTTGTTCGCAAGCTGAGCTCCAGCGAAGGCATAAAATGTTTCGTGGAAGTGCATGCAGGCCGGCGCGAACTGTGTTTGATTAATGCCGCTAATTGTAGCCAAAATAAACAGATGCCATAGTGGGGAATGAAAGCAAAGTGAACTGAAGCGTATTAGAAGTCCATTGGTGGAAGAGGTAAGGGTAAAAAGAATTCGAACCTTGAACAAAGTAATGGCCAAAACTGACCGCGAGGCAATGAAAATTGGCGAAAATCCTTGAAATACAAGTTAAACGCCATTAAAAAATGGCAAAGCAAAAAAAAAGGGGTAAATAAATATTATAAAGCGTTAAGCCGTATACCTGATTGCGATTTTGTGGCTACCTTGACTCTTCGCAGTAAATGCAGAAGAAGTAGGAAAAATAAATAAACAACTGTAAATAGTGAAGGAAGCCAAAAATAACGTTAGACGTTGCTGATATGCCGAAAATGGCGCGCGGCACGCAGGTCAAACGGTCGTCCGCTCACTCGCTAGCTCACTCACTTATCCACTCACTCACTCACTCACTCACCCGCTCGCCGTAGAACTTCAGCAGCCACGCCAGCGCTGGATTTCGTTGTCAAAAGCTAAAAGCACCAAAGGAGGCTGCAATAAAGAAGGCTTTCCTCGACATTCGCAGCAATGGATTTACAACGGCTCACATTTGAAATCCACTTCGGTTGCGGCTTTTACGAATTATTGCGCCCAAGTGCCAGCGACAACAAAAGGCCAACTCGCAGTCGACTTCTCGCTAAATCCCCAGCAGCGTGGCAGTGTTGATGTTAGTGGCAGCACTGGTGGCGGTGGTGGTGGTGGTGTTAGCGTTGCTTTGGCCACTTTCATGTGCAAATTCAAGTGAAATGTTTGATTTGGCTGCTTGGCTTCCGCAACGGTAACTATTGGTGCTTGCTGGTGATATGGGGTGGTATCAGCGATGCCACTGTCATAGCTACCAGTCACAGCCAAGGCAACCGCAGCACCAGCACCTCCACCTCGCCACCGTCGCCATTGGATTGCCACTTTAGTGGCTCACAGAACGCGCGACGTGACAAGATGGAAATCTCTGGACGTGAGTGAGTGTGGCGTTGTAGTCGCCTCTCGGGCCACACTCTCGTCATTTAGGCAAATAAATACTTGTTGTTTGCCGTGTTTATCGCTGCTTTTTACGTAAGTAACTATCGTTCCATGGCTGTGCTCGTGTGTGTGTTTTTATTTACTCTTTTTAGGAAAAACCCAAGATTTAGATTTTTATTGATTGTTCGTGGTGTTAATGGCTTATAAAACTTGGAAGCTGTCAGTGCGGTCGCAAGCGGAGAGACGATTATCATTCCAACGGCACGCAATAACAATAAGAATAACAAAACAATAACCATAACAGTTTGAAATAATAACGGCAGATGTGAATAGCACTTAACACGGCATTGACCCGAACACATACCCACATTCCGCATATTTTACACTTGATTAAAGAAAAGAAAACAAATTGTGGGAGTGTTTACGAGCGTGCATGTTGGACACATATCATCAGATGTTTTAATATCATTTTGCTCTTTAATTTCAATGGGGTTTTAATTGAATGCGTTTTAAATTACGTATCACTTTTCTTTTCGATTTGGTTTATGGTTCAATATCACTCAGAAAATAAATTTGATGAATATTTATTAATAGTACTTAAGGGGTTATACGCAGTTATGAAGCAAATAAAAGACGGGTTGTCAAGGATTTATCCTGAAGAAACTTCAGAATATTTTAATTTGAAAATTTTTGGCGGTTATAAAAGCATCCTTCAAGAACGTAACAAATTTTTTTATTTATGAAAATGTTGATTATAGAGCGCGCTGCAGGCGATTTCTGGAACCTCCTTTAAAAAAAGACGATTTACGGTGTACATCGTAACTCAGGATTGGATTATCTGAAATCAAAAAACCAAACAAATTTTGTTAATATATTAGATTATCTAGTAATTAATCGTTCGGCTAATCAAAATAGTGAATTTTCACAAAATGGCAGCTTTTAAAAGAAATGATTTCGATTTTTACGTTAAAATTTGGCCGTAAATTGATTATAAAATGGAAAATAAGTATCAGATTTACAAAAGGAACGATTAATTACTAGAAAATGTATCTTTAAAGATTGAGTTAAAACGGTTGACCGATCAAACAAGCCGTTTTCGAGATATCGTGTACACCGACTTGAAAAATGCCGTTTTGAAAAAAACACGTTTAAAGTTTCAATACCTACCTTAAAACGTGTCGAGGCATCTCTACATATTTAGGTATAACTCCGAAAGTATTGCTTAGATCTACTTCAAATTTCGTGCGTATATTTTGAATATATGTACATTACAAAAATGCAATAAAAAAAATCGATTTTTTTGAAAGTCATAACTGCGTATAACCCCTTAAACGAGTTATTAGGCTCGTATACCAACACAGTCGCATAAGAAATTAGCAATACTATCTTACGTTGGTGGTGTATTTGTGTTTCGAAGGAATGCGCTGCGGGGGTTATGGCTAATTAAATAATATCAGCACTAGAAAGCTTTAATTAAGCTACTGAACTTTCGTCTTCTACCGGAAGCTCCCTCTCTTATAGCATTAATGCCAACAAACTAGCAGCAAAGCTGTGGCCATGTCTTAGAGATTAGATGTTCTCTTACGTGATATGCTAGTCACGTAAATTCAGTTATTTCGACAGCCTGACACTATCCGATTATTAGAAACGTTTAAGAATCCAATTGAAGATAGATTCCATTACTGTTTTGATGCTATGAAAGCTTCCTCTCGAGCTCACTGATAGCCTTCTTTTGATAGTGAGTGGCGAAAAGTTCGAAATAGCGACCAGATTCCCATATGAGAGGAAAAAGGAACGACTTAAGACACTCGACTACTGACCTTATGAAACCTTAATATATAACCTCATACATCTCGGCAGACACTGATGTGATGTGTTTTATGAGTAGCTCGATAATACTCTTAAACGGCTGTGTAGATATTGACGGGTTCTCAAGCTCGAAATATACACTTGCACGATGCCAGATAGGTCTATAGGACAAGCGTGCTGCGAGTAGCCTCTGTCTTTGGGACAGTATTCGAAGACGCAATCTGTGTAATTGCCGGGAAAATTTCTATGGATATACGTGTACGCGAATGACATCACCTCTTTGGCAGACCAGGCGAAAGACCTTCAAGGGAGTAGAAATGAGAGAAACGTAGCTCATGCATCAAAGATGAGACTAATCCGCACACCTCATTCCTCATCTAAAATTACGTCACGGCAAAGTTATTTTTCCACTTTAATATGCGTAATAATATTTTCTATCGTTTTCGGGAGTCGCCTGATTCGCCGTGATGAATGCTAGGATGGGAAATTATTAAAAATGAAATATCTTATTACTTTTTAGGGCTTCGACCTTAAAATTATTACAATTATTTAAAAGTTTCCCATGCCGAGGTTGATCGAACACACGATGTTAAAAGAGCTATGCTCCGGAGATATCGTTGCTGCAAAAATAAAGTACTTTAAAAGTGGGAGCAGTGTCGGAGCTATCATAGTTTCGGCCTACCTACCCTACGACTCTTTACAGCCACCTCCTTCCAGGGAGCTAAGAGAAGTGGTCAAGTACGCAGAATCCAATAATCTGGGGCTAATAGTGGGCTGTGATGCAAATTCACAGAACATTGTGTGGGGAAGCAGCAAATGCAACCCCAGAGGTCTCAAGTTACTGAATTTTATCCTGTCATCCGATTTGGTCATCCAAGACACTGATAACAAACCAACTTTTGTGACCAGAAGGAGACAAGAGGTGATTGATTTAACACTTACCAATAGGTCAGTTGGAAATCAAATCAACCGATGGCGAGTTTTGGAAGAGGACTCTCTTTCTGATCATCGTCTTATCGAATTCCGACTGGGAATTGACACAATATCAATACCTTCCGCTAGGAATCCTCGAAATGTGGACTGGGACAGGTATGGTGAGCTTGTAACAGAGCGATTACCAAACCTGAAAAAACTCAAATCAGCAGAAATGATTGAAGATGCTACTAAGAAATTATAAGGTACTTTAATCAATTGCTTTGAGGAACTGTGTCCACTCAGGCAAAGCAGACAGGGGAAAGCGGTTCCTTGGTGGAACCCTGAACTGTCGAAGATTCGTGTACGGTCCAGGAAACTTCTTAATAAGGCCTTGAAGACCAAAACAGAAGAGGACTGGGCCAATCATCGACTTACACAGAGAGAATATAAGAAAAAAGTACGGCAAGCCAAACTTGAATCCTATAGAAATTTCTGCAGTAACGTCGAAGAAATGAGGGAAACAGCGAGACTTTGTAAGGTCCTTCATTTAGACCGCTCAGTAAGGCTGGATTCCATTCGAAAACCTGATGGTTTATACACCATTTCCAAATCGGAAACGTTTAATGCTCTACTCGAAACCCATTTTCCGGGTAGTAGAACTCCCTCTGAAGTTGAGAGTGGCATGAACAATGACGGTGGCAACGGTGGAACCTCTAGGTACAGCTGGTATATTGCTAGTCGGATAGTGACAAGGGAATCGATAAGGTTTTCCTTATCTTCCTTTGAGAACTTTAAATCCCCTGGACCTGACGGAATATATCCAGCAATGCTTAAAAATGGAGGAGACAGGCTGATTGAGGCCCTGAAAAGGATCTTCACAGCCTGTCTTGCATTTGGTTATATACCATCCCAATGGCGACGCGTAAGAGTAGTATTTATTCCGAAACCAGGAAAAGATGACTATTCCCTAGCAAAAAGTTTTAGACCAATCAGTTTGACATCGTTCATGTTGAAAAGTCTGGAACGAGTGGTGGAGAACATATTCGGGGGTATTGCCGAGAAGTCCACTTAATAGAAATCAACACGCTTACCAGAGTGGAAAATCATGTGAATCAGCCTTACACAATCTTGTTAGCAAGATTGAAGCTGGGCTGGAAGCTGACGAATACACAATGGGCGTGTTCGTGGACATTTAGGGGGCTTTTGATAATGCCACTTTCGGCTCGATATGTTCTTCTGCCGAACGACACGGAGTTAATCAAGCCATTATAAAATGGATATACTCCATGCTCTCTGAGAGGCTGCTAACCGCTGGTGGGAGCGATGACGAGCAAATCACAGTCAGGGCCAAGCAAGGATGTCCCCAAGGGGGTATTCTTTCTCCGCTGCTGTGGTGCTTCGTCGTAGACTCCCTATTAGTGGAGATGCAGGAACTCGGCTTTCACGTCCAAGCATATGCGGACGACGTCTGTGCGCTAACATCGGATAAATCCTTAAGGAGGCTTTGCACGAAAGTGCAGAGGATTCTTGACAAAATCGATGACTGGTGCATGAGACAAGGTCTTTCCGTTAATCCGAACAAGACAACCATAGTCTTGTTTAGGAGAAAACGGAAATTGGATGGACTCAGTCTTCCAACACTGAAAGGTGTGACACTTGGTCTTTCCAACGAAGTTAAATATCTAAGAGTAATCTTGGATAAGAAGCTGACCTGGGAGACACACGTTTCACCGAAGGTGCTGTGGTCCTATGGATATACACGGCACTTATCAGACCAATCATCGCTTACGCTTCTGTGGTCTGGCGGCGACGGAGCATGGTTAAGTCCACAATCCGGGAACTATACAGGCTGCAAAGAAGTATATGTTTATGCATCACGGGTGCCATGAGTACAACCTCTGGTGATGCCCTAAATGCTATGCTTGATTTGCTCCCCCTGGATCTTAAGATACAACAGGAAGCAATAAAAGCAATGTGTAGACTCCATAAATATGGTTTCTGGCACGAAGATGGAACTTCGGGACACAGAGAAATCTTCAAGTTGCTGTCGGAGCAGTATCCACGAGTAGGGGTGATAAATATACCGTTATTATTTATGGATGCTGTCAATTTTACTAATTTATTGCAGCTGAATTGTGGCGAATATTACAAAGGCGAAGGTCAGTGTGCTTACAGCCTGATGAGCCGGTAAAAAGTAAAATTAGGTATTTTAGTAGTTCATTGATGACTAATTTAAGATTGATTAGATTACATAAAAGCTTCTCCAGTCTTCTGTATACTTTGAGAAGATGCATGTCATAATAACTGCACTTTTACTCCCAATACGAACAAATTATTAAAAATAAAAAAAAATCGCACGGGCTACAGGAAACCGAAGATGGATGGAAGATACAGGGTGCATATGGTATTTGAAAACAACTTGCAAGTAAAACTAATTAGCTTTTATTTTGAACAAAATTAAGCACAACATTAACTGCAATAACCTCCTCGATCTGGATCGGGAAGCGATTGCATGCCCGAATCAAATGCTCCCTTATTCATATTGTTCTCTGAAGGCTGCAAATTTTCTATGTCAAAATCTCTTGGAGTTGTTAGGCACACATTTGTGCTGTACTAAGTTGTGTTTCAGTCCTAGACCGACCGGATATTATTTATTTATGACCTTCTCGAAATAGAGTATATTTTAATGGTGCATCCTTCTCAGGTTAACAAAGCCGCAGCTCTCGTATTCGGTGGGTATCCTTACCTGACATTGCCGTTAGGTATCCGTGCAGTGAGACTTGGGATTGCTTCAAGTTCTTTATGTTGAAGCTGTCAGGAGGATGAGGTAGAATCATCTCGATGCCTTCTTTATAACTCCGCTGCTCTCGTCGAGCTAAAATTCAGGCATCTGGGCTCTCAGTTTTTTGCTATATCCGCAGGTTAAATATGAAATTCATCAGTAGCTTGAAGCGATTAGTACAAATATAATTAGCAAACGTTGGTCGACATCCAATCCAAACCCCCTTCTTCCTTCAAGTCTTTGGCTCTTTTCCTCTGTCCAATTGGGCGCCTCGCGTGGGCAGCCAGTTACACTAACCTTATCTAACCCACTCCGTTGAAAGTAATCTTCCAGAATTGCACCTCCAGTGCAAGTATTTCTGCAGCCATTTCCCTTGTGCGCAGTCCAAAGTCCATTACATGCACCACTGATTTAACCCGCGAAAGCCTGCGAGCCACAGTCAACCGCACTTAAATGCAACATCCCAACAGCGCACCAGTGAATTAACTGAGTAATGCCACATGCCTTGTCATACGGCACTTTCGCTACCAAACCACTCTAAGTCGAGCACTACTCTTGCCACAACGAGCCCACTAAATGCGTTGCCATATTTTTGAATTAGTGGTGGTTACATGAGTTGCAGTGGCAGTAAAGCAGTGCCTTGAGCGCTAAAACTACTTCAACGATTTGTTGTTGTAGTTTCTATTACTGTTGATTTGGCGATTATTACTACAACGCTTGGTGTCTAATAGCAGCGTTGAGTTCGTTAATGCTGATGATGTGGCTGCCACTTGAGTTGTGCCACAAACTGCATTGCACTGCGCTGCGAGTGCCGCTCCTGCCGTCGTTGCTGATGACTTTATAAATAAATGCATTCAACTGGCAGCCGCAGCAGCATCAGCTACACTCACTTCAAATAATAACAAATTCTGACAAATTGGCAAATTAACTGCACTCGCCATTGCCCTGCAACACACAACAACGGAAAGCAAATGTGCAACTCAGCTTTGTGCGCTGCCTCGTTTGCTCAGCGGAGCGGTGGCTGTGATGATAATAATAATAATTGCAACAGTTGCGCGGCAATAACTACTGCACATCCGCACACACACACACACACACAACACGCACACATAGGTACGTACAAAATCAGTGTAAACATCACTTACAATTCTAACATTGTCTTTACGCGCCATTTAATTTGTTGCTGGTAATGGTTGCCGCTGCCACACTCCATTCTGTATGTTCGTCTAATCGGCTACTCGTCTGCTCCTCTGCAGCACAGAGTCAGCGAAGCGTAGCGCAAATAAAGGAAAGTGCTATCGCTGCAATTGTTGTTATTGCTGTTGCAAATAAAATCACTTACAATGAGCCTAGTAATCTCTATGTGCAACCCGCCGGTGGCAGCAGTCTGCTGTTTGTTGCCAACTGCCAGCATTTAGTAGCTGCTTAAGAGTCGTCGACAAGTGGCGTCGCATTGCAGCGCATAATTGCCTGTTAGTTGCTGTTGCTGAGGCAGACTAATGTTTTGTCTTTCTTGGTGTTGTTGTGGCTACCGAGCGAAGGATCCTCGATGCAGCTCTTGTCATCGCTGCTGCTTTTGTTGCTGTTGTGGTTGGGCTTGTTAGCTGATACTGCTACTGTTTCGCACTTGGCCCGCGGCAATGTCATTAATAGCTTTATTCTTGTTGTTGTTTAATGCCGTCACCTGTTGTCGCTTTCTAATGGCAGCAAACAGGTACTTAGTTGCGCTTTTCAGTAAGCACGCACACACACGCAGTCTATTATATTAGATGTCTTTAGCGCACTCAATTATAGCCAACTCATGGGCGTCCTTAACCTTAGCGCTGGAAAAATTATTGCCTACGTGTATACAGTACCCTCTCGATAATACGAACAAGAACTAATTCAGGCACAACTGCAATACGAGCATGCGGAAATATTTCTGTACAACTCGGGCACTAAACAAAATGTGTGTGTTGCTTGTGAATTATTGCTTTGGGTGTATTTATTGAAACAGCGGGACTTCTAACAGAACCTTTAAATTCAGTCGAAATGAAAATCGCCAACTTTTCAGCCACATCTTTGTGTTTAACATTCGATTGAATCGAAGAAGTCGCGTGATTTTCCTTTTCCAGCTCACGCCTTAGCAGTTGTCTTTGAAAAATGAATGGAAATGGTTCCAACCCATTTCACATTCCCCCTATTCTCTAGACTTGGCTCACTTGCATCCCTCGGACTACTATTTGTTGCACAGTTTAAAGGAAAGGCTGGCGCGAAAGATTTTTTTCAAACGAAGAGGTGATTGCGGAAACAATTGGCTATTTTTCAGACTTGGCCAAATCCTATTATTCGGAAGGGATCAGCAAACTAGAACAGCCTCGGTTGAAGTGCATAAGCCTAAAAGGAGACTTAGTCGAAAAACAAAGAAAGTTTACCACAAGAAATTAAGTCGTTTTTATTTTTGCACGAGCTTTTCAATTAGATTGACTATCAAATGAATCTATTTTTGTAAGAATAAGATTTATGGTACTCTTTGTTTAATCACACCTCCATAGTGAAACAAGACAAAAGTAAAAATGGCTATCATTCCTGAGGCGTTCCAGTTGGAGCCCAACTTTTCGACAGAATTTAACATTAAAATCGTTCTAGTCGATAACAAAACATATGTGTTTTCGGAGTTGCGCGCATTGTACCCATTTTTCGGTAGACGTGGTGGCCCTTCTAATTTCTTATGGCCCATATTGAACCATAAGGACCTAGACGGCATGTGGTTCCAGCAGGACGGCGCTACGTGCCACACAGCAAACGCCATTTTATTCCATTTCAACATCTACCCGCCCTTATTGAAAAACCCTTTATAACGATTTTTATTATAAAAAATTGGTAATATAACGATTGCTTAAACATGAATACACCCCACTGCCAGAAGATGTTTTGAACGCAATAAAACCAATTTACGTAGATTTGAGTAAAGACGAACTTTTAGAGAGATGCCTGGGTGGTTTTACTCAAAACACTAACGAGAGTTTAAATCAGCTTATATGGAGGATTGCTCCGAAAAAACTCTCTGGCAGTACAAGTATCGTTCAACTGGCAGCTCTGGTAGCTGAAGGCACAGGTGCTTTGCTGCAGTTTATGTATGACATGGGGATTAGCATTGGGCCAAGCGCTCACGAATATGCGAGAAGAGTGGACCAAACTCGCATCGAAAGATCTGACCAAAAATGCCACCAAAAGACTAAGGAGGGCAGGATAGCTCGTAGACTTGCTAAAAAAGATGCTGAAGACAATGACAAAGCTAGTGGAAATATACTCTATGGTGCTGGAATCGACGACTCCGTGTAAGTAGAGAGAAAAAAGTATTTTCTTGACGTTTTCATAACTTAAAACTTGAAACGCGGTTTTCTCGAACCTTTTTTTTTAAGTGCGTAGTCATTGGCATTTGAAAACTACTCAACCGATCCTTTTGAAATTTTGCACACATATTTTACATATAAAAAACCTCCCCCCAACGTTTTTTTTCGCCATTTTTTTTTATATTAAGGTGGTTTTACACCTACAAAATGGCGGCATTTTTTCGTCAAAAATCACTTTTTACTTCAAACGACTACCAAATGGCTGAAAATGAAAATAAATCGTCAAAATAAACGATGGGGGGAAGTTTAACTCATACTTTAACTAAATTATTCAATTTTTTTGATTTCAGATGATCCTACGCTGAGATATGCTGACTACTGCAAAATGTATTTTTGAAAAGACGTCTACATAAATGTGCTCTCATTCGCTCATTTTGCAATATTTTTACATGAAAATTTTATCAAATATTCTTGAAATGTTACTTTATAATATGCAACAACTTTTAATAAACTGACTTAAACCGTTTCGCTTAAATGGCATGGCACGCCTTGTGCGGAGCGAGCTAAGAAAACTTCTTCGAGTATAACGAAGATTCTGCTTACCCAAGCCATGAGACATTAACACAAAACAAGTTTTAATCTGAATCCAATCCTGCAAAGTGCACATTAGCATACCTACGGGTTCAAAAATTCTTTATTCACAAACTATAATTAAAAATAATGGCCCGGTCAATATAAATGCAATTTCGTATGCCAAAATTTCGCCACAAGCTAAACACAATTTTTTTATTTTCAGTAAATATTTCACATACTCGATCTCAAATCAAAGCCAAGTATTTACCAATTACCACAAATAATAAAAAACAACAATTTCAATCGTAATTTGTGGATGAGATTCGCTGCTACCTACAATGGAATTCAAAGGGCCAAAAAATTATGCGATTAACTAACAAATTGATTTCAATAATTTACGTTCTCACTTAACGCAAACATTAACGCATATCGAAGCATAGCAAAGAAGAAGAGCCCAAATAAAACGAAAACTGCAAGAGCAAGAAGCCGAAAAAAACCAAATGAAATGCTGCAACACAACGACCTTCGACTTAATCCAAAGTACGAGCTAACAACCAAAAAAGGCGAAAATGTTGTGGCATAGGAAGTTCGTTGTTTACCGTAATTCGTTTCTTGATTACTTTTGTTTTTCAATCCTTAAGCTCAGTTGCTGCTTACGTTCGCTAATAAACACTTCACAAGAAATTGAAAAGGTAACATTGGATTTAGTTTTTTAAATTACTTTGTGCTGATTTATGGCCACAACAACAGCGAGTGAATTATGATATCAGGGGAAAGATGATGCAATAAATTTTGCAAACATAATAATTATTATCGAAAAAAGCACAGCAATTTTTTAAGAGAAGTATTGCTTTAACTTTGAGCTCCGTTTTGTGTATGCAATGCTCGTTTAAAAATCCTAACATTTTTCTCTCCATTTTGCTTTTCCAACATTTGAAAGATTTCAAGGCACTCGAGGCCCGTCATCTAAACAGACATCTGTTGCTCAGCGCTGTCCGAAGTCTTATATCAGTATTTATTCTCAGAGCGATCTGACAAAACTGAGATGATAATTTCTGGTGTGTGATTCGTATTATGTATCCGGCAATGTATTCAAGCGCATCTTCGTGTGGGCTATTAAAGCCGACTTCCTCATTTAACGCGTCGTTGGCGAACAGAGAGTCGTCAGAAAGTGCCTCATCTTCTGTTAGGAAACTTTGTCGACTTTCTAAAGAGGTACTCGTATCATTTAGGCGGAACCACTCAGTTTCGTCGGCATCAACATTGCAATGATCAACTATGTTTGAAGTGTTTCACGCTGTTAATAGAAACCGTTAAGTCATTTAGAAAATAAGTAATCTATGCATTCATTCACTTATTAAATATCTTCGTAATCTACATATATCATATTTGAATTCCATAGTGTCACGCAGCCCGCCTTTGCAACGCATCACCCTGAAAAAATGCTCCAGTACATCTGACTTAACCCTTTCGCTCCGACTTTTGCAGGGGATTTGCTCAAACTTTATTTTTGAGTTTTTGGATACCCATTGGTACTTTATGTGCGTAGAAACTAGATGAAACTTGTAACTTATGTAGATAACGGTATTTTGAGGAAGGACATATGTGTCCCAACAGTATTTAAAAATGGGATATATTTGTCCCAACAGGGTACAAACTACACCTAGAAAGTAGAAACATTTTTTTGGTACTAGCATATGATTTGCACTTTTATTTATTTTATGAATGTGATGAAGCGAAACATTGTATACAGAATGGCAAATTACAAGCCCGGCAAATAATTTTTTTTCTTTTCTCGACTTTTCGATTGGCGCATGCTACGCACCGACGTCTTTTAGACTGGTCTATGGGTAAATGATCCCCCAAATTTGTCATTGATTTGTACCTATTCGATGATCTTCCAGACCGACGGGATCGTTTATATGCGGTAGATTCCTTTCCTTTTTCAATTAGCGACTCAGCAATCCCGACCAGCACTGGTAAGAAGGCAGGTTTCTTCCTATTCAGCTCCGAATATATAACCCAAGTGTTTACAGCAGCCATCATCATGCCTCGATAAAATCCTTTTTTTCACCATTTATTTGATTTTCTGTTTATATCATACAATCCCTGACATTTGATCTGCCAAGTCCACACCGCCCATTATTGCGCGGTACGTCTTTACGATGTCAGGACATGGAAACTCTGCCTCATGGTTATTCGACATTTTTTTTTTTTATTGAAATGTTATACATTTTTATTTACATTCCATAAAGATTACACCTAGTATAAAACTAATAAGTAATTTTCATTTCACAATTTTAAGTAGCTTAAACAATATTGACAACTAAGTCTTGAGGTTTCTTTCTTTTCAATCTTCTTTTTACCGTTGCTTCATCGCTTAGTACGGAAGCTTCTGCGTTAAGTGTTTTTTTAATTTTTCAGCATGCTTAACTGCACAGAAATGGGCTGTGTCTGAGACGGTTTTTAAATTTAAATCCTTGTGCAGATCTTCATTACGCACGTACCAGGGAGCTTTAACGATTCCTTTGATTACTCTATTTTGGAGGCGCTGTATAATGTCGATGTTGGTCTTTGCAGTACATCCCCATAATTGAAGACCATAGGTCCACACCGGCTTTAGCACTTGGTTGTATATGAGGAGTTTATTTTGAGTTGATAGCTCAGAGTTTCTGCCAATTGGAGTTTTTGCGTCTTTAGATTCAGCTCAGCAGCTTTGATTTTCACGTGCTCTTTCCACTTGAGCTTTACATCTAAAGTCATGCCTAGATACTTTGCACTATTAGCATTTGGCACTGTTGCTGACAAAATATGAACTGGTTTGTAGATAATTTTTTTATTAGTAAAATCCACGTGAACTGATTTGGTTTCGTTTAGCTTTATGTTCCAATTTTCAGTCCATGTGACTACTTCGTCAATGAACTTCTGCAGTTTCTGGATGGATTCGTTTTCAGTTGATCCAACGGCTAAGATGCATGTATCGTCAGCGAATGTAGCTACTGTGCACATTTTCGGTACTGGTAGGTCTGCGGTATAGAGTAGGTACAGTACTGGGCCGAGTATGCTGACGTGTGGTACTCCGGCCAATATTTGTTTTATTTCCGAATACGCCTGCTTTTGCTTTACTCTAAAGTACCTATTTGTTATATACGATTCCAAAATGTCAGTGAACTGCAACGGAAGAAGGGATTTTAATTTACAAAGTAGTCCTTCGTGCCATACTTTATCAAATACCTGGGCAACGTCAAGGAATATTGCTGAGCAGACTTTATTACTCTCTAGCGCGTCTTCTATTGTATGTGTTATCCTGTGTATTTGTTCGACGGTAGAGTGTTTTTATATGGTTATACGACATGATAAACATGCATCCAAGTACTCGTAATATATCAATTTCACCGGAGTCCGTCTGAAAAATTTTTTTTTTATTTCGCTCCGTTATGGGTATTTTCCTGAGCCTCTCATTAGTACATTGGGCAATGTACGAAGACATGATTCTTGGAAACAATTTGCGAAAAATTTCGTAGGGGGTTGAGTGGCGCCCAATATTTACTGCAATTTTGCAGCCGCGGTGGTTACTAACCGATTTTCTTCAAACAAATGACTCATTCAGTGTGCTCCAAATAACCGTGCCTGAGGCTTCCTCACCTCCTGCAGGTTGATCGTCTATGCCACCATTCTCGTCACTCAATCCGGTCTCCTCTGAATCGCTGGAAGAATCGTCATTGCCAGTGGTTTTATCTAACTCAGGACTATAAATATCATCACTTTCGTCACCAGTTCCTGATTCCATGGATTCATCATCATCTTCTTGAAGTAATGCACTAATTTGATCGCGATTTAATTTCGACATTTTTGTTGTCTACGAGGTTGGAAAAATAAAAAAATTAGCTGTGTGATACATTATGTACAACGTACTGCTGGGACATATATGTCCCTATATAAAGCCCTGCTGGGACACATGCATCCCAAAATTAATTTTCGCTGAATATTTTTCACAAAACTCTTATTTAAATATATATTTGTACTTACCAGTAAAGGGGAATATTTTTCTTTAAAAAAATCAACACTTCTTATAAAAATACGTATTATTTCACCAAAATTACTCGTAAATTTGATGCAATATTAGCGACTGCTCACAAACAACTGATCAAAACTAAACACGATTGAAACAGTGTGGAATGCGGATAACGATAAATTGTAAGTATTGTTCGCAGCTACTGATTAGGACATTTTGGTTGAATTTCTTATGAAAATTGCAAGTTTCAGGGTGAAGTGAACATGCTGTGGGATATCAGTGTCCCAGCAGTAGCGAAAGGGTTAATCGATATGTCAGAATGCACTGAAGACAGTAATTCTCCAGCACATAAAGGTATAAGTCCCTGACAAATCGACATCTTTAACCTAAGTTTTGCGGGTACATCTTGGTTTTGGAATATTTAGTTTTATAGAGATTCAAACCAAAATGAATAGTTTTCCAAAAACATGGGCATCTTTGATAAAATCTTCCCCGAAGATATTTAAGACTTAAGATGTTTCATGGCCTCGACTATTTGGTTTCGAGGCCATTTGTTTATTTTGAATTTTACCTCTGTTTATTTTCTTTTAAGCACACAATTACTTATTGACACCTATGCGCATACAAAGATATACGCGCCCTCGCAGGCTCCGTTAACCTTGCCACTAACAAAAGTAAATAGCAATGACAGCCAATACCAAATCATCACAATTCTGCAAATAATTTCCAATTGGATTTAAATAAAATGTTACACTTTCTACAGAATGCCCGCACTCATGGAAACTGACAGCTAGTTGAAATGGCAGCGGATATTCCACGTCGCGTAGAGTTGCATTCGCTTTGAAAGTTTTCATTTGTTGCGTTCGCCACCCTGTGGTACATGAATAGAAGGGTGAATCAAATTAGCGAAAGATTAATAATTAGGTATAATTTTAAATATTCTCACCATGTAATTCAGGATTTTTAAGGAAGCGACTGTCGTCTGAATGCAAATTGCATAAAGATATATTTATAAAAATGATTAAATTCATTATACAAGAATTTTTTTGTTAATATTACCAATAACTCGAATTCTACGAAGCCACCCATTACGTAATATGGGTAAACCTTGTCATAGAAAATACAGACCTGCTCACCGTTATCCGCGATTCTCAGTTTCCGTTTGTGCAATTTAATTCTAACACAATAAGTTGAAAATTAAATATTTAATCAAATATCGCTTGCAAATTGTAGTTTTACACTTTCAAAAATCACGTCCCAAACCAACATTTTGGAATCGTTTAATACAACTGCAATTTGCACTTTGTATATTTTCTTTTTAATTAATTTTCTACATATTCGTAGTTTCATGAAACTATTTTTTCCATGAGCCCAAGCTTTCTTGGTGTTATTTTATGATTGCAAGAGCTGACTGGTGACTAATTTAAGGCTTTTTCAAGCATTGCATAAAGAAAATGTTTTATTCGATGAAGAATAGGTCTCCGGCAGGTCTTTAATCCGCGTAATTGTGGCACAAGAGAAACAATTCGCATTAGTGTTCCTCTCTTTACACAATTTTTTGCATGAAGATTTCGGCATAGCAAAAGGAACTGAGATAAAGAGCTGCCTGCTGCTTTCTTTGTGTTGACTATTATGCCGCCCCTTCTTGTGTTGACTATTATGCCGCCCCTTCACACGTTCAACATTAAAAAATTGTCAAACTGTCATAAGTAAAATATCTATTGGAAATTACGTAATAAAAAAGGAGTTTAGTGGAAACTTGGAACTTTTTTTCCTTTTACGCTAAGAGCACGAAAAACTTGCCATACATTTCTGCGAAATCCTTTTGAAGTGACAGTCCTTGATCGCGTATACATAAGTCCAGGTGTTTCCGTGGAAGTAGAGCTGACTGCCATGTAATCGTACAGCCTCCGTTGCTTCAGAGTGTTGCTGGCTTGCTTTGTAGAAACAGGGTTTTTACACGAAATAAGCTGTTCGACAATTATTCCGAAAAGAGGAGCTAGCCAAAATAAATTTTCTGGTGAAATTTTTCTCCTCGTCATCATTTAACGTCTGGACTCCAAGAAATCCGTGGCATTCTTTTACTTAATTACTTAGATGGGCGCTACAATCGTATGCCGGTTTTGGCCGAATCTAACACATTGCGTTGTTGTTCTTGTAACAGTAACTTTGCCTTGTCAGTGTAGTGTAATCACCGGTCGTCTTTGTCTAACTTATCTAACGGTAAACCCAGGAAACTAGCTGTTTCGACGGGTTAGGTCCAGAGGGAGAGGGGTTTGAGATGCGCGGGTTTGTTGGGGCATGTGAAAAGGTGGTTAGTGTTGTGCGGAGTCTAACACAACTCCCGAGGAGTTTTAAGCTAACACATTGCGTTGTTGTTGTTGTAGCAGCATAAACATTCCCCATACATATATGGGGCATGCTGCTGAAGTGACAGTCCTCGGCC
Source organism: Anastrepha obliqua (assembly GCF_027943255.1). Lineage (NCBI taxonomy): Eukaryota > Metazoa > Arthropoda > Insecta > Diptera > Tephritidae > Anastrepha > Anastrepha obliqua. The sequence goes on from NC_072894.1 coordinate 129,255,912, forward strand.
GGATATAAATCCGGGTCGTTCCGGTAACTTAGAACCGACTGTCGTGTAAACACATTGCGTCATCTTGCTCAGTTCAAGCTTCCTGGGGCCAGCTGGTGCCACCGAGTGCTGGTAGGTTAATCCGCAACGTAGATTAAGTCTCACTCTTCCTCGTCGTCCACCAGTGGGTTCCCTCTCATGGGACTGCCATACCGAAGCAATTTTGTTCATCCTCGAGACATGGACAAACCAGCGCAGCCGCTATATTTTAATACGCTTCACTATGTCCACATCTCACTATATTCCATTGGATACGGAACTCATGCTCGCCTCCACAAAGAGGACCAAAGATGTTTCTGGGAATTTTTCTCTCAAACACTCCCAGTGCTCTCTCATCAGTTGTCGTCATCGTCCAAGCTTCTGCGTCATATACAAGAACGGGGATGATTAGGGTTTTGTACAGCGTTGTTTTCGTTTTTCGAGAGAGGGCTCTACTTCTCAATTACCTACTGAGCCCAAACACCTGTTGGCAAGAATTATACTTTGCTTAATCGCTAGACTGACATTATTATCAGTGTTAACGCTGGTACCTAGTCAAACAAAGTCATTCACCACTTCAAATTCGCGGTTGCCAACAGTGACGTCTTGTCCAAGATGTGAGGAGTCTTTGTATGTTAACAGCAGGTACTTTGTTTTACTCTCGTTCACCGCAAGACCCATTTCTAACCTAAAATAGTTACTCCTTTGTTGGCACGTTTTGGTTTTTGGCATATATATATAATGGCATCATAAACACTATACCTGTCTCTGTCTATTTATCTACGTTTCCTTTTTTAATTGAATTACAATTTATGCATTGTTTAAAATTTTATTACTTCATGGAACAAATGATATTTGGTAGTATGAAGAATATTGAAAATAATAAGTCTAAAACTACATATGGCAAGAGTTGGTAGCATTCGCAAATACAATAATTTGCTATTACATTGAAAATCTTGTGTATTTTAAAAACTACAGCATATGACTAGTTAAATAGCTAGAAAATAATATTATATTAAAATTAAGAACGAGGCAAAATCTGGAAACTTCAGTCAAACTAATGTTAACAAGAGAAAAACTAAAAAAGCTAGAGTTCAGATGCAAATACAAGGTGAATGTACTTATAGTGAAATAACTTAAAAAACTTAAATTACTGCTTAAGCTTTTGGCAAAAATATCTTTGGATTGCGCTTTTTGGTGTCTTTCATAAAAACTACAAACGAAAAATAGGAAAACTCAGCGGCTTTGAAAGGAAAATGGTCCTGTTACGAGCCAAAAAACTAAATTTTAAATTCATATGTTAAACTAAAATCTATGTCGTTCAATTCGTGGCAATGGCCTGCGTCGAAACGTCTAAACTTGCAATGCAATGGCAGGCAGCTCCATCGTCTTTATGGCACATTCAAAAAAGTGTTTGCAAGAAAGTCATTTTAGAAGCTACCCTTAAATTCTCTATGTAGCACCATTATTTGTGCTTCATGTACATGGTAACAATTTTGTCCAGTATACTCTCCACGGATTGCTGCTCTTGACGAAATGTTTCCATCGCCTTTGTAGGCACAATCCAATTGAGAAACTCTTCAACATTCTTGCGCATGCGTTCGATTGCCGACAGCGTCTGATCCTCGCAAGCCTTTCGATTGGCCAACTTGAGTGATGCCACCACAACATTGTCGATCAGACGCTTCTCATAGCCTAATTGCTGCAATTTCTGCGGCGATGAAATCTTCTTCAACAGCAACGCCATGAGGAAACGTAAATGCGAGAGTGTTTGTAGGTCATTATTTTTGGCATTCTGTTGCTCCACATCAATGTTGCAGCTACCACATTGTTGCATATGCGCCTGAAGTTCCGCTTTGACCTTAAAGAACTGTTGACAACCCTCGCACATATATGGATTGGTTTGCTTATGAATTTTCTTCATGTGCGTCTTGAAGTGTGCCAGCTGTGAGAAAGCGACCACGTCCTTGCACAGCAAGCACTGGAACGGTTTCTCACCTGTGTGCTTGCGTATGTGCAGCTTCAGTACGCTTGAGTAAGCGTAAGTTTGCCAACAAATCTGGAAAAGAGCATATATGAGATTAAGTGTGATAGATAAGCGAAAATCAGGCTGTAATTGGTGCTCTTGTATGTATGTAAATATTTTGTTGTTGTAGCAGCATAAACATTCCCCATACATATATGGGCAATGCTGCTGATGTGACAGTCCTTGGCCGGATATAAATCCGGGTCGTTCCGGTAACGTAGAACCGACTGTCATGGGAACGAAATATTTTGTTCGCGTTCGCTGCTTAAGTCTTTTTATTTATTTTATTTTATATTATTAGCATTCCACTCACCCGGCACTGGTACGGCCGCTCGCCAGTATGCATGCGCATGTGCACATTGTACTGGGATTTCTGCATAAAGTACGCCTTGCACACTTCGCAGACATGTGTCTTGACATTCGTGTGCAACTTCATGTGCTTGGCCAGGGCTTCATCCTCGATGGTCTTCTTGCAGATCTCGCAATCGAACTGGCCCAACTTGTAGTGCAGTTTGTTGATGTGCGCTCTGAGTACTGGCTCATTGGGGAAGTGTTCCTTGCATATCTCGCAATAGTGATCAGGCCCGTTTTCATGGCGCTCCATGTGCGCGCGCAAATTAGAAGGCGTGGAGAAAGCAGTGGAGCATTTCTCGCAGATATACTGCTTGGCGCTAGCTTTGTGATGGCTAATGATGTGTTGTTGTAACTGCAGAAAGAGAATTGAGAAAGAGAGAGAGAGCGTGAGAAGAAATTGATATTTTATCAGGCGCACAAATATTACACAGACTTTTTGATACATACATGACCGCCACGAGCGAAGCGCTTCTCACATTGTGTGCACGCGTATGGCTTCTCGCCGGAGTGCAGTCGCATATGCAGCCGCAAGCGGCCCTTCAACGCGAACATTTTCGGGCATTGCGGACACGAGAACTGCCGATGACTCTCGTGTGCGGAAGTGATGTGATTCCTGAGATTGACCGCCTGCCTGTAGCACTTGCCGCATTGCTCGCATTTGTATGGACGTTCGTCCGAATGGATGAGCATGTGACGCCTCAAATCGTTTTTGCCGCGAAATTGCTTGGAGCAAACATGGCAAATGTATAATTGACGTGTGCGTTTATTGGCTAAGGTGGCTGGCAATGGTGTGGCCACGGAAGCTAAGTCTCCGGTTGAGAGCGCGGAATCGCATGCTGAATGCGTTATATCCGATAAATCGGCGGCTGATTGTGTGGCATCGGTTTCAGAGTATGCAGAATCGGCGATCGAAATGGACTTCTCTGAAGACGCCGCAGCCGGGGTTACAGGTTTTTCTATATCCTCTGTTGAATTGACAATTGCGACTGTTATGCTAGCTGCTGAATCGACAGCATGCGCTAAATCGGCGCCCTCCTGGTGCGCCTGCACATCCAAGCCCGCCAGTTGTTTGGCTGATATGACTGAATTACTTCCGGGTGCCGCTGCATTGTTTTCGCTTGTCACTGAATGACCGATTTTCTGCTTCTTCCGCTTTGGAGACTTTGCACATGCCACTTGTTTGCTTCTGCACGCCCTCTTTGTTACTTTTACATCACTAACACGACGCCGCAGCAGCTTCTTCGTGGTAGCGGCCGATGACTGTTGTGTCTCACCACCGTCGCAGAGCTCTGCGCACGCGGCAGGCGGCGAGGACAGCGAAATGCCGCTGTCGGTGTGCACAGACCCGACATCTTCTTTGGAGACAGAGCGACGACTGTGCATCATATTTGTTGTTGGGAAAATGTGAATTTTAGTAAAAGTGATTTGATTTCGATTTACAATTCGCTGGCAAGTAGAAGCACCAACTCCAACACCATAAGTATAAGCTTAATTATTCTCAATGCCCGAATTTTCATACACTAATGATATTTTTTAGAAAAATAGTTAATGGTTTAATAATATGGTACATTAGGTTAAACTTAGCGATATTCTTGCAAGCACCAGCGAAATTAAGTCTCTCCTGCGCCACTTCAGACTTTCGTTAGTTCAAAAGTTTTGACTTTTTACTTTTTTTATTATTTACTTCACTGCAATCAAATACTTATTTCAAAACCAACACCAAAATATATTCAGGTATATGCCTGCATGCGATTAAATTTGTATATTTGTTTTGTTGTAGGCAACAATCGACTTGCTGATTTATTTGCTGTACATTTCTGTTACTGTTTTTGTTTTTTATTGCTTTATGAAGAGGGTGTTTGGTGATTAGTGTTAATTTTTTATTTTCTATTTAAATTTTTTATATTTCGCTTTACATAAGATCGTTTTGGAAATGCTGTAAAAAGAGAACAAAAGAGTGAGAGAGAGAAAGAGAAAGAGAGAGATATTGTAATTTAAGCTTTAAAATGCGTACATACAAACATTGATATGAATAAATAGGCAGCTGTGCATGACATGCGGCCGACGGCAGGCAGAAGGCAGCAGACGAAAAACCGACAGTGGCGAACTACCGCTTCGCATTGATATTGAAATCAGAACAAAGCCTCAATTTTTTGCTGGGCGCCTTTTGCCCGTTGCCCGTTGGCTGTGCCGCTGAATTAATTTGTACACATTACAATTTGTAGTAGCGCACAGCCAAACCTCCCTCGACTGCAACAACACAAAGCCTGACCACAGCACACCAGACATGCCCGATAATGATGAGCGAATACTCAACTGAATGATGAACTGAACTCAACTGAACTGAAAACACCTGAATTGTTGAATTATACAATAAATATTTCAATGCGCTGTTAGGTGAGGCGGCAGAGTTGGCAGCCAACAGCAGCGACAGCAGCGCCCACAGTTGGATTGATATGAATTGAAAAGCGAGAGTGCGACATGGAGGGGCGGGCGCGCAGTTGGAACAACAGCAACGAAAAAAAGTTACAAAAAACAACAATACATTTATAAAACCTAAACAAAAAAGCAGCTGTGTCAACAGTTGAATTGAATTTTTCGTTGTGCTGACGTTGAACTTTAAAAATTCTATGCTTTGTAATACTCAACTAAAATTAAACTACATAAAGTGAAAAAAAAATTCTAAAAACATGGAAACAGTAACACAGCAAGCGGCGAAACGAATGCGATAACTCATTGCAAACCCAGTAAACACCACACACATACACGCACACAGATGTCGTTAATAAGCAAATGACCAGTGAGTTTGTGTGCATTGAAGTTCGTTTTCAAAGTCTTTTGTTTGCAATGCGCAAATGAGCACAGATACGTTTGATAATAAAAAACGAAGAGAAAGAATAAGACAAATACTCTTACAAGCAGTGTATAAAACAATTAAATAAATACGATAACATAGGACAACAAAATATAACAATTGAAACAAATATTTGCCCACAGCGCTGACTGTCTGTTGAAATAAAGACACATTTCTACGGCGGTGCGTTTGTAAGAGACACAGCTGATAAGCGAGAGGTTAAGCAAACGCCGACCGACTGATAAGGCTGAGCGCTCATAGGTGTATGTTCAGCTATAAAGACCCAATGCAGACGATATCAAAATGCGAGCGCGTCTATGTGTGTGTTTATATGTATAGGACAAACACAAACTGTGCAACAGCCGCATTGAAGTGCTTTTGAGTTAGTATTGGCCGTGTATGTGTGTGCGAGTGCGCGATAAGATAAGGCAAAACACAAGTCAAACATAGTTGAGACACAGCAATTTAAGTGGTATAAGTTTGATTTTATGGTCGCTATAAGCAGAAAAATGTGTTGAAGGTGGTAAAGCACCCGCTCCAAATGCCTCAAATGACTCAAAAGTTTTCATTAAGTGAGTAAACAAAGTCAATTCTAAAAACAGTACATTTTATAGAGAAAAAAAAATTTCACATACATACACACATACATATATACATATTTATACAAATAAGTGTATATACTGAAGTAAATTCAATTGCGAAATTCTAACCTCCGCCACTGTTGGAAGTTACGGCTCGGCTGGCTTTAGAAGCTCCCCTGACCTCTCGCGATTAGCTATTGACTGGGGTGAAGAGACCCAGATAGCGAATACCCATTTTGCTAGGCTGTCGATCTGTTTTGGTTCAGGTATAGATAAGATTGAAATGTATTCAGAAGTGACCGAAAAGAACCAAAGACTTTGATTTTCTGTTGGTCATAAAAATGCAAGTTAATCTTTTTGTAGAATGTTACAATATTACAGATTCTTTCGACCCCCAAATAGAGAGACAAGAGATAATACACATCTCTATCGGCAATCAGGAAATACTTAGACTACTAGACCTGACCTAAATATTAGTAAGGTCAACGTTTTAGGTGAGTCTTACATATGAAGGTCTCAGGGCACAGAGATATTGAGGTAAACCGCAGAGCTGATGAACTTGTAAGACAAGGCAGCACAAAATTATTCAGGATGAGTCCATATCCTATCGATTGATAGAGTTCTCGTTCACCCTAACCGTTCTTACTTTTAATTAGCGCAGTAGCCCCCCTATCGATTTTTGCCGTTTTTGGGTGGTTTCGGTTAAACCAGGCTAGTCGCTTACTTTTCGTGCCAATGCGGATCGCCCAGAGAGAATGGCGGCTTCTTTAATAGCTTTTCTAGCTCAGAGGGAGCCTTCTTTTTGCTCTGCTATCACTAGAGCAGCAGCTACAAATGGATGGTGTGAGTCGATTTTTTTCTCGAGGATTCCCACGCCCATGGAATATTAATAATTTAGGCAGATTTCAGATTGCCCTTTCTTGTGGAATGGATACATCACACTTAAATTCCAGCAGGCAAGCATACATTCGATCGACAATATCCTATGTAACTGTAAAATGATTACTCCTCACTGAACATCTCTTCCAGCAGTCAGTTAGCTTCCTCTGCTTTGCTGTTCTTTTGCAAGGCTGTGATTAAATTCGGGCAACGGAAGATCAATTACGTCGAAATCGATTTTAGCATAGCATCTTCTTCAGTTCATCCCCCTCCCCCCATAATATAAGCACCCTGAAGGGCTTAGGAACCACGCCAGCGGATTTATTTGTACAGAATTTTTGGGCGTTTTTCCTGTAAAGCTCTTCGCACTCACACATTTCCGTCTCTCTTTATCTGCTTCGAATAATATGGCTGTCTTCTTTTCTCAACGCCCGTTAGCGATCACATAAGGCTCGTGTTGCGCCGAGCAGCGTCTTTGTGCATCTCTTGCTGAGGCCTGGCACCGCAGACAAGTGTTGCGTACCCCGATGAAGTCAATTACGCTCATAACCGCTCAGAGCCGCGTTGATATCGCCAAATATGATTTCCAAGCTGAATCCGACCCAGTCAAACGCATCATTACTGGAGACGAGGCGTGGGTTTATCAGTATAACACGCAATCCAGACATCAGGCGAGTGAGTGAGAACTCCGAATGAACAAAGATCATAAAAACTACGTCAAAAAAGAAAGCAATGCTCACGGTTTTCATTGGTCGTTATGAGACGTTTACGTAAGCATTCGCCAAAAAAGAAAGGATTCGTGAAAAATCAACGTCGCACAGTGCCATCAATGTCATTTTTAACCAAAAACGAAACGAATGTTCTTCAACAGCCATCGAATTCAACAGATATGGACCCCAATTGTTTTTTTTCTATTTGATCGTTTAAAAAACTATTACATGGAGCGCCGAAAAGAAGTAATGGAAAAATCAAAGACCGCTCTGATGGCTATACCGGAAATATATATAAAGATATATATAGGATTGGCACTTAAACCCTTTTTTACAGATAATTTTAATGAAGAGCTTTTTCCTGGCAACCAATTGAGCTACTGCACGACGGCCGCCGAAACTAGAATTCCAAAAAAATTTTGAGAGCTGAATCAAACGCTGACATAAGTGCGTTGCAGTTGATGGATAGTACTTTGAAGGCGATAATATTTCATTTTCGACACATGTATTTTGAATTTTCTGAATATATTCCGGAATCTTTTTGTTCAAATTGGTATTTCTCTCTCATTAAAAATTCGGCTTCAAATGATGCCGAGTTTTGCAGCCACATCTATCAGTCAAAAGGTACCTGGGAACCAGAATTCAGTTCCGCATTTTTTTCTCTTAGAAATGTTATTAATAAATTCCAAAGATCTGCTTTACCGCCTTTTTTCACTTTACACTTCTTAGCCAATTTTAAACTCAGCTATTTAAAACAGCTGAAATTTTGATGAAAACCACCAAAACTAAAATTAGCTGGGTTCTTTACTTTAGTCTTTGGTAGCGACACCTATTGAGTTTAATTATTGGCGCATTTGTAGCTGTAAAAACATCGAAGACCCCAAAAACCATTTTCAACTACCAAAAACGGCTGGCATCCAACAATAAAAATCCAATTTAATATTATCGAGCGCTTCGTGACAAATAAGTCGCACTTGACATTGTTAAAAACAAAATAAAACAATGACTTTTCCCCAACTCATTTAAAACTATTTGATTTGTTGTTGCGTATCGTATGCAGCCGCTGAATGCACTTCCAGCTGTAATTTCTAATTGCATTTAATTTTTAATTACCTGTTTGGCAATTACACGAGCAATTAATCAACCGAAAATAGCAACAGAAATCGAAACCGGAACGAAAAAATAATCGTTCAAATACGTAAGTATGTAAAGTGAACCGCACACGCTTTTTGGGCGACTGTTCGAGCAACAATTCCGCTGCGAAATATTGGATGACCGAGAATACAAGCTTCCGAAAAAAAAACGAAATCGTACAGCAATCAGTCACACCATTTGTCAACTGGTGTCAAAATTGAGCAAACACCTCAAAATATGGCGAGTGGCAGCATCGAGACGACCGTGGCAAACGGAGCGGCCAAGTGTTGCAATGTGCGCCAATTTCGGAGAGCTTCGTCGAATAGCAGACGCGGCGGTCAAGCAACTGCAACTGATTTAGTCGAAATCACAAAAACAATAAACGAGCTACTCAAAAATATTGTAGCAAACGTCATAAAGACTGCTCACATGAATTAGAATGAATTGCAAAAGCGAAATACGCAAATATCGACAGAAAAGAGTTTCGGGTGACGGGGTGAAAAATTTGAATTTCAAAGCGCCCCAATAAAAGCGCAAATTAATTTGAAATACACACGCGCGCGCAAGCATACAAAAAATAAATTACAAAATTTTATTTAAAACCGTTCGTATGCGGCGACAAAAACAAAACTTCAAATCAGCGAACCACTCGACAACTCTCCAACTGAAACGGAATGAATGGAAAACAGATTTTTTCAAGAATACAACACTACCCCGACAACTCGTCGGGCCTCGAGACGTTGAGGAAAATTTAACAGCAATAGCAACAACAACAAGCAGCTAGAATAATTCATATCATAGAACGTTAAAAAAGGAGAGCACAAATACCGTCACAGCGATCACCGTAACTGACGATCACCAATACCAGCAAAGCTGCTACAACAACACCAGCAACAAGAACCATCCATCGTTGGTTGTTGACTGTTGGTGACAGCTGGGAATTGAAAAACAAAAATACGAAGTCAACAATATCACCACGTCTCGAGTGTATTTGTGTGTGTGTGTGTGTGAGTGCGCTGGGTATCTGGTAGAAAAGCGTTGCGGGGCAGCAAAATTGCTTAGCTGATAAAACCAATTTCAATGCGAAAAACAAAGAATAGCGTTATGTAAAAACGAAAATGAAATAATGGAAAACATGTGAATACCAGAGAAATGTAATTCACCACACACACACAAACAAGCATGCGCACACATACATGCACATTTGTTTGTTCTATGTGTTTGTTTAAATAAATGCATAGCTGTGTGTGCGCGAGTGCAATAAAGCACATACATACACATGTACATGTGGCCAACAGATGTTGCCTCGATGTCGTCTGCTCGGGCAATGTCACTGTCGATTAGCCCCGCTGGGGTATGTACATATTTACATACATACAAAGCACACCGTGTGCATATAATGGACAAAATAGAAGACGAGCTAAAAATGGCCACAGCAGAAGATCCCTTTTAATACAAGCAGACTCGAAGTTTTAGAACCCAGTAGAACTAAAGGAGGACTTCAGTGAAAAATAATACCATTTTATTTTAACTCTTCTTGAGTGGCGTGATATGCTGCAAATAGGAAAAGCCCCTGATCGCCATTGGCTTGGGAGTGGCCAGGACAGCTCCCAATTTCCGGACTTCGCCAAAGTATCCTCTGGGTAGCTTCCGAACATCCATTCGAGATCGAGCTAATGTGAGAAGGCGAAGCAACCCAGGATATCTGGTTGTGCGCCGAGCTTGGGACCCGCTACGTAAACCTTGCATTGTTTCCTGATTAGCTGAGGTTGAAAACTTTAGTACTAAGGCGCGAATATGCAGTTTGTTATGCTTAGAGTACCACTTCTCATGCTAGTCCCGCAGATTACCAGGCTGATTACTTACTGATTTGTAAGAGCACACAATAACTTTCAGCGGATTCATAAGCCTAATGAGAATTGTAGGGTACAGAACAAACGGGTGAAAACGATAAAATTAATATGAAATTTCATTTTTGAGTTAGACTCTCTGACTTGTGGGTGCTACGGTTTGAATAGAACACATGAAATTAGTAAACTTACATAAAAATATGGCAAACATCGACACACTGTATCAATCTCATCGACACACTGTATCAATCTCATCGACACACTGTATCAATCTCTTCAATCCCATAGCAATTGTGGGTGAGGGTGTTGAAATTAAACAATAATTATGAAAGTTCGACAGCAACAAATCAACTGCGACCACTCCAGAAAAGCAAAGCATAAGGCAGTTAAGGGACGCGCTGCAGCAACGCTTCATGGGCTTAACAACCAGAATAGCATGAAGTGGCATCAACAAAGCCAGTTGCGCGACGTTATAAATAATGAAAATTTTCATTTGTCTAGATATATGTATGTATGTATATTGACCTCTACATTTAGCTATTCAGCGAAGCGTCAACCTCTTAATTCCGTAGCGCGTTTTGCGCATCGAGTCTAGTTTTTAGAAGCAATCGCAGTGGTCGAAGTACAGGGTGCACGAAATGTTTCTGCATGCATTTCGAGTATTCGTAAACCTAATTGGAGAAATTCACCAATAATATGATAACACTGTACAACATTTTTGAAGTCATCGAATGTGCACTCCGTTTTGACTTCAGTTTCTGAGAGTACTTGTCACAACTAACAAAATTGCACTTGGGTTTTTTTGTATTAGCTCGGATTCCAATTTTATAGTGTTTTGAATATATTTTATCTAAAACTTTATTTTGAGCACTTTCTTCAATGAAAATGTAATTTTTCTCACTTCTTTTCGTACGTGATGAACACTGTACGTACTGTACTTTATGTAGCAACTACTTATAATAACGAACTCAACTGCTTGGTAACAAAAGCACGGGAAACATTAATGACAAAAGGTTTGTTCAATTTTAAAGCATTAGATACAGCTTCAGCAAACAACTTGTTCGACACTTTGCCTCCTCAAAGAGAAAACATTGTGATGGTGTCAATTTTTGATTTTCCAAAAATAGTTTGAATCAAATCCTTCTTATCTAAAAATGATGTGTACGAAGTTTTAAGCAAATTTGTGTGTGTGTGTTTGTGTGTGACACTTTTTACTAAACCAAATATTTAGAAAACGATTTCAATGAAATTTTGTCAGAGTTATTGCCCTCAAAAAAATCTAGAAACGAAAACAGGAATTTTAAGAAATACTAAATCAACAAATTGTGAGCAGATTTTTGTCTCAAAAATAATTTTTGTCTTAAAAATAAGTTTTCTATAAATTCTTTATTTATTCTAAAAGAAATTTTAATTAGTAAGTCAAAAAATTAAATTCCTTGAATAGAAACGAATCGATTGACTTATATAAAGTGTATATTTTACCAAGAACTGATAGAGTAAACTACAATTTTTTATTATTTTTGACATTTAAAATTTGATTCTCAAATAATTATGCACTAGTATTTCTTTTATTTTTTACGCACATTTATGCTGAAGACAAGAAAATAACTTCCAATCATTTTACGATATATAGATGTGAGAAGAATTACGTTTTCTTTAAAAGAAAGACTGCTCAAAATCAAGTTTCAGAGGAAATATTCATGACGCAATAAAATTAGAATCCGAGCTAATCTAGAAAAACCCAAATGAGATTTTGCTAGTTTCGATAAGTACTTTCAGAAACTGAAGTCAAAATGGAGTGCACATTTTATGTGTTGCACTGTGTAATTAGAAGCGTTAGCGTTACTGTTTTAACTGTTCCTTTGTTTATTTAAAAATTGCACCGAAACTCGAAAGTACTAAATTGATTTTCGAATTTTCCGACACATTTTTGCCTAGTTACTTTTGGGTTAATTATATTATATATATAATTGGCGCGTACACCTTTGTTGGGTGCTTGGCCGAGCTCCTCCTTCTATTTGCGGAGTGTGTCTCGATGTTGTTCCACAAATGGAGGGACCTACAGTTTCAAGCCGACTCCGAACGACAGATATTTTTATGAGGAGCTTTTTCATGGCAGAAATACACTCGGAGGTTTGCCATTGACTGCCGAGAGGCGACCGCTATTAGAAAAATATTTTTCTTCATTTTGGTGTTTCGCCGAAATTCGAACCTACGATCTCTCTGAATTCCGAATGCTAGTGGGTGGGTGGGTACCCATTGGGCTACGACGGCCGCTTGGGTTAATTGCTCATTGCAAATTTTCAGAAAAAGTGTACTACTTTAAGGCAAATTGAGGTCTGACGAACTCAACTTCAACCTCTCCACAACAATGGGGTTTAGAAATCCCTTTTAACTGAAAAAAATATCCGAGACCACCTAAGCCTAGAAGGATGATAAAAATAATTTACTCAGGATGACGGAAATCGGCCCAAACCAACGAACGAGGATAATTTTCAAGTTTTTCACAGGTTAACCCTCCGCTGGACACCTTTTTTTAAACCTTAGGTTGTCCACTCGGTTCTGTCCTTTTTTTTGTCCTGCTCGAGGATCCTTTTTAATAGGTTATGTCCATAAATCGATAGAAAAATAAATTTTAGGAAGCTACCTGGATACTCAAGTCTATAGCTATAATAGAAATATGGTAAATTCATGTCCAAAGTCGAAAAAGGCTGACCCGAAAAGTCTTCTAGTAAGGATTCAACCGGCGATCCTTTTAACGTCCAAATCAAGAACTGCGAATATCATTGCCAGTGGAATTATGCGGCTGTTTTTATGCGGCTTTTTTTTATGCGGTTTTGAAATAGTGCGGTTTTTTTTTTTAATTACAAAATGCATGTCGACCTATCGGGAATTGTACATATAAACAAGATTCTACACCAGCTAAGCAAAAACTCATCACAGATTACATCAGAAATGCTAACCCAAAAGTATGGAACCGCCTGCATAACTATCTAGATCAGACGTGTACATTTCCTCAAGTGACGAAAGTGATTTTACGCCAAATCCGAAACGAATGCGCAACATGTGGGTATTGTCTGATTCTATTTCTGACGTAAATTTATTTTTCGATTCTGACATTTCTTAAATAAAGATATAATTTTCAAAAATACAATATTTTGTTTATGCGATTTTATTTAATTATTTCAGATACATGCGGTCTATGGAACGTATCTATAGTTATAATATGGGACTAGTGCCCTTTTTTTATGCGATTTTATTACATTATTTCAGATTTATGCGGTTCTTAGCACTTTTGAAACGTATCTATAGTTTTACTATAGAACTAGTAACTTTTTTTATGCTGTTTCTTGCGGAACGTACCTACCGCATAAAAACAGAATCTACTGTATATAGAAAAATGGACAGTGGATGGAAAAAACTACAGTCAACTAATACTTCTCAAGTAGTCTTACGAGGTTTATGGAAAAGAGGAACGCATACAAGAAATCAACCATTTATTTTACTTATAATCTTTCAGATAACCTTTCATGTGCTTTAAATAAAAATATAAGACTTAAAAGTGATTTAATTTTAAAATATATCTTTTTAATTTTTTCTTTTTTAATTTATGCGGAAACATTTCTTTCACCCTATTTAATTAAACTAAAAACGTAGCTTCATTAAATGAAACCATAGAGCAAAAATACATTTCTATATAGACGCATATATTCGACGAAAGTACGCTTCATTGGCTCCTCACCCATTGAAATTGCCACTTCGTTGTGGTAATTTACGGGAAATAAGCGAAAACGCCTATTGAAACTTCGCCCGGCCGCCAGCAAACGTAAACAGCTGCATTTATTGCGCTGCTCAATGGGAATTATATTATATATGGCTGCGCACACCTACACACACACACTAACGCGCACGCTCGCATTTAGAAACCAAAACAGAAGCGAAAATCATCAACGGCTGGACGCGAGGTTGTTGAAGTCTGCCCTCTTACATTGCAACGACGGCGGCGGCTATAAATGGCTCCGGAGGAAAATGCGCCGAAGGGGTAAAATGCAAGTAGTGTAATATGAAACATTTTTTATGGTGACTTATGCCACTGAACTTTGGGTTGTGGCCAGCCACTGTTTTGCAGTTGCTTTAGCTCGTTCTGTATTTTTAAAATCTGTTTACATAAATTTCCTTATGAGTATATTCTCTCATACATACATACATAAGTATTACACATGAATATTTTTTGCATGTGCACTTTGGGTAGAGTCCAATAAAATCGCCTTAATAATTCAACAAAAACGCTGCACTTTTTCAGAAGAGCTGAAACGATTATTGAAAAGTTTACCGATCTGGGCACAGACGGAGAACAGAAATCACAGCTCATAGTCAGATAAAATCCAATAAGAGGCTACCAATACTATAGGTGAAGCCAGATTTGATGGGAGTTAGCACTTTTCATGCGTTCTTGCAATTACTTTCCTGATTCAGTTCCTCTTGACGGCCAATCCTATTAAGCCATCGGGTTTTCTAAGCTTCTTAGACGATTTAGTGAAACGTTTATAGCAGCAGAATTTAAATTGCCCCACAGCATTGGTCTGCATATGGAGCGCATGACATACCTCCATATCTACACAAGAGTTGAATCCATTCTTCAATTAGGTTAAATAAGTGAACGTGCTTTTCTACAAATGCACAGCGCACGTTGAATATCAACAAATAAATGTTTATAAATAACAACAAAAAAATCTGCAAATCGAGCATGAAATAAAGCGCGAAGCTTCTTTGCTTTTCGGATGCATTGATGCTTGGTTTTCAACAGAATAAGCGAATAGTGGCACTATTTTCACTGGAATAACACAGATTTGCATTTGTGTGTGTATGTATGTGTGAGTGCTATTAAATCTTATTTCAAGCAAACTCAAGCAAAAAAATGTATATTTAAGGTACAAAAAAGAAAAAAAAAAGGGAGGAAAATATAAAATATGGCATCAGGAAAATTGTGAAAACTAGCGCAGCAAAATGGCAGTTCAAGCAGCTCGGCATAGAGAACGACGCGACGAACAATAGCACATCAACATTTTGACCAGTTTTGACTACTTTTTTTTCTTTTTTTTGAAAACTTCATAGTTTTTACTCAAAAGTCTAACAAAATCCTACATAAATCCAATTTTAAAATTGTATACAAAAATTAGAAAAATCCCACAAACTTTTCTTGTTCGCAGTTTTTAATTATAATTTCTAGAAAAATTTTGGTGTGCAGTTCTAAAGCTTTTAAATATTAGAAAAATAAAGTGCAAGTTTGAAGTTATAAAAAAATTTGTGGATTTTTTATAATTTTTTCACCGACGGTGTTGCGAATTTTCTCCATATAACAAATATGTATTTTTTACTTCTCTAAGGAAAAATTCTTTGGATTCTGACATTCTTGCAGCAAATGAGCGATATAATCTATTATTTCACACTCACACATGGCTAATTCTTATTGTGACAATATTAGATTCACGATATGAAGGTAAACATATGAATAATAATTAACAATATTTCAAAGTTACGACGATACGAAAAATACGACTGAAATGACAGTTATTGGTCGAATATAACTCCAGGTCGTTCCGGTAAGATAGGCCCGACAGACATGGGAACATTGTTATCTTCACCATTAAATCTGAACCCGAAAAACCCGGGAAAGTCTGTAAGTTCTGTCCAAGGTGCATCCGATGTCAAGATAAAGCTGCTAATCCCTTCTCACATGTCGGTGTACAGTTTCTTTGGAAGCAGAACGTTATTGTGGTTATCACAGTAGCACCATGGAAAGAACATCATCGGCAGTATAATTTTAGGGTATTGGTGTACGCGTGGCCACGTTCTAGCATAGCTAAACTTCGATCAACTGAGCGCCTCGTAAATTAAAAGCACAGGTTCTTTATCGGTTCGAGTGCGTCTCTTAGGATTTTGAAGTAGTTAACAGGTCACAGTTAGATTCTTGAGCTTATTCACTTCCACGTTAAGTTAAACAATTAAAATGCAGATAAGTTAGAGATCCGCGAATTAGACACCTAGTACTGAAAAAGTTGGCAAATTCAGAAAAAAGCTGCTGACTCTGCAGAAAAGGTCGAAGTGGGAGTACCTCTTCTAATCGCAAGAAGTTTATGCCGGGTCACACATTCTTTGAGCCACATAAATAATAATGGAGCGATTACTTACAACACTTCGGAGTAGGCGACATATAGAAACAAATTTTCTTCTACGTCTCGAAATGCGCAATGTACTCAAAATACCTTGCGTCAGCAAGACTTTTTTTTGTTCTAATGAAAAAGAATGTTAAAGGTGTACAAAATTATTTCTTTTCCTCAAACTTAAAAAACAAATTATTTATTGCGAATTATTCCGTTCTTGGTGATAAGAGAGAGTTTTTGTTCGCGGATTATTCCGTCGAAGGATGCAAAAGCGTTAATTAGTAACCACCCCCACTCATCTAACACCTCTCTCCCTCTGGACCCAACCCGTCGAAACTGCCAGTTTCTAGACGAAGACGACCGGTAATTTACACTACACTGACAGGGCGAAGATACTGCTACAACAACAACAACAACAACAACAACAACAACAACAACAACAACAACAACAACAACAACAACATTAGTAACCACCTTAACGGCGGGGAGAGCACCTGCAGCCGAAGGTGTTATCATTGCCAATGGACTTCCGCGACAATGGACTCAGTGCAATTTTTCTTTGTAGTCCTTATTTATGCCTATATTACTGAGAATTGCTAAGCGAGCATAATTTAGAAAATAAAAAGTAGATATTTGAAAAAAGTAAGCCCATCTTTACTACTAAAATTGAAAAAAATTTAAAAATATTTACTTGAAAACAAATTTAAAATACATAAATAATTTTTAGTAAAAAAAAATCAGAATGGGGTTGTAAAAATATAATCACCAGCGAAATGAATGGAACATGGGCGAGTATGTCATAAAACAAACCGTATACAAATTCAAATTTTCCAGCGCGTTACAAATTCATGAAATGCACGTCCAGTTAAGCGAAAAAAACGCATGTTAAATAAGCGAAAATAAAGCTGTGAAAAAATGGAACAAAAACATCAACTCTATGAACAATGAGAGTGGAACAAAATACAAACGAAATAAAATCAATGCAAATTGAGTTTGTTACAGAATAACAATTGAAGTCTTTCGTTCGTACGGTGAAGGGGTTGCAAGAAGAACTTTATTTTTCCTCAAATATGCACATACTTACTACATACATACAAATGTGCATATGTGCATACATACATACATTTGCATAAGGGAGAGAGGTTAAGCATATTCTGAAAATAAAGCGAACGGCGATGCCAGAAAAAAGGGTTCCAAATAAGAAATAGCTAAACAGTAATGCGAACACTTATGTATGTATATGTCCACATATGTATATGTATTTTCTGCTTGGAGAAACAAGGCACTAAACACACACATACATATATTACACCCATTATTGGCATATTCAATCAAATGTCAGCTTCATATTTCCTTTATGACGCTTGCATTCTGAACGAGTTCGTAGTTCTATTATTTGTGCCTGGATTCACCTCAATAAGTGAAAAGGCAGTGTAATTCACATTTAGCAACTGCAGTAAATTGCTGATAAGAAAAATATCCAATGCCGACACTTGTATTGAAAACAAAGAACTTTGTTGATTAGGAAAAATGTGTATGCCCCTCAAGACACGTCAACTTCAAGTAAAAAATGCACACATAGCCAGCGTCTGAGTGACCGAAGTCAGTAATAGAGCGAATAGCACATGAAACTAAGTAACGAAAATGCACCCTTATTTGGGGGTTGGTTCTGAATTATAAGAACTAAGGATTAAGGACAGAGTTTGTAACCCCATTGAAGTCTTTCGAATTGCTATAAAAGCTATAAAATCCAAGTTAACTAAGTTTTCAAACAAAATAAAAATAAATTCCGCATTAACCACAATTTGCTATCGATTTTCCACATTTTTGCCTATAAACGGAAGTAAAGAGAAGTGCACGTATTGAGGGGTACATTGAAGTGACGTTCTCGACCATAAATCAAAATAAATGTAAGGCTTTTAAGTTTTTGTAAAACAGAATGCCTGAAATGCTTATAAGATCAAGCATTACTCTTCACCGAAATAGGCAGGGATAGTATTTTAATTTCTTTGAAAGTTGCATAGAAAAAATTAGCATGAACCACCACCAAAAATTAATTATTCCATTGCAGTTTAAAAGTAATTTTTTGTACATACATATGAAAGTGCATAAGTAAACGTTATAATAGATATTCCAACACCCAGCTTGCGTCAAATCAGACGTAGCGTCTTTAACTTACCACTAGACAGCCAATAACGAGCCATTCTATTGCGACCACCCCGAAAAACGCCAGCCTCCCCCAGACGCACAGCAGCACCGAAATCAACGCCGCACCTCAACTTTCTCAATTCACAAATACAAATTGAAAAATATTTTATAAAAAGTGGCATTTATGCTTTCCGTCAAAAGACCCACACAATGGATTTTGCAAAAAATTATCCAATTACCAAGTATACCTAGGCTGAATCAAATGTTCACGCTGCCAGTTATATGCAGCGTCACGGTGACACTTACACCCATATGGAACAGTTCGTTCAGTTCACAGCTTGTAAACTTTACTTTTGAATATTTTACAAATTATTTAGTAAATTTCAATTTCGAACACTGCCTTTTTCACTACTTTTCTTCAATTAAAACTAATTAAACAATTTTCTGACTGCCCCCATTCATTTGACGTTGTCTTCTTCGTTCGGCCGACCGTTCTTAGTATTTGTGTGTGTGCGCCTATAATTTTGTTATTCTTTCGACTCGTTTTTTATTGTATTGCTTGCGTTGCGTTGAGTTGTTGCTATATTTCGTGGTTTATGAGTATTTGAAGAGACGCGTGCACTCTCTCAATTCTTAACTGCAAAAACAAAAACTACGCATGTGAGAAGAAATGTCAAAAACTAAAGACGAGTGTTGCCAAATACTTTTAAAAACAAAAGATTTCAATGCAGCAACAAACTTCCACCACATCGATGAAAATGTATCGATTTATCAACTCCAATATGTCGATTTAACCAGTACAGACACTTTGGGGCTGTTAAGTTAAGTTTAAACACCCAATTTCGCAGGTTTATACTCCGTTTAAAAAATGTTTCAAAGTTAATTGGCACTGAAATATCGGGCCCTTAGCATTACTCTCAATCATGAAATTTAAATTAAAGGTATAGAAAGCAGTTTAGAGTGTTAAATGAAAAGCCATTTTATTTAACTACCTACTCCCACTGAAATCAAAACGGAAATGCGTAGCAAAACTAGTTGATTTTATTTAATGTATATTTATTATCAAATTCCTTATCTCACATAAAACTAGCACTGACTTAAAACGCACTCTTAAACATAATGGGGTTTAAGCTTATTGGATATTTAGCATTTTCTTAATAGTTTTTTGTAACATCTTATAGGTACATTTGTATGTTAATTGCAGATAATCAATTTTGATTGCATTCTAATTTCAATAACAGGAAATTATATTTTAAAGTTTACAAATCTTAAAAAAAAATGTAATCGAACCGTGCTTCATCTTATTATTCCTAAATAGGTAAATAATCATAACGTATTTTATGGCAGGGCGTCCGCCGTAGCCGAATGAGTTGGTGGTGGGTGACTACTAGGCCGGGTCGATTTGTGGGGGAGGCAAAAAAATCGCCCATTGCTCTGTGAAAATCATATTCTAGGGATCAAAACAAGAAACTTTGCCGAAGGAACCATACGTCTAAAACGAATTCTGATGTCCCCCAATTTGGATCGAACTTTTTAGTTTCTTTTCTATAACTCACTTAAATTAATTTTTTCATTTACATATGTTCTGACTAAATAAATTTCTTAAGAGAAAAAATAGATATTATTATAAATAAATAAAAATAAAGAAAAAGCATAGCCATTTAGCTGATTTTTTCATGTAAAGGCCAAAAATGGTGATATTTTGAAATTGGGGGACATCAGAATTCGTTTTAGAGGTATGCTTCCTTCGACAAAGTTTCTTATTTTGATCCCTAGAATACGATTTTCACAGAGCAATGAGCGATTTTTAAATCGACCCGCCCTAGTGACTACCATTCTAAACGCGGAGAATGTTGGTTCAAATCTCCATAAAACAACAAATTGAAGAAAATGATTTTCTAATAGAGGTCGCCCCTCGGCAGGAAATGGCAAACCGCCGAGTGTATTTCTGCCACGAACAAGTCCCTCATAAAAAAATATCTGCCGTTCGGAATCGGCTTAAAACTGTGTCTTTCCCCATTTTTGGAACAAGATGCACGCCATAAATAGGAGGAGGAGCTCGGCCAAACACCAAAAAAGGGTATATATATACATATATATATATATATAATTCCTTTTTGCCTTGAAGTATTTTCCTGTGCTCTTTATCTACACCGGCTATCAACGATTGATATATTTACTTTTTTTACTTAATTTTTTGGTGGTTCAGCTTAGCCATATGCGTCAACAACCCCGAGGTAGAGTTGAACTTCTTTCCACACACCTCACATGCCAATTCTTGAATTGTATGCATTTCAAGCATATGAGTGATTCGTCGAGTATGCGTTCCAAATACCTTATCACAATAATTACAAGGATATCGCCTATCGTATGGTATCTCGTTAAGATGCTCTACTCGGATGTGCTTCGTAAGAAGACTCAAATCATACCCACTTGCATCTTTACACAGCTTGCACTTGAAAGGTTTGTACTTCTCGTGGCGCAGTAAATGCCATTGACTTCGCTTCGATCGAAAAGTTGCCGCGCACGTTTTACATTCTACTATATTATCCCTTATTTTAATGACTTTTTCCTCTAATTGGTTATACCAATCATGTTCATTTTCCAAGTGACGCATCCATACATTCATGCTGGATGCTTTCGCCCTACAAATCGGGCAGAAGAACCGAATGTGGCCACGTATTGGTTCTGTGCGTCGAAGTTTTTGCAAAGCAATTTTTTTATGATCCTTCTTTAAGTGTCGTAAAAATGAGCAACGAGATGGAAATCTTTCCTCGCACAATCGGCATCGTAAAAATTCCGGAATCGCCATGTGTCGAATGCGATGGTTCAATAAAACGCGAAATGGTGAATCTGAAACATATTTTTTTTCGCAAGTGTTACATTGATAGTGTAGTTGGCCTTGTCGGCTAATGACGGTATTTAAATTAAGTGTTGAAATGGAACGGAAGTTATGCACGATGTCTGTATGTGCATTCCATTTCTTAATATTTCCGCATGAGACTCCGCACTGCGGACATAAATAAATTAGAAAAGCTTCTAAATTGTGGCTGTACGCATTTGTGTGACGATTGCTATTATTGGATGATGTTGGTTGGTTAGAATCATCCGTATCAACTTCTAAGAGATCGAAAACCTTCTTCTCTTTCTCATCCTTATCGGATATTTCACCGTTATCATTACTGTTACTTTCGGCAATATTTTCACTGGAAAGCGTATGATCTTCATCGTCGTCATCATCTAATATGATAATTTCATTTGTTGTATTTTGTGTTACGAATTGCCTGTATTCTGTATTGACAATTGCAGTCGTTTCATTATCTAAAACTGCACGGTCAGCGAAATTAACTGCGTCATTCGGTTCATTCACTTTAAAAGATTCAAGTTGATTAGGTGAATCTTCTTGCAAGTTTTCTGGCAATTCTTCCAAATCTGTACACATTTTTCCAAATACCTCACACTCGAATCCATCATCGTCAGCCCCATTTTCGGAATCACTTAGAAGTTCTATAATGTCGTCTTGTTCATATGTGATTGGCTCAAGTTTTGGTGTTTCGAAGACTTCATCTGCTATAGCCATAAGCGCCCTTCCCACAGCGACTTTTTGTTCGTCATCGAACGCAACAACCTGCAAATCGCCACCGTCCATTGCACATATATTGCGGTCTCAGGTTTCAGTTCCGACGGGATTATTATAATGCTGTTTAGGATACCTTTTAAAATATGAGTATATGCATTTTATGTTGGAAAATATCTTATTACAACTTGCTTACATACTCTAATTATTTGAAATATGTATTCAGGATCCCACCGAAAAGTAATACATGTATATATATACAAAAAAATTAAACAATTTATCGACGCTCCGTTAATTCAATGTGAGTGATTTGACGTCAAACAGCTGGGTTTGACAGCAGATGGAAACGCTGCCATTCACAATAGTTTTCTCATAAATAATTCAAGATTTCGAGCTACAAATTGAATCATCTAAATTTGCGAACCAACAAATGTGTAAATGAATTTAGGTGGCTTATCGGCAAAATTTTTCAAACGGTTACTTTTATTTTGTACAATGCTATAATTTATTATTTAAAACTACACTACACATACACACAAGTAGAAACTTTTCGAGTGTTTCACACACAAACACCAATCAAAATGCCAACTTTTTCATCAGCAGATACATCTGTTGATCCACTTCGAAACCGTGCAAATTGTTTGCATCACCTTGCAAACGCATTAAAAGACCACCGAAGGAAACGTACGCTGATAATCTGGAGGATGCCTCGTTATGCGCTTCATCGCCCTCAATGCGATAAACTTTCCCAAACATGACATATTCGAAACTGTCTGCACGTGTACCCTCTTGCTCCAATGGATTGAATTCCCCGCTGTCGGGGCAACCGTCTTCACGTAAAGTCGTCGCCAGCACCAAACGAAATTTATCACCCAATTCCATTGGATACAACCAAGAATTAATGTCCAGTATTAAATCCATTTTGAATGATTCAGACTCGCAATGCAACCGCGAGACACGATCAAATTTCTTGCCTTCGGGGTCCATGTCTTTCACGTTGAAGATGTCTTCAAATAAAACTCCAGCCATTGTTGTTTCTGCAAAAGGTAAACATGCCGCATTAAGGGCGGAAAAGTAGACAATAATTATGTGATAAAATACCTTCTCGCCTGTATTTTCTGCCGAATATATATTTGTTTTGATAAAGCACGCTTTCTAATACAATGTATGAGGCCTGTTGTTTTACCAAGAACATAGATGACGTTTAGCGTTCATGCCGGCTGCTGGCGACAATTGACAGTACCAGAGATGCATTTTAGGTGCTGCCACTCAGTAAAAGAGGAATGCAGGCGCAACTATTTAATTATCTAATTTTTTAATCATTATATTAATATGATACTTAAAAAAAGCTTGCGTTAAATAAATTTTTAAAGAATTTTAATAGCAAATTACCCTACGTTGAGTATTACCCCAGCAGCCTCATCATTTTAAGGTCATCAAATTTTTATAACTTAACTACTGCTATATTTTATCTTTTTATTCTTTCTTTAATAACTTCTCAGACTTCAACTTCTTTATTATTAGCTACAATTTTAATTTTAATTTTAATTTTTTTGATAACTTTTTTATCTAGCAATCATTATAAAAATAGCCATGGTTGTATGTTTGACTTTCTTAAATAAAAAATAAAATAATATACTGACGAGGGAAATTTATATTAATATTTTCTAGCAAAGATATAAGTTAATATTTGAAAGGCTTTGATTTTTGATTTTATTGTAATACAGAAAATTTCCCTCTTGCTGCGTTTCTTAAACAAAAAAACAATCAAATTGATCGAAAACTCTGGTAATCAACTGGTGTGCTTCAGCACGAATCAGAGAATGTAAATTCATGAATTTTGTAAACACATCCCAAGTGACGTACTCCCATCAGCTGATTCTTTCAAATACGCTCAGAGCCGAATAACGGCCTGCTAAAGAGCACACCTCTAAAAATCTTTTCACCATTCATTTTTCGAATTTTTTTCACCGCGCATTTTACGTTATTGACAGTGTTACCAATGGAGCCAAATTTGCTAGAAACAAAATTTTAGGTGCTGCCAGAATAGGCTTCCTAATTCATACGCAGCTTCCTGAGATTAGTGCTTCCAAGTATGTTTTTAGTGGACAGTTGTCAAACTTTCTTATATGTATTTTCCAAAGGTGGTACTACTATCTCGGTATTGCTGATCTGTTTTTTCTCTTCTACTTTGGTGGATTTAATGTGAAAATGATTTGTTTTGGTTACATTCTGATGGAAATTCCTGGAATTACGTTTCTAATTTTCTTTTCAAACGTAACTCGCCATAGAAACAACCAGCTGATTTTGACATTTAAACCACCAAATTGATAAATTTTGTACCGTCTTATATAAATTCGCCTTGATATTTTCTGTAAATGTAGATTTTATTTGGCTAAAACACGTGCCGTGTTTACAAACCTTTTAATTACCAACTGGCAATAAAATCCTTCAGTGCTGTCATATTTATGTGGAACAAGTCATTTGTTCTATTTGCATTTCACAAATCGATAGCAACTGTTGTTTTACTTGCAAGTTTCTAATAGCTCCTGGTGATGCTCAAGCATGCATGTCCTGCAGCTTATATGTGTGCGTGTCGGGTGCATGACGCTAATGTCTAAAATTTTTGATTTTCATCATGCAAAAGTCGACAACAAGTATATGTAACACGAAGCAAGTTCGTGTGTCACCCGCCACGCACACATATAAGCACACATGCTTGTTACGTAGAGGCAATAGGCCACACCCCCTCCCGTGAAGTATTACCTAACGGTCGTCCCGCGGGAGGGAAACGGAGCTGGGGTGGGGTTTTTAGTGGGTGAGTCGAAAGCCAAGTCTCACACTTTTCGGCTTTCAATGCTGTTTGCCACCTCCAAAAAAAAAAAAAAAAAAAAAAAAAAAAAAAACATGCTTGAGCGTCATCAGGAGCTATAAAATGGCAGACGAATCGAACACAACTAATATTTTCTATTGGCATCACTTTTCTTTTCATTTGGCCCTCAACTTCTTGAGCTCAATAATCCAATCAATAACTTTTGCTGCCTTTGATCTGGGATTTATGCTGTTTTCAAGATTGATTATTGTACATCAATTTGTCAGAAATAGGAGCAAAAGTAGATTCCACCATCCACACATACACGTGTACACAGCTGCCTACATACAAATATACATACATACATGTTTAAGTACGTAAATACGTTAAGTGCTGCGATGCAATAAATTTTCATTTTCATGCAAACAATTAAATTCTTGGAAAAAACTTAGTATTCCTAAATTTCCTCAACTTACTATTTGTATATTTTGCTCTATTTTAATGGTTCCGAATGGATTTTCTCACCTTGTAAATTTTTCATTTGTACGCCATATTAAATTCACTAGAAAGTTATTGAAAGAACAACAGAACACAGCAGCAGCTTTCCTGGTTGCAAACAGGAAAACCAAATAATTTTTAATCTTGTGTTTATATAAACGCAAACAAATCAAAAAGATCGCGAGCGTGGCGTGTGCATTTGCATGTGTATGTGTGTATGTGTGTATGTGCCTGTGTATGCACATATAAACAGAATTGTATTTGGCTCGAGAAAGTAGCCATTGTCGAACCAGCCAATTCTAAGCAGATCTGCCACTTTCGAATGGAAGTTGAGATTTGTGGCGGCAAACCAAGCAGCCTTACCTCCGTGGATACAGTTAGCCAACTCCATACAGCTCAAAAGAGTGCGTCTGTTTAATTTCCAAATGGAAATTGGCTTCCTATCTAATGACCTCTTTTTTGTCCGACTACCCTTTTCATCATACAGAGCAGCCACAGGCGTTGAACTCTTTCGTTTTTCGTCCAATTCATTAAAGTGAACAGCGCCACAATGGCCATTTCATTGTTTATAGAATATTTTGTGTTTACATTTTCTAAACTAAAAATAGTTTCTTCTTCTATACATTCGTGCTGGCGTTAGGAACGGCTAAACGGCTTTAAAAAGAAAAAAAAAAAAACGGAAAATAAAAATGTAGAGGCAATTGAGCCATCTGCATTCTTTTTGGGATTTCAGCGGGAGTTCCAGGTATAAATCAGATGAAAAAAGTTATTTTCGTGCATTTCAAACAAAATTGTATTTGTTTGTTGTTAGTTTCGTATACCATTCACTAGTGCACGGGTTCCAAACTTCCGGCATGAAGCACTAAATGATAGAAAAATTTTCTCTCACAGTGGTCGCCGCTCGCTCGGCAGACAATGGCAAACCTCTGAACGAATTTTTACCATGCGGAGGCAGCATAGAAGTGTTGGTCCGAGCCCCAGTAAAGGGATGTAAGCGGCAATTACATAGGGTATATAACTCGAACGGGTCAGGAAACAGAATACAATCGCGGTAAGCGATACCTGTCGTAAAAGATAGAAATGCCAGAAGATACGAACGACATAGCGGCGGTCATACCAGCCCGGGACAATGAGGACGCTAGGAGAAAGCTGAACCGAGTTATGATAAGGACGCAAATGTGGCGTGAGGACCACGGCCTGGACTGAAGTCACCCTTATGTGTCTGATTCGAAAAGAAGTTCTATTCTGCCAAAGTGTGTCGCAGTTTTGCCTGTAGTCGCATTTACATACTTACTATAACAAATACTAATTTCACAGTTTTCCTTTATATTATCTGAAATGTTTGAAAAAGGGTGGGGCCGCCGTAGCCGAATGGGTTGGTGCGTGATTACCATTCGGAATTCACAGAGAGAACGTCGGTTCGAATCTGGGTGAAAGCAAAATTAATAAAAACATTTTTCAAATAGCGGTCGCCCCTCGACAGGCAATGGCAAACCTCCGAGTGTATTTCTGCCATGAAAAAGCTCCTCATAAAAATATCTGCCGTTTGGAGTCGGCTTGAAACTGTAGGTCCCTCCATTTGTGGAACAGCATCAAGACGCACACCACAAATAGGAGGAGGTGCTCGGCCAAACACCCAAAAAGGGTGTACGCGCCAATTATATATATATGTAAAGAATTTGTTTATGCAAACATATGCACATGGTTTCCTATAAATATCTGTAGAAAATAACCAGATGGCTTAAAAGTTGCGCACTAAACTACTCACTACTACTACTACTAAAAGCGTGTATGGGAAGGGTGAAGGAGATGGGAAAGAGTTTGGTAGCAGCATAATGAGTGTCAGCACGAGATACGGTCGACGAACACTGTAAAACCAGCTTGCTAACACATCAGTGAAGAATGCTGTGTACATACATACATATACTCGTACACATATCTGAAGAAGCCAAGGGGTCATAGACAATCATTGCTACTGGATTTAACGAAATACATTTATTATTTGATTAAAATTTATAGAAAACTAAACGATAGGTTGTAAATATTTGAGCAGTGGCATATTTTTTTGACCCAAAACAGTCAGCTGTTAATTTATTCTGCACTTGGATCTGGAAATTTCAGAATTTCGTCTTACAATACCAAAGCTACAGAGGAAGCTGACTTGCCATATTTTATAAATGAACTATTAAAATAGTTTTGAACAATGGAAATTTATCTGTTTTTTAATTTTGTCCAAAAAAAAGCTTTTTCATTTACTTTCCGAATTTGCCTTCACTTACACACAGAACGCACAGATGCATGCAGGCTACTCTCGTAATTTTATTAGCACTATTTTTACATTTCATTTTCATAACTCACGCCTCCCCCCAACTAACATAAATATGTATTTGTTGCCACAAGCTTCCATTAGCCTACAAAAAGAACGAAAATCCGAAAAGAAATTATCAAATGTAAAAAAAGAAATGAAAATCCGAAGAGTAAATGATCAAGCGTCGCTGGTCGTGTATTTGTTCTTGCCATGTTTTATGACTTTGCCGATTTCAAAATCGTGCTCCCCGTGATTTAGATATCTCCTCAGCCTGCGAACATTACGCTCAGTAAAATTGCTCTCCGTAGCAACGCAACCAAATTTTATTGTTTATGCAGGGTATAAACCCAGTAGGAAATTAAAAAAAAAAAAATCGTTGAAAATGAGTTTCATCTGAAAATATGATTCTTCGGTAAAAATGGGTAGATGGGCTAGCCTGTAATATCCGGTATCAAGTGAGTTAGTGCTGTATTTTTTATTTCAGCAAGGTACAAGGCTACAACTTTTTTATTTTTGCGTTTCTAATTTATTTCATTATTTGTGTTCCTAAAAATTACCTCTGAGCCTAGGACCACTGAAAACTCATTTCGAAACAACTTTACGTCATATGTCAAATTGATGTGATCTTGATGATTTTCAGAAACCAACTAAGATTATATTAAAAAGCAGTTCTTTGCAAAAGGTTAGTTGCATAGTATTTAAATTGAGAGAGTTAAAATGTAATCTAATTTGGCCTACAGCTATATTGAAAAACATAATTACAAACATAACTTGGGCTACCACGTCACCGGATACTCGGCAGAGTCATCGGCATTCTGCTTGCTCATCTCACACGTATTCATACACTCGTACAATCAGCCGTTGTTCAGATGGCAACAAAGCAGCATGAGTGAGGACTGTGTTGATTTTTTTGTATATCACCAACACAGTCTCAGTTTTTGTTACATCAGCCAACCGGCAATGTGAGCGTACACAATGAATATAGAACTTTCAATTGGTTGTAGCAGCAGTCTTACGGACGAACGCTTACAAGATCTATTAAGGAAGACATTCTTCAACGCAATCTCTATATATCACATTATTTACATACTCAAAAAAAAAAAATCCCCTTTCGCTTATAATTTTCAACTGCAATGCGAACATTGCTTACATCAGACGCGCGAGTGAATGGTTCCCTTCATTCTCTCATCGTTAAGCAAAATTGAAATATGTGGCTGTGTGAGTTTTGGCCAGCACTGATGTTAACAAAAAAGTTAATAGAAAAGTATAGAGCATAGTAAGAAAAAAGTTTTGTTTATGTTAAATTCATTTTTCCGTTTTTTTTTTTAACTTGAATTAAAATTCCGAGATGAAAATCCACAAAACTCCAGGGTTTCCATCGCTTGTGAGATCAAACTGTTTTTTGACGTAGAACTGTAATGTACAGACTACCGTTATTATGGCAGCTTCTAGTTTTTATGATTTCTATCGTCTAAGTTTTTAAATTGTGTTAAACCAATTTTTGTTTAGAATCAATGGTTTTATCATTCTTTTAGTGCATTCATTTATTAAGTAAATTTCGTTTGATTTTGCGGATGTTTTTATTTTATTTTATTTTATTTTATTTTATTTTTAATTCGTTGCCGTTTCTTTTGATAGATTGGCTTGTATGTAGTTGTTTATTTTTATTGTACCCAATAGGGCTAAGCGATCTTCTAATCGGGGAGCCATTTTGTGATTGGTCATTGTTCCATAATTACGAAGAAGAGAATACAGCTTGGCTCAATTTCACTCAGCGCACCATTTTTGGGGGAAAATTAAAGACTAGGAAAAGCGTGTGGCTATTCCTTTGATTGTTATTATAATTTAAAAATCTAATAAAAATTTAAATGCTATAAACTTTAAATGCTGAAAACTATAAATGAGAGGAACAAGTATAAAAATGATGCCTGTCTCTCTTGTCAAGATTACAACAAACACCAATTCTTCTTCTTACGCTATTCTTGTCAATTATTTACGTGGACTATTTTTACTATTTCACATTTCTTGCGTTTGGCATCTGTTTTCTCTTTCCCAATTCAAGTTTTTCTTAAAAGTCGTTTTTTATTACAGGCATTGTGTAAAATTTAGTATGTTTAGCAATTTCCTACAGGGCATTTACATGCACACATGAATTAATTTAAGCAAACTCCAATGATCAGCAGACGTAGCTCCAGCAATTCTCGCCCCTACAAGCTGAGCAGTGCACGATCCTGTGCCGGTGACTCTCGCCCGCTCTACTTATTTTTTTTGTTTTACTTCCTGTTCCCACGTGTCACTGTATTGGTGCGCTCCTGCTCTCCTGCTCTCGCTCTCTCGTTCACTTGCTGGGTTGTTTATTTTTTGTTTTTTTTCTTTTAGCGCCCACACCCCAGTCTTCTTTGCATGTGTGTATGGTATATATCTCTATCTCGCTCACTCTGCTCACTTTCTATTGGTTAATTGTATTGAAATTTGTATATTCTGTTAGAAATCATAAAGATTTAACACTGAAAACTGTGCGTATTTTGAAAAACTGAAAATGTTTGCGGTGGGTATTTCGAAATTTTTTGGAATGTGGGTGCAGTGCGTCGCGTCGCGTTTAAGTGTGCACAACATTTTTTCTTTTCGGATGAATAAATAAAAACCACCCACATTTGATGTTACAAGCTGTGATTTTTTGATTTGAAATTCATTTATAATTTTGTGAAGAGAAACAGTTAGTTTTGGAGGATCATTCAATGTTGAACTGTCCGTCGATCGCAAAGATACTTACGTTTGAGAAATTAGCTTAGCCTCGTGGCCAGCGGGTAGTTGTACGAGCAACAGTGGCAACAGCAGCGCGACCAGCCGGAAAAGTCACACAATTCAGAAAAATGTGTACTCTCACACATGCACACTCACACACACACCGCTGTAAAAATCTAAGCACACGTCTATTTAAAATTGTCCTCCGTCGTCCAAAAAGCAAACGGCGACAAAGATACCACTCCGCAGAAATTCACGTCAATGTTTCTAAAAATAATTTTTTTAAATTATTTATATTTTTGTATCCCTAGGACTGCTTGCAGGTTTTTGACTTTCGTTTTCTGTTTTTTTTTTCAAGTTTTTCAATTTTGTTCTGCTCGAACTGTTCAGTGTCGCGCGAATTTTGTTGTTAGTCGTTGTTGTTTTTTTTTTGTTAATTTTTTATTGTAAGTTGAAGAAAAAATCGAGATCAAAAAGGTGAGTGTGTGCAGACATATTTATGGGATTCCATTAAAATCTGTGTTTATGTATGTATGTCTAGACTTTGGAGTGCTGATTTAAGTAAATACATAAACTCGCATATGTTTTTAGGGAGACAAATTATGGCACTATGCGTATGTAAAAATATATTCAGATTTATGGAGGTACAATTTTTAACCAGAACTCAATATAATTTTTTCGGTAAAATTTTAAGATTCAAAAGTTAATGTATCTTGAATGCCTGCTATTTTCTGTTTTCAAAAGTGTTTCATTTTTCAGCTGGCAGGAACTTTTAAAGTCTTCATAGGCATTCGCGCCTTTTTAAATTATTTTGCAGTTGGATTGAAGTGCTTTGCGCCAACCAGGAGGGAGGTACAAACTTGTATTTTAATAAAGTCGGCTTCATTTTTAAATCTAATAAAAATTAAAATACGAGTAATAAGAAAA
The DNA here is from genome assembly GCF_027943255.1 of Anastrepha obliqua. Classification (NCBI taxonomy): domain Eukaryota; kingdom Metazoa; phylum Arthropoda; class Insecta; order Diptera; family Tephritidae; genus Anastrepha; species Anastrepha obliqua. The sequence continues at coordinate 129,287,497 of NC_072894.1, forward strand.
AGTAAGTCGAGCGCAAAGGCTTGATTTAGCAGAAGTAAATAACAAATGAATACATAAATAAATACTTTTAATAAAGCAACTTAAACTTATTTTGCTATCAGATAAAAATTCTCATCTTTTATAAAAGAGTTAACATTTTAAATTAATCTATAGATGAGGTTTTTTAAGTCACAATTTTGAATGGTTAAATGTTTAAATATTGATTTGAAACCCAATAATTAATATAGTAAGGACTTAATAATCTTTGTTTTAAATGAAAAAGTTTGCATTCGCTTTTACAAAAAAGTTTCTCATATTTTTTATTAAATGGTCATAGCATTTTGTATCTTTGTTGAAACGTTTTTTACTGCATTAAAACCGATAAGAAGTTAATTTAGAATTTTAAACATTTTAAGTCGAAAACTAGAAAATGTAGTATTAAGAGCAGTATGCAACGCTTCATAAGCACAAACTTTTTTTTTTAAATTAAGTAAATTTAACATTTTTTCTTTTTATTTAAGTAAATTTGACATTTCGTCTTTACACAGAAAATTGTTATTTTTTAGAAAAAATTATTAATCTTTCGAAAAGTAAATTTGACATTTTTTCGTCAAGGAGAAAATTATTAGTTTTAGTAAATAAGACATGTTTTTATTACTATTTTTTTTATTAAATAAATTTGATATATTTTCTTTATGCAGAAAATTATTATTCTTTAGAAACAATTTTTATATTTTTATTTAAGTAAATTTGACATTTTTTCTTTCTGCAGAAAATTATAATATTATTTTTTAGAAATAATTATTAGTCTTTAGAGAAAAATTACAATTTTTTTATTGAAGTAAATTTGACATTTTTTCTTTATGGAAAATATTACTATTCTATAGAAAAAAAATTAAATTTTTTTATTTAAGTATTTTTGTTATTTTTCCTTTATAGAGAAAATTATTATTCTTTAGAAAAAAAATTTTTTTTTTAAAGTAAATTCGACAATTTTTCTTTATGGATTTGCGCTCGACTACAATTTGGATGATTCAAGCTTCAATGTCCCACAATAAACTTTAAATGATCGAACATTTTTTGATAGTGAATGCATCTCGGCAATCAACCTTCAGGCTAAACCATCTCCATTTGTAGAGAGGCTTGACACAGAAGGGATGCGTAGTAATACAAAAGTTTCAATATAATAAAATAACAAAGAAATATGCACACTTATATGTGTGCGTAAGTAAATCCCAGCACCCAGCGTCACGAGCTGAGTCGATTTTTGTATTTATGCTCATCAGCTTTTTTGTTGTCCATTTTCCACATCGTTGGTTACTTGACAAAACTGTAGATACGAAGGTGACTCATACAGTGAGTGTTTTATGACTCCAGCTTATAGGAATAAGCCACCACAAATGTAATTAAAAGCAGAAAAAGGCCTAATTTTACCACAAAAAACTGATTCCAGCCCTGTCGAATGTCAATCAATCATAAAAAAACATTTTCATATACTGTTTTTTGTTACCCTCAAAAAGTCTCGGACAGGTTAAAGCTGCGATCGGTTAAACGAAAACATGGCACCCAGTGTCTTTTGGGAGCAACGGATATAGAGCAGTGACTATCTCTGTCTTGCTCACTTTCATTTTGATACCGAACCTTTGACACTGTAAGGAGAGAGAGACTCGTATACTGTGTCAGTACTGATGACAGTATACGAGTCTTGATAAATCTCAGAAAGGCAAAACTCCTCTTCGTCTCTCTTATGCACGCTAGCCAAGCCCATGACGCATTTTCTGACAAGTTTTACAGGCCCGAAGTAACAGTTTTGGAGCTCGGAGCTTAACATTTTATCTGACGTCTAAAAAAATATCTCTAATTCTTGCGCATTACTACAACTTTAAGAGAGTTTTATTTTCTTCAAGAGCAGACCTTCTGCCCAATTTTGCTTGTATGCACATATGTCTTGATAGGATGTGCCTTAACATATTCAGAGTCTCTGTGGAGTAAAAATGTTCTCTAACGCCGGAGAATTGTGGCTCATCTCAACAGTCCTCCAGCAGATCAACGAATCTTAAAAATAATTAAAGAATTACCATCTCGTACATTAAAATCAGGAGTTTCGGATGCCAATAACATTTCTTCTCTCTTTTACTGAGAAAAGGTCTGTTAAAACTTTTTTTTGTGGCTAATAGTTGTGGTTCGGTATTTGAGGATACTTCGTCCAATACATAGCTTCCCATTCAATAGACGCGCTTAATGATCTTTGCAGGTTCCTAATGGTCTGTTCCCGTTCCTCAAAACAACTTTATTTATAACACAGAGTCGAAGTAGTAGTGATGTGGTATAAATGAATCAGCTGTGGCATTTTTTGGAATAAATTGTAATCACGCGTGCAAAGGGAAACGCTCAATGCACTCACACTTTGTTACTGAGTAATAAATTCATGGATTGTAAGACTTATGCCAACGAAATTTTAGGGGTAATAAATTTAGGAATAATGTCGAGTGAGTATTTTAGGATTTTATAATTAACAGAGGTGGTAACACTGGAAGCCAACAAAGTGAAAATCCGGTACATTTACGGTTTTTCCTTGTTAAAGCCAGGCTGAAATTGTAAATGGTGTTTATGGTGCCGATACTGAGGCTAATTAGTGCAATTTTGGTTTTGTCGATTCCGTTCAGACATTTTTGATATTAAAGAAAAAGTCGATAATTTCGAAAATGCCAATAAAATCAAAGAAATAGTCGAAGTTGCCTGGTATATTAGTAGTCATAGCATCGCCCAGGAGCTAAAGATCGACTAAAAAATAATTTTAAACCATTTATGCAAAAATTATGGATTTCTTTTTCCCCAAACTATTATTTATTCCATTACAATTAATGCTATGCCACAGTTCCTAGGTATAGGCCTGTATTTTATGTTCAAGAAAAAATTAAATAACATTCCTTAGTTTCTTAAGTCTACAAATATAAATTTCGAATTTATTTATTTTCACTTACTTTGCCTTTTATAAAAATGATAAAATTAAGAAATCTGAAAAACGTGAATTTTTGAACAACCTGCCATGACAGCTAACAAACGGCGTCAGCGAGCGTATAAACGGATAGTAGACAGGTCCGGAAACACCAACGAGCTGCGAGTCGTAAGACGAACGTTGACATAGACGTAGTGCCCGGATAGCAAACGACTTGTCTAGCTTGTCAAGCGTCCACCAAATGGGGAATATGCTCTATTTCATATATATTACATACATATATTAAATACCTACATACATATACATAAATAGAGAGAGATATTTTTTTAATACATCTAAATAGTTTTGACATAAAAACCGAAACCGATAATTTGCTCCAAAGGCCATGGAGGCAGTCAAACAACATTACGCCAAATATTTGCCTTAAAAAAAAACAAAAAACAATCACAAGCAGCAGCACAGAATGCGAGGGCTTCACCTGCTTTGAATGGCGATTGAAAGGCATGACACATTTTTATGGCTGCGGGGCGCAACGGGGGTGCCTTGCCGCCTGTATGCCTCGAAAGTGTGGGCTGCACCAAGTGACACCCGGCTGGATGACAGCCAACGATCACTCAAACACATAACGACAACCACACAAGAAAAATTATGAAAACTGCCAGGCGACGGCAACGAACATTTAGCTGGGTAAGCAAAGTGACTATTTGGAGGGTGGCGTAGAAAGCAGCTGGTATGGTGCAGCGGCTATGTCGTAGAAAAAATAAACACAATTTCCATTGTGAGAAAATGCGGCAATTGCAGCAAAACAGAAAAGTATTCAATTTTTATTGGCTACTTAAGCTACTTTGTACGCTTCACTGGCATTACGTATACGCCATGTAGATCATAAATATTCGTACATACCAAAGTATATTCGTCCGTACACACAGTGCAATACTACGCTCAATGCTTGGGCATATTTTCGAACAAAGTAAATTCTTGTGCAAATGCAATGATTTTCCTTTTAAAAGTGAAGTTGAGCGGCGGAAATGACCGAATGCAAAAATAGGTTTATGTGTAAAAGCAAAATGTGAAAATTCAAAAATAAATGAATATTAAATGACTTTAAAGACACCCAGTTTTACATGAAATTACTGAAAATACTCTCGCCGTACAGCTGTTTAGCTATGCGAATTCTTTAGTGGTGCAATCAAAGAAAATATTGCGCTTCATAAACGTCATCGGAAGAAAATGTTTGTGCAGTCGAAAGTGGCCTTCTCATATCCCTAACCTCCTTGCACCGCAATTCACTAAATTACTGCAAAATTTATGCCATTGAGAGAAAAATTACACACACGGTTCACGTTGCAACTTGCTACACAAACAATTCGCGCGCCACCGTAAGAGAGTGATGCATGGCATTCGACACAACAATTTGTCGTTCCTGTCAGCATTTCTGTGGCACTCTGCGCGACTATTCGACTGCCTCGGCGCTACGGTTACGCTCGATTTCCTCTTAATTCATGTCGTAATGTCAGGCAATTTAAAGCAACAATTAATTGTCGCCACTGCAGCTATGCGCTTGCAAATTTCATCTGCTTTCGTCATGAACATTTTCTGCGGTTTTACGTTGACGGGCGCAATGCGTTGTGTCTCAGCCACCGGCTCCCTTTGGTGCGTTATTTTTCGTTGCTTTGGCTATTGTCCGTTGCAAAAGGGCCATGCCGCGTGCTGTTTAAGGGAAAACGATATGAATGGGGACGATATTTAAAAGTCATTACGCATCTGCTTTATTCGTATGTCATTTTGGTTGCTACTTCTCTATGATCCACTTGTAAATAGATTCGTTTTTAATGACAAATTCTGTTCTAGCAAATCATGTCCATTAGTTTTAGTTTATTAATGTGTGAATGTGAGTGTTAGTTTCATTCGCAAATGTGCGTGGGTATAAGAGTTCGTGCCTTGGTGTGCTTGTGCTAATTGACACTTTTATAGCCGGCCATTTGGGGTCCAACTCACTTTTATTTATGCCAAATGCTACTAAATTGCACATTTACCAGGGCGTTTTTCTACAGAGCAAGAGTTTTGAAATGCTTTCATTAAGAGGCATTTGTAAGAGCCGTAAATTAATTACAACAGACGAAATGACATAAATGACAAATAACATAAGAATTGAAAGTACTGCAGATAGAAGACATAGAAGACTTTTATGAAGGTTTTGCTCAAGTAAATGTCTAAAATTATATTTAAATATTTTGTTTTATATTTGTGGATGTATTGCCCTTCTATATCCCTTTCTGGCGCTGATGCTTCAGTTGGGCATGCTGCTGCGTCCTGATATTGTCCTGTAAAGAGAATGGCTTACACTTTTATGGCGATTCCGTGAGGCAGGTGATTTTTATAGGAAGCTGCTTCAAGGCAGAAGTCCACTCAGAGGTTTGGCATTGCTTGCCGAGTGGCGATCGCTATTAGAAAAAACATTTTATACTGTATATTTTCCTGCCACAGTTCGTATTAAATCCAGCACTACCGACCGATTCGGCTAAGGCGGCCGCCAGTAAAATGGAGAAGTTGTTGTTTTTTTTTTCATTAAAAAAGTGAAGTTTAGTGTAATTTTTATAAAAAGCATATCTCATGAGGGAGTTTGACAGACCAAACTAAGAGTTTAATTATATTTCAGTCTCATAAAGAAAATTTTATTATTAAAAAATATTAAAATGTTTACAAATACTTTAGCCATAGGCCTTAAAATGCTGAAAATATAAATATATTTTTGCTAGCTATTTTTACGCAGAAGGAATGTGTTAGACAAATTAGGCTGTAATTTCTGTAATAAAAAATTTCTCATAAAATGAGCATCAAGCTCCTGCACAGCAAAACTACAAGCTGCACTTGGATTTCAGTAATGTTGAATAAATAAGGTGTAATGTATGGGTATCTATTGGATTAAACACCTAAAAGTCGGAAAAGGAATATATAAATTTATATTTTTAAGTCATTAGTATCGCTGTCATTTATTTTTGTGTAAAGTTTTGTGATTATTGTAAATAAATATATGATTTTTGTACTTTATATGACCATCTTTGGCACATAAGTCATTTTCCCATGAACGCCTCAAAGAGCTCACAACTTCTAATATAAAGCCAACTTAGTTGAAAAAGAGCCTATGGTTTGAAGCAGAGAAAATTAGATTTCCTATTCACTTTTGTAGTTCCTGTGGAACAGAAAGGATGAATAGTGAGCAGAAATTACTATTCAAATGGTGATGAATTACTGGCATTCCATTAAAACCTCGTAAAATCGTCCAGAGCAGACAACCCTGAAAGTTCATTTAGTCAGAATTGAAATTTGAAAAGGTCGAGTCAAGGAGCACCAGGGATTTGGTGGCTCCTGAAGCACTCAGACTTTTTTTTTTTTCTTTCTTCCATAAAATATTACACCTGTCGTTAGGCAATAAGTAATTTGATTTACAAAAAGATGGAATGAGAGTGATATTGAAGGGCCAATGCCCCCAAGCTCATTTAGAAGAAATATATACATATTATTTAAAAACAAGTGGTTAACAAACAATGACATATACGATAAGTTGACAATTGATTACAAGGATTTTGCAAGATCTGTTGGTGTTTGACGGTTAAGCCGACTTTGGGTAGATTTTTCTTTATTTGGTAGTCTTCTCATCATAGGATTTGTATGCGTTAATAGTCTATTTATGTGTCTTCTGCTAGCGCTTTGTATTGTTTCATCAATAGTATCCATATCAAGGTCGCGATGAATATCTGCGTTAGGTATGTACCAAGGTGCATTAGTTAAGGTCCTAAGTATTTTAGACTGGACTCGTTGAAGTATACTTAGATTACTTTTTGCAGCAGTGCCCCAAATCTCAATTCCATATTTCCAGATCGGGGCAATTATCGTTCGATAAATAAGTACTTTATTTTGCAATGATAGATTGGACTGAGGTCCCAGTAGCCAGTACAATTTCTTAAAACGATTTTTAACTTCATTTCGCTTTTTCTTTATATGCTCCTGCCAGTTTAATTTCGACCCAGACTAAAGACAGAATTAGTTCTAATTTAGTTATACTTTAATTTTATCTACGCGAATTATCTTTTGATTTGACTTCGTTTTTTAATTCCCGGTAGTCATCTTGATACCTTCTGCATCTTAATGGTTAATGGTTGTAGAGGGCTAAGGTATGGCCCTTTAGCACTGCGACCATATTGATCTATTGTGCACCCTATACTGTCTATTGATTGTTAAGTATGCTTATGAATTGTACCAGCTCCTTCTGAGGGAGTGATTGAAGGTCTTCATCTTAAAAACCTTTTCCTTCTATCCGTCAACCCCGGACATTCGATAATGAGATGTTCTATAGACTCCATATCTTCGCAGCAAAATCTGCAGGTGCTGGTGTTAGTTATGCCTAATTTGTCTAAGTGTTTGTTGCAGGTGAAGTGACCCGTGAGGGCGCCTGTGAGAGTGCGAATGCTCTTTTTGTTTAACGTGAGGGCCATGTTAGCTCTTTTAGCGTTGAAGCTTAGGAATTTTTTGGAGTATCTAAGACCCTCTACGTTGTTCCTATGCTGATTTAATAGAGTTTTGGCCCAGTATTTTATTTTTTGTTTTAGGCTGTTTTTGTTGAATCCGAACATGGGACTAGGTCCGATTAAGTTTGCATCTGCCCCTTTTTTGGCTTGAAAGTCTGCCTTTTCGTTGCCGTTATATCCCTCTGCATCTTGGTTCAAATGCATTGCCTTTTCTCTTTCAATATTAAGACGAATTTAGGTCAGCTTTATGGCAGAAATTTAACTATCGTAGGCATTGTGAAACTGTGGAAAAATGTTTAAGTTGTGCAGATGTATACCATTTTTGTGGGAACTGAAAGCACTTTCTCATCGTTCATCACAGTTTTGGTTAGCAAAAAAAAAAAAAATTGCCAAAACTGAACGGAATTTTGAGGTATTTATTACATTGCTATAGGGTGGGCCATGTAAAATTTGCTTTTTGAATCGGCTATTAAAAAAACTAATCAATATTTTTTCAAACTTTTTTTTTATTTTGAAGATTGAACATTGTCATTTATGAATGAAAAACAATATCGTTCAAATGACTGCCACGACTGGCTTTACAGTAGACCATTCGATCGACCCAATTTTTAAGCACATTTTCGATTGTTTGGGCTCCAATTTCATGAATGGCAACTTCGATTTCGTGTTTTAAAGCATCAATCGTCTCTGAATAGTTCGCATAGCATTTATCCTTAACGGCTCCCCACAAAAAATAGTCCAACGGGCTTAAATCACAGCTCCGAGGCGGCCAATTGATATCGGATTTTCGGCTGATTATTTGGTTTTCAAAAACGGTAGCCAAAAGTTCGCGTGTAACTTTGGCAGTGTGACAAGTTGCACCGTCCTGTTGAAACCAAATGTCGTCCATGTCATCCTCTTCAATTTTTGGAAACAAAAACTCAGTGAGCATGTCACGGTAACGCTCGCCATTTACTGTAACCGCGGAGGAAGAAGAAGACTCACCACTTTGGAAATAGGTTTTCAATATTTCCCAATTTTGTTCAAGCGTATAGCGTCCCACTTCGTAAATATCAAACCTTTAAGTAAATTATGAACACATTTGACATGTCATTTGTGTTACCATTCTCAAAAAAATAGGTGGTTCAAAAAGCAAACGCTATATGGCCCACCCTGTATATGCTACCATATTCAGCTAACACAAATTTCGAAGTTTTAACACCGATCATTTTAAATTTACGTTTTCTTAAATGACAGTTCGGTAGAACTAAATACCCTTTCTGCCCCTTTGGTAGTTAGTTAGCCTGCAATTGACCGATTTTGTTGGATTTTCAAAAACGAAATACATATGTGTAAAACTGCCACCTAACGAAGTAACAAACTTGATGGGAATAAATTTAATGCACTTACATGGAATTTCCTACCACTAAAAAAATATTTTCTTTTCTTTTTTTGAAGTTTGTGTTGAAAATAAATTTGCTTAACATATTGACTTACGTACAATGCATCGATATTCAAAGTGATTTTCGCGAAAGCATGCTTTTCGACTTCAGCGATTTACAAAAGCAAAAAAAAAAACCAAACAAATTACAACTTTACCATAAGGCAAGAAAACTACCTCACCCAAACTCAAAATACTTCTTGTTTTAAAGAAAAAGATTCTTTGATCAAATAAAGCGCATACTTTCTGCTATTTACAACAGAACAATTTTCAGTTTCGAAGATTTTATTTTCGGCGCGCTGATCGCCATAGCAACCATAGATTCGAATTTAGAATTAACAACTTGAACCTTTGATTACCGCTAACTTTTAACGATCTATAAACATTCGGAAATAAATCATCCTAACTGAACCACTAAACAAGTTCATTTTGTTGGAAAAACTAGAAACAAAAACTGTACAACAACACAAACAAAAACAATAAACAAAACGAGGGTGTAAAGTGTTAGGTATGCTGGAAAAATATACAAAATCTCAGTTCTGACAGTAAAATTTTATACTTTTTAGAAAATTGTAGATGAATACAGCAGGAAGCATAGAAATTACGGCAGCAGCAAGAGCAACAGTCAGTAGCAACAACATACCCGTGTGTGTTGTTTACAAAGAAAGTGAAAGGAGGCAATAAATTTTGATTTGCATCTGAGAAGGAAAAGAATGCCATAAAAAGGCGGAAAATTGTGCGCGCGCTGCCTGCCACAGAACAAGGGAAGAGGTTGAGGCCATGTGATTTGGAGAACTGAAAGAGCCATGTGTGCTGTAAAGTCCAGGGTAGCGCATTTATTTATCGAGCCACATTTACATACTTACGCAGCAGAGGCACCACAGCGCTGCACTTGCCACCAGCGTATATAGTTATTTCTCATGTGTTGTTGTACGCCCGCGCGGCGGTGTGGCGCGTGGCAAACATCGATTAAATATGCACGCAGGGTGCTCCCCCTTTCATGTGCCTTCGAAATATTTTCTGTAGTTTTTTTTTTTGTAAAAAATCTTTGTTTATGACTCGTGCACGCCTCGCAGTCAAAACTGTGATTTCTATGCACGCATCAATTTTCGTTGCTCTTCTCTTCGCTCTTAATTACCGAAAATAGCTGCTGCAGTGGCAACATAGTGCACACAACGGGTGTTACATGGTTTCTAGTGCTTTTGTGCGGTCTGCGTTGCAGTCGTCCACATTTCCCTTTCAGCAGTTTCTAGCCGTTTTGTTTGGCTTCTTTTTCCGCTAATGGTATTTACGGTCTGCCTCTTGGTGGCTTGCTTTATGTTTACCACATACATATGTGAGAGACTTTGTTTTTGCTACAGCAATGCTTAACTCTTCCCCCTGCGTTTCCAATTTTTCTTCTAATCCCTGCTGTTATTTGTGTCGTCTTCAACCGAAAGTTAAACTGCCTGCTGAAAGTATTGAAATTAGGCATTGCCGAAAATAATGTGGATTTACGGTTTAAAAGGGCCTTGCTGCAAGATTTATGGGTGTTACAAGCACGCTTTTTAAAATTGAACTCCAGGCTGACCCTCTCTGCTCGTATTTGTGAAGTTTTTTGTATACATATGAGTTCATGTCTATTTTGGTGTTTCACCGGGCTCCTCCTCCTGTTTGTGGTGTGCGACTTACTGATGGAGGGACCCGCAATTTTACGCTGCCTCCGAACGCCATGTGGTGTCTCAGGAGGAGCTTTTCATGGTAGAAATACACTCGAAGTTTTGAAATTGCTTGCCCAGGGGCGACTGCTTTTAGAAAAAAAATAAAATACTAGTCTAACGGTTAAACGCGATAGAAGTGAAACCTTCCGTAAAACAAACTGAGAGAGAATGAGACGAAAGCAGCACTAGGAGCGGGATAATTATGGGTTCATTATAATATTGCTATAAAGTTCATATTTTATTTTCTTCATTTTATTATTATTCATCCTCAATGTTTTCAATTTCAACAAATGATACGAGTGGCTTATGATATCTAAAATATGATACAAATGCTTTGGTTTCGATGTTGTCAACATATCTTTGAAATACCGCGTCAATTGTTGTTTTTGATAGTGTTGTCGATTCAGTGCGATTGTTACACATTTTTAAATTGAATGTTGTATTGAGAAAGTCAATTAAAGGAACCGCGGTTACCAATGCAAAATTTACGTTAAAAGCGCCACTTAAAATCATTGGAACTTTATCGTAATATTTTCTAAGTATCCGCGATACTTCTGGTGTATACTTTATTAAATTTTCGTGAATGAATTCCGTGATGCTATTTATTGATTGATTCGGTGAAATATAAATTGCCAAACTGTTTTTTTTTTCTGTCGATATTCACGACACTTTTCTGCATTATTTTTCGGCATAATTGCGGTAAATATTTAAAAATGAAAATATTTACGAATATAAAAATACGGACGCAAAACAGCACACGCGGTTGCTATTATGAGCATCGTAACGCGTATATTACACAGACGTACTAACATACACACAAACATTCGTAGGACGCTTGGTCTAAGCAAGTATTAGGTAGTGTAGTATAAGTATACATAATGCCTTCTCGCTCACCGTGGCTCCGTAATACGCAGGCGCGCACACATACGTACTAGCATACATACAAACATACATACGTATGACACTTGAACTAAACACCAAAGCAAGTAATAGGGAGTGTAGTATACATACTACAATACTCACTATACTAGCGTGGCTCAGCAGTACGCAGCCACACACATATACGTATATCAACATATAACGCTTCGTAGCCAAGAGTGTCGCTTTTTCGTTTCATCGAGTCTCAAATCACTCCCAATGATTCTAAAGAAGTTTTCACTTCAAAAATTGTTTCTATCAATTGGCGTTTCATGTCCGGAAATTCGAACACGGATACTTCCGAGTAAGAAAATTTTTTTTTTTAAATATTATATCAAATATTTCTTCGCCTGCTCTCTTTGCTTCCATGCAGTGTATTGAGTTTTTTATTGACTGCATATTCATCAGCCTTGTTCAACTTATTACAAGCGAAAATGGCATCATTATTGAACACAAAAGATAGTGGCGCAGTGTATGATGTGACGGCACGTACTGCCCTCCGACTGTGGCGGATACTTTGGCCATTAATTCTCAATTTTATATTATTTTATATTTTTTCCTACTCACCACCACGAAATTGGTTTTGAAATTAAAATGGAACTGGATTGGGCATACTCCTTGTAGAAAAACGAGAAAGTTGCCAAATGGAACCAACAAGGAAGCCAGCGCAAAGGATGCCCACGACAAACTTGGATGCGCACAATCCGAAAGAAGAGATGTGCCACCGCGAAATTAGACCTATGGCGGCAGAAAGAAATCGTCGCATTTGTTTCCGCCCGATGCTCCGACTCGCAGCGATAATAAGTGTAGAGAGTTGTTTTTATAGTTGTTCTTTAGTTCTTCTTAAAATTTTCATGAAAAGTGGGATTATTTTCTCAGTACATGGCTCGACGGCGTGATTGATATCTCGTAAATTATCGATCAAGCAATTTATTAAAGTTTCGCTCGTTGTCAGGGTGACATTTCACACTAAAAAATATTTTGCCTTCTTTTATTTGTTCCATTCAGTTGTGAGTTACAGGGTGTTAACAATGGAAGTCAACAAAGAGAAAACTCGGTTCATTTTACCGTTTTTCTTTGATAAAGGCCAAAATATAAGTCAAACCACGGAAATTTTAATTGGCGTTTATGGTTCCGATACTGTAACAGCTAATTAAGAGCAATTTTGGTTTCACCGATTTTGTTTAGGCATTTTTGATGTTAAAGAAAATGTCTATAAAATCACAGAAATTATCGAAGTTGACCGGCTACTAACATGCCGCCCTCGTCCAGGAACAAAAGATCGACAGTTTAAAACAATTTGCGCAAAAACTGTACGCAAAAGTAATGGATTTATTTTTCCCCAAGCTAATATTATCAAGAAATAAAAATAAAAAAAAAGAAAGTGTGTGGTAGTTCACGGAACCCGCACGATTGAAGTGAAACTTCTTTTATCAACAAATCAATAATTTAACTATTATTTCAATATAATGCATGCAGAAGTCATGGAAAGCATGGAATGGAATTTTATTAAACAGAATTATTTATTTATTTTAATATAAAAAGAAATGAATTTATTGTACTCAATTACATTTGGTTCTCGGCATTGTCATTAGCATTATTGGATTCGTTTTCCAAAAATGAAACAAGGGCTTTATGGTAACTGAAATACGTAAAAAATGATCTACATTCTAATCTATCAAGGTATCGATGAAATACTGCATCAATGGTAGTTCCGCATCTTGTTGTTGGTACTACAAATTATCACTTATCGTACAACCGGAGGATTCACTGTCACGGTGTTCAACAGTAGCTCTTAATTTTTTACGCTCCAAATACTCACGTTGCCGTTCAGCACCTGTTTTCGGTTTCCGTTTTTGTTGATTTGATGCCATATTTAACAGAAATCAATCAACAAAACAAAATATGTTTGTAAGATTTGCTCAAAACTACACACACACTCTATGACGCGTCTCGCGTTACTAATAATATTGTGTTTGGGATAACTGTCAACTGTTTCCACCGAAATGCGTTCGCAAAGTGTATGGTCTTTGGTATGGTAAACAGATTTATGATACATTATTTTGCGGCGACAGCACAGCGCGATAGCCCAGCGGCTAGCAATGTGGGCTTCCGATCCGAAATCCTTGGTTCGAATCACAAGAAAAATTTTTTTTTTTTTTTTTATACATTTATTTCATTTTGTTTTATTATGATATGTTTATGAGCAGATTTTTTTCATGGCAGAAATACACTCGGAGGTTTGCCATTGCCTGCCGAGGGGCGACCGCTATTAGAAAAATGTTTTCATTAATTTTGCTTTCACCGAGATTCGAACCAACGACCTCTCTGTGAATTCCGAATGGTGATCACGCACCAACCCACTCGGCTACGGCGGCCGTCAATCAAATGTCATATTTACAAATTACATTCGATAAGAATGCAATAATAAACGACCGCATTACATTCACGACGACACGCCACGCCAGTCTTTTAACAGATGGCGCTGGCATAGCGTGAGTTTTACGTAGTTTAGCGTAGTTTTACTCCTCACAGCGTTTCATCCACGCCACGCTTTTAACAGATGGCGCTGGCGTAGCGTCACATATCGATGAAACGCTATGGTTTTACTCCTCACAGCGTTTCATCCTTCGAGACAAAAGAAGTTTCACTTCAAAATATCCAACAGCCCCTAACCGTCTATTCCACAAGTTGCAGCAGCTAGAAAGGTGCACAATGCGAATACTTGTATTAAATTATACTTACTCCCATTTATATATGTATTTCATACATCATTGGAGGTGCATTTGCCACTTGATGGCTGCGTTCAACTTCTGCGCCAATCATTTGTTAGTGTACTCTCTTGACAAATGCAACAATTTGATGCAATTCACGCCATTAAAATTAATTTGCGCATGTCAAGGAGGGAAAATAAATTCGAAGAATCTCCTCCGCATTTATAAAAATGCATATGTATGTATGTGTGCGAGTATTTGTACATGCATTTTCCCGCTGTTCAGCTGACGTTTCGTACAAGCGCCACATAATAGAGCCATCGAGGCGCATACAAAATTTGGCGGCAAGCGCCACAAATACGACATAAGTTGACATGTGCACTTCGTGCGTTGCAATGGGCGTGTGTAGATATGTGCGCGCAAGTGTGCTAATTCAGAAAGTCTTGCACCTGTTGAAAGGTAAAATTTGTACGGATCTCCCAAGCGCCAATCTCTGCCAAGTCAGTCCGAAACCTTGGCTTTGTACTTTTGGATTTTCAGAATTTGCGACATTTGTAATTAAGTGGCGAATGTAAGTTTTCTTAAAATAATTCATACATATACACCTACATTGAGTGCTCCATGAATGGCAACTTGGCTATAAAATGTTTGTTAGGCTCTCGACCGAAAGTCAAGAATGGCGTGCGCGAATTCCGGATTTTCCCAAATACGAGATACTATAAATAAATGCACACATACACTAAATATATTTGCATAAATTTGTATATATGGGGTAGTGAACGCACACGTACACCATAAGTCATGTGCTCGTGAATGAATGAAATTTGCCGCCATTTGACGCTCGAAAGCAATGCAGCGCCCGTCGCCTCCTTCTATGCAACCACCAAGTGGCTGTCATGTTGGCAAAGTAGCAACATTTAGATGCCATTTGAATGAAGTTTTCCTACAAGCAAAAACAGAAACAAAATGCATCAAACTATAGATGCAGAAGTGCAGATATAACGGAAATTAAATGCGTAGTAAATATAACGAGTATAGATATATGTGTGTACATATGTATGGGTAAAAAATAAATTCAAACTGTAATTTTTGAGCGAAGCTGCTGAAAATGCGCAAATGCTTGTATTCGCCGACTTATTATGTTTATAAGTGTATGTGTGGTAGTGTCGAATTGAAATGAATTAGAGAAGACTTTTAAAAATCACATTTTAGTAGCACTTTTGAGTGTTTTTTCTTCTCTTTTATTTAATTTATGTTTTTATACGCACCAAAATTCAGATTGCTCGCCTCTCCTGCTGCCACTCGACTTTTGTCATCTAACGCACGCCAGACACCTTTAAAAAGTCTGTCTAAATAAATAAACACGCAGATATATCGAAATATAAACACATGTATGCGTATATACATATACAAAGGGTGTTCTTTTAGCTGCATGGGAACTAGCGAAATCGATGATTATAGTTTTGACAGCTGAGAATCGCAAAATGTGTTGACATTTCTGTTCAGTAAGGTTTGGCAAGTCGTTATAAATCGTTAACTCCAGAACAACGCTTCAAAATTGGGAAATTTACTTTGAAAAAAGAGGTTGTCTGTAAAGTCGGTTTACTGACGATAGTTTAACGTGATAACGTCATAAGAAAATACTGATTGAATGGTTGCATTTTTCAAAAGAAAATTTTAATTTTATTTGTTTGATAGATATTTTGTATGGATATAGAGAATGAGTTAACATTATAACATAACATAACATAACATAACATAACATAACATAACATAACATAACATAACATAACATAACATAACATAACATAACATAACATAACATAACATAACATAACATAACATAACATAACATAACATAACATAACATAACATAACATAACATAACATAACATAACATAACATAACATAACATAACACAACATAACATAACATAACATAACAAATTACCCCGTATTAAAGCACTTATCAACAGCTTTCATTTGATACCCATATTGTACATACACAACCTAAGGTTACCCGGGTCCACGTTTTGACCTATATCTCGAGACCCCAGTCACGGAGGGCATGAAAAATATTCTGTACTAAAGCATTCACCAACAGCTTTCATTTGATACCCATATTGTACATACACGTCCGAAGGTTACCCGGGTCCACGTTTTGACCTATATCTTGAGACCCTATCTACCAATAGGTATTCAAACTATACGGAAATCATCTTCAATACCTACTTAACAATGTGTGTAAGTTTGGTTTAATTCGGTTCAAAGACACGGTGGGTCCACGTTTTGGCATATATTTCCAGACCCTAGTCATCAATAGGTATGAAAATTACCCCGTATTAAAGCACTTATCAACAGCTTTGTACAAACACATTCTAGGGTCCACGTTTTGGTCTCTATCTAGAGACCCTAGTCACGGAGCGGATGGAAATACTCTGAACTAAAGCATTCACCAACAGCTTCCATTTGATACCCATATTGTACATACACATCCGAAGGTTACCCGGGTCCACGTTTTGACCTATATCTCGAGACCCTATCTACCAATAGGTATTCAAACTATACGGAAATCATCTTCAATACCTACTTACCAATGTGTGTAAGTTTGGTTTAATTCGGTTCAAAGACACGGCGGGTCCACGTTTTGGCATATATTTCGAGACCCTAGTCATCAATAGGTATGAAAATTACCCGGATTAAAGCACTTATCAACAGCTTTCATTTGATATCCATATTGTACAAACACATTCTAGGGTCCACGTTTTGGTCTCTATCTCGAGATCCTAGTCACGGAGCGGATGGAAATACTCTGAACTAAAGCATTCACCAACAGCCTCCATTTGATACCCATATCGTACATACACATCCGAAGGTTACCCGGGTCCACGTTTTGACCTATATCTCGAGACCATATCTACCAATAGGTACCCAAACTATACGGAAACCATCTTCAATACCTCCTTAACAATGTGTGGAAGTTTGGTTTAATTCGGTGCAAAGACACGGCGGGTCCACGTTTTGGCATATATTTCCAGACCCTAGTCATCAATAGGTATGAAAATTACCCCGTATTAAAGCACTTATCAACAGCTTTCATTTGATACCCATATTGTACATACACATCCGAAGGTTACCCGGGTCCACGTTTTGACCTATATCTCGAGCCCTATTTCCAAAATAAAATATAATCCATGTTACTCGTGATGTAGCTTTCACTTAAGTAGGGGAGAGCAAGATGTCGAACGTTGCCGTTCGTTTGCTTTGTTTGCTTTGTCGTTCCTTCCCGCTTTCGCTTGCAGTTCATTCAATGCAATGAGCAAGGTAACTACATATGAGCAAGGTAACACTAATATGAGCAAGGTAACACTAATGAGCAAGGTAACACTAAAGAGCAAGGTAACACTAATGAGCAAGGTAACACTAATGAGCAAGGTAACACTAAAGAGCAAGGTAACTACATATGAGCAAGGTAACACTAATATGAGCAAGGTAACTACATATGAGCAAGGTAACACTAATATGAGCAAGGTAACGACACATTTTTTCGTGCGTGCAGTCTGTTAAATCGAATTATAAGACGTTATCACGTCAAAAAGTCTGTTCACGAAGTTCACAGCGCACTGGCGGCATCATTGATCTATATTTTTTTCGATATGAGGAAGGAGCCATGCTGACTAAATTTTTGTATTCAAGAATTAGTCAGCTAAACAACGACGACATTTGCTTCCACCAAGGCGTCACAACTTGCCATATAGCGCGCTCAAGAATCGATTTATTGGAAAACTAATTTGGTGGCAACTTTCGTATCAGAAATGGTCCTGTTCACTGACCCCTCGTTCGTGCCATTTAACGCCTCTAGATTACCTTTTATGAGTCTATGCTAAGTCATTGGCTTATGTCGATAAACCAGCAACTCTTTAAGCATTGGAAGTCAATATTCCAACCACCATCGACGCCAAAAGTAGTCATATTAAGAAAATAAGTACCATGAAATTATCTATCAAATTATTATAAAAAGGGATACATTCCAACAATATTTCTGTTTTGCATTATCATTTTAAGTTCTTAAGCTCTTAAAAAAACACCGGATACATGCATACATATTTATATATATTCCATTTGATTGCATTGGTGTTCCCATATCTTGCTGCGAGTTTTCATACTCGTTTTTTGTTTCTGCTTTTTGCTGTCGCCGCCTTGGTTCCGCCTTTTTGGCTGCTGTGAAAACTGTGCCACGACGCGTCAAGATTAATTATGACAGGCCGCATAAAAAGTTAACGCGGAGCCAGCATTCTTGAGGTTGACGAACACCTTCTAAAAAGAAAGCGAAAAGCGTGATATAAGAAACATAGAAGATTTTGTAATAAAAAGTGGAAAGATCTCCAATGAAATATTAAATATGAAAATCTAAAAAAAAACTAAATCTGCATTTTCTTATGCTCGCATCCACAAATAATTTTTTTGTTTCGTGTTCTCGTATCATTTTCAAAGAATTATAATTTTTAATTTGAAGAATTGTTGCCAGGGTATTAGGAGAATTTCGCCGATCAAGGCCGCACAATTTCGATTATAAGTAAATGGATATAAGAGTTTATATAAATAAAGCCATTATGCGATCGTCTTGCTTACATTGTATGAGCAATATTTTGAATATTAATGCACACATGTATGTATGTATGTATTTAATTCAGCGTCAGTTTTAATTTTGTAGTCACTTGAATTTTTTTCTGTGCAAAGAACGTTCAGAAATAATTTACAGCGCGCCACTGCCTCTGCCTTTGAGTTATGAATTAGTGATTTTTGCACTCAAAATTAAGTGTCGGCGATCGCTATTGAATCAGTTTACGTTAAGAGTTTCAAAAAAGAAAATTTAAAAAGTAAGTAATTTAAACAAAAAAATCGAAATTATTACCGGAAAGAGAAAAACTCATTTTTAGCCTTCTAATGTTTTTTCGATCATTTGCTCAAAGGAATCGGTCGACGGCTGTCAAGTGCCTTGAACTGGCGCTTCTTCTGCTTTCCATGGCACTTGTATAGACGTCCAAATGTTTGAGCATTTTTATTGCTTATTTTTATGTACATACACACATACATATGTAAGTACGTGTGTATGTATGTCGGCTTATCAAGTTCTCTGCACGCACTCAAACTGGCAGCTGTTTGTTTGTATCTCTTTTTGTTTTGGTTATTGCGTTGGAATTCAACTATTCCTAGTTTTAAGGCTGATTGTTGTTGTTTCGCCATTCTTCCCCCTTCTTGCTAATTTTATGCCGGTTTTCGTTACGGCGCCTGACTCAGTTTTTTCTTGGCTGTTAGTTAATTAAAAAAATGTGTTTTCCAAAACCCTTTGAACGCGCCACTGATTTTGATTGATTTATGTGTACTTGTATATGTACGTAACACATGATTCTTTTCAAGTCTCTGTATCCTATCACGCAATGTGCTGTATTTGATATAATTTTACTGCCAGCTAACTAAAAAGGTGTCTTCTAGCGAAAGCTATTTAATTTTTCTAGGAGATTTGATTTAAGTTTCAAAGATACTTCAAAAAAGTTTAGTGAGCTACAATTGTTTATGTTCGTTTACTGGAAGAACGTCATAACACAAAAATCAAAAATTCAAGAAAATGGTATTAAAGTTTTCTTTCACTATGTCTTCCGAATCAAATGAGATACTGTAATAGATAGGACAATGAGCAAAAAAAGGCTGGCGTTTATTTTTTCAGACTGTTTTTTTACTTGTGCCGTTTTTCCGGCAAGCGAGGGATATGCGCAATGTGTACTATGTAAATATTTCTAGGCGCGTATTCATTTCAATAGAGCATTCCTATGTTTCAGGCTGAGTATATATGTAGGTATGTATCCACGTCTTACAAAATAGGAGTCCCAAAAAAGTTGTATGTACGCCAATAACTATGCACAGAATGCTTCAATAGGCACCGGTTTTTTTGTATTTGTAAACTAATCCCTATTAAAAGGCTTCTTCCGGCAAAAATTTCATAAACTTACAAAAGACGAGTGTCTGTAAAACGAAATTTGTTTAAAATTCATGAAATCTATTTTCAAACTATTATAAATAAAAAACGTTTCAACTGATCTGAGTTAAGTTTTTTTTCTGCAAAACTTTAGAAATTTTACCATCCCTCTGTATTATTCAAATTTATCAATTTCGGGGGTTGTTTTCTATATTTCTAATATTGGGCTCTTCTAATGTAGTCAGGCGCCATCTGACGTTTCCATACGTAAATTCAACGTATTTTACCTTGAATGCACTCAGCACGTTTTGATCTGAGACCCATACTAGTAGTGTTTACAGATACTTTAAAAATGAATCTCGGCAAAAAAATTGAATTAAGTCACAAACACTTTCGTGCGTTACTGTTCACAATTTGAATGTTCACGATGTGAATTAACAAGACAAAAATGCATTGATGAACTAAAATCGTTATACGCCGAGCGGGTATGGATAGCGCTTCCTTTAAATTGGACAGTAAAAAACTAGTACAGCCTGGTCACTGGTTTTTCACCGACGAATTCCGGAAGGTCGTCCAAAAAGTTGTAGTGCCAGAAAATCTCGATGCTGTGAATGAGTAGGATTGTCATGTCATGTGAGATTGAGATATTCGTGGGCATTAGTAATGACGAGCATTAATGAGATTTTGAATGATCACCTAGTGGTAAGAAAGGTGTGCTCAAGTTAGATTCTACACAATTTAAAAAACGCCCTGGGAACGTGTCAGGATAAAGTACTTTCAACCTTGATTGAAATGAATAACAACTTGCATCCAAGAATCCGCATAGATTAACTCAAATGGCACATAGAGTTAGTCTCAATTGCTGACGTCTAAGAAAATTTCCAACTGCAGCCCCTATAAAATATATCAGTTTTAAGGATTTTAGTAGGAATACCTTTTGATCCTTAACTACCGATAGAGGGAAATATTTTTAGTGTTTGATTCCTGATGGAGGGTAGCGACCGGTAGTGGATGCTAGTGTAACGAATAGTCGTGAAAGGACAGAAGGGCTGCGTTACGGCAAACGCTTTGCGCCGATAAAATCCGTAAGGCCATGCAATTTAATGATTTGGCTGCAAAAGCTTTTGTAAGAGAATATGTGTTTCGGCGGCGCCCAGAATCTGTTTACAAGATAAGGAGGCCTCAGGTTTAACTCTACAGAAGCGTCGACGACCCTATGCATAAGATGTATAATTGCAGTGGGAAATGGTGGAAATTAATTAAAAAATTATTTTACCTTTCCCAACCGATCCGATTAGTCGACTGTAAGTATAAATCTATAGTAACAATTTTAAAAATTAAGCTTTAACATTTTTACTGTAAGCAATTTTTTTCGAGCCTAAAGTTATGAAAATGAGCTTAAGTATTTAAGATGGTGATGGTGCCCGCCATCTAACCTTAACAAAATTTGGAAATGAGTAGCAAAAGAATTCTGGTAGATTTGTCTTTTTCCGCTTACTGTCGCTTTAATTGAGACGACAGGAAAGGGGAAGAGACGTATTCACTTAGAATTCGAGCAACGCTGACTGAGAGGAAGAATGTGCAAAAAAATTATAGTGTCAATTCAGTTGAATTTCTGCTAATCATTGCATGGAGCAAACTCAGGCCTTAAGGAACTGGTTTATATAATTTGTTGATATTTTGAAATAAAGATTTTTTTATTTAATGTCAGATTTTTACTGCTATTTTTATTAGTGTATATTGAGCTTATCGTACGGTAACTTACATATATTGAAAATTTACCAAAACAAAATTTTTCAATACACTTGTACGAAATTAACTCTTAAGCACATTTTCCATCTTGTCTTATTTCTGGCGTTTTAGTGGAATTTTGAGCTTTGTTGTATTAAGCAGCTGGTAGTAGATTTTATGACAAATATTTTTGTGGTACATTTTTTCTATTTCCCGCTGTTATGAATATTTTTGCCTTTGCTCGCAAAACAGCAAGCAACCAGTGAGAGGATTAAATATTCCACAAAAACATTCCCCGTTGCTTTTTACATAGAACTGTTAAACACATTATAAATCTAGAACGTTAGGATCGCATAGTTTCCTATGCCGATTTTCGATAAGGACACGCAAAAAAGTGGATATTTCACCCCGCAAAAAATATTCAGACGTAAACTTTCAATTAGCTGATATAAATACTATATTTTTCTTGTTCTCTTTGCAAGAATACATTGCCGGAGCCTTATAATTTATAAAAAACTTAAGAGCTTGTTTTCTAATATTTTGTTAAGAAAATTTGTTCTTAATACATTTTTTCTAAGCAGTAAATGTGAAAAGTGTATTACTTTGTGTTCATTTCAAATATAAATTGAAACTTAAGTCCAAAAAACAAAATAGAATTTGCTTTGCTCATTAGATTGGCCTGTATACACTTTGGCTATACGAGTATATATTCGGGCAATCACGTACATCTCCAAATATGTTCATATGTGTGTGTGTGTGTGTGTGCACATGAAATTAGAACGATATGTGCCTAAAAATGTAATGAATAAGCGCAACTAAAATAAACAATTCGGCAAGAATAACAAAAACATATCGCCATTGAAAGGAAACAGAACAATTTTATTAGAATTTCCAGAAGAATCGATTTTATTTGGCGATTGTGTAACTTATAATGCAGTTATGATCAAAGAGGGAGGGGTGATAGTGTGGGAAAACCGAATGGATTTTATTGTTCGCGAGTTGGTTGAATAAAACGAAATGGAATGCTGCGATGCAAAAGACTACAAACATGTAGACCTACATACATGCATACATATACAGCCATGCTCATACAAATAACACATTTAGACTTTGAAAGCAAAGAGTTGAATACGTTTTTAAATAATTATTTTTTATTGGGAAAAAAGCAACATAAAAAATAAAAAAAACTTAGTTACTCCCTTTTTTAAACAAAAAAGAGGTTGTCTGTAAAGTCGGTTTACTGACGATAGTTTAACGTGATAACGTCATAAGAAAATACTGATTGAATGGTTGCATTTTTCAAAAGAAAATTTTAATTTTATTTGTTTGATAGATATTTTGTACGGATATAGAGAATGAGTTAACATTAACATAACATAACATAACATAACATAACATAACATAACATAACATAACATAACATAACATAACACGTTTTGACCTATATCTCGAGCCCTATTTCCAAAATAAAATATAATCCATGTTACTCGTGGATGATGTAGCTTTCGAATGGTGAAAGAATTTTTAAAATCGGTCCAGTAGTTTTGAGCCTCTTCATTACAAACAAACAAAGTTTTCCTCTTTATAATATTAGTATAGACAACATATCTTATAAGGTATATGGTAAATATTATTATACCATACATTTTTTCCTTCATATATAATAAAAAAATTAACAATAATAACATTAAAACAACAGGTATTATTAACAAACTTGGTTTTATTTTAAATTCTTCAAGTGAATCAAATTAATAATAATCAATAAGAAGGCATAAGCAAATACAAATACGTGAATTTATATATGTACATATGCGCATATACATACATATATACGCTCACTTAAGTAGGAGAGAGCAAGATGTCGAACGTTGCCGTTCGTTTGCTTTGTTCGTTCCGCGCTTTTGCTTGCAGTTCATTCAAGGTAACGGCAATGAGCAAGGTAACGACAAATGAGCAAGGTAACGGCAATGAGCAAGGTAACTACATATGAGCAAGGTAACACTAATGAGCAAGGTAACACTAATGAGCAAGGTAACGACACATTTTTTCGTGCGGGCAGCCTGTTAAATCGAATTATAAGACGTTATCATGTCAAAAATGGTCAAAAAGAGTTTCAATTCTGATTTAATTTACAAGAACGTTGATAACTTACGAAACCTCCTGGACACATAATAGCACATGCCACAAAATTCCAAATAAAAGCAGCAAAAATAGTAAACAAATCAGATAGTTAAGTAATAATATTGTTTTACCAGATTAGTATTTTCTGCTATATCCACCGTTTTTGATTACTTCCTCTAGCCGTCGCTCCATGCTTTCTACAAGCTTGTGGCATCTTTCCTTTGGAATCGAGTACCAAGCCTCCTCAACTGCGGCCCACAAATCATCAAATTTTTTTAAATTTTTGTTAGCGCTTACGTCATTTTACAATTTTTCTATTGGATTGAGATCAGGGCTTTGCGCCAGCCAGTCCAGTACATTAATTTTTTCTCTTCTGAGCCATTGCTGCATAAATGTCCAATTTAATGGCATAAACTCAAACACAAATGCCTCAATTTTATTCTGGAGTATATTCAGATACTGAAATCTATCCATTCTACCAACCACGCGAACATTCGGCCCAACACCATGCCAGGAAAAGGCTCTCCCAACCACGATGCTTCCGCCGCCGTGTTTAATCGTCTTTTTTTGTGAACCTAGGATTTAGCGCTTGATTTTTTCCGTTTTGACTCATACGGTATATAAGAGCTCTTTTCTCCGGCGTGCAATGTTTTCCACGTCCCATTTTTTGTAATTACTTTAATATTTTATTTAAGAAACAAAAAATTATACTAAAAATCGCTGATATAATATTAAAGTTTTACTCTCCACTGCACAAGCTAAAGTGCGCTATTTTTGTGTCCACTTCAAAACAGCAATAAGCATAAATAAAGTAGAACGCAAAAAATTCCATCTAAAAAAACCGGTAAATTCCTCGCATAAATGTAAGCTTAATAACGGTAATAAAAATAAACAAACAAATTTATTTGATCAAAGCAGAGTTCATACTAAAAACTTAGCTTAACATATAAGGTTCACATTTATCTGTCCATGACTGTACATATATATATATATATACATAAATACATAGAATACATACATAAAGGAAACAATTGTATTGTTAAAAGCTAAAAACGAGGGCAACATTTTTATAAGAAAAAATAAAAATAAAATAAAAAAATAAATAAAAAATATTTTTCTTTAAATTACGACAGAAATTTAATTGGCACACGTATTTAATCACATAAATATTAAAAAAAATACCAGTCTAACGGTTAGACTTGATAGAAGTGAAACCTTCCGTAAAACAAACTGAGAGAGAATAAGACGAAAGCAGCATTAGGAGCAAGATAATTATAGGTTCATTATAATATTGCTATAAAGTTCATATTTTATTTTCTTCATTTTATCATTATTCATCCTCAATGTTTTCAATTTCAACAAATGATACGAGTGGCTTATGATAGATAAAATATGATACAAATGCTTTGGTTTCGATGTTGTCAAAAAAAAATACCCAAACGGACCGAAGAAACAGACTTACAAATTTCTTCCATTTTCGTCTACTTGTATTCATATAAAAATTTATGTCTCTTCCCACCAAAGCTAAATGTATTAGTATATTTCTTCTTGTATTTATTCAAGGCTGAAATCCCGGCGGTACTGCAATACCGGGCCAACCCGTGGCAGAGGTGGAGAGCAAGCCCCTAAAACACTCCGCCCATTTCCAAAAATTAGTTTAACATTTGTTGTCCTCCGATGGAGGATCTATCAGATCTTAAGCTGATAACCACACTACCTAGTCAATACATTTTAAATAATAAACCTAATAAACCTTTTGAGAATTACACGCTCACAAAAAAAAAATTAATGTACGAAATATTTATACCGATTCACTTAAACTGACTTTCAGTATCTAAACCAAAAATAGAAAAGCCAAAAAACTGTTTTCAATAAATAATCAGAAATGTCCTACAATGCAAATTTCAAAAAAAAAAAAAATTTTATTTCTTGTGATTCGAATTTTGGATCGGAAGCTCACATTGCTAGCCGCTCGGCTACCGCGCCATACTGTCGGTGCTGGCCTAAAAGTTATTTAGTTCGTCGCTACGTTTATATGTTGTAATTCGTTTCACTTTTTCCCAAATCACTCCCAACGATTCTAAAGAAGTTTTCACTTCAAAAATTAATGTACGAAATATTTATACCGATTCACTTAAACTGACTTTCAGTATCTAAACCAAAAATAGAAAAGCCAAAAAACTGTTTTCAATAAATAATCAGAAATGTCCTACAATGCAAATTTCAAAAAAAAAAAATCTATTTTCGTCTACATGTATTCATATAAAAATGTATGGCTCTTCCGACCAAAGCTAAATGTATTAGTATATTTTTTCTTGTATTTATTCAAAGCCGAAATCCCGGCGGTACTGCAATACCGGGTCAACCCGTGGCAGAGAAGGAGCAAGCCCCTAACACACTCCGCCCATTTCCAAAAATCAGTTTAACATTTGTTGTCCTCCGATGGAGGATCTATCAGATGTTAAGCTGATAACCACACTACCTAGTCAATACATTTTAAATAATAAACCTAATAAAACTTTTGAGAATTACACGCTCACAAAAATTATTTATATCAACATATAATATAACGCTTCGTAACTAAATAACTTTTAGGCCAGCGACGACAACATGGCGCGGTAGCCGAGCGACTAGCAATGTGAGCTTCCGATCCAAAATCCTTGGTTCGAATCACAAGAAAAAATGAAAGTTATTTTTATTTAGTTCGTCGCTACTTTTATATCAACATATAATATAACGCTTCGTAGCCAAGAAGGTCGCTTTTTCGTTTCACTTTTCCTCAAATCACTCCCAACGATTCTAAAGAAGTTTTCACTTCAAAAACATTGTGAAAAATCGAAAAATATAAATTTATGTCCATTTACATATATACATACACACATATGTGACCACAGAATCCATCAAATTTGCTTCTAAAAGTGATTCTTTCGAATTTTCAAACATAGAAATAAATACATACATTTGTATGGCATTTTCGCCTACAAAATTTTGCCAAATCGAAATTAATTTTTCATTTTTTATGATTGTCATAACTTCCTGCCCCACTTTCCTCAACTCAATGCTCACACATACATACATATGTAATGTACGTATGTATGTATGTATGCATATAATTTCAGTCGAATAGCAACACAAATTTCAAATTGATGCGAGAACAGAATAACTTGTACCATATAAGTACATACATACCTACATACACATTTTCATAATTTTTCGAAAAAAGTTAAAAAGTGAAAAATTGAAAATCAAGAATCGAAAATCAAAATTATTATATTAGAGTCTCATACAGCTCGTAGCAAAATGCGCTGCATTACGACCGTTTTTCGGCGATCACTTAGCAATGCTTGGCATGTGAGTGTGTGTGTGTGTTGACTTTTGGCTACTTTGGCTAATTTTTTGCGCGCAACAAACGCAATCGCCCGATATCGTTCTGGCCAAATGCCAAATAATAAAACGCTGCGATTATACTGAAGACTACACAGTACCAGAGCATTTCTGCTACATTTGTACGAATGCATGTATGTATGTACTTATGTAGATGTATTAGTAGTAATGAATGCGCTGGCAACAAATGGGCTGATTGGCAGTAGGTAGCCGGCTGGGCGCGTGATGCCGAGAAAGCAGCTAGAAAATTTGGAAAAAGTTAGCATATTTTTGTACGCAGCAAACGAGGCGAATGAAATGTAAACAAACTCTTTGTTTCGCATCTAAATGGAAATGTACTTACATATGTACATGTGAGCTTAGACGTATGCAATGTAAAATATAGATACATACATTCATACATACATACATACATACGTACCATTAACTAGATTTGTATTCTTTGCAGGGGGGTACTAGAAGTTCAACACTCAAATTAGCACCGCGCACGAGCAGATGGCCAGTGGGGCTGCAGATCTTACATTGGTTTCCTTTTAGGTTGTACAGTTTTTTAAGCAACATATGCATGTATGTGTGCATTCTCCCTCAACTTCAATACACTTCTTCTAATGATAACCTATTATTATCGTAATTATTTTCTGGAAGCTCCGCAAAATGCTGCCGCTTCTGCTAAGTTGCCAAGGATTGTTTTAACTATATTTATGATACGTATTAGTACAATCCGACATACATAGCATTCAGTATTACATTTAATTACAATTTTGAAAAGATGGCAGGTCTGAGAACTGGTATTAAATTTCAGTACCGTGGCATCCCCCAAATAGCTGATTATATGATTAACGAACTCAATGCGCAAAGTTACGATTGCTGGACTAAAGATGCTGTTTTTGAGCAAAACCGGCGTGATTCCCCGGCCGCTTCAGAGCAGCGATATTGGAGTGGATGATCATTTGCCTTCAATTTGTGAGTCAAATGGGTCTCATAAGCGCTAGGTAATGGCATTCTCTGCAGGATTAGCCACAGCTTCCAATATTTCGAAAAATTGTTTAGGGACAAGCCGATGAATTATGCACCACAGACATATAAAATTAAGGCTGTGCCACATTTTTGAGCACAATACAGCCGTCAGTGTCAAAATAACATGTAATTTTAAATGGCACCCATCGGCGATCCACCCTTTACACGGGTTTGCTCTTTTGTATTAAGAAATGTGTACTAAGTTTTTTGACATATTTACATACATACATATAAATATTAATTATATCTACAGGCCCAACACACATTAGCACCCTTCTCCACCAGCAATTTAAATTAAGAAATATTACTCAACTTGTTGTTGCCCCTCCACTCCAACTTCATCTGAATTTGAACACATTTCCGGAATTGTTATACAATACGTGCAATAAACGCCAACAGCTGGCTGTATCAAGCGCGCTATTGACTCCACCAATAACGAAAAAAAACAACACAACAACGCTAACAACTATGAACTATTACCAAACCACACTATTAAGATGGGTATTGGATGCCACACGTACACTGCAGTACATGCAACAAATGCACTTGACGCAAATTACACCCTGCACTCTGCACACGAGCGCCCATTCTGGAGCTCTGATTGTTTCATTGTTTGCGCGCAGCCTTCAATTGAGTGCCAAAAATAGCAGCAACAGCAGCAGCGAGTAATGTTGAATCGATTGGGCATTTCGCTGACTGGTTGCTTGCCTGGCTGACTGCTGACTGCTGCCTGCACATTTGATTCGGTGGCTAAATATAGAATACCTAAATTCTACGGCAGGGAAAGGCGGAAAGTGAAGGCGGGAAAGATGGAAAAAATGAGAAGGGAAAGAAGAGTGGTTTTATTTTATGTAAACAATGCGGGAAAGAAAAAGAAAACGGAGGAACTCAGATATTCTGATGCGGGTGTAAGTATGCCACATAGTTACAGTAATAGTTGTTGTTGTTTGTGGCTATTATACTTTTCGCTAAGCAAATCATTGGAACAAATCGAAAATAAGTTCATGTATTTGCACAAAAGCGTGAAAAGGAAATCGATTATTTGATTATTTTAAATAGAAAAAAGTAAGCGAATAATTAAAAGTGTGTATGTAGGCGGGGGGATTGCTTGCAGCTTGATTTATACAAGAAACATGTATGTACGTACGCTTTTAATAAAAAAAAAGTATGAATTATGACTTGCAACACTTACACACACATATACATATGCACTTATACCGACTTACGTAAATGTTATAAAATCTTGAAATTTCTGAATATAACTCGAAAAATTATGGGGATGCGATTATGAAACTTGCAGGACTTACTGGGCATAGTCTCAGCTATTAATAAAAAAAAAGACCAAAAACTGTCAAAAATGAAAACAAAAATTACAAAATTGTTTACAAAAAAATTGATGTTTTCCCCAACCATTTTTTTAAGTGTAATAGAATAATACAAAATATAAAAAAATTTTGGTAAAAATTAGAAAAAAAAATTTCAAAAATAAAAAAAAGTTTACACAAAAATTGTTCACAAAAAAATTTTTTTTTTCCCGAAGCATTTGCTTTTAAGTGTAATTTATTCTATAAAAGTGAAAAATATTATAAAAATGTTACAAATAACCGAAGATATGCCCCTTTTAAATCACTCTACACCAAAATTTTCAGCAATAAATAAATCTCAGAACTATAAATTTTTTTTTAAATTCGCTTTCTACGCATATTCAGCCTTACAAATAAACAAATTGACGACAATGAGCAATGGCTTGGACAACTTGGCATGGAACCGCTCAATTCGGTGCCTTCCATTTGTCCAGCCCATCCAATGTAAGGTACAGGAAAAAACCAACGCTTTTCAAAGTTAGTTGTAAGAAATAATAAAAGTAAAACTGTTTCAACCACTTATGTGAAAGCTACAAAGAAATATTAATTCCAAAAGTAGTTTTGGCAGTTTTGACCCGCGGACAGAGGATAAGCGCTAAATTAAACTTCATCATTAAGAAATCGCTGAGTGGCCTTAGTGGTCAATGACCGAGTTTTTCGACCAGTTCATATATGTGTATGTGTGTACGTAATGCTTTAGAAATGGGAACAGAAGCGCCAGGAATTTCTTGAGATTCACAAAAAAAATCCTCAGGTTAGTTATGTAGGTGTATATTTATTTTTACTGCACTCTGTCACATTTGAATGAAACGAAAGCTTGCATTGTTGGGAATCTGCTGTAAATAAATTTCTTTATGATTAAAAAGTCAGCGCACAGGTACACATTTAATTTGTTTAGTAACACACGCATCGGAATACCTGTTGACATAGATACAAACATACATGTACACTTGGGTTCATAATAACAGCAACGCGACTCATTGCAAAGTTTGGAATATACATTTTTATTGATTTTTTTTTGTTCTAAATTTTTTTATTTTTTTTTTTTAATTTTTCATTTTTATAAAATTATAGTTCATACTGGCACAAAACCTATGCAACTCAAATTTTCAAAATTTTTACAAAATTTAAAAAAATTAAGAGGATTTCATCAAAATTAGCCTCAAAATTTTAAGCTCTGTCTTGATTTCTGATAATATTTTTTTGACGATGTTGACTGTTTTCTTCCATATAACGAGTGTACGAAATTGGATTAGATTTTGTATGGAAAAAATGACAAGACCGCCAACAAAAGAAAAGTGTTGAAAAGGAACGTGATTTTCGAGCTACTTTAGATTTGCTTTTTATTATAGCAGAATTCAACGGACTATAAATCTGCATACTCTAGTTATTTCTAAAAATTCTTATTAAAAACTTTGAAATATGGAAAAAAAATTGTTGAACTTTTTTAAATTAAACGAAACGCCAAAATATAAGAAAATGTTTTTCTAATAACGGCCGCCCTTCAACAGACAATCGGAAACCTACGAGATGTATAAGGCTCAAAATATTAAGTTAAATAGTTTTTGTTGGGGTATAAACCATATTTTAATGAAAAGAATTAAAAAAAAAACTAAATAAAAAATGAGTAAACAGTCAATACTTTGCAATATGTCGCGCAGCTATTTTTACGAGCACAAGTGTAAATACACACATTTTGTAAAAGCACACTCCGCCCCCGCAGCTGTCTAGAAAAGGAGCAAATAAAATTCACCAACATTCACCAATCAATTACGCACACAGTTGTATACTCGTACATAAAATCTTATTAGAGTCGACGCTCCGTTCTTGTGGTTGAGTTGTTTTGTTGTTGTTGTTTCCTGTTCACTTGCTGATTTTGATTACGTGCGACTTTTCTGCAGTGTTGCGAAGATGCGTCAATTACGGCACACTGAGCAGTAATTTTTCAAATTCGACTGGATTTGTTTGAAATTTTGTCAGACGCTCCGATTGGAAACATATGTCTCGATTAATGTTAGAAATGTACTTGTGTATGTGTGTTCTCAGATCGGCAAGTGTATATTGTTGCGCAGTTACTCATACACATATGTATATTTACACATTCATACATACGAGTGGACTGAAAATTTCGGTTATAGCATTGCCAGTCAGTGGTTTTAGTCGGGATTTTTTTGCGCTACTGCCATCACCTTGAATAGATCCGCCTTGATAGCTACCTTCTGCCAAGTTTTTAGACACAATATTTTTTTTGGATGCTGACTTCTGTTGCTTGCTTGCGTTTCATGGGTGCATTAGCACTTCTAGCTCGGTACCATTGACTGCTGCTTGACTTCAGAGACGTACTTGAAAAACCAAGCTTAATTATTATTATTATTTTCTATGGTTCCAGGGAGGAACAAAGGGCCGCATGACCTGTTCGAATTGCATTCAAGGTGCAGAATAAAATATCGCCGAACTCGTTCTCCACAGAAACTGTTTGGTCAGGAAGGTCCGTAACCACTAAAACCAAACGTCACCAAATCATGAGAAATTATTTTATTTCTCAATGATTTATAAAATTTTTTCAACTAAGCGAACTTTTATTGGTTGCCTCAAAAATGTACAAGTCCGGCAGTAAACAGCCAAATCTAATTTTTTGAAAGTAGAAAGTATTTGTATGGGATGAGAATCCTCTGCGCTTTCGGCCTAGTTTAATGATGTACTTAATGGAAGAAATTGCAAAAGAGGCGTAGGAGAATACCTCGAAATCTTCTGCTAAAACTTGGTAAAGAAAGCTGCCGCTAGAAAAGCTTAACTCAAATTAAGCGGAAAGAGCTACAGAACTCCGAATTACTTGCGACCTTTCTTATTCTCTAATTAAATTACGTTGGAAAACTTTCGCTCAGTGCATAACTTGGCCAAATAATACAACTCCGCGTAAGAACTCAAAGACGAACTGAATTTAAGTGCAATTAAAGAGTTTTGAATGCTTAAATGAGTGCTAAAAATAAAACGCACTGCTCGCCATTACCAAGAAATTAAATGCTGGCGTAATTTTGTTGTTTATTAATTCAAAATTTTTTTGGTATAAAAATTGCGTAAAACCATAGCTGGAGCATATTTGTAAATTTCAAGTCAAGTGAACAACTTCAGCTGCGAAGAAAGCGCCCGAATATGTTTCAATTCGTAAGTAAAGAACTTTTTCAATACCAGCAACAAATGAACAGCTTTGGTTTTATGCAGATCTGTTTTGCTGCACTGTTCGCTTTTGCGCGAGCCGCACCCATTGATGAGCAGTTATTAACCACTGAGCCTGTAATGGAAATGAGGGCACCACCTGTAGACGACGTACCGCCACCAGTCATGCCCGAGATGGAAGTGAGAGCACCCGCCGTTGGTATTATGGAGGCAGGGCTGCAGCAGTCCACTGATGGCGCTTACAACTTCTTCTATCGCGGCGAGGATGGCTCTTTTCGCCAGGAGAGTGCAGTGATCGTGAATCCAGGCAGCAAGCGTCAGCACTTAAAGATCACTGGCAGCTACTCGTACTTCGATGCAAATGGTCAGGAGGTGGTAGTGCATTACAATGCCGACGATCGCGGCTTTGTGCCTCATGGCAATAACATTTCGCAGCAAATCTCCGCAGCGGCAAAACAAAATAGCCAGCTGCCGCGTGTGCAGGAGCAGCAAGAGCCGCAACAGCCGCAACCACAACCACCGGTTGTTGGAGGCGTCTGGATTTGAATGTAAAAGGAGAAAAATATATGAACAGCATAATTGCTGAAACAGGTGTGTGTGTTAAGTAAAGAGTGTATTTTAGTTTTTATTTTTAGTTTAATTTAGCAACTTCTTGATTTGCTGCAAATGAGAATAAAAAGACTTTTCCCCACGATTGTTTGTGTTATCGAATCTTTGTTGCATACTTTTAGGCAACGCATGAATTCATGATTTGGGTTAACTTGGCTGATCAACGGTAAGCTCACCACATTGCCCACAGAAACGAATGCCTAGTGTTGTTATTTTCATAAAAAAAAAACTGTTTGAAAATTGAGTTTGATTTCTCAACGGATTCAAAGAAGTGAAAGGCAATGCATTAATGCTGCAAATCTTCCCGCCTAGGGAACAGTGGAACACTCGTCCAACATGGCTACTTGATGACTCGCAAAAATGGTATACAGATGGTTCCAAAACGCTCCAGGGGGTAGGAGCAGGAATCGTTGGACCCACAAATCTTAAACACTGAGTACAGATACTACAATTTTCCATGCGGAGCTTTTCGCATTAATGGAAATAGAGGAAATCGTTTCCAAAAGAGGGTTCGAAAAATTCAAAAGTCTTTATAGAGTCTAACGATGCACTCAACAAACTGGCGACTCTTAATCAGGCTTCCCTGATTTGGGTACCAGGATATGAGGGACACGAAGGAAACGAGAAGGCAGACTTGTATGCCAAAAGAGGGGCGGAAGGGTCATTTATTGGATTATCCCCATTTTTCGACCTTAATAAAAACAATCGAAAACGGGAAACCAAAAAATGCATCCAAATAGAAACCGAGGAGAACTGGAACGGCATAAACGGCCTTAACCATTCCAAAAAGTTGCTGAACTTTAATCCAACAGAGCAAAATCTGCTCTAGCCCTAGACAAAAAGGGCCTCAGATTACTCTGTGGAGCACTTACAGGTTACTTTGCCTGCAATAAACATTTCAATACTTTTAAGCCACCTAAAACTCATTATGCCAATAAAAACCAATGGGAAACGGGAAAATGAGAAGTCGTTATATCTCCATGATTACTTTAATTTATTAATTTACAATATAAAAATTTCGTGGTTTACTAATTATACATAAAAGATTGCTTCTAAATTTCGCTAGAAACTATGAACAAAGATGCGTACGACGAAGTAGACGAAGCGAAAAGTCTTAGTACTAACTTTTTGTATTTGTGGCGTAATCTATAAACAAAGTGCATCGGAAGAAACAACAAAAACATATATGTATGTAAATACAAATGTGTATAATTAATATATATTAATG
Organism: Anastrepha obliqua; assembly: GCF_027943255.1. Taxonomy (NCBI): domain Eukaryota; kingdom Metazoa; phylum Arthropoda; class Insecta; order Diptera; family Tephritidae; genus Anastrepha; species Anastrepha obliqua. The sequence goes on from NC_072894.1 coordinate 129,322,323, forward strand.
TAAGTAAATACGTTTTAAACCTAAGGCAGCTAGTATTCGTTGCGCAAAGAAGGCGGCCGCCTTCTGAAAATCTTCGCTCCAGCTTTCCTCGTTAGGTGAATTGCATTCGTGGAAGAACATTTTTTTATTGAAATTTTCGAAGAAAAATACGCTAATAAACTATTTATATGTATGTGATGCATATACTATATTAACTGGTAGCTATAACTTTTATAACCAATTTGCAACTCGAATTTCAAGCAATCGATTTTCACTATGTCAAACAAATTTTAACCTACATAGCAAATATTTGCAATCCGTTAAATTTAAAAAAATTTAAATATGTTACATTGAAAATGTGTTAATTTATTTCTTAGCAGCCCCCAGACTGCCGCCGCAGCTATTGCCCACGTTGGTACTAATCAGATGAGTGCCTGCGCCACTGCCTGGTGGCGGAGAGCTGAGCTGTTGACGGAAATTGCCCACGCCAATGGGCTTGCGCTGCTTGATGCGTTGTTGCAGCGTATGCAGCAGGCCCGAGAGCACGTCGTGATTGGGTATCTTTTTGGCGAAGAGCAGACGCTTGACAGAGTCGTCGTAGGTCAAGAGTGCGACCATGTTTTGCAGCAAGAAGCCTTGGCAGTATTCGAGCAGTTTGTTGGCATTGTAGACCTGCAAAGAGGAAAAATATTTTCGTTAAAGAGATGTTTCAAGGAGTCTCTCAGCCTCGGGACAGCTATTCTTTACCTTCGCATGAATGTACATGGCCACCACATTGTCGATGTCGATCATCTCAGAGCAGCGTGACTCGGTATAGCGCAAGAGACCTTCCAATTGAAAGAAGCTCGCCGCCGCCATCAGCTCCAAAACGTCGGTATTGCTGACCTCCAGTGTGGCACAGCCACCGCTGTACAGATAATGCATGACCAGTTGGAAGATGTGGTAACGTATGTCGTTGATCTGCACCGTGGGCGTGTTTCCCTCACTCAGCTTAGAGCTGAGCATGCTCTGGAAACGCGGCGAGGCGGTGACGAGCACTATTTTGTGGCCATAGAAAATTTTGCCTTCCACTCTGAAATGTCCAATAATCGATTTAGTACATTTTCCACAGATGCATAGCCATTTTACTGAACTCACCTGAAAGTCACATCACTCAGCTCTGGATTATTCACAAATTTAGGGTCGATTCGTGAGCTGTTCACCGACTGCAGTATTGGCTCTTTTATTGACTTGATGGTCTCCCAACCAAAGCAGGTGGCGAAGATGTCAGCCAGCAGCAGTGTTGTGCCCTCATTTTTGCTGTAGCGGAATATGTTGAAGAGCAGTGGCAGGCATTCGCTCACAAATTGCGCACTGTAATCATCTGGGCAGACCTGCAGGAAGTCTTGCAGTAGTTGGTCGATCACTGCATCCAAGCGCAACTCGTGCGCTGCCGCCAACGCGTGCATCCAGCAATGCAACGTCCAAGGCACGCCCAAGGTGCGGAGTTCTATAGTAATATCTGTACGAAGAAAATACGATTAACGGGTCGTCGATGTAAGCTATGCGTTTTCTCAAAATTATATGACTCACCTAAATGATTATTCTCGGCACTATGGTACATTGCCTCTTGCAAGCTTTTGATTTGCGTTTTGTTTAACGTGAGCGGCAGGTCAGCGCTTATGCGTTCACCCGCCGAGTTTGCAATACTTGCCGCTCCACCTCCTCGCGCGCCATTGCCCACTGGCTCTCCTTCGGCTAGCATTTCTTCGAGAGAAAGCACATCCTTGCTGCCCGGTGACATTGGATGAGAGAGAAGCTTCCGCAGACAAGCGCGTTGGCCATGCGCTGCTGCCACAGATATGGCGCAGTAGGAGCCTCTCTGCGCTGAACCACCGGCAAAACACATAGTGTCTTTCTGTTGCGTAGAGAGAAAAGCGTTAGCGCCATGTGCTAACAGCAGTGAAATAACTTCAACATTTCCGGATCCGCAAGCCACTTGCAGAGGTGTTAGCGTCGGCTTTTCTTCGCTCAGGCGCGCGCCACCTTCTACTTTACCTCCTCTCTCCAGCAATAAGCGCAGCGCTAGATAGTTGGCACGACTCGCGGCGAATGTTACCGCTGTCCAATATTGCGTGTCTGGATGTATGCCTGGAAAACTCGACTGCGCGACTGGTGGCACCTCCACGTTTGGATCGCACCCCGCGTCGAGAAGCGCGTGTATTGCCACCTCGTCATTACGTATAGCGGCAATCATTAGCGCCGTTAGTCCTGCATGGTTGAGCGTATCATAACGCGTAGTGGGCGGCAGCAAGTTAGCAGCCTGGGCCAGCAACTCCGCTCGTCCAGTTAGCATGAGCTTAAAGGCCAGTGTAATGGTGGCGCGCTTACCTAACTCAGTGGTGTCTTCACTGATGCTCGAAGCGATCGGTGTAGTAGCACCTGGATGTGAAAAGTGTATTTTTTTCGTAGGTAATTCCTCATCGTGGCCAATTGGCCGCATAGGGCAATCAACGCCAGGCAGTAGAAGGCGCGCCGCTTGCATGATATCATCCTTGTCGATCATAACCGCATGACGATATTCCGCATGCGCCGAGGCAACGCGCAGCCATTCCACAAGTGGTGGCAGTACCACATACGCGCGTTCATAGCATAACTCCTGCACATTTTGGCTACTCCCAGCAGCACTACCGCCGACGCTGGATGGCGCACCACTCAGATCACTATGCTCCAACTGCGAGCAGCGCATAAAGTAGAAGAGCGTCGAGAGCGCAGCGTTGGAGATTGCGGTGTGTTGAAATTTCTGTTGAGCGCGCAGCGTCAAATCCTTTAGCTCGCTTATACTGCCAACGCAGGTCGTTAGCAGACAGGGCTCCAAAGAGACGTTGCTATTTCCACCAGAACTGCCACTCTTCTGGGTGCCCGAACCAAGTGACGATAGACTGGCCCAGCGCGGCATAGTAAGTGCACCGGAAGCGATGCGCCCGGCATTCAAATGTGCAAACGGTTGCAAGAGACCCCACAGATCTCCGGAGTGTGCAATGGACTGATCCAGGATAGCTGTCGTGAGTTGATTGGCTGGATCTAAGGGAAAACTTTGTAGCAGCAGTTCTTCAAGCAGATTTTCCATGCCAGCGCAGAGATACACCGCCGCATACTCGTGTATGAATTTGCCCAGACGGGCATCGGCCATCCAGCGATGAAAGCGCCCCACTGGTAATTGAAGACCGGCACGCGCCGATTTGCTCTGTTTTAGCGCGCTGTCACCCGTCACCGCAAACATAGCTGCGGCGCGCAAGCAGGCTTTGATACAAGAATCAGCCAAAGCCGGGCACAACACAATTTTATAAGCTGCTGCCACCTCCTGCTTTGAGCACAGACCCAGGCTGGCGGATAGACGTTGAACTTCCCGTGCAATACGCACCAACGCCCGTTGCAGCAAGTACCCAAGCCGCGGTATTGTTTCTACCGAGACGCGCTCCGCTTGCTCTTTGCAGCGACCATTTCGTATGACGCGCATAATGCAGTGTTGACTCCAAGGCGGATGCTGCAACTCCACAAGCCGATTATGTGAGTCCACCCACACAAACTCGTCAGCACTAGTAACATTTGTATTAACCGTCTCCAGTGAAGAGTAGCGACCCAAGCGACGTGCGGGTTCTGAACTCTCAGAACCCGCGCTAAGACTGCTGTACGTGCTAGTGCTCGTCTGTGAACGCATGGTCAGTTGTTGTATGGCCAATTTGATATCCTCTAGGCCACTACCGCTCCAAGGCGCCTTATTAGCTGGTGTGGCACGATGGCGAGCGCGCGAATGATTGGTGCTTGTGCGTGAACGAGTGCTGCGGTTGGTAACGCCAGCAGCGAGTCGATCTTCCGGCAACGGACCAAGTGTCACGCCACCGCCGGGAGAGGAACTACCATGACCGCCAGTATCCGACATGCTGGCATGACCAGATGAGCGATTTTCATCCGACGAACTGTGACACTCCTGGACGCGTTGTAGCGCACGAAATTCATGATGATGTGTGCGGGTGCTGGTCGCACTTGACTTTGCATGCGTATTAAGTTGGTAGCCACCGCCGCTAGGTGTCACATTCGCAGGCGTCGACTCCGCAGTAGGTATGCCAATGCTGCAATTACTCAAGTCCAAGGACAGCGGTAGGGGACGTTTATCGTTGGCGCCAGACTTCTGCTGTGATGCCACTGGCTGTTGTGGCTGCGGTTGCTGAGGCGACAAGTTGCCACTTAGCATAGGCGGCTGCGATTTGACCGGCGTGCTTTGCACTGTGAGCCGCGCGGGCGCTGCCATGGCGCGGTGGGGCGGTGGCTTATTAGGCGCTTGAGGCGGACTGCCGATATTTCTTATATTGATCGTAGTGTTGGGCACGATACTGTGCCCTGTCGGAGAACCAACCATCATAGTGGCCATGCCACCAGCGCCACCAACACCACCATTCAAGCGCTGCGCCACCTCTTTGGATATGCGGGGCGCTGGCGTAGCCACCGCAGGGCTCTGAATGCGCCCAGTAGAGGAACTCACACCATTCGGTGCATTGAGCGGCGCTGAGTTGGCGGTCATTGTGGTGCCGGTAGAGGGCGATGTCGGTACAGCGCTCACTTGGTTTTGGTTTGGAAAAGCCGTTACGGTTGGTGAGCCGACGGGGCAGTGTAATTGGGAGTTCGTTGGTTGCGGACTGAAGACTACGGGCAAGTCGCCACGCAAGTTACCAGTTGGTCTGCGGAAGAGAAAGAAAATAGAATGATAAGCGTGGTGTTGACAGCTAAGTGTGTCTAAGTGTAAATCTGGGTACTCGTACATAAGAGGCAGGTGTGAAATTACACAAGTGACATCTGGCAATTGCAGTGCTGCATGCGAAGCCTTTCCAACTGTATGTCAATGCCGAGGAGTCATACGCTCGCACATAATTAAGCTGCTTATATACTTAAGACTTACTACAACGGCCATGTCACTAAGTCAAATACAAACAACAACAACAAAAACAATGATATTAAAAAAAACCATAAGAAGCTATGTTTATGTTATTCAACAATCAATCGGAAACTCTTAGCGCTTTCTTTTCTATTCTTGTATCATTCCTCCCTTCTCCTCACTTTATATTCGCATGTTTGCCCCAGCTCTAACCGTTTGCTGACAGTTGAATAAGCTGTTGCGCATTAGACATCAGAGGTGTTCCCACTAGGCGCTCAGGCCGTCACTCAATTACCGCTAATCCGCAGAGCAAATTCTTGGCCACTCAGAACTGGAACCTACATTCGGTTTTTAATCAGAACTGACTGCAAGACAATCATTCATTTTATTTTTACTTTAAGCATCAAAGGAACATCCACATTTGCATGAGAATACAAGCAGCGGTAGAGAAATTGAAAGAAAAAATTGTAAACATTGTTTGGATAAATGTCATAACTGTTAAACCCGATGACCGGACGTGCTCAATGTCGCTGACAATGAAAACAAAATTATGTCAGACAGTTGCTGCCCGTGTGCTATGTTTTGTTGCTGACGGTTACACCGGCGCACTGTCTCATTTGCATTTGAACAGTAGCAGCAGCGGTAGCAACAACAAATAGTTAAAGGGAAACCAAGGCAAACGAACATAAAAGCTAATAAACGCTCAAGCACAATGGCGCATGCGTGCGGGCAAACACTAAATGATAATGAATTGTTGTAATTGTTACTATTATTGTGTGAGTTAGATTTTGCCGCAGCTGCCGCTGCTGTTATTCCGACACATTTTGCACGCATAAATATTTTGTAGTGAAGAGAACAAAGCAACGCAGAGAAATTCTAATCAATTCTTGGAATTAAATGTTTTTCTTAATCGCAGAAGTGGCACAACTTCGTTGTTTTGTGTTTATATATTCAAGTTAAGACTTTCAATACCCATAACAAAGACTATAAAACAAAGTAAATATTTCTTTAATAAACAGAATTAGGTCAAGCGCAATAACATACAAATGTACAAATGCGTATATGTTGAAAAACTCTGCTATTTTTATTTTATTTAATCAGTGGATTGCGAAAATGAAGCCATTTAAAGCTTACAAAAAGGTGCCAGCTTATGAACGATTCCATGTCAAGTGATCCAAGTATTTTGGATTTGGTCTTAGATTTTTCTGAAAGTTAGGTAATTCAAAGGTTTGATTATGATAAGAAACAAACTGAAAAAAATTTGGATAAAATTTCATAATTTTGAGATTTTTTCAAACGATATATGGTGCGCGGGAAAAGTGCAGAGGAGCAGCTACAAAACGTGCAGTTAGCATTTAAAAGGCTGGCGAACGTAAGCCAGAGAATGAACTTGGAAAAAACTAAATTTATGAGAAATGTAGTAGTTGTTGGGACACTTAATTATAGGTCGTATGTTTCATACAGGAATAAAGGGATCAAATATATGTAATTACATCTGTTGGGATAAAACCAGATTCCTTAAAGGCTCGGGCTATAGAGAATCTTTCGCCAACAATCACAACACTTACTCCAACTGATAAACACACGAAAAATAATTGAAGAATTAATAAAAAAAAATTATGCGAGATTACTTTTATTTATAGATGATTTTTTTTGAAACATTTTTTAATTTTCTTTCTGTTATACTTAAGCCTACAAATTTTCAAAAATATTCAAGACTATGTTCAAAATTCTTCGGACACTTGATGTGAAATCGCTTTGACATAAGAAACCACTTTAAATGCATCAGTCTCTTCAGCGTTAACACTTTTTCCTATAGATTCGGAGTTTCAACTCTACCTAATAGCTAAATTGGTTCTCAGCCTTTGCTATATTTGTGAATACCTGATCCTGGCCATAAGTAAGGCAAAACACTTAAATTGTGGGAGTCGGAGGTATTTTAGCCATTCATGTAGGTTAGTGACTACCCAAAATAGCAGATGTAGCTATTCAACAATATTAAATGAGCTCTATAAGTTAAATTTTTCTTATAATAATGAATAGAGCGCGCTTAGATTTTGTTTTCAAATTGGCACTAAAATCATCTTAGTAGCTTTTGTCAAGCTCAGTATTTACTTTATGAAAGAATAGAACTAGGCAATTATTAAACAGGCTCGTTCCATACTGCTGTTATTTTATTGGTCTCAGTGGTACACAAAGTGGCCTTTATGCATCATTAGTACAAACATTGCAGGGGTTAATATAACACTTAAAATCATTGGAGCAAAATCAGTATTTAGCTGTGCCCAATTCATAAAAATTAATTCAGTTCACCTTGAAAGCAAATCTTTTTGTGAATTTACAATACAATCGAATTTTTCATCCAAAGGAAGTTGGCTGTCAATGGGAACTGAGAAGTGTTTGCTTATGCGCAATCACTTGCAAGTGAAGACCTTCGTCAATCGCGTGAATATCTACCATCAGTTTGATCATTGCAGAAACGGGTGCGAAATCATTGTAAAGCCCAATGTGCACTGATTGCTCACAGCAATTCGCAGCAGCAGTCGTTGCGAATCAGCAAAACTAACAAACATTTGAGTTTCCGTTTCTTACTTGTATTCATTTATTTTTATTTTGATTTTCCATCCATCGCTGGTGGAAGCAGTGAAAATAGTTGCAGCTGAAAGTGTTGAAATTTATTTTTTACATTTCCACAGACGAGTTTTTTCGGTAAGATGCGCATGACGGTGATAATAGTACTATCGAGCATGACGAATTGCTCCTACATACACACGTACAAATGTGAATTAGAAGCATAAATCCGAATAGACATTGGACGTGGACATCGTTGGGTGCTTTTTCACCCATTCAAAAAAGATTCCACTGCATTTGTTTGAGCAGGTGGGAAGAATTTCCATAAATACTACGGTCAAAGGCCGTATGTAGGAGAAAATAGCTGGTTTAGGAAATTAACTTTCACGCGACACACCAGTGGCGATAGCCAAGACACAAGCAGTCACATTCAATTGCACAAAAATATACTATTTCTGATTCAACTTCGAACTAATATTCTTTGACCCCAACCAGTTAGCTACAGTTGCTAAACCATGGCTAGACCAACTGAGATTGTGGCTCACCACGCTCATCATCAAATTTCAAGTTAATTTTTTCAGATATTTTTTTCACACGATAAAGACAAAACTGAGCAAGCAGTATGGATAAGATATCAATCAAAGGATTACCAACCTGTCGCATTCAGCATAAGATAACCATATTAATGCATGCCCTACAAATAAAATGTGGAAATGGATGTTGCATCCATATGCAATGAATGAGACAGGGTTATCAACTTTTGTGATGTGATATCAATAGAATTTTCTCAGTGGTAGTCTTAAGTCTATTCTGAATTTGTTTTAGCAATTGGATATGATTGGCATGTTCGCCAAATCCTTTTGTCTTTACTATTGTATATACTTTATACTTTACAAGAATTGCTTATTTGCTCAAAGAAATGATTCTACTGCTCAACCAAATAAAGATTTATTCTTGACTGGCTCTGAATCAAGAGACTGGACTATTTGGACGAATTAAACAATCTTCGCAGCAGTTGTTTCTCAAACTAACTTCTTGAGACATACTAAATGCGACACAAATCAAGTTTTTCCAACGCAAAGAAATATTGTCTCCCTTGCAGCTTTGAAATCTCTCTGTAAAAAATTTTCAAATCTCTTGTAAAAATCGAAAAAATTTAGTTGCCTAGTACATACATTCAAAATTAGCATAAGTGAATAAGACTTCTTCACAGATCTTGACAGAAGAATTTTGAAAAAAACCTAAACTTATTGAAAATAATTTCTTTTCCATAAACCACTAAAAATATTGGAATTGCTATTTATCACAGAATCGCCGAAAACAGTCATCGCTGGGGCCAGTTGAGAGTCAAAAACTACAAAAGAAACATTGTTTCTAAATATTTTGAAAAAAAAAAAAATGTCTTCAAAACAAAAATGTTTACTTAAAAAAACGTTTTTTTAAATTATATTTTTACTCAAGATATTAAAAAAAGGCTAATGCAATAATTAAAAAAACAATAAAATTTCGTGTGCTTCAAAAAATATTTTTCAGAAATTGTTTTTTTTCAAAATATTTTACTTCCAAAAAAATTTTTCCAAAATATATCAATTTTATGGTCAAGAAATTAAATAAAAATAAGAATGCAATAATTTTTTTGTTTAAAAAAAAAATTGTTTTTATTTTAATTTTTACTTAAGGGTAAGACTCCGTCAGAAAATATGAGATTTGCAAGTGGTCTTTCGATTTCTTTGAAACTTTGGGAAATATTAGTTCTAGGTAAGATACATTCAAGCCTAAAAGGATTTTGAAAAATTTTCAAAATTGAGTCATCTACGCCATGTTGAATATCGGGACCGTGTTTTTTCAAAAATCAATATTTCTTGAACCGGTGGATGGATTTCAATGCAATTTACAGACAATATAGAAACAAATAAGTAGTTTAAATTAGTATTATGTAAAAAAAAAATTTCGAAATTTTGACCAAAAAAAAGTCAAAAAATTTTTTTGAATCAATTTTTAGTTGATTTGGCCACTTTTTTAGATTTTCTGTTATACACGTAACGATTCCTTATGATTTAACCTTTATTTTGAAAAAAAAAATTTTATGGTGTCTATAATAGTTCTCGAGATATTGCGATTTTAGTGGAAGCGCGCACGCACTTTCGCGTACGCACGCACGGTTCGCGCTGCGTTATGTGTTCCTGTATGAAGTGACTGGAGCAGACTGCTGCAGGTCTGTGCGCGTTTTTCTACTCCTGCGCTGCGTAACCGCGAAATTCACGGTGTTCGCTTCCACTAAAATCGCAATATCTCGAGAACTATTATAGACACCATAAAATTTTTTTTTTCAAAATAAAGGTTAAATCATAAGGAATCGTTACGTGTATAACAGAAAATCTAAAAAAGTGGCCAAATCAACTAAAAATTGATTCAAAAAAATTTTTTGACTTTTTTTTGGTCAAAATTTCGAAATTTTTTTTTTACATAATACTAATTTAAACTACTTATTTGTTTCTATATTGTCTGTAAATTGCATTGAAATCCATCCACCGGTTCAAGAAATATTGATTTTTGAAAAAACACGGTCCCGATATTCAACATGGCGTAGATGACTCAATTTTGAAAATTTTTCAAAATCCTTTTAGGCTTGAATGTATCTTACCTAGAACTAATATTTCCCAAAGTTTCAAAGAAATCGAAAGACCACTTGCAAATCTCATATTTTCTGACGGAGTCTTACCCTTAAAAGAAATGTTTTTTCAAAGTATATTTTTTACTAAAAAATTGTTTTCTTCAAAATATTTTACTTCGAAAACTTTTTTCTAAAATATATTTTATGCTAAAAAAATTATAAAAAGTGAATTTCATAATTTTTGTTATAAAGCCTCGTGTTCTTCATGCATAAGTATGTTTTATGCCCAAAAAATGTTTTCTTCAAAATTTTTACTTAAGAAATTTTTCATTAATAAAACTTGCGTTTCTACTGAAAATAGCTGACAAGTTTCTTCAGTTCGGTTCGTTGCCGTCAAAAAACAAAAAAAGTGCATAGTCAAGTTAACTCATAAAACTCAACTATTTTATGGAGCTACTCTCACAGCTAAAATAGCTAATGAATGCACGACATTTTCTTTATATGGAGCAAACGCCGCCAAAGAAAAAAATATAAAAAGTCGGCGTGAATTTTGAGCCACTTCAAACTTGAACATAATTATTCTAAATTAAATGGACTATAAAACTGCGTCCCGATTTTTTTTAATTCTTATTAAAAAGTGTGAAATTTTTGATTCACATGATATTTGTTGTATAATGAGTTATATTTTTATAAAAAATTAATGAAAAAACAGTAGTCAAAATTTGTCAAAATATCGCGCGTCTATTAATTTGAGCTCTCGTGTATATCTTGAACTCTTTTTTTTACCTTTCGATTTACTAAAAATCTTACTTGCTTTCTAAATCTTGAACCCTAAATTCTTACTTGGCAGTTTCGTGCCTGCACCCTTCCAACGACGATTGCTTAGCCGATATTAAATTTCCATTTATTGCTTTAGCCCAATGACGCTGCCAACTGGTTTCCACATTAATGTCTTAATTTAGTTCAAAAATTCTAGTGTTCAAAAGAAAAAGTAGTCGTGTAGGTGTGTTATTTACCCTCATAAATTTATTCTGCTGCGCTTATTTATTATTTCCAATCTAAAAATGCGAAATAATAAAATGTAATGCAAAAGCGTAATTTATACTCCGTAAAAATACCGTTGTAATTGAGCAAATGTGGCACATTTTTTATCGGTTGACAGGAGGCGAGCATGGTGGAAATAGATATGCCAAGGGGCTTGGAAAGCCGAAACAATAAAGTGCAATAACACAAATAATTAAAACGTTAGCAACAACCCATGCAACCACAAGTTGCCACAAGGTTAGACAAATGCGAAAATTTATAAGAAAAGGTAGCGCTGCACAATCAAGCCGCAAAATTTGCTGTCTGCTGTAACTATGTAGCTATAAATTCTTTTGTGGGAAACAAATGCACTCTTTTTTGCAAAAACCGTACTCGGACAGCTTAATTAAGTGACCGCAGCTGAGGTTGTGCGCAGCCGCCTTGCAATCACAACAAAAACAGAAACACTAGCACACTAACAACAATTGCTGCAAAATTTGATAAATTGAGACATTCAAATGCATAAATTCGCACAGCAAATGCAAGACAAAAATAAAATACAAAGTGCAGTATTACAAGGCAAATATAATTTGGCCACCGCACTACTCGTAAAGCGTGGCGTATACGTAACCACAAATGAGCCCATTTGCCGTTGCAGTAATTACATACACGCGCACACATACATACACATGTACGTTCGTACAAAACTCGACGGAAATGTGTACACTTAGATTTATTGGCTGAAAAAAATGTGCTGCCCAGTGAGGTCAGCCGCGATATAAATTTTTAAGTAATTTGTTACAAAGAGGTGTGAAATCAAGCCGTAAAATTAAGCAAATAGCTACGAAATACGTGCAACATACAAACTGTAAGAAAAGTGTTATAAATTGTGCACAAAAAATGGAAAACTGTACCGTGCGCGCCACTCCTGCACAAAACTCCAATCGCACGAGTCACAAGACTGCTGGCTAACGCTATCTTCGACGCCGCCACCCAGCTGCTCGCTCACTTCGTAGACTGTGGCGCGCGTCGGCTTTGCTACCGTCTCCACCAAAGCGCTAGCACGCTGATAATTGCCTTCGATTTTTATGTTGATCACACCATTCTCTATGCTCTCGATGTAGGAGGGCAGCTCATTATCACCCCTATCGGCGACGGAGGCTATGCACTCGGCAGCGCGCCCTTTGGTAACCGTTAAGTTGCTCGTTGTGTCATCCAATAATTGAGCCGCTTGCACGATATCCTTCGCCGTCTCGCCAATATTGTGTTTACCACGATTCGCAATCGAGTCTCCAAAATAGATGACCACCTTGTGATTTGGTTTCGGCGGTGCTTCTGGTTTGGCGGTGCGTGGCAACACCGGCTCCATCGATTGGCGGCTGTCGGGCATCCCTGTGTCCTGTTGCGGTTGTTGTTGCACTTGAGTGGCAGGCTGTGACGGCTGCTCAGAGTAGACATTCGGCGTTGTTTCGGCGACGCGTTGCTGATACATTTCGCTGCATTTCAGCGATTGCGGCTGAAAAGTTTTGAAGGAGTTGGCTGTGCTGCGACGGCGCAGTATGAAATTCTCATTGAAGCGGCCGAAGAGCGAAGTGGGCGGGCGTGGGGCGGGTCGTTTGGTTGGTTTGGCGGGCTTGTAGTTGCGCAGCTCACGACATAAGCTACAGCTGCAGTCTTTGCCGCAATACATTTTCACTATGTTCGTTGTTTTCTGATGCTTTGCTATTTGAATATTGGCGGATTAACAAAATTTTTGGTTTTTACTCTTTTGTTCTTTAGTTTAGTTGTTAAGTTTTTCGCGCGCGTATTTACTTACAAAATCTTAATTGCAGTTTCGATTTAGTTATTGCTCTGCTTTTTGCTTCACATATTTACACACTTTCGCACAGTTTGTTTACTTTATTTTATTTTCATTTTTTATTATTGTTTAGCTGGTCGCAATTTTCGGCTGTGCGTTTTTCTATTGTTCAACGATTATATCACGATTTCTCTTTCATCAATTGCCATAATTGGTTATTCGGATATTTGAACATTTCTGCATTTGCCGCTTTGCCACTTTGCTACTTTGGCTATTTAACGTTTTGGCCAACTTACCACTTACTGCAGTTCATTTCTATTTCTTTACACCAAACACCACAAAATTTAAAATTACTGCATTTACTTTTCGGCCAGTATTGGCCTAGTTGGCCTGTAATTAAATTCCGATAATTGTATTGTAAAAAAAACAACAACAATAATAGCTTTAAATTAAATGAACTGTGACTTAACGAATGAATTGTGCAAAAACACCTTTTGCATTTTTGCCAATTTTGCTAGGCGTTGATTTTTGCAATCAACGCCTTTGCGCATTTGCGCATTTTCGCCACTTCGTTCATTTTTGTCTGCTGCTTAAAGTTTTATTTACTCAGTTCGTTTTTTCTTTTCGAATGAATTTCACGCAATCGTAAATCATTCCATACGAGCATATGGGAATTTCGAGTTCATCACCCGCTTTAATTTTTGTTCGCAGACGTCTGTATATGCGTGAGTGGGGAATTTCGTATGGAATCACGAAAAACTATATTAATTCAGTTAAAAATTGAATTAAAATTGCAAATAAGAAATCATTTCAACTGTATTATTATTATATGATGATGTTTATTCGTATAAGTGTGTGTGTGAAGTACTTAGAGATTAAGAGAAAATTGCGAAATATGTACTTCAAGGGCTTCATATAGAAAATTCGATATTTCATATCCGAGATGCCAGGATGGTAACCACGACTGTCTTTAGGTATTAGGAAAATGATATAATTTAAAAATGTATATATTTATGTGAACATACAAGCAAACTGTGAATGGTAAATTCATGAAGATATCAACGACGACGCTTAAATTAATTTTTGTTTTTTGGGAAATAAAAAGAAAATATTCGAAATTGTTAATGTGATAATGGCTGATTTTATAATTCGTTTTTTTTGTAAAAAATTATAGAAGTTTAAGCTTTTTAAGCCTGACACAGGTACAAGGGGATTGCCCAGGATGAGTACGTCGAACATATACCCCTCACTCTCACTTTTGTAGACGGAACTATACGAGGAACTAACACTGTAAGCTTATTTAGCTCAGTGAATTTGAGTTCGAATTGTATTTCTCAAATAAATTACTCGTACGTTGCCGTTGCCTTATAATTGACAAATTGCTCGGAAGGCGAAAATATAAGAAGTTAAGGGGGTGCTTTAAAATGAGCAACAAATTATAGTCTCAGCTAGTAAAGTCTGTTCTCTTGGTATGAAGAAAAATTGGCTCCAAAAATGTCACTATAGCCGAATAGGTTGGAGCGTGACTTCCATTCGGAAGTACCCAGATTCGAATCGCCATGCATGAAACACCAAAATGATATTGTACAACATTTTTTTTCTAACAGCGGTCGCCACTCAGCAGGCAATGACAAGCCTGCGAGTGTGATTCTACCATGAAATAGCTCGTCATGAAAACCTTTTGCATTCAAAGCCGGCTTAAAACTGTAGGTTTCTCTATTTGTGGAACACCATGAAGACGTTTATCATCAAGAGAAGGTGGAGCTCGGCTAAACCTCCAATAAAGGATGTAAACCCTTGGTAAAATATCCTACCGCATCGCTCGGAGATAGACTATATTTCTTACAAGGCCATTTGGAGTGTAAGCGAATGAATCTCTGAAATTTCAAAGCAGATCTTCTCCGCACGAGCTCTCTCTTCTGCTGTGCCGCCGTTTATTCTAACTTATATATTACGTTTTTATCTCAATATTTCTCAAGGTTATAATGCGAAAAAGAAACTTATTGCCTCAAACGTGTGAACAAAAAACCAAAGAGCAAAAACGGTGCTAGAGCTTATTATTTCTAATTACGATCACTTTCAAGTTTTTACTTTACTCATTTGATTTTTTCTGACATTTTATTATCATTAAATTTACAAGTGTCGCACAAGCTGAAGTAATTCGATGTTTCTCGCGTTTGTTTACTTAATTTAATTTTTTATTTGTTCTTTGCTTTTATACATTTTTTGCTTTTGCTTGCCTGTGCTACTTTACTTGGAGAGTATTTTTTCCGCAATTATAAATCATTTCGTGGTTTCTAAAATTTTATAAAAAATTATACACATGCACACACATAGATACGTATGTAAGTATGATAGTATTTCGTCGTTTCCGGTTGGTTGGTCAATGTTGCGGTTCGTTAGCAGCAAAAGTAAAACTAAGCCAACTAAAGCAACTGCGCGTTGCCATCCGCTGAATTTGTATGTAAGTTGTTAAAGTTGCCGCTGAGTGGCTGGGCGGAGTTCGTGTGCCGAGGAGTGAAGTGAGCAAAAATAGGGATACCAAAGCAGAGGGGACAGGGTGTGCTTGAGATTGTGGGTGGAGTGGAGTCTCCGACTTCGGATTCGGCTTTTTTTCTTGAACTAAACTCGTTACTTGCAGCTAAGATCGCTGGTTTAGGTTTTGATTTTTTTTACGTTTTTATTTTATTTTTTTTCTATTTTTTTTTTGAATGCAAATGAGTTAAAATTTGCACTGCAATACACAAACATTCACACATGCGGGCCGTTGAAGTGATTGATGGTTTGTGCTAAGTTAGTGATATGAAAAAATTATGCCAATACTGTGACTGGAGTCAATAGCAAACGTAGTTACAACTTCAACTGAGGTTTTGGAATGGGTTGCTCATATTTTATGTGTCAAAAGCATTATTTCACCCACAAATATATTTTTAAATTTTTTTATGGTTATGTATAGGTAATTTTTGAGCATTTAACGAAGTTCACAAAACTAGCGAATAAGTTTAAGAAAAGTTTAAGTTTGCACAAAATAAACATCAGCAACACTTCATTGCACACAAATATTTCGAAAATTGCTTGGCTGCTAGTCAATAGTAGGCACGCATGCGCTACATTTCACAGATTTTTCGTAAATTTTTCATTCAATTACTTAAAATCAAAAACCGAGCCACTTTAAAAATTCATCCATCTGTTCACATCTTTTCCAGACAGTTGGAAACGTCCGAACGCGTCGCTGGGCGAAATGAAACTGAAACTTTGCCGCCGCGACGGTTCGCTTGGTTACGTTTTCAAAGCGCGGCTTCAGCGGTTGAGCCTCGTCAGTTGCGTGCCACAAGTTAGATATAAGGCAAGCGAGTGTGCATTACAACAGAGAAATAGACAAGCCGACAACTCGACAGCTCAGTCTGACCGCTGCCTATTTGTTATTGTTGTTAGTGGTGATATTTTTCGTTTTTGCTTTGCTTCGAATTTCTCCCAGCCAAGCAGCCGGCTGTTGTGTTTGTTTGTACGCGTATTCACTGCCACTACTTTATTATTTTTTCACAGGCGCAATGATACGTATTTTTGTTGTGCTTCATTTTGCTGTTCTTGCCTGATGGCTCGACGGTCTTAAGCATTGTGCACAATCGCGGTAGCCGGGGCAGGCCATTGTCTCCGCCTAAACACTACTGTTGCGCTATGATCAGCGTGCAAACAATGGCAAAACCGTAACTGAAAATTGGTTATGGCAGCACCACCTAAAGAATCAACAACAACAACAGCATTGTGACTGCGAACTGAAGCAATTTTTTTCCTATTCCTTTTTTGTTGCTGGCGCTGCAAGTTGCGACTCAATTTGAAATTCGTAATGAATGAACCCGTGCAACGTGCAACCGGCAATCAAGCCGCGCACAGTGCCAGCAGTAGGAAGAAAACAACAGCAAAAACAAAAACAGCAACAAAAATACAACATAGGTACGCACACACATACTCATACAAGCAGGAAGACAAATTAAATGGCAACGGTTTTCCAACATTTGTTGCTTTGGTTGTTGTTGCTGGCCGCACTTTAGTATTTTTTTTGTGTTTGTTTGCCTCACATACATACATAATTTTCCGCTTCCAAGTATTCTTTTGTTGAGGAAATGTTTTGTGGAAAGGGTGACCACTCGCGCCGCTCAAACCACATCAGAGCCGTTCTCAAAGATTTCTGTGTGCATCGATTGGTTGGAATGGAAGCAAATGAAGTGCCGCTTTGGGTTGAATTCACTGTTAGTTTTGTGATCTTCTCGCCACTAAAGTGCTGTAAATGCAGCTTATACACTTAATTAGTTCGTAAATTATCTTAACAGCTACATGGCGCTGCTTTCAAACACTGCTATTGTTGTTGTTCTAAAATCATTACGTATACGCACTTGTGCGCCAGCAGGTGTCATAAATTCTATATGCACATAAATAGCTACAAATAATACAGTTGTTGTGACTTAAGTGAGCAATTAGTGATGTGGCGAGTGGGAAAATGTAGATTTAGTTGGAAGGAAAATGATTGGAAAAAAAGAACTTTTATTGGTATTTAAATGCTAGTCATTCATTTCGTTCCAAGCAGACTAGAGTTCTAGGAAGTATAAATTATAAATAATTTCAGAGAAAAAATGTATACAGATAGATACCACAGTATGGCGTCTTATAAAATGAAGTCCCAAAATATGTGCGTTCGCTAATAACTACGCACAGAATGCTTCGATTTGCCCAACGCTTTTTGTGTTTTGAAGGCAATTTGCCTTGTCTATGTTGCCCATTGCAAATTCGTATTAACCTTGGTGTTGCTAGTTTTTTTATAAAATATAAAAAATGGTTAGCATTTGGATGACCTATTTTTGGCGAGTGGTCTAATACCTAGAACATACTCAAAAGTATCTGTCTAGCTCAATCTTACACCATCTCTTGTAAATCGCTCAATTATACACACACTATAAGATATATTCGGCGCGGACGCCGTAGCCAAATACGTTGGTGCGTAAATATTATTCGGAAGTGTCAGGTTTGAATCTTCGTGCATGAAGCACCCAATGATAGAAAAAGGTGTTTTCAATAGCGGTGGCACCTCGGCGGGGCAAATGGCAAACCTCCGAATGTAATTTTCTAATTCTCTCTAATTCCAATCCATAGCTCTCGTAATATCATAAATTTGGTATTCTGTGCGTCAATTAGATTAATACTAAAATACCTCAGTTAGATTGACAAAATATCTTATTTTCACACCCAGTGTGCTTTGCTGTGTACCAGCCTTGGTTATTTATATTTGCCTGGAGTGGAAATCCCGGGGAATGTAGAAAAATACTGGAAAAAATAGTAATTCCGATTGGCAACTTGATAGTTTTTGCAGCAAAATGAGACAAAAGATATCGCTTTTATTAGTTTTTGGCGCTAACCGTTGCTATATAAGTTGGACTTATATACTCAGTGCATCAAGTAGAATTAGGGTAGCAACCAAGTATAGAGGGAAGATTAGATTGTCGGGATTTTTAAAATTACCTAACCCCGAACGAAATAGTGTTTAGTTTAGTTTCTAGTTTTAAATGAGCGAAATACATAGAATGGACAGAAAAAAGTTGATTACTAAAGAGAAAGTTTTGCTGATGCTAATTCTCCTTCGAAGGACAATGCGCACTTGTGTCTTGGAAATTATTTGAAATAATAGCTGGATGCAAATGCAGAATACAAAATGACTCTCTGCACAATAATTCTTTTTATAATACTCATAACGATGTTGAATGAGATAAAGAAAAGCTGGAACGTGCTGAAGAAGATTGCTTCTGATAGAGTTAAATGTAGAAAGATTGTTGGGGTCCCTTGCTCCTTCGCAGAACAATAGGAAATTATATACGAGTATACAATGATTTTCACTCTAAATATTCTCTATTATTTGTTTATAAAAATAAGGTTCATTTAGTAACTCAAATCATATAAATTAAAGTTTAAAACTCTCGAAAAAAAACTGCAAGAATTTTTTTTTTAACATTTTTTATCAAAATTTGAAGTTTTTTCTATCAGAATTTTTGGAAAAATTTAGCTCAAATTGCGCATTAATCTTTGCTATTGTAAATTTTTTGCTGAGTGTATTTGGCATTTTCTTTCATAAAACGCATGGAAGAAAGGGGCTAAACTCTTCAGCACATCAACTCAAAGCGATTAATAGCCGAAGACCTTCAGCTGCTAGTGCTAGATATTAAAATTTTTATTTGTAATTTATTTACTTTTTTAAATAAACAATAATAATAATAAACACCTCAAAGGGCGACGTGATAAATGGCTTGCTGGAAAACCAGATTTTTGTCAAAATGCACACTGAGAAATGGCAGCAATTTATCCGAAATCAGATTATGTATCCTTTGGAACTCATGGGTGTTGATGAAAAGTGAATATCGATCTTTCCAAGTGTACTGACACCTACCCACACCATCAGAACGCCACCGTCAAAATTTCTTTTGGAAAATTATCTTGGTCCTAACGCAAATCTCTCCAATACTCACTAAAGCCATCTGGCCCATAGTTAAATTTATTAGCAGAAAAGGTCCCTAAAAAGTGGCAAAGTTTGGAGAACTTATACATATTTATTTATTAAACTTTTTTTATAGTTTTCTTGATTTTTAACTGCCAGATTCTAAAACGATCCATATTAGAAACAGCGATGGTTTTCCGTCTCATTTTTTGGTGAGCGGTAAGTTTTGTAGGTGACTTCATTTTAGAGTCATACTCGTAAATACTCTCCGAGTTTAATTCTCCTCGAACTCCTCATCGAAAATTCAACTTAACGTGGAACGTGTACCACGGGGCATTTTGATATCCAATGCTAAACATATTGATGTTTCTACATTTCTTAATAACCGTCCTATGCTTTTACTACTGTGGGCAAAGAGTAAGGTGAATTTTGTTGTAAAATGAAAAATCTTTAGGTATTCTAGTAAATCAATTTCATTTCCTTCAAAATAATTCCCTCTCGATGAAATACACTTATGCCAACGATTTTTCAATCCCCGAATCATGCCAAATAATTCATTTCCGGTATAGCCATCAGCACCTTCCTCGATTCAGCTTTTGTCTCCTCAATCGACTCGAAACGCGTTCCTCGGAGTGGTCTCTTGAGTTTTGGGAATAGCCAGAAGTCACACGGAGCCAAATCAGGCGAATACGGTGGTTGCGGAACGATATGCGTGGAATTTTTGGCAA
Organism: Anastrepha obliqua; assembly: GCF_027943255.1. Classification (NCBI taxonomy): domain Eukaryota; kingdom Metazoa; phylum Arthropoda; class Insecta; order Diptera; family Tephritidae; genus Anastrepha; species Anastrepha obliqua. Next base: position 129,342,429 of record NC_072894.1, read on the forward strand.
AATGGTCACGAAGAACGAGTGCAGTGTGAGACGATGCATTATCGTGATGCAAAAACCAAGAGTTGTTGGCCCATAATTCTGGTCTTTTTAAACGAATTGCTTCACGTAAACGAAGCATAACGCTCAAATAATATTCCTTATTAACAGTTTGGCCAGGTGGAAGGAGTTCATAGTGCACCACCTCATGACCTTTATTTTTGAACGACTTTGAAGTGCTCTTTTCGGTCTGGCCTCGCCTTTAGCACGATATTCGCTTGATTGGTCAGTTGTTTCAGGCATAAATCCAAGTAAGCATAATTCCAAGTCTCATTTCCCGTAATGATGCATTTGAGCTTGTCCGATAGTCTGAAAGCATTGTTTCACACACATCAACGCGACGACTTTTTTCCAAGAAATTGAGAGTTTTCGGTACCAAACGAGATTTGACTTTTCGTAGGCCCAAATGGTCTTTCAAAATGGTTTTCACAGATCCTTCTGATATTCCGATCATATCAGTAAGGTCCATAACAGTCAACCGACGATTTTTGAGCACTAACTCCTTCACTTTATTGACTTGTTGGTCATCTGTTGACGTCGATGGTCGTCCGGAGCGCTCCAAGTCATCAACACGTTCTCGACCCTCTTTGAAGTCTTTATACCACTTATAAACATTTTTCTGTGACATGGTCGAATCACCAAATGCCTTCTGCAACATGCTAAACGTTTCCGTAGCCGAAATTTCATTCTGCAAACAAAATTTGATGGCACTTCTCTGCTCAATCAAATCAGACATTGTAAAAATCGAAAAATGCTCTCTTGGTCGTTTGGTAAACACAATCGTAAATATAAATATTACTGATAATGACATTCACATGAAAGTTGGCCCAGATGTTATTAACAGTGCTGCCAAATCATGAAAAAAATAACTAGAGCGAAATTTTAACCCGCGAAGTTTGACAAATAAATTCACCTTACGTTTTGCCCACAGTAGTATAATTTTGCAATAATTGTTTTTATCTACTCCCTTATTGCCTATTACAAAAGATGTACTTTTTGTTGCTGGCAAAGTGAACTTGTGCATGTGAAAAAATTTTCTCTACACCACAAAAAAGAAATTTAAGTAAAACTATTGTGCGCTTATAAATATGCAACGAGGAGTAAGTAGATTGTGTTGGGATATAATTTGAAATAATTTGGCGCTTCAAAAGATCTAGAAACTTATCTGCTTCTGGTAAATTGTTTTCGTTTAATACTTTGTGCTATATATCAATAGAGTCTAACGTCAGGACGCTTTAAGACATACGTCCACTATTTTCATATTGGCCCTCGGGCTTAGATGCCATGCAACGAAACATCTTCATGAGTTCATTAGCAGTGCAATCAAGGCGAATTAGTTAGAGCACGGAGCACTGCAGGCACGGATAGGCGCTACCATTGGCTTAGCATCAGCTTCAACTTGCATGCCGAAGATTTGTGCACAAGACGAATTACTGCTATACTGCTACTCATATGAATACCTGCCGCCAATATATTCATATTTATAGGTACATATATATACATATATATATATACATATATATAATATATATTTACTTATGTGTGTTTGTATATACATACATGTGTCTGTTATGCGTTACACTTTTCCGCGTCATCATGCGATCATTGAGCTTGAGCGAACGACAAGCAGCAAGAAAAACGAGACAACGCAGTTGGAGACTAAAGAAAAAGTGCAATGCTACAGCAATATGAATTAGAAAAATAATAACAAAAAAAAAAAAACAGAAAATGCGTCAAATAAGCATGCAAAAAATATCAATGAAGTTATTACAAGCACGCGATAGGTATAAGGGCCACTTTGAAGGTATGCTTATGAATGTAACGTAGAAAGTGTGTGTGTTTGTGTGTGCTTGGGTGCGCTGGAAACCATATTTGACACGCAATACTTTCATGCAGACATGCCGATACGTACCAAAGTGTCGATCAGCACCAGAACACGAACATGAACATTTTACAAAACACTTCAATAAAATAACAATAACGTCTAACAAGAATTTGTACCTTGCTGTGCAATTTTTGTATAAAAAAAGATGTATAAAGGGTACAATTTTTATTTGAGCTGGTAAATAAATGATTTAGCAGACGGGCTGTAACGCAGCTGCTGCTGCCGCCAAGACCGCTTGCTCTACTTGATATGTACTTGCGCGTAGTTGCGTGTGCTTTACATCGAAGCGCCATTTATCTCCCACTTTACATGGATACTTCAAATTAGTATCCTCTAAGTAGCTGAGCGGCCTAAAGTTAGGTAGTGTTTTCAGTTGCTAACAGCATTCGCTCTTAGTGAAAAACTTTAGATTTTTAGGAGCCTATGCTAAGCACATCATAGTTTCATTTTATACTTCTCTTGTTCTCACTTTCTTTCTTACGTTCACTTTTGCCACAGATGTTACTCCAGCGCTTTTTGTTGTTATTTATGCTCCCCTTTGCGGCCTTCAGCAGAGCATGAGGCGCATCTAATAGTGCTTATGTTCCACTTGATTTTAAGCGCACAGCCCACACGACTTTCTCTGTTTTACAAAAACACAGCTACCCCGCTTCATTTATGTATATTCTTTTGTTTTTTGCTAGCTCATTTCTATAATTTAATTTTCCATCAACACTTAATTGCCTTGACCGTTTGTGGTGGACAACAGTCTTCCCTTTTGATTTACCTAATTTTTCTGCTTTGTGCTCACAGCTACCTATAAGTTTTCAATTCATGTTGTCTGTCTAGATTTCATCAACTTGCTTTCGCTATACTTGGATGCTCCTATGTAGATTTAGTCCTGATAAGGCACAAATGTAGAGTATTTGAAATGGATCATAAAACTTCGTCAATCTACAAGCAAAAGTGTAGTAGTGAAACCCAAATGCTGAGGCGCGATGTAGCAGTCAAGAATATAAGGATTTTGCAAACGGTTGTTAAAGAAAAATGTATTTTCATTTTCTTGTTCATATTTAAACCACTCTTTAGCCCTCTCTCCCGCCTCAAAGACAGTTGATAGCCACAATCGCTGTTGCATGCTGACTCGCTACGTTCTTTCAAGCTTTTCGTAACTTTCTGTACTCATTGGTCACTCCGACAGGAGTGTCCATTTATAATACAGAGGCTCACTACAGATTTGAACGGAAAGCTGATCCGAAAGCTGTCCACTACTACTCGTGTTATCACATTAATGCAATCCGTTCTGCCAGATTCAATTAAATCAAAAGGGAAAAAGTGTACTTTTGAAAAAAATTTCCATCAAACAAACAAAACAAAAACTACTGATTGAAATAGTTTACGCTCTTTTCTCCTATGCAGTCAGAACTATTTGTAAAAATGGTAAGTGTAATACCACACAATTTTTGAAAAAAAAAAAACTGGTATAATTAATGATATGTATCTTGGAGTCATACCTGAATCAATCAAGAAGTTAGCTGCGACGAAAGATTAATAACTAAGAGCCACGAGATGGCGCACCAAATAAGCGAAGAAAAAAAATGTAAGTAGAAGCACAAAAACGTGCATGCCACAAATGCTCGTGGTAATTATTTCAAATGTTTCCTACTCCTTCCCTTCTAGCGATTTGTGGCTTAATGGGCCTCAAGCTCGTCTTGGAGGTGGTGGCAGCAACCCAAAGTCATGGCACAAAAGCTGAAGCGCTCACCACTGAGCGAATATCTGGCTAATTGATGGTAGAAACAAAAGATCGGCCGACGAGAAGTGGGTCAATATTCTATGATGGATGCGCATAGATTAGAGAATTTTTTCACAACAGCACACCTTCTTCAATATTTGCTTAATTTAGAGAATTTCTAATTTCTTTTCCACAGCAGCTGTTTTTTTTTCACTTCTTCTCTACACATTTGGCTTTCTTTGTTTTTATTTTTTTTTTTTTTCTTTTTTCTCTTGATCTTAAGTGCGGCATCTAGAACTGGAGGCTGGAATCTGACTAATTACGCTTGTGGCTGCAATTATTAAATTAGTTGTGGCTGTGCGGTTGAATGGAATTCGAAAGCAAATGCGAAGAGCAAACATCAAGTTGACAGCTCAAAGGTGGAGGGAAATAAGAAAATTAATTTTAAAAGTGGGCGGAAATATGTGTCGTAGCATTTAGATTCGTTGCATATACTTTGTAAATGGTGTTTATTGTTGGTGTTGCTATTAAGTAGAAATGGAGAATTTTTTTTTTAAGCTAAATTATTTTAATATTTACATGAAGTAAGTGTCAAATTGATAAGATCAACACATATTGATAAGCATATTTAATTCTATAACAAAAATGGCATACATCTGAATTTCAAGTAAATTGGCATCAAAATCGACGAACGAATGCAAGTAGCTCTTCAAATCAAAGCTGGAAAATTACGATGTATGAATCTATACTACGGCCAGTTTTGTGCTACGGATAAAGCCAAACCACAAATACTTGAATGAAAAATTTTGAAAAAATCTTCGAAGCAGTCAAAGACGATAACAGCGAATGGCGCGTCCATTTGGACGACATGACTCAGCGAACAAAGCCGCTGAATCAGTATTCGCTGCGCTATGTCTATGTCGTTGTAAGTTTCATACTGCTCATTGTTTCACCGCTTACAATAGTTGCCGTCGCCTTACGATAGGACGGGCATCATGAGAGCTTTATAAATTGTTAGTTTTGTTCATCGAGAGAGGGCTTTACTAATCAATTGTCTTAGTCTAAAGTGGCACTTATTAGCAAAAGAGATTCTCTTTTGGATTTCAGAATTGACATTAATATAAAAATTGTCTACCTACAATGGTAAATCTACTTTTGGATAGAGGAAGACAATAGCACAGGAGGTGCGAGATCGTCTCTTCCTCATTTAGATAACTTCTGCAGAAGCCCTGTCTGCCTATTACTGCAGTGGCTGATTGCTGATTTGACTTACCAGAGATTCTGTGTGTTTAGTATTGAGAGTCGGCCAGAATTGTCGGGCGATTCTGCAGGTGGTTTCATTACGCCATCTTTAATTCGCTACTTTTACAATTTCCTCAAAAATTAATACATAGCTTACAAGTCTGTGTACTTATCAGTCAACTTGGTGCAAAGCCTCGCTAGTTCATCGGCCCTACAGTTACCCTTAAGGGGTTAGGTGGGTTACAGAGGTTCAAAAAAAGAGTATTTTTACTATTTTTTTTTTTAATATATGCAATCATATATTTTATTTAAACAATTCAGCATATCAAAGATACATATTTAAGCAGTATTTTGTGAAATTTTTATTTAAAAATTCCGAAAACTCAGCCGTTGGTACCTCATCTCCCTTAACGTCTCACAAAAAAATGCTCTTGCCGTGGACAGCATAACTCATTATTGGTTCATCTAAAATCAAACAACCAAAAATATTTCGTTAGTACATGGATAAATCTCGTTACTGGACGAAGGAAAAAAAAAAAATTAATTTGAATTTTTGACAGACTTTGAACAAAAAAACACATTTTTTGGTTAAATTTTCGTCATGTGTTGGCTCGAAAAAATTAGTTGTAATAAAAAAAAAATCCTTCGTTCAATAACTTGATAATGTTATTCCAAAGATGTGTGCAAAATTTGAACAAAATCGCTTCATAACTTTTCGAGAAATCGTGTCCACCGACTTAAAAAATCGAGTTTTGAGATAAACGCGTTTAAAAACGAAACGCTGCACTGACATGGCCTGATGGGCGGAACTTCTGAAGGGTCTATCTCGTAGAATTTTACTCGGATCAATTTGAAATTTTAGGAGAATATTTTAAACATATTATACTATTTAATAAGACAAAAAAAAATAAATCGATTTTTTGAAATTTTCAAACCCACCTAACCCCTTAATGTCCCAATGGCCAGCAACCCATGTTACCTTTGGGTGAAATTTTCATGGCTACGTTGTAGGTTGTCGACTGCTTTGTGAGAGATTTTATGGCTGCCTGACTATTAATGAAAATGTAGATATCAGCAACTGGTACAGCATTACACTGTACCAGTGTCAACCTGACAAACTATACAGTAGTCGTGAAGCCGAAAGCTGAAGAGGATCCCCTGATGTTCGGAATATACACCTCCATCCGCACCCGCACACACTGGGCCAGAAGACCCGAGTGAGTGGCCAAAACTCTTTTTTCTTAGGAAAAGGCCATAAAACCGATTAAAACCACGTTTATTATAGTTTTTTAACTCTATGAATGCGAATCTGAAGTCAAAATTAAAAAATTCAAAATGGCGGATCCAAAATGGCGGACATGAATTTTAAAAAATCCGTGTTTTTGCTTCAAACTCAGAATCTAGGGGTTTAGAACAATGCATATTACGAATATAATGTCAACTTTGAGAAATTCAAAATGGCGGATCCAAAATGGCGGACATAAAATTTAAAAAATCAGTATTTTTGTTTCAAACTCAGAATCTAGGGGCTTAGAACAAAGAAAATACGTCTAGAATTAGCTGTATTCATACACCCAGGATACACCGCGAGGAGGATTCTAGTACGATTTAGTATCCCAATTTTTTTTTTGTAATTTTTGTAATTTTTAATTTTTTTTTGTAATTTTTGTAATTTTTAATTTTTTTTTTGTTGTAATTTTTGTAATTTTTAATTTTTTTTAATTTGACTTAATTTTTGAATCTGCATTTAAGCTCAATTTTTTCAGAATCAGAAGTTTCTTTTTCTGATAGTTCAAGTTCATCTAGAAGTTTGTGAACGTCATTAGACGCAATCATTTCATGATCGCGTTCGGCCTCTGTTTCATCTTCCGATTCATATTCGTCTTCATTTGCACTGGCACTGCTATGATCATTTTCCGGATTTTGAGTATCTAACAAAAGTAACTGTTTAACTTCTGCTGAAAGTGGTAAACGTCTTCTGTTATTAGCTCTAGACAACCTGTTCATTCTAGACAGTAATGGATCAGAAGTATCTAGTAATCGATTAAAGAGATCCTCTAAGTTTGTTTTCCTATCACATTGTCTACTGTGCCTGAGTCTGAAGTTTCTGTAATCTTTGTTTCTCGATTCAGATGCCTCTTCTCCATATACACCAACTGGTAAAGTACAATGTCTTATTATTTCTCCAGCATGAATCAAAATTATTTGAAATTTCTCTCACACTAATATCGATATTTCAGACATGTTTATGAAAAGGCGCAAAAAGGCGCATACATACCTTATTTAATACTTCTTTATGAACAATTTGGCATAAAATTTAACTCATTTGATAGGGGAACTTCGGGGAACTTTGTTTTCAAAGTAAGTCATGTATGAATAAAAAACAGATTTTGTTGATTAAATGTTAAAAAAAAAACTTATTCAACATAAATACACATTGTTTCAATTATAAATTATTTTTTGAAATCCATAAAGAAAAGTTATGGACGATAATAACATCTTGAGTAGTATTTTTCACAACAACTTATTGATAAACATTGTTTGAAAGTGTTAAAAATCGAACTAAAACTTTGACTTTGAACTGTTACATAAAAAAACTAATTGATAAAAACTAATGAAACTTCATAATTTGGTGTAAAAAATTACTCAAAATAAGATGATGTTATAAATTTCCTGTTTAAATTAAGTCGAAAATTTTTATTTTTGGCCACTCACTCGGGTCTTCTGGCCCAGTGTGCCGCACTGTAAGTGGAGATGCTTCCTGACCTTAGGCAAAAAATAAACAAATTAAACTAAATAGATTGTTATAAGCAATTTTTATTCCCCTCCTCATATTGTTTTATGGACAACTGCTGGTACTAAAATAAATTTATTTTAGTAGTATGTAAGAAACGATTTTTGATGAAGAAAAATAACTAAAAGTAAATATTTATAACCGCAATGACTCTTTACCAGAATAACTCACAAACAAATACTATTAAATCTTGCGTAATCCTCTGTTCGAACTGGGAGTGAAGTGCAACCATTTCCTGCACATTTTTGCTAACATCATTTGGGTGTATTTTTTCCTACGTTTTTTGCTTCTTCAATCATTTTTTGCTCGTTTTTTATGTAATGGAAGCATTACCTACTCATGACGGGCAAAATAGTCAAGTGTGGCCCGCAATGGCTAGCTGGGTGGCTGCGCCTGAGCTTTGTTTTCTTATTGAATTTCCATATTTTCTCATGCGATTATGTATGTATATTCATTGGTTTTCTTTATTATATTTTTTTTAATTTCTGGCACTTTCTTTTCGAACAATTACCAACTAGCGCAATAATAATGAAAATTAATTTATTACACAACAATTTTCGCATTAAAGTACAACCAGCCACATACCTACAGTACACTCCGTAGGTATAAGAGCAACAACAATAGGTAGCATGCAAGCAGCCAGGCGTGTGGAAATTTCGTGTACATTTCTTTCGAAAAAAAGCTATACCCATACGTAAATGAAAGCATTAAGGTAAAAAAAGTGAATTAAATTATTGTCATTACAGCTGAAATTTGAGCGATTCCAAAAGCAACCGTCTTCGTCGCACTGAAAAAACTTTGAAAAATTGTGCGCCGAATTTTCGCCTAAAAGTGCATGCTCACGCCCATTAGCGTATTTAATGTCGATTTTGCGTGGGTAAACAGAAAATGAAACAAATGAAAGAAATGAAATTTTGTAAACGAATTCCTAAAACAATGGAAAATACCATTTCCATTAGTAAGCGGGCAATACGGGCACTCTTTTTCAAATTAGTAAAAAAATGAAAAAAAAAAAATCAGAAAAAAGCAAGCGGGGCTAAGTGAGTAATAACGAAAAAAAATTTCTAGACAACGCGCATGCGCCTTTTCTGCGGGATGCGTCTGGCACCAGGGTCATCAAGCGCAGCTGAGTGGTGTGTTGTGGCGTGCGATGTAGTGAATTTTTTGTTGTGCTTCTGGTAAATTCGTTAGATGGTCAATTGTCATGAAACCGTTTCTGTTACTTTCGCGAAATCGAAAGCGAAACTTTCATTCAAATAAAAAATCTTAAAAGATTAAGTTAGATATCTTAAACGAAAGTAGAATATCAAAATTTTGTTGCGCAATTAACGTTTGCTATTAGTACTGGGCTTACTTTGAGTTCAAATGCTAAGAAAGGGAGCTTTGTAAACTTTTGCGACGAAAGAAACTTTTATCCTGTGGATGCGACTAATTTAAACTGATTAGACTAGTTTTTACCGAATTCGTTTCGTATTAATGTTGGCGACTTACCTGTGGCTGATGACTTGTTTTATTCGTCCCAGCAGACATAAGTATACATAGGCTGAGTCGGCTCTTCGCCGCATCAGAAGCCGTCACCTTGAAATGAAGGACGAGGTTTAGGCAAACGCTAGATCCGACGAACTAATGAAGCCCAATGACAACCCACTGCAGACAACGGGTTCGAGCTACTTCATGAGACTGACCCAATTACTGTAATAGATTCAACTGACATTTATCCGTCATGTGAAGGAGCCTCGATACTAAATTAGCTCTTCACAAACCCTATTAATTTCTGAAATGATGGAGGTGGCCGCCGATAAAATTCCTATCCTAAACGTGACGTTTTCGACCAGTTGGCTGCCATATATATGTTAAATAAACTGTAAGTCATATTTATAAAACAAAAAAATAATAATAATTGAAATGTACATTCTTCGTTACATGTTTGGCCGAGCACCTCCTCTAATTCGTGATGTTAGTCTACATATTCTTCCAAATATGGAGGAAGGTACATTTGTATGCCGCTTCTGAAAGCCAAATGGCTTTTTACGATAACCTTTTTCATGGAAGAAATATATTTAAAAGCCTTTTCTATTATTTTGCGATGAGGCGTAGCAAAGATATTAGAGCCAAGATACCTAAATCTTAGGCCCATTAGAGTAGGGTAGTTAAGAAGGTGCTGGGCCCATCTCATCCTGCTTGAAGTAGACGCAAAAAGAATTCACAGCATGCATACCTCGCGGATAGTGTTCTGTAAGGGCACTCACGAAATTCAATCAGAGACTCCGATCCACACGCGGCCAAAAAGATTTCGCGACTTTATAATTTGTGTACTTCTCCAGCGCTCGCAGAGTTGATGCTAAAACCACTCTTCCATGAGTAGGCCGCAGGTAGTCACAGAGATCCCAAACCTCTCTTTTCGTGGGTAAATTAAATCACCGTCCCTTGTCTAACCAACTCATCCGCCTCGCAATTTCCCGCAGTGTCGCTATGACTAGGGTTATCTGGATCGCCTTATTACAAAGAATTTGGATGCGATCGTAAGTGAAGTCAGGCATTCACTGACCAATATCGAGTGCACCGTCATCGAACCTAGGACCCTAACTACCGTTTGGCGTCGGAGTTATTACAAAAGTGAGCAGCCAATCAGCTGCTTTTTTGATTACGGATATCTTTGCTTGGAATACACTGCACTGGTCCCGTATTCGGAACTTGAGTCTGATAGGAAGCTTCTCGCAGAACACTCCTCTGCTAATCCTTCCTTCCAACTTCGAGCGATTCGTGAACAAGTTCACTAGGTCCTGTATCCAAACACTGCAAACTGTCCACTCTTCCATTAATGGAATGTGAGTCGATAGGGTTCCGCCCCTTTGCTTAGTTACCTTTAAATATTTTACTACTCTTTTCAACTTTCTCCCCCTTATTTATTTTCTAATGGTATTTAAATGGACAACGCCAAGAGTTTCATATATAAAGACCTATAATTTTTATAAGAAATTTGTTTGTAGATTCCGAAGTAGAAAGATTAGTTTCTGCAACTTAAATTTTTCATTTGCAATATTTGAATTAAAATTTTTGGAGTGAATTCACACACTTAGCTCAGTCAACAATATGGAAAGCGTTCAAAACATTTAATGGCATTTGGGAAAACGTCTTGGGGAAATGTCATTTGCCTAAGGAGATGGCAGACACTCTTTTTCACGAATAAAAATATAACATTTAATTTCAGCCAGAAAAAAATTAGTGGAGGCATTTGACAGAAAGCTGAGTGCAAGACAATAGCTGTTCAGACACCCACGTAGGTACGCACGTATGGTGCATCTCAAATGCAAGGCGGCTTAGTTGCCCGATGAAGTTGCATGTTGCACTTGCTAACTTTTACTTTTAAAAATGTATTGTTTTTTCTCTAAAGGTAATTAAACATCGAAGTGAGCTGAACTTTTGCCACAAGGTTGTTGGCGCGACAATAACAACAGCAATATGTAGAAATTACCGTAATGCATATACGTAAATGCTATCTGATGCGGTATTCGGTCGGCGGCATTTCGAATTCAGTGCAACATCCCATTAATGCTTGAATAGTGAGAATTTTTCGGCAACCAATGTCTGGCATTTGCATTATTTTCGGTTTGCGCTATCAGGCAGAGTTCAACATGAATTCAATTGCCATTGTTCGGTGTTGTTGACATGAAAATTTGAATAGTTTTTGGAATCTGATGAAAACCTATTTGCTCTTTTTGGTTTGGGCATAATTTTGATATCACTTCTATGGTCATGCCCCAAGGACGGAAGACTTGCGATGGTATATTAGATTTCGAAAGACAAAGGGTGTTTTTTAAGAAGTGTAGGGCTATAAACTCGAGCAGTAGCCTTAAACTTTATCCCACACCTAAATAAAAAAAAAGTTGAAAAGGAGAAGCGCTGTCGTGAGGGGAATTAGATTGATTGTAAAGGTAGGGCGTATAATTTCATGGCATTGGTGGTGGATGAAAATAATGAATGCCCTACTAGCACTTCACTTAGGAAATCTGATGGCTCCTTCACGGAGCGGAAAAGTGAGACACTCAGCTTGCTGATGGAGTGAATGATCTGTGGTTAATGAGGCCGCCATTCGATTTGCCATCAAATCTTTTGGCGGCTACAAGTCGCCCGGACCAGATGGCATATATCCTGCCATGCTGAAGGAGGGTGCAGAGTTCGTGACAGCAGCCCTGAAGAAAATCTTCTCGGCATGCCTGGCACTGGCTCACATACCACGCTCTTGGAGGATGGTGAGGGTCGCTTTCATCTCAAAGGTTGGAAAAGACGACTACACCAGCCCCAAAAGCTTTAGACCCATTAGCATGACCTCTTTCATGCTGAAAAGTCTCGAACAACTGATGGAACTGCGCATACGTCAGAAGTCGCTGAAGGTTCACCCTCTGTCTCTATTTCAACATGCCTATCAGAGTGGAAAATCCTGCGAGTCGGCACTGCAAAACCTTGTTGCTAGGGTAGAGCTGGCCTTCGCAGGAGGGACAACGATATGGGCATCTTTTTAGACATAGAGGGGGCGTTTGATAATGCCACTTTTGATAGTATGTGTAACTCTGCCAGTAGGCACGGCGTAGACCGGGTGCTAGTAAATTGGATTCGTTCGATGCGAGCAGAGGAAGATCTGCTGGTGTCATCTGGGGTTAACAGAGGCTGCCCCCAAGGCGGTGTGCTGTCTCCGTTACTCTGGTGCATGGTAATCGATCCTCTACTCACCACCTTAAACGATTCGGGAGTCTACGCACAAGCATATGCGGACGACGTTGCTTGTTTGGTAACAGGCCCTTCGCTTATGAACATCTGCAGGAAAGTGCAGAAAACTCTGGATCGGATTGACACTTGGTGCTGTGCGAACGGACTATCGGCAAATCCCGCCAAGACTGGCATTGTACTCTTTACCAGAAGGAGGAAGCATGATGGACTCGCTCTGTCAAAGCTAAAAGGAGTCACAATCCAGCTATCCAAGGAAATTAAATATCTTGGAGTAATCCTCGATAGTAAGCCCCTATGGAAATCACACGTTGAAACAAAGGCATCCAAAGCACTGACAGCTTTCTGGCAGTGCAAAGGTGTCTTTGGGAAAACGTGGGGTTTCTCTCCTAGCAAGGTCCTATAGATCTACACGGCTATGATAAGACCCATTATCACCTATGCATCAGTGGTCTGGATGAGTAGACTCTCTCTAGTGGGAGTCAGGAGGACCTTATCGAGACTACAACGCACTGTGGCCATTTGTTGCACCGGAGCTTTTCCGACTACTTCAGGCCCGGCACTAGATGCTCTGATTGGTTTACCACCACTTGATGCTTTCATCCAAGGAGAGGCCTTGAAGGCCATCTGCAGACTGAAACGCAGTGGGAACTGGTACGGCCCTTGTCCGGCATTGGAACACAGAGAAGGCATGGGCATCGATCAAACGATTCTCTCCATGCCCCTTGACTCCACGCCATCAAGGGTCGTACTTGAAAAGAGATACAGTGTAGTGTTACCAGAGGCTCAGTTGTGGGGAGACTCAGAAAATGAGCCCGGCAAACACTGTTTTCGCATTTTTACGGATGGCTCCAGGACCGAGCATGGCTCCGGCTCTGGGGTCTACGTGGAATCCAGCGAGACAAAACTGCACTTTGCTCTTGGAATGCATGCATCTGTGTTTCAAGCGGAGGTGTATGCAGTTCAAGAAGCGATGAACTTTGTTGTGGAAAAGCGATGGAGAGGCAGATCTATATGTGTCTGCAGCGACAGCCAAGCTGCGCTTATGGCCTTAGACAGCCCTCCAACCACATCAGGGGTAGTCAAGTCCTGTAAATCCAGGCTGAATTATGTCGGTAGACATTATAGCCTGATGCTAGCATGGGTCCCGGGACACGTGGGTATCGCGGGTAGCGAGACCTCTGACTTCTTAGCTAAGATGGGCTCTGAGGCCAACTTCATTGGCCCAGAGCCCGTTTTGCCACTCCCCTCTGCGGCCATCACGGCCACGGTTAGCAAATGGGTAACTACCACCCACAAGCGAGCTTGGCAGGCTGAGAGAGGCTGCAGATGGACAAAACTGATGTTACCTGTCATGTCCGATCGACTGTCGTAAACCCTTCTGTCATTAGGCAGAGGGGAGTGTAGAAGGCTGGTTGGACTGGTGACGGGCCACTTTCTGTGGGCAAAGCACATGGAAAGGTTGGGCATCTCAGACAGTGTACTCTGCCCAGCCTGTGGAGAGGAGGATGAGACGGCGGACCACTTCCTGTGTGTCTGCCCCGCCTTCGCTCGAATCAGGTTTGAGGTCTTTGGCACTGATGTATTAAGAAGCGACCATCTTGGCTCCTTGGCACCACAAGATCTACTCAGATTTCTTCGGAAATCGGGTAGATTTAAAGAAAAGTGTAGTACAATGGACTCAATTAATATCTGAGTGCTGCACTTGCTAGTTGTCCCGACAAAAAAAAAGCACATCAAAACCTAGGCCAGAGGCATCAAATTGCATGTTAGAGACCAGTACACTGACGATGAAGTGAATTTCTGAAGATAATTTGATCACCGAACACTTTCTTCAATAAAACGATGGCTTCATGTCCACTGAGGCGTCTAACAATGCGCAGTCAACACCAAAGATATTTCAGGCTGTATTCGCCCACGTTTTAAAGCGAAAAACCGTTGAGCAGTAAACAGGTAGTCATTAACAGTGACAGTTCGATTTTCTGAACTGAGAAGATATTAACTCTGAAGAAATTTGCTGTAAGGAGCATAGTCACGTTACATTCAAGGTGACGCAAAATTAGTCACCCTATCGGCAGACTTATAATTTTTGCATATAGCGTCGAGCGTCAATCATATTTAATAGTTTTGAACCAACCTGCTGCAGACAAGCAATGAAACGCGAAAAGGCTAAATAAAGATTTCCAGACATTTTTTATATGAGGTAAAAATGTTATTCAAAAATAAAATTGGATGATTAACTTCGCGCCACCTTGTACTATGCTTCCTGTATAATGTACACTTTGATACCTAAATTCCTGAAAATCTTGATGATGAGTGAAGGGTTCAAAAAAATATCGGAGATATACTCAAACAAAAGGAAATTGTTAACCATTTATTTATTGTATGTAGACATCATGAGGAATTGGGGGAGTACCTTTTCGAATTGGGTTTTTTTGACAGATCAGATGAGGGAGCAACAGATGAACCGGTAGCTCATGAGTCGCATATGGATGGGTATCAATAGTACTAAGGTAATTCCGCTTATGCGCACAACCACTGAGCCAATAGTTAACCTCAACACTGAATGAATATTTTTTCTTTTTTTCCATAAAATATCAAAAATATTCATGAATATTATTAAACCCAAATATTAAACCCAGTATGACTTGTCAAATTAGCTGCTATAATGTCAACTGTGATTATGTCATGCTTTCGCTTGATAAGCATTTTTCGATTTTTCAATTTTATTTTGCTTTTAAAGCTTTACATTTTCATAAATTTTTGACAGTTACTACCTATGCACTTACACATTTTCTCACGCATTTCTAATTTATTATATTTATTTTTGCTTTCACATCACCTACGTCACTGCAACTTCATTTCCGTCTTGGAAATTTTAAATAGGTCTCGATCCTCTATATATTTAACTTTTCCCCATCCGCAATCGAAACAAAGAAATTAAATGTGTTGGGAGTGAAGAAATGGAATTCATTATCTTCCAGAAAAAATAATCTTCAACTGCATAAGTGCTTCGCTCGCATCGTATACTTAGTATACTTAAATAAATACCACCTTCCGTTTCCGCATCTCGGCTATCCGTAGCTACCCGTAGCAGACAAAAAATCAGAATCTGCGCTGCCGCAAACGATGCGGCTGCTGCATTCAAGTGAGAAATACTTTCTTACGAATGTAGGTATGTACATCTGTCATGCGCCTTCATTTCCTTCTACATAAATATGTATATATGGAGCACAACTTTTTTACCTTTTTAATGCAGTAAAAGAAAATTTCAAAAACGTTTGCCTTCAAGCAAAAGACAACAACGGCGTAGTTCAAGTTGAAAAAATTTGCAGAAAACACCAACAAACTAAAACAACAACAGCTTTTACAAAGCAACAAGTGTCATCTGAGCGTTTGTTGGCGGCACGTTTTTGCTTGATGTGGTTGCAAGGCGTTAAAACCACGTTGTGGCACCCACTCGTTAAGGCACACGTTGCAGTGATTAGATAAATAATTGCACGGTAGGTAGGCAACAAAAATTACCCATTACGACAAAGTTTCAAACAAATGAACTGGGTACAATTGGCGGCATGCCACGAGTCCCACAGCGGCTCTCACACTTTCACGCGTCCCATCACTGAGATGTGTGCGGCATTTGTTGCTATTACTATTGTAGATTTATAATTGCGATATTTCCATTATGGAAGGTGGTCGGTCTATGATGTGCTTATAGTACTTGAATTGATATATTTTTGCATACGAAAAAACTTAAAATTCAGATATAAGTATTCGGAAAGATTATGATTATGATTTTTAATGTAGAGGCATCATAGTTAGCTTGTTGTATAGAAGCCAAGTTTAATTTTTGGGAGCAAGCAAACCCTTTTTCAGCGCCGTTCACAATGAATACAGAAAATATGGCTATTGGAGACTGATTAGCTTTTCTGTCTAGTTTTCAAGCAAACATTTCGTTTATGTTTTTCTTAGGAAGCAGCAGAACTGCTAAGGGCGCTGATGGAAGACTTTGATGGAGCAACCTTCTACTGGTAGATGTTGATGAAATGGTGCACATACCTTCTTCGAACCTAATGAAGGCAGTTAATAATTGTCTGTCAGTCCTCAACTTGAAGTAACAAGCGAAAAGTCGCTGCTACATTACCGGAAGGACACGGAATTATATGAGGCCAAGAACTGTCACTTCAACTGCATCTCCCAAAAACTTATGAGAAAATATTATAGGCATTTATAACAATAATGGTATAGTCTCCTTTCTAAACTCGCTCGACTGGCGTGAAAAGGAAATTAATTGAGCCTGAGGCTATCATGGAGCGCATTTAAGCTATGCAACGACGGTTATTATAGATTTTACATAAACCTTTTTTTATTTTTTGGCTTGCAGGCTCTCTAAGAAGCGACTTTTACTTTTCCAAGCTTACTAAGTGCGTCTTGATGGTGTTCCACAAATCGAGGCACCTACAGTTTTATGCTGCCTCCAAAAGGCAAATGGTTTTCTATGAGGAGCTTTTTCATGGCAGAAATACACTCGAAGGCTTGCCATTGCTTGCCGACGGGCGGCCGCTAGTGGAAAAGCACATCCTCTGTGAATGTCCTACACTTTAAAGAAGCCGTGCCTAATATCTTGGCGATTATGACTTTGAAGATCTGGGAAAACTAAGTTAGGGGATGGAAAGCAAATGCAGGCGTCACAATGGGCCTAAGAGACACTGATACTAGCAGTAACTTGTAATTTGTAAGTAATTTTATTTAATGTGAAGATTCCTGCGCATAAAGCTAACTCAATAAAATTAATTTTGATATGAAAGAAAAATTGATGGAAAAAATGAAAATTTTGGTAACAACTCTTTATTGAATGAAAAAAAAATTTGATTAGTAGTTAGACTAGAGCAGCAGAAATCATATTTTGAGGAGGAATAAGAATTACGACACTTGTAAAAGGAGCATTCATGCCATGTACAGTTTTAGCGACTCCAGAATAAAACACTTCAGTAGAGGGAATAACATTGGCAAGTATTAAAATGAATTTTCATAAAAAGATATGGACAATGAATAGTACGCGAAATGACATCAAATACAAAACACATTCACATTTAATGATAGAAGATTTATCAGTAAACAGCGAGAACGATAAGATGAAATAGAGCCTGGAAGCTGCAGTAAGCGCAAAGCAAAGAGTAAATAAACCTCCTGAACAGAATTTAATTACTCACTTTAGAGTTTAAAAATTCAGGAAGGCAATGGACCAGGTGTCTTACTAAGTATAGCATCTGAGTGTTAGTCTATCCCCATTACTCACCGGACCTTGAATATGAATTTCTTGTTATCTATTTCTATATGTATTTTTGTATCCGTAGTAGACTTTAAACCCAGAACCTAAGCCCGATTTCGAATTACAGTCAACTACGCTGGAGATATATTATATATAAAATTCATAGTTCAATGATGCCGAAATGAGCTGGAAAAGTTAAACAATTGAAACCAGTGGTAGTGTAGATCAGTAATCGCAGCTGAGCAAAAGGTTCAAAAGATATTTAGGATTTATTCAGCACACAATTCACAAAAAATCTGTCGCTTCCGCATACGAACAAGCTTGAGATGAATAAAGCGAATATTTTTTGGAATGTGGACTTCACTTCCTTAAGCATAGACATACTTTTTGGCCAAACCAACCACTAAGTCACGTATTTGATATGCAAAAGTTAGGCTTTTCAATTATTTCTCTTCTGCGTCTATCTCTATTGGGAGAAGCTTCAACGGTACACAAGATTTTTTTATATTTTTAATGAACGAGTTCACTTAAAAAGCCTAATAAATAAGCAAATGCACAACCAAGACGCTAAAACAGGTATTTATGCACGTCTGCTTCGCCATTTGCATAATTTTTCTTACACTCTAATAATTACAGCCAACGGCAACGCTTTGCGTCAACTGAATGAAGCAAAAAATGTGGCGCTAACACCAACACCTTGCAACAACACTGCAACAACACTTGCAAGTATCTACAATAACGGCAAGTAACAGCACATACACACATGCACAGGGACGCAACTGCAGAGAATTGTGGATGTGCACACTCACACGCACCCATAAGTAGTGCACGGGTGTTATTGCGGATGTACGTACATAAAAATTTGTAGCTTTGCTATAATTTTTACAAGTGCCAATACATATGTAAGTATGCAGTTACATGTGTAGCAAGGTGCGCGTTCCCAGTTTAATTGTTGTAAACATTCGCTGTGAAAAACAAAAATACTGACAAGCTGACAATTAATTCGCGCTAAATCGCCGCATCGCAAATTGCCTGCAGCTCCACTTTGAGGCATATAAATCTTACGTTCTCTTCCCTTAGCTGTTTCCCCCCTCTTTGCTTTTGTGCTTTTGCTGTTCGCTTCTAATCTGGCGCGTGAGTTCAATGTCCTCTCAATAACTATCGCCGCAATAATGATTGCAATCTCGTTAGAGCAACAATTGCTGATTTTTCATTTGATTTATTTTTGTTTCTTCATATTAGCACTCCAACTTGTTGTTGTACTTGGTTTGCCTCTACACATAAATTTCATGTATAGTCTCTTTTTGCTTTTGTTACTTATTTGCTTTTGAAGTGCGCGCGAATCTGATTTCAAATCGCTTTACCGCTTTGTTAGTGGCTTTGTGCGTGTGCTTGTGTTGTTATTGTCAATGCTGATTTGCAGGCAGCTTTGGCAAGTTATTTATGCTTTATTTGATAGTTTTTGTTGTTGGCAATTATTCCCCATTTAGTAAGCTTATTAAGATTAGTGGGCATTTCACTTTCGTTTCGTGCTTGCAAAGAGAGTTAATATCAAGGCAGCCGGAACTGTGGCACTACGTCTGAATGATTATGTCTGATTTTAGAGCAAACAAGTTGAAATAAAATGTGGGGCAAAATATTGCAATATGTTTTAAAAAAAAAAAAATCTATTTAGGTCAAACTTTTAGTGATGATTTTGTAGTTATTTTAATTATTTTTTCATTAATTACACTGTACGGTAAGATTAAAATAAGTGGAACCGTTATTTATGTACCTCTGACAAGACGACGTAACTTTTACAAATGCCAAGCACTGGCGATAAAATTTTGGTAGGAATGTTAATCTCAGATATAGTTAATAAACGAAAAGAACTCAAATTAGTTGACTTCGAGCTTCCCCTGGCGGCTGTTCCAGAAAGATTTTCATCAAGATCGAATTCGATTTTAGAGATTACTTAGAACAATTTAATAGTTTTTTCTTCTACATTTTTTAAATGCTAGTTCAAGAAATCCATTTATTCTGTTTTCAATAAAAATAAGAAATAAATTTTGACTAAGTATTGACAAGTAAACGGGTGCTTGATAAAGCTTTGAGTTTATAATTTTTTGCCAAGAGTTGCCCACTTCACATAAAAAAATTTTATAGTTTCCATTATGTACAATAAATTAGTATGTCTTTTTAGCTATCCAAAAAGTAATAACATTCTATGAATAATGTAATTGAATAGAATCAGCTGGTAGTCCAACATAACGAAACATCGATTCTAAGCACTGCCTATTTAGTACCTAAGATAAAATAAGCAAACAAAAAATCTACAAATTCTAATAAAAAATCTGACAGTTCGTATCAGAAATAGGGGCGGCCATATCAAGATTATTATTAGTAATACAAGGGCTACGTTTGACTGGAGTGTCCAAGGGAGACGTAGGGGCGGGAGATCAGTATAAAAGGAAATAAAAAAGTTGATGAGCTGGCAAGATAGGGGCTTTCCCTAGAGTATCCGAAGGGGTAGCAGTGAGATGTCCTCGAAGTGTCTACAAAAGGAGAATATTGCAGGACAGAAAATAGATGACATAGATAGATACATAGTAAAATCAAGATAGTTTGACTAAATAACGGCAGTGGTTATACCATGGGTGTACCAAAATGGCTCTTTTGTGATAATTTAGTTTGGCATATGTCACTCAGACAGCGCCTCTACCAACCAAGGCTTGGCCAGACATCATGGATCGTTTAATCATAGAACAACGCTTCCAAATTGTGGAAATTTACTTAACAAAAAAACAATTTTTTTTTACGCAGTTCATAGAAGGAAGTATTCAAGAAGACGCCGAAATGTTGATTCGTAGTCGTTCTCAACTTGTTCGCCTTTGCCTTTCATCTACGTGGACAATTTTATGGAAGGATTTCTGTTTTTGTGAAGCTCTCAAAAATCGCCCGATTTGTATATGTTCATGTATAATCTTTAAAATCCATGCTTAAATAATAATTTTACTGTGCCAAAATAATTTATAGCAAGGATAATCTGCATCACTATGAAATGGCGCAAGTCTCAGCGGGTGACTCCCACATTTGCGGAATTTCTATAGAAGAAAAGCAAACAACGGCTTCAAGGGCATTTATTATTAACAGACATTTTGATTCATACATTAGAGCCCAGCTCCGTGCGTGGCTTAGCGAATAATTACTAATTATGATACATATTTTTTAAGAAAAAAACATAAAATAGGGATTCAAATGAAAAGATTTATGAATTCTTCAAGTCCCTCAATTTAGCCTACTAATTGAATCAAACAAAGTTCAGCAATGTATTCACACTTGTAATTAATTGTTTTACATTTTTGTAGGCTCAGACACTCCTTTAACACCAAGATAATGAATTGCGTTACAAAAATAGTAAATCATTAAAAATTTAACAAAACAAATCAAAACAGTTACAAAATAATGTTTGTGTATATCTGAAGTATGCAATTAACTTTTGTTTATCTATACATCTAAGCGCGCACATTTGCTTGAGAAAACCTTAAAAGTGCAAGTGCCAATCTCAGCGGGAGCGCAATTGATTAACACCGTGAAAACATGGAAACGACTTCGTCTTACATGAAGAACAACATTAAAGTGAAATAGAAAAAATGGGTGAAAAAATCAATCAAAGCAAAAACAAAACAAAGAAAAAAAAAACACGAAAAATAAAACCACAATGACAATGCGTGAATTAGAGTGTCTGGAAATCAGAGAAGTGTGCTGTATTGGCAAATTTTCAAGCCGCACATTGGATTTTGAAACTGTAATATGATCAAATTGTTACGAAGTTTGAGCGCGTGCAAACTGGCGGTTGATATTTTGTGCAAGAGTAATGGAATTTTTGCAGATGTATTCGTTGGCTGATTTCTAGGAATTTTAAGAAAAAAATAGAAAGGCTACAAATCGAAACAATGTCAGCTTTGTGTTTTCATTCGATTTGAAATTTTATTTCAATTGTTTGTGGCGTTAAGGCACAAAATGGCGAAGCTTTAGAATCCATAAGAATCTGCGCTAGCACCTTCAGTGCTATAGATTTTATACTGGCTGTCATTCAAACTAAACCTCAGCAGACCTTCAGGCAGCGGAATGAATAATTGAGTAAAGTGTGTGAGAGAGGAAGATGCGACTCCACAGTAACAAATGAGATGCGTTAAAAACGCTACCAGAAAAGTGAGTTCTAGCTTAATTCTGCGACCAAAATGGAGCAGCGTGACTAGCAGGGTATTGAAACGTCTGAGGGATTTTTAAACTGCAGATTCGGAGAACTAATGAGCTCCAAGTTTAGTTAGTGGAAGCTATCCATTAGATCAGTGGCTAGTGTTACGATTTACAATGAGCATTAACAGACCCAAGCGTCCATGGGCATACGCTTTTTTCTATTGAAGTTATCTGCCAATCGCTAGCCTAAGTTGGCATATCTTTGAGTCAGTTGTGTTTAAGAGTATCTACTATAGTCCCTGCAGATATTTTTACCTATTTCATGAAATTTGAAACGAAGCGCAAAATGTAAAACTCACTTTGAGTGTTACTTTTCCTATACTGCTTATTCTTCTCTAGGCTTTAAATGCAGTAAGCAAATTTCCCTGCGTGCTTGATAAAGAAGTCCAGGTTTTTCGATATAACCCCAATTCTCTCCAATTCTTCCTAATCCAATTCAATGCCAGGCAGTCCTATAATATCTTGTTCTATATAATCCAATCGAATACAATCCCACCCAATCTGAACCCATTCCATTCACTACAATCTAATCCCATCCAATCACTTAGAGTTTTTGAAATGCTGTTGTTTGCTTCATATTTTCCCTTCTTTTTCTTTTCGCACAAAATTGTTAATTTTTTTTATATGAATTTGAGTCGCTGATACACGCCGTATACGATTGCTTATACCCTTCGCAAATTAATCCGCTACTTCAACAATTTCATCACAGAAACACCCACACAACTTGTAATTCCGCTTGAACAAAAGACTTAGGACGCGAACTTGGAAAACAAGACACGTCAAATAAACAAAACATGTCTGACATGGTGATTACACTGATTTCCTAGTTCTCATACACAAACACTCCACTTAAAGCGTTCTACAAATACACGAGCAAGTGAAGCGAAAAAAACATGAAGTGGAAATGAGCAAAAAGTGGCAAAAAATATGAGGAATTAGAAAATTAAAAACAAATGAAGAAAGAGAAAGGTAACGCCAGACAGAATTGTTTGCAATTTAATTGACATTTATTTTTTAAAGAATCTAAACAGTATTTAACTTTCACCCTAAAGCGTTTCCTGAAAGCGAACAGCATACAGCCAAGCGGCTAAATGCTTTATTCGCTGATTTTTCCAAACTAAATTTTTGCGCAAATTTTCTATAAACAATGCAAATATTTTTTCACAAATCCCCACTTTTTTCCTCTATTTAACTGACTAAGCTAATGGTTGACTTATCTGCTCTGATTTTTTATCAAGTTTGCTTGAGTTTGTATGCATGTATGTACGTATGTGTGCTTTTGGCCATGCCAGGCATCGGGCAGGCTCAGCGCACGTTTCGTCTGCGCTAACATGATTCTAATTTTATGCTCACAACCATGTCCAGCGGCTGTGTAATTATGTCTTTAACCAAGTTTTAGCACCATAACTAAACAAATGATAAATAAGTGGTTGGCAGCATGGAAAATAGTCAAAGTTGTTGACTACTGGTTAACAAATCTGATATTTTCTGAGCTCTTTTGGCTGTTGCTGTTTGCAAGTTGTTTCTTTTTATTTTTGTTTTCATACTATTGCATGGCAGGCTTTTTCGGAGCATTTTTTGCATTTATTTTCTTTTTTAATCTTTGTTTTTTGTTTTTTCGTTTGTCATCTGTAGACCTTCTAAACGTTCGCAGGCCGCTTTGGGGTTGCAGTGGCAGACAACATCAAGTAATTATCAACTGTTTACAAAGGTTGTTGCTGTTCAGCTCGTTTATCTTTGTCTGCAAGCTCCGTGTTTTGATGTTTATAGTCGTACCTTGTGCTTGTTGCTGTCGGTACAATTTTCTATTTCTTCTTCCTCGTCTTTTTGCGGTTTTTGTTGATTTACTTTATAAAGTGTGCGCTCGCGCCATTCTTCATTGTTGAAGTGTACGCGTTTTTGGTGCGGCAACGCTTAAACTTAACATTTCGCAGTAGCTTTTGGCGAATTCTTAAGAAGCGCTTAAGTCGCAGCCAAAAATTCATCACCTGCAGCTGAGGTTTTGGCGACTTAAGTAACTAAGTAAGTCAATGTAAGCATGTGTGGATTACGAAACAAAGCCATTTTACGCGGGCATGTATGTAAACTATTACTATGTCGTAAATCAGCAATTTCTTGAGTTTGGAAAAAAATAAATTACTTAATAAAAAAACCGCAAACTTCCCAAGTAAGTAAAATTTTGAACATTTTCAAAATATTTGTGAAATTCCTTGCGCTATCAAAATTTAAAATCATTGCCACAATAGTCGAGAAGGTCGTTTGCTACAAAACCGAATGAAATATGTATGGAGGCTGATGTTAAAGCTCGATTGGAGCTAATTGAGGTGTGAAAAGAACTGTAAAACCAAAATTTAGATACACTTACGACGTGCATAAGGGTAGTTCCACAGAAAACTCTACATTAACCGAAAAATTAAATGTTATTATAATAAAAAATACATTTATTTAACACAGAGCCTTCGGGTTCGAGTTTCGTTTTCAAGTTTAAATTTTTACGCATATTTTAAAGGTTGACTCATTATAGGCCACCGTAGCAGAATAAGTTGGTGCGTGACTACCATTCGAGAGTGCGGTGGTTCGAATCTCCGTGCATTGAACAGCAATTGATAGAAAATGTTTTTTTACAAAATGAGTAAATATTTCTATAGTGAGTTTTCGCGCAGCCTGTCTCAATCTGTGCCTCAATAAGTGCATTTTACGAGGGGTGCCTTTTATATTTCGATATTTGGCAACCCTGGTGTTGCAATCTGGCAACTGACAGCTGTATCGCAAAGTTTGACATTTTTTGGCTTTTACGTACTCAGAACGTTTTGAAATACCAGCGCTATTTGTGTTGTTTACAGTAACTTAAACGATTCATCTCGGTCCAGAAATGAAATTAAATCGTGAACATTTTCGTGCGATTATTTTTTACAACTTTCGACTTGGACTAACTCAGCAACATTGCATGGATAAACTTAATTAATTTTTTGGCGATGAAGCTCCATCAAGGACCAGTGTTTATCGATGGTATGGTGAATTCAATCGTGGTCGTAGTTTACTCCAAGACGAATTTCGTGAAGGTCGTCCAAAATCAGTTGTTGTTCCGAAAACCATTGATGCTGTGCGCGAACTGATATTGCAAAATCGTCATGTGACCTATCGTGAGATTGAGACAATCTTAGGCATTAGTGTGACTAGCATACATTCAATATTGTATAAACATTTGACTGTCAAAAAATTTGTTCGCGTTGGATCCCACACAATTTGTCAATCGCTCAAAAAAAAGAGGTTGTCTGTAAAGTCGGTTTACTGACGATAGTTTAACGTGACAACGTCATAAGAATATATTGATGGAATGGTTACAATTTTCAAAACAAAATTTTAATTTTGTTTGTTTGATAGATATTTTGTATGGATATAGAGGAGGAGGTAAATGGAATTGCATTGGAATAGGTCAAGTTACATTTACACAAACGTGAAAAATTACGAAACATTTATCAAATTCATGAAAGATATCTTCAATTTCGATTGTGCATCAGACGTTAATAAGTCAACAACACTAAGAGGCAACATCATCGATTTGCCTTTCTCAAGAAACACTCCCTTTCATTTCCTACTTTTTCTATATTATCATCGTCCTATTCTCAACAGAGAAATGGTTCATTACCATGCAAATACAAGTATGTGAATTTATATACAAATGCGCATATACATACATATATATGCTCACTCAAGAAGGGCGGAGCCAGATGTCGAACGTTGCCGAACGCGGGGGCCGATTGTGCTCTTTGTCGTTCGTTCCGCGCTCTCGCTTGCAGTTCATTCAAGGTAACGACAATGAGCAAGGTAACGACAAATATGCAAGGTAGCGGCAAATGAGCAAGGTAACGACAAATGAGCAAGGTAACGGCAAATGAGCAAGGTAACGACACATTTTTTCGTGCGTGCAGCCGGTTAAATCGAATTATAAGACGTTATCACGTCAAAAGGCTCGTGTCGATTGGTCGAAGGAAATGTTCAAAAAATTCGATCGCGGGGCTTCGAAACACGTCTATGACATCGTGACAGGTGATGAATCTTGGATTTACGCGTATGAGCCCGAAAGTAAACAGCAGTCGACTGTATGGGTGTTTCAAGATGAGCCAATTCCAACAAAAGTTGTTCGCGCACGAAGCACTTCCAAGCAAATGGTCGCCTGTTTTTTCGGAAAAACTTGGCATGTCGCAACCGTACCACTAGAACAACGCAGAACAGTAAATTCTGAGTGGTACACAACCATTTGTTTGCCAGTTGTCTTCCAAGAAATTAGGAAAACCAATCGCCAAAGACGGATCACTCTTCACCAGGACAATGCGAGCTCTCACACAGCGGCTCAAACAACTGCATTTTTGAGCACCCAAAACATCGAATTAATGGGTCATCCGCCGTATAGTCCTGACTTGGCACCGAATGACTTCTTTTTATTCCCGTACGTAAAAAACAAACTGAGAGGTCAACGTTTTTCGACACCTGAAGAAGATGCATGTTTTGGAGGTACCTCATTCAGAGTGGCAAAAGTACTTCGACAATTATTTCAAACGCATGCAAAAGTGTATAGATCTTCATGGAGAAAATTTGAAAAACAATAAAGTGATTTTCGATGATTAAAATGTGTTTTTGTTCTCTAATCTCGACATATAAAAGGCACCCCTCGTATTGTAATATTGCCCTAGGCATATGGAAGCTTCGGTTAGGTAGTGCTGATTGATCTGTACAAAGATCTCACTTAGACCTTTGGGACAAATTGTGTTACCAGTGCTATGTATTTGGGGTCAAAGATATTATTCTATGTTATTCGTAATGCACCTATTCGGGAGTTTTAGCGATACTCTTCAAGGATGAAAAATATGTTGATCCTAGGCACATTTGTCGAGTCCTACAAAGAGAAGGGTAGTGGCAAAGTAGTAGGTTTTCCAAAGTATCCCTACCATTCGCTTCGTTGCATGTGTTACACGCATCGCTCTGGACTAACCCCATTTTGGCTGCTTGATGTGGGATAAGCAAGTGTCCCGTCAGTACTCCAATCAATATTTTACAGTCTTTTCTAGAGAGTGATAAAATAAAGTTTAAAGTTTTCGTATTCCAAGTCCTTAGCATAACTTTGGTAGTTTTGAACGCTTCCAGAGCTAGTTCCTCCTTCAGTTACGTTTTCAAAAAGGAGAGTGATGTGTATATGTCAATCTCGGCAAGCAAATACATGCCTTAGCGAGCTCATCGGCACTCTCTTAATTCCTTCTAATCCGGCATATGGAAATTTCAGATAGACTTTTGTTTATTAAATTGTTCTAGACGGCCGGACTCATAATTTAAACAACTCTTGGCCGATGCAATTTTAGCTTTATATTTACAACTACCGTGAAACCTCTCTTGGATGGACACTCACCGCCAGTCACCGCCAAGAGGGGTGTCCGCTTAAAAGAGAGTAACTTTTTCCGATACCTAAGATTTGGTATAGAAAAAAAGTGCGCTAAAAGGAGTTGTCTGTCGAATAGAGGTATCCGTTAGGAGAGGTTACACGTTATATTACATATTGAAGTATTTCGCACATATTTGTATATAAAGGTTTCTCGTAAAAACCATCTGTTATTCAGAGGCGACATGCAACAGCAGAATTCATCTTTTTCAGTGGAAAGTGCGCAGTCAGCGAGTATTCAGGTATATTTGATACCACAAAAAGCTCTACTTGCAGTTTTCTAGCCAGTTCACACCAACACGGCATAATCTAAAAAACGTACAAAAATAAAAAACAAAAACACTGCAAAATATCGCTTACTCGTTATGCTAATTAACTTCTTAATATAAAAAATAATCTAATACTGGTTTATTGTTCAAATCCAAGTTCTCACAACTAACGAAGTTAAAAAATAATTAACTGACTAGTCAGCAGCTAAGAGGGGG
Organism: Anastrepha obliqua; assembly: GCF_027943255.1. Classification (NCBI taxonomy): domain Eukaryota; kingdom Metazoa; phylum Arthropoda; class Insecta; order Diptera; family Tephritidae; genus Anastrepha; species Anastrepha obliqua. The sequence goes on from NC_072894.1 coordinate 129,370,255, forward strand.
AGGAGTATTTGATTACGGTTTGCTAGTAATTACAACGCGTTGACACTGCCCCGCTTGGTGTGAATACCGACCAAGGTTGACGTCACTAGAGCATTAAATTTCGCTCTATGCTTTTTGTTATTGTGCTGAATAAAGCATCATAAATGCCGACAATAATAACAACAATTAATTGAGTATTTGCATGCAGGCACTTAATATGAATAAATATTTATTTTAGTAAAAATTTTTTTTTGTAAATAAAAACTCATTGGAATATCTAATAAAATCACATCAATGTAAGTTTTACTCAGAGTACTAAAGTGCAATGACAAAAAAAGAACGAAACAACAAATTATAGAAAATATTTTTTCTAATAGCAGTCGCCGCTCGGCAGCCAATGCTGAACCTCTGAGCGAATTTCTCTCATGAAAAAGTTGCTCATAGAAATACACCTGCCACAGGAGGCGGCTTGAATGAGAGGCCCCTCCACTTAAAGGCCAACATCAGGACACACTAATTCGTCGAACATGCAGAAATAAACAGAAGTGCTAGAGCTGTTTTTTTTTTGCCAGCATCGCTATCGTTAGAGGGCATAGACGCAAATGAGAATCAGCAACACGAACAAACATTAATGCCTGCCATCAAGATTGTAAGCGCTCAACTGATTAGTGAAGGTGCTTAAAGATACAAAACCACAATAAGCAAAGCTAAAAGCATTGCAACAATGTGAAACAACAAACAAAACAAAAACAAATGAAGTGAATTGAATAAAAACTTTTAATAAATGCACAACCACACGCCCAGTGCACTCATACATATACACAAAGGCAAATAGAAAAATTATTAAGTTTTAGCAACTCATCATCTGTTATGTTGTTCAGCGTTTGCCGCTTAAGCTCAACTGAAAAAAAAAAAAACGCACAGGCGCGAACTCACACAAAGATTTCAAATACTTGGCGAATTGTTGAAGCGGCAGCTTCACCGCCAAATCACAACACATAAGCGACGCTGACGGTGACGGCGGTGTCTTACCACAAGGGCAGAATTTTGGTCAAGGTTAATGGTGAAAACTAATATCCGACAAATGCTTGTCTTCTTTCGAATTTCAAAGCGTTAGTTCAAAGCTTTGCGGTTGCTGGAGTTGATATTGTAGAATAGTGGTTGTTGTTGCGCCGCTTTGTTCGTTTTGCACCTGCGGCATATTACCGATAAATGACAACAAAGCACACACTGCAATTCTCAAGAGGCTTGCGAAATAATTTATGGATATGCCACGTGCTTGTAAACAAGAAGCAGACTCCTCAGGCGACCTCCAATAAATAAAACGGTAAGCGAGCTCACCTTAAAGCGCAGGTTCACTCACTCACGGCAATTATTTAATACAAACAAACAGTTGCCCTGCTCTCTTCCAAAGCGCGATACAAGGATCCTCAGGTGGTCGTAATACGGGAACCAACAAAAAGCATCATATACATACACACACATATGTGCATACACTGGTAAGCATTTGTATGTAGGCATGAGACCATGTGCATTATTCATGTCCCTGGCACTACACGCAAAAATCACTTAGAAATTGAAAACCATGCTTCGGTTCGGCAACTTTTCTTCTCGCTAGATTTGCAAGGAAGTTTATAGGCTCAGAAAAAGTGATGCGAGACTTTATCGAACACATTGGTCCCTGCAAGTTGCGAAAATTGTATGAATAATTCAGTCGGTTCGAATTCACTACTCGTTTGACTATGGAATCATTTTTCAACAAACGAATATTTGAGTCAACCAATCAACCGGAGCCGATACAGTCACAGTGAAGAGAGATTGTCGTCTTTGTCTACAAGGAGGTGCAAAGCTTCGTCGTGAAACTCGTTTCTATTGAATTTTATGCAACAATCCAGTATGTCAGCAGTACTCAAAAATTTTTCCACTGAATCCATAAGTAAATATCATTTCATATTTTACCATAAATTTCATTGTACGAGGGGTGCCTTTTATATGTCGGGATTAGAGAACAAAAACAAATTTTAATCATCGAAAATCACTTTATTGTTTTTCAAAATATTCTCCATGAAGATCTATACACTTTTGCATGCGTTTGAACCAATTGTCGAAACACTTTTGCCACTCTGAATGAGGTACCTCCAAAACATGCATTCTGAATGCCGCAACCGCTTCTTCAGGTGTCGAAAAACGTTGACCTCTCAGTTTGTTTCTTACGTACGGGAATAAAAAGAAGTCATTCGGTGCCAAGTCAGGACTATACGGCGGATGACTCATTAATTCGATGTTTTGGGTGCTCAAAAATGCAGTTGTTTGAGCGGATGTGTGAGAGCTCGCATTATCCTGGTGAAGAGTGTTCCGTATTTGGCGATAGGTTTTCCTAATTTCTTGGAAGACAACTGGCAAACAAATGGTTGTGTACCACTCAGAATTTACTGTTCTGCGTTGTTCTAGTGGTACGTTTGCGACATATCCAGTTTTTCCGAAAAAACAGGCGACCATTTGCTTGGAAGTGCTTCGTGCGCGAACAACTTTTGTTGGAATTGGCTTATCTTGACACACCCATACAGTCGACTACTGTTTACTTTCGGGCTCATACGCGTAAATCCATGATTCATCTCCTGTAACGATGTCATAGGCGGGTTTCGAAGCCCCTCGATCGAATTTTTTGAGCTTTTCCTTCGACCAATCGACACGAGCCTTTTTTTGAGTGATTGAGAAATTGTGTGGGATCCAACGGGAACAAATTTTTTTGACAGTAAAATGTTTATGCAATATTGAATGTATGCTGGTCCCACTAATGCCTAAGATTGTCTCAATCTCACGATAGGTCACATGACGATCTTGCAATATCCGTTCGCGCACAGCATCAATGGTTTTCGGAACAACAACTGATTTTGGACGACCTTCACGAAATTTGTCTTGGAGTGAACTATGACCACGATTGAATTCACCATACCATCGATAAACACTGGTCCTTGATGGAGCTTCATCGCCAAAAAATGAATTAAGTTCATCCATGCAATGTTGCTGAGTTAATCCACGTCGAAAGTTGTAAAAAATAATCGCACGAAAATGTTCACGATTTAATTCCATTTTTGGACCGAGATGAATCTTTTAAGTTACTGTAAACAACACAAATTGCGCTGGTATTTCAAAACGTTCTGAGTACGTAAAAGCCAAAAAATTACAAATTTTGCGATACAGCTGTCAGTTGCCAGATTGCAACACCAGGGTTGCCAAATCCCGAAATATAAAAGGCACCCCTCGTAGTAAAATTTTTTTTCTTCAACCTTCTTCGAAATTAGGCAAAACAAAAAAATACTTTTTTCACAAACCAAAATATTTTCAGCGATTATTTTTGCTTCTGTAGGTGGCTCAATGCATGCCAAATAAAAGAATGGCGCATTTGTCACATATTCCCACAAAAATGCATCTAAATACATAGGAGTCCAGACAGACCCGAGGTGCCCAACCGAAGGTGTAACTATTTAAATCCTTTTCTTCGTCCTGCTCGAGGATCTTTTTTAAAAGGGTAAATTTTAGGAAGCTATCTGGAAGCTGTAGACGAATGGGTTGGTGCGTGACTACCATTCGGAATTCACAGAGAGAACGTCGGTTCGAATCTCGGTAAACACCAAAATTAAGAAAAGGATTTTTCTAATAGCGGTCGCCCCTCGGCAGGCAATGGCAAACCTCCGAGTGTATTTCTGCCATGAAAAAGCTCCTCATAAAAAATATCTGCCGTTCGGAGTCGGCTTGAAGCTATAGGTCCCTCCATTTGTGAAACAACATCAAGACGCACACCACAAATAGGAGGAGGAGCTCGGCCAAACATCCAAAAAGGGTGTACGCACCAGGTATATATGTATATATATGAATATGAGGGCGGGTCGATTTAAAAATCGCTCCTTGCTCTGTGAAAATCGTATTCTAGGGATCAAAATAAGAAACTTTGCCGAAGGAACCATACCTCTAAAACGAATTCTGATGTCCCCCAATTTGGGTCGAACGAAAAATCCCACTTTGACCCGTTTAGAGTGATCCAATCGAGTCCAAATGTATGACCGACCCCAACTAACTTTGGACGGCCCATCCACCCATGCCAGTGGCACACTCCCTGGAACTCCCCTGGGGGATTCCCCATACAATCATTTCAAAATATCATAATTTTTGGCCTTTACATGAGAAAAGAAACTAAAAAGTTCGACCCTGTCCCCCAATTTGGGTCAGAATTCGTTTTAGAGGTATGGTTCCTTCGGCAAAGTTTCTTATTTTGATCCCTAGAATATGGTTTTCACAGAGCAATGGGCAATTTTTTTGCCTCCCCACAAATCGACCCGGCCTAATGTATATATACTATATCTGAAAGCTAAAGTTGTTATAATAGAAAGTAGAAATATGCTAATTAGGAACCATTTTTTATTATATTTATTTTCGTAAAAAATTTTATCGTTCATTCTCCATTTGTATACATTTAGATGTGTTTTGCCTCATTTACTTCTCTTCGATCGCAACAAAATGCTTTAAAATCATGTGCAACGTTGAATGCAAAGGGATTTTTTTGTTTTGTTCACTACTCGTTAAGAGGTTGGCGAATCGAAAGGAGCTAATACTAATTTAGATTGCGAGTTCAACTAAATGCCAAGCCATAGAATATTACAGTAAGCCTTCAGTCACAAGCGAGCCAGAGCTAGACCTGTGCCTTGGCATTTTTCGTTTATTTCAATTTGTTAAATTGTTGAAAGAAGAAAGCTACAGGCAAAAAACTGAGATTTCGCTGTGATCGGAGTTCGCAGAAGGGCACCAGTTTGCCATCACTAAATTTTCCTGCTGGGTACATAAATTTGTCTTTTGTTTGTCATCGCTTTCTGTAAGCCTAAAGTGACGCTTTGATTTTGCTTGATGCAAAAAAACTTAATGGCATGTAAAGCGTTATTTTATATTGCCTACATTTAGGCAATTTGCTCACTTACAATCCACAACGACAAGTTCCACACAGTTTGTGAGGAAACAAAAAAACAGCGCGGAAATATGCTTAAAAATATACAAACACATCCTCACTCATATACACAGTGAGCATAAATAATATGTAAATGTGTTAAAAATCAATCAGCCATTGCATTCCCATTGACACTCACCTACGCGGCTTTGGTCGCACGATTTCATGACTCGAATCGGTGATGCAGAGCGGACTTAATGCGCCGGCCAAATGTTCGACACCAATGCGACCCGGGTCCCAGCTGTGACGACCGGGCATATCGTTGTTGTTGTTGTTGCCACAGCCACTGCCGCCGTTATTGCTATTCCCGTTGCTACAGTTTTTACTCCTGTTGGGATTGTTGCTGTGACTGGTGTGTTCACGGCTGTCAGTGTGGTCAGTTCTGTTATTGTTGTTGTCTTGTGGTTTGAAATGTGAGGAAGCGCTGCTGTTATTATTATTGTTGCTGAGGCTGTGCTTCGTGTTGGATGCTGCCGCTGTTGCTGTTTTGGGTTTCACGGCAATCGTTGGACGTAAATTGTAATTATTGCTGCTATTGCTGTTGCTGCTGTTGCTATTGCCACCACCATTTCGTTGCTTGTTGATGATTGTGGTTCTCGCTGCAGGCAATGGCACTTGCTGATTGCTAGCAATGATCGAGTTGTTGTTGTTGGTGGTGGTATTGGTGTTGGCGGTTGTTGCTGGCATTCGTGCACTATTTGCTGCAGTGGCTGTATATACACACGCATGTATGTGTGTTTCTGCATGCGAGAGGGAATCGAGTGTGAGTGATTTTGTTGCCAGTCGTGGTTTTGCCAATTGCTACTGTTTGTTTCACTTTGTGAATTTCCCTCTGCTCAGCGCTCTTGTGTCGTTCGATATTTTTTACTTGCCGCTTTTGGCCGTGCGGTTGTTATTTAGCATCTGCTTTTCGGTATTTTGTATGTGACGTTTATTGGGATTACTTTTTATGTTGCTTGCAATTTGCAGTCACTGTAAGCAAAATATAAAGAAAATGAACAAATAAATAAAAATTAATAAACTATGTTTTTTTATAAATTGCTTAAATTTGAAGCTGAATTCACTATTTTCCATCGAATGAAAGACTACTCCAATATACAGCTGACCCTTTGAGTGGATAGGATTTTTCGGCCAAATTCGAATTTGATGGGCGTGTCTCGCAGTATATTTTAATATTTGTTTGTTTCATCTTACTTTCATTGTTAGTTAAAGGTTTTATTTTATTTTTAAATTTCTATTTCATTTTATCGAGAGTTTCTAAGCCTGTTGCGTTACAAATGAAATAAATTTTGCCTTTACAAAAATATTTAAGTTTTATTTTACGTTAATTCCACGCATAGAATTGCGCTAAATTTAATTATCTTCATAATCCAAAGGACTATTCCAACTTTTCGCCGCTTAGGTATTTAAAAAAAAAAACAAAAATAAATAATTGGCGCGTACAATTCTGTTAGGTGTTTGGCCGAGCTCCTCCTCCTATTTGTGGTGTGCGTCTTGATGTTGTTCCACAAATGGAGGGACCTACAGATTCAAGCCGACTCCGAACGGCAGATATTTTTATGAGGAGCTTTTTCATGGCAGAAATACGCTCGAAGGTTTGCCATTGCCTGCCGAGGGGCGACCGCTATTAGAAAAATGTTTTTATTAATTTTTGCTTTCACCGAGATTCGAACCAACGACCTCTCTGTGCTTAGGTATTTTATTTAATGGAAATAATAGTACAAGAAGAGCCTAGACAAGTGCAAAAATATTTAAATATTTTTATTTTCTCTCTCTAGTAATGTGTGATATTTCCATTACCTTCAATAACTTCAAAGATCCTGTTCGGCATTGAATTAAATACCTTTTGTCCTAGTTGCTAAGGCTGCCCCATAAATGAATAATAGCATCATTCAACTCTGCTTATTTCCTCCATAAACGGTCGACCCAAATCACCCCACACGTCCCCCATGATACTGAGATCTGGAGAAATTGATGGTCACACAAGAAAAGGGATTCATTGCTCAGCAAACCCACTCAAAGTGCGATGAGATGAAAGACAGGCCGAAGTATCTTGCCGGAAAACAAGATCTCTGGCAGAACTCACATTGAAAAATGGAAGCAATTTATCCGAGAGTAAGCTTATGTACTCTTCTTTTTCTTGATGGGAAGTGGATATTTATCTTCCCTAGTGAACTCACAGTTCCGCACTCCACCGCTGAAAATTCTTTTTGAAAAATATCTTGTCTTTGAGTGCAAATCTCTACAATACTAACTAAATCCGTCTGACCCATCTAAGTTACATTGTTTCTCATTAGAAAAGATAACCTTAAAAAAAAATTGGTAAAATTTGGAAAACGTATACATTTTTGCAAAGAAGTTTTGTTTATTTTAAACTACCAGGTTTTCCTTCTTATTTTGTGGTCAGCGGTAAGCTTTAGAGGTAGCTTCATTTAAGAGAATTTAATACGCCTCGAAAGCTTCAAAATTCTACTTAACGGAGCACGTAGATTATTCGTACAGTGTCGAGCCATGCGTATCACTTTTCACACTTCACGGGGGCTTGAAATTTGATTTCATCCTCGCTGATTATTTGTAGCTCCGTAATTTTTTTCTTTGTTTTTGTAATTTCGCACGATACAATCACTTCTTCTTATTAGATAGCCCATTTTCCGAAATTACTGTTATTAATTTTTTATTAATCGTTCTATGCTTTTATAATTTGCAACAATTATATTTGTCTACTCTCTTCTTACGTAATGCAAAGGATGTTGTTTTTGTTACTTGTCATGTGAAATTCTGTATGTAAAAATATTTTCTATAAAACGCAATAAAAATATAAGTCATCTTATTGTGAGTTTACAATTATGCAGCGGGATGTATTAGGCCACCAAAGTTGAGTTCAGTTTTACAAAAATAAATTTATTTAAAATATAAAAAAAAAATATTAAAAAATTATTAAAATTCTTTATGGCTTCAAACTGGGTGTTAATTACACTGTGTGACAAAAAAAAAAATTAAATATACTTTTATGGAGACCTAGCACAACTTGTGGCTATAGAAAAACTAAACAAAATGGTATAGGAGAAATTTCCAATACACCCCCAAAATCTCGTTTTATGGCCATAAAACCGTTTTTCAGTAGGTTGATGTGAAGAATCACTCCTAACTTCGCCAATTTCCATCCGATTTCGAATTTGTTTTTTTAGTTCGAAAGAACAAAAACAAGCCTTTTTGACAGTGTGTTGACAATTTTTCTGAAATGACAACTGACGAGACTGTAGGCGGAAGTATTTGGAATTTTTTTATTTTTTCTCTATTTTTTCAATTTTGACATAATTTTTACGATATTATCCGATATTTAGGATTTTTTTTAGTACACTACTGTTATAGTAAATTTAATTTTGCGTCGAATGAGCTATATTTGACTGTAATTGAATTAAAATTAATAGAGTTGTGTGAGTTTTAAGATTTTATTTTTTTTTACTAATTTGGTATGTAGGCATCGAAGCATGAAAATGATAACAAGTGTCATTATAAACACATAATATTTATTGGAGTATTGGCAGTGCAGCACTGTACGGTATGGTACAGTGCGGTACGGTGCAGTACACAACGGAACTGGTTCCAAACTTAAAAATGCATTGGAAACGGCCCTTTGGAGTTTAGTATGGTACGGTACATTTGTCATTCTCTTCATCAGTTTTGAATACTTCTCTGTAAGAAATTCGATCATCATCATTCATCTGAAGTCGTCATCAACTAAATTCCATTGTTTAAATCGAGAAACGAGCGTTTCAGATTGTCTTCCCGATAGAAGTAAATCACGAGACAGATCCTGAAAATCTGAATTTGATACAATGTGTCGTCCTGAAGACTTAGAACCAGACGGAAAGTACTCTTCATCATCAGGTTTATTGTTATCAGTTTGACATTAATCAGCAATGAGTTGAACTTCCTTAAGTTCATGACCTGCAGTTGAGTCAATCATATCGTCCAAGACTACGGGGTTCTTAACAGTTGCAACATCAGCATACTTTATGTGCTTTCGAGCTTTATAATGATGACCGTTTACGTCCGTTGTATAAAAATAACAATCATCTGGTTTATGATAAGGCTGATGATGCCACATCATCGGATAATATTGAGAAATTCGCCTTTCCTGGCAACGTTTTGATTTATATCTCTTGAATTTCAATTAAACAAACAAATTTGACGTTTTAATAAGGCTAAATTATAATAACAAACTTCTTTTGTTAATCAATGTACAGTGTGAACTTTGGTACACTTGGGAGCTTTTTCATATTTCTATTGAAAAAAAATGTGTGATAATATGTCAGATATTTTCGTAAGTTTTAACCAGTTCTGTTGTATGCAGTACAGTGCATATATACCCCAATAAATATTACGTATCTATAATAACGCATCAAAACACGTCCTTATTCCCATTTAGCGTAAGTTATACCTACATACCAAATTAGTAAAAAAAAAAATTAAAATCTTAAAACTCACACAACTCTATTAATTTTAATTCAATTACAGTCAAATATAGCTCATTCGGCGCAAAATTAAATTTACTATAACAGTAGTGTACTAAAAAAAATCCTCAATATCGGATAATATCGTAAAAATTATGTCAAAATTGAAAAAATAGAGAAAAAATAAAAAAATTCCAATTACTTCCGCCTACAGTCTCGTCAGTTATCATTTCAGAAAAATTGTCAACACACGGTCAAAGAGGCTTGTTTTTGTTCTTTCGAACTAAAAAAACAAATTCGAAATCGGATGGAAATTGGCGAAGTTAGGAGTGAAAAACGGTTTTATGGCCATAAAACGAGATTTTGGGGGTGTATTGGAAATTTCTCCTATACCATTTTTCTTAGTTTTACTATACCTACAAGTTGTACTAGGTCTCCATAAAAGTATAAAATCACTGTCGCACAGTGTTATTCTTAACGCATTTCACTAAAATGATATGATTCAAAAATATAAAATGATAATGATGTTTGATGATATTTATAAAGTAACTAGGTATCCAAATATCTTAGACACAGGCTGCGGGGAGAAAAGAGCCAATGTGAAACAACGGTATTCCTTTCGAAGCAGTTTCAGTTCAAACTACTGGAATGTCGTCGTCGTCGTCGTTTTTCCCCATACCTCAACAGTTATTCATAATAATCCTGATTATAATTGAATCAGTGCTTAGCACAAAGGAAAACAACATTTAAGCAGATTTGTTGCGTAGCGTAAAAATGTTGCAATTATTGCTTGAACCCCATTCAGCTAAAAATTCTTCAAATTCTCTCACGTGTTATTCATTAATTAACGATTACAGCATAAAATGTGGCCCGCAAATTTAATAAAAGTAATCAGCAAGAGATTTGTAATTTTGCGCGCAAATATGCCAAACAACTACATATAAAACACAGCACGACATAGTAGTAGCATAGCGGCATATCAGCATTTATTAGCGAAATAGCTCAGCCTGTAAATGCGTTGGAGCACAACAGCTTTGCCATAGAGCGATAGATCCTCGTATTTTGTGTGTCTGCGTGCCACACATTTGTATGCAATAAAGCAACGAGGCGGCTGCCAACACAATGTGGCAACATTGTAGCCAAACAGCGTGCAACTGCAACATGTGTGCGTACAGGCAACACACAACGCTGACAACAACCCGGTTGCTACTGGCGGCAGCAGCGCCACAGTAATGCCTGGCGACACAAGAAGAAGCCCAGAACCGGCTACTATCAACCGGTTACTGGTCAAAAGGTGTGCGCTCGTACGCTTGTAGTGGTGCAGACAGTGCTTAGGCGCGCGGCGGTCATTCCAGGCATGAACACGGCCGCTGCGGCGCAACGTTCAAATGTAACCGAACTACTGCATTAATTGAATACCAATGTGGCTCCTAAGTTCTTAAGCCGTTTGATGGTCGCTGCTGCAATGTGTGGCAGTAATGCTGGTATGTTGTTGGTGTGCTTGCGTTTATCTCGCAAATGCCTCAGCGGCTATGCTGGTCAGAACACAGCCCTGCTGGAATGCCTGCCAACTGCTTGCGCTTGCGCGTCGACACATTGCGTCGCATCGGCAGGAATATCATAGATAATCGTCAGCGTCGTCAATAGTCAACTAATTTCATGTATTTCATATTTTATAAGAAATTTACGAGGTAGTCGTATTTACTGCGCAGCGTGCGCACTCTCTACACCCTCCGCGCGTCACCACTGTCACTTGAGTTGAGCTCAGCTGACACTTACGATGCGGCCACTAAGAAGCCGACAGACAGCCACAACATAAAGCGGCAACAACAGTCAGCCATTATGAATGTCGTTGATGTTCCTGCTCCGCTGCTGTTGTTCTTGTTGTTGGTTTGTTGGTGGCATTGTAGTATTAGACGAAGCGGCGAGTAATGATGTGGCAGCTTGGTATTTTGCCGATGGTGATGAGGCTGCGGTGCAAGCTAAACCACAGCGGCTACGATGGTGTCAACTTATACGCCGGCAAACCGCGTGATGATGATGCTTACGGATGGATTGGGGAATGTGCAGTAGGGAGCTGGTGATTAGTGCTTGAAGTTTCTATGTAGGATTTTTCAGCAAAGCGAAAATTATGATGAAAATTAGTGGCTGGCGACCGCAAAACAATAACGGCATGTCGTAATGTCTATGTCACATGGCTATCGAAACGCTATCGAAGCGATATGATGTCACTTGCTGCGTATGCGCATACTTTTAAGTGCTCAACTATCTGCAATTGCAATTGCACATAAATAAATTATGAGTGTATGCGTGGTGGCTTGGTGGCTTGGTTTTTATTTGATGGCTGTGCAATGTGCTGTAAAATTTTTTTATTTGATAGCTGATGAGCGGCCTCCAAATCAAGGTTAATTTGGCCTTCAGTGTTGTCGAAACTAGTTCGTTAATAATTTTATTTAACTTCGGAGGAAATATAAAATTCTGAGTGGCTTAGGTGCCAATCTGTTGCACTCAACGGCAACTTAGAACAATTCAATTGTACTTCGAAATCCGTTAGATATATTCCAGAAAGATTTCAATGTGCTTCAGAATACTTAAGAATGTTTTTCCAACTGTCTACGTTCGCTACCTTCTGAAGTGGATTTTATGCTCTCTAATATTTCACGCTTTCTGAAATAAAATACGCTCTGGTCTGTTCAATTGAAGCGTGACCGGAAAAATTCAAACTTAAAGTTCTGTTGTAAAAAAATTTAAGTGGTGCTGAGGAGGCGTTTCATCTTCAGTTTCTTCACAGAACGTGTTATGAACTTATTTAGATTAATGGGAAATTTAGGGTAGTCACGCACCAACTTACTCGGTTACGGCGGTATACTGAAGACTTTCCGACTTGCCTGGAAAAATCATTCATTTGTTTGTAACAAAACTGAACTCATTCATGCGGGAAGCTAAAACAGTTCGAAGGAAAAATTGTGGTCATGAATACCTGAAACTCCGGAACACATTGAAAAAATCGATGCTCTCATTATTACGCATTGAAAAAATATTTGAAGAGCTAATAGAAACTCCGAACGAAACTGGCCGAACTTAATACTTATGGATTGATCTTCCTGAATAGTTACTTGCGTCAATTCTGGTGCAGTGCTAATAATCGGGAACTTCATCGTACAGTTAACGTCCAAGTTTTGGGCTGCTTCCCAGAAAAAGGATATGGCCATTTAATTATGTGTATCGCCAAATGCAGTTCTGATGAATGAAATTTACCAAAACAACGCATTGGCGCTTACTTCTGGGGTTGTAATGGAGAAATTTCATAAATTCGGTTAGCAACTGCCCATCCCATCCACCATATTGTCCAGACCTAGCTCCTTTTAAATATTCTCCGCTCCCACTTAGGAAGAAATGGTTCGGATTGAATAGTTTGGGTCATGACTAGAACAAAATCTTGTTTTGGAAGCCTCGAAAACCATTTCAAATAATATAGAAGGGCACCAAAAAAGTTGTGAAAACGTTGGTTGTCATGTCTCGAGGTAAGAGAGAGGAATATGTTGAAAAAACAAAAAAAACTTTTTTCTGTGCTCTTTGTATGTACTTTCGAATTTAACCTACTGAGACCACTCAACTCAAAAAATGATTAAATTTGAGCTTAATACGACGTTTATTGCCTAACCAAATCTAATGATTTCCAAAAATTCATAAATACTGCTCAACACTCCGCTTGAATATTTCCATGAAAACAAATGAAACTGTCAATACCATCAATCAAATGCCAATTTAGCGAAACTAGCGCTTAACACACCACACTTGTTGTTGTAGTTTTTGCTGCAGCTGCATGTTGAACTGGCATCCTCTGCATTTGGCAGCCCATCCATCAAAGCAGCTAAATACTAAACATAAAAATGCAATCAACACATTCCACCCATTTTAATACCACTAACTTCTGATTTCTCAAGAAAAGCAACAACTAACAACAACCACAGTAGGCATTGGATGACAAAGCCAAGCAACAATAAATAGAAAGAAAGCCAATCAACTTTAATTAGCCAGCAGTTTGCAGCAAGCGTTGAATGTGAGTGAGCAACTAAATGAGCAGCAACTTGCCAAATGACCGACCGTCTGTCTGATTGGCTTCTGAACGGGCCAAACAGTCTAAAAACTGTGTTTTTGTTTTACTTTTCCTTATTGTTTCGAACTATAAAAAAACACCAGGAAAAAATAAAAAGCAATAAACGAAGCGCTTTGCGTGCCAAATGTCAGCCGCTTCCTGTTTGAAATCTCAGCTGTCACTCGAAGCGTGAAATAATCGACGTTTCGCAATTTTTATTGTTTTTCACGTCTTCACAGATGCTCATGCGGCATCTCTTTTTATTTACTTTACTTATTTTACATTTTTGTTTGTTTTTGTTGCATTCTTATTTCCTTGTTGTCGACTTGCTTTGATTTGATTCGATTTGATTTGATTTGATTTGTCATTTTAATTGCAATTAAGTGCTGTGCTAATTGCTGTTTGTTCGTTTGTCTGCTTGTCGTCACCGTCATTCTAAGTTGGTCGGTCTGCTTGTTGTGTGGCTGTCTATCAGTGGTGCGCGTGTGCATGCGCACTCACGCCGCCGCGCCTTGGCTTGCAGTTCTTGCTTTGCGCACTCATTTCGGCCTGTCATCGGCATTTGAATTATTGACGTCGTCTAGGGAGTTGCGCATTAAACACAAACGCATGCGCTAGTATGTGTATGCGTGTTCATAGTTTGCTTATTTTGTGTGTGTGTGGGGTTTGCACATACGTATTTGGCTTAACAATGACAGCCTGTTTGTCGCTATTTATGCCATATTTTATAAAGATTTATTACGAGTTAATAATGCGAAAGAGGGAGGCAAATAGTCACTTTTGAAAAATAGTTGCAGTAAATTTACTGCCAGGCTATAATTCAATGCAGGTATTTTTTTTTTCTTCATAGAGACAACAGCAGAAGCGCCCTTTCATATTTGGAAAATGTTAAGAATTTTTCATAAATATTTATAGTTGTTTACTCGAGTAAATAAAACTTAATAATAGAGTGGCACATCCAACATTGGCAGGTTAAGGCTGAACTTCTTTTTTGATTTGTGGTATGCGAAATGGTGATGATGATGGCTCGCCAATAGCAGGCCCTACAGATTTATGCCGCTTCTGCGTTACCGAAACTTTTCTGCAAGGATTTTTATGCCAGAAATGCACTCAGCGGTTAGCCATTACCTGCTAAGAAGTAACTGCAATTGAAAAAAAAAACGGTTTCTACCATTTTTATAGTTCATTAGCATAGGTCGGTTCAGTCTTATAGCAGTTGGTGTTCAACTCTTTAGTTTCAAAGCATACGAAATACGCATACAAATGAGAAAAAATATTATAAAGGCATAGGAATACTCGTATGTGAAAAATATTTCGAGCTGCGTTAACGTGGCGACATAGATTTTGCGCAAAATACAACAAACGGCACCACAACAGCTGTTGCTCTGCCTCCTTAACCAAAAATGAAGAATTTAAAGTGCCCATCTTTTATTTTTTATTTTTGAAATTGCAGTTGAAATTTCAAGGAATGTCGTTGGGGTTAGGCAAAATTAATTACTTACTAGAAATTAAATCAACATTTTTTTTAATTTTTTAAATAAATATTTTGATATTTGGCGCCTTGAACGAATTGGGTCTGAAGTCACAGGCAGAAAAATTGTATCTTCCCAGACAAATCCAATTAAGCGGATGGACGGCGAACGATACAGTCTTGGTAAAACTCTTAACACTATTCGTCCTGCACCTCACTTGATGATATGGAGATGGATTATTTCGGCTGAAATTGGAGAAATAAGTCTTGTGGCCACCTGTGAATAAAATTCCAATAAAAAGTAAACATGAATGACTAACTGACTTCATGTTTCATCGTGTCCAGATTCTTAGATTTCAGGCTCATCTGAGTATCTGGTCATAACGACATTGTGAAACCTGCAAAGCGGATGAGCTGGCTAGACAAGGTACCTGTGAGATAGTTTCCCCGAAAAATGAGAGGATTGGGATCCCGTTGAGGAGAGGTGGACTTCGCGTCAACTCAGCAAGCGTTGGTCAAGTACATAAACTTGTAGGGTCGCGGAATATTTCTGGCCAACTGGTGTGGATCGGAGGCGCTCAAGAGTTCTTGTGACATTAACAAAATCTTAGCTCATGAATTTCGTGGGTGCCCTTCGCGAGGCATGCATGCTGTGAGATTCGGCTTTACTTCGAGTCTTTTTTGCGTTAGTTGCATGGATGATGAGACATAATCATCTCAGCCATCTCAGCACCTTCTTCTTAGCTGCCCTGCTTTCGCGGGGCTAAGTTTTAAGTTTATCTTGGCTCTCATTTATTTGGTATGCCTGCTGATATAGCAGGGCTTAATATCAAAAATCTGTTGAGGCTAATCAACAGTACAAAGTCAGCGTTCGGTCATCATGAACAAATACACATAGCCCCCTCCGCTTTCCTTCCTTCCTATTACTTTTCTTTCCTTTGATTTTCTCCCAATTTTTGCTCTCTCTCTCTCTCTGAGCAACCATTTCCACCTCACCTAACCTAAACATGAATGTTAGAATTGAAACGGAGTAAAGCGATTGGTCAAAACAGAAAGCCCCATGATATTTTAATGGAGACACCTACTGAACCCCACTTGGACTTGAATAAAAATTTATGGCAACTAAGCGTACATAAATATTATAAATAATTTTAAAATATTTGAATTTATCGTTCAATTAATTGCTGCATATTCAAATACACATTTACACATTCGCCAATTAAGATCCGTTGCGTGGGCGTTGGTGTACAGTTTTTATGCACTCACCACGCGACAAGCCAAGTTTGTTACTTAAGTCTTTCGTTTTAATGGCTTTTGGTGCCTACAATTAACGCGACTTAGCGGACTATTTTGCAAAGCATTTGCGACTGACACTCGAATGGTGTTGGAATACAAATATATTTGGTTTTAGATAAAAGAGGACACATATTCGCAAGAAAGGAGTAATAAATAAAAAATGGCTTGCTTTGTCAATTGAAGTTAGCAAATGCTGTTACAGAATTAAAATCCGAAAGCAACTTGAGCAGAAAACCGAAAATCAAATTTTCAGAAATAACAACAAATAAAGCATACACCTGCACGCAGAACCTTTCCTTGAACCAAACCCACCTAAAGGACTACAAACAAAAAAAATAAATAAATAAAAATATAAATAAAAAACTTGGCTATTGTGACGCGTTACGCAAGGTTTCGCTCAATTTATGATTATGTTACCTCTACAGCAATAAGCTACCCCATTCATACCATATGGGCCATACACTACCATAAATAGCTTCAGCAGCTGACAAAAAGTTTAGTAAAAAGTCGCTGCCCGCATTATTTGCATAGCTCGTGTGCGACGTGCTACACATTTGCACCACAACAGCGCAACAGCAGCAAAAACAAGTAATTGGAAAAATATAACACAACGCATACATCACGACGCAAATAGTTCGACTTGCCGGCGGCTAGCCACATGTGTTCGCACCGACCACCTCATGCACAGATATTAACACGTACATGCGACAACATTCGCCCGTACAACTGGCCATAATAGTGGCGACCAATGACAATTGCAACAACACACAGACATGCGACAGTTGTCATGATGACATGAAGTCGTGTTTGTTATTTTTGTTGTACGATAAATTGTCACAAGTTAACATGCCACACATGCCATGGAGACAAAAACGCGAATTACCAATACAAGTGAATGTGAATCGAGAAGATGGGAGACCAAATGGGGTAGGAAAGGAAATGAGGCGCCTTAATGGAAGTGAAATTTTTGAATAAAAGTGAATGGAAAAATAAAAGTGGAGTAAAAATGCATTCTTGGCTCAGCAGATTATATAGAAATTAAGTGAAATACATGGCGGAAATTTAGAAGAAAGTGAAATATTATAGAAACCGGAACTGAAGTGATTTTATAAAAGAGTCTATGCATGCGGTGCTCTGCCGTTAAGGCAAAGCATAACGAATCAGTAGTGAGTGGCACAATGACGAATCAACAGATATAGAAATCAGAGCGCATACATTTTTCATCTTTGCTTTGCCTGCTTATTCCGCTGAATTCCCCAAAAGTGTTATTTTGGTTTTCGAAATTTTAATACTAATAGGAAATAATTGATAAATTTAATTAATATAAAGTGATAGTAAACAGTTAAAAGTTTTATAGCGAGGAAACTTTACAGATAAATTGAGTAATTTCTGATTTGTTACAGTTTGGAAATTAATTTTAATTTTATTATATTTATCACATTTCGGTTTGGTGATTGACAATCCCCTTTAGCAAGTTTGCAATTTGTGGCAAAAAAACATCTCCTAGTAAGAATTGGCATCAAACTACTAAAGGCACAATGCAAATCGGAGTATTCTGACGAACATGGGACTTTATTTTATAAGATATAAGAGATTTTCGAGAAATCGGCTAGGTCCAATATAAAGGGTTTTTCAATTGGGGCGGGTCGATTTTGGCGCCCTGTGGCAGCCATTTTGTTTTGGTGCCATCTGTCAAATCTTTTGTTTATTATTCAGTTGCTTATGCCAAATCATCATGGCAAGTTACACGATTGAATAGCACGTTCAAATGATACAACTTTATTATCAAAATGAGTGTTCATTAACGCAAACGTTGCGCGCATTGCGCCCATTTTTCGGTAGACGTGGTGGCCCTTCCAATTTCTTATGGCCCATATTGAACCATATGGACGTAGACGACATGTGGTTCCAGCAGGACGGCGCTACGTGCCACACAGCAAACGCCATTTTATTCCATTTCAAAATCTACCCGCCCTTATTGAAAAACCCTTTATTTTGAGAGTATAATTTTTTAACCACCCTTAATTCCCACAAACTACCTTTAATTCCCAATAAAATAAATTCGTCTCAACTTCACTTCTTGGGCTTTCATCGCCAGTTTCTTAGTTTTCATTTTACCAGTAAGAAACATTTTTTTAACGACTAAATACATGTTAAGAATCAATTAGTAAAATGTTGAAAGTTTATAAAAAAATTCTATATTCGATTAATATTCACTCCAAAAAATGTTTCTGGTGATTTATATATAAAACGCATTCCACTATGTCTGAGTTCTGATTTCCCAAAAGCAAGCAGCTGCGAAGAAGATACTTATTCCACCTCACCTTCTTTCAAACAACTAATTCTTTAGGCAAGGATGGGCAACGCCTCGTTAAAAACCGCACAATATCGGTTAGGTTTGGTAAGCCTAAGAAGTTGCCGTATTCCATCTACCCATGGTTAGAAATCCCCATGAAACATTCCCTGTTTTGGAAGTAAGTGGTTTCCACTCACCGAAAAGAATTGTTGTATACTGTTAACAGTAAATTTGTGAAATACGTAACTTGGGCTTTTATAATTTACTGAAAGTAAAAATAATTGATACCTAATCCTACTAATGATGAAAACACATTTCTTACTATAATTGCTAGAAATTCATCAAGGAAATATGAGCATTAAATACTCCAAAATGATATAAAAAGCTGTTGTTAGTAGCATCTACGCCTATATCTTCACACTTTTTGCTTTATCCGCCTATTCTTTGAACCGTTCTGTGCCCAATTTAAGACTATGCACGTTGACGAAAGTGTCAGTAGTGGCCTCAAAATCACGCAAAACCCAACCATCCACTCTAATTACACTGACTGAAAGTCATTCACACTCCATCTGCTCGCATCCAATGCATTTTTATCTCACCTAAATGAATTGCAGTGGAAATATATTTCATTGCACATTTTTGAGTGGCATTCGAGTTCAGAATTTGCTTTGCTGCTTCTGCCCACTTCCAGCTGTATTGTTCGGCTGATGGATGCTTGGCTCTTGGCAGTTTATGCCCACCCACTTTTGTGAAGGCGGTTTGGTAGACGGAACAATTGCCGGTTGATTGTATTGTACTGCGCGTTGCATGTTGCATATGGGGGCGTAGCAGCATTTGGCAGTAGCAAGCGCGGGTCAAACAAGAAAATAGTTGGAGTTGTGCAAGTAAGAAACAAAAATGAAATTTAGGCAAACAAAAAAGTATTGGAAGCGCAAAAAATGCGTACTTTCTAATACCCATAAACATTTTATGCCCACAGAGCTCCAATACATGGACAAATTATTATCCATATACACGTATATAGTATATGTACGTGCTGAATATATATTTGCAGTTTGTTTCATTTCATAACGGCATCATACTTAAGTGCTCATGTATGTTGCAACTTTGCCAGCCTGACTGCCGCCTGCCAGTCTCGGCCTTATAAGTCGCAGCAAACCCAATCCAACAACAATAGCATTAATGACGCAAACGTGGGCTGTTGTTGTGCATACTTCACACCTTTCAGATATTTCTACTTGTGCTTTTTTCGATTTGTAGTTGTTTTTATTGTTGCCTCTTCTGTCAGTTGAATGTGTTTTTGAATGGTGTTAGCTTAGTAGTATTCTTCCATTTTTTTTTTTTTTTTTGTTTTGTCTTGTGTCTGGTCCGCCTGTTTAGGTGGAATATCTGCTTACCTTTTTGCCAGCTTGCGAGTGTGCCAGTTTGCCCGTCTGACTGCTTGACTTTTAGACATCTTGGTGTGCTGGTCAGGATTTTTGTGAGATTTATGACTTCTATGTGAATTGACAGCTCAGGCAGTGCAAGTTTGATTTTTTATCTCTAAATCACGCATACACATGCACTTGTACTTATTACCAAACTTTATCTTGTGTACTTATACACGCATACTGAAGCCTTTATAGTGTGCGTGTGATACTTTATCGGTATATAAGCAAACGGAAATTGCTATTTTTTATTTATGTACGCTTACGCATAAGCAAACAAATATTTTGAATGAAAGTTCACGTTCTTTTGCAAATTTACTCTAAAGAAATTAAGGTCGAAAGCGCATTCAGTCATTCATTCACTGTCATTTGCTGCTTTTATAACTTCATACACTTTTTTGGGGAATCAATGTAATGTAATGGCGAACATATACATGTATATAAGCTTGTTTGTGCCCATTTAAACTATATTCACATGAATTGATTGTGTTAATTCAATAAATATAAAGTAAATTTGATCAAAAAATAATGAAATTTGTATGAGATTTCTCAGTTATGCGCTTCCTTTTTGACACCATTTATTTTATGTTTCTTTGTCTTACTCTACATCAGCACCTAATAAAGTTGTGGTTGCTTAAAGGAAAGAACCACCTCAAATATTTAGGTGACAAATAAAATATTATGTATTGTTTTTATTTCCTATAGTTCCGGGGGGGAACAAAAGGCCACAGCGGTTTCTGTGAGCAGGTTTTTTTTTTTAATTGAAAGCTGATTAGTCCAGCGCGTCTATATCCGGAGCTGGGGCTGCCAGATGGTCCTCCAGACAGGAAACCAGTTGCCAGCGTAAGGTTATAAAGTTGTAACCCCTATGATTGGACCTCGGAGGCGCGTTCGTTTCAAACAGGATGGCCCACGTAAAAATGAGATTGACATTTGGGAGAAATAGCCTAAGTATTTGAGAAAAAAATAAGACCTCTTTGAAATAAAATAATAAAACAAGGAAAAAATATGTAAAAATATTTGTTTAATATAATATTAGAGCATTAGGCTATATAGAGCTCCTTTTCAGCTATATTTCAAATATTTTTATTCTTCTGCTTCATGCTCGACTGAAGCCAATAGAAAGCCACTGTTTACTCTCGCTAATCGCAGCTGACCGTAAAATCACTCAACATGACTTGAGAAGGGAATTTGGTTACTCGAAGATATTATCAAGCGCAAGCATGCGCTGCCGTATACCATTTCAAATAAAAAGAAATTCATCGGGTAATTATAAAATTCAATCAAAGCTTTTACGTCCACCAATAAATTTAACGAATCAAGCTTTTAGCCTTCCAGTTAAGCATTGAATTCAATTTGCTCATCTCATTTCCGCCACTTAAATTCTTGTGCCCCAGCGAAGCAGCTGTCTAGACTATGCCATCCTGGGCATGCCACAGTAGTCATTACATAAAAGTAAATAGATGTATTTTTTAAACCTGTACAAAATTCCATTCAAGCAATATGAAAATTTAACGTGTTTTTTTTTAATTTCTTGTTGTCCACCGTGTCACGCTACTGATGCCTAGTACTCAGCGATGCTCAAGCCAAGTAGAAAAATAGTTTCCAATATACATACTTGCTCACCCAAACGGCAGTTGATGGTTGCTGGAAGAGTGTTGCGTATGTGTCCTAGACTTCACATGCCAGTGTAGCGCCGCCGCATGAGTTGTGCATAATTAAACCGCTAATAATAGAAATTCAAGGCACAGGAAGTGGGCTAATAACAAGTAGCAGAACGATCGAACTGTCAGAAAGCTGGTCAAGATGCAGCGTGAGTGGATGAATAAAAAATGGCGCAAATGGTTATAGAGAATAAATTGATAAAGGTGAGTGAAGAGAAAAAAGTAGTTGATTGGTGATGCCGCTTGTTCGTTGGAACAAATTTAGGTTAATGGCACATTGCATCGCTTGCTGCGCAGACAACTGAAGAGGTGCAATGGCAGTTGAAATACTTGTAGCTGCAGATTGATGGCGCTTGTGATTAGACTAAAGAATTCAAATTAATTGATACTGTCACATCTCGGGATTCAAGAGAACCGCTCCATCATTGCTAGTATTCACATATTTGTTTCAATTTTCCTCTGCACTCTCAGCAGCATAGTCAATATATCACAGGCTAATGGCAGCGGAATTTCCATATATTATAATTAAAGAGATTTATATGCGCAGCACAGCAAAGAAACACATACATAGAATAGCATTATGTTCGATTATGAAATTGTTATGAGTTGAGAAATTCCAGCGAAGAACGAAATGATATTCAGAAATCATAAAAAACCGGCACACTTAAAAGTTCCCTCATCCACGACGAAAGACTTAGGACATGAACCCAGAAGTAGAAACAGTCCAAGGCGTAGAAATGTAAATGGCACAATTTAGTATGCAACTTTCGTAGATTTCCAATTTCCCACCATAAATATTGAAAACAAAGAAACGAAGAGAGCAGTTAAAATAGAAGCCAATGAATTATTGTGGGATCTTTGCAGCTAAACTCGCAATGCGCGCTAGGCGAGCTGAAGGCACGTCATGTCAGCAGCATGAGTTGATGGCCACCGTAAGCACCGTAAGCACTACATTACTTGTCGCCCGCGTCCTAGGTGTTCGCAGTAGTTATTTCTCCTAAACTTTTGCTGTTCATGCTTTTATTCGTTCGTTTTTGCTTTCGGGCCATACAAATACGCGCGAGCTCACATATTAACTAATATATAATCCTACCCACGCACCCTAATATTTATTAATGTATGCTCACATATGCAGTATGTGTGTATTTGCTTATGAAAGCCCTACGATCGCTGCTACTCGAATCCACATAAACACGTAGGACAAGACAATTAATAGCAAATACCTTTTTACGCCTCATAATTTAATCACCAAATGATACCTGCCGTGCAGCAACCACTTACATATGTATATACGTATGAACAAACAACAAACCAACAACCAATAACAATAAATTACAGAAACCAAGAAAGGAGAAAATGTTAGTCAAATGCCCCACAATAACATTAAGTGTGCGAGCGCGTGGTATTTTGTGTTTATTTGTGCCACTGTAGTGCGAGCTGAAAGCGTTTAATGTCTGCACATGCGCAACCAAGAAGAATTTCAAATTATTATAATAAGCACCTGACCAGAGCCACACTAATTGGAGCGACAAAGCGAAAACTAAAAGAAGAACTAAGAACTACAAAAAAGCATAAATGAATGAATCACTAAGGGACACAAGCTGAGCCATTGGAAACAGTGGGAAGCGAGCAGGTAAAGTTTAATTGCAGCTAAAATAGTTAAATTAAAAAGAAAAACAAATATTATGAGAGAAATAAAAACGAAACTTACACTTAAGAAAAAAGTTATTTCATTTCAACTTAATTCATTTTTTACATAGATGACGCATTGGGAGCTGGGTTTGAAAATTTGGATTCGGATAACCACGGTATGGTGATGAAAAAGCAAAATTGTTGATGATGATGATAGCGCAACCAATTTTCTGGATTATTATATATATATATAATTGGCGCGTACACCCTTTTTGCGTGTTTGGCCGAGCTCCTCCTCCTATTTGTGGTGTGCGTGTCTTGATGTTGTTCACACAAATGGAGGGACCTACAGTTTCAAGCCGACTCCGAACGGCAGATATTTTTTATGAGGAGTTTTTTCATGGCAGAAATACACTCGGAGGTTTGCCATTGCCTGCCGAGGGGCGACCGCTATTAAAAAAATGTTTTTACAATATTAATTTTGGTTTCACCGAGTTTCGAACCAACGTTTTCTCTGTGAATTCCGAATGGTAATCACGCACCAACCCATTCGTCTACGGCTGGATTATTAACACATGCAATATTTTGGAAAATTATGGCATGAAACGTAATTTATAACTGCTTCGAATACTGCATTGAATTCCTGCCGCAAATGGCATTAGCCTATAAATATTACCTTTGTTTTAACCAAAAGATCGGAAATGAGGTCCACTCATCAAAACATCATCATCCAATAATAGTCACGCTTTACTTGCCAGCTCATGTGACGCTACACGCGTGTATCGGTTTTTGTGGAATCCAAAACAGCTACGTCAGTTAAAATCCTGAGCACTGGTTCCTTCAACCAAGACGTGATCTTCCCCTTCCTCGTCTTCCTAATGACTATGTTTATGTTCCTATATACCTCATACAGATCGCTGTTTTACCGTACACGATACTCCTTAGCAATGTGTAGGAGTCCAAAGATCCTACGGAGAATCTTCCTCTCGTAAGTTCGCAAAACTTCTTCATCTGCGCTTGACGAGTGTTTTTTCATTTGGCTACTGAGCCCAAAAGACCAACCTATTGGCAAGAGTTTTTCTCCGTTTAATCCCCAGGTTAACGTCATTTTTATTGTTAAAACTGTTCCCAAGGTAGACAAAGTCCTTCATAACTTCCAGTTGTTGGTTGTCAATGCTGAAATATTGTCCAAGATACCAAGATTCCTTATGTTTTGACAACAGCTACTGAGTTCCCCGCAAGACACGCTGGAGTATGCCGATCATACAGCTCGATTGGTTTCGTTGATAATGCAGTGCGGTTCAGCTCGGCAGCACGAAAAAATTGATTGTCCAGTAATAGGTTGAAAAAGTCACACAATAGAGAACCACCTTGTCTGAGACCTCATTTGGAAAGGTTTCTCCCAGTTCTGACGGTGATTGCGGTAGTGCTCAACGTTATCTTACACACTCGTATTAGTTTTGCCGGGATACCAGACTCAGACATAGCGGCGGGTAGGGGTTTTCTATCTGTGCTATAAAAGGTGGCTTTAAAAACAATAAAGAGATGGTGTGCGCCGAGTTATTTCTCGTGAATCATCTCCAGAATTTAGCATATTGGGAAGATCTGGCCTGTGGTGGACTTTCCAGGTCTGAAGCCGCACTGATAAGGCCCAATCAGTTTGTTGACGATGGGCTTCATTCTCTCACACAATATGCTCGGCAGAGTCTTTACTAGAGAATTTGATTATTGATTTGATGTTTACTTTGTACTTATAAACAAAGTACAGTCTGAATCTGAAGCCCCATCTATACATTTCTTTTGTTTGATCTAGAAATAGAAGTAAGTAGAAGAAAACGGAACATAACATCTTTTGGCCGCCCTACTCTTCACAATACCTCATCCAATCTAGTATGGCCGGTCACATTCAGGTGTTTAAATCGAGAAAAATTAAAACTCTGAATTCATTTAAGCAGGGTGAACTCTCTACTCGGCAGAGTAGATATGTAGCTAGATCGACTGAACTAGAGCTGAGTCCACCAACCGCTTCTCGTTATCTCGCACTTAATACCATAGATAATAAGATGTGAAACTTCTTTATTTTGAGAGAGAGCGCGCCCATGAGGACGTTTAAAAACTTGGCAGCACTCACACATTATGGGATTTAGAACAGCTGATAGACGAAATGGCAGACTGCCAGAAGAAACGCGCCAAAAATAACAGACGAAAACAGTTCGTTTTTGCTTAATGGAGAAATGACGTGTTGAAATGTTTATAATTATTTGTCTTCAAATTAATTCAATTGAAATGTAATAATTTGAATTTAAGTTAGTTTGTAGAATCCAAAGATCGTTATATCCTTTTCGACTTCTACTTTTAATTAGTCTTACGTACATAATGTAATTTTATTGAAAACTGTGTGTTGGTTTATGTCAATTTGTATATACGTAAATATTCTATGGTTGAAAAGCGTAGGTAAGGGAAATGAATTTATGTTTGAGATATTTTACAAAAATTAGAGGTAATCTGCTTTAACTTATTCTGTTCGTTGTTTGAGAATTTTTTTTTGTTACCTAATTCCTGTGTTATATTGAAAAATCGCAATAAGTCATATTTTTAATTATAACTTATGTTTTTCGCGTTCATTACTTTATTATTATTAAATTACTTATTAATTAAATTACTTTTGTATTTCAGTTTTAAATAATTTCATTTACATATAAATTTTTAAATTTTTGGCTTATTTATGTACATATTTCATACGGATTGTGCTTATATTTAGTATATGTAGGTGTTTAAGAGTGATATAAGGCTATTGGGCAACCGCACACTAAATACTAACCTCAATGGTGGTGTGGAAACTAAAAATTCCAGACCTTTGGTTCAAAAATACCCAATTCATGTTTCTACCGGTGTGGCAATATTGGAAAATGTTATAAAAAATGCACATTTTTTAGCGCTCTCACGAGAAAAAGAGTTTCACATCTAGTCATCTATGCTTAATACTGAAGGAGTGAATGTTACGAGTATTAGTAGTTGCAAGCCAAGCAACTCTAGTCAGAGTGGTCAGCTGTCGTTGCTTAGCACAACAAGTTAAATAAGTCAGGCATTTTGCAGATCATCATACAACAGATAAGAAAATTGGACTGCAATAGTATTAGATTCCCAGAAATCTGTCAAAGGAGTTTACTGGGAAACTGGGGCTGGAAGACTTTTAGAAATTCTTGCAAATCTTCCAAGTTTTGAGTAACTATTGAAAAATAATCGCATTGAGAAATGGACTCCATGATTTTTCTTCATGTACATGTACAACAATATAATAAACTACTTTTTAGGCGCGTTGAAATTTTAGTTACGCCCCATGATTTCCAAATTTCCTACATCTACAGCCTTCAGCTATTTTAATATTAATTGTATTTGTTCTATTTAGCAACAATAATTTTTTATAAACATGTAATTTTAATGAGCCGATTATTTGTCTGTTTCCACCAAAAATAGTAGTTAACTGCTTTCATGCTTGTTTCGTTAGCCCATTTTTAAATAACCTTTGTATAGCCACAATTAAAAATTTGCTTCTTCACTTCAATGCCAAAGGCATTCTCTACTACGCACAAGCTTGCTTTGTTGCTTTTTCTTTTGCGATTGACGTTTCCTTCCTTCGTTTTTCTTCTTCATGTAAAATTTTTTTTCTTGTTTAAAGCATCATTTATTGCCCATGCTTGCCTGCTTCCAATCAGCATACCACGCTGTGCATATGATTTGTGGCATTCAAAATTCATAAAGAAAGTAAATATGTGTGCGTACGTGAGATGACATGCGCGCGCACAACCACGAAACGAGGCAGCTACCAGTTTTACGTGAATTTCATCGATGTCCGTTGCACAGTGTGTTAAAAATGTATAGAAGTGAGTTAAGCTTTTTTATCGCTCATTCAATTTCTTGAGACTCGATTGAAAGTAGATGATTACAAGAAGAATAAAAGGTAATCTATTGCAGCACATCATAGGTGTGGGGAATAGCTCTGTGAAGTCAATGGCCAACGAAGTGGATATTCAAAGTAGCAGTGAGGCTTGAGAGTACAATAGGTACCGTCAAATTTGAACTCTCATTCAGAATACTGTGAACTTACGAGTATCCCTTGAGCCGAAGCATAAATAACTTTTGCATGCGTATGAAATTTATTTAAAATCTTTAAGAAATAGGTTAGGAATTAGCAGCGAAAAATTATGAAACAGTTGAAGCAAATCTAAATTGATATGACTTTTTTATAGGATGTACAGCTTTTCTAAGTTTTATATTTTCTCGAAACTCATCGACAACACTATGACTCAAATCGTTCTGTAAAACGATTTTCAGAAATATTTCGGTGTTACCAACAGAGTACACTTTTTTAGATTCATATAGTTTCCCATGTAGCCATTATAAAGGGTGTTTTTTTTAGAGGTTAGGTTTTCAAGTTGGCACTACTTTTTTCGTAGATAGTCTTTTTGACAGCTGTCACTTGATTTATGCTCAGTTTGGTTTGCCATTTCATAATGAATAGACTTACACCTGAACAACGTTTGCAAATCGTGCAAATTTATTACGCAAATAATGGTTCGGTTCGCGCGACGCATCGAAGAAAATTTTGTTCAGCTATGAAGCTCACTTTTGGTTGAATGGGTATGTCAATAAGCAAAATTGTCGCATTTGGAGTGAACATAATCCACAAGCCATTGCTGAGACGCCGTTACATCCTCAAAAAGTCACTGTTTGGTGTGCTCTATGGGCAGAGGGAATCATTGGTCCATATTTCTTTAAAAATGAAGCCGGCCATAATGTTACAGTCAATGGAGAGCGCTATAGAGATTATTGACCTTTTCGTGCCTGAATTGGACGATGTTGATGTGGACGACCTTTGGTTCCAACAAGACGGCGCTACATGCCATACAGCCAACGCTACAATCGATTTATTGAAGGAAAGTTTTGGTGAGCGCATTATCTCGCGCCGTGGACCTGTGGCGTGGCCTCTAAGATCGTGCGATATAACACCGCTGGACTATTTCTTGTGGGGCTATGTGAAGTCGCTTGTCTACGCAGATAAGCCTGAGACGATTGACGTCTTGGAACAGAATATTCGGCGCGTTATTGCTCACATACGGCCCCAATTGCTGCAAAAAGTCGTCGAAAATTGGGCCTCTCGGCTGGAATTTATTCGAGCCAGCCACGGTGGCCACTTGCCCGAAATCATTTTTAAAACATAATGGCAAAGCTAAATTCTTGGCCATAACATTAAATTATATACGTTTTATTTCATCTTGAAAACCTAACCTCTAAAAAAAACACCCTTTATTTAAAGTTTTTTTTTTAGAATTCTACATTTTTTTCAAATATTCCAAACAAGTAAGCGATTCGCACACTGTTGAAGTTTTTTATTGTGCCTTTCCCTCACCCTCCTGCCCTCCTTTCATCGCTCAACTTTGGCTATCCTTCAGTTTCGCTCCAGTTCATTTGCAATATTTTCATGATTTTAACATTCATACACCGACCAAACATTTGCCTGAACTCCACCTCGCTTATTTTCTCGTCTGCCTCTCCTTTTTATTACCACCTACCGATTTTGTTGCTACTTTATTGTTGTTAATGCATGTCACACTTTTGCAGAGAGTAAAGTGACCTGCACTGCTTAACACCAGAAGCACTTTAAGTTATTTTATGTTGACGCTCGATTCTTTTAACTGTATGGTATACATACCATATTCATATAATATTTCTTCATTAGTGTTTTTAAATTATATATTCTTTCTTTTCTTTTTTGACTACCAAACTGCGCTAATTTATTGCACAATTGAGTTTAATAGTGGTTTTCAATAGTTACTGCAGCCACTTTTAACGGTAACAGCAGCAGCACTTCCTTTCCAAATTAATGAATAAGTTTTGACCATCATTCATTGCCGCAATTTGACCAGCCCACCTCTTACAGCGGCCCCATGGCGTAAATTCTCCACTCCACTCAACTCAAATTATACTTTACTGCATCATTCACCACTCCGTTAGCGGCTGTTCGCTGTTCAGTGTTCGCTAATATTGCTTCTTTGAATGAAAATATGCACAATAGTTCCACTTCATCGCCGGAATTTCCACTCGTTCTAGAACTAATGATATTGCACTCTCATGCAAATAATTTTCTTCGTGCTAAACATAAAACGGAACTGATTATTAATTTAGTGTACGAACAACATTAGCCCACTTTTTACACTTGAAGTTCTTCTTACTTCAGTGGCCTTACATGTTGCTGTGAAGTTATTGGCGAACCATTTATGTACTGCCATTAACAGCATTCTTGTGGCGAGCTTTCCAGGCTTTTTCACAGCGCAGTAGGAAGCTGCGGAAGTCTTAGCAATAGATCTTATTCTGCTCACAACAATGAAATAATAATAAAATTGCAAAGCTATTAATTTATTTCATGGGAACGTTGACTACTGAACGTTGAACAGTGAATGGTGCTATTGGTGTTGGTATTGTTGTTGTGGGTATATGTTAAAGAAGTCGAAAATGTAGAAAGAAAAATGTAATATCACGAAAATGCAGTCTCAGAATTTACTCGGAGGTGATAGAAAGATGTATAAGAATTTTTCAATGTACGCTTGGTCATGCAAATCAAGTTTTTCAATGAAAAACAAAAGAATTACAATAGTAGTAAATACGAAACAAACTTACTTGAAGTAATGAAAAATGTTCCATCTGAAAAGAAAAGAAATGCGAGATAATTAATGAAGGAAAATTATAAATCGTTTGCTTATGCTGGAAAAAAAAAGAAAATTAAATTAAATTAAAAATGGTTCCATTGGAGATCTTGTTGCGAAGACGGATCGATTTAAAGAGTTTTTCAATACCCTACCATCTTAATAAAAGGAGTGCCGCCTTGATCAAAATGTTCCCGGTACAACCGCCAGGTGACACTCTAAGTAAACTTATTTGAGTTCTGTGTTTTTTATTAGGTTCCCACATCTGTAACTTTATCACTATTGCTTGACATTTGTGAAACTTACGCCGTCCTGAGTAAATCTACCGTTGCACGTGTTTTCGATTTTCTACAGTCTTAACAAATGGATTTGAATTTACAGCAACGATTTGGTATTCAGATTTGCGTTAAAAATGGATTCAATGGTGCGAAAATCTCAAAAATGATGGAAAACTGTTTCAATTTTTCATGTTACTCAGCTGTTTGCCGCACCGAGTGGCCTGAACGTGTGAAGAGATCGTGTGTCCATCGAGGATAGCAAACGTAGTGGCAGGAAGTCGACATCGAAAACTGATGAAAACATGAATGCAATGAAATAAAAGTTGATCAGCAACCGCAAATTAACCATCCGAGAACTAGCAGAGGACTTGAACAATACTTGTGGATCCGTTCAAGACATTCTAGTTCTTCTTCTTCTTAATTGGCGCGAGGACATTCTAGTTAATGATTTGTAATTGCGCAGTGTTGCTGCTATGTTGGTACCAAAGGCCCTGAATCTTATGCAAAAAAGTGACTGCGTTGATATCGCCAAAGACATTTCCAAGGCTGAATTCTCCCAACATTCAGCGAACGCATCATTACTGGAGGCACATCTTTTTTTGACCAAGAACGAAACGAGTTAAAAACCCAGTTTGGGTAGCGTGTTTTAAAAGACGAAGACGGCTCTGATGACTATACCGAAAATTGAGTTCCAGAAATGTTTCGAGAGGTGAATCAAACATTAGTAAAAGTGCGTTGCAGTTGATGTGAAGCACTTTGAAGGTGATAATATCACTTTTGAAGAAAAACTTGTATTTTGAATTATCTGAATATATTCCGGGAACTTTTTTATTAAAGGGGTATTTTGTATTTAAAAATTTTAGCATAAACGATCTTAAAGACGGCTATTTGTCATACTTAGCCATGAAGGTTGATTACAGAAAAAAGTGTTTTCTTCTACATTTATTTGTGTTGGTGGTAAGCCTAAAAAGCGATGCTCTATCAGCAGTTTGTTTTAATTGTCGAATGATATCTTGAGATAATTGTATACTTTTAGGTTTTGTGACATAAGACTAGTACCGAAAAAAATTTCAAGACGCACTCCATAAATAGGAAGAGGAGCTTGACCAAAATACTCAACAAAGGGTGTAAGCGCCAATTATACATTAGTTAGGGGAAAAGGAAATCCATTATTTTTCCGTAAAATTCGATTTGGGTCAAATATGCACCGTTTTGTTGCCTAATTTCTTGCCATTTTAAACGTAGCTTCATAATGCCTGTCTCATAGAAGAAAAACTCTAGAATACCATCGATCTTCTCTTGATGCCAATTTCTAATCACTCAGGAAGTTTTGCAACGGAAGAAGAAGGTGGTAATCGCTTGGTGCCAGTTTCGAACTATATGGTGGATGCTTTAACCCTTTCGAACCGGAAAACAACCAGCGGGAACATATCGAGTTTAGTGATATATCTCGCTTCAGTACAGGCCCTGAAATTAGAAAATCTGAAAAGGAAGTCCACCACCCCCTCCAGGGGCTCTAAGGGGGTGGGATACATGTGTCCCCTTAGGGGTTTTGAGCGGGACCTTTAAGTCCCATTAGGTCTCTATATCATATTAATAAATAAATACCAAATAATGAGTTTGATGTTTCGTGTCAACTAAAATAATGCATTTCAATTATTTTGAAAAAAAAAATTAAGTGAAATTATATTTTAAAAAATAAAATAAATAATTGGCGCGTACACTTCTGTTAGGTGTTTGGCCGAGCTCCTCCTCCTATTTGTGGTGTGCGTCTTGATGTTGTTCCACAAATGGAGGGACCTACAGTTTCAAGCCGACTCCGAACGGCAGATATTTTTATGAGGAGCTTTTTCATGGCAGAAATACACTCGGAGGTTTGCCATTGCCTGCCGAGGGGCGACCGCTATTAGAAAAATGTTTTTATTAATTTTGCTTTCACCGAGATTCGAACCAACGATCTCTCTGTGAATTCCGAATGGTAATCACCCACCAACCCATTCGGCTACGGCGGCCGATAACCGATAATAAGCAATCAACGCTTATGATAAGGAGCGAAACAATTCTTGCGTAGTGGAACTTCACATTCTTCACATATTGTTTTAGTACGCCTTTCAACATTTTTGAGGCGATGGATCGATGGAATAATAATCAAGTTACGCCATCTGTTGTAAAACCGCACGAACTTATCCATAGACCTATTACTTTAAAATCAATGAATGGCATCTTTTGACGACGTAGCTCTCAATATAAAATCCATGAATTCACAACGAACATTATCAAAAGTCGATAAAAAATTTTCTTCCACCACTTATTGGATTTTCGGTTCATATAATCCGGCAATTTGATCTACTCTATCGACTCCTCCCATCATTTCGCGATAAAACTATATCATCTTAGGACATGGTGTAGGTATTATTTGGCCGTCCCTCTGCTTTTTCCCCATGGTTGTCATTTCATCATCGTGGTAGTTGCTTAGGAGGATAACTTCTTTTGTATCCAGCCATTTCGTGTACATTAGTCCAAAGCTGCTTGTATTACTGAGTCAGATCGTCCCATATGTGAAGAAATGATGGGAGTTCGTTGAACTTGAACAGTCTTTCATGATTGGAAATTTTCATAAGGTATTGACCAAACCGTAACATTTTCAAATGTCGACACATAATTATTTTAACCACTTTCCGTTGGTTGCGACTCATCATTTTCAGAAAAAGTATTATTTCCGTTATCTTCGCTAGATTTTTCTGATAAGAAGCTTTCCTCTTTAGAGGGCTCGTAATTATGGTCTGAAAAATCGACGTCACCAAGGTAACCAGATTCGTCATACCCCATTAGCTGGGCCAATATATCCTCTTCATTTAATTTTCTCGACATATTTCAAGGTTTTTCTAAATCAAAACAGGTTTATGATTAAATATGTTAAGCATTTCGAAAGATTAGAGGATGTCGACGAGCTCTAAACGAGACATATTTATACCAATAAATAAACCTAACGGGACACATAGATCCCATAAATAAAAATAATCGAAATAAGATTTAGACACTGTAATAATGCTACATTAATTAACTTACCCAATTACGGTGCTCCAATTCGAACTTAGTTTTAGTAAAATCTACTATTTTTTACCCCTATTTTCACTGAAAAAATCGAATATTCACAAGAAAATAGAAATTGAATCAAGCACAGTCACGTTTAGAAGCAAACTGAGCGGCGTCTGTTTACTATTTTAGCATAAAAAACACAGAACCGTTACTTGAACCTCACTATACCAGACGGGACAGTTTTCAATGAGTTTTAATGGAAAATTTAGACTATAGTTATAAGAAAACTTTTGCTGGGACGTATGTGTCCCAATAGATCCGAAAGGGTTAAAACTTTCCAACCAAGCTCCCGGTATTTTTAGTGAGTCATTACAGACATGTTTGGCCTTGCGTTGTCCTGATGGAACACAAAACCTCTCTCCCGTGGCCAATTCTTAACGTTTTTGGACAAACCAGATCAGGGAAACTTCAATACACAGTAACTGCGTAATTGTTATACTTAAGGACAACGGCAGGTCTTCCTCTTCCATAATTCCTATATTGTTTTCCTTTCTTTTTTCGTCCCATTTTGTCGCCCAGAGATCCGATTGATGAATTTTCCGGTGAATTAACACATCTTTCTATCCATTTTCGCAAATATTACGATGAAACAAATATAAAAGCATGTATATAAAAATAAAAATATATATACCATGCAGGAATATTTTCTCTCCGATCGAGATAGTAAAGATATGTATAAGACTCCTTTCCTTCCCTTGGGCCACGCGAGTATTCACTTAACCTCCTGTTTGACCTCCAACTCGATCCAAAAACAATCCCAGTTTATTTATTGCAAAATATGCAACCAAGTCGTAATGAAGAATTGCGTTGGAGGCAGCCAACAGTAAACACCCACAAATCCACTATGCCAGCTATGTGAGCTATGCGCTCTTATTGCACCTCATAAATTGTATG
The DNA here is from genome assembly GCF_027943255.1 of Anastrepha obliqua. Lineage (NCBI taxonomy): Eukaryota > Metazoa > Arthropoda > Insecta > Diptera > Tephritidae > Anastrepha > Anastrepha obliqua. Next base: position 129,404,550 of record NC_072894.1, read on the forward strand.
CAATCAATAAAAAAGTAGGCTGAACGGGGAGCGATCGCAGTGTCAAACAGTGTAGAATGCCGCAGGACTTGAATTTAAATAAATTAATAAACGTTTTGATATGCCACAACCACACAACTACACTCAAACCAGAATCAAAGTCACAGTCAAAGCGAAATGCACAGTTAAAGCCAAAGTCAAAATACAATAACTTGCAGGCATATAAAGCGATAAAATCGTCTCGAGACAGCGAAGAAAAATGAGAATCGGAGTTTAAATCCAGGCGCATTGCCAATGCGGAGGCGCAACGTACGCTCTGGGAAGCGAGTAATAAACAGATTTAGAAGCGTGTTAGCAATTCTTTCTTCGGACAACCGCAGGGTCATTATCATGCAACAAGTCGGTGCAGAATAATTGTAGCCAAAGTCACCACGGTAAAGCCGAAGCTAACCGACTGACGTTGGCTAGTCGATGTTGATAGAGACACTAGCGCACAAATGCCACAACAAACACAGAAACAGAAACGTTAAACGCATTGGAAAATGAACGAAAACAATTTTATTGGGTAATGTAATAAAAATATTTCGCCAACTACTCGTCCGTCGTCCACTGCGGGCGGAATGCTAATTTGGATGCCCGCAAACGTGTTACCAAAATTGTAAAGCCGCCCCCACAGCATAACCAGCCAACGACGGTGGAATAGTTGTAAGAAGTTATGTTGCGCGTTTTGTTGCTCTTGTTCTGCGCTGTACTTGGTACGGTAAATTTGTAGGTACTCGAATAAGCGCAAGAGTCAAACAAGCTGCAGCACAATAAAAATTACCCAACTGCAGAATCGATAAAAAGTAGTGTATCATAAAATAACCGTTACTTTTTGCAAAGTAGCGGACAGTGTTGCCAACATCCATAAATGCTTGCGACAAAAAACGAATTATGGTTGGTTGCATGGAAAGGAAGAATAAAAAATTTGCATGGAAGTACGACTGTGTTGCATGTGATGATGTTGGTGGTGTTGCAACTGCAATGGGATGCTCAAAAATGAGCCGTAAATATGCTAAAATCTGGCAATAAACGCAAGAGCCAGTTACAGCAGCAAAACATTTTGTAGTTAGAGAAGTAAAAGTATAAATAAATCTGCAAACATACAAGAAATAAAATACGAAGTCGTTGAGAAACATTAAAACAATTTTTTATTACTCATTTCGACCCTTTGTTTTAGGAGTTTGGAGTTGCAGTGATTATTTTGTGTTCTAAGTACGCTTAAACAGTTATTGAAAAGACCTTCATTCAAAGATACATTCAAGCTACCATGAGCAGGCAGTAAAATGAATATTTTTAATCAAGAAACGTGAACGCAATGAATCAAAAATTCATTTTTGGAATTAGCTGTATTTAAGATTCATTAAAACAAGGTAATAAAATTTTGTTTGTTTTGCTTTTGGCTATCAGTTTGGCCAGAATGTTATCACAAGAATATAAAAGCTAATAGGTAGTTTAAAATTTCTGTACAGCAAAACATAAAACAGGCATTGTGAAACAATGTTTTTGATTATAAAAACTACCAATAACACAGCACAGGTTTACAGCAAAAATTCGCACCGGACACCATTATCCAACTCTTATGTAGAATAGCTCGCTAATTTGAAAATCGAGCTAGTTTTTCCATATGGGTTTGTGAAATATTGGAGAATCTACATATGCAAGACAGCAAATGAAAGATAATGAAAATATAATTTCGGACGCCATCGTAGTCGAATGGGTTCGTGCGTGACTACCAGCCGGAAGTGCGTAGGTTCAAATCTCCATGCGTGAAACACCAAAATGATAGAAAAAGTTGTTTCTAATAGCAGTCGCACCTGAGCATTGTCAAACCTCCGTGTGTATTTCTGCCATGAAAAAGTTCCTCTTAAAATTATCTGCCATTCGGAGTCGACTTAAAACTGTAGGTCCCCCCCACCCCATTTGTGAAACAACATCACAACGCACACCCCGAATAGGAGGAGGAACTCGGCCAAACACTCAAAAAGGGTGTAAGCGCCAATGATTATTTTTATTTTTTATTTTAATAAACATCGCTTTGGAAAAATGCAAAATTTAACAGGAAAAAGCTTAAAAAATAACGACTTAGGTATTTTCCTCTGATTATTAACATCTTTCTTCTAAGAAAATATAAAACTAGATTGTATTAAGATTATCGAGCTGGTTTTTATGATATCCCTAATTAAGTGGAACCACTGTTTTTTTGGTTGGACAGCTCTTCAATTTCATATATCTCGAAAGCTTGTCCATAAAAGCAAATTAACTCGATTTTTGTAATCAGCGAGCGCTTCTACATAATAACTGGATAGTGACGTAATGTGCACAAAAAAAAATTGAAAATTTGTGAAACAGTGTAATTTGCTGCGCTTCTAAATATAAAATTTTATAGTCAGCTGAAATTCTTAAATTTTTTTCAAAGCTTTTACACTGGCTTTACATATGCAATTTTATTTAGCTCTCTATTCATCAGGGAGGCCAGAACCAGAACAAATTACCTGTTGTTGTCCAATTTTTGAAATTTAAACGTATGTGTTATGTTCTCAAAATATCTTAAGAGGTATTCAAATAAATCGAACTATTGCCCTCTTTCCGTATAACCCACAATAAGGCTGTCCGCATGACGTACGGATCCCTGAGATCGTAGAGAGTTCAGCTACACCAAAAATGTATCATCAGGTATCCAATCGGTAGCATATTCTTAATGGTGAAAAGCCAGTCAGTTGAATCAAAAGTGTTGGATAGGGAGTTCTAGTATGGACATGAGGACTGAAATGGTTCAAAATACATTTTAAGAGGTAACTTAATTTATGATCGTTTCTTCCTCAGACCTCGGCCAAACACCCAAAACGGGTGTACGCCCCAAACATATATATATATATATATATATTAGGCCGGGTCGATTTGTGGGGAGGCAAAAAAATCGCCCATTGCTCTGTGAAAATCATATTCTAGGGATCTAAATAAGAAACTTTGCCGAAGGAACCATACCTCTAAAACGAATTCTGATGTCCCCCAATTTGGGTCGAACTTTTTAGTTTCTTTTCTCATGTAAAGGCCAAAAATGGTGATATTTTGAAATGATTGTATGGGGAACCCCCCAGGAGAATTCCAGGTGGTGTGCCACTGGCACGGGTAGATCGGCCGTTCAAAGTTAGTGGGGGTCGGTCATACATTTGGACTCGATTGGAGCACTCTAAATGGATCAAATTTTTTAAATCGACCCGCCCTAATGCATATATATATATGCTCTTATTTGTGGTGTGCGTCTTGTTGTTGTTCCACAAATGGAGGGACCTAATGTTTCAAGCCAACTCCAAACTCCATTGCCTGCCGAAGGGCGATCGCTATTAGAAAAAACTTTTTCTTCATTTTGGTCTTTCACCGAGATTCGAACCTACGTTCTGTCTGAATTCTGAATGGTAGTCACGCACCAAGCTATTCGACCACGGCGGCCTTCCATGATAGAATTTGAAAAAAATTACGTTTATTTTACTCTTTCAATAATTTATGATAATTAATGGTTAATGGTTATATTTATGATAATTACAAACGCAATAAAGAAAAACAAAACATATTTTTCTTGATTTCAATGATACGCAATTGAAATAAATTTCTTGCAGTCTTCGATTTGCGTTCGATAGTAACACCGGCTAGCATGTTTTTTGGGTTGTTTTACCTCACTAATAGAAGGAAATAATTTATTAAATTTGCCTTTTGTCGAAACCAAATCCTTGTAGAAAATCATATCCTAATTTAAGCGGTGTGCGAGGAGGCATTCCAATGCCCTGCGCGAAGTTTGCCAACAAATTTCAGTTTTACAGAAATTATCTAGAGTTAGGAGGCCTTGCAAAGGGAGTTGATTCACCAAGAGAGAAGGAGAAAGCTCATTACTGAGCAAACAGCTTCTAAGCATTTGAGTAATTTTAAATGTTTACTAGCCTAGGTGAATAAATCTACTGTCAATTTTATTAAGCAGATAAAACACAAACCAAATGGTGCTCTATGAAATGTATTTATTTATGATGATATAAATAAAAACCCGGTGAGTATAAAAAAAAAATTTTTTTGCTAAAAGACAAAAAATTCTAAAGTGCCTAAAATGAAATTTGAATTAAAAATTTTGCATGTTAAGTGATTAGGTCGATGAATTATGGTGGCAACTAATTTTGTAGTATAACCAACTTAATTTTATTCTTGATATCTTCTATAATGTGAAGAAAAAGGTAAGAATCTGTTAAGCACTGTGTCACAGGCATCGTTTCTAGATGAAAAATAAGATGCCTCATTGTTATTCATTCGGGGACTAAAGGAACAGACATGATAATTTGCTTAAATTAAAATTTTTGTTAATCACACTAAAAGCCACCATTAACGATAACGAAACATATACATACGTACAATGTACTTTTAACATTAAAACAACAACAAAATTAAAAGTATAAAACACTGGCATGCCAAGCAATTTAGTAGTGAAATGAAAACGAAAAAAAAAATGCACGACCAAAACCAAAAGTAATTCAAAAAACTGAACAAGTAAATGCCCTTAATACAAAACAGCGTAATTATGCGCACGCACTTAAAAAAGCGACTGTTCGTAAGTGTGGTGAGGTGATACAAAAACGGCATAAGGCCGTAGAACAAAACAGTGCATGGATGGAGCAGAGGTAGTGACGGCCAAGACAGATTTTTTTTGGTTGTAGGACAGTCCACGCTTGCAGATTGGCATTCCACGACACCATCGGCAGCACACCCCTGACTACATCATCATAATAATTATTAGCATCGTAAATAACAGCTACACTAAAACAGAAACAGAAGGGTCACAAAATCAACAACCAGCCATTGGCACATGTGCATGTAGGCTTGTATGCATGTGTGTATGTGTGTAAGTTGATACATGTTAGGTCCATCATTTTATCTGTCATCCATCACGGATTCCAGCTGCACGGCGAAAGAGCGCTGCCAAAACGGTTTCGTTAACAATACATTTCAGTTGTTAATGATGAAGTAAAAAACCAAAACAAGACAAAACACAGAGAAAAAATTCGCCATATCAGCTGTATATTGGCCAGTCATCAAGTTGATGCTGATTCATGGTGTTGCCAGCAGAAATGGAACATGAAAAGGTTAAAACGTTGTCAGCTATTCAAACTGTTTAAAAGTACATTTTCATGATGTATGCGTTGTTTCTACTAGCTAATCACATGTTTGGTTTTAACTGTCAATTGTTTTTAGTCTGCATAGAATGGTTCATGTAGATCGCAAGTTCGTAGCTTAAGTCTCTCATTTATAGGTCAAATCTGTGTGCTTTTGACAGAGCAACACATTTGAATTATGAAGGTTTTGCTTTTGATTGTTAAATTGTGATTAAGGCATGCATAAAGTTCTAAGACGAAAAAATGTCGATTATTTTGTGAGCCTTCTAATATCCAGGCACCGCTTGTTCTTCCACAAGAATATTATTCTGAAAGTGATCGCTGCAAACTGCCGGAATCTAATTTGATAATTCAATAATGGTACTCAACACAGGAACGACTACGTAACGAAAGCCAGGTTGTGAAGGCACAACACCCGACATAACCCTAGCATCGGAAAGCATAGTCACCTTTACTAAAGACTGGAGAGTCCTGGAAGATTACAATGGGAGTGACCATCAATACATCACGTTTTGCATTGAAATGGAAAACCAAAGAGTACGTGAAAATCGAAATAGAAGTACACGCAAATGGAACATTAACAAACTAAACCCAGCGACGCTCCTTGCAACTATTGACGAAAATAAGACGACGATCTGTACGAATAGTACAGCAAAAACACTAGTCAAGACAACAATGCAATGCATTAAGATAGGTTGCAACGCATCTATGCCTAAAATAGATAAGAACAAAAAAAGAAATGCTGTATACTGGTGGACACATGAGATCGCAGAACTTAGAAATATGTGCATCCATAAGCGTAGAAAGTATACTAGAGCCAGAAGATTGGGCCCGGCGATAACAGAATCCGAAGAATATAAAAAGAGCAGAAAAGAATTGAGGAAAGCTATAAACCAAAGCAAAAAAGGCAAATGGGAAGAGCTACGAAACGATCTTAACAATAACCCATGGGGGTTGGGCTACAAAATCGTTATGAAAAAGCTAGGGGCCAAATCCCCTGCTGCTGATATGGAAACCGAAACGGTAAGCAAAATAGTCGACACACTCTTCCCAACACACTGTGCCGAGAGGGAGGAACTCGAGCACGAAACAACGGAACCTGTCCCATTCACAGAAGAAGAACTTATGGATGCTGCAAAAGCAATGAAATGCAATAAAGCGCCAGGACCTGATGGCATAGTTGCAGAAATATTGAAACTATTGGCAATCGAACGACCTTTTTTGCTGCTAAACATGTACAACGCATGCCTAAAAGAAGGAATTTTTCCAGAAATATGGAAAAAACAAAAACTAGTACTAATCAGTAAGGGAAAGGGAGACCCAACATTAGCGTCTGCTTATAGACCGTTATGTATGCTGGATAGCGCAGGAAAACTCTTTGAGAAATTGATAAAGCATAGGCTTAGCGAAGCCGTAGAGAACAGCGGCGGCCTCTCCGACAGGCAGCATTCAGAAGTGGCAGATCTACCTTAGGAGCCATCCAAGATGTAATAACTAGCGTAGAACATGCCCAGGCAGGTAATCGATACTCCAAACGTTTAGTATTACTAGCCACACTGGATATCAGAAATGCTTTCAACAGTTTAAGTTGGGACGACGTAATTAAAGCCTTAAAGGTAAAATTCAAGACCCCGAGTAATCTATTGAAGATTATTCGCAGCTATCTAAGCAATCGCGTGCTCTTATACGAAACGCGAGAAGGGTGTAAGACCAAACAAATAACAGCAGGTGCGGCCCAAGGATCAATACTCGGACCTGAACTTTGGAATATAAGCTACGATGAAATCCTTCGAATAGAGATGCCCGAGGATGTGCATTTGGTGGGATACGCAGATGACATTGCGGCTGTAATAATCGCCCGGAACACTGACGAAGCCAAAAGAAAGTTAAATCAGGTAATGATCCGAGTTCAGACATGGCTAGAAGACCATGGATTAAAGCCGGCCACAGAGAAAACAGAGCTAATCCTTCTAACGAACAGACGTATCCCATTAGAAGTAGACATACAGGTACTCGATGCCACTTTATCGACAAAAAGAGTGGTCAAGTACTTAGGAGTGCAATTAGACACAAGGCTAACCTACTGGGCACATATAAACCATGCTGCCACAAGAGCTGCCAAAGTAAGTGGCATGTTAAGTAAGCTCATGGCAAACCTTGGAGGTCCAACGCAGAACAAGCGAAAACTTTTAATGGACACGACGAACTCGATTCTCTTATACGGATGCGAAATATGGGCAGATTCGCTAAGGGTGCAATGCCGGCGGAAAACTCTGCAATCTGTGCAACGCACCTGCGCTCTCAGAGTGGCTTCGTCATATAGAACAGTATCTGAAGCAGCGGTGTTAGTTATCAGCGGAACCATCCCTATAGATATTCTAGCACAAGAGCGCAAACGGAGATGGGAGGCAAAAAACGCAGGAACCCCAGTACTACGCCTCTCCGATATTAGAGTCCAAACACTTACACTTTGGCAAGCAAGATGGAACTCTGAACGGTATGGTAGATGGACAGCGAGACTAATACCCGATCTAAAAAAGTGGGTAGAAAGAAAGCACGGTGAGGTTAACTATTACCTCACACAGTTTTTGTCCGGACATGGGTCCTTTCGCAAGTATTTGTGGCGAATGGGTAAAGTGAGCCAACCAAACTGCATATATGGAGATACTGAGTATGATGATGCGGAGCACACCTTCTTTGAATGCGAGAGGTGGAACGTAGAGAGAACAGGTCTACAACGAGCTATTGGTGTATTTACACCTGAAGAAATTATCGACAAAATGATGATAGACGAAGAAAAATGGAATGCCGTCACAAATTTTTTTATCCGAAAAAAGAAGCGAGAAATGGAAAGTCATGCTGAAGAGCATTGAGCATAGGTTTCTCAAAACAGGCGACCCTGGACGCAGGGTGAGTAAGTAAGTGTCCTTCTTAGGACGCCGTCTTGGCCCTCTACCTCGAAGCAATGCGGAAGCAGTCCCGGGGTGGAGGGAAAACTCCAAGAGAAGAGGGGGGATATTTTTAGTGGATTCACCACACACGTAGTAGCGACGGTTACTATATGGTGCGAAGGCATTTTTAACCCAACCTCACCGCCAAAAAAAAAAAAAAAAAAAAAAAATTTGAAATTATTTCTCCATATATCAATATTACATTTGTTTACTACAAAAATGTCTTCTTTGATAGAAAAAGCATACTTTCTGGTGACGAGGAATGGTTCTATGGATATGGTATCTAAGTTAATAGGCATGGCGTTTCTCAGACATGCCAAAATTCGAAACCCCACGGCAAAGTCGTGTCATGGAGAAAAAGGAAACTACCATCCACTACCTCTGTGAATACCCTGCAAAGCGAAGATGTTAACCCTTGGCAAACTGATGTTTGAAACTCTCGAAGAGCAGGCCGGCATAGACGTAAACACCCTCATAGGGTTCCTCAATCACACACACTGGATATAATCACAAAGGAATAACCTGTATAACTTGTTGGTAGCGAAGATGTGGCAACAAAATGGTACGGAAGCAGTTAATAGGTGCTTAGTGAAGCACCACTTCAACCAACATTAGAATGGTCCACCGAATTCCTTTGCATTTTAAGGAGAATATTTGTCCCTAGGGACCAGAAATTGGGTTTCATCCTTTGATGGTGGCTCTAACGCACATGTTTTACATTTGGAAGCTCGATAGAAATTCTACTCCTGGCCGGTAAACATCTGCGTAAACAGCAGCCGAAGGAGTTGGATAAAATAATCCAGAAAGCAGCAAAAATAAAAATGAAGATCGACAAACAAATTTATTTTGCTGTACATCTGAAGCAAAATACCTACATACAAACACACATATGAACATGCGTACGCCCATATGGTGGAATGTGCCTGGCAGAGTGAGTATCTGCGTTGCCCACAAATGCTGCGCAATTCGGTAGGATATGTGGCAAGGCAACAATAAAGCCAACAACGCAAGCAAAACAAAGGAAAAAATTGAAGAAATACTTATGTGAAAAGTAACAACAACAACATCGAACAAACGGGCAAATAAGTAAATGCTAAACATGCACGAAAAACGAAGTAAAGGCAGATAATGATAAAAACAACAAAAAATTCCCTCAGTCCAAAGCGAACATCGATACGTTGCAAAGCATAAAAAGTAAACGAAAACTTGTGCCAAAAGAATGTGGCAAAATGAAGCCAACGCCACAGGCTACAAAAACAATAACGACAACTATATGAAAACAATGTTAACTACAACTTAGCCGGCAAGAAGAGCATCGAACGCCGCGCAGAAAAAAGGGTGCCAAAAGTCCACTCGAACAAAGCAAAGCTATTGCCACAAAATGTTGAAAGCACAAATATGCGACCAAGGCAGCAAGTTGCAACGCAGTGAGCAGATGAGCAGTTAGTTAGAGAGTAGCGTGTGTGTGTGTGTGTGTGTGGGGAGTGGAGAGCAGAGAGTGTGTCACCTGAGGAGGAAGAAGCTGATTGTTTGGCTGGCTACATGCCCCATTGTATGTGTGTGTGTGTGTGTGTGTGTGTATGAGGTGAGTGAAAGAGGCTGCTTGCCGCAGCCGACCGCTCATGACTGGCGGTTGAGGTTGCAACGCACACAACTGGTTCTTGAACTTGAAAGTTCGCCTACTAACAACAACGAAGAAACAACAAACCTGCAATAACAACAACAACTCTGAAAGTAAGCGCAATAAAAATAACGCTAACAACAATAACAACAACCAAATCGAAAAACTTGCTAGCAAAACTTAAAATCTGAAAACACGTAAGAAATTGTTTCTGTTTGTTTGTTTGTACTTTGCCACGCAACTTGCAACGCGCCTCAACATAAACTGCGATTCACAGCTATGATTACACTACCGCTCCACACTCCGCTCACTATAGCCAGCTTTGTGGCATCACAGCATCGGTAACTTCCACTCGTGAAAATCGTCGCGCATTTTTCGGTTCTGTTCGCAGTTTTTTCCGAGTCCGCCTTTGCCTGTTGTTATTGTTGCTGCTGCTTCCTGCGCAGCCTTTCATTGAATATTTTTGTGCAGTTATTCTTGCCGCAATTTGTTGTTGCCGGTTGTTGTCTGATCTTGTTGCTGTTGTTGCTTAGTGAATATTTGTTAGCGGCCATGTAAGCATTTCTTTGTTGCCATTACTTGGCTGTGACTTTTGTCTGTCAACTGCTGTTCGGCAAAAAGGAATTTCGCAGTGTGAAATTTATTTCGAGTTTTTCTTCAAATATTTTTTTCATTGACTTCCGCGTTGCTTTTCGTCAAGGTGCCGCAGCGATGCCGATTGTTTGTTTTGTTAGTGAGCTCTGCATCTGTTTTCAAGCTTACGTTTTGCCATTTTCGTGATTCTGTTTTAGTTTACGCCTAAGTTATGTCATGGGCTTTTCGTGGTTTTGCCCCGCGGGGTACTATGTTGTTGCTGTCCGATGTAGCTGCAGGTACTTTGTGTGTTTACTGTAGACTCCACTGACAATTAATTTCTCTGTTTTTGCTAATATTTTTTTAAATTATGCATGGCCATATTTTAGAGGGCATCTGGTCATGGCTTTAAAAAAATTGCTACATAAAAGAGGAACAACTAAATTTATGTGTAGGCTTAATTAGTTACATATTTAATATAATCTTCACGACTCCGCGATGCCAACTATGGTTTCTTTATTAGTATTGGGTTTGTCACAATCGGGCCCCGAAAATATTTTATTTTTTAATTTGGCAAAGTTTATATCTCTGTTAGTAAGCTTACAATTTTCGGTTTGATGAAGATTCGCAATTTAACTTTTTATTTATTTAGTCTAAGAAATTACCATCTTTCATGCTACGAACAGCACAAAGTAACTTGGAGTGTAACTACTATTCAAAAGTGCACAGCTTCGAAACCTCAGCCACGAAACAGCAAATGATACAAACGGTTTTCCTAATAGCGGTCGCTTCTTAGTAGGCAATGGCAAGCCTCCCAGTATGATTCCGCCATGAAATGCCCTTCATGAATCAAAAAAGAACCGTTTATCGTTCGGAGTCCGCTTAAGCCTGTAAGCTTAAACCAAAGTGCACGCCACAAAGGATGAAAGCGCCAATTCTATATATACAGCCACCGTCAAAAGAAAGTGTACATCACATATTGAGAGTGAACGAAAAGCGATGCACTTATCACAGCTGACAAATCGAAGCCAATAAAGCTACCATGCACTTTTAACACAATTTTCGCAGTATTTTACTAATGTAAATTTGTAAACTCCACTTGTTGCAGGTTTAATATATTTATAGCTCAGTTTTCATATACAGCTGCAAAAAGAAGCCAACGTTTTAATAAATGCAACCTTTGTAATTGAATTCCGAAGTGTGCAGCATAAAACGTCGCTGAGTAAGAAGAATTTCTAACATTTTATACATATGTTCGACATGGAAAAAATGGAAGCAGCTTGAGTTGATGAAATTTTTAGCTTTTTGCTCGAGGTAAACCAGTTCTTTGTTTGGACATATCTAATTGGATGATTTAAGTAGCATAATTTCTAAGGAATTTGGTTCTTTCTGAAATGAGACGTATTTTTGTTTATTATTTCTTTTTATCCGATAGTCATTAAAATTGCCTATATAACACGAGTATATAAATGTATTTAATATTTGGCTATTTTAATGAAGATTAATTAACTTCGCCGTTGTGTTGAGTTCGTGCCAGCCGATACATAAATATCTCGCTTAAATATTTGTCAATAACCTCTGTGATATTGGAGTTAAGTGTGTATACATACACATAGACACAAGCGAGTGAGTGTCGGTAAAGCATCTGTGTGCTTGTGTGTATTCGTAAATCCATATGTCGCCAATGCATTGTAAGCGAGTGCGAACAAGAGGCCAGTGTTGTGATGCCGTCGCTGCCGAGCTGTCGGCAAAGTGAATATCACCGCTTAAAGCTCACTGCGTAAGCTGTCCTTATTGCTTTTGATGGTTTCTTATGTTCAATGTTAGTCCAGCACAAGCGCTCACTTGACCGCTGGCCAGTGGCTAATCAGTTTGACTTCTGGGTGAACAATGGCCGGCAAGACGAAAATTTAATTCTATTTCAAAACTAGTTTTTAAACATTTTTTTTTTTGGCGCAGAAAAAATATTTTATAGAATTATAAAATATTCCGCATGCTGTGGTGCTTAATTTATTTGAAATTTTCGAACTTCGCCTTAACTTTTATTAGTTGTAACTCTGTAATAAATCGTGCGTAATATGAGCCCTAAGCGCTACTGAAGTGATAGCCTGAAGGGGATAATTAGAAGTATATTTGATGAGGTGTTTTTATACATTTTTGCTATTAATTTCTCTTTTATTGTTTTTTTTTTTTTTGTTAATTAACGCACTTGTTAATGCTGCTAATAAATCAGCGATTACAAAAATAACAAAATACACACTCCAAAAACGTTGTATCTGGCACATCTGTGTCTGCTCAGCGCCCACTCAGCTGTCACTTGGGCTTATTAACCATTTTCGAAATGCCTTCAAGTTTCTAGGCATAGAAATAAGATAATTTTTATTAAGAAATATTTATCACACAACGGCAGCGGGGACTTTGAGCTCAAATTATGTATGCAAGCCACACATAATTGATTACTTTTCACTTTTATGCATAGCAAAAGAGTGAGGTAAATAAATATTTACAATAACAAAAGTATTGTGCAATTAAAAATATTCAATCCCACACTCAAAGTAAACACAAACTTCATAGGTTATTGTAGTAGCATCACTAATTCGCTCTAAAAGGCAGCTGTTTTTTTGTCACACACAAAAAAGGTCCAAAATTATTATCCAAATGAATGATTTTTTGACTAATTAAATAAATTTAAACTTTGGCAGCCGTAAACTTAGTTTTATTTAACTTTTCAGGCCTCATTTATATTTAAAAAAATTGCATTAAGTTACAGTAGATAACTTTTTCATTACTATTTCTATTCGGTAAACCATTGGCAAAATGAAGAATAGTTTTACATAGTTGGACTCGTTTACATACTCGACCGATCAGACCATGTACAGAGAAAATTGCGGCTGTAAATGAGAGTTTGAAGAAGGCCCAGAATAATCGATTCGGCACCGATGTCAACAACTTGGTTTTTCTTATGGCACCACTTGGGCGATTTTACACAAAGATCTTGGTTTGAAAGCGTATAAACTACAGCTAGTCCAAGATTTGAAGCCAGTTGATCTTTCAAAATGTCATCATTTCAGTCGTTTGGCGCTTGAAAAACTCGCCGAATGTCCGTATTTTGGAACCCGAATTTTGTTCAGCAATGTGGCCCATTTTTGGTTTAATGGCTACGCCTATGTGTATTTGGGCTGATGAGCAACCCGGAGCCATTCAATAGCAGCCATTACATCCATTGAAAACAACCGTTTGGTGAGGCCTATGGGATGGAGGAATCATCGGCCCATATTTCTTCAAACACGAGTCTGGCTTCAATGTAACAGTGATGGCGAACGCTATCGTTCCAAGATAAACGACTTTTTGATGCCGGAAACTGGAGCCCGTGATCTTCACAATATTTGGTTCCAACAAGACGGCGCTAATTGTCATACAGCCAGACTGCCCGTAAAACAATGGACTTACTGCGCCGTCGTTTCGGTGAGCAATTTAACTCTCGCCTTGGAGCAGTGTATTGGCCACCAAGATTGTGTAATATGACACCTTTGGACTTTTATTTATGAGTCTAAATGTTTTGTGGACAAACCAGCTTTGATTGAGGTATTGAAAGCCAACATTACTAAAATTATTTGGATGGCGGAATTACGGAGCAGTTGCGGCCAACATTTAAAAGGGATTGTCTTAAAAATATAAATGTCATGAATGGTTCTACACAAATATAATAAAGATTGCCGAATCAATTTGAACTTTCGTTGACTCTTTTATACTCTCAAAAGCTCTTACTCCAGACACTATGTGGATAACCGGGTGTGGCTACAGGATCAGAGGTTGAGGTTGATTTCGTCGGGCAATTGACATCAATTTTTAGTCGTGTGTGCTATATTCTCTACACATCATTTGTTCATTCTAAAGTAGAATGTGCATTGCTGTTGATGTTGTTGGCGAAAGCTGTTGACGTGACAATCCTTGCCCGGATATAAATCCGGATCGTTTCGGTTACGTAGTACCTACTGTCGATAGAACTGTAAACTAGACGTCGTTCAACTTGTTACCCTCTCATGCCTGTTACATAGCTCGAATTGAGTTGAACGTATCCAATAAATTTTGCATTGGCTTTGCTCTACGTTTACTTCGTTCTCATGACCTCAGACCCTCACACTATTCCAAATGCCTGCATATCAATTTGAAATCTTTGCAGTCTCGGCAATATATTTTGTTTTTAACTTTCGTGTTGGAATAGCAGGTGTTGTGGATTGCCCCTCTCTTCTAACGCGAATCTAGTTTTACTATATAGTAAAGTACTGTCGTTCACTCCGGTGGACGAGCGTCTAGCAATAATCCGCATCAAAGTGCGATTTTTTAACATCTCGCTAATTTGCGCCCACGCCCCGACGGAAGAGAAGGACGATGCGACCAAAGATTCTTTCTATGAGCGCTTGGAACGTTCCTATGAGCGCTGCCCCCGCCACGACATAAAAATCGTGCTTGGCGACTTCAACGCCAGGGTGGACAAGGAGGAAATTTTTGGTCCCACAGTCGGAAGATTCAGCCTGCACAACGAAACATCCGGTAACGGACAGAGGCTGATCGACTTCGCCGGGGCCCGAAACATGGTAGTCTGCAGCACCAGATTCCAGCATAAGAAGATTCACCAAGCCACCTGGCTGTCTCCTGATCGAAAAACACGAAACCAGATCGATCATGTTGTGATAGATGGAAGACACGCTTCTAGTGTATTAGATGTACGTACGATCCGTGGATCCAACATCGACTCGGATCATTACCTTGTTGCAGCCAAACTGCGCACCCGCCTCTGTGCAGCAAAAAACGTACATCTACCTACGCAAAGAATGTTCGACATCGAAAAGCTGCAATCACAACAGATAGCCAGAAGATTCGCCACTCGACTCTCACTCCTGCTCTCGGAGAGCACTGCCCAACAAACCGGCATGCGCGAGCAATGGAGCAACATTTCTCGTTCCCTACGTACCGCCGCCGAAGAAGAAATCGGATACCTGTGAGCCCGAAAAAACAATTGGTACGACGAGGAATGTCATGCTGCCGCAGAAAGAAAGGATGCCGCCTATAGAGCCACGCTGCAGTCGGGCGCAACGCGAGCCATCTGGGATCGCTACAGAGAGCTGAAAAAGGAAGAGAGACGTATTATCCGAAAGAACAAACGATAGGCCGAAATACGTGAGTGCGAGGAGCTTGGGTTGCTGGCCAATAGGAACAACGCCCGAAAATTTTACCAGAAAGTTCGGCGGCTTACAGAAGGTTTTAAGACCGGGGCGTTGTCCTGTAAGAACAAAGACGGCGATCTGGTGACTGACGTACAGAGCAATCTTAAATTATGGAGGGAACACTTCTCGAACCTATAAAACAGTGACAGCTGCGCATGTCACAGAGAAAGTGAAGATCCCGATACCCCAATCGTTGACGACGGAATTGTCGTTCCGTTACCCGATCATGACGAGGTGAGAATAGCAATATCACGGCTAAAGAACAACAAAGCCGCGGGCGCCGACGGACTGCCGGCTGAGCTATTCAAACATGGTGGCGAGGAGCTGGTAAGGTGCATGCATCAGCTCCTATGCAAAATATGGTCGGATGAAAGCATGCCTGCCGATTGGAATTTAAGTGTGCTCTGCCCAATCCATAAGAAGGGCGATCCTGCAATTTGTGCCAATTACCGCGGGCTTAGTCTTCTAAATATCGCCTATAAGGTTCTAGCGAGCGTATTGTGTGAAAGGCTGAAGCCCACCGTCAACCAACTGATTGGACCTTATCAGTGTGGCTTCAGACCTGGAAAGTCTACCATCGACCAAATATTCACAATACGCCAAATCTTGGAAAAAACCCATGAAAGGAGAATCGACACACACCATCTTTTCGTCGACTTCAAAGATGCATTCGACAGTACGGAAAGGAGTTACCTGTATGCCGCTATGTCTGAATTTGGTATCCCCGCAAAACTAATACGGCTATGTAAGATGACGTTGCTCAACACCAGCAGCGCCGTCAGAATTGGGAAGGACCTCTCCGAGCCGTTTGATACCAAACGAGGTTTCAGACAGGGTGACTCGCTGTCGTGTGACTTCTTTAACCTGATGTTGGAGAGCATCGTACGAGCCGCAGAACTTAATCGCTCAGGCACAATATTTTATAAGAGCGTACAATTGTTGGCGTATGCCGATGATATTGACATCATCGGCCTTAACAACCGCGCTGTTAGTTCTGCCTTCTCCAAACTGGATAAAGAGGCAAAGCGAATGGGTTTGGTGGTGAACGAGGACAAAACGAAGTACCTCCTGTCTTCAAACAAACAGTCGGCGCACTCGCGTATCGGCACCCACGTCACTGTAGACAGTTATAATCTCGAGGTTGTGAAAGACTTCGTGTATTTAGAAACCAGCATTAACACCGATAACAATGTCAGCCTTGAAATCCAACGTAGAATCTCTCTTGCCAACAAGTGCTACTTTGGACTAAGTAGGCAATTGAGCAGTAAAGTCCTCTCTCGTCGAACAAAACTAACACTCTACAAGACTCTCATCATGCCCGTCCTAAGGTATGGCGCAGAAGCTTGGACGATGACAACATCCGATGAAGCGACGCTTGGAGTGTTCGAGAGAAAGATTCTGCGTAAGATTTTTGGACTTTTGCACGTTGGCAACGGCGAATATCGCAGACGATGGAACGATGAGCTGTATGAGCTTTACGACGACATAGACATAGCGCAGCGAATAAAGATCCAGCGGCTACGTTGGCTGGGTCATGTCGTCCGAATGGATACAAACGCTCTGGCTTTGAAAGTATTCGATGCGGTACCAGCTGGTGGTAGCAGAGGAAGAGGAAGGCCTCCTCTGCGTTGGAAAGATCAGGTGGATAAGGACTTGGCTTCACTTGGTGTGTCCAATTGGCGCCGGTTAGCACGAGAAAGAAACGACTGGTGCGCTTTGTTAAGCTCGGCCAAAATCGCGTAAGCGGTTATCGCGCCAATTAAGAAGAAGAAAATAGTATTTGCAAACCTATTGGGATCGGCTTTGCTTCTTCTAAGCAAACTTTTATTAAACTTCTTAATTATGACTATAAATTTAGTGTGTTTGCTAGTTTTTTCTACGGTTTCAAATTATTATTATGTTATTAGTTAAAACATCTGTATTAGTCTATACGACAACGTGTTTTTGTAGACTAAATGTAACTTCATTAAATTAATAAATAAATATTCTCTTAGTTGAATAAGCATAAGGCATATAAGAGAAAAAGTGACCTATGCATTTGCTTATAACCCAGACGAGATTGTTCAGACTGTATAACTTACTAAAATATTGATGACCATCACTGTTTTCTATGGCCTCAACAGCTGGAGAGTAGTTGTTCTTTAACCAGAAGAGCAACACTGGCACGAGTCATTGAGCTCAAATAAAAACACGTGGAGTCTCTGCACTGAATAGATAGTTAAATAAAGGCAAAATAAAAATCAATAACTACACAATCACTCCAATAAAGACTCTTAACACCCAGAAGCAATAATTTTCCGAAACTGAGCTATTCACTTTTCATAGAATTAAAATCTCAACCGCATAGCACTAAATTAGGTGTTAGCTTACACTTTTTGTAATAAATAGGGCCAAAAAAGTTGGTATCTCAACTACACACAAAAGAAATGATGCCCTACAGTAGCCGCGGATGCTCTTAACAGGCCGACCGGTAATGCCTGTTCCATTATGGCTTAAAGTCGTAAAAATAGATATTATAGCAGATTATAGTAGTTCAACTCAAGTTTTTCGATACAAAAGGTATAAGAGCGCTGCGTTCATTGTGTATTCTAGTTACTGCGTGTTGCCTGTGGCAGCATGAATGAAAAGACTTAAGTTTGGAATTTTAAGTCAGCACTGAATGTATTACTGATATAATGAAAACTAGCATTAAATAAAAAGCCAGCAAACAATTTAAAAATCTTTCAAACTCATTTTCATTCTTTGTTAAAAAAGATTATTTCTACACCTAGAAGAAAAAGTGAGCCGCCGAAATTCCAATGGAATTACGTGCGCAACTACATACCTGAATGACCACCGCTCAACTCCACTAGTTATTAACACGAATTTGGCGGATGCACTAAACAAAAACAGGAAAATCGTAAATCAAAATAAATAAATTCACAGATTAACGCAACTTTTAACGGTTTGCGACAGCTGGCAGCAACAGTAGCGACATCAGCACCAGCTGGACGCAATAATGCACTGCCAGTTGTTGTTTGCCGCCATTGGTACAAATAAATATATACCTACTTCCAAACACACATGCACCCATGCATACATCCACATCCATGTGTATGTAGCTGCCACCGCCAACAATAAAATAAGTAACACGGCAGTGCTGGTGGCGAATATTGTACATATAAAAATTCCGAAAACAGCAGTGCGCCTGTTGGCTTTCATTACTCAAAACCACTCCGTCTCCATGGTGGACGCACCGAAAGCGTGCTGGCGTTGTACGCTGCGTCGGTTTCGGTCAGCAGCACAGAAATTCCGCAAATTCCAAAGTAATTTGCAGTCTGTGACGGAGGAAGACCAGTTGCTAGTCGCCATGCAGCGCAAATTATGCCGTCAAGGTGAAAAGGCAAAGCTGGACATGATTTTGAGTAAAAAAAACTTATAAAAAATTGGTAAATTAGATATTTATGTATGTATGTGTTGTGCCTAATAATAAACCAAAAGGTTGCGTTGATGAACTTGAATAGCAATAAAAAGAAAATTGCCAATGGTGTGCAAGTATTTATGACTGGTTGTAATTTGAAAAGGCTTAATCAGTGAAAGGGTAATCAGTATAGGAACAAGGTAACCCGATAGCGTTTTAAGCAAGTATCAATCACGTTTTTCATTTGCTTGTTCTGATAGATAAGCAAAACGAGTTAATTAGGTGACCAATGCAGAACTACAATATTTTATATGCCTATTTATGAATGCAGAGGAGCATAAATATTTATGTGGTTTTTATTTCTTCATCAGCGAGGCATATGAAATTTCACACCCTTCATATGAGGCTGCAGCATGTTTTTGTTTTTTGAACAACAAACTTCAGCCATAAATGTTGACACGAACTTCGACTGCCAGTAAATTCTAATTAGTTATGCGCTATCAGACTTTTTCGTTTCTATTATGCACACACACACATACACACGTATGATGTATACCGATACAAGCAAATGTTGATGGATAAAGGCTCGCCACGGCTGAAACTCAAATTCTTCCACAAAAACTGTTGAGAGTGGGTAAAAATATGCAAAAATTTAAATTTTTGTAATATGCAAAATTTTTTATCGGTTTATAACTGTTTATTTTAGCATTTTCGGCTTCAAGTGTACATATGTACGAGTATCAGAGCGATAAGTTATTATCAAATGCATAGTGTTTTTATTGAAAAGGAATCAATCCTGTTCACATAAAATGTTAAAAAATATATGCTAATTAAAACTTGGAACTGTAATAATTTATCTTTAATTTTTCATTTTTTTATTTATTTTAAATAGAAAACCATGTGGGAACCCAGTTTAAATTTATAATATTATATTTGTAGGTTAAAAAGCGTTCATTCCCGTCTTTTACTTCAATATTTCATTTAAATAATGTTGAGCAATGAACTTTTGGTCTACGGTAGGCCTATATTCTTGAAAATATTTACACGAAAATCTCGGCCTTTTAATTTAAACAATTCACTCAAAGTATTGGTTAGTTAGAATTATTACCCTTACAAACAAATAAATAAAAAAAGTATATTTAAACTAGTTGTCACAATAACAGCGAATATAATCAGGTGTATAATTAGGTGTTTTTGTAGTTTATTGTATTTATGTGCCTGTATGGTTTTACTAACACTGAAATCCTGTAAAACTCGTAAATCCCCTAAAGCTTACACAAACGCACATTCAAACAGGCAGTCCAATTTCATGTATATGCGCATATGTATGTGTATATATACACCAAAATAGGCAAGCATGCGTATAATTTAATATTTCTTCCAAAATATGCGACCAGAAACTGGCGGCCGTTGGACGATAAACGACACCCAGCAAAAAATGTTAATGAGACACCTCGCTGTGATCTCAAAATACAAAATGAATAAGCCAAAGAGAATAGAACAAAAAATAGAAAGAACCCAAATTTTTAAAAAATTTAAAAGATTTGTAAAATAAATTAACATTTCATTTATATGCAAAAATCGCGTCATGCACAAATGAACGACCCGGCTGTGTAACCAGAGTGCCATACATTTTTCTCACAGAGTAGCCTGTCTGACTTGTGTAAATATTAATTTGTATATCATTAAAACGGCAAAAGCAGCAGCTAACAAATGAAAACACCTCATAAATAATGGTGAAAATTTGTTAAGCAAACAATCGAAGCGACAAAGTGAAAATTCTAGCTTACCAACAGACCATCGCGCATACACGCCCGCACACACCGCTCTTTCAGGGAGGCAGTTAATGTTTATGCATTTAAAATAAATTAAATTAAATTAAAGCGCATTAGTGGCAATTATTGCCGCACGCCAACGCTGCTCACAGCAAGGACGGAAGAAGTCGGCGCCAAAGGGAAGAAGTTTTTCCATAATTTTTTTGAAACCTTCATTAGCTGCTTTTCTAATGAGCAAATTGCATTACTACAGAACAATGAGTGGGTGGAATAGCCAGACCGACAATAGCAACAATTCACTGAACATCCGGGCGGTCATCAAAAGACACGTGCACACATACGAGCACAAGTCTGCCATTAACTTACATATATACGCGTACTAACATCTGCTTAAAATGTTTCTCTGACAGTTTGTTGAAACTTATCTGTGACTTCATCTTTATTATTTTTATGGTAAGTCTTTTGCCACAACCACGGCTGCCACTTGATTGGTAGCTGCGCAGCTACATTGTTGGCGAGTCATGAGTTTCAGTTTGTGCAACGTTAAAGGGAACGGGCATACTACATAGACGTTGTTGTATGCTTACAATATTTGCACATATTTTTGTAACATATCACACATACATACATACATATATTACATACATATGCATACACGTCTTTGCCTTCGCACGAATTTTGGGCTTGCAGCTGCGACGATTCATTCATCGGTTTTTGGCATATCGTAAGGCAAGAACTTTCTCTTCAAACGGCACGTGTGCGCAGTTAAAGTTCCTATACGAGTGCGGCAGTATGTGTGAGCCCATACAACGATATTTAATTTTAATAAACTGCAGATTCATTTTGTTGCAATTAATTATCCAACACTCTGCAGACTGGCCAAAGTGCTGAACCTTCCATAAATAATTTGGCATAGCAAGCCCTGTGGCACATTTACACATTAAATGCAACATCTCTGTGGTTGCATGTGAAACTTATCGAATGTTTTTCATCCTCTTATTGAAATTTTTGTTTTTACTTTTGATTATCTTAAATTTGCTTATCGCGTCTGTCAGTTATTTGATGTTTGTGCACTACTGTGTCATGCTGGCAATAAATTGAAGTGTGCTGCAGCTTGTGATATGATGATAGTAAATAGTTTGCGTAAAGAAACTTTTTTATGGAAAGTTCGAAAATTTAACGGTAGGTAATGGTAAATATTGGGATTTTTTTTCAAATATGTGTAAAGCATTTTCTAGCAGCAAAAACTCAAAATTTACAATTAAAATATAGCCAAACGTAGGTAACTGTGACTCTCTTAAATTGCATTGAAATGTACCATCAATTCATTCAAAATTCTTGAATCATGCCAAGTACGCCAAACTTTAAAGAAATGAGTGCATGATTGCTCTGAAGGTATGTTGCTAGGGTCTAAGAAAGTATTAACTAAATATCTCAATCAGATCATAATATACTCAAGTAAAGGCAGTATAGGCGGCCGCCGTAGCCGAATGGGTTGGTGCGTGACTACCATTCGCAATTCACAGAGAGAACGTCGGTTCGAATCTCAGTGAAAACATCAAAAATTAAGAAAAACATTTTTCTAATAGCGGTCGTCCCTCGGCAGGCAATGGCAAACCTCCGAGTGTATTTCTGCCATGGAAAAGCTCCTCATAAAAATATCTGCCGTTCGGAGTCGGCTTGAAACTGTAGGTCCCTCCATTTGTGGAACAACATCAAGACGCCCACCACAAATAGGAGGAGGAGCTCGGCCAAACACCCAAAAAGGGTGTACGCACCAATTATATATATATATATATGTATATATTGGAGGATGGGTCCATGAGTACGCAAGTGGGGGAAGTTACTGATCGCCATTCACTTGGGAATGGCCAGGACGATTCTTCTGCATATGGTTCAAGCAGCTCACAACGTCCGGGATTAGCCCACGTATCCTCTGGGTAGCTTCCGAACACCCGTTCGGGAGTGAGCTAACGTGAGAAGGCGAAACATTCCAGGATAGCTGGTTGTGCGTTGGGTTTGGGACCCGCCACTTAAAAATCCCCCCCAATGGAAACTTTAAAAAAGCCTCAGATGAGACCTCCCTATACTGATGACGACCCCTGCAAACGAACTAATGACTATGATTTGAGGACATGCACCTGGAATGTCCGGTCCCTTAATGGGGAAGGTGCCTCTGCCCGGCTGGTTGATGTCCTCGTAAGAGTAAAGGCTAACATCACTGCCATCCAAGAGATGCGATGGACGGGGCAAGGAAAGAAAACCATAGGACGTTGCGACGTCTACTACAGCTGCCATGTAAAGGAGCGCAAATTCGGTGTCGGATTTGTTGTGGGAGAGAGACTTCGTCGCCAAGTACTGTCGTTAACTCCGGTGGACGAGCGTCTCGCAACAATCCGCATCAAAGCGCGATTTTTTAACATATCGCTAATTTGCGCCCACGCCCCGACGGAAGAGAAGGACGATGCGACCAAAGATTCTTTCTATGAGCGCCTGGAACGTTCCTATGAGCGCTGCCCCCGCCACGACATAAAAATCGTGCTTGGCGACCTCAACGCCAGGGTGGGCAAGGAGGGAATTTTTGGTCCCACAGTCGGAAAATTCAGCCTGCACAACGAAACATCCGGTAACGGACAGAGGCTGATCGACTTCGCCGGGGCCCGAAACATGGTAGTCTGCAGCACCAGATTCCAGCATAAGAAGTTTCACCAAGCCACCTGGCTGTCTCCTGATCGAAAAACACGAAACCAGATCGATCATGTTGGGATGGATGGAAGACACGCTTCTAGTGTAGTAGATGTACGTACGATCCGAGGACCCAACATCGACTCGGATCATTACCTTGTTGCAGCCAAACTGCGCACCCGTCTCTGTGCAGCAAAAAACGTACATCTACCTACGCAAAGAATGTTCGACATCGAAAAGCTGCAATCACAACAGACAGCCAGAAGATTCGCCACTCGACTCTCACTCCTGCTCTCGGAGAGTACTGCCCAACAAACCGGCATCCACGAACAACGGAGCAACATTTCTCGTTCTCTACGTACCGCCGCCGAAGAAGAAATCGGACTCCGGCGAGCCCGAAAAAACAATTGGTACGACGAGGAATGTCATGCTGCCGCAGAAAGAAAGGATGCCGCCTATAGAGCCACGCTGCGATCGGGCGCAACGCGAGCCATGTGGGATCGCTACAGAGAGCTAAAAAAGGAAGAGAGGCGTATTATCCGACAGAAGAAACGAGAGGCCGAAATGCGTGAGTGCGAAAAGCTTGAGATGCTGGCCAACAGGAACAACGCCCGAAAATTCTACCAAAAAGTTCGGCGGCTTACAGAAGGTTTTAAGACCGGGGCGTTTTCCTGTAAGAACAAAGACGGCGAACTTATGACTGACATACAGAGCAATCTTAAATTATGGAGGGAACACTTCTCGAACCTATTAAACAGTGACAGCTACGCATGTCACAGAGAAAGTGAAGTTCCCGATACCCGAATCGTTGACGACGGAATTGTCGTTCCGTTACCCGATCATGACGAGGTGAGAATAGCGATAACGCGGCTAAAGAACAACAAAGCCGCGGGCGCCGACGGACTGCCGGGTGAGCTATTCAAACATGGCGGCGAGGAGCTGGTAAGGTGCATGCATCAGCTTCTATACAAAATATGGTCGGATGAAAGCATGCCTGCCGATTGGAATTTAAGTGTGCTCTGCCCAATCCATAAGAAGGGCGATCCTGCAATTTGTGCCAATTACCGCGGGATTAGTCTTCTAAATATCGCCTATAAGGTTCTAGCGAGCGTATTGTGTGAAAGGCTGAAGCCCACCGTCAACCAACTGATTGGACCTTATCAGTGTGGCTTCAGACCTGGAAAGTCTACCATCGACCAAATATTCACAATACGCCAAATCTTGGAAAAGACCCATGAAAGGAGAATCGACACACACCATCTTTTCGTTGACTTCAAAGCTGCATTCGACAGTACGGAAAGGAGTTACCTGTGTGCCGCGATGTCTGAATTTGGTATCCCCGCAAAACTAATATGGCTATGTAAGATGACGTTGCTCAACACCAGCAGCGCCGTCAGAATTGGGAAGGACCTCTCCGAGCCGTTTGATACCAAACGAGGTTTCAGACAGGGTGACTCGCTGTCGTGTGACTTCTTTAACCTGATGTTGGAGAGCATCGTACGAGCCGCAGAACTTAATCGCTCAGGCACAATTTTTTATAAGAGCGTACAATTGCTGGCGTATGCCGATGATATTGGCATCATCGGCCTTAACAACCGCGCTGTTAGTTCTGCCTTCTCTAAACTGGATAAAGAGGCAAAGCGAATGGGTTTGGTGGTGAACGAGGACAAAACGAAGTACCTCCTGTCTTCAAACAAACAGTCGGCGCACTCACGTATCGGCACCCACGTCACTGTAGACAGTTATAATCTCGAGGTTGTAAAAGACTTCGTGTATTTAGGAACCAGCATTAACACCGATAACAATGTCAGCCTTGAAATCCAACGTAGAATCTCTCTTGCCAACAAGTGCTACTTTGGACTAAGTAGGCAACTGAGCAGTAAAGTCCTCTCTCGACGAACAAAACTAACACTCTACAAGACTCTCATCATGCCCGTCCTAACGTATGGCGCAGAAGCTTGGACGATGACAACATCCGATGAAGCGACGCTTGGAGTGTTCGAGAGAAAGATTCTGCGTAAGATTTTTGGACCTTTGCACGTTGGCAACGGCGAATATCGCAGACGATGGAACGATGAGCTGTATGAGCTTTACGACGACATAGACAGCGCAGCGAATAAAGATCCAGCGGCTACGTTGGCTGGGTCATGTCGTCCGAATGGATACAAACGCTCCGGCTTTGAAAGTATTCGATGCGGTACCAGCTGGTGGTAGCAGAGGAAGAGGGCGGCCTTCTCTGCGTTGGAAAGATCAGGTGGAGAAGGACTTGGCTTCACTTGGTGTGTCCAACTGGCGCCGGTTAGCACGAGAAAGAAACGACTGGCGCGCTTTGTTAAACTCGGCCAAAATCGCGTAAGCGGTTATAGCGCCAATTAAGAAGAAGGAGATATATAGGCAGTCAAGTGGTACTTAATGTCTAATTGTAAAGTAGTTCGCGTAGTAGTTAGGTTACTTTCTTGGTGGAATCGGCAAGTAAGCCACTTTAGGACTCATGGAGAAGAAAAGAAATAATTCCTTCTGCCCGTATTCGTCTATAATTCTGATGGGATAGGCGATCGTCGCTATTCGTCGCCTATCATTTCTCGCTATTTTCGTTTTCATTCCCTCCACCGTCTACTTTGGAAAGATCGATATCAGCTTTTTTACGCAAGTTAATTAATTTTTCATAAAATATATTTTTTAATATATTTCATTCGGTACTCACTTTATTCGTTGTTTTTGAACTATTTAACTAAAAATAAAATTAAATATTAATTCTAATTTAAAAATTTAATGGCAACCCTATTCGGAAAAATTTCTAGATTACATTGCTTTTAAAAATCTATAGTTTTAGATACATATTACGATGTTTTCTTCTCATATTTAGTTAATATCTATTTTTACATAAGTGGCAACTGTATGCAAAAATGTGTCTGTATGAAAGCCTTTTCAAACACTTTTCGTTGCAAAGTAATTGAATTGAAATATCTTTTTTTTTGCTATGTCGAAAACTGTGTCTTTTAGGGCAGCCAGACTTTCATTTAAGACTATTGCAGATATCAAAATAAGTTTCAACCCGACCAAAACACAATTCTGTCCAAATATGAGAGAAATGGGATAGAGCTTTGACGTAACATACAAATTTATAATCAAACATTGACCTTCAAACGCCAAATAAACAATTAACTAAATTTGCCTATTTTTTAAGAAGAATAAATTCACCCAAGTAAAATAATTAATCCTTGCGGGCATCACATGAATAAAGAAAGTCAAGCAAAAAACTAAGATTTGTGTTTTACAAAATGTTTAAAGGTTTTGTGAATTTATGCACTGGTTGCCGGTTAATAAGCAAGTCTGCTTGCTAATGCGCAACAAGTTGACTAATTAGCCTGCAATTGTAACAAAACTCTCAGCTACAGTAGTACGGAAAATCAAAAATTAAATCAACACGAAATAAATCAATGCGCAGCCACCGGCAAAATTGGTAAAACACAGCGGGCAGGTTGGCAGTTGTCAGCTGGCAGGCGAGATTTCGGTGTCACTGAATGGCAGTTTGTCCATTTGCCCGTTGGCTGATTAGTTTCACAAACGAGGCAAAAAGTGGCGACTGCTTGTCAGAGCGCTCGTGCTCAGAAAAAATGTACATTGATTTTTCGTTTTACATTTTTTGTTTCCAGTTTTTGTTGTATTTATTTATTTACTATTATTTTATTTTTTGGGTCTGGCATTACCCGCTCCCTTTCTTCATTTTATATTTATTAGATTTCCATTGCAAATGTGTTGGTATTTTAGGCAAAGCAAAAGACACAAACTTGTTAAGCTGCGGAGCTGTGGCAGGATGGCAGGGAGGCTGGATAAGCAGGCGCAGCAGCGAAATAAACAAATTTATGCAACAAGCGCGCAACCCAAGTGAGACGTTGAGCAGCAATAGAAGAGGTAAACAAACAAAAACAAAATATATAAATAAAAAATGCGGCAAGGCTGGCTACATTTAATAAGCGGCAGCAGGGTTTTTTACATCTTTTGCTCATTGCTTACAAAATGCGGTCACGTTTTTGTTTTTACTTACCATTTTCGCTTACAGAGTTTCGTTAGCGCATTGTTGTGGTGGTTGTTGTTAGTGTTAGCATAACAAAAACCATAACAAAATCAAAACGTGAATATTTTATTTTGCATTCGACTTTGCTCTTGCAGCATTTTCATCATTTCTATCTTGTTTAGTTCGCTTTTTAGCATTTTCTTGTTGATGCCACAGTTTGTTGCAAGCGCACACTTCAACATCAATGCCAAATCGCTGGCGTTACACTCACTAAGCAACCAGGCTGTCAACTAAGCGACTAACTAGGCGAGTGAATGAGTGGCTGGATGTCTGACTCGTTGACTGGTTGACTTGTTGACTGCATGACTACTTGATCCACCGGTTAATCGGCTGTTTTGTTAGCGCGATACGTTGGTTTTCCGTCTTATTCCGCTAGGTTTATTGGCTGCATACATAAGTAATGAAATTGACAACTAAAACTGAGGAAACACAAACGACGAAATGTCCCAGCAACAACAAAGTGTGACAATCAGTGCAAGAAAAGCGATCGATGAGTATCGGTGAGGTGTTTGTTGTGGGTTGAGTTCGTTGAATGCAAATTCAAGTGTTCGTTGCTGCTGTTGCTTGTTAGCTAAATATATTTATCACTGACATTAAAGCATGGCATTAAAGGGTTGCCAAAGGTTGCCAAAGGTTTTCTATAGTTTTTTTGAAGTGAAAACTTCTTTAGAATCGTTGGGAGTGATTTGAGGAAAAGTGAAACGAAAAAGCGACCCTCTTGGCTACGAAGCGTTATATTATATGTTGATATAAAAGTAGCGACGAACTAAATAAAAATAACTTTTATTTTTTCTTGTGATTCGAACCAAGGATTTTGGATCGGAAGCTCACATTGCTAGTCGCTCGGCTACCGCGCCATGCTGTCGTCGCTGGCCTAAAAGTTATTTAGTTACGAAGCGTTATATTATATGTTGATATAAATAATTTTTGTGAGCGTGTAATTCTCAAAAGGTTTATTAGGTTTATTATTTAAAATGTATTGACTAGGTAGTGTGGTTATCAGCTTAACATCTGATAGATCCTCCATCGGAGGACAACAAATGTTAAACTAATTTTTGGAAATGGGCGGAGTGTTTTAGGGGCTGGCTCCGCCCCTGCCACGGGTTGACCCGGTATTGCAGTACCGCCGGGATTTCGGCCTTGAATAAATACAAGAAAAAATATACTAATACATTTAGCTTTGGTGGGAAGAGCCATAAATTTTTATATGAATACAAGTAGACGAAAATGGAAGAAATTTGTAAGTCTGTTTCTTCGGTCCGTTTGGGTATTTTTTTTGACAACATCGAAACCAAAGCATTTGTATCATATTTTATCTATCATAAGCCACTCGTATCATTTGTTGAAATTGAAAATATTGAGGATGAATAATGATAAAATGAAGAAAATAAAATATGAACTTTAT
This sequence comes from Anastrepha obliqua, assembly GCF_027943255.1. Lineage (NCBI taxonomy): Eukaryota > Metazoa > Arthropoda > Insecta > Diptera > Tephritidae > Anastrepha > Anastrepha obliqua. The sequence continues at coordinate 129,433,440 of NC_072894.1, forward strand.
AGCAATATTATAATAAACCTATAATTATCCCGCTCCTAATGCTGCTTTCGTCTTATTCTCTCTCAGTTTGTTTTACGGAAGGTTTCACTTCTATCAAGTCTAACCGTTAGACTGGTATTTTTTTTGTTTAGGGAAAATACATATGTTTCTGAAAGCTTGTTTACGACTTTTTTAAAGTTCTGTAGAAGTACAATCAGCGAGACTTTTAACTTCCAAAGGGATACAACAAGCATGAAAAATAACACTTAGTCTGCTACCTCATTTCCAGCTTTAATTTTTTTGAGTATTAGCTAGAAGTTCATATTTCGGCGCATTTTCCAAGTATACCTTTTGGGCTCTCGCTTAAGAGCTCAATCCAGCCCTTAACATGCAGTGCACGGAGACTTATTACCAAGTTTTGAGAATTCTTTTTTTTTCTTCTTTGCCTTTAATAATTTTTTTACGAAAATATGGTTCATTCTCTTACAAAAATCATTTAATTCAAGCTGGGAACTTATACTTCGAAAAGGTACTTTTTTCCATTCATATTCCCTCAAAGGACGAGTGGGTTGGGTGCAACATTTGGAAACAAGGCATAGAAAATATTTTTACAGAGTGTTCGCAATTGGACGGAAGATGTGGTGGGGGAGTATTCTGCTAGGGGCTTCTCTTCAAGCTCAAACTCTGGCTATCGGACCACTGTGTTTTCCAAACGGAGGTAGCCGCAATTAAAGAAGCTGTGCATTCAGTAACCTCTACATAAACTGCAAGTAAGGTAAATATCAACTCCGATAGCCAGGCGGAAATTAAGGTCTTGGGCTCCTTGTTCGAAATTAGTCGGGGAATGTCTGACTTCTCCCTCTGCATCCGAATGTTCGATGTATATTAAGCTAATTTATGTCCCTGGTCACAGTGTCATAGAAGGAAACTGCTGGGCTGATGTTGTTTGCTCCTGGAGATGGGCCTCGCATCAATTCAGTGAGCGCTAGATAATGAGCGCTGCACAGACGTGCAAAGTCGTAAGATCCTTCTGCCCACGGGTAGATCGGGGGCGCTCGTGGGAACCTCTGAGGCTAACAAAGCCTCAGCTCTCAAGTTAGATGGGTGTCCTAACCGAACATTGTCCGTTAGGGGTCCAGGCGTTGAGATTTTGGACTTCCTCAAGTCCTTTCTGCAGAAGCTGTTTGGAGGGCAAGGTGGAATCATTTTAGCACCTTCTCTCTATCTGCCCTGTTCTCGTCAAACTAAGACTCAGATATCCGGACTCTCACTTTTTTGATACACTTGCGGGTAGCAGGTTTAAACAATACGCATCTGGTGAATTTTATCAGCAGAATGCAGTGGCTAATGTAATCAGTCACCGTTTGGTCATCATCCACCTTCTTCCCCTTTTCGGATTTTGTTTTTGTTTTTTTGTCACTCTGCTTTTCCTCTGTATGTTATCATCATTTATGAATTTTTTCTCTTTCCAAGGGGGCCTTCGTTTGGACAGCCATTTATATTTACTAACCAAACGTAGCTAAAAAATTTAAGAAAAATTTGCTTTGATTTTTGAACATTTTTGATCATTTCTGTTAGCTGCCGAAATTCGTTAATATAATAATATAAAATTAATTATGCGAAATTTTTCTAAAAATTCTAATTAAAACTTTTGAAATTTTGATAGGAATTTGTTTAATTTTTTTTAAGTAAAAGTAAATTTCTCCTCTCCTCTTAGCTGAAAAGGCTAAAAGAGGCTGGTGAAAATACAGCTATATCTATCTATCTTTGATAATTAGTCAAGCTGAGTAAGCAGAAATTGATACCAAATTATTTCTTAAATGTATATTTAGATATAAGATAAGAAAAGCAAGCCCTCTTCCATAGGGACAAAGTTTCCAATCCTGAAGTATTCTAAGAAGACTTTCTCTCACCCAGAGGATGAGGTGGTGGTAATAAATATTTCTGCTAATGAAATCTGGCTGGAAGAAGGTTTTTCAAGGGCCTGAGGATGTATTTAAGGGGGGAGCCTGGTTTATGAGGTCTAAAAATTGCATCTCTTTGCGATTTTTTTTTTTAAGGAAGAAATTAATTTAGCACTGCAAAGTTTTTCTATCTTTTAATGAACATTTAAAAAGTATACAAAATTTTTGTACTGGTTAAAATAAGTTGAAAAAAATGTTTAACATAGAAATTAGTAGAGCGCTGCAACGCTAGAGTTTCCAACTGGCGTACAAGATACAGCTCGTAATTATTATCTAAAGCGAAAAATTCAAATGGATTTCTAATTATCATGATTTTTTATTCTAGATGAGCTAAGAAAACTGAGAGAAATTTCAAAATTTAAACTTTTTGGAGGTTTTAAAGAAAAAAAGGTCTTTCTATAAAAAAAAAATTCACTTCAACTTGGTATAAAAATCTTGAAAAAATTTTTTTTATCTATTTTGTTAGTTCAAATAGAAGAGAATTTAATACTGAAGGGAACAAGCTATTCAAAAGGTTCATTTCAAAAGGTTCATTAGTTTTTTTTCATTCATGTACGCCAATTCTAAGAAATCATAAAAATGAAAAGTAGAGAAAAGAAGATAAAGTTTGCGCTATAGCTGTCCGGTCACAGCGTAACTACCTAACGCTCGCCTACCTTTGGCTTTGTATCTACGGAAATATTGAGAATTAGGCTCTGTAACTTTGTGTGAATATTCTGAAATATATTAGGAATCGCTTAAAACGAAAAAAAAAATTGATTTTTTTCACCTTATAAACCAGGCTCCCCCCTTAAATATATACATGCAAATTCAATTGTTAGTTTTTCCATCAATAAATCAAGTAAATCAATCACCAATAAAAAATCGTTTTCGTGCTTCCTATTCCCCACAGCATTTTGTTAGTCACGGTATAAGAAATCGATTTCTGCTTAAAAATTATTACAACAATAACACCAGAAAACAATTTCTCCAATTCAACTATTGCTTGTGGAATTCATTGAAACTGTAGTTTACAGCATACATTTTTGACCACGACCTCGTGCAGTAGCACAGACACAAGAGTAGCGAGAATGGCGCAACAAAAAATACTGAATATTCACATCGATAGACGTGAGGGCGAGTGCCGTGTTGTTTCGCTTCCAATAATTGTTGCCAAATATTTGCAAACTTGCTTATCTGTGCAATTTGTCTTAACCCTCCTGCTGCTGTACCTTTTGCTTTCCATTCCAGTTTTTCATTTGCGTTTTTTCGACCTTTTTGCTGATGTCATATTTTAGTTGTACACTTCCAAATACACACTAATAAATTCACAAACTTCCTGCAAATATATTAAACATTGTTTTTTGTTGTTGTATGCTTTTAATGCGCCATGTTTATGCGATGCTTAATTGCTTCACGAACTTTGAGGGCAGGAGAAAGTGTTTAATACCAACAGACATACTTAAGAAAAACGCACAAACATATAAACTTGCATGCATACGCGCACACACAGGTCCACATTTATGTTTGAGCGGTTTTATTGTGAGCCAATTTGTTTCTTGGCCACTTTTCATGTTTTTTTTTTCATTATCTCCTCCCGTTGCAACTCCTACTCCAATTTCATCTTCGGTTTCAGCAACAATTTCTGCTTCAGAATAATTTTTTTCTTTTCTTTCTTTTACTGCGTTTTTTCGTTTTGGGGTCGGCGGGTTGATTTGTTGCCCAGCAGCCACACATACGCATAGCATCGAATTCCAAAGTGAATCACTAGCACGCGATCATGCAAATGTACGAATGCTGGTATATACACAGGTACATGCGCGTTTGTGTGCGTGCAGGCAAGTAAAATGCGCGTAGAATTGAGGCAAGGCGCCGAAAATTAGGTCACGCTGTCATTTGGGGAATGCCTTTGTGGACTTTTGCTATGTAAGCTTATGCAGTTGTATGCAGTCATATGTTAGCCATGTGATTTTGCTTTTTTATTGTTGTAAATTTTTAATTTATAGACATAAACTGCTTTGATTGTTGGCCAGCAACTGTGACATTTGAATAATCATTCAACGATACTTCAAAGAGGCAATCGGCCAACGTCGGCTGAGCGTCTACAAAACAGTTCAAAAGTCAAGCAGTTGAGCAAAGTGAGCAACGAGCAACGTTCGGCACAGATAGCAAGCAGTGAAAAGCGTGTAGAGCTCAGAGTGCACGCATTTGTTGTTATTGGCTGTAGGCCAAGATTATGCCTTCAACTTAAATGTTGGCAGGCGGCAGCTGACAGCTGTAAGATATGTGACATATGTACAGTTATTTGGTTATGGCACGCGATAAGGCTACCGCCACCAAAACGGCTTTTTGGAATTCCTTTCATTGCCTATCGAAGCTGCCAATTGTCGATTTCCCTTAGCAGCTTAACGCATTCTTCACTGATTACTGCAAAAGAGCGAGCAAAAAGCTAATGAATTTCGAAATAATCAAGCAGGCACCGCTTTCGACTGAAAAATTGATCTGGCCAAGTTGTGGGGGCTCTCAGTTACCACCCTTCAGTGCAAGCTACGCTATAAATACGCACAGCGGCACATTGTAGTGATTATTGACATTTGACACTTGAATTATTGGATTTATTTAGCTTGCATTCGATTTCCATTATCTCAGCTCATTTTGTGTTTTTCTAGATTGCATAAGACATGAAGGTTAAGAGTTGGCCCGCTGTTGAGCACCTAAAATATCACTACTTAAATGCCAGATTTATGTATAATATCCAAGTGTGTTTGTATGTGTTTGTGAATTTATACATATTTGTGGATATGTGGGATTGCTTCAAAACGAAAACTAGGTGTGCGCTAAGTGCTTAAGTCTTTGGCTATGCTCAATTGCCATCCTGCAGTATAATAGATCTGAGCAAATATCTAAATGTGTGTATGTATGCATTATAGGTATTATATATAAGTATATCATTGATTTATTTACATTTCTCACTTAATTCGTGAAGTTGCGCTGAACACAAGTATAAACATTCAATTGTTGGCAAGTGATCTCATGGCAAGGTCGAGCAGTTGGGTTGTCGGCGGCTATCACGAAGAGTACTTACTATTGAGGTATCAATTAAATAAATTTATCGCTTCAATTTCAATTGTTTTTTTTTTGTGATACGAAAGTAACTAACCAAAAATATTTTATAGAGCAGCGCAAATGGGGGCCCTATGTTTATATGAGAAATATTCGATGCACCGAGTTGCGAAAACTATTAAGAAAACACAAATTCAAATTATGTTAAAACTTATTTCTAATAACCGTGGCCACTTGGTAAGCAATGCCAAGCATTCGAGTGCATTTCTCTCATTGAAGACGTTTCTCGTTTCTAGTTGCTGATGGTATTTGGCCACAAGATTCTACGGATGATGCGGATTCAATTCTCGACGAAAGATTGTAGCTGGTATGTGATAGTGTTAGATACCAGTCATATTTCATTTAGAGTACCTGGAAATTCGTGAACTCGCCTATACTGTATGCATTTGTCCAAACGCCAGCCTTGCTTTGTTTAGCCTGCAGTTTAGGCTGTACTTGGAAATGCAGCAAGTTCTACTTGAATTCCATCTGTCTTTAATTTCATGAATTCCACCTTTATAAGTATCATACGACATACCAATGCTTGAATTTCTAGAAAAAATCTGTACTGTCATATCTTGTCTTGCAGTTTTAGTTCCCTCTCTAAGTGAGATGGACACTACTCTATTTAGTTCAAGTATATTTCAGTTCAATAACAGTTCAGCTTGTACTATTCGAAAGCTTTCAAACTGATGGTTTCTTATCTGTTTGGCTTATTTACCATTCACCAGTCATTTTGTATATGTCCGCCTTGGAAGTAACAGAGAAAAAATCGGCAGTATCGAACGCATGGACACAAAATGAGTGTATACCACCAGATCTGAAATTGGACTTTCCCAACCTCTGTCACTCACTCACTCAGAGGCGGTTGATCTTAAAAGCTGTTTACGTAGTGGCGATTCCTTAATTTTAAACTGAATGGGGTGAGTTATCAGCTACACGAATGGTCAACGCCTTCTTCTATCTAAGATCGCTCTTTATTGTTTGCGTTTACAATTTTGAGTGGCTAGAGAACCGCGTGCGCCTATACCTCTGATATATTATACAAATGGCTGGATATTAAGATCCTGCTTCAGTTTAATGGTTTTCCAATTGTCATACAATATTTTCATAACCTTAGCTAAGAAACAGAGTCCGTCAAGTACACGCCTTATACTACACAAAAGCGAAAAACAACAGCAACACAAAACCAAATTAAAAACCAAAATTACACCAGACCACATTTTATTAGCCACTTTTATAGCTAATAGCGACGAGGCGCAAAATAAGTGGTGTTCCACATTCAATTGCGGGTGACGCGGGAGCAAACATTTGAGAAGCTTAAACACATTTTTATTTCTGACCCGCAGCACTATGCCACTATTTGAATTGTGAATTGTTGTGCCTTGGCGCAAGTGGACTGCATAAGCTCCTCCAGCTGTACCTAATGTGATTTTCAGCAAAATGCCATGACTTGCCTATTTATTTGACCAAATTATTTGTAATTTGCGACTTATGAAAAAATAATCAAAATAATGGACATATGAAACTCCAAAATACCCGCAAATTGACTGCGTTGCATGCCCTGGCGAGGCGCAATTTTATGGCAAAAATACAAGTAACTGTCATAAAAAATACAATACAATAAAATAAAACCGAGACACTTTACACATGTGGGCCAAAGAATGCCAGTACATATCCAGTGGATATGTATGTAAAATGTGTGTCCTTTGTTTTGATTGGAAAATATTTATGTTTATTTTAAACGAATTTCGTTCGCTTTTAAATAAGTCCCTGCTATTGTTATAACTTTTATTTGCAGCTAACACGTGTGCCCGATTTTTCATGCCACGTAAAATTCATATGGCGACACTTCGCGTTGGTTTGGATTTTCCTATAATTCACGAAATATTTTAACAACATTTTTTTATTCATAGAAAAATAAATAAAAAAAAAGTCCATCGTCATGCTGAAATGACATGGCGGCTTAATGTCTCACCATCGCCATCGCCGAGCCAGCAAATCCCCCTCACAATTACTTACAATTACTTTTGTTCGCCTGCTTTGATTTTGCACAGCTGGTAGTGTTGTTGTTGATGTTATTGTTGCTGTTGTTATTTACATTTAAACTTATGAGTGTTGAATGGTCGTAATTTGCAAGTAATTTTCGTGCTCAAGTCATTCTATTTGAGGTTTTCGGTCTCATATATTGAGTATTTACATGAATTTGAATATGTACATAGCTACATACATACATACACATGTACTTGTTGCGCAAAAGTGCGACAGTTAACTTTTTATTTGAGTTTTTTCCAGATATTTTTTTATATTATTATTTTTATATTGTAGTTAAGTCGTCAAGTGTTTGTATTGTTCAAATGAAATCAAAATTTATTACATATTTCAGTCGTGATGCAATCATTTTTGTTTGTTGTGGTATATGTACATGCATACATGCATATGTATGTACATAATATTTTGCTCGGTTTTATAAAGGGAACTAGAGGATTTACAACAGTATAACAGTATGATAAAATTGATTGATGTTAGGAGGTTGATTAGGTAGATAATAAAACTTTTTTTATTTTTTCGTAAGAAATATTTCAAGTTACAAAACTATTGTGGGTATATTTTTCCAAAAGCCTTATTATTGAAACAATTATTAAAAATTATTTCCAAAACTTCAGTTTAATTAAAAATATTTTTGAGATTTCAGATAGTTTAAGTGAAAAGATATAGATGCATATTTTTACACTCTTTTAAATCTACAAATGTTTTCAATCGTTGCGACAGTGTGGATGCATATACTGGAAATTGAGATTGAACCGGAAACCTTCTTGATGACATGTCTGACACCACGCACAAGCGTACTCGACTACTCTATCTGATGAAGATATTATTATTATACGAGGGGTGCCTTTTATATGTCGGGATTAGAGAAGAAAAACAAATTTTAGTTATCGAAAATCACTTTATTGTTTTTCAAAATATTCTCCATGAAGATCTATACACTTTTGCATGCGTTTGAACCAATTGTCGAAGCACTTTTGCCACTCTGAATGAGGTACCTCCAAAACATGCATTCTGAATGCTGCAACCGCTTCTTCAGGTGTCGAAAAACGTTGACCTCTCAGTTTGTTTTTTACGTACGGGAATAAAAATAAGTCATTCGGTGCCAAGTCAGGACTATACGGCGGATGACCCATTATATCGATGTTTTGGGTGCTCAAAAATGCAGTTGTTTTAGCCGATGTATGAGAGCTCGCATTGTCCTGGTGAACAGTGATCCGTCTTTGGCGATTGGTTTTCCTAATTTCTTGGAAGACAACTGGCAAACAAATGGTTGTGCACCACTCAGAATTTACTGTTCTGCGTTGTTCTAGTGGTACGGTTGCGACATGTCCAGTTTTTCCGAAAAAACAGGCGACCATTTGCTTGAAAGTGCTTCGTGCGCGAACAACTTTTGTTGGATTTGGCTTATCTTGAAACACCCATACAGTCGACTGCTGTTTACTTTCGGGTTCATACGCATAAATCCATGATTCATCACTTGTCACGATGTCATAGACGTGTTTTGAAGCCCCGCGATCGTATTTTTTGAGCATTTCCTTCGACCAATCGGCACGAGCCTTTTTTTGACCGATTGACAAATTGTGTGTGATCCAACGCGAACAAATTTTTGAGACAGTCAAATGTTTATGCAATATTGAATGTATGCTGGTCCCACTAATGCCTAAGATTGTCTCAATCTCACGATAGGTCACATGACGATCTTGCAATATCAGTTCGCGCACAGCATCAATGGTTTTCGGAACAACAACTGATTTTGGACGACCTTCACGAAATTCGTCTTGGAGTGAACTACGACCCCGATTGAATTCACCATACCATCGATAAACACTGGTCCTTGATGGAGCTTCATCGCCAAAAAATGAATTAAGTTCCTCCATGCAATGTTGCTGAGTTAATCCACGTCGAAAGTTGTAAAAAATAATCGCACGAAAATGTTCACGATTTAATTCCATTTTTGGACCGAGATGAATCTTTTAAGTTACTGTAAACAACACAAATAGCGCTGGTATTTCAAAACGTTCTGAGTACGTAAAAGCCAAAAAATGTCAAACTTTGCAATACGGCTGTCAGTTGTCAGATTGCAACACCAGGGTTGCCAAATGCCGACATATAAAAGGCACCCCTCGTATATTATTATGTGTTAACGGCATATTTTCAAAAATATATGCGACAATTTTGAAGCTTCTCCAACGGCAACAGATACCGCCAAACTTATATATAACACAAATCAACTAAAGAAAACTAAACAAACAATTGCTGCTATTCATTTTAATCGGAAGACACATAAGCAGGTTACTAACGCACTCAAATCCTACGATGAGAAGGCTCCAAGATGTAGAGAAATAGAGTCAAAGATGGCTAAAAAGAAACACTCCAACAGATCTTGCATAAAATATACAGTCTGATTGAAAAATGTTCTATTCCCTTTTATTTATTAATGCCATTAATGCTTTGTTTATTTGTTAAATGATCTTGTGGACAATGGCCCTTCAATATCATTCCTTCTGCAAATTTTTTCTTATCAATCAAATTACTTATTTTCTATTGACAGGTGTAATATTTTATGGAAGCAATTAAAAAAACAAAAACAAAAAAGAGAAAAATTATTGTATGTTTTTTTTGGGGTTGGGTATTTTGCACTACCATTAAATTTCGATATCACTATTTTTTTAGTGATAGTTAAAATAACTATTTTTCATTATTTAATGTACCCTCGTATATTTAAACCATTAATTTTTTTCCTTACTTTTATGCTAATTTTGAGCCATTTTTCTTCAGTAATTACAAGAGAAGTTCATTCTTACAATCTTTAAAATGGCCTCCATTATTCTGAATATGTTGAAGTATGCCCCTTTTGATGCTACTCGATGCCGCCACCCTAGTGCATCACCGCACATTAAAACAAAAAAGACACAACAAAAAAACACTCGAAAGGAAGTCAATTTGCAGCCATAAACGTGGTTCGGTCATAACAAAAGATTTCAGACACGAACTCGTTTTTGATTCACCAATGCCTCTTTTACAACTAAATTCCAAAGATGCTGTACCATTTCTACAACACTTGACATCCGCAGAAAAAACAACAAGTACTGCAACAGCGCCAAATTGAAAACGGAAATGCCGTTTTTGTGTTGCAACTCGTGTGCAAACTGCTGGCCTCCAAAGGATTCACTACAGAGGAAGCGTGGTGTTTTTTTTTGCCCTATGTACATATTCTTTATTCTTTATATTCTTTAATAGTATGCATATAAGCATAAGGGTGTATGCTTGTTCGCATGCGAAAAGTTGGTTGCATGTGCAAAATACTTTTGTGCTAAGTTCTTGTAATTTATTTAATTAAAGTGTATGCGTCATAAGGTAAATATAATAAATGGGCTCATGACTAGATGGTTGATCAGCTCACAGACAGGGGAAGTATGCTATTTTACTCTTCATTATGTCATGTTCTGCTATGCTATGTTATGTTTTGTTATGCCGTATTATATTTTGTTATGTTATGCTGTTATGTTTTGTTGGGTTATGTTATGTTATGTTTATGTTATATTATGTTATGCTATGCTATGTTGTATTTGGTTGCGGTTTATTTTCTCTAAGTCCTAATGAGGCAATAGTTGGGGTCACAGCAGCGTCGCAATTATATGTGTCGGCTGTGCTCCCACATAGAGTGAAATATGGTAGAAGTTATCAAATATTTTATGCATAAGTTTGCTTATTTAAAGATAAAGCACAATAGAAATCATGGAATTCATATGTATGCTTGTATGTGCATATAATTTCATCAATTGAGGAATTCTTATTACCTAAATTTTTTTCATATACTCTTAAAACCCCATACAACTTTAAATCAATTTTCAACCTCAGTTATGTCAATGACAGCGCAAAAATGTGACCTTAGCTCTCCCAAAAAATCAAGATTTATCTTTATTTGCAAATTAAGCAATCGCAAAGCTATGTTTTAACGTAAAGTGTCATCAAATTGAACCTTTGTTATTTAATTTGGGTTGAGCATTTTGCAACAAATCGTGGTGCACACCCGCAACAAAAATAAAGCCAAGGTAAAAATTGAGATGGTGGCACAAAAGTATAGCCGTTTTGGCCCGTGGTCACAGTTTTTCTAATTAAGTTGCTAAGCGGTAGCCTAATTTTTTGTTAAGTTTCAATTTGTAATTCGCTACAATTTTGACTAATTGCCTGCGCCGTATAAAGGCACTGTGGTCGTTGTTAATTATAAGTCAAACCAAATTAAGCAGTCAACTTTCAGATGAAGCAATTTCGGTAGCGCAAATAATCGGCATGAAGAGCAATTAAACAGGCAGGCACAACAAATGAAATATAATTTTAAGTGGCAATAAGACTTTGAAAGTCATTAAAAACTAAAAGCCGTCAATTAAAATGATGGATATTTACATACACACCATATCGATTTCCATACCTATACATAATTACTTATAATCTTTTATTTCTTTTAAAGCTTGCAGCCTTAAACTATCAACCAGCGGTACAGCATTGGTCAGCTTGCCATCATTGGCTGATAATACAAACAGTCACAATAAGTGTTACCTCCAGCTATTGGTGAGACTATTATTTGTATGAACTACGGGAAAGTGGCTTTGCGTGCTCAACAGCATTGAATTGAATATTCAGTTAGATCTCAATGCTGGATGCTGTGGGTCGGCCTAACCTAAATTCTTGCAATCAGAAAATTGTGCCATTCGAAAGTTTGCTTTGCACAAAGCCGCAAAAGTAAAGCGTATTCGAACTCGTATGTAAATAATTCTATTCAAAGTGAGTTTTTTAACGTATAACAGCAGTAGAATTTCAGACGGTCATTTGTTATTCTTTGTTCTTTCCGTGTTGCTTTTGTTTTATTTGCGCACCGAAGAAAGTCACATTCGAAAGTGAACATTTGTTCGAACCTGATAGATATTTACTACCTATTGCCTTTTAAACAAATTTGATTTGAAGTATACAGATTTTGTAGTACTATGGTTGAGACAATGTTGAAGTAGAAAGTGTCTTCAAATTTCGATAAGCGTAAAAATTTGGCTCCAAAATGTTTATCACAGTACATTTTTAAATACAAAAAACAAGAAACCGAATTTTTTTGTCTCATTAAAAATTTAAGTAGGCGAAGTCGATCTGGTTGTAGCAATGTCAGATTTGAAGTGAATTTAAACTTGCAAGGATTTGGATATTCAATATTCGATTCTTATACGAATTGTGGTATCATCAATTAATTTCCTCTAACTTACAAAAAGTGGAAGCAAAATTAAATTTAGTAATATTACTCAAAAACTAACAAAATTGCCCCAACTGCAGAGAAGGAAACCGTCGAGCAATTTCAGAAAAATTATTACATCTACTAAAATGTATTGTTTGGTGTGGTTTCTAGACTGGTAGAAAATTAGCCCGTTTTTCTTCGAAGATGAAAACGAAATAGCTGTTACTGTCAATGGAAACCGCTATAAACAGCTGATTGAAGATTTTTTGTGGCCTGAGCTTGAAAGAATATGTAGACATAGACGATCTTTATTTTCAGCAGGATGGAGCCACAAATAACACGGCACGGGAAAACATTGCATTATTGCGATCTGAGCTTCCCGGTCGATTAATTTCACTTAATGGAGACATAAACTGGCCACCTAAATCATGCGATCTTATTACACGAGATTACTTTTTCGTGGGGTTTTTTGAAATGTAAAATCGAGATTGCTGAACTGAATGCAATAATGGGTGAGCGAATCCTTCAAAATTAGAGTTCTCTAGCGAATTTTTTTTTAAATTTGAGTTCTCGGGTGACAGCCTGTACACCTGTGGTGGCCATTTAATTGATGTAATTTTCCACTTAGAGTTGTTAAGACCCATATTTGAATAAAAAATAGTGAAACCTGAAAGAATCTAAATTTTTACATATTTTTCAAACAACACCCAGACACGTCTTTTGAAAGAGCTTCTACTTGTAAAAAAAATTTAGTAGAAGTTGCCGAAGACAAAAAAGCCGCCCCCCTACTAATGCTGTGTTATCCTTAAATAATTAATTTAAACTAAGGAAAATATGTTTCCGAAATTTAAAAAGTACTAAATTAGATTGAGATCTCTCAAATGAATACTAAACAAGAAAATATACATTTAAAGTTTCACATTCGCCATCTGGCGCTCATGACATGCAATATAAATCTATCTATGTGCGCACCTATGCAACCAGGTTTCTGCCCCAAGCCTTCTGTTTAATGTAAGGTTTGTTGCGCAAGTCTTATTTGTGTATTTATTATACTTATATATTTGTACTTATACTTTATGATTAGGGCTTGATAAATTGATTGCATTATATATTAAATAATGAGCGAAAAATAGTATAAATGTTTGTCTGTATGTATGAATTAACTACCTATTTCACACTAAGTCAGCTGCACTGCAATCCGTGTAGAGAACTGCAACGATGAAAAAGGTTAATTCCACTGGCAATTGATAGCACAATTAATTTAAAAAGGTCATCAATTTGTTGTCTTCATAAGCCTCTGTACATACAAATATATTTTTGTAGGTATGTACGAAAGCAATGGCTAGAGTTTGATTTGCTCGCTTTAGTTGTACAGATTACATGAAATTATCTGTGTTAATAGTTTTAGCGCCAATTATGTAAGCGTAGATTTACGATTGCTGATTAAATTTCATGTAAAAATAAATGAAGTAATAATTTTGTTTGCTTGCACTGATATTATAAATATTATTTTTTTAATTTTATTTATTTTGATATTTAGTTTCACAATTTTGTCCATGTGATTTTGTACACTTTTGAATTGTTGGATTTTTATGAAGATTTGAAGTAAATGAAACAACAAGTATAAACTTAAAAATTTCCAAGTTTGTGAGCACTGGAAGTTTTAACACCCCATTTTCATGCACCAAAGGCAAACAATTTCCTTGTACTTTCTCTTTTTCTTTGCATTCGCTGTGATAGCTTCGCGATGTAGGCACAAATGCGAAATTGGACCGTTATTGCAGTTACACAAATTTGTATCTTTTTATGCATAGTATTTTACTGATCTTTCTATTAGATATCAATCTACAATTTTTAAATAAAATTTCACAATGTAATACCGAGTGTTATTTTAAAAATGCGCTTCTATCATTTTTAACGTCACAACTATAACTATATAATTTGTAATTTATTTTCGCTGCTTTTTTTCAAAATTCGTATTTTGCACTAAGAAGTTGCGAACGCTTTGCTCAACGATCTCTACGCTAGCTATGCGGCATAGATAGATTCTTGTTCATATCTTTCAATTGATTGCTTCTTCGAAAACGTCAGCATCTTCTTTAATTCGCCAATTTCCCGCATAGTTTTCTTACACTTTTTCTCACAAGTTCACTCTTTTCGCTCTGCTCAGCGTGAGCGATGCACTTCTTTAAGTAAAAAGTAAAGAATAAAAACAAACTAAAAAACTATTTTCTATGTTTGCATGCTTGTATGTAATCGTATACACGACTTCTTACAGCTTACACTCTTGTCAGAGTTTTATTATGCAGTCAACACCGGTTCACAATACCCGAGAAAATCGTACAATCGTCTCAGTCCGTAGAATGGTTCTGTTGCTCACGAAAGCCGACACGCAACTGTTGCTTGACCTGCCGCAGCACCAACAACAGACTCAATTTTTACCAACACTCAACTTGCTGGCATTACCAATAACAAGAAACCAACAAATAAGCAGCATTGCTCGATGACAGCGAAAAGCACTCGAGCACGAAACGAACATCACTTGGAGAAGAAGAAGGGGACAAGGTAACAACTTCTCAGCAATAAGTGAAGCATGTAAATGTTGGAGCAGAAATCGATTGGGCATTAGTAGTTGTTGCTGGACTTGACTGTATGGCCTGTGGTATTTTTGATTTTGTGGCATTTTTGCTGTAAGTGGTCGAGCTGTTCGATTGCCGAATGAGTGAAGAAGCGGTTTGCTTATAAACACTCATTGCTATTTTAAGCAATTGTATTTCAGCTACGTGAAATAAAGGTTGTAGATTTTACTTAAGTACTTAAGTAAATCAAATATTTTTTTCGCATTTGATATAAATTCTTTTGAAACACAAAAATTTGTCATGCAAGGATGCTAGCAGAAAATATATTGTAAAATACCTTCAGCTATCATATATTTTTTATTTTGAACAACTTCGTCGAACTTTTGTCGACTCCCTGTAGTTGAATAAAAACAACTGTTATGTTTGTGCCTAAAGGTTGAGCGGCCGCAATCAAATAATTTGCTCATCGGCATATCAGCTGCTGGTGCGCACTTGATGCGGTCGCCAACTTCTCGAGCTCAAAAGATTGAAAATTATACAATTAAAAAGTTTCACAAAGCTGCAAAAGGAAGTCGTAGTATGGTTTTTTATGCGATATAGGAGGGATGCCTTTAAATTCATCTAAAATTAGTATTATTGATCTGCAGAGGAATTCAAAGACATCAAACAACTATAAAAATACGCAAATATAAAATCCCGAAAAGTCTATTCATTAGATCATTTAATAATAAAACTCTCAGCAAGCAACTACATTGCACTTGAGCACAAATAAAACGCTCAACTTCGCGCATAAGCCTCTCCTGCTCGAATTTTTCAGGTTGCCTTTAACCGAGTGGCTTATAGTCGCTCTCAACTCTCTTTATTACAACAGTTCTTAGTTTATTTATTTTTATATTTTTGCTTTGCACTGTTGTTGTCACATTATGTTCCATTTCGGCATTTTTCACATTTTTGCAACGAACTTTATAATCATATTTTTTTATTTTATTTCCACCGTTGAGTGTGTGCGCATGTGCACCAACAACCAACAGCGCACTGCGGCTTAGACCAAGGCTGGAAGGTTGTAAACGCAGCGGAATGGCGATATATTTCGGGTTTGGCACACGCGAAACGTCGCTCAAATATGCCACGTTCGTATGAATTTACATGCACACATACATACACAGTTACACACCTTGTGCATAAACGTTGCATATGCAATGTTATAGATGTAAGTAGGATTTCTTGTTGTTATTTATTCTACTTTTTGTTGCGGTGATTTAGTTCTTTTGCAATTTTTTATATTGCAATTCAATATATTTTTTATAACATTTGACTTAAAGAGTCGGCTGCACAACCTTTGAAGGTTTTTGCTTTAAATCGTAGTGAAATTTCAGAACGTCAATTAAGCGTTTACCCACACATGCACAACTGTGCCAAATACCACTAATTTATTTAGCTCACCGGCTTTCGAGCCTCAAAACCGTTTATTTCAGCCAATCACTGCTGCGTTATGTGAAATTTTATGCTTCTGTAAATTTTCGCGCTTCGTAATTTTTCATCTTTTGCTGAATAGCAGCACATTCTTTCATAACATCATTTCCCATTAAGCTCCTACACCCCATGTCCACTTACATACATTTTTTTGCGTTGTTGCACACGCCTGCCGCCTTTGTTGTTAGTGTTGTTGTCGCAGTATCTTTCATCGTCAATTCTTTCTCAATATTATGAGCTTAAATGAGGCCTTAAACATACTTTTATTATTAAATATGCGCGGATTTAT
This sequence comes from Anastrepha obliqua, assembly GCF_027943255.1. Classification (NCBI taxonomy): domain Eukaryota; kingdom Metazoa; phylum Arthropoda; class Insecta; order Diptera; family Tephritidae; genus Anastrepha; species Anastrepha obliqua. The sequence goes on from NC_072894.1 coordinate 129,450,078, forward strand.
TGGATTTTGTATTTGCTACAAGCTTTATGGCGCGTTTTCTTCTTCTTTTTTCATGTAAGTATAATGTTGTTGTTTTTTTTTATTTTTTGCCTCATCCAAGGGGAATTAGCTGGCTGTTGTCTGTGGCTTACTGAAGCTGCGAATTGCAGTTCCTGAGTCGCTTGTTCGGTTGCTCGGCTGCTCAGTTGGCTCGACCACTGGGATTTATGATGTACATTTAAGCTGCTCAAATTACAATCGTTTAATATACAGATGTAAGTGTATTTGTATGTACTAGCATACACACGAAGCATAGCTGACGATTAACGCACGTTTTTATGCTTTTAACGAGACAAATTGATGGACGTATCAGCGATTGTGGTATTTCATTTGGACTTCTGCATTGAAGTTATAAAATAGTAAAAGTGAGAAAAAAAAGTGCTGGCTAAATTATTTTATTTCTGTACAAATTTATTCGTAAGCATTTATAATATCACCAATGAGTGTTGGTAAGATGGGCTTACACGGTAAAAAAAAAACAGTAACTGCTCATTATTAATGGTGCTATAGGCATATGGGAGTAGTAGCACTTCAGGATTACAGGTCAGCTCGATATTGCTACTAAGCTCTTTAATAATTTCTCGTATATCCTCAGTATAGCCGAACAAAATAAATTTTCGTATAAGGAATGTTTGAAAGAAATAATATAGTTTTACGATGTCGATTTCATTGTGACACTCCAGTTGCTCGTTCTGACCATAGATCCAAAAATAATTCCCCATGTGACATCATCATCATCATTGTTTCCTTGAACCCTTAGCGGGATGTTGGGCACCAACCAAACCTACCCGTCATCTTGTCCGGTTACTGGATATCGACTTGAGCTGCTTGTTGCTTAACTCGAATTGAGCCGTCTCGCGAACCGCAGTTCTTTCCAGGTTTTCCGTGGCCTGCCAACGCTCTTGCTCTCCCTGTGAGGGGGTTCCATTCCATTGCCTTCTTCGCTATGTTATCGTCCTCCTTGCGTAAAGTGTGACCAATCCACTTCCATTTCTGTCATCAAACCTAAATGTCTAGCGAGTACATATTTGCTCTTTCGAGCAATTCCTTGTTTGGCATTATTTTTGGCGACAAAATTCGGAATATAATCCTTAGGCAGCGATTGATAAAAACTTGTAAGCGACTGGTTAAAGTGGTGGTGATTTTGTAGGTAGAGCCACTGTACAACAGTACCAACAGCACATTTGAAGAGCCTTACCTTTAGACTGGAACTCAGGTTGTTGTTTCGCCATACAGAGTATAAGGTGGAGGAGGTAAGTAAATTCCTCTACTGTCTCGATAAGGTTACCTACAATCTCCACACAACCAACCATCTTATTGCCTTACTCATCATCTTCGTCTTACCAAAATTGATTTTAAGGCAGGCAGACCTAGCTTCCCTATGAAGCGCGGAACCCATTTCCTTAAGTTGCCTAACCGACGGCATATGTCGTCATAATTGTTAGAAATTTATTTTGTCTTTGTCTACCGAGGAGAGGCGACAGCTATTAGCAGAAGTGTTTGATGTTAAATGTCCGCGAAGGACTTCGAATCAAGAATCTTCTGCCAATATCTCAACCTGAAACACGCTAGCATCCAATTTCAAGCTCAGCTGCTAAAAGAAAGATTAGAGATCGGAGTAAATTCGGTATTTTCAGAGCATAAATAGGTGATACAGGTAACAACTTGTTGACAACATTATCGAGTCGATCCATTGACGTAGAGATTGCAGATGTTATATCAAACTAACAGTGGGTTCCTCACAGGGGAGCATCATACTGGCATCTCTATTTTAACTTCACCCAACTTAATTCCTCAATTCCCTCTGCATTACTCCTAACTAGACGGTTCGCAGCACGAAAAACCATTCGTAATCTATAAAAGTTAGATAAGATAGTAAGACACTCGCTGGCCCTGGGCCCATTGTGATAGCGACTCAATTTCTTCTTCACCTCCACAGGTACACAATAAGTAATATAATATAAAACTTTCTCTCCCCTTTGCGCTATGCATCTTCAAGCCCATAAATATTTTTATTTCTAAAATGTATATCCAATTTCACAGATTATACACTTTAGAATTAAAAGGCTTATTTTTTTAAATTTTATAATTTGTATTTTTATCTTTGTTAAACTTAAATTAAAATCCTGGAAAAATCCATCGAATTTATTAATGATGAACATTAAACGTTTAGAGATGCGTCGCACCCAGTTGTTAAACCAAATAACTTAGATTGATTTTTTTTAATGCTGTAAGCGCATATTTGCCACAACTTACGCAAGCATTTGTGGTATTCACATTTGCCGCCCAATGTTAGTCAAGCGATTGTTGAGCAGGAATTTGAGGAAACATTTTCAAGCCGTTTGACTACCTGCTATCCATAAATACCGCACTAAGTTATTACTAAATCCGCTCAAATATGGTTTAATGAGCCCATAAGCACGTACATACATACCCACACAAACAAATAAAAGTTCTAACAAAAAGGTCCACGAGTACGAGGCCACTGGGATGGGTAACTGCACTGGCTGGCGCAATTCGTTTAAGGTGCGCAAAAACATGAAATTCTAACGAGCAAAATTACAAAATAACAAAAAGGTGGACGTATAAAAATAATATTGCAATAATAACAATAATTGCATGTAATTATTGGCATTAAAAAATGTGCAAGGAAACCGAAATAGTCGCAGTGAATGTGACTTCGCCGGCTTGACTTGGCTCTACTGTTGGCGGCTTTGGTGCGCGCAGCATTTTGCAGACAACAGACGGCGTATAGTGAACGGTGAACGACATACACAACGCGGCTGGCTTTGCAGTCCCTGGGGATTCCTTGGCAGGCGAGTAAATTCTCGACTTGCATTGGGTATAAAATGCAACGAAGGCGGCGAAAATACCAGAAGAAGCCCAGGAGAAGCAGCAAGAATAGTGGATGAGTATAGGAATGAGTGAATGCGGCAAAAGAGAAATAAAAGTCTTTATGAGGTCTGGGATGAGAGTAGGGACAGAAGTTGAAAGGGGCACTCAAACTTTTTCTGCAAAAATTTTGCTTCATCTCGGAAAATACAAAAGCTGTTGCAATTTTTTTGTTTCGTAAAGGATTAATGTAATTCTGAAAACCACAGGAAATGTTATCTCAAAAGGCAACATTTGCATGGTGGATGGTTACATCTAACATTTATCGCTACCAGGGCGACCATGTTACCATTGTGATGAATTTAATGAAAATCAGCTTTTCCCACATATGAACTAAATCTTTTACATTCTCTGGCTTGTATTTGTGTACTACATATTTAAAAAAGATTTCGTATTTTTTTGTAGATCCAAGGGTTTTATTTCCACCTCTATTTCTGCTCCTATCTCCATCTCTATCTATGTCCAGGTCTACCCCCTTCTATGGCTATCACCATATCGCTTTCTGCATTTGTATACGTAAACTGTCACAAAAATTCCTAGCGTTGCTTCTTTTACGGAGGAAAGTTTGTGAACAACTGGCGCGCGCTGCACTGCAATGCACCGCATGGCTCTAGGGTGAAATGCTGGATTGCTGCGTTGAGTGGCATAAAATGCACTGGAATGAATTGCCGGCCAGTTTTGTTGGTACAGCTGCACCTATGCTTTTGTTGTTGCTATTGGCTTGGTAACTGCTGCTGCGTTGCAACTGCATTTTGGCCTTTTGTGCGCAGGAGCAGCGAAATAAAAACAACAGCAGCATCAGCAGGAAAAATCCCCAGGAAGGCGAAGGCTTCGTGTAGTAGCAGGCAATGAAAAGTATCATAGTAGTGGAGTGAGGCGCGCAAGGCTTCAATTTGCTGCTAAGCCTTTCTGATTCATACGTTGTTGCTTTTGTTATTGTTGTTCTTGTTGTCGTAGTAACTTCTTGGCCATTGAACTGTCGTCGCCGCTTTCATTGCGCGCTATGTGACTAAGTTGCCCGGCATGCTGCTGATGTTCGAGCAATAACAACAGTTTCTAGCAGATATGTGCACATGTGTATGTATGTATGTATGCATGTGTACATGTACGCGCTTATTCCTGTTGCCATTGTTGTTGCTGTCGTTGTTATTGGTGCCGATGCCGCATTGTGGCTGTAAAATTACATTGCTTTTGCTTTCGAATCTTTTGCGGCATTTGCTCCTCGTTGTTTTTCATTTAAAAACGTCTAGTAGCGCGCTTTGTCGTTGTTGCTGGTAGTTTTTCCTTTGTTGCAGTCGCATTGTCGCTGTTTTCGTTGTCGATGAAAATTGTTATTAAAAAATTGATAAGTGCACAGCGAAGGCAAGAGCAGCAGCCAAAGCATCAATTCCAATAACAACAACCACAGCATGAAGCCGTTGCGTTTTCTTTATTTTTCGCATTTTTGGCTTTTTGTTTTGAATTTTAGTTGCATTGTTATTTTTGTGTATGTTATTACTGCCGCTGCCGTTATGTGTGTGCATGCTGCATGTGGCAGGAATTTTTGCAAGTGTTGGACTGGAATGTGCGCGTGCGCATGCACAAATGTTGTGCCATTACAGGGACCTTCCTCTTATCGCTGTATTCGCATTTGCTGTTCAGGTTTTTTTTTGTTTTTTTTCGTATTGTGTCTGAAGCTGTGGTAGCGAACCTTTCCACGTACTTAAGCTGTCAATACATATGAGCAGGAATATTTGTACGTACATACCTACATATGTATATGTAAGTAACTTCAAACATTCTCCAGTAAGTGCATTGTTGCTATATTCAGTGCACATTATGATGTGCTTACGGCCATTATTCATATGTGATTTCTTATTTGTATGCGCGCGTAGGCCTAAAGTAGGGTTTAAGATAGTTTTTAATAGAGTAGATACAGTAGAGGAATATATAATGAAAATATTATAACCTCGTAGATGATCGAAGGAAGAATATTGAAAAAAAAATTTAAATGAATAAGTTGGAAGGAAAGAAGTTCCTCGAAATAATATTAGAATTATAAAAAACGATTTAAAGACAAAAGGCAGTGTTCAATATTTAAAGGAAATAAAGTTGTCTAAAAGCCACAGATATGAAAAAGTTTCTAGTAGTGGAGGCTTCTCTCATTGATTAAACTGTCACCATTTCTCTAGCTCTATAATTTGTACTATTAATTCTCATCTAAAAATCATCGATCGGCGTAACCGAATAGGTTGGTGTGTGACTACCCTTCGGGAGTGCGTAGGTTCGAGTCCACTTGCATGAATATCAAATAAGAGAAAAGGGGTTTTCTAATTGTGGTCGCCTCTCGGCAGCCAATGGCAAACCTCCGAGTGTATTTCTGCCATGAAAAAGCTTCCCATAAAAAACATCGGCCGTTAGGGGTCGGCTTAAAAGTGTAGGTCGCTCCATTTGTGGAACAACATCAAGACGCACACCAGAAATGGGAGGAGCAGCTCGGCCAAACATTTAACAGAAGTATACGAGCCAATTATATGTTTATTTATTTATTTTCTTCTATTCCCATCTTATATGTTTCTGACTATTCTGGCTATTCCTATATTTTTAAATGGGAGCGTGTCATTATTCTGTATTACAAAATTCTGGGTGACAAAATTCTGTAAATTGCAAAAAAATTCTGTTTTTTTAAAATTCTGCTTTTTAAAATTCTGCTTTCTAAAATTCTGCTTTTTAAAATTCTGCTTTCTAAAATTCTGCTTTTTCAAAATTCTGCATGTTTAATGCGAAAAATTCTGCTTTATTCAAGTTTTGTGATTTTCGTCATACAAGAAGTAACAAAATAAACATTTATTCCATAAATAAACATATGTATATGTTTAAGCGATAACAATATTTTAGTTTAGCCAATTACAATATTTTTTGGAATTTTTTTTAAATATGTAGTGTGACTTAATTCATTTCTTTTCTTAATAATTCTTCGCAGCTGTTCGTTTTTTTTAGAAGAGTTCTACGCAAAAATACTGTGGATTGCGTAGTCGGAGTTGGACTGATGAGGCTTATTTTTTTGAAGCGCGGCCGAAGGCCGCCCACGCGAAAAAAAGTTCTACGCAAAAATACTGTGGATTCTATCGAAACTGAAGAAAAAATTATTATTATTTTTTATTTAATATCTCGAATAATAACAAAAACTAATAATAATAATAAATTAAATAATTACATTACCTCTTTAACATTGTTAACATTATATTTTAATACAGAATTTTGTAATACAGAATTTTGAAAGCAGAATTTTAGAAAGCAGAATTTTAAAAAAGCAGAATTTTAAAAAAGCAGAATTTTAAAAAGCAGAATTTTGTTTTTAGAATTGTGTACATACAGAATTTCGACACCAACCCCTTTTAAATCAGTTCCAGTTAAATTTAAATAATGTTTTCTAAATTTTCAAATTTAATATTCATAAAAATAGTACTTACGTCTCACGCGCCTTTCTTCTAACCTGATATTCTATGGCCTAATACTATTTAATATACAAAACGCCAATCACCTAAAATTTACTTGGAATTACTCATTTTTATGTGCGCATAAATTTCTAATTTTTCCTTCAATCTGCCCACACAAATGCATACATAAATACTTTTACACATGACAAGTTCTTCAAAAAGCACTTCAAGTAATCTTTTAATTGTACTTCAATTTCAGGAAGCAATTAAATTAAATCATCATTAACGAACCCACCTGTATACCTAAATGGCCAGTTATTGACACTTCAGACGCCCAATATCAGGTCCACTTCTTGGTAATGAAGCGCTTTGCCTCGATTATCGCGACCAGCGCCCGGCAAACAGCGAACAGCGCATCGATTGAGAATTCCAAAAATGCGGTATTCATTTGTCACTAATTGTTGAGAGACACATTCTACCGATTGTCAGCCGAATGACAGTTTGGAATTTCAGGAAAAAAATTAGAAACAACTGCAACAAACAACAATAATCACATTATTGCGCCTAATAAAGCTGAAATGCATGGCCATTTGACATATTCACACACAAACACACCGCGTATATACATGAGCGGCAGCATTGCGGTCTCCACTGGCCACACCAAATTGATGCTTATCTGATTGCTTCCTCAATCTTAACATGCACTCCAAATTTACTGTTGTGGTGATTTGTGTTTCTTTTTCACTTTTTGCTTTCTTTCTTTACTTTTATTATTATAACAATTTCTTCTTTTTTTCGAAAATCCTAAACATTTCTCCTTCGCCACACTTCCAACATGGCAATGAGGCATCGAACAATAGGCACGACTTGATTGATTTGGAGTCATTTGTTCTTTCGGTAAAATGCGGTTTTCAGTGTCTCAGTACACACACACACACACACCAGCAACACCAACTAGCAAAGGTCGCTGTTCTCGAGCTGTTTGGCTGTCGAACTACCTGGCTACCCATTGAAGCGATGGAGCGCTGAAGGTGCTGGAGAAGGTAGAAAGGTCGTCACCATTCTTGGCAGCCAACCGTTGCCTTATCGTTTTTATAGTCTCCCCTACCGCAAGGTATATTCCTTGCCTTCAACAATTTATCTTTTCTATTCCTTCCTTTCATATGTACAAACACATGCACATGCACACATACTTCTGCATACGTTTGCTTATTCCTTTCATTTTTACAGTGTCGTGCGTGATTTTGTTGCGGTTAGCGGTGTTGAGGCGGAACCGAGAATTAGTTGATTTTATTTAAATTCTTATTCGTTAGGAAAAAAGTGTTTATTGAAAAAATGCAATAAATGAAATTACACGCCTGTCACAACAACAACAACACAAATACGCAAGCTTCATTATTCCTAGTGCCATTCAAAAGGCTTGGAGTACAAGTATGTTGTTGTTGTTTTTGTTGATGGGGGTTAAGCACCTTTGCATTGTTTGCGAGCATGAAAACTGTGAACGAGCAGCCAGCAACACTTGATATGCATTTGAATACCTGAAAATACGTGGGACGATCTATGGATCATGGAATTTGACGAATCACTGAAAGTTTCAATTTTCTCAAGAAGTTTTATTCTATTACCTTTTTTTTACTTTGTTTATTGAATATTTGTTGAAGAGTTTGAAGATTAATTTTTCATATTCATTAAATGGCTAATAGATAGAATGACCGCAGGATGTCCGGGAACAATGAGGGCACAATAAAAAGGCATTGAAGGAATTGTTTATAGTTTATTGATGACGCGTGGAAAATCATGTGTGAATTTTTAGTTATAAGTTTAAAAAAAACTATGTTAGTATATGTAATAAAATATACATTAGGAAGGCCCGAAAAATGTTCCGTTTAGAGAAAAAAATAAAATATTCCCAATGAAATAAATAGATAATTGTCGCGTACACTTCTATCAGGTGCTTGGCTGAGCTTTTCCTCTTCTTTGTGACGTGCGTCTTGATGTTGTTGCACAAATGGAGTGACCTACGAGGGGTGCCTTTTATATGTCGGGATTAGAGAACAAAAACAAATTTTAATAATCGAAAATCACTTTATTGTTTTTCAAAATATTCTCCATGAAGATCTATACACTTTTGCATGCGTTTGAACCAATTGTCGAAGCACTTTTGCCACTCTGAATGAGGTACCTCCAAAACATGCATTCTGAATGCCGCAACCGCTTCTTCAGGTGTCGAAAAACGTTGACCTCTCAGTTTGTTTTTTACGTACGGGAATAAAAAGAAGTCATTCGGTGCCAAGTCAGGACTATACGGCGGATGACCCATTAATTCGATGTTTTGGTGCTCAAAAATGCAGTTGTTTGAGCCGATGTGTGAGAGCTCGCATTGTCCTGGTGAAGAGTAATCCGTCTTTGGCGATTGGTTTTCCTAATTTCTTGGAAGACAACTGGCAAACAAATGGTTGTGTACCACTCAGAATTTACTGTTCTGCGTTGTTCTAGTGGTACGGTTGCGACAAAAACAGGCGACCATTTGCTTGGAAGTGCTTCGTGCGCGAACAACTTTTGTTGGATTTGGCTCATCTTGAAACACCCATACAGTCGACTGCTGTTTACTTTTGGGCTCATACGCATCAGTCCATGATTCATCACCTGTCACGATGTCATAGACGTGTTTCGAAGTCCCGCGATCGTATTTTTTGAGCATTTCCTTCGACCAATCGACACGAGACTTTTTTTTGAGCGATTGACAAATTGTATGGGATCCAACGCGAACAAATTTTTTTGACAGTCAAATGTTTATGCAATATTGAATGTATGCTGGTCCCACTAATGCCTAAGATTGTCTCAATCTCACGATAGGTCACATGACGATCTTGCAATATCAGTTCGCGCACAGCATCAATGGTTTTCGGAACAACAACTAATTTTGGACGACCTTCACGAAATTCATCTTGGAGTGAACTATGACCACAATTGAATTCACCATACCATCGGTAAACACTGGTCCTTGATGGAGTTCCATCGCCAAAAAATGAATTAAGTTCATCCATGCAGTGTTGCTGAGTTAATCCACGTCGAAAGTTGTAAAAAATAATCGTACGAAAATGTTCACGATTTAATTCCATTTTTGGACCGAGATGAATCTTTTAAGTTACTGTAAACAACACAAATAGCGCTGGTATTTCAAAACGTTCTGAGTACGTAAAAGCCAGAAATCGTCAAACTTTGCGATACAGCTGTCAGTTGCCAGATTGCAACACCAGAGTTGCCAAATCCCGAAATATAAAAGGCACCCCTCGTAACATCACGCTTCGGGTTAAGCAATTCATGCGGAATTAAGGTCTTATTTTTTCTTACGGTACCAACGAAAGTCACTCTACGATCCATCAACATTTCTGCCAAGTTGTATGTTGAAAAAAAATTGTCAGCATAAACAGTCCTACCGCTGCCCATATAATTTTCCATCAATTTCATGACGACCCGTTCACCTTGATTCGTTTCTCGCTGGCCACCTGGTGGTTTTCCGGTATAAATTATACCTTTCAAAGGGTAGTTTGAAACAGAGTCACATGCCATATTTTGCCGGCTTACCCGCCATCAACATGAGCCATACATCGTCCAGGGCAGTAGATTTGCTTTGCTTCAATCTCTCAGCACGAGTACCACTGTTATCGAAACGGATGAAAGTAGTTAAGCTCTTGAACCGATTCAATGACATAGTGGCCTTATAAATTGGCATATTGTAATTGGCCCAAAATTCTTTCGCTGGCTGAGAATTCGAGTGGAATACACCAGCAATAAGTAGCATCCCGAAAAAAGCATACATTTCGTCTTCGTTAGTCATTACCCAAGAACGCTGTTTATTACTGGGATGCTTTTCATTCCATAGACGAAACGCTTCAACGGCTTTTGTGTTGGTTTCCCGCACAATGATACTTACGATTTCAGAAGACAGCAATAGCTTGAAAAGAGCTTTATGACTCGGTGACGCTCCTCGTAGTAGCCCTTTACGAGTAAAAGTTGTAACATTGTGACAACGAGGCCTTCCAGGTGGTGGAGGATTTGAATTCCACATCTTACCATCTTTTGACCTGTATATAAGGCCCTGGGTAATAGATGTGCTGCATGATTCCATTGTGGTTGAAGCCTGAAGGGCGATAGCTTTTCTATACAAATCCTCAATATCATCATGGTTTTCATCCAGAACAGCCTCTAACTCGACTTCCAGTTCTATATCTGATGCTTCACCGAAGTCATCTTCATCTGGAAAATATTCATCATCTTCTACGTCGCCACTTGTTTCAAATGGATCGGACTCCTGTCCCATAATGTCTTCAATTTGTGCCTGAAGTCGCTGACGTTCTTCCGGACTCACATTTGCTGCACTTAGCTTACGAAGCAAACGCGTCATCACATCAACTTCATCTATATTTACTTGTTCCATTTTATTTAAAAAAACACTTCCCACTAATTAAAAAACACGTGTTGACTTTAATTTTCAAATGTCAACTAAAAAATTATCTCTGCCGCTGTCTCCGCTAACAGTTTAGTTGTTTACACCTAACGGTTAACCAATTTACATGAGAAGCTTATATGGGTCTGCACAGACCCATGTGAGCTTAATTAACGAAATCAGTTTAAAATTATTATTTTTACAACAAATATAGCAAAAATCTTAATTTTGCTACTTCATTGTGTTTAGCAGACTACATTTTAGGAAGTTATGGACTAAGAAGCCTCAGATATTAAAAATAAAAGATCTACATACATTTAAAGATCTAATGGGTCTGGCCAGACCCATATTAACATCGGAGGATTAAGGGTAGATTCTTTTCGCATATCCTGAAGTGGTTTATGTATTTTATTCCAGACCAAATAAATTGGCATATTTGAAAAATATTTTGTTTTCGCGTTAGTAGCGTAGCTCATGTAACATACACATTACGCAGAATATATTAGTTATTAATAATTATTATTATGTGTATTTAAACGCAAACGACGTTGTACCGTGTGTTTGTCACTTTTTCCACGTTACCAAATTATTAGAAGCTTCTCTGTTAGGTCAGTTCATCATGTTTGTAGATGTCTACTGTTATATGGACACATTTTGTAATTTCACATAGCAATGCCTACGCCTGTGAGGAGAGCCATTTGGCAATAGTTTTGCATGGACTCTAAATAAACGCATAAAATAACATTCAATGTTGCCCTCTAAAAATCATAACTTACAAAAATACCTCCATTCCGCCAGTTTGGGCACAGTCTGTAAATGAACGACTCTTTCCATCAGGGTGCTATAAGTTTTGATGCGATAGATGCACTTATGTACATACATACTTACATATGTGTGTGTATGTAGCTATAGCCCAGTTCCTTCAAGGTAAATAAATTTCTTTTAATTTAGGTTATGCATTTTTTGCTAAATCTTTCTTTATGTTATTTCTTTTTAATACTTCAGTTTCTTTTCCATTTCAGAAACCATAAATATGTATATTTGACATTCAAACTTTTAAGTTGTTGAAACGTTAAGTGATTCACATACCACCACTTGCCCTTACTTACATATCTCTCTGCGCATTCCAATCGCTTTTAACATTTTTATTATTCACATTTGGTAGATCTCTTTTGTGATTCCTTTATTCGAAAATCAGGTTTTTATTAGAACTATTTCAGCGTAGGAATACGATTTTAACTGATAAGAACACCGCAGCGTCGACTAAAGCAACCTCGATTTCTGTTAAATTTTTATTACTTTTTGCTTTGTGGTAGATGCCACCATATATTGTTGCATAAAAGCGACAATAAAATAATCTAGAACTTCTTTAAAATCGTTTGAAAACTGAGAAAGTAATCGGTTGGAAGCGAGTTAATGAATGAATTAATGAATAAATAGAAGCTAAATCGGAAAGAAAAATAATTCAATTAGCTTAAATAACCGTATGGTCGATTTGGGTTAACGTAAACTTCTGTTTAAGCCAAGTTCTTTTCGAGTTGGTCTTTCCAACACGGCACAGACTGTATCTTTTCCCTGCCTCCTGTCTCACCACTTTGCCTCATCTTTACCTTTGGAGATTTTTGGAAAAAAAAATTCTTACATCTGCCAAAATCAGCAGTTTGAAAACAAGTGTATAAAATTCTATTGTTTTCGCCATTTTTAATCAAAAAATATTGTGAAGGATGAGGCAAAAATGTAGATAATACAAAATGAAGCCTGAGGTGAGGAAGCACAAGAGACTCCCATTGCCGATCATAGTATTAAAATACCGACAAAAATCAGCTTATATTAAAACTTGAGCTATTTAGTGTTTAAAAGCAAAACATTGATGCTGTTGCGACGAGATTATATCTGGTGTTCTTTTAATAGGTTTCGTGCGGTTTTTTTCGAAATTTGAAACTTTATTGACGTAAAATGGTTACAAATTTAATATTCAAAGTATTGTCCATCGCTTACTACTACTTTTTCCCATCTTTCTGGCAATTCACGGATTCCCTTTGTGAAAAATTCGGTCGGTTTTGCCGCAATCCACGAATCGATCCATTTTTTGACTTCATCGTAATTACGGAAGTGCTGGTCAGCCAGGCCATGTTGCATCGATCGGAAGAGATAGTAATCGGATGGCGCAAGGTCTGGACTATACGGCGGGTGGGGTAGGACATCCCATTTGAGCGTTTCTAAGTATGTTTTGACCACTTGTGCAACATGTGGCCGAGCATTGTCATGTTGCAAAATAACTTTGTCGTGTCTATCGGCGTATTGCGGCCGTTTTTCTCGCAGTGCTCGGCTCAAACGCATCAATTGTCGTCGGTAGACATCCCCCGTAATCGTTTCATTCGGTTTCAGTAGCTCATAATACACAACACCCAGCTGGTCCCACCAGATACACAGCATAACCTTCAGGCCATGAATATTCTGCGCCGACGTCGATGTTGAAGCATGGCCAGGGTATCCATACGTTGCCCGACGTTTTGGATTGTCGTAATGGACCCACTTTTCATCGCCAGTCACAATTCGATGCAAAAAACCCTTTCTTTTGTGCCGTTGAAGCAGTTGTTCGCATGCCATAAAACGGCGTTCAACGTCTCTTGGCTTCAATTCATACGGCACCCAATGGCCTACCTTTCGGATCATTCCCATGGCTTTTAAACGTTTGGAAATGGTTGATTGATCAACTCCCAAAGTTTTTGCAACCTCTTCTTGCGTTTGAGCCGGATCTTGATCGAGCAATTCCTCCAATTCGGTATCCATGAACTTTGGCGGCGCACCCTCGCGTTCTTCGTCTTCCAAGCCAAAATCACCACTTTTAAAGCGTGCAAACCACTTCTGGCACGTTCGCTCAGCTAGAGCATGCTCACCATAAACTTCCACCAAGATACGATGACTTTCGGCTGCTTTTTTCTTCATATTAAAATAATGAAGAAGAATTCCCCGCAAAAACACATTATTTGGCACGAAATTCGACATTTTCAAGTGTGGTAAAAATATTGTTGTTTACGCTTCAAATAAAAAACTTATACTGACGTTTGTGCCTTACGACAGTAGCTCTCCAATGAATGTTTGGAAATGTGGATCGATGGAATAATAATCAAGTTACGCCATCTGTTGTAAAACCGCACGAACTTATTCATAGTCCTATTAGCTGCATGAAAACTATCGATATCGAAGATATGGTTTGACAGCTGAGAGTGGCAAATCGGGTTGACATTTCTGTTCAGGTTTGGCTAGTCATCATGAGTTATTTAACGCCAAAAAAAACACTTCCGAATTGTGGAAATTTACTTGGCAAAAAAAAAAAAAAAATTAAAATAAATGTGTTCGCGAAGTTCCTAGAGCCATTCGTCCATTGAATGAGGTGCAGTTTACTTGTTGGCGGCATCATTGGTCTTTATTTCTTTCAAAATAAGGGAGGAGCTGCCGCTACGGTGAATTGCGAGCACTATCGAGCCATGATAACTGAATTTTTGTTTCCAAAAATTAATCGGACACCCATCGATGACATTTTGGCATAGGAAGAAATTTTCAAGCCACAACTGACGTCATATGGCCAGATTTATTGGAAAAAGTAGTCAAAATTGGACTGATCGAATAGACTGCGGGCATATGTCGGATATCATATTGAAAAAATAAATGCCGTGAAATTATCTACCAGGCTACATTCCAACAATATTTCTATTTTGTATCATCATTTTTAGTTCTCAAGCTCTTAAAAAACACCCTATATATGCAGTGAAAACACTTGAAGGGCAAAACTAATAAAAAGGTATACACTTTCTCTCTAGCGAAATATTTTTATATTGGCTTTTTTATCAAAGTGGGGTTTGATTATTGGACTTTTGTCCGAATATGGGAGGTGTTCGCTTGTTGAAGGTACCTGCAAGTAGAGGTATCACTGAATATATGCAGCGCCACCTTGCAACCAGTGACTTAGGTCCTAATTATATGCAAGGTTACACTATGCAATTTTCTTCGGAATAGTAAGTCTCATCAAAATCAAGCGTTTTAGAGACTAGCCTAGATGAACAAAGTGACAAAAAAGAAAAAAGTAGGCGTATTTAGATTTTGGTAACATATGTATGTAGTACATATTTAGTATGAATTTAGACTTATTTCAAAATCACATGCGGATGATAATATAAAAGAAGTGAAATAGCCTAGACAGACTAGGGACCATTTTTCATATAGGCGATTTTTAAAGCGCTGGGATACGGGTAAATAATAATTAAAGAAAAATTAAAAAATAGGTATCTAATTTTTTGGATATAGAAAAAAATTAGGGGGTAGTATCGGGGATAGCGGCCGGCGTAGACCAATGATTGGTGCGTGACTACCATTCGGAAATGCGAAGGTTCGAATCTCCGTGCATGAAACAGCAAAATGGTGGAAATAGTATTGCTGCCATGAAAAAGTTTCTCATCAAAAATATCTGCCGTTCGGAGTCGGCTTAAAATTATACGAGGGGTGCCTTGTATATGTCGGGATTTAGCAACTCTGGTGTTGCAATCTGGCAACTGACAGCTGTATCGCAAAGTTTGACGATTTCTGGCTTTTACGTACTCAGAACGTTTTGAAATACCAGCGCTATTTGTGTTGTTTACAGTAACTTAAAAGATTCATCTCGGTCAAAAAATGGAATTAAATCGGGAACATTTTCGTGCGATTATTTTTTACAACTTTCGACGTGGATTAACTCAACAACATTGCATGGATGAACTTAATTCATTTTTTGGCGATGAAGCTCCATCAAGGACCAGTGTTTATCGATGGTATGGTGAATTCAATTGTGGTCATAGTTCACTCCAAGATGAATTTCGTGAAGGTCGTCCAAAATTAGTTGTTGTTCCGAAAACCATTGATGCTGTGCGCGAACTGATATTGCAAGATCGTCATGTGACCTATCGTGAGATTGAGACAATCTTAGGCATTAGTGGGACCAGCATACATTCAATATTGCATAAACATTTGACTGTCAAAAAAATTTGTTCGCGTTGGATCCCACACAATTTGTCAATCGCTCAAAAAAAAGGCTCGTGTCGATTGGTCGAAGGAAATGCTCAAAAAATACGATCGTGGGGCTTCGAAACACATCTATGACATCGTGACAGGTGATGAATCATGGACTGACGCGTATGAGCCCGAAAGTAAACAGCAGTCGACTGTATGGGTGTTTCAAGATGAGCCAAATCCAACAAGGATGCAAGATGCAAATGGTCGCCTGTTTTTTCGGAAAAACTGGACATGTCGCAACCGTACCACTAGAACAACGCAGAACAGTAAATTTTGGGTGGTACATAACCATTTGTTTGCCAGTTGTCTTCCAAGAAATTAGGAAAACCAATCGCCAAAGACGGATCACTCTTCACCAGGACAATGCGAGCTCTCACACATCGGCTCAAACAACTGCATTTTTGAGCACCCAAAACATCGAATTTATGGGTCATCCGCCTTATAATCCTGACGTGGCACCGAATGACTTCTTTTTATTCCCGTACGTAAAAAACAAACTGAGAGGTCAACGTTTTTCGACACCTGAAGAAGCGGTTGCGGCATTCAGAATGCATGTTTTAGAGGTACCTCATTCAGAGTTGCAAAAGTGCGTCGACAATTGGTTCAAACGCATGCAAAAGTGTATAGATCTTCATGGAAAATATTTTGAAAAACAATAAAGTGATTTTCGATGATTAAAATTTGTTTTTGTTCTCTAATCCCGACATATAAAAGGCACCCCTCGTAAAAGCACTTTATTTTGTTATCACAATAATAATATCGCTCTGTGCTCGTATATGGCAAAGCCGAAAAAGCCAGTAATTATGTTATCCACTGCCCATTACCGTCAAAGCACCGATCCATTGAAAGGATACAAGCCAGATCAAATTTTGGACTACAAAAAATTTAAAGCGGGTGTAGATACAATGGATCAAATGTTGACTGGCTATTCGTGCAAATGCTCGACAAACCGTTGGCCACTGGCAATATTTTATAATATGCTTGATATTGCCGGTTTGGCCTCATTCATCATCTATGACGAGCTGAATCTGGCAAAGCAGAGTGATAAGAGGCGCTCATTTATCATTGAATTGGCACGGCAGCTAGTTATCCCACATATGACGAAATGGGCGACTAACCCATTAGTATGGAAGTTTGCTCATATAAGACAAGCAATGAATCTTTTCAATATCAAGGTGAGTATGAATTATTTACACACCTACATATATCTCCGCGTATATAGATATGTGTATGTATGTATTCATATTTACTAATTTAAAATAAATTATTTCGCTACTTTTAGGTACCGGAATCTTGTCCATCGACATCAGATGCAGCACAGCAACAATCATATGCTCAAGTTGCTTCAACACGGTCATCGTGCTACCATTGTGCTGCTTCTTCTTCAAAAAAGCGACGTAAAACTCGTTATAACTGCAGCAAATGTAATCGTCCCATATGTCTTAATGAACATTCCATGCAACTATATAGTTGTAAACGCAATTGCTCTTCGTAATTAATACTAATCCATTCAAATAAATAAATAAAATTATTTTTAAAACCGTATTTCTTACATTATTTGTATGGGTTTGGGCAGACCCTTATGATGCACTTACCGCATCATAAGGCACCGAACATCGGTTTAACTACGCTGTTAAAAACAACAACAACAACAACAACAGCACCGAACATCGGAGGGTTAAGCAAAAAATTTACATAGGATTTTATGGATTATAACTTAAAAGAATGGAAGCTTTAGAGTCACCCTACAAAAATCTACTGGTAAATGAAACGGATTTGATTGTTACAGTACGCTTAGCATTTTTTATTTGGTGGTTTTCGCATGCGATAAATTATAAACTTCATTTATGTATTTTAAAGAGCAAATATTAGCCTATAACCCAACTCAACAAATTTCCAATTTTTCCTAGTGTCCAACATTAAACCGGGGGCTCATAAATACAATAGGTAAATTGTAGGAATGTGGCTGCGGCTTTATTATTAGCTGTATTCTTTTAAGCCCTAGGTAGGTAATTGAATAACGTGGAAAGCAACAACACCAAACAAGCCAGTTGAGTTGATACAACCGTTTTCAGTTGAACGCGCTTAAACAATACCCAACCTGATTAGCAGTATTAAGCGGTAAAGTATAAAAAAAGATACTATTGTGAGTACGCCTCTGGAAAGTACTCGGGGAAACTCCCGCTAACGTCATTTGCTGGCTATAAACATAAAACGAAACGAAATGGAACAACTGCGCAGAAATGTAAAAATAATTAATTTATAATAGGACTATGGTTAAGTTCGTGCGGTTTTTTTTCGAAATTTGAAACTTTATTGACGTAAAACGGTTACAAATTTAATATTCAAAGTATTGTCCATCGCTTACTACTACTTTTTCCCATCTTTCTGGCAATTCACGGATTCCCTTTGTGAAAAATTCGGTCGGTTTTGCCGCAATCCACGAATCGATCCATTTTTTGACTTCATCGTAATTACGGAAGTGCTGGTCAGCCAGGCCATGTTGCATCGATCGGAAGAGATAGTAATCGGATGGCGCAAGGTCTGTTCTATACGGCGGGTGGGGTAGGACATCCCATTTGAGCGTTTCTAAGTATGTTTTGACCACTTGTGCAACATGTGGCCGAGCATTGTCATGTTGCAAAATAACTTTGTCGTGTCTATCGGCGTATTGCGGCCGTTTTTCTCGCAGTGCTCGGCTCAAACGCATCAATTGTCGTCGGTAGACATCCCCCGTAATCGTTTCATTCGGTTTCAGTAGCTCATAATACACAACACCCAGCTGGTCCCACCAGATACACAGCATAACCTTCAGGCCATGAATATTCTGCGCCGACGTCGATGTTGAAGCATGGCCAGGGTATCCATACGTTGCCCGACGTTTTGGATTGTCGTAATGGACCCACTTTTCATCGCCAGTCACAATTCGATGCAAAAAACCCTTTCTTTTGTGCCGTTGAAGCAGTTGTTCGCATGCCATAAAACGGCGTTCAACGTCTCTTGGCTTCAATTCATACGGCACCCAATGGCCTACCTTTCGGATCATTCCCATGGCTTTTAAACGTTTGGAAATGGTTGATTGATCAACTCCCAAAGTTTTTGCAACCTCTTCTTGCGTTTGAGCCGGATCTTGATCGAGCAATTCCTCCAATTCGGTATCCATGAACTTTGGCGGCGCACCCTCGCGTTCTTCGTCTTCCAAGCCAAAATCACCACTTTTAAAGCGTGCAAACCACTTCTGGCACGTTCGCTCAGCTAGAGCATGCTCACCATAAACTTCCACCAAGATACGATGACTTTCGGCTGCTTTTTTCTTCATATTAAAATAATGAAGAAGAATTCCCCGCAAAAACACATTATTTGGCACGAAATTCGACATTTTCAAGTGTGGTAAAAATATTGTTGTTTACGCTTCAAATAAAAAACTTATACTGACGTTTGTGCCTTACGACAGTAGCTCTCCAATGAATGTTTGGAAATGTGGATCGATGGAATAATAATCAAGTTACGCCATCTGTTGTAAAACCGCAAGGAACTTATTCATAGTCCTATTACTTCTCTTTTGCAAGTCTAATGCCCGAGAATACCGCATTCGACCTGCAAAGGAATATTAGGTAATTTAGTGGATCAGGTGGCAAGCAGCAAAATAAACTACTTGAGTTAATGTAACCGGTTTGCGTTGAAAAGGCCTTAATATATGCGACCCCTGGAAAGTATTTGGGATATTCGAGCTAAAGGTCAAACTGCTAAAAACATAAATAATTCAATTTACCAATCCACTCTTTCGAAAACTGAATATCAAGTTCACCTAAATTTTGCCTTCTAATATGTGTTTCACCTTGAAGGTCGAGTTAAACAGCTGACCACAGATCTTGTAAACAAAGTCGGCCTTTTTCGCCCTACAAAAATTCTGCCGCAATTAAACGGTGGATAAACTTCATTACAAAGTGAAGTATTGCGATTCACAAACCTTGAAACTACATTTTTACAAAAAAATTGTAAATGACAATTTACAAACCTCTTTACTATTAAAAGTTTTGCTCTCCATTTTTTTTGTGTATAAAATTATTTAAATCAGACAGCACTTCCAGTGAATTAAATCAACAAAATCAACTCACATTAACTTGAAAGCAAAACCTTGAACGTGTAACATTGACATAAAATGAAACAAAATTTGGCAACTAAGTAAAACCAATGCAAAATATAAGCGGGCTGAAGTGGTTTTTTCAGTTCGAATGTAAAATAATAAAGCTATTTTAAAATTAAATTTTTGTGGCTTTTTCAACGCACGAATACGGAAATGTACCACATTATCAACAAATCTCAAGAACTGGAATATATCTGGTAAATTTAAATAATACTATGACAGTCTAATTTTTATTTACTACCGGTTGCTTATTACCTCTATATGATAGTATTGATAACTTTTCCTGAACTATCGAAAGGTGTGGCTATCGATAGTTTTGCTGCTCTACCTGTTAATGATAACTCGACTCGATATAAATAATAATTTTTATACGATATTAGAAATCATGTTTATTGTAAACAGAAACTGTACAAAAATGTATGCAGGAGTCGAGAGCTGCTTTCGATTCACTACCTTTCAGCTCGTCTAGAGAAAAACGTTTGTTCGTATATTGGAAGCAGCTAATATTTCATTAATGAATGCTTTTAAAATAAATCGATTTGTTTGTAGCACCCTGTGGCGCGTAGCGAAAAAGCAAAACTGACAGATTTCGCAGAAATGTCATTTTTGACTTTTCTTTCTATCTACCTTCATTGTTCTCTGATTCATTTATATCAAAACACAAAGGCACAAAAACACAAATTACAGAAAGAAAGCTAGTCGCTAATCTTTGCTGCTCCGCCAAAAAATATCCAGCATATTTTAACTTTTGATCGATTTCGTAATTTAGTTTATAAATATATTCGAACGCGTACGGAAGTCAGAAGCGAGCACTATACGAATAAGTGAAAAGAGTGAACACATACAAAGAACACTGGTGATTTTTCTTTTGCTACAAGTGAGTGCAAAAGAAAAAATCCCCAACTACCTTATTATCAACACTTTTGCAGTGTATTGAGATGGAAAGTTACGGCGGAGCAACAGCGTCAGCTGCTCCCCAACAACTACCCGTACAAGAACAGCCCCAAAGAAATCTCTATGACGCAACGCTGCGAAACAGCAGTGGTAGCCAGTACGCAACTAATACCAGTGTTGCTGGCAGAGTGATTCGGGGTGGCAGCAGCAGGTGCAATAGCAGTGGTGAAAATTCGCGTTGCGAAAGTGATGAGGAATATCAAGGAAACCAGCCAAGGTCAGGGCCATTGAACGCCACAACAGCTGTTAACATAGAGGCGGCAAATGAGGGGCCAAATGTTTTTGCACCCACTTCAGCACAGAATATTGCAAGCATTGATAGTAGTGAGCTGCCCTCAAGTTCGAATAATTTGGAAGGTGCCTCACCTATGGCTTCGTACAATGAGGACAGAATGCGTCGAAAATTGCAGTTTTTCTTTATGAATCCGATCGAAAAATGGCAAGCTCGTCGCAAATTCCCATATAAATTCGTAGTGCAGGTGAGTTGGGGTGTATTTATTTTAAATTGATAATAATCGGAAGCCGTTTTAATTAAATTAAAAAACAGTGTGTCATAAATTTGGTAATAATGAACAATAGAAAAGCATTTAATGTAGGGAATATACAAACATCCATATACTTTATAGGCAGTGCGTTAATTGTTTTCTGAATCAGTGCTTAAGTGTTATGAAATAAACGAAATTTACAAAGTTGTATACACATGTGTATGTATTTGGCAGTATAGATAAAGAAATCGAAACGTGGAATTATCGAATTAAAGGAATAACAATTAAATATTTAGAGAAACCCACCACCATCAAAAATAACATCAATTGAAAACCCCGCAGCTTATTCTTAGAATGTTGTTGTAGCAGCATAAACATTCCCCATACATGTTCCAGTGGCATAATATCGACTGTCTTAGGGACGAAAAATTAAATTAAATATTCCTTTCAATCTCTGTAAGCTTTCATAAATATGATACCAGAATTATTCTCAGGAGAGTTAAACCCCCTAAATTCCCATACGTATCGTAAATTTGTGGGGAATTTTATTTTTTTCTGATTTTACTACAGGAAGCTGCTAATTTAGTGCACATTTCGACTCAAATATGTGCATACATATAGTATACTGTGTACTTTATCAAAGTTACAAAGTTGGTCACCAAAAACTGAAAAAAATATTCCTTAAAATCTCTTATCGAAAGCATGTAAAACCCAAAATTTATCATATATTACACATACAAAGTATTTTATTTATTTACTTATTTTTTCAACTTATATAATAACAAGTTTTAAAATTCCAGCACTAGCAACGAAGAAAGTATTTTATATTTACACCAAATAGAGCCACAGCAATGTTCTGAAATCAAAACCGTTTGTTGTAGCAGCTTCTGTTTACTCGATAATAAAGTGTGTAGAATACAGCACATCAAATGATAGCTCATTCTATTTATTTCCCATAGTAAGAACTCAATGATACTCTGATACTCAAATAGTTCGTATATCTCTTTGATATACATACATACCTACATTTCCCATTTAAATTGTGCGGTAGGTTCCAAACTAATTTATAGGCATGAGTTGCATGCACATGCACACACATATCCCATCATCAGCATCATTACGTTTTTGTCCGCTATTTAAATGCATTTGTATTTATACATAGCACTATTCGATAAATAAAATGCAAAATAATATTCACTATTTCCACCCGCATTATCAATGTTCGTTAGTGTTGGGGTGTATGTGATGAGGCATCTCCATCCATAGAAACAGACACTGTGCATAGTATTACACTGCATTTTTCGCAAGCAGCCATTAAATATGAATGAGGCAATTCTGTTCGTCGGCAATGAAGTAAAAAAAGCAAAGTTGCTTTAGTAGTCCCTTTTTTATGTATACATTTGTATACAGAATATACTAAAAATAAAAAAGCAAATAAAGTTTGCATGTAAATATTTCAATAACAATGCGTTTAACTTTGATACTCCAAAGCTGCTTATAGTTAGCATTTCGCTCTGTTTTTGCGGTTTATTGACTCGACGTGTACATTTGTACATACACACATATGTATACATATTTATTGAGTATTGTTCAGCGTTTCTTGTTTTTTGCTACGTTTTTGTTAATTAAATGCATTTTTTTAAGCGTATAAATATATCAGTTTCAATTAAATCGTGTTGCTCCTCACCCACCCTTTAACGAAGCAATTATTGTATAAATAAGTGCAGTCGCCAATTTTCGTTTGCACAGTTGTATTTGGTTTTGCATGTACGTAAATATGTTTTCATAAAGCTCATCCAGCCTTTCCGTCTCAATGTGCTCATCAGCTATATATTTACAAATGATTAAATGGAAGTGTGGTGCGTATGTACCTGCACACAATCAGCGTATCACAAACACTTGTAAACATGACTGTATGTGTTTACTACGCTGAAGTATGTTAATTTTAACACAAGCAGAGTTTGTGAAGATTCAAAGTGTATAAACTCAGATACGTGCATACACCTTCTGTCAAAAAAGTGCCAGAAATTGTTCATTTCGTATACCTGGGGATGACTCTAGTCGCCAAGCTAAGATGGAACACACATGTAAAGAAAAAGAAAGCAGAAATGGAATTAAAAGATAGAAATATGTATTGGCTTATGGAAAAGGAATCACTATCCATTAGTAAACAAAATAATTATTTATAAACAAATTTTGAAGCCCATATGGCCTTCGTCGCACAGTTAGACATATACATATATATATAAAGCGTTTTTCAGTAAGAGCGCTTCAACTTTTTTTTTTGAATAAAACACAAACGGTTTGACTTTTCTAACTATTTTTTTTTTTATTATCGAGTTTGAACATATACATTTAAGTATGAAATTCGATTTCTTTTGCATGACCACCGCGTGCACGTTTTACGAAGTCCAATCGTTGAACCCAATTTTCGACCACTCTTTTGCATAAATCGGCCGAAATTCCAGCAATTTCGCGTTCAATATTGGCTCTGAGCTCACAAATCGTCGCCGGCTTGTTACTGTAGACCAATGACTTCACATAACCCCAAAGAAAATAGTCTAGAGGCGTCAAATCACACGAGCGCGGCGGCCATTCGACCGGTCCATTTCTGGAAATAATGCGTTCATCGAACTTACTCTTCAACAAATCAATTGTAGCGTGTGCTGTGTGGCTTGTGGCCCCGTCCTGTTGAAACCACATGTCGTCTAAGTCCATACCATTCAATTGTATCGATTTCCATTCACAGTAACGTGGCGATCGTTCTCGTCAACGAAAAAATGTAAACCGCACCAAACAGTCACTCTTTGTGGGTACATTGGTTTTTCGGCAATCTCTCTTGGATTATCTTTCGCCCAAATGCGGAAATTCTGCTTATTGACGAATCCACTGAGGTGAAAATGTGCGTCCTCACTGAAGATGAAGTGCGCGATATGCATTTTGATTTGAACGCCCGTTTTCATAATAAGCCTGAATAACTTTAAAGCGTTGCTCAAGTGTGTAGCGTTCCATGATGAAATGTATACTAATGAAGTTTACAAATGACAAGCGAAAAATAAAAAATATTGTGTCGTTCGCCTTCCCTATAGGAAAAAAGTTGAAGCGCACCTATTGAAAAACGTTTTATATACGGTTATAGACTCGGTAGTAGACACAATAAAAAACGCAGCAAAAGCGCACGAGGCAAGATTAAAAAACAAACCACGTCAATATGGAGGCCTCTATTCTTGTTAATCCAACTGAATGAAGAAGAAGATTAAAACGCTAAAACCCAAAGACATAATGGGCTAAATAGAATCGCACCTGAAGTGTTGTATGTACCTCTAATTATCATTTCAAAACAAATTGCCCGTTATTTAATAATATTTTGATTTGTTTCCATAAAAAAAAAAATAGTCCAAAGTATTCCAAAAACAAAAACAAAAGAACGAGTCAGGAGGTATATAAACCAGTTTTATCTGAGTATTGATTGGTGTTTAAGAGAATAAATTCTACAATAATTTCATTCGGGTTGGTGTCGAAATTCTGTATGTACAAAATTCTAAAAACAAAATTCTGCTTTTTAAAATTCTGCTTTTTTTAAATTCTGCTTTGAAAATTCTGTATTAAAATATAATGTTAACAATGTTAAAGAGGTAATGTAATTATTTAATTTATTATTATTATTATTTTTTATTATTATTATTATTATTTTTTATTATTATTCGAGATATTAAATAAATAATAATAATAATAATAATAATTTTTTCTTCAGTTTCGACAGAATCCACAGTATTTTTGCGTAGAACTTCTTTTCGCGTAGGCGGCTTTCGCCCGCTCTTCAAAAAAATAACCCTCATCAGTCCGACTCCGGCTACGCAATCCACAGTATTTTTGCGTAGAACTCTTCTAAAAAAAACGAACAGCTGCGAAGAATTATTAAGAAAAGAAATGAATTAAGTCACACTACATATTTAAAAAGAATTCCAAAAAATATTGTAATTGGCTAAACTAAAATATTGTTATCGCTTAAACATATACATATGTATATTTATGGAATAAATGTTTATTTTGTTACTTCTTGTGTAACGAAAATCACAAAACTTGAATAAAGCAGAATTTTTCGCATTAAACATGCAGAATTTTGAAAAAGCAGAATTTTAGAAAGCAGAATTTTAAAAAGCAGAATTTTGAAAAGCAGAATTTTAAAAAGCAGAATTTTTTTGCAATATACAGAATTTTGTCACCCAGAATTTTGTAATACAGAATAAAGACACGCTCCCATTTCATTCTGCTACAATACACCATCCTACAATCGTTCTCTCTATAGTCTATTCTACGTTACCTCAAGGATCCGGATTTATATCCGGTCAAAACCTGTCCCCAGTAGGCTTGCCTGTCAAAGCAACATCCCCAGAAATTTATGAAGAATTATTAATGTTGTTACAACTGCAATGTCTTAAGCATCTGACCAAGAACTCAATCTAATATTACTCCGATTGGCTTTTATATTTCCAGAACTCGAACTACCACTTTGAGACACTCGTTTTCTGTCGTTTAATGACACAAACTTTAATTCGCGTTTGCAAAGTGTTTTCATAGTTGGACTATTCATTCGCATAATATTCATAGCGTATTATTTCGAAATGCACCTGCTTTGATAGCTTTATGTTTTATTGACCATTTTTTCTGCTTCTTTTCTGTCAGAATGTCTACATATATATTATTTTTGTGAAAATATATATAAGCAGACAACAATAGCAATCAAACTTGTGCGCTCGAAATACACATATGGAAAAATCGTACGCTAACGGCACATTATGTTTTCACTGCAAACGAAATTAATTGTCTACATAAAGGCAAGGGAAGGTTACTTTAGCTAACAAAAAGTCATAGATAGCCGTACAATTTTCACTAAGCAGAAATGCATCTAAATATTATCGCATTAAAAGTAAAGTAAAAATAGATAACAGCGAATTATAAAAAATTTATAATGAAAAAGTAGTTTATTATGAATCGTGTTAGATAAGCTCGTAGCCACTTCTAAGCGAGTTTTCCGGTATCAAAATGTTATATCCAAACATTGGTGCATACATATATGTACATATGTATGTATATATTATATGTAAAAGTATATGTATATGTATCTGTAGGTACAAGTAAATATGGAATACTTATCTCTTGACATGAATAGCTAAGGCAGATGCAAAAAGGCAAATGAAACACATACCCATTACATCATACCAGAGATTCATGCAAACATACGTACATAAGAGAGACCAGACGTATGTATGTATGTATGTACATATCTGAAAGTAAAAACAATTTTTTGGAGTCAACTGCAATTAACATTCAAATAGTATTATTTCTGAAATATTTTTCGCCTCTGAGTTTTGATGGCTTTCAAAGATTCTGTCGCTTGCAGACTTTTTTCCATCTATAACTTCACGATTGTGCTAAACAAAATTGTCAGCGGATGAACGTGCAACCCTATTTTAGCATGCTAATGTGCAAATACATATTAAATTTTGCTAACACATATAAAATATTTGCATATATGTGTGTATATAGGTACACATGTGCAAGCTGGAGCGTGTTAATTATGCCGTGTTATTAGTCTGTAAAAATTTCCTAATTACAAAAAAAAAAAAATGCGTCCCCACAAACATTCTTGTACATGCATACATTCAAATGTATATATGTATATCTATAATTAAGACTTTAATTGAACTTCAGATTAAGTCCATAACTAATGGATGCCCAAAATTTCATTTCATTTTCAGCATTTTTTAGTACCACTCTAATTACACGCAAGTCTAATTCCTTACGGGCATTATACAACTCTACAAACAAGATATCTTCTCCATAGAATTTTTGACAGAGTATAAAAGATAGCCGCTGAGTACGGCATAACATGAGAGTGAATGAAAATTAAAAATGAAATTAAATATTAAATTCACTTTCAAAATTAATAATTTAATATATTTATTTACTTAAATTAATTATAATTTGCATGTTTGACATATATTATAATATTTTGCTGATTATTGCGAGCGACTCTGTTTTCAAATTTGTTTTCAACGCCGGGAGGTTACTCTGTATTTGAAATCAGGTGAGCTCGGCAGTGGTAAATTTCTTCCATGTCTTTTATTTTTGTAATTTGGTGGCATAAACATTCCCCATACTTACATACGGAGACTGCTGCCGAAGTGACAGTCCTTGGCCGGATATAAATCCGGGTCGTTTCGGTAACGTAGAACCGACTATCGTGGAAACGACGTTCGCCCTCTAATGCCGTGGGAACATCATGAAAGGTGTCTAACGGGCAGCAGTGTTGCATTTGTAAAGAAAAATTAAAAGTACTGAAGCGAAACAAAAATTATGTTTTTTTTATTTTATTTGTTTTTTATTCGCTAAAGGAGAGTTACGAAAAATGTAAATAAATACAAATTAGTTAAATTTATTTATTTTTTGATAGTTTAATGCCCGCCATTTTGGTTTCTCTGAAGAAGCTGTTTAGATGTAGGATTTGAAAAAAAATAAATATGACAACTTGCGATAATTCCATATTTTTTTTCTAGACCCATAATTTTACATAAATTTTGCCGCTCAAAAAGTAGCCTCTTACGTTCCCTTACTTTTTTAAGGTTGCTTTCGCGTTATTCTATTTGAAGAGTGGATTTTTTTTTTGACAGTTTTACTGGTTTTAAACCGAAAAATGGAAGAGCAGGACATATTTCACTTCAATTAAGAATAAGTTGATGTTGCGACTTGAGAAAGCTTGAGAACTAATATTCTAACAACTTCTGAACTACAACTTCTCATTTTTTATCGATTTAGATAGATGGGTAGATTTCTTCAAGGTTAGACTTCTTCATTTGTCTTACACCATTATTGTATGCCCAATTTTCTGCTTTATTTGCCATGAAACTTCGAAAACAGCAAAGTCGAAAAAATGCACCAAAATAATCGTAGTTTCCGCCCCTGAGCATTTCAGCTTATCAAATTGTAAATATGTTTGCAGGTATATGTGACAACGGTCAGAAAATGTGTACAAAATTGTACATCAATTTTAATCAACGACGAAAATTTCTTCTTTTTTGCTATGCGCGACAAATAATCGCGATCGCATGCGACTTAGCAGGTATTTGCCTGGTAAGACCTCTATTGCGTTTTATCTTTATGAGTCAAATGTGAGTAAGCAACCCATCCTATCGCATAGAAAAAAGACACCTACGTAATTTTTAAAGCCGCCAACGCAAGCGAGCGTTGGCAAATTTAGCAGGTGATATGCGCATACATACGATTTTTTAAACATATTTATATCTTTTTACAAAAACATTGTCAAAATTTTAAACACGTGTAAGGGTTGGCATAAGTACACATTCATTTCATTATCTCCTGATGTTATTTACTCTACTATTATTAACTAATATTTACTGCAATCAATTTTGTTTGTCTTCGGTACTTAGTAGCTACGCTGTAGTTTTAAGTTATTAGTTGAGTTACATATAAGGAAATTAACTTATTTGAGTTGTTTCATCGTAATTTTTAACTGATTGCAAAGGTTTTCGCATGACTCATCGAATACTATGAGAAAATAATAAAAAAATATATTAAATAAAAAAGTAGATAACTATTATAATTTAAGATCAACAATCGTAAATAATTTTTGTTATCTTCACTATGCACTTGTAAATTTTTCCTAAAACCGTGAGGTGAGCTCTCTATCTCTATTTTTATATAATATAACTCATGTAAGTGCTTAAATTGCGCTTAATTTGTCCCACATTAAATTTTAAATAGAAAAGCTACATTTGTATTTTCTACTCTGAACACTTGCGTAAAAAAATCTGTAAGCATCAAAAGCTGTGATTCAAACATAACTTACTGTGAAATTTCTAGGGATCCAGATTTCCGTAAAGCACCTCCTGAAATTATTATGACAAGTTTTCACTATTTTCTTATTTATTTTTTAAGTTCAATTATTTTTTTATAAAAAAGTTCATTCTTTGTTTTACCATAATAATTCAATCTGTACAAGACTTATAAAATTTCGACAAATTTTCATCAAAATCTAAAACGTCTAAAAGTCTGAATTTCTGATTATAAAATTTGATCCCGACCGAATTTGGTATTTCCCTACCCGTTTTATTTACTTTTTCTTGTTTTGGAAGTGATTTAATTTAATTTATTATTATTTTATTTAAAAAAAAGTATTTTATCATAATTTTTTTCGAATATTTGTTTTTTTTTTTCATTTAATTTAATTTACTAAAACTCTTTCTTTTTATTTAATTTGTTTTATTATCTTTGTTTTTCATTTAGTTCAATAAATTAATTTTTATATTACTTAGCTTTTATTTTTGGTTGGTTGGTTGGTTTAAGGGTGACCCCGCATCGGAGTGCCACATAGACCGCAAGTTGGGTCCGTTGTGTTGCCCTAGAGCTCATTATGTTATATGATTTCCCCACCTAACCGAGATTTGTATTGTAGATTTTGGTCAAAGATATTAATTCGTTTCGAGAATTTGATGAGAGATTCGATTTTCAGGTTCGAGAGTACTGAAAGATTGTCAATTGTTGGAGAGCCAAGAAGAGCGAGTCGACTTCTGGCTAGACCGGGACAACTGCACAGCAAATGTCTGCTCAATACTTCCTCATCTTCATCCTCGCAGTATCTGCACAGGTCGTTTTGAGGAACCCCGAGCCGCCGTGCGTGAGTGCCCAAAAGGCAGTGGCCGGTGATAAGAGATATTATATGCCTTAGTTCGTGTTTCGATAGACTTATAAGGGTTTTTGTCTGTTTCAGATTGTAGGATGTCCAGATTTGTCTGGTCGTAACGCAAGTAGTTTCCACTCGCCACCTCCGATCAGCAATGCTGTGAAATTCTCGATCAATGATGATCATTTTACATGGATTGTGGGTAAGTTACTAATATTTGATTGCGCAGCTCCAGCTCTCGCGAGCTCATCAGTTTTGCAGTTACCTTCGAATCCACTGTGGCCCGGTATTCAGATAACTTGGGCAGAATTCTGAACACTTATCTCGTTAAGAGATAAGAGACAGGATCGAACCACATCTGAGTGGGTATAAGAGGAGCTGAGTGCTCGAACGGCCGCTTGACTGTCAGTGAAAAAGCGGATATCGTCAAAAAAAACAAATTCGAAATCGGATGGAAATTGGCGAAGTTAGGAGTGATTGTTCACATCAACCTACTGAAAAACGGTTTTATGGCCATAAAATAAGATTTTGGGGGTGTATTGGAAATTTCTCCTATACCATTTTTTTTAGTTTTTCTATAGCCACAAGTTGTGCTAAGTCTCAATGAAAGTATATTTAATTTTTCCATTTCGATATGGCATTCATGCGTGTCGCTGCTTTCGCTGCAATATTATTTATTTATTATTATTATTTTATTTTATTTAATACATTTTTGCTGAAAAATCTGCCAAAATAATCGCAAACTTATCACGATTAATGGCTAATATCGGAGGCCCCATCGCAAGCAGGCGGAAGCTGCTCATGGACACAACGATATCCATCTTGCTATACGGCTGTGAAGTATGGGCGGACACACTCAAATCAGAATGTCGTCGGAAGATTCTTGCCAAGGCCCAAAGAACTGCTGCCCTCCGTGTTGCCTCAGCTTACCGCACGGTATCGGAAGCAGCAGTACTTATCATCAGCGGTACGATACCCATAGATCTCCTAGCGAGGGAACGAAAAGAACTATGGGACCTCAAAAAGCGCGAGACAAATGACACAGACGACCACACACGCGACCGCACAAATACCAGAAGGCAACAAGCTCGAGCACGCACACTCCAAATATGGCAAGAGCGCTGGGCGTCAGAGGCGAAAGGAAAATGGACAAAGAGAGTGATACCAAACATAGATAAATGGTATGACAGGAAATTCGGTGAGGTGAACTATTACATCACCCAGATGCTATCTGGGCATGGGTACTTTTATAAATACCTCAACAAAATAGGGAAAGCAGAAACTGCTGAATGCATCTACGGAGATGCACCCATTGACGATGCTGATCACACATTTTTCAAATGTGAGAGGTGGACAGCAGAGCGCAAAGCAATAGAAGATAGGCTAGGCCCCTTAAAAGCAGACAACATCATTCAAAAAATGGTCGAAAGTGCAGAAAGCTGGCAACTTATTGACACGTACGTGGAGCGCATCCTACGTGCCAAGAAATTTGACATGGATAGAGATGATCAATATACATACATCCATCCTACCTGAGTAGAAGATGAGCCGATAGCGTGATGCTGGCTCCAAAATTGGCGACCCTGGACGCAGGGGGAGTAGAAAAGGCTTCTTTCTGAACAGAACGCCTACTTGGATCTCCTCTGCCTACGATGAAATACTACCGGAGTCCCGGGGCAGAGGAAACATCCGGGAAGGAATGGGGAGGGATTGTTTTAGTGGCTACACCATTCGACGCAGTAGACGACGGTTACTGTAAGTGCGAAGGCATTTTGAACCCTACCTCACCGCCAAAAAAAAAAAAAAAAAAAAAAATACATTTTTGTTTATTTATTAAATTTTTATATTATTCATAATAATTGTTTTTTTAAGTAATTTTTTTTTTATTTTTACCTCATATTTATTTAGTTTTTTTGTTCATTTTGTTTTAAATTATTTAGTATCATTTTTCATTTAATTTAATTTATTTTTGTGTAAGTTTTTATTTTTTTATTAAATTAAATCATTTTTTATTTCATTAAGTTTTTCTATCAAATTTAGTATAATTTTTTTGTTTTGCATTTAATTAAATAAATTTTTGAAGTTTTTCTTCTATTAATTTTTTTTTCATTGTTTTTTATTCTATTTTTTATTTTGTGATGCACACATTTTAACACTTAATAGTCGCAGGTGCCACATATGTATACATATGTCCATATAGTATTGTTATTGTAAATTCGAAATTTGCTACCAGATGCACTTAAATCAATTAATTAAATGAAAAGTTTTCGCAAGCTTAATAAAATATGGTGAAAATTTGTTGATTGCATTACTGCATTTCTGGGGGCACCACTGATTTAATAGAAATTTCATAATGAATGAATAAAAAGTGAAGAAAATAAATGAATTATAATTTGCGCTTACAACCTTTTCAGGTGTATGGCCAAGCTCCTCCTTCTATTTGGGGTGTGAGTCTTGATGTTTTCCCACAAATAGAGGAACGAACAGCTTTATAGTTTATACAGTTATATACACTCGCAGGGTTGTCATTGCTTGCCGAGGGGCGATCGCTAACTTTTTCTATCATTTGATGTTTCATACCTGGGGTTTCGGACCCTGGCACCACCCGCGAAGTTGCGCGCCAACCCATTCGGCTACAGCGGCCGCAAATAATAAATTCATGAATCGTTCCCACGACAGTCGGTTCTACGTTACCGGAACGACCCGGATTTATTTCCGGCCAGGGACTGTCACTTCAGCAGCATTCCCCATATATGTATGGGGAATGTTTATGCTGCTACAACAACAACAACAACAAATTAACGAATAATATAAAACCGATGCACACTCACACAAACATATTCGAATTCATTCTTATCCATTAAAATATTAATTGTGCAGACGTGCATTAATATCGCAAATCTGAAAAATATAATAAATTTTTTTCTTATTCTTTGTCTTCAATGCAGGTGGTGAAGATCGTTTTGGTGACAATTCAGCTGTGCCTTTTCGCGCATTCGCGCTACAACCACATCAACTACACCTGGGATAACCGCATCGCCTTTTCGCATCTCTTCCTACGCGGCTGGGACGCTTCTCTTGAAGTCGAATCCTATCCACCCTCTGTTGGACCATTCGCCCTCTACGAAAAGGCCGATTTCTATAACACCATCGACTATGCGGTGCGTGGTTACGCCAACATGAGTCGTGCAATCGGCCCATACGATTACCCAACCGAAAACAATGAGATGGCGCCGCTACATCTCTGCCTCTACAACTATCGCGAGGGTACAATTTTCGGTTTCAACGAGTCGTATATTTTCAATCCGGACATCACCGAGTTCTGTTTGTATTTACCGCCCAACGTGACAACGATGGGTGTGCAGGCATACCTGAAGCAGAGCGGCGTAGAGTTGAACTTCGCATCGCTGGTTAAGGCGACGCTGGTGTTCGCCATCAAAACGGTGAATTTCAAGGCCTATGGTGGACCACTATCCGCACCCGATTGCTTTAAATTCGATGTGACTATATTTTTCGACAATCGCGACCACGACGGCCAGATGCTGCTATCGCTCGATGCGGATGCTCAGCGTTTGCGCTGCAAAGGCGATGTTGAGTTCATTTCCAATGCAGAATTTGATGCGGCATTGCGTAGCTTGTTGAATATTCTGGTGTTGCTGGTGTGTTTGCTGTCCTTCGCCTTATGCTCGCGCGCCATCTATCGCGCCTATTTGCTGCGCATACAGACAGTCCACTTCTTCCGCATGCATTTCAACAAGGATCTGAGCTTCGAGGGGCGAATGGAGTTTGTGAATTTTTGGTAAGTACCACAGAGAAAATACGCTAATGATTACACCATAATTACTTATTAATTGTGCTTTGGTTTCCTCGCGCGAATAGGTACATAATGATCATTATCAACGATTTACTACTTATTATTGGCTCGTCGCTGAAAGAACAAATCGAGCGCAAATATCTTGTCGTCGATCAATGGGACACCTGCTCGCTCTTCCTGGGTATTGGCAATCTGCTGGTGTGGTTTGGCGTACTGCGCTACCTCGGCTTCTTCAAAACTTATAATGTTGTTATACTCACATTGAAGAAGGCCGCACCAAAGATACTGCGCTTCCTGCTTGCGGCGCTCCTTATTTACGCCGGCTTCACCTTCTGCGGCTGGCTCATACTGGGTCCGTATCATCTGAAATTCCGCTCGCTTGCCACCACCTCTGAATGCCTGTTTGCGCTGATAAATGGTGACGACATGTTCGCCACCTTCACAACGCTCTCGTCCAAGGCCGATTGGCTTTGGTGCTTCTGTCAAATCTACTTATACTCCTTTATTTCGCTGTATATTTACGTCGTGCTGTCGCTCTTCATCGCCGTAATTATGGATGCCTACGATACAATCAAATGCTACTATCGCGATGGCTTCCCCATTTCGGATCTCAGAGCGTTTGTGGGTACGCGCAACGAGGAGGATCTCACATCAGGTGTGTTCATGAATAGCATGGATGACTTTGATGGAAATGGTATTTTGGATATACTGCGCCAAGTGTTTTGCTGCGGGCGTTGTCGGGTGAACAATGGCGGCACTGGTGGCAGCAACGGGCCCTCAGGGTACACCAGTCTCACGAGTATTATCAAGTGATTGAAAGTTGATGATGTAAAATGAATTGACTCTGTACTAATGAATGTGACAAACGAACTGAGGACGAGTTGATGCTTGGAATGCGCTGTGACGCCGCCGCTGCTGCTGAGCTGCCATATTTGCAAGCATTGTCGATGGCATGCATTAGCTGATTTGTGTATTATTATTTCTTTTTAAAGTTAGTTAAATTATAGTTTTAGTTTGATTTCGTTTAGTTGAAAGTTGTTTTGTTGCTCATTTGCGAGCCATTTTGGCAAAATATGTATGTTTTTGCTCCATTTAAACATTTTACGTCATCTACATACATTTGTAGAAAATGTAGACCTACTTGTTCGTAGACAAATGTGCAGTCTAGTAGTTTTAGTGAAGAACTTCTCTTAATATTTGTAACGTGTCATTGAACCATTATTTGTAAAAGCAAGAATATCAGGGTTGGACATGTTTGTAAATGTGTTAGAACGTGATAGGACTAAAATCTCGTCTCTAAGTGTCGTAAAATATTTAAATAATACAGTGAATCTATAATTATTTTTTTTAATATTTCAGAAGCTTATAAACTGTATTGACATTAAACAGCTCTATTGTATCCTACATTTGGTAGCAGCTTCTGGAAATAATTACCCTTGCCTGGATGAGGGTTTTTGAAAATCAAGAAGGCCGTTTTAATTTAAAAAAATGTTTATTTGTAAAACCAAATTTGACAAGCTAATGTGCGCAAAAAAGTAATCATTAAAAAGAACTGGACGCAATTTTCTAATACAAACTGAAGTAGATTAAATTAGATTAGATGTATGAATGAGGTTTGCACTTCATTCTCATGGTCTTTTGTGCCCTCTACTCATCACAGTACCTCATCCAAGCCCGGTTCCTTATTAAGCTCTGGATGGAGCTGGGTTGGCTGCAGTTGGCCAAGATGTCGCAACCCTCCCCATTCTATAGCGCTGCATTCCGCGAGAAGGTGCATTGGAGTCTCCTGGGATTGATCGCAGAAACGGCAAGAGTCGTGCATGTCGAGAGAGTGGCTCTCGATGCATAAGCGACCGATCCATACGTTATCATTGGTCTTACTATCATAATGTATATCCTCCTCAGGATTCTTGGGCTACAGTCCTAGGATTTTTCTGCTATACTTATGCAGATCGCCTAAAGTATAATAAGTACTTTGCAATTCGTATATTAAGAAAGTGTGTACAAAAACTCGCTGACAATAACTAAACCCAGACTTCGATGTAAACATGTAAATACGATATTAGAATATTAAATGTAGAAACCAATAATTGGATGGAATTCGTCGGGTAAATTGTATTTTTGATAAAATAAAATATTTTTAAAATTTAAAAGCTTAGTGGTCAGGTAAAGTAAGTCTATTCGTGACGTCGCTTAGAGAAATGTAAAGAAGAGAAGGGGAAGTTTAGAAATTATTCCAAAGATACTAAAGGTACAGCTGCGCTGCTCTGGAATTCATAAGAATTACTGCTTTAATCCACCAATAAAAATTGTAAGTCAACCTCGCACTTCTCCAAATATTCACAAATGAATAGCAGTGCAGTTCGGTAAAAGTTTAGATATCAGCTGTTTGAAATCTACTTTAATTAGTGTATTTGTTTTTACTTAGTGAGACATAGTAATTTGAAAATTTATGGTCTCTCTCTCTATTTTGGTTTTTACGGAAGAATACTTTTTTACGGCAAGTGTGCGTTTTGTAGATCTTTCTCAAAAAAAAAAAATGTTGCTAGCAACATTTATATGGCAACATTGTTGCACAGCTTAGCCTAGCAGCTCTGCGTGCATACTCTGTATGCCAGCGTCATTGGTGGGGTCAGGAACAGTTGAACATTTGGAATTAAAATTACTGTTGGCAAGGATTGCAAAATTTTAAATATATTTATTTATAATTTTGAATATTTCTTCGCCATATTTTAAGCATTTAATTTTAAAATTTTTTACCTCATTTCTAACTTTCGCTCATTCCATTTAAACCATTCTCTTTTCTGATACATGAATAAAAAAAAACAGCAACAAAGATCACTACCACCACCACCAGAATGAACTTAAACTACACTCATGCAATTTAAAAAAGCAGTTAATTATGTATGTCCATGCATACTTTTGTACGTACAGATGTTTGTTAGCACTCTTCTTGCAATTTATTTCATATTTTCTGTTCTGAAAACTTATATACAGTATTTAAATTATTAAAAAAATCAAGTTTTTACAAAATTGCTATCCTATCCTATGTATGTATTTTCAATGCGATTTCTTAGCACATAAAACTCAGCCAAATACATTCTTACTACCTTCATACTAAAGGGTTTTCCAATAACAGGTGTTATGAACGAATGGATTGCGGTCTCGAGAGATGATTAACGATTTTTTATGGCCGGAATTGGATGCTATTGATCTGGAAAACGTTTATTTTCAGCAAGACGGCGCTACGTGCCACACAAGCAACGAAAGCATTGATCTTTTACGGGAAAAGTTGCCGGACCGTGTTATCTCTCGAAGAGGTGATCACCATTGGCCACCGAGATCTTGTGCTTTAACACCTTGTGACTTTTTCTTTGGGGCCAAGTGAAAGAGAAGGTCTACGCCAACAGTCCTGGGTCGATTCAAGACCTCAAAGACGGAATTCGTGATGCTATCGAGGACATAGGGCAGCCACTTTGCAATTCGGTTATGGCAAATTTCAAGAAAAGGATATTGTCCTGTAAGCGTGGTCATGGTGGTCATTTGCCTGATGTTATTTTCCACTATTAACGGCATACCTTCCCCTTTATAATGAAATAAACATCCGATCATTTATATTAAAAAATAGCATTTTTCTTTGAATATCAAAATAACACCTCTTATTGGAAAACCCTTTAGTATGTTTGTAACTGCATTGTTCACATAAGCGCCTAGATTAGTTTTACTGCTTTGAGCAAAAAGCTTTTGCTACAGTTATTAAAAAATAAAACAAAAAACTATAGATAAAAAAATTAAATAAATAAATTCTTCGCTCCTAACTCAAATACACTTTTCCTTTTTTTTTCTTTATATTTTCCTCTCTTTTTTATTTTCTTTCTTTTGACTTTGCAGTCCCGTTTATGAGACGCGTGTCTGATGAATGTTTTTTGGTTATGCAATAAACAAAAATCTATCCACGGTCCATTCAGGTGTATGTATGTATATAGAAATTCATAGATTTAAGTATTAATAAATGTAATTACACCGAAAATATACGTTTGTACACTAAATAAAGTTTAATCATATGTACGTAAATATGAAACACGAATTCATTAAAACAAATTAGAGGACAAACTTAGACGCGGAGAGATCATGAGAGTAATAGATCACTTGCTGTTGTTCATAGCGTCAGAGGTGGACGAACAGTCTCCAATCTTGATTATAAATACGCGAAAGGATAGTTGAGAAATGTATATAATTGGCGCTTACGCCCTTTTCTTTGGTTGTTCCACAAATGAAGGGACCTACAGTTTTAGGAAATACACTTGGTAATTAGTAAGTAATAAATTAGTGACGGCTATCGTTCCAATGGAAATCACTTAGGAGTATGGCGTCACCCATTCGTTCCCACGACATTCGGTTCTACGAAACCGGAACGACCCGGGTTTATATCCGACCAAGTATTGCCACTTCAGCAGCTTTGCCCGTATACAGGGTTTGATTGAAAAGTAATGAGCCTTCCCGCGCGGAGCGTCTGCCAAGCGATCAACCGAATCGGCTGGTGGGGGAAAATGATCGTTAGACCT
Organism: Anastrepha obliqua; assembly: GCF_027943255.1. NCBI lineage: Eukaryota > Metazoa > Arthropoda > Insecta > Diptera > Tephritidae > Anastrepha > Anastrepha obliqua. The sequence continues at coordinate 129,488,596 of NC_072894.1, forward strand.
TCCACTAGAAACCGGTCCCAGTTCGCTGGCAACAGCGGTGCAGTCAACATCGCTCCGCGCGTGAAAGCTGTTTTAAAAGTGTGTTAGGATTTTGCAGTGCCGAAAATGCAGCGATCGTTGGAGCAACGTTACTCGATCAAATTGTGTGTAAAGCTAAACTAAACGAGTACCGGAACCATTGGGCTACTCAAGGAGGATTATGGGGACCAATCTCTGTCTGCACTGTAAACGCGGCATTTTACAAAGAAGTGCTCCTTCGGCTGCGTCGCCCGGGTTCGGCCCGACCTCGTCAACAATTGGACCCTTCATCACGACAATGCGCCGGCGCACGCTGCCTTCCTCTGCACCTCTGCATTGGCAAAAATGGGGGTTCCGGTGCTTCCCCACCCTCCCTACAGCCCAGACCTGTCCCCTCCGGACTTCTTGTTCCCGCGCCTGAAAAGAAAGCTGAAGGGGAGGCGTTTCGACTTCATCGAGGCGATCCAAAAAACTGTGACAGCCGAATTGAATGCGATTCCGGCGAATGAGTTTAAAAAATGTTTCGTGCAGTGGAAGGACCACTGCCAGCGGTATATTGACGTTCAAGGGTCCTATGTTGAAGAAATTAGTTGTATAAGCCAAAAGGTGTAATAAAACTGCTTAAAAAAAATAAGACTCATAACTTTTTAATCAAACCCTGTATGTATGGGGAATGTTTATGATTCTACAACAACAACAGCAACAATAACATGGTGCCGCGATCAGTCTTATTTATATGTTTTCTTCGTTCTGCAATTGAAAGCAGATTTTTGTTTGAAAAAAAAAGAATTTTTTTTCTGTTCCGTGACGTTTTTGTTTTGTAAATAACGAGAATTGACGGTATCAACCCCTCTACCTTTCAAATGGAGTAAAATAAAGAATAGACATAGCGAAGTAGGATATATTTTCAAAATCTTGGTCAATTTTCCACACAGTAATTGAAAAAACCGCTGCTCCTCATCAGTATCTTCAATGTAATGCAATTTTTTACAAAGATCCGTGGCCACTATTTGATTTTCCTCTCGCCTGTCTAGATGCACAGTAAATATTACTTATTGAGTTCCTAATAAAATACATTTATAGAAAAGAGTAAGTATTTAATGCATCTTTTTTGAATTTCCAAACAATAGAATCTCTCAACAATCTAGTCATAGATGATTTTGTTTTTGAAACTGTAAATGAATTCAAATACTTAGGATTCGTTCTATCAGCGAGTAAAAGCACCTCAATTGCAATAGATGAAAGAATTAAATCTGCTAATTAGACGTACTATGCAAATATAAAATTGTTCAGATCAATGATATGATATAAGCCAGCTATTGCGATTTGAAATATCCACAATGAGAAAAATCTACGGCCCTATTTCGGCTTGAAATTCGGCTTGGATTGGCCACATCATAAGAATGACCCACGAAAGCATCCAAAAAAGGGTGTTTACTTTGCGTCCAATTGGAGGAAGAAAGGGAGGCCGACCGAGAAAGAGATGGCTTGATGACGTAGAAGCAGACTTAAAAGCGATGAACGTTCATAATTAGAGAAATGAGGCAAGAGAGAGACTGAATTGGAGGAGGATTGTTGATGAAGCTATGGTCCACCACAGACTGTGAAGCTAAGAGAGAGGGTGTTACATGTTTATAGGAAACCCCAAATACGTTTTACATACTTTTTTAATATTAATAAATACAGAATATGAAAAAAAACTCACTTAAGATATCAAGAAATATTGGAAGCAAACATAGGTCCTAAGAATTTTTGATTTATTTCCTTAAGTCAATGGTAATATAACAAGAACTTAAAACTAAAATTAAGTAGATATTATGACAAATAATAAGACTCAATAAGTGACTCAAGACTTGTAGAAAGCCGATTAAGCTCTTCAAGTCCTCTTGTAAGAGGGGCGGAATTAAGGGGATTAGATCTGAGAACTTCGACATAAAATGGATTATAAGAGTGAAGTATTCTCTTAGAAACATTGAAACTTATTTGGCCGAGTAGATCGGAATAGTTAATTATTACAACGCATATAAGCATTAAGCCTGGCGGCGGATCTCAAGTGATAAAACATTCATAAGCATGCACCAGGCGGTGTCGGGTGGCAAGGGACTATCAAAGTGTAAAGGTTGAAGAACAAAGGAGCATGTGAGGAATACATCGGATTGCAGATGACGAAGACATACTCCAACTTCGAACGGACTATATAAGATTTTCCCCGTGAACTGGTGTTTAAAATCACTAGCATAGCGTGGCAAAAAAAGCTAAATTGGCATACGCCTTCGGAATAATAGAGTTAATGTGCATAATAAGCGTAAAAGACGAAGCAAAATTAACACCAATTTCATCACGAACCTCATTGACTGAGGCAGAAGTTACATTTGAAATATAATAAGTTGAGGAAACAGGATTCATGGACTTGGAAAACGTCATGTGATAATACTCACTAGTATCAAGACACAGTTTGTTTTGCAGAGTCTAACCACTCAGAGCATTCAAGAGTTCCTGTAATAACAATGTAGCCGACAGAGATTATGCGAAAAAGTTTCAAACCGTCTGCATAGAGTAAATATTATATTTTGGATACTTGAAACAACGAGCAACTAAGAATTAATTTTTATCACCAGTTTTGGCCCAATCACGATCTGCATATTGTGGTCAGTTTTCCCTACGAAATTCCCTACATTTTTTTCTCCTGTCTTTACACTGCACACTGGGCCAGAACACCCGAGTGAGTGGCCAAAAATAAAAATTTTCGACTTAATTTAAACAGGAAATTTATAACATCATCTTATTTTGAGTAATTTTTTACACCAAATTATGAAGTTTCATTAGTTTATATCAATTAGTTTTTTTTACGTAACAGTTCAAAGTCAAAGTTTTAGTTCGATTTTTAACACTTTCAAACAATGTTTATCAATAAGTTGTTGTGAAAAATACTACTCAAGATGTTATTATCGTCCATAACTTTTTTTTATGGATATCAAAAAATAATTTATAATTGAAACCATGTGTATTTATGTTGAATAAGTTTTTTTTTAACATTTAATCAACAAAATCTGTTTTTTATTCATACATGACTTACTTTGAAAACAAAGTTCCCCGAAGTTCCCCTATCAAATGAGTTAAATTTTATGCCAAATTGTTCGTAAAGAAGTATTAAATAAGGTATGTATGCGCCTTTTTGCGCCTTTTCATAAACATGTCTGAAATATCGATATTAGTGTGAGAGAAATCTCAAATAATTCTGACCCATTAATGTTTGAGCCAAAACTACCGAGGGAAAATCGAGTTTAATTCAGTGTTTGCATTTACTATATTACTTCAGAGCAGCAGTAGTACCCCAAATAATGCTCTGCTCTAACTATGTAGTTAAACATTGTCAGAAATGCAGAGATTTTTGCTGAATGCTTAAAGATTGATTGCCAGTTCGTAAATAATTTGAAAATTATTTTAGTTTGCCTTTCTTGTCAGCTACCAATCAACACAGAAAAATTTGAAGAATTCTGCTTTACCACTGGAAGCTTGTATGTTACCTTGTATCCTTGGTATCCAATTCCAGCAACTCTTCATAAAATCTTGATTCATGCTGGAAAAATAATAAGACATTGTACTTTACCAGTTGGTGTATATGGAGAAGAGGCATCTGAATCGAGAAACAAAGATTACAGAAACTTCAGACTCAGGCACAGTAGACAATGTGGTAGGAAAACAAACTTAGAGGATCTCTTTAATCGATTACTAGATACTTCTGATCCATTACTGTCTAGTATGAACAGGTTGTCTAGAGCTAATACCAGAAGACGTTTACCACTTTCAGCAGAAGTTAAACAGTTACTTTTGTTAGATACTCAAAATATGGAAAATGATCATATCAGTGCCAGTGCAAATGAAGACGAATATGAATCGGAAGATGAAACAGAGGCCGAACGCGATCATGAAATGATAGCGTCTAATGACGTTCACAAACTTCTAGATGAACTTGAACTATCAGAAGAAGAAACTTCTGATTCTGAATAAATTGAGCTTAAATGCAGATTCAAAAATTAAGCCAAATTAAAAAAAATTAAAAATTACAAAAATTACAACAAAAAAAAATTAAAAATTACAAAAATTACAAAAAAAAATTAAAAATTACAAAAAAAATTAAAAATTACAAAAATTACAAAAAAAAATTAAAAATTACAAAAATTACAAAAAAAAATTGGGATACTAAATCGTACTAGAATCCTCCTCGCAGTGTATCCTGGGTGTATGAGTACAGCTAATTCTAGACGTATTTTCTTTGTTCTAAACCCCTAGATTCTGAGTTTGAAGCAAAAATACAGATTTTTTAAAATTCATGTCCGCCATTTTGGATCCGCCATTTTGAATTTTTTAATTTTGACTTCAGATTCGCATTCATAGAGTTAAAAAACTATAATAAACGTGGTTTTAATCGGTTTTATGGCCTTTTCCTAAGAAAAAAGAGTTTTGGCCACTCACTCGGGTCTTCTGGCCCAGTGTGCACTGTAATGAGGCAATTGCAACGTCAAAATTGAATTGTTTGCTTAAGATTTTTTAAAAATTCCGTACAGAGCTTCTGCAGTGCAATCAGTTCTTATTGGAATTAGATCCAGCAGCTTAACCACAAGCCGCTCGCTTTCCTCGTCGAAAAATCTCACCATAAGACACATATGCTTATTGAGTCCGATGTCTCTCATCGATCATTATGGAAAATTTGTTTACTTTTAATTCTTTTAACTAAATTGTCTTTTTCCTCTTTTGCCAATTCATTTTTTATTATGCTGGTGCACTTCTTTCTTCCGAGCTCAGAGTTTTTTATTATTTCAGAACCGGGCACGATTTCTTTTAAGAGTGGGATTAAATGGTCCACCACTTGCAGCGCAACATTATGCTCAGCGAAGAACATGCTAAGTCTTATTTCGAAATTTCTGGAACTATTTGGTTTACTCGCTTTATTTTAGATGTCTTTTTAATTGCCTTCATATTTTTATATTTTTTGGTGCATTTTTGTTTCGGCGTGCTTCGGTAAATCAGACTTGCCACAGCTCAAAACTTTGTTGCACGCAGAGCATTTGCATTTGAATGGATCGTTAGCCAGAGCTTCAAACTAGCCACTAAAATTTCGCCGTCAAGCCTCTTGTTATTGAACTTTTGTTTCCGATACTTGCATTGTTTTTCCTGGTGTTCCTCCGAAGAGTCAGTCGAAGAGGAGGAGCTCATTTCTGTAAAATATATGCATTTTAAATATAAAAAAGCTAAAACTAAAATAATTGCAAACTTACTTCAAAAGTGAAAAGCACCAGAAAACGTGGGCCAACTAACAATTTTCGCGCAAAGAAAAAATCGTGCTAGCGTTAACGAAGAAAAAACAGGCAATGTTGCCATATTAACGCTTTTAAAAGTATGCTGCCATAAGGAAAAGAAGTCTGGCATGAAATCTTGCCGCAGATTTGTATTGCACTTTTTTAATTTTACCCCACTATTTTAAAAAATGTTTTGTCCTTCTTGAAAATTCCCTACATTTACAGAATTTAAAAAAATCTGTCCCTCTTTTCCCTACACCCACATTTTTCGACAAAAATCCCTACATGTAGGGAATTTTCCCTACATTTACCATCACTGATTGTGGTAGGCGAAACTCCTACTTATCTAGAACTGATACTCAATATATGTCCGCCATGTGAAGGGACACCGCACGATACTAACTACCTATTCACCTGCCTTCTTAAACCCAATCACCTAACATCCGTTTCCCTCTGGCTCTAACCTGTCGAAACAGCAAGTTTTCTGGGCCTACTATTGGATGTCTTAGGCGAAGTCAATTGATGACTACACTGCACTGGCAAGGCCTAGTGAGCAGCTACAACAACAACTAAATAAATACAACAATTTTCAATACAAGCTCTCAGCTCAATTTTTTCACTTTTATTCATCTCATTTCTATACTTCTTTTTTGTTGTTTTGTTGTTTTTAGTTTTAAATTAAATTAATTATTTTTAATATGGCAATTAATGTTTTGATTTTTTTCTGCATCAACATGAATTTATATATTTTCATTTGCTTCAATAGTAACTCAATTTGTTTGCTCCTGTGCGTCTCACATACAAATAATCAAATTTTTCGCTATTATTATACACTTTTTATCATAAAATTGTAGGTAGTTTCGTTTTTATGTTTTGCTCCTTTTGTATATGTTTTGTGTGTGTGTTAAATATGTGTATGTGTATGTGTGTAAGCTAGGTGTTAGCTCACAGCTAATTAAATGAGACACAGAAGTGCACATAAACACTTATTAACTACAACAACAGACAATACAAATGGCTATACATACATATTTATAGATTTCGTTTCCTTTTCTTGTTTTTGTTTTTTTTTTGTATATTGTATTTGCTAAAACGCTTATTAAATAGTATTTATTTATGGATTTTATAGCTTTTCTGATTCTGATCTTGCTAAATTCAACTCAAACGCCTTTGATTTCTGAGACAAAATTTGCTTGTTTTACTTCAATATTTTCATTTTGTTGGTTGATTTAAATATTTCTCTTTATTAAAACTAGACAACAATAACGTACATTTCAAACACACGAAATATGAATATTAAATATGCATTTAAATTACATTTGTCACACAATATTTTAGCTACTACATACAAACAAAAAAAAAAAAACAAAGAAGAAGAGGATTTACAACATTTACACAGAGCGCAAAGTGACTAATGCATGGACAGACAGATTGTGGCCATGAAAGTGGACTACCAGAAAATTTTGATTTTCGTTGTGCTAACAAATGCGAAGGCAGAAAGTATGCAGTTTTCGAAGATATGTTTCTTTCTTTGATTTCTTAGAAAATTATTTTGCATGCTAGGTGCCATTTTTTGTTTTTGCTTTTGCTTGCTAGCTTTGTGAAGCGCTTGCACGCTCCTTGAGCACAAGCAGCTTATTGGGTTCCACATACAAAAAGCGTTTGAAGGTATTCATTATAGCGAAATTCAATTTTTTTTTTTTCAAAGAGTTTATTTGTTATTTTTGGTTTTGTTTTTTAATAGATGCGCGATTTGGCTAATAAAATTTTAATTTGCATTTACTAAGACTTTTCACAGCGGCACTCAAATGGCGTGCGCCCGGTTATATTGGCGCAAGCGCGCAAGCCCAGCTAATCACATGCGTCATTACAACAACTGTACATTTGTATGCATGTAAATTGCTTGCTGCAGCGTTTGGTGGCAGGGTCACACGCAAGGCTGCGCAAAGCAATGCCATACAAATTACTTATTTTAATAATTTTTCAAAAATTGACGTAATTTTTCTTTTGTTTTTAGGAAGAGCGGTAATTTTTACAAAAACAACTTAACTAGCTTTACACTTACATAAATATACATAGAGTTTATGGGTTTGTTAACAGTTTAATAGTCACTACATATAGATTAGCTATTCAAGTATGTGTATGTATGTGCGAACTGAATACAATACATTTTAATGATAATCCATTTTGGATTGATTTTTGTTTGCAAAAAATTTGTTCAGCTACTAAATTAGTATGAAATAATATTTACCATTTATTTAAATTACGTTTTAAATACATTTATACATATATATATACTTTAATTATGCGCCCAAGCACGTCATCACACACGCACACACACACTGCACCTTTTAAAAACGCAGCCTAGGCATTTCGTTACTTTTTACAAAATAATTATTACTATTTTTACTTTCACGTTTACAACATACACACATATACACGTGCATACTGACACACATACACACATACATGCACACTTATTAAAATAGTTCACATTAATTTTTTACATACATTTTACGTTTTTGATTTACTTTTTATAGCATTTTTAACATTTTTAGTTCAACTCCGCTTATCATTAAAAACTAAGTTTTCTTTTTTAAATTAAATTAAAATGTATTTTGTTTGGTGAAGAAGTCTTATGATTTTTGCAGCTAACAATAAGGGACAATTGTCCTATAAATATATATGTATATATAGGTTTTGAAAAAGACATTTGTCGCTTTTTCAAAATATATTCCAAGTGCTTTGTTTTTTTTTACATTTTTTTATTGTTCTCTTTTGTGGCTGCATATTTACTCGTTCTTATTTTATTCCTAACTGCACTTTTACCTACTAGAAAGCATTTATGGCGCTTCAATGCATTTGTTGTTGTTGTTTAGATTTGAAAAAAAATATACATATTATTTACTTTTATTTTACATAAAAAAATGTAACCAAAACTAGTCTGGTGTCTGCTGACTAGATAAATTTATGTTATGTATTTTTAATTATTGTATTTTAATTTTTGTTTTGTATTTTTTAACTACTTATACTCGCGCATTTGTGTGTGTGTAGAGTTCCAATTATTTAAGGGTTTCATGAGAAAAGACAAGGAGCATTAGTTGCAATGCATTAGAGTTTAGAGTTCATTGACTACGCGAAAGAAGTTATGAAAAAGAAGAAATATATATACAAAAAATATATAATTTATGTATTTAGTGAAAATTGTTTACGACTCTAGCTTGAGATCAAATCCTGCAGCTTAGGACTTTAAAAATGTTCAATATTTAATTTCAAGACTTCCATGTATAGTGTATGTATCACCATCACATGTACATACATACATACATATACCTGTATGTATCATATGGTAGAAACCTCTAGCAGCAGTATATACATATGCACATATGAGCTTATTCCACACTTTCCGCCTGTAAATAATCGCAACTCTACTGAATGCGTCGTTGTTGGTTGGCGTCTTCGTAATTTTTTTCTAGCACTTACTTGTATGTGCGTATTAAGAAAAAGTGCATTTTTTGTTGGTGCACTACTTTGAAAAATGTGATAAAGCATTGCTTTACAAATAAGATCCACAAATGGCTCGCCTATGCAGAGGCTTCGCTTCTTCTCAGCGCTTTTAGAGGGAGAATTTAACTAAAGAGAAATATTTCTTGTTTTAGTTTAGCTACAATTTTTCAATTCAAATTTCTTCGAAAAGCGATTTTTCGAAAATCGTATTTTCCTGAGACTAATTGCATTAATTTTCTCCTGCAATTTTCTCCTGCAAATGCCAAGCGCAGGTCAAAATCGCGTACAGCACTAAAACTGTTAAATAAATTTTAGCATACAATTCCCATTTTTTGATCGTTTTAGTTTGCAAATACAATGCAAATTTATGTACGCCCGTGTTTGTATGGAAATACTAAACAGGTGAATTAAATGTTTTTCTACTAACGGTAAATTAGGAAATTTGCACGCCGCCATAGAAAATTAATGCAACTTTTTCGCCTATTTGCGCCCTCAGTTCCCTCCACACCTAGCACAATATTGCACAAACCCCGATTTTTTCTCCATTCTTACTCTTACTCTACACAATACTCTCCCGATCGCGTGTGCGCGCCGTCGTCGTCGTCGGCATGTCTGTGAAAACGTGCGGGGCATGCACCCCACTCGGCACTACGCGCCGCAGTGACGAATCATTGGGCCGCTTGACGTTGCCCTGAATTATACGCCATATCCATGTAGTGAAAGTATTTCCGCTGCGCGTCGCTGTAGAGGAACCTGGCGCTGTTGAACCGGAAGCACGACTGCCATCGATGTCGGGAGCGTAGCTGACGCTATTGTGCCCGGTGTGGCTGCTGAGATGCGGCATGCCACCAATAACACCTCGCCCGCTGTTGGCGTTCGTCAGCGTTGTTACATTAATGTTTGCATGTTCCAGCGTCTCCAAGGAGCGCCAACGTTTCGTGCGCGCCAGTATTTCATCGGGTGGACCAGTGAGGGATGCCTGTCGTTGCAGCAGTGGCGATTGCGCATCCTCTTCGATGGTCATGCCACCATTGCAGTTGTTGTTCAGGTGCTTGTAGGGTAGTAATGCACCACCAACAATACCGCTCCCACCAACGGTAATAACGTGGCCACCACTGCGTCTACGGTTTAGCAGGGTGGATGCCACAGGCACTACAGTCGGTTGCAGGCTGCTACTAAGCCCGTATCGTAAACCGCCATTATCTCGCATCAGCAGACCAACATCGTCATCGTAGTCGTCGCCCTCCAGATTATTTGTATCTACGTCCGCGGTGGCATCTTGGTGATCCAACAGTCCCACCTCATCTACTTCGTCGCACTCGACTCCATTCATATTTGCGCTTTCAGACTCAGTTGCTTTGTCCTCCTTTGCACCGATTGCTGCAACTGCATCCAAGGAACGTGAATTGTTCTTACAAAGTTTGGACGGTGGCAGTTTGACAGGCTCGTTTCGCTTGCGCAGCTGCATTGGCATTGGATCAAGGGAGCGTGTTTCACGCAGTAAAATCGTTTGAGCGACAGTCGGATGCCTACTGATATCACTGAACTCTTGTATGGAGGCTGAAGATGGCAGCTTTTCGCTGATAATGCGCCGATGTGGACGTACCAAGGCAAGTGGCTTGTGGCTGGGTGAGCTAGCAACGGAATGTGGCGCACGGTGTGCACCTCCCAACAGTGTACTACCAATAATGCTCACCACATCAATACCACTTCTTTCACGACTGATTATTCCACTGCCTCCACCACTATCTCCGTCACCATACCCATTCACGCACTCATTATCACAGTTCGTTTCGTTTTCGGAATGCTCCAGTGTGTTGTTTGATGCGCGTGTTGACTCCAGTAGCGTGTAAGTCTCGCCGACACTCCCACTTCTGTCACCACCACCCCCTGCACCACCATAGCCACCATAGTAGCTCATGCGTTCTGGTATGCTATTGCCACCGATACCATTCAGGGACGGCCGATCGTAACGACGCGACGACAGATGTGGCGAGTCGCGTGCCACATGATATGTGGAACCTTGCAGGCTGTAATTGGACTCTACATCTGTGCGTGGCACCATTGATGTACGACGCGAGCCACCGCCATAGTAGTGCATGCCTACAATACTCGGTTGACGTGAGTCACTATTCAGCTTTGGACTTTTGCGCGGTCGGCAGAACAGTGGCGGTGGCATATCAGTCATATCCACCAGCTTCCGCTGTATTGCCTTCTCTGTAGCGCCTGTCAGCCAGTATGTGACCACCTCACCTTTGCCCTTCATCGCCACAAGTCCACGTTTCTCGGTCACATAGCCGTCGAGCTTGTCAAGTGCCTCTTTACATTTGCCTGATATGTGTATCTTTAACGCCTCTCCGTTCGACTCCATGCGCGACGCTGTGTTTACTGTATCGCCGAATAGGCAGTAGCGCGGCATAGTCAGACCAACTACACCAGCAACCACGGGACCAGTGTGAATGCCGATGCGCAACTTGAGCGTTTCGTTGGGACGGTGTGCTATGCGATGTTGCTTCACTGCATGCAGCAGATCCAGAGCCATTGAAGCGATTTCGCCAGCATGTCGATCCCCGTTCTTGATTGGTAAGCCGGAAACCTATAATAGATAACAAGTTTAAGGTATGGATTGAGAAGTTCAAGGGTTTTAAGTGAGCTCTGAAATCGGTGTTAAAACTTACCACCATATAAGCATCGCCAATGGTCTCCACCTTATACACATCATAGCCGCGGATGATGCGATCGAATACCGTGTAGAGATCGTTCAAGAAGTTCACCACCTGCAGTGGTGTACTCTCTGCCGACATAGCAGTAAAACCCACAATGTCGCTGAAGTAGATAGTAACCTTTGATAGACAAAAAAAAAGTTTTATTACAAATCAATGTTCTGTGCTTTGACCTTTCCCATATGTGCTTACCAGATCGTAAGACACTGGCTCGACGCCCTGACCCATTGTCAGCTTTTCCGCCACGGTGCGCGGCAACATGCGATGTAATAAATCTTCTGTTTTGCGTTTCTCCTCGCACAACATGCGAGTGCGCTCGGTAACGATATCCTCCAAATTATTGGCATACTTTTCCATCATTTCCATCATTTGGTCCATAATATTTTTCGTCTTACCGCCACGCATTTTCTTCAAGCGATTGCTTTACAAATATCAGGAATTGAGGAGGAATTTTAAAATACAATACAAAATTGAGTGGCCGGCAATTTAAGCAACTGCATACTTACCGTATAGTTGGAAAATCGGGTCTTATTTCAGGGTCCTCACTCCAACAATCTTTTATACAATCCAACACATAGTCGGGGCACAGCTCATGTTCCCTTATGCATTCTAATTCAGGCCGAAACGGTATGCTGCCGGCTAACGGCAGCTCTTTTACCCGATCTACAATCTCCTTTGGCTCGTACGCGACCTGTCCGAATGGACCTTTTCGACTCACTATTTCGTACATAATTATGGCAAATGCGTAAACATCTCCTTTTTGGGTGCCATAGATGTGTGGATTGCGAAGCAATTCGGGTGCTTTCCAAAATTGATCTAGAAAGTAGAGATAGGGATTGGAATTGAAATTATGAAGTGACCAAACAACAAGAAACTGTCTACAAGGAATATTTGGAAACAAGTAATTTTTTATATTGATTATTTGGTTATTAACTTATACGAAGGTGCTTAGTTAATTAGAGGATTGAATAGCCTCAATTTGAACATTTATGAGAGTGTTCGTCCTCATTTACTGTGCAATGCGCTGTTGTAATGGAAAAGGGAAATCACTCGACTTCCCCGACTCAAGCGAATACCAAACACAAAGAAATAAACCGATCTGGCTGAAATTTGAGGTGTGTTCTTCCAAGAGATGCTATTAACTAAATATAAACTCGATATGCGCCAGTAGTGCCATCTCTCTGACTTTGCATAGACTTTACAAACGACGAATGTGTCTTCGTGTGTTTCTTAAACCGTCTAATTAAATGTAATTTTGACTCGTTTAAGAGAGGTGGGGCTGAATTGACCGTCGGATGGATGAAAAGGATTTGCTTTGATTTCTTAAACTGGACTTAAAGGCATTACTAGTTTAGTTACACAAAATTAAATGAAATAAAAACTCACAGAAATTGTATTAATTTTTTAACTCCCATTTCCAGTATTTTTATGTATACATTTACTAGAGCCTCCATTTATCTTCTTTGATATTTAATACAAAGACATCTCATTGTTCAGCTGTTAATAAATTAAAGGTTCTCTGACTTTCCCTATGCAGGAACTCATAGACTTCCATATCCGACATTTACCTCTCGAACAAAAACTATTTTGCGGAAAAGATATTTTTAACGAAAGGAGTTCCGCCAAAATCAACAATAAAATCTTCAGTTCGTTAACTTTAATTCTAAAACTGCCAAGCCCATTTCTTTGGGTTCATCGCCTCCAGCAAACATTTTTACTAGATTTAATACTGCATTTTTGCAAAAACTACGCTTGCATACATACAAAGAACCTCTTTCTTAATATGGCCTGACTTCGTTCACTCACTTCTGTAGTGCTGGTGCTCTCCTATGGACTCGCTTTCTGCACAATTTCTCAACTCGTGCAATCCAAAGTCGGCCACTTGCAACATCCAACGCGAAGTAACCACACAGTTCGATGATTTTAAATTTCCATGGAACATCAGCTGCGAATCGTGTATGTATATCATGCCCTGAAATTATAGGCGTATGAGTATATGTGAGTATATAGCGGGACTATGCAATACTCACCTTTATTAAGTCGTGAATCAGTGAGGCAATGAACAGATCATCCAGCTTGATGTCCTCATTCTCGATTATGTCGTACAGACTGCCCTTGGCACAGTAATCGGTGACTAGTAGTATACGTGTCGGCTCCACACAAGCCCCAATAAAGCTATTTATGTTATCATGGCGTAGTTCGCGCAACAAACGCATTTCTTTCATTATTTCGCGTGAGATGTCCCGCTTCCGCGGAAACTTCAACTCCTTGATGCGCACGACAGCGCCGCGTAAGCGTGCCGTCGAGGTGAATACTTGATTTGAGCAACGCGATCCAAACGATTGGGCACTCACTAAGCTCAACTGTTTTCAGTGTTGTTGTTGGCATTGAGAACAATGCAAGCAATTTGCGTTCGTCATTCAGGCGTATCCAGTGAATTTGAGGTCGTGCCAAATGAGTCAACATTGATGGTCGATTGACGTCAGTGCGGTTGTCGTTAGGTCGATCATTAGGGCGACATTCAGTGGTTGTGGATTGGAGTGTTAGGCGGTGGCAAACGGTTTGTTGAATGTTTGGCGTTGGTTGATATGGCATGCGGAGTGAGATTCGTGTTGGTTGGTTGATTGCAAAACCAGCAAGTGAATGAAAGCATAAAGTATAATCAAGAGGAATTAGTGAACCATTAGAGAGTGTTGTTTCAAGTGGTTGCTAATGGCGCCCTTTTAATTAGGAGTGCAACGAATATGAAACCCTCCTAAAGCTCGTCAACTACTTGAATTGTGCTGAAGTATAGAACAATTTGGCAAAGATTTGAAACTAGAAACTCTTCTATGCTTGTTTTTGTTAATCTGTGTGGTGCTCAATGTGCGTTTAGGCAAGCAATCGAAATATGACATCAATCATAAAGTAGTCTAGCAGCACAATGCACGGAATGTAGAGGTGTGGCCAACATTACGAAGAAACGGAGACAAAGTTGGTGATATACGAAAAAAATCAACACAGTCTCCGCCCATATTACTACGTTGCTGTTTGAATTAAAACAGATAGCGTTGCCAGCTCAAAGCAAGTCAAGAATCGTTTATGAAAACAACGCATTCTAATTTTTTATTTGAACTGTTAAAAGTGACACCGGCAGCCCGGCGTTGACAAATCATTGGAAGGTGGATGGTGGTTGGTAACATACGGAGGTTTAGCAAGATCACTACAACAACAACGGCAATAACCGAGAAAATTTATTTATATAAATATATCCCTCAGTGTGGACATCCTCGAAATATGAAGAAATGGCACAGCGGTAAGATATTTTGGTCGAAAGAAGGGTTCGTCATGAACTTAAGAAAATATATAAGTGATTGAAGAAGTGACTATACGTGTAAACACAGAGAAAATGCTAAATGCACTTCGCCAAGAAATCGGATGATGATGCACACATTGAATTGGCCAAGGGAGACTAAATAAACGCTGGATTGATGAGGTCAAAGCCGACCTAAGAAAAATGGGCATCACAAACTGGAAAGGCGTAAGAGAGGATCGGTCGGAGTGGAGAACCGAATTTGTGGAAGTAACGGTCTGCACAAGACTGTATTGCTAATGATGATGATGAGGATGAGGAGTTCACCAATGAAACAGGTCTTAATAGTTGATTGGAAATTTGGTGCTAATTGAACCGATTGGTTGTCTATGCATGTCAATGCATGTGCTAACGGATTGCCCCTGTGAAATGCGAGGGAATTTAAATACGAGTTTAGAATTTTCTCTCAGTAGCTGGAATATTCAAAAATTAGCAGAAGTCCGGAGAATGATTGTTGGTGTTGCAGTTTGAAAATATCCATTAAATATTATCATTCGAACGAAATTCCCGTACATACATACAATGCATACATATAATATTATATTTGTTTTGTAAAGTGTCATCACGAGCTTTTATGCCTCAAACCGCCAACAAAAGTACAGTTCGCAGGCCAGATGTAGGACCAAAGGCTTCATCGAATGCAATCTGCTATTTTACATGCACAGATTCATTCCTCTTGTACTCGATTTTTATGCCCCACTGTTTTTCTTTTGCCGATTGGTACACAAGCAAACAGTTGGCTTTACAGTCTCAGCCTGTTGGAATCTGTATTGCTGCAATAAGCGGAAATTGCAGTGTACGATTTACACGATTTACATTTGCAAGTACGTATTGTTCGTGTGCGTCTGCGAGCAAAAATGCATGCGTACACACATACACACATACATTCATGAGTAGGTGTTGGAGTGCCTTCAGCATTGGGGCGATGAAATTGTCACGTTCCTACGGTGGCCGAAACGGAGCAAACTGTTACAGGACGTGTGCATGGCGAACAACGAAGCACGGCGAGTAGTCTGGCAACATATGTATGTTTGTATGCATGTATGTATTTAAAACTTTTCATTTATAATGACACATTGGTGAATTGTTGACAATGGCATTGGAGATGATGCGTAAATATTGGTTGGGCTAAAAACAGAAGACGAAGAACGGAGGAGACTTTTTCCACACCAGATTAATTTAAAATTAATTGAAGTGCAAAGAAAGCATATATGCAAATACATACGCACATACACATGTTAAGGATTGGAAACAGTTCCAAGTTGAACTATTTTTTTTAACAAATATTCCAAATAATCAGAAGTTGATGAGCGCGAAGGGTCCTTCTAAATTAAAAAAAAAAAAATGTTTGTGTCTTAGATTTAACGCGCCCGCTGCAGTCGAATAGATTTGTGCGTGACTTCCATTCGATGGAGGGTTTAGGGCTCGAAACAAACTGTTGGCATAAAACACCAAGTGATAGAAAATGTTTTTTGCCATCCGCAAGCGATATAAAACTCCATCTGTAGGATGGCAGCAACACGCAAGTTGGGGGAAGAGTTCGGAAAAACACACAACAAAGATGTATGCGCTAATAAAGTGGCGTCCGACTAAACCAGCGTTGTGAAATTCGGGAAAGGGAATATAGAGCAACTGACCAATTATATGGTAAATCAACCTCAATCGAATCCCTAATTAGACTAGCTACTGTAGGAGGGATTAACAAATAGTTAGTCTTCCTCGACCAACACTGATTAACCCGTGACCAGAAAGACTATATAATCGTATAACCCCGTAAGGCAATGTTGTTGCCCAGCGCTTGCTCAGCTGACTTGAGACCTCACTGGTACAAAATTGCCCCTGTTAAATTCTTTAAGTCAAAGTTCTATAACTCCCTCAGTTTTTCTCGAATTTTCTTGCAACTTCGACACAAAATTACGGAAGCGCTAAAGTTTTTAAATATACATACAAAAACAAAGAGTAGCCCGCAAAAAACCAGAAGAATTTCCACTCTCTTTTTGTATGGAGAAACTAACTCGAGGATGCCTTGCATTGCCTGTTCATTAACTATGCAGTTTCCTGCAATATTTTTGTGGGCTAGTACTCACGAATGATTTGAAGTCCAGTATTCAAATACGAGGGTAAGGCAAGTGATATTCCTCGACTGATTCAACTGATTTCAATTGAACTTTCAGTGAGCCTAGCGAATAACCGCGCAGTGATCCAAAAGCCTACATTCAAAATTATGGAGAGTTCCTCACAGAAGACTGCTTAGCTAACATTTTCAATCAATTTCAAACCATTCGTGAGCAAATTCATTGGGATACGTTTCCAGATGTACGAACACATCCTAAAGTAAATGGTGGTAGAATGGCCCAATCTAGGTGCGCACCGGTCAGATCAGTTTTAATGCGAATGAAAACCTAGTTTCTGATTATTATGAAAAAATGCATCGAAAGTCATTCATACGACTAGGCAACCAACAAACTATTTACATACAGTTGCTTAAAAGTACAAATATAATAAGGCCGAATAAGTAACAACTCACCTTACTTGGCGATGAGACGATATCATTCCCAGAGTACCCCTTTATCTCTCCTATATCAATCTTCCATAGTAGACCCTCGATTTCCAGCTCGATTTTCCACTTTCGATAAATACTCATCGTGATGACACCCGCACAGAATAACAGTAAGCCAAGTACACCAGCAGCCACCACAGATGTGATATGTCGATCGTCTTTTTTGCACAGCTCATTGGCAAAGCCGCACATGGGTTCATCGAAAGGACGATCACCTCCCGATGGCCAGTCAACGCGTACAGAGCCATTGATGAGTTTGTATTCCTAAAGTCCAGCGGGGGAAAAAAACAGAAAAAGAGAAGAGAAACAAGCACAATTTTAAGCGACAGGTGAACAATTTTGACGATTTTGTGTGTATCAGCTACACATACAGACATACATACATATGTGTGTATATGCAAATTTTTTTAAATAATTTTCTAAAACAAACTCATAAGTAAAGAAACTGAAAAAATGACGACTCACTCACTGGAATATCTTCTCCTTGTTGGAAATAGGCCACCGGTACCATATGAGAATTACAGGATACATTATCACTAAAGTAGTGTTTGTGTGGCTTATAGGCCAGTACTGAGAAATTTCCTTCGGAATCACCGTTCTGGTCTATTTTTATGGTTGCACCAGTGATACCTGAGAAGCAAAGCGATAGGAGTTAAAAAATTATTATTATTATTATCTACGTTAGGGTGGCTGCTTCATCTGAAATTACCGATACTGCTTGGGATACAATCTCGAAATATGAGGTTACCAAAAAAGCTACAAAATATGAAATTGACATAGTATAATATTTAGAGCTTGCGACTTGGCCTGAGTCAATTAAAAAAAAAAACTCGTTTATTTATTTCAATAATATTTAAGTAGCGCACCCAAATACTAATTTATTTCACACAAACTCGTTGGAAATTGCTCGTTAGTTTTAAATATTTTCTAACTTAATAAAAAAAATTAATGAGAAGAAAATTAGTTACAACTTTTATTTATTTTCATATAACTTTGCAGTCAATACATTAGACCTTAACGTTTCCGAAACTCTATTGATGGTCAGCATCGTGAGATAAGTAAAGGGTGGTAAGGTTTTAAGGGCCGGTACTGATTTTGAATAAAATAAAATTTTTTTAAGAAATTATTGT
Organism: Anastrepha obliqua; assembly: GCF_027943255.1. Classification (NCBI taxonomy): domain Eukaryota; kingdom Metazoa; phylum Arthropoda; class Insecta; order Diptera; family Tephritidae; genus Anastrepha; species Anastrepha obliqua. The sequence goes on from NC_072894.1 coordinate 129,507,186, forward strand.
CATTTCTCCTTATTATGATAATATTGGTAAGGCTCAATTACGCATGGAACAAAATATCGGCCAAATGGCCGCTGCGGCCTCGGCGGCACACCTCCATCCGATGGTCAAACTTTTCGATGACGCTGAGGCATAATTGAGGTTCTATGCCGTTAATGTTCCGAATTATCTCGTCCTTTAGCTCTTTAATTGTTGCTGGCTTATCGATGTACACCTTTTATTTCAAATAACCCCAAAGAAAGAAGTCCAACGGTGTCGTTGACGTTTAGGTGTGGTTCACATTCAATTTAACCACCCTTTATTTGCATTGATCTGCCTGCTTGAACCGCATAACATTAAAGAGGATCCCAAAAAAATAAATTTGAAATATTCGCTGTGTTAAGAGTAATTTTATTTTTAACTAAAATTTTTATTATATGTGACCTGGTCTACGAAAAGGTACCTTATGTGCGAAGTTTTCGAGAAAACAGCAGTTAAAGTTTAAACTTCTAAAAAGCCTTGTAACTTTTTTAAATATTAATATTTTTCAATAGGGTTTGGCTTATTTTCTTCAGCATAGATCACAGTATCAATAAAATCACAGAAGCAGTGAAAAACATTTTTTTTTATATATAAATAAATAAGAAAAAGTTAATGCAAATCGCAGAAATCGTTTTAAAAAATAAGTTAGCTTTTGTATTTTCGTATTTGTACTTTTCTTTTTTTTTTACTTTTAACAAACTTTTAAACAAATTATGACTTTCTGGTTTTCACCATTTTAAAGAGCCTTCCACACACTATTCGAATCAACAAAAAAGTGAAAAATGATTTTTTGACACGTAAGGTACCTTTTCATAGACCAGGTCACATATTATATTTAATTTCCAATTTTATAGGTTGCTGCTAGAGTCGTGCGCTTTAAAACATTCGAAAAAAAAGGTAAGCAGTTCTCTAAAAACGCTTTAAAGCAGTAAATCGTTATTGTCAAATTAGTAGAAAGTCCATTAAAAAGTGTCATTGTCGTGCCGATACTTCTCTGCTCGCTATCTCTGGGCCCTGGTCACTTGACGAAAAATTTGCATGTGAAAGCAACAACAAAGACTTCGAACAAAATTCACCGCTAGCGAATACAGTTATACCTCATAAAACTGGTATAATTCACTATTTTCAATGCTGCTTTGTTGCTTTAACATTGTGAATTTTGGTTTTGCCCGTCGTGCTAATACACCTTGCAATCATTTACGACTTACTAATACTCATTAAGAGCTTCCAAACAAATGTTATTTTTGGCAGCTCTTTTCCAGTGCTACAAATATATTTCTATTTACCTATTCGCCACTTGCTAACGCTTGGCGAAAGGGACAGGCTTTCTTATGGTCTCAATTTGGGAAAAATACTGAAAATCAAACTTGAGGCTAGAGCCTATAAACCTTTTATGATCCGCTTAAAATTTCATATTTAGCAGTTTCTTTATAACCTCACGTTTCTGAAGGGTGCCCCATAAAAAATAAATATGTTTTTTTTCTCATACAAATTATTGCCACCTTAATGTTTTTTTAATACTATTTTCGAAATGCTTACTTACTTCTATAAGTACGATTTTTGATAATAGTCTCAATTATTCTAGTTCCATTACTAGCTACATCGTATATCACATCATCCGTCAGTATGCGCTCCTCCTGGCGCAGCAATTTATCCAACGCCCAGGCATAGAGCTTAACGGAATCATAGAGGTAAGCGGCATATATAGAAACAAACTGCAAAAAGCAAGAAAAGTAATGAAATCAGCAGAAAAATAATTGAATGAAAAATATTGCAAAAATTCCACAAGAAATGTACTACTACATACACACATACATATGCATACATTTATACTAGTAAATTTATATTCAAATGGCGCAGGAGAGAAACCATTTGATGCTATTATTTATAATTGAGCGCACTTTTCCATCGCCGGCAGCAAAGAAAACAATTCATGGCTTGTTAGCATACTTGTAGGCGCCTTCAAAATCAACAAAAGCCATCGTTCCCGCTGAATGTTATTGCTCCTGGCGCAAAAGGCGCACCTTAAATAATTTAACATAGCTTTTGTCATTCACAATTTATTTGTTTGACAAAGGAGTGCGTCTGCCACGCATCTTTGTGAGAAATTCATAAACAGTTCTCCAACTAACCGAGCAGACATACATACATACATACGTCCCATATTTTTTGTTCTACTTAAAAGCACTTCGTAACATCGCTGTGACTTGTTGTTCTTTGAAAGTCGGTTATTAAATTAATTGACTTCAGGAGAAATGAAAAAAAGCCCCGAAAGTTGATTTCATTTTATTCGCAGCTGTTCCCACACACCAATCGGCGGGTGATACCAGCGATATCAATTTTTATTAGCGTCTTTGGCATTCTGCGCATCAAATTGAGTTTTTGTTTCGACTACATACATACATACATGCAGATAAATGACTTCTATGCTTACAGGTGCACTTACCTTAAGATATTTATTATTGTAAAATAACGATGGCACAAGAAAATCGAACGGCTTCTTTGCATTGTATTCGCGCACTTTGGCCGTGAAATTTTCGTAACTGTCCGTTGGTGGCGTCGACGCCACGACTAGCAAACTGCGCGCCAATTGCTTGAAACTCTCCGATTCGTGGCAAACTTTCATCGCCTCAACATGGTCCGGTTTTCGTAAATACTTTTCGGCTTCTCTAAAAAGAAGTATTTCGATTTTGTTTGTTGTTTTTTGTGTTTTTTTAACCATTTTGTGGGGCGATTTAGTAGTTGGCAAAGGCGCAAAAATTAAAAGAAAAAAACAAATAAAGGTAAGGTTAAGTTCAAGAAGCCGTAATAAAAAGTCATTTTACTTCCAATAGTTGAAAATAAAAGAGTGCAATTAAATAGGGAAATATTTTCTTATTGCAGGGTGGATGGATCTGTGGGTGTTAGTACGTTTGGAGGCAGCATTTGTTAATGGTGCGTGGCATGTGGGGTGGGTGTGCGAGTGTGTGTGTGAATAATTCTTTGGGTGTTTGTGTGTATGTGGGTGGGTATGTGCGCTTAACTACTTACTTTGGTGTATAGGGCATCATATCGACAAAGATGACCATGTATTCACCTTTGAGGAACAAGTTGCTCGTTTCCATGGAGAGCATAAAGTCGACCAGAGAGCTCGCCGAGCCCAAGAAGACATATATGCGTGTGCGATTCATTGTATTTTGTACAGTCTGCAAACAGAAGAAAAAACAAAAGTGAGCAAAATGGATTGAGGTAAAGGAGAGATAACACAATTCAGCCCAGTGCTTAAAATTTTATACACCGGTTGTTATGCGCAAAGTTTTAATGGCAACAAAAGTTAATGCCAAAGTACGTAATTAATGAAAGTGGTTTATCTTTTTAAAGGGCAGAGGTCATATTTAGTTTTGTGTTTGAAAGAACTCAGCCGAGTCTCTTTCAAAAGTTTTAAATGTGGAGAACTGTGTTGGCTGAATGGGCTACTGCAGAAACCACCAATGGAGCCGCTTGAATGAAGTTAATATATATTTCGCAATTAATTCGAAGACATACCTTTCCTAAAATTGTGCAAATAATTGAACTATTTTATTACAGAAATTTTAACAAGAAGACCGACAGACAAATGATTGCTTGGACTCGACTTTACCATTTTTGTGTTGTTTCCACCCATTCACTTTAGAAAATAGAGTTATTTGTTTATATCCACATGTCTGTGCTACTACATCGAAGTTTTTATCAACCTACGCGAGCAGTACAGGTGTGTGTGTATTTGTACATTCATAAAATATTCACTCGAACACCACTTCTTAACTCACCTGATACCAAAAACTCGTGCGACAGCATGGCAACCCTAGGGCGCAGCATTTTGGCATATTTGTTAGAAACGCTTCCTTGTGATTTATTGTCATATTCCTCTTGGTGGCCTGTTCTTTGAGCAAATCAGCGACAGTGGTCCACAGCTCATCATGCAAAATGGAGAACTTTTTCCAGCCATAGTAACGCAATAACGAAATCACCGACTTAATCACCTACGTAACAAATAGAAAATGAAGCATTAAAATTGGTATGAAAAAAGCGATTGCAAGTAGGCGATGCATGTGAATGTATGACTGAATTGGTGTGGATGTATGTAAACTGAGAATTTTTCATTTCATATCAATGTTTTTGTCGCTGTTAATCCATGTAAATGAATTGTGGCTGGAGATTTGCATTAGTAATCCTAAGTCGCTTGAATAAATGGACTTTTTTATACGTAAATTTTGTTGTTGTTGTTTTTTGTTTTCGGTTTTTTGTTAGGCTATACTTTTTCAGTTCATATAATAATTATTTCAAGGGAAGAGTGGTGGGGATGCAGTAATTGAGGGCACGGCCTAATGACTCTATTCACAGATGACTCAAAGTTGGACGCAAAGGTTGGGGGAGGTTGTTTGACTACTCACTTCGTTGACAACTGTCAAGAAAGTAAATTCCGACAGCCAAGCAACGATTAGGACCCTAGGTTCGCTGAAAGTGCGCTCGAAACTAGTCAGGAAATCTCTGATTTCCCTTTGATCGCATCCGAATACTTCGAAATTGAGCTCATATGGCTACCTGGTTACAGCGACAATGTAGGAAACTGTTTGGCTGTTGAACCAACTAGACAAGAGATACGATAGGTTTCCTCCCGAAATGAGAAAATTGCAGTTCCCTTGACTACCAGGCTAACAGGGAAAAGTGGACTTTTAAAGCTAACGAAGCTACAGCTCTCCATTAGGCATCCATGCGGTGAGAATTGGTATTGCGCCATGCTGTCGTCGCTGGCCTAAAAGTTATTTAGTTACGAAGCGTTATATTATATGTTGATATAAATAATTTTTGTGAGCGTGTAATTCTCAAAAGGTTTATTAGGTTTATTATTTAAAATGTATTGACTAGGTAGTGTGTTTATCAGCTTAACATCTGATAGATCCTCCATCGGAGGACAACAAATGTTAAACTGATTTTTGGAAATGGGCGGAGTGTTTTAGGGGCTTGCTCCGCCTCTGCCACGGGTTGACCCGGTATTGCAGTACCGCCGGGATTTTCAGCCTTGAATAAATACAAGAAAAAATATACTAATACATTTAGCTTTGGTGGGAAGAGCCATAAATTTTTATATGAATACATGTAGACGAAAATGGAATTTTTTTTTTTGAAATTTGCATTGTAGGACATTTCTGATTATTTATTGAAAACAGTTTTTTGGTTTAGATACTGAAAGTCAGTTTAAGTGAATCGGTATAAATATTTCGTACATTAATTTTTGTGAGCGTGTAATTCTCAAAAGGTTTATTAGAAAATCTATTGAAGTAGATAGTGTGGTATCTGTTCCTATCAGCTTAACATCTGATGATAGATCCTCCATCGGAGGACAACAAATGTTAAACTAATTTTTGGAAATGCGCGGAGTGTTTTAGGGGCTTGCTCTCCACCTCTGCCACGGGTTGGCCCGGTATTGCAGTACCGCCGGGATTTCAGCCTTGAATAAATACAAGAAAAAATATACAAATATATTTAGCTTTGGTGGGAAGAGACATAAATTTTTATATGAATACAAGTAGACGAAAATGGAAGAAATTTGTAAGTCTGTTTCTTCGGTCCGTTTGGGTATTTTTTTTGACAACATCGAAACCAAAGCATTTGTATCATATTTTATCTATCATAAGCCACTCGTATCATTTGTTGAAATTGAAAACATTGAGGATGAATAAAATAAAATGAAGAAAATAAAATATGAACTTTAGAGCAATATTATAATGAACCTATAATTATCCCGCTCCTAATGCTGCTTTCGTCTTATTCTCTCTCAGTTTGTCTTACGGAAGGTTTCACTTCTATCCCGTCTAACCGTTAGACTGGTATTTTTTTTTTTTTTTGCTTAGCGTGCGGGTGTAGCAAGTTCAGATATGACCTACGTGATGAATTGCATCAGTTGTTTTTGTTGTTGTTGCAGCAGCATAAACATTCCCCACCCATGTTCCGGAAATGCTGCTGGAGTGATGGTCCTTGGCCATATATAAATCCGCCGGTTAATTTAACCGCAAATTCTCGAAGTCATCATTCCTTCTTCCGTTCGAAATTATGGATGCTCGAATAAAACTGAAAACACGCTTGAAAGTTTTTTACCAGAGCGTCTAGCTGCTGAAATAGACTTGATTAGATAAAACCAGAAGAACGGCTAGACCATCGGGAGAAAAGTAGATACACTCGACTTCCATGAAAACAGTGTACACCACTCCGCAGCAGCAACATACCTCAAAGCACTCGCGTAACCAGCTATTTCATGAAAATATAGGCTTTAACTGCATGCAATATAACTATATGAGAACGATAAATAAATGAAAACCACGACAAACCACATAGAAAACTTAACAAGTTTACTCAGATCAACCAGAGCAAATTTCATATTGAATTCAGTTCTGTATACTCATTTGTGAGGGCCATTATGAGTAATTTCAAGTATGGTATAGCTCAAACCTTTAGCATACTCCACATGTTTTTCCTGCACAAACGACTTTTTCCAATCAGATAAAAAACACTTAATCAGAATTAAAGCAAACAGAACATCTGTTAAACACCACTAGAGCAAATTTTGTAACAATTCTGCTTTTCGCTTTTCCAAAAACCATCTCACCCATCCACCGCTCTAAAGCAAACAGATAAACGCACAAAAGTATGCTCAAACGCAGAAAAAGCAACTTAAGGATGCAAAACAGTTACAGCTGAGCTGGCAAAGGATAAAGGAGCAGACAAGGCTGCCCAGCGGTCATCAACTATGACGGCTCGTTAACAGTTTATGAATTTTTAAAAGCATTAGCCAACCGAGTATCGACCCACAGACATTACACACGCTTGCAGTAGCTTAAGGTATTTAAATTCACGCGCACACACACACACATCTATCCACATTCACTGATTCGGTCAGCTTAAGGTACGACATGTAAAGTTATTCCTGGCACGAGTGCTGTGTAACTACTTGCTACGCAAATGCGGGATGTGGGTGATGGAGTCATGATCAGCAAACAATTGGCGAGAAAATGCAAGCGTCAGCAGAAGGACATGGATGAACGTGTTTTGTTTTCTTTCTATTTTTTGCTTTAGCCATATATTGTTTGGCTAACACGTACGCCGGGCATTAACTAGTTTTCATCGATTGTTTTTAAAAAGTCCTGCCTATTTGCGTTGACATGCAGCTTCAGCCGCTTTAGTGTGATTTTATGTTGCTTTGTTGGTGCTAGGCCGACTTACCTGCGTATCTGGCGGCTCGGTGCGTGCAAATGTCGGTATCGCAGATGCTCTGTATTCAGCACATTTCTGGGAAAAGGAAGAAAGAAAAACAATAACAATTTTAAGTGAGAAATACTTATTTATAATAATAATAGACTGTATAAGTAATGACGTAGAAAAAAAAACGCCAAAAGTAGGAAAACAAATTACATTATGATAAATGGAATGATACAGCTCAGCTGTGCCTAAGTATATAGTGAAGCCACGAATTCGTGAAAGTGGATTACACAATAAGGATGTGTGAGTTTGCTGAGGCTTATTTTTATTACTTACTTTATGGAGTCTGGAGTAAGAAGAGAAAAAACTACGTAGTGAAATGAGCTAAGTAGAACAGGAGCACTTCAAAACCTGAATCGGTCCTACTCAAAACCTGAGAAATCCATCACTTAATACCACAAATCTAAAACTGTCGAAAGACGAAATTTCTGGAAATTTTCTCGACTGTAAGCATTCCTCGAAAAGTTAAATCGAAAAGCCTTTAAAGCATTTTACCCTTGTAAGAGTGCGATTGGTAAGAATGGAGGACAACAACAGTTTAAGATAGTAGTCTAGTAACTTATTTTGAAAATTTCGAATTTCGTTTTTTTACATATTTTGAAAATGCGATATATTGGTAATATACTGTACAAATTTTAGACCGAAATTCGAAATATTGACGAAATTATAGCACATACATGAGAGCGGCTCGTACTTGCGCGACTCAATTGCTAAAACTTTAAATGCGTTTTTCTCAAAACAATGTTTTTCCGGATGGCCGTCGTGAAAACAAATTTTATATCTAACGGATTGAGCTGAAATTTAGATATGTTTTTCTGCACATCAATAGTTCTGGCGGGTAGTAGATTTAATTTATTTCGTTCCTAACTTTCCATTTTTTAGTCCGATTTCCACTTTAAAAAAAGGCAATTTTCTTACGAAGTCCGCCATTTTGTTATTTTATGTCAAAATTATTTGATCTTACTACCCGCCAGAACGACAAGCACACTGATTAATAAGCAATTTGCCTTTTCTGTTTCAGATGACCACAAGTGACGAAATCACGCCGGCCAGCCACTGTACCTCTTTTTTTTGCCGCTTGCTGCAGTGTACAAAAATAGTATCAAAACATTAAAAAAAAAATTTGTTTGTACACCTTCTGATTCCCTCAATAACATATCAGAAAATCAAACCGATTGAATTTTATTTTCCCTTCCAAAAAATGTCCCAAACATGGCCTCAAAAAACGTGTAAGCTACCAGACTACTACCTTAAAGACTAACTCTCACTTGTGGTGTGAGCTGGCGATATTCCTAAACATTCTACCTATTCATATATAAGTACATATATGTACGAAACTATATGCAGTCATGGCAATGGCAATGGTCTTACTTGAAGGGCAGAGAACATTTCAAAGTTCCATTTCATCCCTCCAATCTTCACAAGGGGTTATACTTATAAACAGACGTGACGTCTTCTTACACCAACTCTCGGATTATTGACGCGTTTTTCAAACTGGTAAGCCTGATAGAAAGAACCTGTGGCAGAATTTAGAAAATCGATTAGGTGTGTCAAAACATCGAGGTGGTTTAACATGACGGGATAGGAAATATTTTTTTGGCATCGAACGGCCTTTCTGGTCAAGGAATGAACTTCCAATGCGAGAGCAGTGCTTTTAACCGTTTCGAAACTATTCTTAGATGCAGAATTAAATACAATCTAAAAATGCCAAAAGAAATAGCCAATCTTTCATCAAAATTCCAAACATTTCATTCAGAATTAAAAACAAAAAGGAGCGTGCGCAATTTTATAGCCCGTTAAATTTTGATATAATAAAGTGCAAATCTTAAGTGATTAAAATGCTTGTTGAGTTTTGATAATTGGTTTCTCTGAGAATTGACGGGTTTGCGCTTTTTCTCCAAATATGGAGTGTTCGAAATCTATTTTTGCATGCGTATTCTACATACATATACAAGGTGGCGCAAAAGTAACCTTGCGATGTTTTTTGGCTGTAATTTAAAAAAAAAAAATGGAAAACTTTGATTCTTCTTGTGGATTATTTTTATTTGGTCTTTTAATTTTTTTTACATCAAGTCGAGAATATGATGCCATGTAAATGGCCGCCGCCACAGTTGATTGCCATTCGAGCCCTTTTTATGGCATTTTCCATCACTTTGGCCAAAACTTCCGGCGATAGGTCCTCAGATTCTTGACGGATATTGCAAGAGTCTGAGGCTTGTTGACATAAGCCCAGCTCAATTGAAGTTCGAAGTGTCCTCTTGATTTGAAAAAAGTTATTAAAAAAAAACAAAATACACTTTTTGAAATATTAAATTTCGAAAAAATTTCAATTTTTTTTCTTTTTTGCTAAATAAAAAATTTTCAACTACTTTTTGCAATTGTTTCTCGCTCGTGTAAGTAATGACGATCATTTTGAACCCAGAATTATTAAAATCGGTTCATTTTTGACTAAGTTATGGGCATTTAAAAAAAAATTTTCTCATATAATTAAAAAAAATCGATTTTGAGCCGAAAAACAAAATTGCCGATAACTCTTGAAACAAAATTTTTTCGGGTAAACAAAAAAATAAGTGTCTTATTATTTTGACCAGAGAGCAGCATATTTGAGTTACATCGAAATCGAAGAACATGACCCGAATAGCCCGGTTGAATTGAAATGGAAAGCGTCAATTGTATTTATTATGAAGTTTGCTAATATTTTATTTAACTTTTTCGTTTGTTTTTTATTATTTCTATTTAATCTTAGCTGAATTTTATTTCATATTGTTTTCCTATTTTTTTATATTGTTTTATTAAGTTCATTCTCTTTTATTTACTTTTAAATTTTTTAAAACTGTTTTAAAGTTTTTTTAATGGTTTTAGATTTTTTTATTTTTATTATTATTTTTTTAATTTTCTAATTTTTTTTTTATTTTCAGTTATATGAAGAAACGTTGTTTTAACCGTTTTACTCAATTTCAAAGCCGGTCGGCCATTAGTTTTGAGCAAACTGGTAACCCGGATTTCAAATCATTTACAGTTCGCTTATTTGCCCAAACAGACATTGCAAATGATTCAGTGTGCAAATAACTGAGGCCAAGTAACACAGTATCAATCAAACTCAAACAAAATATGAAAACACAGTATTGCCCGTTTGTCAAAGGGCTTCTCCCCTGCCGGAAAGGGACGAACCTTTTCCTTTCACATTTTAATTTGATTGTAAAGTAATTTGTAAAAAACGAATTACAGAAAGCACGAGACTGTACAGGAGCCCAATCCCAACGAAACGCAGTGGCAGAGCAGTCCATGGCCTTTCAGAACAAAAGTAAAAAGGTCTCAGTACGCGGAGTAGAAAATTTTCTGACACATTTAATGCTCTATCTGGCAGATTAAAAATATTCAAAGGCATGTGAATATAAACATGCAGACAAGCAAACCAGCATGGATACAGAGATACATACATTTGATAGCTGACCCATCGATAAATGTAAATGTATCTACTAAAAAGCAGAGAGGAAATCCACTCGCAAGTTTGGGTGAAATTGAATTTTACATCTCTCTCGTTTTTTGATATAAAATAAGTATGGAGAATTAAGCAACTGATTTTATGCTGTGTTAAAAAACAACAAATATTGCGGTATCTGTTTCTTTATCTGTGGCATCTCATTACAAGAAAATGGGTTTGATTAGTGAATTGAAAAATGGCGACACGCATTGAGCACTGAGTATTGAGTACTTACTGACTTTTGAATTTCGTTTACGAAGTGTAAGAGGTATATGAATGTATATGTAGAGACGGATGCATCTGTAGAGTATTTCGAAAATCGGATTTCAAAAATGGTTGCACGGTGGACTTACGTTATTACTACTTACTCTTCTATATACACCGCACGAAAAAATTTAAATTAAAAGAAAAGTACGGATGTACCCACAGAAGTAGTAGAAAGCCAAAACATAGCGAAGTACCAAAAGTAAAAGTAAGTAAAAGAAAAGTACCAATGTTGGGAAGATGAATGGAAAAGAGTAATTTTTTCCGATGAAAAAAAAAATCAATCTGGATGGACCAGATGGCTCTCAAATATATGATGCAATAAACGGAAAAAAAATGGCGATTGAGGGGGACTCGTAATTTCGGAGGGTGTTCTGTTTGGACAGCTATTAGTACCAAATACAAAACGCTTATATGTTTCATATTCTCAAAAATGAATTATGTCAGGAATATAGAACTTCTAGGTTAAATTCTTATTACGTTTTTTTTGTGATAATTTCGATGAGGAGTGCATTTTCCAGCATGGCAACGCAGCTGTTCATGCTCGCAAAGCAATAAAAGAGTTTTTGGCAGCAAAAAAAAAAACACCAATTTTAGAATGGCCCGCCTACAAGCGTGACCTTAACCCAATCGAAAATGTATCGGCAATACTTCCTCCATCGGTTTTCAAGAATGGAAGAGAGTTTAATTGCGCTAAAGCCCTTAGAAGCGCGATTAATGTCGAATGGTAGACAATTTATCAAAATATTATTAAAAAAATAACTAAATCGATGCCTCGACGCCTTCAAGAACTCATAATCAAAGGAGGATCCAACGCAAATTAGTAGGCTCTAAATTATAAACTAACCCCAAGAAATCTATTTGTTTGTTTCAGATATAATAACAGTGGTCTTATACTTCTTTCGTTCATAGATTTTACTTTTCTTTCCAATAATTAATTTAAGTTTCGTGACATGTATGCTGGATCTTTTTAAAACATTTATCATTAAAACTGATAATAAAAATATAAAAAATTTAGTTGGTCTTGTAATTTTTTCGTGTGGTGTAATACCATTAGAAATTAAATGTTGAAGAACGGGTAAGGAAGGCAGAAATTGCTTTATATGCCTGTAAACGTATGCTTGGAAGAAGATGGGGTATTCAATCTAAGCATACATTGTGGCTGTATAAGACGGTTATACGACCTATTTTATCGTATGGTTCGGTAGTTTGGTGGAACGCTCTAGGGAGAGAGTACAATACCAAACTACTCGGCAGAATACAAAGATCAGCCTGTGCAATAACTGTCGGTGCAATCAGATCATGTCCTAGAGAGGCTCTCAATGCACTGACACACTTTATTCCAATAGACCTACAGATAAAGAAGACGGCAACCATGAGTGCATTTAGGTTAAATGAAGCGGGTGGCTGGAGAGAAAACGACAAACTCAGTTAATCTCGGTGAGAACTGACTACATCGTCCCGACGGTAACTTTCAATAGGAATTTTGCCACTCTCTTTCCAACTAAGGAAGAATGGAATAAGGAATTCTCTCTAAACAACTTCGACACTACAGTTTATACGGATGGAAGTAAAATGGGCTGTGGAAGTAAAATGGGCTGCGGTGTTGGAGCTGGTATATATTCTCACAGACTTAAAATTGAGAAATCTGTGCGTCTCCCTAATACCAGCAGTGTCTTCCAGGCGGAAGTACTGGCAATTGGGGAAGCCTGTAGGCTACTAATCGCAGATTTCTCTTTTAAGGGAAATATCGCTATTCTCTCGGATAGCCAAGCTGCAATCCAGGCTACAACAACCTCTAAAGTCCAAAGTAGGAATAGCTTCACCATCTTGAGTGAAAACCATAAAGTTACTTTATTCTGGGTCCCGGGACATCGGAACATTGAAGGTAACGAAAAAGCAGATGAACTGGCAAGAGGGGGATCTGCAATGAATAACGCTCTTGCAGAATCGGTACTCACACCATTGGGTGCAGTCAAGAGTACAATTTCCCAAAAATACCTCCGAATCGCGGACTGTAGGTGGAAAGTCCAGACGAAATGCAAAATTAGCAGAACGTTATGGCCCACCTACAACCTCAAGCAATCGTCGGCATTAATAAGAATGAAACTACGGGGCGCCTGGAGACTAACGGCAGTCATAACTGGCTTTTGGTCTGTCGGAGAACAAGCAGCCAAAATGGGTATCCCTCACAATACATACTGTCACAGTTGCAATTAACCGGAGAAAAAGGAGACATTCTTCCATTTTTTCTGTGAATGCCCTGCCCTATGGAAGGTCAGAATGTTAACCCTGGGTCAACCGCTGTTCGAGAATCTCGAACAACTATCTGGCTTAGACGTTAACAACCTAATAAGGTTCCTTAACCGCACAGACTGGATATAGTTATGCTGTAAATAACCGTTAAACAAGTTGGTAACAAGGATGTGGCAACAAAATGGCGCGGAAGCACTAGTTGGATTCTGGAAGAATCACCACTTTAACCAACCAACCAACCAATACCATTGCAGACTTTCGGTTGAATAGTTCGCAAAATATTAAAGGTTTGGAAATTTCTATGACATAGGTATGCAAGGTGCAAATAGCTATGGGTCCTCCTGAAAAAGTGACTGAGATGTGTGCATCATGTACATTCTATACATTCTGAGGTGGTAGAAACAGATGCTACTGGAGTATCCCAAAGATTTTATAAAATTCAGATTCAAGTACAAATTTCTACATAATGGAACTGGTTTGATAAATTTAGTTTGAATACTCGTAGTTCACAAAATATACTACCCACATAATTTTCTTTAGACGGGCGATAAAAAGTTTTTCTTTAAAAATAGTTATCATTTTTTAATTCCATATGTCACAAAAAGGCAAATGTGCAAAAGGAGGTGCGCTAATCAATTGGATATCTACGCAATAGTTACACCTGAAAATTATTCTTTAACGTTTTCGAAACAACCATAAATAAAGAATATCACCCTATTATGTTGTTGTTGTAGTCCCCATACAATTACGGGGGATGCTGCTGGAGTGATAGTCCTCGCCCCGATATAAACGCGGGTCGTTACGATAACGTAGAACTGACTGCCTTGGGAACGATCACCCCATTATCTTTATATTTCCTTTTCTTTCCGTGGACTAGTGCAGCACAAACGAAAATAACTTGAAAAAGTTGTCTTGTAGTGCCTTCCAGTGCATCTGTTTAAGTCGGGTATATCAAACGTAAGCTAGTCATAGTCCCACAGCCATCAAAAACTCTGTGCCAGGAGTGAGCCGATTTCTAGCAGTGTCTGCCCTGATCCCCCTCTTTTCTTCCTTTTTGTTTCTTCTTCTTTATATGCTTAGGTCGTCAGCTATTCACGCTGTAAACTCTTTTCCACATTAATATTCACTTTGAGGTTTATTTAATAAATAAAAACCCACATCCTGTCAGCCACACCTGCTATCATCAAAACGATGCCACAGAAAACGGCTTCCGACTTCCTTAGCCACTCATCTATTGACACGGATGGCAAGAGTAATAAGTAAGGAAATTATACACAACCTTCTAGTAGAACGCACAGTCTGTGACATTTGCATAATTGAAATATGTATGTGTATGTGTATGTGAGTATATGTGAACTTACATACGGCAGCGGCAAGGAGAAGTCACGCATTTGCCACTTGATAGGTTTCACTAAGTGGAAAATCACTTTCATAACATACAAGAGTTCCCGAGCAAAGGAGAAGTGTTCGCATTTACATGATTAGCAAGTGAAAGACTTAAGCAACAGAAATGCATTTAAAGAGGTTCATGTGATTTTCTTTGAGATGTCTTCGTGGCAGTAAAAACTTCGAACTACACTGGCCATATGACCCTGCAAGGTTTATAAATAAAAAATAATAACACTCACATATGATATCATTGGAATGTTACGACTTTGCGATACTATAGCCTCCACATAGCAATGACCCTCTGGACCGAATATCGTCACAATGCCATCGCATATCATTTCGGTTATGGCTTTGGTAGCAGTCACCGTGTCACCTTTTGTGTCATTCCAGCGCAACTGCAATTTAACATTTGGCAGCAAGTTGGTATCGTTGTTGATCTACAACAATACAATCGGATAAGAATTAATTATTAAATATAAAGAACACACTAAATTTCATTTTACCTCATCTAAAGCCATTGTGAGTGCACCTGAAATGGCCAGACCCTGCTTGTCCATTAGTTCACCGGTAATGGCTGTTAGATAGCCAACATTGAGTATGGTCCTATTGCGTTCGTCGCGCAACGCTATGACACCCGGTACACAGAATACTGCCACCGAGAGCAATAATAAATAATGAAAGGGCCAACGCGTCATGGCCCCTTAGGCCGGGGCCGATCAGCGCGACACCTATGAGGAGGAATCTTTTTCTCTGAAATTGGAAAACAAATTTGAAGGAAAGTTAGTTTTTTGAAAATTGAGACATCTGTCATAATAATTGCAAATACGTACATATATATTTGAAATTATGAAAATCTATATGTGTATATAAAATTCAAATTATGTATGTATCTATAGATCGACTTGCGTCCTAAACGCATAAACCGATCGTAACCTAATTTGAAACACGAACTGGATACCTTACCGGGATGGTCATAGGCTAAAAAATATTTTGATATATATAGGGGGCGTGGCACCTCCCATGCAAATGGATTTTTTAACAGTCCGTATTTCTGGAAGTATTTACGTTAGACTACTGAAATTTGGTAAGGGGTTATATGGCATTAATCCTTACCACATCCACAAAAACTGCGTATAACTAAAGAGGGGGCGTGGCACCTCCCATGCAAATGGATTTTTTAACAGTCCGTATTTCTGAAAGTATTTACGTTAGACCACTGAAATTTGGTAAGGGGTTATATGACATTAATCCTTCCCACATCCAGAAAAACTGCGTATAACGAAAAAGGGGGCGTGGCACCTCCCATACAACTGGAATTTTTTATATGCATAGATCGACTTGCGTCTTAAACGCATAAACCGATCGTAACCAAATTTGAAACACGAACTGGATACCTTACCGGGATGGTCATGGGCTAAAAAATATTTTGACATATATAGGGGGTGTGGCACTTCTCATACAAATGGAATTTTTAACAGTCCGTATTTCTGGAAGTATTTAGGCTAGGCCAATGAAATTTGGTAAGGGGTTATATGAGGTTAATCCCTAACACCTCCAAGAAAACTGAGAAAAACGATAAAGGGGGCTTAGCCCCTCCCATATAAATGCAATTTTTTATTGTCCATATCTCCGGAAGTATTTGGGCTAGACAACTGAAATTTGTTAAGAGATTATATAAGGTTAATACCTAACACCTGCATGAAAACTGGTGATAGCTAGAAATAGGGCGTGACACCTCCTATACAAATGGGATTTTTCATGCTGCATATCACTGGACGCATTTATGGTATATTAGAATACCAAAAATTGGTAAAAAGTTTAATGAAGTTAGTATTTAGTAGTCCTAGAAAAAATATGAGCTAGAGAAAAATGGGGGTTAGACCATTTGATATAGAACAGAATTTATATTATCAACGATAGAGGTATTGCTGAATTGATGCATTCTCTTATTGGTAAAGCTTTATCGGTAAGTAAACAGTCTAGCAATCTAACCAACTCATGGCCAATTATATGTAGCCTGCTCCAGAGTTGGCGCACCGAAAAACCTTTTTATTTATACTCAAAATAATGTAACAAAAAATGTCGTATATCCGATCGTTTTAAATAATACCTAAACTGACTTAAAAAAGCTAAAGTTGTTTTATTTACATAGCATACTTTTTGATAGAAATATGGGGTGAAACCCACGGGTATAAGCTAGTATTTTATAAAGGTACACAAATGTGCATATAACTAAGGTGGGTAATGTTAATTTATGTGTCCGCAAAGGTGAAATAATTAGATTGTTCTATTTGCTTTTTGCCAAATCTGGCGTACCTTAGGGAAGTATCTTAAGACCTCTATTCTTTTTTTATTTATGATTTTGACAACTGTTTTTCGTTTTCTAGATTCTTATTTTAAGCAGACAACCTAAAATTTTGCTCTTCGATTAAGAATTCTTTCTGAAGATGCTTCTTGGGCTCAATTAGAGATCAATAGATGGTACTTATGATGTTTTCGGTCACACCTACATCTCAATATCAATAAGTGTTATAGCGTAAAGTTTTCCAAGTAGTACGAACATCGTACAGTATTTCTGGTACTCCCCCTTCAGTACCAGTACCAGACGAGATCGAAGGCTTTTTTTGTAATCTTCGATGCCTCTTTTTTTCCATTAACGACATCAATTTTATCATATCTAAATCATATGCTGTGTGAAGCTTTGTTCATCAAAATAGTTCTAATTTCACAGATCCCTGAACCCTGAATTTTCTATACATCTTTTATTCGTCCAAAGCTGGAATATGCTGTATTCATCTGGAGACGTCATCACAAATTTGTTATTGATAAAAATGGGTGTATTCAAAAGTTTTCTTTAAATATGTCCTTCTCTTCCTCTAAACTTCTCGACTCCCTACGTACAATTCCCGCCTCCTTTTGAGTAATCTTAAATTCCTCGAAAGCAGAAGGATTCTTATTTCATTGCCTTTTATGCGTGGCTTGGTGAGTGGTGGAATCAATTACCCCGCATTAGTGATAGCTTTTCAATTTCTTATTCCTGCGAGAACACTTCGTTTTAATTTTCCTTTCTACCTCAACACCCTCAGCACAAATTACGCAAGAAACTCCCCATTATTGCATTTACTTTGAGAACTCAACGAGATCTCGTACTCTGTTTTGCTCGAGTTAAGGTATTACTGCCGAATACTATTTTATCACAATTTTTCTGCGATCCAAAATATGCACGCAGTTCTATTTGGTTTATAAAACATGACCTGATGGGTTTTCAAAAAATTATGAGATCAAATTTTACCAACTATCCCGATTATTTACTTCAAAACAAAAAAACGAAAAAAAGTAATAACGGTTTAAATTTTCAATTAATTTTCTCTATTAAAAATTGTATTTTCTTAAATAAAAATTTAATTTTCTTGATTAAAAAACATTTTAAAAATATTTTGTATTGTAGTAAACCCTTGGTAAATCCATTTTGTTTTGCCAATAGCAACTGAAGCGAGAAAATTTAGAATATCAGCACTTAATCGTATAACTTGCCGAACTAGTTTTGTGTAATAATTTCAAAGTCAAAATCGCGCCTATTTTGCAGCGCATCTATTCACTTGTAGCAACTCTAACTGCCAGTTGGACATTTTTTATACAAAAGGCGTATAAGCAGTGGCGTTTAAGGTTAAGTAAAGTTCGAGAAAGCGGTCTTAGGTCACCACCATTTTAAGAACGCAAAAGCAAATTAGGAAATACTCGATTTCTTCTGACTACTGCAACTGCTGTGAGTGCTTTTACAAGATACTCGTACCTACTTCCTGCAGGGCGCTCGAGCAATATGTCGGTATATCAGAAGTTTATGTCACTATCAGCTTTATTAGCAAGCGTACCAGTAGCAGGGTACCTTCTAACAGCTTACTAAGTGATTTGACGGCAAAGCTTGCACTCAAGTGGGAAAAGTGAGAATGCGTTGGCCACTTACGGCAGGCATTATAGCGCACAAGCACACAAAGATATGCAGCAACTTACACATATTTACACACAACACATGACGCTTTGTAAGATGAGCTAATGTGACTTGTATTCAAATATGCAAATATACACATGCACACATATACATATACATAGGCCTACAATATTGCAGAAAAAAGCTAAGGGCACAGCTTCGCTTCGCAATAAACAGGAAGTTGTACAAAGCTGAAACGTCTAGAAAGTAATTAGTAAGGCTGGATAGTTGCAGACTGTGGTTGTTGTTAATTAGTATTTGATTCATTATTAATTATTTTCACTTTGGAAACACATCTGTGGTCGGCATGTGAACTGATTTTGAGACTTAATGATTTAAAGAAAAATAATATACAAAATGACTAATGATGCATTTTTAGATTTGTTCAGTGCTCGGTACTAATTAAAGGTTTCTGATCTATTTTTGTACAGCAAATAGCGAAAGGTGTTTGCCGCTTCATAAGACTTCTAATGAATTTGTTTAAAAATCAATTTAAGGTATCAGTGGAATAAGAGAAAAATTCTAATTTTTTGTTGATTTGTTTTTCAATTGCGTGATGAGCTTTTTATGGTACTTTTAATTGACTTTGTTGCGCAAATGACACTTCAATTAATTTGTAACAGCTTATTGATTTTTCAACAACCGTACGCATTGGGAGATGAAATACTTTGTCTACAAATATTTTAGTTTCTAGTAGTAGTAGTAGAATAGTGTACACCGCATATTGAAATAGGCTATAAAAGTGTATTTTGAAAAATATAGAAGCATTTTGTAAAAAGTTGGAAACTTTGCTTTATATGATTTTGGTTGTGTATGAACTATATTTTAATAAAAAAAAATAGTGGTGGGCTTATATTTTTGCACACCGCGTTGCACGCGACAAGAAATCGTAGTGGTTAGTGCAAAGACATACTTTTAAATGAATAGTGGGACTACCCGATGATAGGCAGGTATTTATAAAAATAAACCTTATTAAATTAAATTTGACACTCCTTAAAATGCTAGCGTGAATAAGTTATCGATTTTGTGGCTTTACTTCTAAATCAAAGAAAAAAAATTTTTTTAAATACAAAAACAATTAATAACTTGTTGCTCTATTTCTACATATAACAAAAGCAAAATAAAACAAATAAATAAAAATAGCGAACTAAAAACCTCTTGAAAGCTAATTACGGACTACAGTTTCGGTCTATCAAATGGAATTAGGAATCTTAAGTACCATAGTATATTGACTCAACTTAAGAGCATTTTCAAATGATTTTTACGTATAAGCTTTTATTTTAATGTTCTGATTAAAATCTTCAGAAAACATACTTTACACTTAAACTAATACCGACTGTATATCCATTTAAAACCAAGTACCAGATTATTTTTTGCAGTCATCAAATACTTAAGCAGTCAAAGCTCAATAATCCCCTGGTGAAACGATTTCTAGGGATGTGCTCTTTAACATACCATTATTTGACTCCGAGCGAATTTGACAGAATATGTTTACAACAAAACTGAGAATATGTTGGTGATATACGAAAGAAATCAACCTATGGCACTTCGTTACCGTCTGAACGACTAATTGGGCGAGTGTGCGAATATGTGTGGAATTTCGGCTGGCGATAAGATTGTGTTAGTGATGTAGGGGAAAAACACCAACACGGTCTTCGCTCATGTTGCTTCGTCCCTGTCTGAGCCATAAATCCTTTCTCACTCAACCTTCGATCCTACAATCTATATATGTATGTAGCGAACGCGTGTGAGCTCTTCGATGTGTCGTCTAAGAAGAATGTTCATACGGTTGCTTTCACATTGCTTTGCCTATCAATAGTTACAATAAATGTCGAGACTCGATAGCGGTAGATCTAATGGAAATATTGAGAGAGCTTTTGCTCTCTGTATCATATGATAGTGGCAGGGGGTTGCCACATATATACCTATAAAAATTCAGCCGTTTTTCTCGTTGTGATGAACTTTACGGAGAATGCCTCAACCGATTTAAACCAAACTTTGCCACATTGAAGAGACACATGTGGAAAAGGTTTGTGTTTTGAAATTTTAAGAATCGGATACCAGGGTCTCGAGAAATAGACCAAAACGTGGACCCGGGTAACCCTAGGATGTGTATGTACAATATGGGTAGCAAATGGAAGCTGTTGATGATTTCTATAGTATAGAGTATTTTTCATACCGTTCCGTGACTAGGGTCTCGAGATATAGGCCAAAACGTGGACCCGGGTAACCCTAGGATGTGTTTGTACAATATGGGTAGCAAATGTAAGCTGTTGATGATTTCTATAGTATAGAGTATTTTTCATACCGTTCCGTGACTAGGGTCTCGAGATATAGGCCAAAACGTGGACCGGGTAACCCTAGGATGTGTTTGTACAATATGGATATCAAATGGAAGCTGTTGGTGAATGCTTTAGTATAGAGTATTTTTCATGCCGCTCCGTAACTAGGGTCTCGAGATATAGGTCAAAACGTGGACCCGGGTAACCTTTGGTTGTGTATGTACAATATGGGTATCAAATGAAAGCTGTTGATAAGTGCTTTAATACGGGGTAATTTTCATACCTATTGATGACTAGGGTGTCGAAATATAAGCCAAAACGTGGACCCGCCGTGTCTTTGCACCGAATTAAACCAAACTTACAAACACATAGTTAAGTAAGTATTGAAAATGGGTTTCGTAAAGTTTGGTTGTAATTCGAAACACCGGCAACGCGTACAGCGCTCTTTTGAACCAGCCATAATGTTGTTTACTTTTTTAACGCTTGGGGCGGAACTAAACTGTCAAATTGACAGTGTGAGTTACAATGTGTTAATATTTCTTTCTGATTTGGACGCCATAAGGAGAAGACGTAAGTGCAAAGTGTAAACATTTTTTGTGAATTTTTTCGGAGTGGATTTTGGAACAGTGAATAATTTCTTACGAAATTTGAGAATTTTATGTGAAATCCGAATGTTCAAATGAAATTATGCTTTGTGGATTTATTTTTTCGGTTCATATGCGATAAGCTATGATACACCATGAGTGAAAAAAATGGTAAAAAAAATGAAAAAACAAAAGAAATTGTTAAAGGATGCAAAAGAAGAGCACGAAAAATGCGTAACTTTGATGAAAAAATTATTAGTCTTATCATGCAAATTGTCAACAATTTTCTGAAGAAAAGAGATGATTTAAGAAAACCACAACAAAATAAAATAATCCTGACCATGTGGACTTGGGCTTTAAACACATACATATGCATCGAAAATATAATCCACAAAATTGAAAAAAAACATGTTTTAAAATCTCAGAATACCATAATTATTACAGTACAAATGCCAAGACAATCACGTAATCATATTGGTCGTTCGACAAATAATAATAGGCGCATGAGAAATGGCCGGAATAACGCGACATCAGAAGAACGTCAAGAAGAAAATGAAGTAGTCAAACGATTGATGAATAATGCTATCCAAGCAACTATTTTAATTGGCAAATTCAAGAATGAAGACGTTCTAATACCAAGAATTCCAATGATTCCACCTGAATTGCCATTTGAATTCAAGCTTTGCAACTGCCCATTCGTTTAGCATTTGCAATAACTATCAATAAGTCACAAGGGCAAACTTTAGAAATATGCGGGATGAATTTAGAAGAACCAGTATTCACCCATGGTCAACTATACGTTGGCTGTTCACGTGTTGGGAAGCCAACAACATTATATATTTACTCAAAAACAAATAGAAAAACAAAAAATATTGTTTATGCCAAAGCGCTTGAATAAAGAATAAAGAAATAAATAATATGAAAACCATATCTTTTCTGTTCTAAACCATATCTATTCTATTTTACTGTGCCCAGCGGGCCGGGTTTGCTAGTTTACCTATAGAAAATATAAAACTCATCGCTGCGGCTATGGAATTTTTATTTGTTTTACTGTAGGTTTAAGTGTTAAAAATCACAAAATAAAAAGATTTACAGACAGAAGCCGAGATATATTTACATTTGCATTTTCGCGATTTTCATTTTAACTCGAAATAAACATTTTCACTTGACAATTTGTGGTACACTGGCTGGTATAGAAAGCGGCGGCCTCAACTGTGCACAGTCATCAATGAAGAGCGCTGTTTACCTGCCACCCACCGCCCTCAGTTTATCGTTTCTTCTTTACTTCTTTTGTATTTTCTTGCTAAGCGATGTACTTTTGGTGTTGCTATTTACTTCGAATTTCTCTGACTTTCCTGGCTTTGGCAGTCCAGAGGGATCGGGCAGGAGAAATGAGACTTCATAAATGCTCGGTTGGCTGGAGTAAACATCGCGATTCATAGTCACAAACCAGTTCATCATATCGAAAATATCACGAAAGTTACATTGCGCCACGACTGCGCCCGCGTCACGCCCATGCTGATGGGAATCGAAGAAGGTGACAATGTTGGCAGGAAATTCGATAATAAATAGGACAGTGCGATTGTCGGAAATCATGGCGGCGAAAAGGAAATGCTCATTGGGCTTGCATGCTCGTCGAAATAATTGCAAACCATTATTCAGCGTCTGCAACAGTCGAAGTGCAATTGTGCGACATGTCTCACGTTCCGGATCGGCTTGCATGTGCGTGAAGAACCACTCCTTTAAACGGAAATGGGGTTGATTCTTCAGTACATTCAAAGCATCCGGTATATTGAGATTTTGATTATTCGACATTTGTAACGACACAGCACTGGCATGGCCTGCTTGACCGGTGATGAGGTGAGCGTAAGCGCTGTTACCTTTATTTATCGCTTCGGCGAATATTTCAACAGCACGCGGCGGTAGATCCTGCATACGTTGGCAATAGAATCCACGTCCCTTTTGCGCGACCATATTGGCCAGAAGAAGCGTGATTAGAGTACACGAATTGGTGCCACTGTGATGGAATTCGCCGTAGCGCGACTGACTGAACTCCCTGGGAAACCACCAAATGTTCAGGTTGCCATTGCGCTCGAGGACCGCCATGACAGCAAACCAATAGGGCTCAGAAGAATGGCCGTGAATATCTTGCCGAGAAGAACAGCAAACACTTTTTACATATTAAACTGGCACAATTCGAGATTCTGCTCGCCGATGGCCGGAATTTTGAAACCTTGTACCCGCACTTTTTAAATTTTTTTGAAAGTTAGCAGATATTTATATAATTTTTGTTTAATAAAAGTTCATGTTATAAAGGAAGAGAAAATTTTGATAATTGAGGGGGACAAATATTTGAAAAGAAAAGTTTGTTGGAAAATTGAAGTATTCACATGTCGGAAAAATGAGTAGAAAAGCGACGATGTGCCACACAGACACAAAAGCATAGTTGTAAAGCTCGTTTTTGCTGGGCAATTGTGTATATAATGGGTATAATTCGCAGGGCTTTAATCGCCGTTAGGCTTATTGGACAGTACCAACTGTCTTATGGTGTTTCTACTTTATTTACAATATAAACATGAAGAAAATGCAAAATGTTCCAAATGATCATAGGGCATCGACAGGTTCTCTACATGTATTTTGGGCTAAGATTTTTGCCTGATTCTAGGCTATTTGGATTGCTTCCAATTCTCTTTTAGTACAGCGGATCCATGTATTCCGTGGACGTCTCCGCCTGCGTTGCCCTTTTGGGTTCTAGTCCAACACAGTTCTGGCGATCTCGTTGTTTGGTCGGCATATAATATGGCCTAGCCAAGTCTATTTTCTACCCCGAATTTCTATTTTCGACTGGGCTGGTGTTTGTGCTTAATAAAGGCGCTTCATTTGATCAAGGTTGTGACTTGTTGCCTGCATCAAGCTCCAAGTTGTGCAACCGTATAACAGCACTGCCTTGACACTGCAGTTGCTGATTCTTATTTTTATGCTCCATGTGATGTTGCTGCATCTCCAAACTTTATTGAGTGTAAGAAGAACACTTCTCGCATTATTTATGCTGTCGTTGACATCTTCTTCATAATCGCCATTTTAATTCATTTTGCTGATAAAGTAACAAAAGCTGTGTACATCTTCAATGAGTTTAAGGCCAAATTTTGCAGCATTCTACGAGAGACATTTCAGTTTGATCTCTAAATGCAATGCGCGAAAAAACATACATCAAGAGAAACTCATTTACACTCCAGCGGATGCCAAAGGGCAAGAGCAAGCCAAGCGTTGAGTCCAAAAGTAGAAAGAAGAGAGTAGGTGACAAACGGCATCCCGGTTTTTCTATTCTGGACAAGCCAAAAGGTGCCCTTTCTCGTCCGTTGAAGCGAACTATAATTTCGGCGTTTCTGTACAGCTCGCTGAGCAAGGCAACCACCTTCTCTGGAATGCCTTTGATCTGTAAAAGAATCCACATTGCTTCGCGGAAGACAGTGTCAAAAGCTCGCTCAAAGTCTACAAAAATGCATATATAGTATGGCACAGGTGCGTGTTAAGTTCAGCTGACTGTTCAATGCTTAAATGCAGAATATTAATGTGGCCAGCACAAGATGGCCAAGGCCGAAAGTCATCTTGTTCCTTGCGTAGAATAGAATCGAGGCCAGGAGAAATACGCTGAATTAGTAAGCTTGCCATCACTGTACTATCCTTTTGTGTCACTTGTTTTTGGAATTTGCTTTAGATATAAGTAAATGTGACTGAAGCTTTGCATTCATGCACTGTGGAATTCAGCCACTGTGTTTGCTCAAGTGAGAAAATCACAACAATAAAAATTTCGCAAAACTAATCTATGTCGTTGAAAGGACACTGATAAAACATACAATTTTTCTTCGTTTTAGAATTAATTTAATTTGACACGTTGTGCGCCTAAAAGTATACAACAGTTAACAACGCTGCACAAAATTAGAATCTGCATACGTGTGCACAATATTTACTAAAGCCGCATGAAACGTGACAACAATACCAACACAGTATGTATATGTGCCCCAATTGTGCAATCATGCGAAAATGGTTAAAACTGCGTAAGGTGAAAATACACAAGTGCACACATACATATGAACCCGCATACGCTTGTCTGTTGGGGGGAGAGTGTCGTAATAAAAAAAAATAAAAATAAAACGATTGCCTTTGTTTACTCTTAAAATGAAAAAGTATTTTAAATTTTCCAAGTTTTTTAACAGCCACTATTCGCAATAACATAGTTCCTTTTTAATTTACAACAAGTAATAGGCATCATATCTTTTAATCCCGCTCACTTCAGTGGCTTATATGGGCGAGATTGCATTGTTGCTTTGTATGCAATTTGTTATTTTGGCAAGTGCTTTTATGCGACTTGGTAGCGAAACAAAAAATGCATCAATTTTCAAGCACTGATATTTTTAAACTATTCCACACATTTTTCATGCCCAATTTTTTTCGTTAATTTTTTATAAAAATATAGGCCATTGAAATAGGACTATGAATAAGTTCGTGCGGTTTTTTTCGAAATTTGAAACTTTATTGACGTAAAATGGTTACAAATTTATTATTCAAAGTATTGTCCATCGCTTACTACTACTTTTTCCCATCTTTCTGGCAATTCACGGATTCCCTTTGTGAAAAATTCGGTCGGTTTTGCCGCAATCCACGAATCGATCCATTTTTTGACTTCATCGTAATTACGGAAGTGCTGGTCAGCCAGGCCATGTTGCATCGATCGGAAGAGATAGTAATCGGATGGCGCAAGGTCTGGACTATACGGCGGGTGGGGTAGGACATCCCATTTGAGCGTTTCTAAGTATGTTTTGACCACTTGTGCAACATGTGGCCGAGCATTGTCATGTTGCAAAATAACTTTGTCGTGTCTATCGGCGTATTGCGGCCGTTTTTCTCGCAGTGCTCGGCTCAAACGCATCAATTGTCGTCGGTAGACATCCCCCGTAATCGTTTCATTCGGTTTCAGTAGCTCATAATACACAACACCCAGCTGGTCCCACCACATACACAGCATAACCTTCAGGCCATGAATATTCTGCGCCGACGTCGATGTTGAAGCATGGCCAGGGTATCCATACGTTGCCCGACGTTTTGGATTGTCGTAATGGACCCACTTTTCATCGCCAGTCACAATTCGATGCAAAAAACCCTTTCTTTTGTGCCGTTGAAGCAGTTGTTCGCATGCCATAAAACGGTGTTCAACGTCTCTTGGCTTCAATTCATACGGCACCCAATGGCCTACCTTTCGGATCATTCCCATGGCTTTTAAACGTTTGGAAATGGTTGATTGATCAACTCCCAAAGTTTTTGCAACCTCTTCTTGCGTTTGAGCCGGATCTTGATCGAGCAATTCCTCCAATTCGGTATCCATGAACTTTGGCGGCGCACCCTCGCGTTCTTCGTCTTCCAAGCCAAAATCACCACTTTTAAAGCGTGCAAACCACTTCTGGCACGTTCGCTCAGCTAGAGCATGCTCACCATAAACTTCCACCAAGATACGATGACTTTCGGCTGCTTTTTTCTTCATATTAAAATAATGAAGAAGAATTCCCCGCAAAAACACATTATTTGGCACGAAATTCGACATTTTCAAGTGTGGTAAAAATATTGTTGTTTACGCTTCAAATAAAAAACTTATACTGACGTTTGTGCCTTACGACAGTAGCTCTCCAATGAATGTTTGGAAATGTGGATCGATGGAATAATAATCAAGTTACGCCATCTGTTGTAAAACCGCACGAACTTATTCATAGTCCTATTATAATAAAAGTTTTTTAATTCAAAGTTCCAAACTTTGTGCAGCATTCACCAAAATTTTACAAATTTCAAGAAATTGTTACAAAAATTTAAAATTTTTGTTGCGAATCTTTAGAAAACTGTTGGGTACACAGTTTTGTAGCTCTTTCAATTTTAGTACAATAAATGTAAGTATGAAGTCACTCGAAGAAAGTATTAACTTTTGACATTTTGTTGTTGTATAGTATATGAGGTTGATAATTTTCTGCCATACAAAGAACTTCCAAATACTCGTAACCTATGTGATTTATATTAAATTTAATGAGATTCACAACTGCACAACTGTTGACAACTATAGTCTTATAAAAAATTAACGAAGCAATTTTAGCATATTGATTTAGAAATCTCACATTCCCTTCGCTACGCCAATGGATGAAAGTCTGTGGTACTTAATTCAGACTCTAAGGAATCAGATTTTCATCAACATAAATTTGAAGAAGTCTTAAATGGCCATCTGATCAGTCAAGCCACTCTCTAATTGAATATTCGCACTCACAGTTGGTCGCTTAACCACTGTTACTCTCATGCGGCCAACAACAATACATGGCCTTAGCTGGAATACAATTCTGTAAATTCGAAAAAATCTGCTTATGTTTATGCTACATAGAATTCTCGGAACGTTAACAAGATCAACAACTTCGACGCCCACCCACATTAGAAATGGTTTTAAGTAATTCTGCTGATTCATTTTAGATATTATGCTCAAACAAGTCGTTTTCTTGGTCAGTTTCATTAAAAATGCAATATAACGTTTTCCAAACCAGTTATCACTCTTAACACTCGCGCTCGATTTATTCATGCGAAATTCTATTTATAGCGCACAATTCGACGTAATTTACAATCACCACGCTTAGTACTTACTTATGTGTATGTACTTATAGTTCATTTTGAATATTTATATGTATATATAGCACTTTGCAACAACAATCGCGCACGATCGTGCTTATTTTTAGCGAAGCGATAATTGCCAACCGCAGCTGCAAATTCTAAAGTTCTCAAAGCTTTCTTGAATTCCTCACAATATTAATATTTTCTTATGCAAATACTATAAAAATGTTCTTCTTGTGCTTCTCTTGCGCACCCACACATACCCGAAGCTAGAATTATTGAAAATAATTACATACGGCGCTGTGTAAACGATTATAGCTGAATTTTGATGAGCTGAATATGAACTCAAGTGCGCTTATGAGCTCTAGAAGAGTTCTATGCCACAGAATTTTATACCAGGATACTGATTGTTTAATAAATGTAAATAAATGTAATTTCTAATACGTTATAGGAGCTTTCAAGAGCTGAATCTAACTTTAAATGCCTTTAATTGATGGATAGAGGGCTGAATTGCGTTCGTGAACAAATTTTAAGTTCTACAAAAGTGCGGGTTTTCAGGCACACTGAATTTGAAACCGTTTGGAAAAATCCGAATTTAAATAAAATAATTATGTATGTCACAGTATTTTCTACAATGGAAAAAATCAGGTATCGTACAGTGATGGGATTTTTGTTTTTGGGTGATGTAAAAGCAAAGGAACTTTATGAACCAATGTTGAAAGTGTATAAGGACTTTTCGCCATCAATAGTTGAATAGTTGCATAGTTGAAAGATGGGTTGCTGAATTTAAACGTGGTCGTACAAGCCTTGAAGACGATCCAAGTAAGGGACGTCCAAAAACAGCAACAGCACCAGAAATACGCTGTGTAGTATCAAAAAGCTGCGCTGGCCTAAAGATATCCCTAGTTATAAAGGCAGACGCGAATTGATTGGACAGCAAAGAATTGAAGGTAGGCGATTCTACTTTTTGGTTCTCTTCGTTTATAATCTTTTAAGTCCCGATATAAATTGCTGTGAGCTACTGCGCTCAATTAAACTTCAAACAAAACACCTTGGATTAAGGTAGGTTAGTTTAATTGTAGATCAACGGTGAGGTGTATACATACAAATGCACTAGTATACAAATATTTTCCTAAAAATTTGTATCTCATAAACAAATTTTGGGTCGCTGAACACGAAAATAAGTTTCATTTATTTTTCCAAAACCACTTCGGAAAGAAATCTGCGATTCGGCTTCACATTT
This sequence comes from Anastrepha obliqua, assembly GCF_027943255.1. Lineage (NCBI taxonomy): Eukaryota > Metazoa > Arthropoda > Insecta > Diptera > Tephritidae > Anastrepha > Anastrepha obliqua. The sequence goes on from NC_072894.1 coordinate 129,536,605, forward strand.
TCGTAATGAAATTTTAATGCATTTTAATATTTTTAATTATTATTTTTTTTCACAAAACGCATCAACTAAACAGACTGAATAAAAATAAATACCTCTTTTTTTAATTTAAACGTCAACACACCTCAAAGCACTGTGCCAGATGACACAGATCAACGCAAAGAGGCGGAATGATGTTCCGAAAAGTTAATTTTATTAATTTTTGTATAGTTTTTGTAGTTTTTGCGATAACCGGCAAAATGACCTACAAAACAGAGGTTTTTCACATATCTCGGGAACGCTTCTTTGGAAAAATATGTAAATGAACTCAATTTCGTGTTCAGCAGTACTTTTTTCTAACAGTGGTCGCCCGTCGGCAGGCAATAGCATAGCTCCGAGTGTATTTCTGCCATGAAAAAGATACTCATAAAAAATATCTGCCGTTCGGAGTCAGTTTAAAACTGTATTTTTCTCCATTTGTGGAACACCATCAGGACGCATATCACAAATCGGAGGACGAGCTCGGCCTAATTTTTTTTAGTACTTTTTTCGCGTGATATTCACAATAAAGCAATATCGAGCTGATTGCCAAATTAAAAAGCCTACAAAATTTTTCTCAAAACACGCAGCAACACAAAAACTGTAAAATTTAAATTCACGCTAACGATATTGAGTTATCGATCTTGAGACGGTGTTATCGCACATCGCCAGCGTGGCATACAAATGCAAACTCATATCTTTACGACTCTGTTTACACTTGGAAGCGATTGCCTGAGCAAGCAAACTGAAAAGAAGAACTACACACTCTCGCACACACACAGACACCCGTTTACTGGCTAAGTTAACTGCATTGTTGAGCTATTTTTAGCTGCGAAACTTAAACGCGATACTTATTTTTATTGCAAGCACTCCAACTGGCCACTCTGTCACTAGTTGTTATGCCATAGACTCGTAATGTGTGTATGTGTTTATTTCACTCTTGTTTTCAGTTACATTATTTTTAATTTTGTTTATGCCCGCATACCCACACCTTTGTGCATATGTATGTATGTGTATGTATTTAGTTACATATGTAAAACATTTTCTAAGTAAATACTTCATCTTGCTGAGCTTTCTTAATTATTTATTTATTACTTGACAAACGCTACTGGAATACGGGTATAACACAAATATTTGCTTTGCTGTAGTAGTTATCGCTGTTCTCCACCACTGCTTCGCATGTGCCGCCACCCACCCGCTTACTTTGCTTTGGGGACGACTGCTTATTTATGACTACACGGCAACAAATATTCTTTTGACTGAGTGACTGACGCTGTTGTTGTTGATCGTGTTGTGTTGTAGCGCTTTACGAGCATTTACTTATTGTCTTTTTGGTTTGCGTATGTGTGTGTGATTTTCGCGAGTTCGCTGTTTGCGCATTTTCGACGCCGAAGACATGGCTTATTAGAGTTTTCACTATCTAACGTCGCGCCATGCTTTATGGCAAAAGTTTTTTTTTTTTGAATCGTGCCCCCGCACCCAGCAGCTTTCGCGCACCGCCGTAAAATTCTAGTTTTTAATTCCAATTACAATAGCGGCCTTTTTGTAATTTAACGTTTATTTTTCAACCGACAATTTGTATATATTTAACACCACTACGCTAATATTTGCACTTTATTTTTAGCTTTGACACCCCCCACTTGTCGATCGCTCGGCGATTTGAATTCGTATGATTTACACACTTTCAGAGACGTATATATATCTGCAGTTAAATATTTTCGCACATTCAGATATATTAAATACACACAGACATACACAAAATATGCCATATCCGATTGGGCGCTGGCGCTTGCGGCACCCAGCTTCTGACGTCGCGGGCGGCAGTGTTCTAATGAGTAGCGCGTGTTTGTCTGTTGGTAGGTACGCACATACCAACGCTCAAATATATATATACTCGTACTAAGTGAGCGCATACATCGGTTAGACATTAACGACTATCTGACTGCTTTTGCGCTTACAATTGTGCAGCCGTTGCGCCCTGCAAATGATAACTGTCTGACTGCCTCGGGAGCAGTGCCGATGGCGCATAAATGCCTACTATCATATGGAGGTTATTCGCCTGAACTCGTTTGTAAAACGATATCAGCAACAATAATGGCAACACACATAAGTATGTACACATGTAAGTATGTAAATATTTCAGATTAATTTGTAATTATATGCAATCGGTTTTATCCTCATAAGTTGATATGCGAAATAGCAAATTTTCTGAAGCGTGCTGAGACTGCGGTGCAATTTTGTATTTAGTTTAAAATAGTTTAAAATCCCTTCTTCTACAGATTGTGCGTGTATGCGTATTAATCTTTTTCCTGAGATTCCCTGGTACCCCCAGTGATACTTTCAGTTAAATTTTTTAACGCCATCATTCTGAAGAATTTCGTCGCTTAACAGATAACCTAAGCTTTGTTTTGTTCATTCATTCATCGTATTCTCTCGACATGTCATTATTATCATATTATAAAGTATATAAGTACTGGAAGTGGAACTACATACCTGTACATATGTGGGAAGGTGTGTTAAGTAGCTAGCAAGGAAACGTTCACTCTTTCACAGTCACAATTTATCTTAAGTTAGGCTAGGCTCTACTGGCTGGCCAAAGCCACGCAGAGACCATTTTGGCCCATAGCGATACCAGAGCAGAGTAATATTTTAATGAGCAGATGTATCGCTCAAGAATGGCTTGGTGCATTACTACCATTCGGAATTCGGAGAGAACGTAGGTTCGAATCTCCATGAAACACTAAAATGAAGAAAAAATTTTTTCTAACTGCGGTCGCCCCTCGGTAGGCAATGGCAAACTTCGAAGTGTATTTCACAAAAAAGTTCCTCATAAAAAATATCTGCCCTTCGGAGTTAGCTTAAAACTGAAGGTCTCTCTATTTGTGGAACAACATCACGGCGCACACTACAAATACGGTGAAAACGCAAATTATATAAGTAGATATAATAGGTCTATCGATAAGTTCGTGCGGTTTTACAACAGATGGCGTAACTTGATTATTATTCCATCGATCCACATTTCCAAACATTCATTGGAGAGCTACTGTCGTAAGGCACAAACGTCAGTATAAGTTTTTTATTTGAAGCGTAAACAACAATATTTTTACCACACTTGAAAATGTCGAATTTCGTGCCAAATAATGTGTTTTTGCGGGGAATTTTTTAATATGAAGAAAAAAGCAGCCGAAAGTCATCGTATCTTGGTGGAAGTTTATGGTGAGCATGCTCTAGCTGAGCGAACGTGCCAGAAGTGGTTTGCACGCTTTAAAAGTGGTGATTTTGGCTTGGAAGACGAAGAACGCGAGGGTGCGCCGCCAAAGTTCATGGATACCGAATTGGAGGAATTGCTCGATCAAGATCCGGCTCAAACGCAAGAAGAGGTTGCAAAAACTTTGGGAGTTGATCAATCAACCATTTCCAAACGTTTAAAAGCCATGGGAATGATCCGAAAGGTAGGCCATTGGGTGCCGTATGAATTGAAGCCAAGAGACGTTGAACGCCGTTTTATGGCATGCGAACAACTGCTTCAACGGCACAAAAGAAAGGGTTTTTTGCATCGAATTGTGACTGGCGATGAAAAGTGGGTCCATTACCACAATCCAAAACGTCGGGCAACGTATGGATACCCTGGCCATGCTTCAACATCGACGTCGGCGCAGAATATTCATGGCCTGAAGGTTATGCTGTGTATCTGGTGGGACCAGCTGGGTGTTGTGTATTATGAGCTACTGAAACCGAATGAAACGATTACGGGGGATGTCTACCGACGACAATTGATGCGTTTGAGCCGAGCACTGCGAGAAAAATGGCCGCAATACGCCGATAGACACGACAAAGTTATTTTGCAACATGACAATGCTCGGCCACATGTTGCACAAGTGGTCAAAACATACTTAGAAACGCTCAAATGGGATGTCCTACCCCACCCGCTGTATAGTCCAGACCTTGCGCCATCCGATTACTATCTCTTCCGATCGATGCAACATGGCCTGGCTGACCAGCACTTCCGTAATTACGATGAAGTCAAAAAATGGATCGATTCGTGGATTGCGGCAAAACCGACCGAATTTTTCACAAAGGGAATCCGTGAATTGCCAGAAAGATGGGAAAAAGTAGTAGTAAGCGATGGACAATACTTTGAATATTAAATTTGTAACCATTTTACGTCAATAAAGTTTCAAATTTCGAAAAAAAACCGCACGAACTTAAACATAGTCCTATTAATTTAACAATCTATATACATATATAAGTTACGCGCAGCGGTCGCGAATTTTTGGAGCCGCTCAAGCTCCAGTTCAGGAATATATTCTAGTATTTCAAAACTGAGAGCACCACAGGTAACATAGTCTAGTTTTCGAGAGAGCCAAACAGTAACATAGAAGATACTCCCGGCTTTCGCTTGATTTAGCTTGTAAGCATGCGCTGCAACTAGCTAGAGTCCTATGTCCTAGCAACTTTGCAATTGGTTACTCTAAACCATCTGCCTTTCACCTTTCTCAACATGTGCCCCTCTAGTTCTTATTGAATTGCGCACAGGGGTTGAAGTACCTGACTTATTTGATCCCCTATAAGTGTCGCGCCTTCTTTTGTTACGAGGGCGGGTCAAGAAGTCCGTGACTTTTTGTATTTCTGACCTCTTTACTGAAAAAGAAATACTGCTCCTGTCAACAGGCATCTGTCAGTTGACTCCTGTCAAAATTTGAACGTGCTGCGTCAATTAGTTTGTGTTTTACAGCTACCTTTATCAGACTACCCAGTAATTTGAGAAGAAAATGGAAAAAACTAAATTTCGTGTGCTTATTAAGCCGATTCACCCTTAGAAACCCACTATTTCGACTGTTGTTTGGTCTCTGGTGTGTGGTGATGGATCCATGTTTCGTCCACGGTTACAAAACGGCACAAAAACTGATCCATATTGCGATTAAACAACGCCAAACCTTCCTATGAAGTTGTTACACGATTACGATTGTGGTCGACTGTGAATCATTTCCCTCTACGTCTTTATGTCCCGGAACCCCATAGACACAAAGCCTGCGATTACGAGCGAGCTTGTTGATTGCTCCCTTGCATTCATGGACATTTTTGGATGATAGACAGTTTGATTTGATCGATTTTATAGCCGCTTGGCTAGCCACGTAGAATCAGTTAATTATTGCTTCTATACATACAAACTCAGCTGCTTTGTCTACAGCAAAGACCACAGCTTCAAAAACACAATGCAATGGTTATTGAGCTTAAATGACTTGTTGATGCTTAATTCCGCACGCTGTCATATCGCCAACCCCATTTTCCATTTTTGATCCATCGGTAAAAACACTGATGCTGCTGTACAATTTATCTTGCCGCCACTAAATTACCTTTCAAGAAATAATCGATTTTCATCAGCATGATGAATTAAGTACAGCATTCATCTTTCTTTATATATACGCAAACCACACACAATTTTAAAGAAAATAAGCATTTTCCATTATTCAGCGTGGCATAGAAGTGGAAAGAAAAAAGACAGTGTAAAAAGAATAAAAATAAAATGGAAAACTTTATCCGGCGAAGTCCTCACGAATCCTCCCAAGTAGCTAAATCGAGAGTCTGAGCCAGTCGACAATGCGCGATTTCAAGTGGAAAGGAGGTAAGTATGTGCGTACATATGTCAACATAGACTTTCATAAGTACATAAAAATTAATAAAAAAGTGATGTGTGCAGCTTATAGCTCTCGCTATAATGCGAACACGAAATAACGTTTCGTACACCAGGCACATTTCTGCAGCTGCTTAAATTTAAATTGTTGCAAATAATTCCATAGTTTTAATACAAAGATGTTTTAAAGCTTTAGTCTTGAATTTTAATAGAACACGCGAAATTTCCTTGCATACTTAAAGGCGGTTAAGACACACTAACAATTTCGAACGCATTTCCAGACGAATTTAATGAGTAACCAATACCGCATTTGAATGCATATTTAAATTTCACTTTGTGCACCTGAAAGTAGGCAAAGTTTTATTCATATTACTTAAATATCAAAGGATGTGAAATTTACATATCCTTTGAACCAAGCGCATACTCCCACACAACATCAGTGTATGAATTACAGGTTTGGCTGCAAGTTTTCTGGATCGCTACTAAAAGGATATAAAATGTCTGGCAGGAAAATCTATAACAGAAGTTAAAAACCAACAGAAAGTGTAAAACAGTGTGCAAAAGCTGTCAGCGGGAATTACAGCAACAGCAAAAGAGTTTACGAGCATATTTATGCATGTCTGTATGTGTGTCTATAATTTTCACTTGATTCTGCCTTTTTGCAACTTAATGTTTAATTCAAAATTGATATTATTACATTCACGCATGCCTTTTTGCATTGTGGGCGTAAACAGTACCAATACATACGCGTGCATCAAATTGATTTATATTCATTGGGATAGTGTTACGCACGCACAAAACATAATCAGCTGGAAGAACTAGCGTTTGATGTTAGCTTTCGTAAAGGCAACTTGCTCACTGATGCCTAAAATTTGCAAAGAGTTCTTAAATAGTTTGGTTTTTTATTTTTCTGGTATTGTTGCTTTAGAAAATGACTTAATGCCCTTAAATACTATACAAATATAAGCTTTGTCGCCTTGAAAACTGTACTGGCTATTGTTTTCATTCGTACGATAGCATATACAGTTGCACTCACATAATTAAGTAACTTCAACTTTTCATTCAAATTCCGTACAATAAAGGTTTAAAGTTTCCTGAAAAAAAAATTGAGCGTTTTCTTCCATTTAAAAGACGGGCATGCACAGCATACGCTTTCCCCCAAATATTTCACAAGCCGGTTCAGAATAACAGGCATGTGCGCTTAGTGAACGAAATACCAGGGTATAATGCAAATCGTTTAAACGGTCAATTATGTAATTTTTTAACAAAGATAATATTTTCATGGATGATAAATTTACAAGGTTTGCTCTTTAACCATGGTGAAAAAGAAAATTGTGAGCCGAATTCTGTGCGCTCATTTCACACGTACTCACTCACTCTTACAAAAAGTCATTGTTCGAACGGCATCGAGGGTTCATTGGTTAATTTTTTCCGTATATCACCAACACAATCTTAGTTTTTTTGTAAGCACATCCCAAGTGACGACAGCCCATCAGCTGATTCTGTGAAATTCGCTCAGAGCTGAATAATGATCAGCATGGAATATGTTTGCTGTTTTCTCAACTCTCTCTCTTTCTATCATTTCAGCTTACTCCATCGCCAATGAACGCATTTTCGTTTCCTGAAAGGTTTTTAAACTCGCTGGATGATGTATTTAAACTTGATTCATGCACCGTTTAAGATTTTTAGTTATCTTTAAAGTGAAGTATGTAAGTGATTAAGGCGATGTAAAGGAGAAATAATTTGTATTATCAGCTTTGAAAATAGTTTAACAAAACAGTGAATCTAACCTTGCCGTAGTTTCAGTGCTCGTCAAGCAGTGAAGAAATCGTAAAGAATTAAAGTGGATTTTAAACTTAAGAAAAGTTCATCAACAGGGTGATAAGATGAGAAAGTGGCTATTAGTAATAAATTTTATTTGAAAAAAATTTAAAGTTTGCCCAAGTAAATATGTATGTTTATCGATCATGTTATTGTAGGTAACTAAGTAGTTCATTTCTTCAAAAAAAATCTTACATCTTTTTTTTCATTTATTAGGCAAGTTCAAAACCCTCCATATATCGTCAGTTTGGCCACTTATGAATTAACCTTTGATTGATATTTATAACTTTTGTATTAATTGTGCTCTTATTTAATTATCGATACTGCCTCCAATCTTCCCGATTTATGTTCTTCAGCGGGCATCGCCTAACAGATCTTTGCGCTTTCAGCCAAAATTATTTTTAGAATTTATCTGCAAAAAATAACAAATGCGAATGATGGAGGGGTGGAAAACAAGCGAAAATGTGATTATTTCAATTTACATAAGTATGTACGTGTGTACGTCTGTATGTAAGTAGTCACAACCATCTTTCAAGTTATTAACTAGTTGGTGATCGATTTGCTGTGTTGGCGTTAATAGCCGTTTTAATTGAATAAACCACAACTGATCAGTTGCCATTTTCGATGAGCTCCTTTCAATGAATCAATACATTACACTTGGACTAGCTGAGGCTGTGGTTGTGGCTGTGCCTGTGTCAGTGGCTGCTAACAAGTTATGCACTCACACAGCCACATACTCGTACTCCACGCAATCGGCGGCAAAGTAAAGCAAACAATGCAACAGCAGCTAACCATGTCAGCAACATACGTGCGGCAGACGTGCCACCAACAGCAATACAATTTCACTTTCAACCAGGCGTCGTAAGTAGGTGCATATGTGTCGAGTCAGGAGGCAAGCGCCATGAGCGCCACACGGCAGCGCTTCCATCCAATACATCCGAAAATGGCGTTTACAGGTTGCACTGGGGATTCTTGCCATATTTAGTAAACGCCAGCAACAACAACAACAACAACCACAATTGCTGCTACACCTTGCTGCCATGGCACTCTCACACGTACGATACTCGGTGCGCTACTGCAACGCCAGTCAGCCAACCAGCCGAGTGCCGCAAAAGTGGAGTAAAAGTATAACAACAGTTGCTGAACTGTTGCAGGCAATGTTTATAAGGTAATAGTAACAACAAACAAGAAATTAATGCACCTACCATGTGATGCGTGAAGCTGAAGGGCAACGAGTGAAATTAAAAAAAAGAACTGCATTTACAATTTTGGTGAAAAGTCAGCAAATTAAATTAATGAAAACCAGTTGCAATGTTGAATGTAGATTGTGTAGCAGAGTGTACGGTGGATGGGTGCGGGCAATACAAGGCCTGCAAGAGTGATGAATTAATAGCAGCAAGGGAAATTTACTATTCCTTCTGGATGGAAAATGTGGCAGGGGAGAGGCTGGAACAAAAAATAGTAAGGGTGAATTTATTTGGAATTTTCATGGTCGCTTGCTGCCCGAGAAGCTGTGAAATGAAGAACAGGTTTACAAGTTTGCTTTTTCTGTATAATTTAACAGTTCGTGCCAAAGGTGAGGAACAAAATTGAAATTGAAAACTATAAAAAAGAACCCCTTAAAGGCAAACCAGTCTCTTCGAAGCGAATAATTTATTGGAAGTCAAAAACTCTCAATACATAAAAAATAGCTTGAACTGGTTATGTATGCGTAAAATATATTCCCATAATTGGGATGTAGACCCTACAAAAACTCAAAATATGGAACAGAAATTTTGATTTACTTTTGCTTTAGTGGCTTGAGAAAAATATACAAAATTACACTACGCAAGGCATAGGCGTTGTACGTTTAAAGGATAGCAGCAAAAGCACGGCAATACTGCCGAATTCAGTAAATATTTTGAAATTCAGGCTTTGCTTGGTGGAGAGCAATTCATTGTTCAAGGTAATTTTGACGGCGATGCTCTAAGATTTTATGCATGTTTTTGTAATGAATACCAATTTATTGGAGAGCGCATTCGAAAGTGTCGATATGTTTTCGTAATCAAAGAAGAAATGTTTGGATAAAATTCACAGGAGCACTTGCACTAATGCTTTAGGTTTTAAGAGAACTGGGTTTGGATGAGCTACTGTGGTGAGTAGAGGGCACAAAAGGCCAGGAGGTGGAAGTGCAACCCTCAAATTTATTCCCTTTTATTCTAAGTTGCCCCTTTATTCTAAGGCGGCCGCCGTAGCCGAATGGGTTGGTGCGTGATCACCATTCGGAATTCACTGAGAGGTCGTTGGTTCGAATCTCGGTGAAAGCAAAATTAATAAAAACATTTTTCTAATAGCGGTCGCCCCTCGGCAGGCAATGGCAAACCTCCGAGTGTATTTCTGCCATGAAAAAGCTCCTCATAAAAATATCTGCCGTTCGGAGTCGGCTTGAAACTGTAGGTTCCTCCATTTGTGGAACAACATCAAGACGCACACCACAAATAGGAGGAGGAGCTCGGTCATACACCTAACAGAAGTGTAGGCGCCAATTATTTATTTTTTATTTTATTCTAAGTTGCAAAAATAATTTAATTTTAACAAAACAAAAATGGCACTAACAATGCACAAAAGCCTTTCTAAAGATTAGGTGGGTGGGTGAAATTGTTGAAGTACCAGTTTAGCACTATCCAAGTAGCTCTAAAGCGCCCTTTTGATAGTATTTTGAGACCGTCAACGGGCGGATATCTCCAGCCAGCTGTTGATGTAATGGAGAAAATTAATGGGATTTAGGTTGGCCCACTGGCCCACTGCCCCAGGCTGTCGAAGCAACCAGCACCCAGTCACCTTAATCGTCTAGCTGCCAAACCCGTACATTTACAGAGAAAGTGCTCAACAGTTTCGGTATCGTCTTCCGAAGATTACTGAGACTAACTAATTAATGTATAGTACTTTCAACAGCCTTTAATTTTTGAAAATTTGTTTAGCGAATTTTAAAATTTGAATCTAGCTTGCCTTTGAAATGCCAAACCATCAAAAAAATGGTGCTCCAAACATAAGTTTATACTTGCAAATAAAACTCAAGGAAAAAATTTATAAATGTCTTATGATATCCTTAAACAGAGGAGCAATTTCCATATGTATATGGAGAATAGCATGGCCCGAAAACCAAAACAAAAAAAATTCTTGATGCCACTGACTAAATTAGGAAGGCCCCAAAATTACAAAATTGTTTTTTTAATGCCACGCACTAAATTTGTTCTATGACCAAAAGAACTAGACACATATTTTTTTTATGTATATTTTTATTTACTATTTACCTGTGCTGCCAACGCTATAAAAATTACTATTAAATTCGCATGAGGAAATGCACTTTTCTGTAATGTTTAAATAATTAAAAAAAAATAAACATTTCGTTATTTTTTCATTTCCTCTTTAAATTTAGCTTTACAAATGTCCAAAAAATGATACCCCATCATTTATGTAAAAAATTGTTTTAAATTTAATAATTAAGGTTATGTGGCAACCTCTGCCGCTTTGGTCTCTAATAACATTTTCCAAAAGCTTCTTGATGTTGTATATTGTTGTTGTTGTAACAGCATTAACCTTCCTCATAAATACTTAGGAAACGCTGCTGCTGGGGTGCCAGTTCTTGGCCGGATATAAATCCGGGTCGTTCCGGTAACGTACAACCCATTGCTGGATATTCTCACAAAGGGCTCAATTTTTACTGAAGAAGTTGAATTATTTCTTTCATTTCTTTGGCCGAATGACATTAATATTCTACGATCCATAAAAAAGTTAAATTCCAGCAGCGGGACGGCCAGTTGTCAAGAGGGTTGGCGCCGAAAATGATAACTGCTGGAACTACATAATTGCGTAAGTAAAATCTGATATTGCTACTATTGAAGTATTTTCCTACTACCTTTTTGAAGCATTTTGGTATTTTTTATTCAAAAATGGCATCTCATGCAACATCTTGGAACATCCAACAGAAATAATTTTGAATTCACTTCGAACAACACACATACAAACATGTTTACCTTCTCTGCTAGGCATTCGCAACCACATGTGCATATTTATTTAAAAATACATCCACGATGCTGAAATAATGAAAGCCAAAACAATTTCAAGAGCAAGTTTTTATTATCTTACCAAAAATCAAGCAGAACGCAAAGGGCGATGAAGGAAATTCGCGGCGGCATCCAATTAATAAAGGCATAAGTATGTGCATATATGTGCAGTTGTGTAGTGGACGAAATAAAATGAAGAAATACTTATAAACAAAACAAGAAAAAAATTACGTAAAAATATGCAAACTGGAGCATCTCCCGCGAAAACACGCAACTGGTAAATAAAGTACGAAAAATATGCGAAAAGGATGTGGCAGAGAGAAATAATTAATAAAATTATAATTAAATGGGAAACGGGAAAATATGAAAAATAAATAACAAATTGCAATTGGTTTACATTTTGGCAACAAAGCAAAGGTAAGGAAATGTGCAGAGGTGCGCAAACGAAGGCAGCAAGCGAGGCGAGACCAGCCACCCATCGGCACCGCGCGCGAGCGCCACAGCACCAGCGAAATGATAAACAAACTTGTAGGTGCGACGCTTGGTGTGTGTCCCTTGTAGTGTGCTTGTTGTTATTGCTGTTGTAAATGCAGCTGTTCGCGATGGTGGCATATGTTTGTTGTTGCTTTGTTGCTTTGCTGCTACTCGGATAGTTGGCGTAAACGAGCTATAAACATAAACGAAATACAACAGCAGCTAAAGCGCCAAGAAATAAACTCAATAACAAGTAAGTAGTCAACAAAAGCAATAACAACAACCACAACAGCAGTAGCAGTCATTGAAAAAGTCATAAAAAAGCAAAGCAGCAACGCAGAATTTCAGCACGTTGTAGTGGCGCGATGTGTGTGTGTGCGTGTGGAGCGAACATAGTTGTTTTTTATTTGTCTGCCTCGTCGATGCGACTGTTTTGTTTTTCTTCAGCCTTTTTTCTTTTTAATTTTCTGTGTTTTGTTTTTTTTGTATTTTCTCTTGCTGCCAAAACTGGATTTTCTAAAAATAGACCGTGGGGAAATACTTGAATGCGCGCCACATGTGCCACCAACCAACCAGCTAGCCAGCGAGCCAGCCAGCCAGCCAGCGTATCGACGGCCTATCAGCGAGGCAAGCGACCGACAACCGGAGCAGGAGACAACCAGTTCGCCAGGGCAAGGCACACATCCTTAAGCGCACATGTGTACGCATACACCACACACACATACACATGCAATACACTTACGTATGCAAGTAAACAGCCGTAAATGCAAAGGCGTAGCTGTCAGCTTAACGCTGACCAAACGCTTCTGTCACTAACTTGTGCTCTGCTCACCGGACTGCTGGTGGGTCTAACGCTCTGGCTGTCTTTATGGCTATTTCACTATTGGCCATGCGCCTATTTGTCGGGCAGTCGAATTGTTATTGCTTCTGCCCGACTAACTTTTTACCCACATGCGATAACCACAATGACTTGATGGGCAGTGGCTCACATCTGGCTTTTGCTGGACGCAGTTGAAGCTGTGCCACCGCAAACACCAAAGTGTGGCACATGTGGTTTACGCTCCGCTTAGTCGCTCAGAGGCTCAGTTGTGTTTGCAAACATTTGTTGTGTGGTAACGCTGCTTGACTCTCTTACTTTTACTTGCATCTATTGCCATACTCTGAACTCTTTAAACTTGGCCAAGAGCGGCAGCAGAAACCGCAATTGTGGAGCAAATTAGAAATGTTACTTGTTTAGGTGTGTGGAAAATAAAGAGGAGCTCGAAAAAGGAACTTTTTTTATGTTCCGCGATGTAACGTTGAAAAAGGTTAATATCACTAAAGTGTAGGGCATACATAAACGCAGTAACATACATAAATATAAGTTGTATATCCGAAGACAGTGCGTTACTAGGTTTTCAATGCGTCACTAGGTTTCATGCCGCACAAATAGAAGCGATAAAAAACTGCAAGAGAAAACTGTATACAATTCCGCTACACGCTTAGTGTTTGCCTTGTTAGTTTTTGTATTGATGAAGTGATTTGTTGTTGTTAAAATGGCTCTGTCAAAGAGATCGCATGCGACCTGGCACAAAAAGCGTTTTCGTAGTAATCAATTCTTCCTTTTACCCACATTTACATTCTTTCTTCTGAGTTCGGCGTAGCAGAAATTGTAAATCGTTTTGTGTGGCTTATTTGTTGCTCAGCTGCGTTTGTGATCACCAGCAGGGGCTATTTATAGATATCCATTTACTATTTGCGCATGTTGCGCGCTGGCGAAAAGCAAACAATCCATTTGTGGGTGATATGAGTGAATGGCGACTGCACGCCCACAATTCCCCGGTTTGATAAAAATTTGTTTGTATTAGGTGAATTATGAAATAAAAATATTTAAATTTTTTTACATTTTAAGGGTTTCAGGGTCCCCAGGAATATAACAAAAAAATTTTACTTTCAAATTATTTTTTAAATAAATCGTAGATTACCATTTTTTGGGCATTTGTGAAAGGAAATTAAAATAGGAAAAAAATAATATCTATCTGTAAATATTTTATAAAGCTCTAATAATGCCCTCCCTATCGTATAGTACAGAAGCTGGAACGATGGTAACATCTGATGAAGATCCCTTGGCTCCCGTGTTTGAGAGGAAGATTCTGCGGAAGATTTATTTTCTCCATGTAACGAGTGGGTAAAATACGCAACACCATTAGGAAACAAATTATGAAATACAAACGATAATTTTGGGATAAAAATCGATTTTTTTTTTGCATGTTATTGTAGTAAAACATTTCAAAAATACTGTGTTAAAATTTTATTTTAAGTCAATCCGAGCAAAACTTTTTAAGTTATAGAGCATAAAGCCGAGCCGCCTCAAACATCTGCCGAGACGCAGCAGTTGCGCGCGTAGTCCGTTACAAACTTTAAACGCGGTTTTCTCGAACCTTTTTTTTTAAAGTGCGTAGTCATTGGCATTTGAAAACTACTCAACCGATCCTTTTGAAATTTTGCACACATATTTTACATATAAAAAACCTCCTCCCAACGTTTTTTTTTTGGCCATTTTTTTTTATATTAAGGTGGTTTTACACCTACAAAATGGCGGCATTTTTTCGTCAAAAATCACTTTTTACTTCAAACGACTACCAAATCGCTGAAAATGAAAATAAATCGTCAAAATAAACGTTGGGGGGAAGTTTAACTCATACTTTAACTAAATTATTCGATTTTTTTGATTTCAGACGATTCTACGCTGAGATATGCTGACTACTGCAAAATGTATTTTTGAAAGGACGTCTACGTAAATGTGCTCTCATTCGCTCATTTTGCAATATTTTTACATGAAAATTTTATCAAATATTCTTGAAATGTTACTTTATAATATGCAACAACTTTTAATAAACTGACTTGAACCGTTTCGCTACAATAAATTCATGAAAAAAGTGCTTTTTTTTAGCGTGCTTTTTTATAGTGGAGTTTACTTTCTTTACGATAAAAGCGCATACAAGTAAATGAGTAAAAAAATTTAATAATAAAGAAAAAACAAAATAAAACCACAGACACCCCCGGTGGCTAAATTTCTACTCTGATTTATAAGTATTTTTAACTTTAATTTTGAATTCCAATTAAAATATTGGTATGGAAAATGCAATTAGCCACAAAAGGAAAAGATTTTTGTTTTCTTTTATTAAAAAAGCAAAACATCGCAAACTGCCTTTTCAAGCTTTGAATTTTTTATTACACTAGTAATTAATTTTCAACAACAATAACGGCAATAGAAAAAAATTCATAACAACAACAAAAATAAATAAATAAAATGGCATAGCATCAACAGCAACAACAAGAGCAATAAAAAACAAAAGCAAGAAAACCAAGTAGATATAAAAAAGCGCACGTACACACGCAAGAGCGCATAGACTCATACATACTTACATAGGTGTATACATGTATGTGTGCATAAATGCCTGGGTACGTGCGCTGCATGGAAGAAATTCGTAAAAGCACAGCGCTATATAAATAAACTTAAATTTAACGCCACTACTACTGAAATGAAGGCAAAATGATCAATAAAAAATTACTACCAGTTTAAAATGCAACACTTATTCATATAAAATATGCAAGTATGCGAGTGTGTGTGAGTGTGTGCATGTTATGATGAAACTACGGCAACAGACTATGCGGCAGCAGTTGTGGCAGCAACAGCAGCTTTAACCAGCACTAAATTCAACCTGCTAAATGGACAAATTACGGCGACAACAATAACAACAAACTGCATAGAAAAATGGACGACCAACAAACAGCAAAAGCTGCAATCAAAGTAGCAGCTGAATAACAAACAAACCGCATATACAACCACAAAAACAACAATAACAACAGAAAAGTCAAAGGCAGCTGTTAACCAATGGCCGGCTGCCCGGTGGTAAGTTGCTTACTTTTTGCTGCCGTCTATCGTTCGCTCACAGTCAGCCCATTTAACTAGCCAGCCATGCTGTCACCCGAGTGCAAATTAAACTACATCCACATCAATGGATGCGCCGAAAAGCAACAACAACAAACGGTAAAAGCGATAGCTATACACACACAAAAAAGGCACTAAATATTGACCATATTGATAAAGGCAGTTAATATGCAATAACCACCAGTGGCAAACTGGAAGTGACACTGCACTACACACATACGCACACACACACACATCATCACCATACTTGTGTGGATAAACTTGCTAGACGTTGCTGGCATTTTAGAAGATGGATCGTTGAGTCGATCGTTCGATAGTTGGATGGATCGATTGAATGAAAGATTATTGTATTTGATAGCGGCAAAAATCACAGATGTACGCGTAAATTTGCTGCAGTCATGAAATTACAGATACACACACATACATGCATGAGTATAACAAGTTCTACTGCATAAAGCAGCTGGCAAAAGCTGCTTGGAAAAATTATTATCAATTGTAAAAGTTCAATTTTCAATTCAATTTTCGAGTCACAAATTTTAAATTACAAAATATGAATGATATACATATGGGAAGCTTCAACTAGTTGTGGAGAGTCGAACAAAAAAATTTAAAGAGTTCGAACCTTAACAAAAAAAAAAATACCAGACGCGATAGAAGTGAAACCTTCCGTAAAACAAACTGAGAGAGAATGAGACGAAAGCAGCATTAGGGGCGGGATAATTATAGGTTCATTATAATATTGCTATAAAGTTCATATTTTATTTTCTTCATTTTATTATTATTCATCCTCAATGTTTTCAATTTCAACAAATGATACGAGTGGCTTATGATAGCTAAAATATGATACAAATGCTTTGGTTTCGATGTTGTCAACATATCTTTGAAATACCGCGTCAATTGTTGTTTTTGATCGTGTTGTCGATTCAGTGCGATTGTTACACATTTGTAAATTGAATGTTGTATTGAGAAAATCAATTAAAGGAACCGCTGTGTCCAATGCAAAATTTACGTTAAAATCGCCACTTAAAATCATTGGAACTTTATCGAAATCTTTTCTAAGTATCCGCGATACTTCTGGTGTATACTTTATTAAATTTTCGTGAATGAATTCCGTGATGCTATTTATTGATTTTTTTTCTGTCGATATTCACGACACTTTTCTGCATTATTTTTCGGCATAATTGCGGTAAATATTTAAAAATGAAAATATTTACGAATATAAAAATACGGACGCAATACAGCACACGCGGTTGCTATTATGAGCGTCGTAATGCGTATATTACACAGACGTACTAACATATACACAAACATTCGTAGGACGCTTGGTCTAAGCAAGTATTAGGTACTGTAGTATAAGTATACATAATGCCGTCTCGCTCACCGTGGCTCCGTAATACGCAGGCGCGCACACATACGTACTAGCATACATACAAACATACATACGTATGACACTTGAACTAAACACCAAAGCAAGTAATAGGGAGTGTAGTATACATACTACAATACTCACTATACTAGCGTGGCTCAGCAGTACGCAGCCACACACATATACGTATATCAACATATGTCTCTTTTTAGTGTAGCTTTTTCGTTTCATCGAGTCTCAAATCACTCCCAACGATTCTAAAGAAGTTTTCACTTCAAAAAATTATCTAAAATCAACGCTGTTCGTGAGCCACTTTATTTCAAAATCCAATGGGCTATAAACTGCTAATCTCTGAGCGCATAAACAGACGCCTGCAAACGTTTATCAACAAATGTCTTAGGATTTCTTGGCCATTTACAGTCTCTAATGCTGACCTTCTCTCGCTCATTGATAGCTGCCCAATCAAGCTTGAAATTATAAGACGAGAATGGAACTGATTTGGACATACTCTCCGTGGTGAAGACGACGAAATTGCCAAAACGGCTTCAATGGAACCCACGAACCCACGAACCCACGAACCCACAATCCTAAATGAGAGCTTTGGTACCGCCAAATGGAATGAAAGTAGACATACAGCGGCTGGCAGAAATCGTTGAAGAGTCTTTGATTCCGCCCTATGCTCTGACTAGGTGCGACAATACGAGCAGAGAGATGTTCTTTTTATAGTAATTCTTCAGTTCTTCTTAAAACTGTCATCCAACAGTATATATTATCAAGGAATAAAAAATAAATAATAAATAAAACTGCATAGTGGAAATTTGTTCACAAATACTTATTAGAAAGTTTTAAATTTGTATACAAATTTTTTGACTTTTTCCTAAATGTGTACAAAAGTTTGAAACTGGAACTTATATGGTTTTCGTTATAAAAATCATGGAAATCAAAGAAAAATTAAATAAATGGTCGATAAGTCTCTGTGCTCTAATTATTTACCCATTGTATTGTTCTATGAGAAACTTAATATAGTTAGCACAAGCCCGTGTGGCGCGCGCGAATGCGATTTTAAATAACCACAATAAATAATTGATTTGAATGTAGATTCTTATATCCGAGTGTGCGTATTTTTTGTTTTGTACAGGGCCCGCCATCTATTGTTACGGATTTGAACTAGGTATTATTTGAAGAATGGTAACACTTAGCTGTCAACTGATTTGACAGAAAATTAGTTTTATTCTTCCGCTGAACGAAAATGATTTTGTATACGCTCAAATAATGCTGGGAAATATTGCGACATTACTTTGAAAATCATGGTAATGTTGCAGAATGTGTACGAAAATTACGTCGGCAATGGGAAGAAGAAAAGCACCGAATGAAGCGTATGTGAGTTACTTTGCGAAAAAAGTAAGCGAAACTGGGTTTCTTATTGACAAACCAACGCGTGACCGACCAAAAACCGTGCGTACACCCGAAAGTATTGCTGCTGTGGCCGAGAGTGTTCGTGAATCACCAGGAACATCAGTTCACCATCATTCTCAACAATTGGACATTTCGGAGACATCATTGAGACGAATTTTGCGTAAAGACCTTGGTATGACGCCGTACAAAGGTGCCGAGGCAGCCATATGAATGAAGTTGTGTTCCATCATTAACCGGAAGGATTGTACTTCAAAATAAAAAAAAAAACAGTTTGGAAAAATATTGAGTAGTTTCTTTTTTATAGCATTTTTAATTCCGTAAAGTTATATAGCGGACCCTATATTTTAGTTTATTTATTGTATATTTATTTCTATTATTTATACACTTAGACAAACACTAGTGTGTGAACTGATACGCCTAAAGCTATGCTATATGACTATTAACTCATTAGTTTTTCACAGATGCATTTGTATGTATGTGTGCACATATATGTAAATATATACATACGCATTCAAATACGTGTTCGCTGTACCATACATAAATTCTGATATCAGCTATTTGCCATATTATTATAATACGCTAATTTTGATTAAAATATTGTCATTACATTGTTTACGTAATTTTATCCGCAAATATCCATTTTGTGGTAAAATCGAAAAATATTTATTCTGCGTAAATTTAGACTTTAAAAAACAGTTAAATATTATAATATTATAACTTTCATTGTTGTATTGCTAACTTGCGTTGAAAATTTGCAAAAGTGTGCTTTTACAACTGTGATAATAAAATAGAACGAAATTCTGACTACAGGAAATATATTTTAAGTTCATAATACTCGCCGTAAATTGAAATTATTCTAATTTACAAAATTCGTAAACGCATACACTATTTGCAATAAAAAGGGGACTTCTCAGAACAAAATTTCCAAAATTGTAAACATATCAGAAAAATTAGTATTTGCTGGTCAATTGTCTCCAAAAGAAAGCTAATTGAGCGGTCGAGCACGAAAAACGAGAATTACATTGAGATCCGTTTGAGCTTACCACAGTCATTTAAGGGTACCCGGGTAAAGGGTAAAAATTTAAAAAACGATGTTTCAACTTTTCGGGCTTAATAGCACGTTTATTGAGCATACAAAAAAATTTTTTTACTTTTGAAACAATATTTATTATTATAAAAATGCCGCTGAAGACGACCCTCTCGAAAAATCGAACCCGGACGGCGTAGACGATTTCGAGACTTCTACTCATCTGAAACACAAAATTCAAGAAGATTCTTAATCAGAAAGAGTGCAGTTATGGTCGGAACTAGAACAAATCGAAAAAATGAAAAATTTACAAAATTGCGCACTTTTGAAAAAAAGTTCGTAAAATCAGATTTTTCTCACTAGTTTTTTAGTTTAAAAAATAGGAAATTATTTAAATAAAATTATGATTCTAGTTCCGACGATAGCGAAATAAATGAGTTTAAAGTTTGAGGGACAGGAGCGCGCGGACCGCTCTCTACCTAGTTAATGGGCTGTAGAAGCTATAATATTGGGAATTTCCGCATGAAAATTTCACAGTATATTTTTAAGATACTATACTTTTGAAATATCGAAAAACAAAAAATCGATTTCTCGAAATTTCTAGACCACCGGGCCCCCTTAAAAACGGATGATCTATCTAAAAAACTAGAAGTGAAGTTCATCGCCTTGTAAAAGGAAGCTCTGCGGAAGATTATTCCTAAAAGACAAAACGGCAGTAAAAGCACATTTCTATTAGATACAGAAAATTAAAAAAAATTAAAAATACTTCGTTGAATTTAAAGTAAATATAGTAGGCAATGTTGCCAAAAAAATCTGTGTTCGATATTCGAAAAATTATGAATTTAATACCAGGCACTCAACAAAAGCATTCAAACATGGTGTGAGGACGATATTAGGGATGCTTTACTCGGTGTTCTATAGCGAGATGGGTCAGCAAAGCCTTAGTCGAATTTGTTTCAGACATATTCTACAGTACTCGCACATGAAGGTTTTGCAGCCAAGTCTTAATACTGGATTATTTTTCAAAAGGTTTTTTATTGGTTTTTCTAACCCATT
Source organism: Anastrepha obliqua (assembly GCF_027943255.1). Lineage (NCBI taxonomy): Eukaryota > Metazoa > Arthropoda > Insecta > Diptera > Tephritidae > Anastrepha > Anastrepha obliqua. The sequence continues at coordinate 129,557,395 of NC_072894.1, forward strand.
TTGTTGAAATATCTATGCCTAGAATATTTGATAGAGTACAGTTACTAACAATATAATAGTAACTGTACTCTACTGTGTGTATGCATGTGTGTACTTCATTTCCCCATGATTTCACGCCTGAGTTATTTGTGCGCAGCCTTACTTCAAACCGCAAATTAAGTTAATTAACCGCAAATGGTAGCGCGTTAATTAGTCATGAACTACTGGAGTACTTCATAAAACCGCTAATTCAAATGAATGCGCCTTAAAGTAGACTATCATCGAAGTAATTATGGTGGAATGCATACAAAGGATCTGTTATAATATTCGATTCAGAGCCATTTTTTACAAAGAATCATACAAAGTAAGTAATGAAAGAAAAAGTTCTGTATACAAATTAATCAAAAAAAGTAGAATGTGTGAATAAATAAAAGTAAGTAAAGCGTAGCAAATGGGAAATATATATATATATGTATATGGGAAATACTAATTCTTGAATACGTATGTGTACATATCTATACGTGTGCATATAATTTCATGCTACCTATTACAATGATATTCAATGATGTTAACGATATCCGTTGAATTTATGTATGTACAAGCATGGAATTGTATAAATCAATCATACGTGCGCATGCATGATTTTTAGTAAAACTGCATTACAATTTAGGTGGAGCATCTTTGAAACTGTGAGCCCTTTTTATGATAAATTTATTAGTTATAAAAAATTTCTAGCCCGAGCAGAAAATCGCATTTATTAAATGTGACGTTCTAGACGTACTACAGAGAAAAAAGATAGACCTCGACGCAGTACAACATAGCGAAGCCTCACAGAGAGAGACATAAAAAGACGAGGCGATAGCATGAAGCTGGCTACAAGCATGGTGGACCCAGGCGTGGGCAAATAGAACAGGTCCATTTCAAGGACGTCGTTCTGGGCTCCCATGAAGAAATGATGAAAGTAGAGGAGGTGGCCACACCACTGGACTTAGTAGAAGCAAAAAAAAATATATATACGTATATACAGCTATTGACAGCTAATTAGAAACGACACTTATTTCAAAATAAATATTCCATTTTCCTTTTAAACACGTATTTTCATAACTTTTTGCCAATTTTATTTAAACATATGATAAACTTAAAAACTAGTGGAAAACAATTTAATCCCAATTCTTTATTAAATATATATATATTTTTTTAAAGCATGTGAAATGCACGATTTGGATGGGGCAACTACTTAGAAACAGTAATGTATTATCAGATCAACATAAAGATTATGTTAGTATTTGGTTCCATAACCCTTTTGCTTCAACACTGGCTCACATCGATTGCGCATTGATGTAATGAGATTCTGACAGCGCGCCACAGGCATTGCTTGCCATGCCGTTTTTACTTCGGCAAAAAGGACATCCACCCCAGAGATGCTCTATTGGGTTTAAGTCCGGACTGGATGATGGCTATTCCAAAACATTGATGGAATTTTCGTCGAAAAACTGTTTCGTCAACTTTGCCGTGTGCTTTGGATCATTATCCTGTTGATACTTCCATATAACAGGCAAATTTACAACAACATTACATTTTTTAGTATATCGACGTATTTCTCATTATTTATGGATTGGGCCAACACCATTCCACCAGAAACTTTCCCACACCATGATTATTCCTCCACAATGCTTCACTACCCGTGAAACGTAGCGAGGATTGAATTATTGGTTGATTGGCCGTCGAACATACCTTTTACCATCTGGGCCTTGCGATTTATCTTGGTTTCATCGCTCCAAACGATATATTTCCATTGATTTGGAGTCCATGACCAATGGGATCTCGCAAAGACTACTCGCCGTCTCCTTTGTATCTTGTCAGTCCAGATTTGACCAGACGCCGAGCAATTGTCCTCTTGGATATTTCGAAATTATATTAATCCTGAATTTCCCGTTGGATGTCAGTAGAAGTCTTTTTTGGGTCTCTTTTGGAGATGATTGCTATCTTGAGGTCAATTTCTGCTGAAGTTTTCCGGGGCCTTTTCTTACGTGGAACATTGTCAACAGTCTTAAAAAGTTATATATGCTTTAAGGCGTTAAAAACCATTTTTTTGAGCATTTGACTTGCTTAGAAAATTCATTGTACGACTTTCCAGCTTTACGAAGGTAAAAAATGGAGCTGCGCAGGGCAGGTGTACAGCTGCTGCTTTTTCCCATTACACATCTTGAAGACGAATATTTTAGTTGCTTTTAAACAACCAATTTAAAATATATACATACCAAAAAGTCGATTATATTACTATTAAAATAACACAACTTGCCGAATATGCTTGCATTGAACAACTGTTTCTAATTACTCGTCTCAGTTTATTTACCTTGAACTAAGTAGCCCATGCACTGCGTTGGATAATATTAACGGTACTTCAATTTCACAACTACAAAACTAGGCGCATTGGGTAGTAAATAGAGTAACACAAGCAATGCAAATGATTTTAAGAGAAAAAATAACGGTAAATTTAAACAGTTTAATATTATGCTCATCAAGCGTTTATCAAAAGGGAGCGTTTCTAATTAGCTGACAACAGCTGTATGTATAGGCAGAGAAGTTCTTTGCACGAATTTTGGTAAAAAAATGCTCAATTCAAATTTTTCCCACTTTTTTCGACATTCGAAAATGTTTTTAAAGAATTTCCTGAGCAAATCAAATGGGTCGCTGTTATCCCGAAAATGCCTCAACTGCCATCTCCGCAGAGGAACAATAAACTGGGCATTATGGTATGTAAAAACTTAAGAATTAAATATTTTAAATGGACCCTATCGAAATTCGCGTGAACAAACGTCAACTAATGTGTCGGTAGCAATATCTGCAGGTGGCAATGCTGAGCAGAATACCAAGCGGGTGTAAAAGTCGCCAGCATATTTATTTACCGGTAACAAAAAGCAGAATAGACCTGTGAATGGGTCTAATATTCGTGCAGCCACTCTTACGAATCTACGTACATAGGCGTGTGTGTATGTGTGCACGATCAACAAAGATCAGCACTCGCTCGTGTAATGAAAGGCGCACAATGGCCGCATGTATGTATGTACATGCATGTGAGGGTTTGTTTGTGTACGTTTTGGCGCCCACCGTGCCGCTCGCTCACACACTCACTCACACAGCCGCTTGTGCACGCCTCAAGGCCATTTAAAAATACACGCCGCTAAAAATAAACACAACAGCACAACATGACAGAACAGCGGCGCTTAAACAGCCGCAGCAAACAACGCCATTACGAGTGCAAATGCTTTTGCAATTGAGCGTGCGTGTGTATATGTGCGTTTGCTATAAAAGTTGTATGCATAAGTGCCTTTAGGGAGGAGAGAGGGTATGGCTTGAAGCGATGGCATGCTGGCTTCTAAACGAAAAGCAAACAAAGCGGCGGCGATGACTCGAGCGACTGCTGAGAATTCAAAAAGGCGGCTGGGTATCCATGAGGCGCTCAAAGAGGCGGCAGCACACGCGCACCATACAGTTGGAGTGTCAATGTGCCCAAATTTTTTCTACAAATTTATTCATTTACATACAAACATACATACATACATACATATGTATATAGTATATATTCTGCTATAGTCCACACTTTGCTCTTTTCCAAAATTATGTAAACAAATGTTTCTGGTTACAAACAAATGTTTAAATTAATTGAAAGAAAAAAATCGCTTTGCTGCAACATACATCCATACATATATAGGTATTTATGTACATAACAGTACAACATGTGTGTTTACATGGATTGCTGCTGTGTGTGTTTTCGACAACTGCCCGCTTACCCGATCGACTGCCCAACTGCACGAGCGACTTCGGTGGATGTCTTCTTCGTTTGTTGTCTTTAGTTACATGCAAATGCAGATACATATATATGTATATGTGAGTATTTATACATGCATACACATATACACCTATGTCTATATATGTGGGAAAATAACAGGGAAAATAACAGAGTTCTCTGTTTGTGTACATATTTGAAAAGAATATACAATCCTAAGAAGCAGATTAGTAACTTTGATAAATAAGCTTCGCATCTATTTTTACGCATTAACGTATGTATCTATTTATAGACTCTGTCTTTGTGATTACAAGGCGATCCCCATTAACACTATTTAGCGTAGCCTAAACTATCAAGCCCTACTAAAAACAACTTTGGGTAAATATCATATCTTTTCATTATTATCTTCTGGTTCAAAAATAGTTTCATGGCAAAGAGGAGATGTAAGGTGATATTTGTGACGAGAAAAAATCATAATGTAGCTACATTTAATAAAAATAGGAATATATATAAATTTATGTATGCGTGTACACACTCATGTTTGTTAGTTTTAAAGAAGACAAAAGCACAGGAACAACAATTATTGTGTTTTTCTATACTGATAAACCTTTTACAATAATGTTGAGACAGCGGATTGTTAGAAACAACACCCAACAGAAAATCACTTGTGACTTTGAACTGAATAGGCATAAAAAGCCAATAGCTCTCAGATTAGATCTTTATTCGAAAAAAAAAACACATATTGAAAGCTATAGAAAAATAACATAAGTTCAGTAATCGCGCTATTAGTCACCTACCGATGTTACTTCGTAGCTTTAGTACCGTTAGAATTTTCTGGGAGGCACAATCCAGAAATGTTTCAGCAAGCAGCCACCAAGGTAGAGTTGTAGTCCTATAGTTGCACACAAAGTAAAGACCAAGCGAGCGAAAATTGCGGTGTTCATCGGGGCACGAAGTTTTTGTGAACATAACCAGAAATGCGATATCCAATATGAATATGAGTGCATATAGTATAACCGCGAATATGTATTAATATCAATACGAACACCAATAAGAATAGGAATGCCAAGACAAATAAATACCAGTACGAGAAAACCGATATAAACACGAATGACAAATACTAAAGCAAATCAAAAATGTTTATAACTTAAAATTTACTATATACACAGTCAACTTTACTACAACATTTTATTTTCATTTAATTTAATTTATTTCATTTTAATTTATTCTATTTCATTTTAATTTGTTTTATTTTATTTTAATTAATTAAATACTTCATTTTAAATTTAATTCATTTTTATTAATTTTACTTCGTTTTATTTTATTTTGTTTCATTTTAATTACTTTTTATTTTTATTAATTTATTTGTTTTACTTATGTTATGACATTTTATTCTATTTTATATTATTTTAATTCTTTTTTATTTTTTTATTTTTTTATTCTTTATTAATTCTTTTTTTGTTCTTTCTATTTCAGTTTGCTTGGCTTTATTGGATTGTATTTTTTTGTTTATCAATTTTATTTTGTTTTATTTTATTTTATTTTATTTTTTTTATTGCATTTCAAGAAAGGAGTGATTTACTTTAATTGGCGACAACTTGTCTGCAAGCCAATAATTTATAACAGGTACAAAGATTACAATTAAATGAATGTCTATAAATATTATATAAAATAGTTAACAATTTTACAAACAAGAAAAACGTTTACTGTAAAAAGTTTCGGACTATATGACAAGAATTGAGTAAAGCTGCTTTCTGCATATCGAATTTTATTTTTATTTTATTTAGGCACTAATCCAGTGGAAGATATAATTATTGGAATTATATTCACTTCCCTCGCTTTGTACATCCGTTTCAATTCTATGGCCAAAGCTACATACTTCGATACTTTGGTGGAGTATGTGCTTTGGATGTTGCGATTAAGGGGCACCGCTATATCGATTACTTCGATTGTTTTATTTATCTTGTCGAATAAGATGATGTCAGGTTTGTTGGCAGCTGCGGTTTGATCTGTGGAAATAAATCTGTCCCAGTACAGTTGAAAATTTGCATTTTCCAATATTGCCTTTGGTTCATATTTAAAATACAAGACTTCTGCTTGTAAGAGACCGTGTTCTATCGCAAGATGTTGGTGGAGGATCTTTGCTATATTGTTATGCCTCATGACATATTCACGGGGAAAAGTACGCTACATCCAGCAATTATATGGTCGATTATTTCACCGTAAATGCCGCACCTTCGGCACCTATCTTCTATTGCCTCGCCATGTATCGACCTTCTGAAATTCCTTATTGGGATAACTCGGTCTCGCGATTGCGAAACCTTCTGTTTCAGAAAATAGCTTTCCTCTTTTCAACCATAAATTGGATGATTGTGCGTCTATCTATTCCATTTCGAGATCATGGGGATGGGCACCGTGTATTGTTTTTGCCTTCCATGCTGCGATCATTTCTGCTGGGGATTTAACCCCCTCAGGTACTGGGAAATCCTGCTCCATCAGACTTAGCGGGGTAAAGCTATTATCTGCCATAGCGATAGCTTTAAACAGATGGGACTCGCTGCTTAGAAAACATGTACGTAACTTCAAAGTTTGCGAAAAGTGTAGACGCGCTATATTAATGATTCCTCTCCCACCAACGTTTCAAGGAAGCGATATTTTTTCCACAGCGCTTTGAGGGTAATGGCTTTGGAACTTTGTAAAAGTGGTGCGTATCAGCGTTTCAATCCGAAGGATGTCTGTCTGAGACCATTTTATTACTCCAAACGAGTATGTCAAAAGGGGTATGGCCCAGGTATAGATTGCCCTGCATTTATTTCCACTGTTCAGACTAGTTTTTAATACAGCTTTCAGTCGTGCCTCAAATTTATTAACGAGGTTTTGCTTTACTAGCGTCTGGTTGATTCCTTTAAGTTGCAGAAATCCTAAATATTTATAAGATTCGCTGCTATGCAAGTTGTCTATAATAATATTTTGATCTACTGCGTAGTTTTCTTCGGTTTCATCAAGCTGACCTCTAATGAGATGTATTATTTTGCACTTATCTGTCCCAAATTCCATTCCTACGTCATCACTGAAAGCTTTAGTGACATCTATCGGCTCATGAAGCTTATGCTTTTTGTTTGCGTAAAGTTTCAAGTCATCAACAAATAGAAGATGGTTGAACGTATGCTCTCTTATTTCTGTTTTGAGTGTAAAGCCGTTTTGCTTATGTGTAAGAAGCCTGCTAAGCGGGTTGAGGCTAATGCAGAACCATAGGGGGCTTAAGGCATCCCCTTGGAATATACCACGTTTGATTGAAATTAGTTTTGAAACAGTTCCATTTAAAACCAGTTTAGTACTCCACTTGCTAATTATGCGACCCAAGAGGGCAACAGTGGCAGCATCGACTTTGTAAATTCTTATTCTATTTCTAATAGGTAATCATGCGGCATTGAATCAAAAGCTTTTTTGTAGTCAATAAAAGCAACGCTTAAGTTCCGCCTTCTTCTCAGAGCTACTCCTGTGATTACAGTGTCTATAATAAGCTGATCTTTACAGCCCATTGTGCGCTTCTTGCAACCTTTCTGTTCTTCACATAAAATGCCGTTAATTTCACAATGTTCGTATATTCGATTAGCAATAATTTTTGTCAAGAGCTTGTATGTGGTACTCAAGCAAGTAATTGGGCGATATTTTGCTGGATCAGCAGATGGTGTGTCCTTTGGGAGGAGACAGGTCACTCCGGCTGTAAGAAATTCTGGGATGACAGCTGTATTTTTCAATAGCTCGTTGTAGCATCTTGCGAATGCTTCATGCATTACTGAAAGCTTTTTAAGCCAGATGTTATTTTATTTTATTTTTTATTGTATTTTTTTATTTTATTTTATTTTTTTATTTTATTTTACTTATTTATTAATGAAGAAACTTCATTTATATATTTCATATATAATTACACATACAAATAGACTTTTTCTTTACGTTTGTTGTTTACTTTTCTCAACTATAGCCTGCTGAAAGAGTAAAAGGTGGCTTTAGCACAATTTTGGTGTTTTCATCAAAGCATCCATTTGAAAAGTTTTAGCATATGAGTATGTATGTATACTATTTTACCAACACTCAATAAAGCTTCACTTATAGCATTACATGTATGTCTGTGTATGCATACCCGAATGTAAAAATGTGGTCATTTATGCATTTCGAACATTTATTTTATCCACAAATAATCATCATCATCTTCACTTCGCAACGTGGAGCGGTTTATTGAAGAATTCTTGGCTCGTCTAGCCTGCGTTTCACCACAACCATTTGCCATTTTCTCTCACAGGCACTTCATATATAATATATGTATTAACCCTCTTTTTTACCTCATTTGCTAGTTTGTTATTTTTAGTAAATTTTATAGCCGCCTTGGCATACATTTCCGACGTTTTTACTGTTAAATGCAGTTATCAAATAATAAAAGTCCATAAAATGTCGCATGTGTGTTTGCATGGCCCATTTGGTTGTATGTTTGTATACGAAATTGATTAAGTGACCATACGAATGGCGAGGCACTCGTCCAACAGCAGACTCAGCGAATTTAATGAAGCGATCCAACGGACTTACAATCACAAAAACACATTAAATAGGCGACTGAATATTCTCTTCAATGAATTAATTGGAGACATTTCGAGACTGCAATCATGAAGGAAGGTAGCTTCAGGAGTAACTTTGTTTTCTCCAACGGCTACCGCGATTGAAGCTAGATTATGTTCGTTATCTTAATTAATTGACTCAGCTATCCACTTTTCGTTGTAATAATTTTACTTTTAACACAGCGCCTAATAGTTAACCGACATTTTCTAAAAATCAATTGTATTCGGACCTTTTTTAACAACGTATTTCGTCTAAGCCACTCCCGCCGTGTCATGCAACGCGGTGGCGACAGCGATAGCTACAGCGCCGGCGCAACGATAGTAAATGGCTTTACAACAACTTTGTCCGATGACTAGACAGACGTGTGACACACCCGGTAAGGTTTTAAGTTGCAACTAAAAATAGAATTAATAAAATCTTTTCATAGCTAGGAGCGAGCGAGTGTGTGCGAGTGAATGACTGTTTGCGAGTGTGGCTATGGTTAATTTAAATTTAGTTGTTGTTGTTGACATAAAAGTTGTACATGTTATTGTTGTTTTTGTTAGAATTGAAAAGACAGTGAAATAAATTGAATGTGTGGAACTCGTTTGCCGCAACTGGCTGTAACTGAGTTATTTATAGGTCAGAGCCGATGGGAGCCACAAGTTAGTGGTCGAGGCGCTCAGTTTACGGAGTTGAATATTTGTATTTTTAATAAAGTAAAAATAAAAACAAACTCTTTAAACGATTTTCGTTCTGAAACAGATTTATAAAATAACTATGAAAATCTCCTATCGGCGTCTTGTCACGCAATAAATCTTTAAAACCTTCGCACTCACAGATACTCTAAAGAGACGGTAGGTCTGGCACTGTGTTGGGAGCAGTAACAAGTATCGTACGCAATATTATTGACATGTGCTTACAGCAACTAACTACGCTCATAAAATGTCTTTGTGTTGTAATAAATTTCTTCGATTTTGCTCAAATACTTCCTTAAGTGTGTGGAAAAGGTGGCCTTCCCATCTGTTCTCTAAGCACCATTTGATAATTAGTTACTTAGTATTAAGCGGGCTATTACTGAGAAACTCTTCCATTCCTTACTTGGCTCCCTATACTTGTATTTAGTGAATCCTGAGAACTGCCAGCGCAAGAAAAATTACGCTGTTCACCATTAATCGTTTCAGGGAAGGCACATTGAAGAGGAGGCAAAAGTAGAACAAAAACAACAAGTGCAATGCAAAATTTACTAACTAAGGTTGACCGGTCAAAGTAATTTAAAAAAAAATTTTAATTTAGAGACCAAACTAATGGGAAAAAAACAAATCAGCTGCTCTATTGATACTACCTGTTTAATGTGCCTTGGTCTCAGGTAAACTGGATACTGAGCACGAGGTAACATTAAATCTTAAAGCAGCTCATCTTTATCAAAGTAGACTGCAATGAAGCAAGTCCAAGCAGCCACAGAGCCAATAAGAGTAAGAAAGTTAGGTACGGTGCACTTGGCAGGGCTAGTTTACTGGGACGGTAGTACTTGGTCGGGAAAAACCCGAGTCATTCCGGTAATGTTAAGCCGGCTGTCATGGGAATGTACTACATTCATTGGGAAACCCATACCATCTTCCTAAACTACCGACTCCCGAACGACGTTATCGGAGGCCAACCACGACGAAGAGCTTCAGCGAGATCCGCGTAACTTTGGCTCCATAACGTTCTAGATATTGTAGTAGGTTAAACTCCTACCCAATATATGTCCAGCATGTAACTACCTATTCTCAAACACCTAACACCGCTCTCCCTCTGGGCCCTACCTGTCAAAACAGCATGTTTTCTTAGTCTACCGTTAGATGAGTTAGACGAAGAGGTTCGGTGACTACACCACACTGGCGAAGTTTAGTAAACTGCTACAACAACAATAACAGTAGGATAAAAAAGTAAAATAAGTAATCCAATCACTTAAAAAAATCTGTGAGAGCAAACCGTTAAGTATAGAAACTGTTTGGGTCTAAAGCAACCCCGTTAAATGGATTTTGCTGTTTCTACACTTACCAAAGCCACTCACAAGGGATGATATTTGGAACGAACTGTGCACCCCAATTGTTTCCAAGTGGAATTATGCAATAGCAAGTCATAGACGCGAGCTTTTATGTCGACTGCGAAATAAGAATTTTGTTGGCATTGCTTGAGACTTGACATTGACATTATTTGTGACTATTTGAGAGGTCTGATAATCGGCGGTCGAATGCGTTTAGAAAAAGAAGCTTTTTTCTTTTATAACAATTTGCGAGTATTCTATTCTGTACATATATGGGTGAGATACATTACATGTATGTATGTGAAGCGTTACTTTGATGGTAAAATTACAAAAAGTAAAGTAAATTACAAAAAGTGATGGTAAAATTACAAAAGTTGTCTCAGTTTTGAAAAAAAAAAACGAAACGAAGTACGAAACAGGTTTGAATATCTTAATTTAATACAAGCGTACACTTATACGAAATATTTGCAAAAACTATATTACTATTTTTAATCAGCTTCAGAATATAAGAAATGTAAAACCTCAGCACTAAAACTCAACACAATCATGTTTTGTATTTGTTTACGCAATAAATAATATATTTAAATATCACTATACCTACATACACATAATTTTTCGTCTGTCTGATTATCAAGTGTTTAGAAATATTCCACAGCCAGACGATAGCCAGCGCGTTTGTTCGCCTCAAGCGTGTAATCTTGATTATAATTGCTGCTGAATGATGGCCAAGTGTCTATCACTTTAATACCTCAAATCCCAGCAACACCACAAATTTGGAAACAATACAAGACTGGCTGACTACAGACAAATCACTACAAATTGCTAACAAATTAAGAATTATTGATTTTTTTTTATTTACATACATACATCTGTATTTGTCTAAAGATTTGTGTCATAACACACCTCTTACAAGAAAAGAAAACAAATCCGATAACAAATGTCTGTTTGCTTAGCAGCAATTAAGTGCGTGATACGTCAAATACGATGACAATTCATTTATCAACGTAAACGATCGGTAAGATCGGGTTCTGATGGGAGCGCGGGGCACTTAAGTACATAGTTACGTAAGTGGTAGTAAATACCGAGTATAAACATACATAAAGGGTGCCCCAACGGTTGGTTGCTTTTTCATGTTGATAGGTATTTCCTGCTAAAAGAAGTGTCAGAAACTTTTTATTATCTCGGTGGTACGAAATGGATAACTGAATAGTTTTGGGTTTGAAAAACGTTTCAAAACAATGGCGCAGGTTAAATTTTAAGATGTAAGCTCGATAGATTATTTTTTAAAAGACGATACAAGCTAATTATCCTAGAACTCTTCCGGTATCCACCGCCGCAAATGTAACTATTGTTATACCAGTAGTGGCAGCGTGAACTCTGGATCAGTAGCTCAACAACCAACGCAGATCTCAACAACTAAACATTAGTCCACGCTCTAGTCTAATATTTCTGTTTAAGGACATTCCCTAAAAAATGTCGGGGAATGCTGCTGGTAGGTAGATCTGGTGGCTGCCAATTTGTCACACTTAGACCTGTAGTAGGTCCATTGTGATGCTATTAGAAATGCTTCCTTATACTATGGAATCCCTTTTAAACCATCCTGTGGCTTTTATAAACGAGCTTAACAACAAAGGTGGTCTGTAATAGTTTTCTCCTCCTCGTTCCGGTAGCGTAGAACCGACTGTCGTAGGAACTCTGTGTAAGGACCTCAACTTACTTGCTTATGATGTTCAATTAACTCAAAAATTAAAAATGTATCTTTATGGAACTTGAAGCAGCTGGAAAAAATGCTGACGATTCTGCTTAAAAAATATTTTTTCGTATTGTGCATACTTTCATCTCGAGCTCTGATTTCTGTAAGATGAATGTACGTGCCGCACATGTTGTCCAACAAATTAAAAATGTAACGAAAGATTCTCTTGTTTTAATAAAGCGTTTTTCTATTATAGGTATTCTTAAAAAGAAACCAGACGATGGTCCTCCCTTTAGTATCAACATAAGATTATAACAATTTTGCTTATTCTACATTGATACGAATACATAAATACAAATTTAGCATACATATTTTTATTGTTAGGTAAATTAAAACTTCTTTAACATGAAAGTCAGGTAAGCACTTATTTTGGAGACGGCAGATATGGTTTGGCAACAATTTCACGTGCGTTGCTTTGGCGGTAAGAAGACAATATATAAAAAATTTCGCATATGTGAGCCCCCTGAATATTAGCACAGCTGGTAAAATACACGTAGCTAAAACTAAATGAAAGAAATTATCACTCATGAGTAATTATGTTCCCTATAATATTTATGGCTTTGTGATTAATTGAATTTGATAACACTTGAAATGAAAGTTGCTCACTTCTGTTTATGTTAAATTTCGCATAAGAGTTAATTGACGTTTATTGAGCGACCGCATTTTTGTCATCACTGCCCATTAGGGGGCTTAACCACAAAATACAATTAGTCATGTGTGGTTTCTTGGCTTATTTACTAATAGAGGTAGCAGCAAGGGGTACGGGTAAAAGCGAGGAAGCTTTCACAGTGGGAATTTCGCCCTCTTTAATTTACAAAGTGTGAGCAGAATTACCGTAAGGCTTAACTTAATAAGTATAATCTATTTTCAATAGGAATTAAGTGGATATGTGTTCATTATAAAACCCAAATATTTATAAGCACAAAATTATTGCTTATAAACTATAAATAGGCATAGGAACATATCGTCCCCTTAGTATAACAATAGCCTATGTGCTCATAGGCTATTATTTTTTTGACGTGATAACGTCTTATAATTCGATTTAACAGGCTGCACGCACGAAAAAATGTGTCGTTACCTTGCTCATTACTGTTCATTGCCGTTACCTTGCTCATACTAGTGTTACCTTGCTCATTACTGTTCATATGTAGTTACCTTGCTCATATGTAGTTACCTTGCTCATATTAGTGTTACCTTGCTCATATGTAGTTACCTTGCTCATATGTAGTTACCTTGCTCATATGTAGTTACCTTGCTCATATGTAGTTACCTTGCTCATATTAGTGTTACCTTGCTCATATGTAGTTACCTTGCTCATATGTAGTTACCTTGCTCATATGTAGTTACCTTGCTCATATGTAGTTACCTTGCTCATTGCATTGAATGAACTGCAAGCGAAAGAGCGGAAGGAACGACAAAGCAAACAAAGCAAACGAACGGCAACGTTCGACATCTTGCTCTCCCCTACTTAAGTGAGCGTATATATGTATGTATGTATATGCGCATATGTACATATATAAATTCACGTATTTGTATTGGCATATGCCTTCTTATTGATTATTATTATTTTGATTTACTTGAGAATTTCAAATAAAACCAAGTTTGTTAATAATACCTGTTGTTTTAATGTTATTATTATTATTTTTTTATTATATCTGAAGGAAAAAATGTATGGTAATATTTACCATATCTATACTAATATTATAAAGAGGAAAACTTTGTTTGTTTGGTTGTAATGAATAGGCTCAAAAACTACTGGACCGATTTTAAAAATTCTTTCACCATTCGAAAGCTACATCACGAGTAACATGGATTATATTTTATTTTGGAAATAGGGCTCGAGATATAGGTCAAAACGTGGACCCGGGTAACCTTCGGATGTGTATGTACAATATGGGTATCAAATGAAAGCTGTTGATAAGTGCTTTAATACGGGGTAATTTTCATACCTATTGATGACTAGGGTCTGGAAATATATGCCAAAACGTGGACCCGCCGTGTCTTTGCACCGAATTAAACCAAACTTACACACATTGTTAAGTAGGTATTGAAGATGATTTCCGTATAGTTTGAATACCTATTGGTAGATAGGGTCTCGAGATATAGGTCAAAACGTTGACCCGGGTAACCTTCGGATGTGTATGTACAATATGGGTATCAAATGGAAGCTGTTGGTGAATGCTTTAGTTCAGAGTATTTCCATCCGCTCCGTGACTAGGGTCTCGAGATAGAGACCAAAACGTGGACCCTAGAATGTGTTTGTACAATATGGATATCAAATGAAAGCTGTTGATAAGTGCTTTAATAGGGGGTAATTTTCATACCTATTGATGACTAGGGTCTGGAAATATATGCCAAAACGTGGACCCGCCGGGTCTTTGCACCGAATTAAACCAAACTTACACACATTGTTAAGGAGGTATTGAAGATGGTTTCCGTATTGTTTGGGTACATATTGGTAGATATGGTCTCGAGATATAGGTCAAAACGTGGACCCGGGTAACCTTTGGTTGTGTATGTACAATATGGGTATCAAATGAAAGCTGTTGATAAGTGCTTTAATACGGGGTAATTTGTTATGTTATGTTATGTTATGTTATGTTATGTTATGTTATGTTATGTTATGTTATGTTATGTTATGTTATGTTATGTTATGTTATGTTATGTTATGTTATGTTATGTTATGTTATGTTATGTTATGTTATGTTATGTTATGTTATGTTATGTTATGTTATGTTATGTTATGTTATGTTATGTTATGTTATTTTATGTTATGTTGTGTTGTGTTGTGTTGTGTTGTGTTGTGTTGTGTTGTGTTGTGTTATGTCATGTTATGTTATGTTATGTTATGTTATGTTATGTTATGTTATGTTATGTTATGTTATGTTATGTTATGTTATGTTATGTTATGTTATGTTATGTTATGTTATGTTATGTTATGTTATGTTAAAGTATATGTTATGTTAATGGTAACTCATTCTCTATATCCATACAAAATATGTATCAAACAAATAAAATTAAAATTTTCTTTTGAAAAATGCAACCATTCAATCAGTATTTTCTTATGACGTTATCACGTTAAACTATCGTCAGTAAACCGACTTTGCAGACAACCTCTTTTTTTTTTTTGAATTTTTGGGTTCGCCATCGTCGATTTTATATGTGGTCAAAATTTTGTCAAATTCTAGTTCCACAAAGTGGGTCAAAACGTCAGTCAAAAAATAATAAATATTTACAGACATAACGAGATTTGAGTGAGAGCTACTTTTGACAAAAAGTTTGAAATTCATTTTCTCAAAACATCAAAAAAATTATAGGCTATTTTAATACTAAGGGGACGATATGTGATCCTTACATTTCAGATTTATGATATGTTTTGTAATTTTATGTAAAAACAATGGGGAAGATTTTACCACTTAAACTCCTCATTAGATGGATATGTTTTGCCTCTTTTACGAGGAAGGCCGAATATACTCGTAACAGAGGGATACAACGGGTTAAAATTTACCACAAAAATATTTGTCATAAAATTCTACTATTTACAAGCCCCAAAAGAAGGGTAACCTAGGAGACTGCAGCGACGGGAGAGGAACAACTCTCCTAAACAAAATTTACAAAATCATACAAGGATGATAGATTTACAAGGTGAAAAAGACAACTTTGAGGGAAACTTTAGCTGCCATGTCACGGATTACGGTTTGTTATTGGCCACACCTTCCCAATTCTTTTCACCATGAAAATCATAGCTACCATAATGCAAAGAAAACTACAGCGAGTTGAGAACTCAATACGAGATGAATAGGTGGATTGTAGCCCCCCCCCCCCCCCCCCCCCCCCCTCATTAAAGCTGCCTATACTAAGCAATCAATTGCATGGCGCTCGCCACTTGAAATGCTTTTCGTTGTCTGTCTTTAAACAGTATACCATACAATCAAGCGAGCGTAATATGGACAGGGCTCCACAACAAAGGAGGCCCCCAGAAATTGATTAGTCGCATAAAAGTAACGTAGTAATGTAGAGCCGAGGAAGGTTACCAATAATAGATTGAAAAGCCGTTTAATACAACGAAGATCAAAATTCAATATGAACTACCGTTAGTTCCCTTTACCATTGCCACTACCACTTTTGTAGCCATTGCCGTTATACTTACCATTACCAATCAAATGGTCATTACCCTTACCATAGTTATTTCTAACATTCCACACTACCATTATTACACCCTCGATAATTCCCACTACCCCTAGTATAAATATAGTACTACCACTATCATTATCATTACTATTGCAGGTAGCGTCACCCCTATCAAAGTTATTACCGCTACAATTACAATTATGATTTGTCATTGCCATTACTCTTAGCATTACCACCATAATTACAATTATGATTACAATTACAATTTGCCCTTGAACTAATTATTAATTTGTAACTTTGCAAAACGCACGCACTGAAACATTTAGCTCAGTGAATGTATGTAAATATGTACGAGGGTCGTCTGAAAAGTACGTGCAAAGTCAGAAAGTCAGTTATGTGTATTTAGTAGCATCTCTGGGAAGAACATGCACCAAGTCTCAGTCAGAACTGTTTATTTCTTTGCGTTTTGCAATCATTTGAATTGGGAAACCGAGTGATATATTTTTCCATCAGGACAATGCACCAGCTCGCACCTCGATAGTTGTGGTCGCAAAATTAATGCAGTTCCAACTCGTTTCACAGCCCCAGTATTCTCCAGACTTGGCTCCCTCGGATCGCTCGGACTAACATTTTTTCCACAATTTGAAGAAATGGATGGCGTGAATAAAAGATTTTTTTTTTAAAGATTCAAACGAGGAGGTGATTGCAAAAATGAATGACTATTTTTCATACTGGGCAGATTCGAATATACGGGAGGGATCAGCAAACTAGAGAAGCGTTGGACGTATTGTATATATCTAAAAGACGACTATGTTGAAACAGTCCCACGGCAGTCGGTTCTACGTTACCTGAACGGCCCGGATTTATATACGGCCAAGGACTGTCACTCCAGCAGCATTCCCCGTAGTTGTATGTGGAATGTTTGTGCTGCTTCAAACACAACAACTTAAACAACTGTCACTACCCCAAGCAATTAAGCAGTTTTTATTTGTGCACGTACTTTTCAAACGACCCCCTATATATGGATATTCTTGAGATGCACATAAATGCCACCCAATCAATGCTTCTGCGAATTGTACTTCGTTAACCCAGTCGCCAATTACTTAGTCGCTGTCAATTATTTAATTTCATATTCGCCGCATTATTCAATCAACGGCAACGAAACGGCAATCGGCACGATCTTTTTAATTGACTTGTCACAGAGTCTTTGGCTAATTATAAGACATATAAATAAAGTCATCACCAGTAACCACCATAAAATACATGCATACTTACATACTTACTCATACACATACATATGAATCTGTACCATATGGAACAGCTACGCATATTTCGTTTGTGAGCGGGGGAGCCGATGTTTGTAAACCCAATATTGTATGCTTAAACAATACTAGGCGCCCAACCGCTCCTGCGAGCTTCGCATATCGGTACTACATACATATATATATATGTGCGTATATATGAGTCTGTACACATTTGACAAAACAACTTAAGTCGACTTAACACTTTCTGCCTGTTAAGCACAAATTTAACTGTGTCTGAGGCAATATTGTGACTATTAATCATAGACTCATAGACCTAATACCATTTGAACGAAACTTAAATGAAAATATCATATTTTTCGGTAAAAGATCATCATTTAATGATCTAAAAGCTAACCTTCTACACAATCTAAGATAAGTTGTTCTGCCAAAAGTGCGCAGATATGCACAGAATGCGGCTATTAATGTGAGGCATATCGCAAAAGTTACTTGTAAACCTTTAATTAATGTTAATCAATTTCATTTGAGTCTCGTCGCTTATACGCATACATACGAGTAGGTACTTATGAATGTACATGTGTAGATGTATGTAGATAAGCGTTCTGTGTATTTCACCATACAATTCGTTTATGTATGATACACTTTCCCTCTGCTCACTTCATTAAATCTTGGCCACATCGAATCGACACGTCGGCGTGTCAAGTAATGTGACATGGACATTTGGCATTTGCTATTTGGCGCAGTCGTACTCACAGACACATAGACATACAGCTTGTGATATGATTCAGACAATGGCGGTGGAAGTGGTTGTATCTGTTGTGGTGCTGCTGACTATGGTGATATTGATGCCGGTGTCAACGACGATAGCATCCGAGTCCACAAGAACCTTGACCATGGCGTTCGCTTGCACAAGAATGGTCGATTGTTCACTGTTAGTTATTTGTGTTATTTTTGTATTAGTGATTTTGTTTTTATATTTCTTCTATAGAAATGTGACTTGCCCATCGCAATCTATTGCTCGGCGATCTGCTTGTGTGCATGTGTGAGGATGTATATTTGGTTTTGAGATTAGTATCCTTTGTATTGTGCCACAATTAACTCTTCAGCGTTCCCACGACAGTCGGTTCTACGTTACGAGGAGTTTTATCTAGTGTCCAAGCGTCAAAAATATTAATTATTAATAATTAAAAATAAAAATATTAACTTACAAGAATTTAATTATTTTATTGTTCTCCGAAATTGCTTTTTCGTTTTGAAATCCCTAATAAGGCACAATTAAATGTTGCTGTTACAACTCCCCTTTTAAGTTATGAGTAAGTCTTCAACGGCCTGTGGACTCTCTCACAACAAAAAGTGATTCACAAAACTGATTCCGAATTGAATTACTAAGAGGATTTTAATGAATAAACTCACACAATAGGAACAAAACGGAAAGGTGGTACACAAAAATATTTCGTCTTTGGTTAGCGAAAAATATTTTTAATGAGGCGCTTAGTGTTACAGTTATTATAATATTTTAATAATGTTTATTGATAAATTTTTTTTTATTTATTTCTTCATTTATTTTTTTCTTTTTTTCTTTCTTTTTTTCTTTCTTTATCTCTTTCTTTCTTTCTTTCTTTATTTATTTATTTATGTGATTACCTTTTTTAATTTTTTTTTATTTGATTATTTATTTACTTTTATATTTATCTGAATATTTTATTATAATGGGCTTAAGAGTTAATTCCAAAAACATTAGGCTAAATTACTACACAATAACGTCCCCTTAGTATTAAAATAGCCTATAAATTTTTTGATGTTTTGAGAAAATGAATTTCAAACTTTTTGTCGAAAGTAGCTCTCACTCAAATCTCGTTATGTCTGTAAATATTTATTATTTTTTGACTGACGTTTTGACCCACTTTGTGGAACTAGAATTTGACAAAATTTTGACCACATATAAAATCGACGATGGAGAATCCTAAAATTCAATAAAAAAATAATAGCCTATGAGCACATAGGCTATTGTTATACTAAGGGGACGATAAACCTTAATTACTTCAATCTATTAGAGTATTGATTTTGATTCCGATAAGCCTATAACTAAAAAATTCGAAAAAGAATTGAGCTCTGCCAAGCCCCTATTAATTAATATTTATTTCAATAATTTGAAAAAAGGCGAAAATTTTTTCACACGCTGGAACAGGTGTCGCTGACTGTTATTTTTAATTTTTTTCTTTGTCTTTAAAACACGTAAAATTAACATATGTAGCTATGAATATAAGCACGCGCACATATGTATGTATGTACTACTTTTTGTCCGCTCGCACAACTTAAGCCGCCTGGTCATTAGTTTCCGCTGCTGCTGACCCACTTCACTCGGCCACCAACTCATTTCAAATGTGTGCGTAATTATTTCACGCTCAATTGTCGTTGTTGTTACACTTGCGATTTGTTTGAGCTATTGTTGTTGTTTATGTTGTTTAGCCCGTGCTGTTATTGACTTAATTACAAAATGAGCAATTATTTATTTACAATTAATTTAAAATTACGATAACAACCAGCGGCACACAGCAACACAACAAAGAAAAAGCAAAATCGAGTAATAACCAAACGAACATTAAAATATCAATATGCAATATATACATACATACAAACATACATACATACGCGCATCTGTACATTTGAGGCTTCGGTAGTGAGTGTGTGTATGTGTATACATGAAACAATATAAGCTCAATAGCGAGTCACACATTGCGCGGCAGTCATTTTTGAAATCGATACACAAACCACCGCCGCGACGTGGGTGTTGCCACGTGTAATTCTTCGAATTTAAAGCAAAGGCTTTTTGCTAAAGTATTTGCATACAAATGTCAAATCAGTAATTCAAATCGGCTTAAATGGGCTTGCTATAAATTTGGGCTATTAGTGCGCAGTTGGGCGTGTCAAATTTCATTTTTCAGATAGGAAATTTAGAATTTTTTTTCACTCAGTCCTCAGAAGGCAATGGCAAGGCAAGCTCCAAGTGCACATAAAATAAAAAAGTAGCTTAAACGTACCAGGTTGGTGGTAAAAATTAGAATCCCTTTTCGAGTTGGTGAAAGAACTCGGCTTCAAATAAGCAAACACGTCGCCTCGTAAGCCGTATTCTATGGACATGTAAAAGTGCTAATAAAAGCCCTAAATCCTCCCTAACTTATTTTCTTAAAAAGTGATTGCTAAAAACATATTGGCTTCTGAGCCTTTACCATTTCTGGCTTAGGGTGTTGTTGATTGTGACCACAGAAATAAAGAGTACTGATAATGAAAAATAGTTCTAGATTACTCTGAAATAACATAAAGAGATATTCAAAATGTTCATTGATAAAAGTGCAACAAAATTAAAAAAAAAATATCAATCGTGAGTATGTTATCGCCTCAAGGGCGGGATTATACATATGATATAAAGAGTGGTTAAATTTCAAGAGCCGATGTTGAAGGTGAACCATACCTAAACGTCACCGATACCGTTGGACTTCTTTCTTTGGGGTTATTTGAAAAAAAGGTATACGTCGATAAGCCAGCAACAATTCAAAAGCTAAAGGAAGAGATAATTTGGCACATTAACGGCATAGAACCTCAATTATGCCTCAGCGTCATCGAAAATTTTGACCATCGGATGGAGGTGTGCCACCAAGGCCGCAGCGGCCATTTGGCCGATATTTTGTTCTATGCGTAATTGAGCCATACCAGTATTATCATAATAAAGAGAAATGACCATAATTTCCTAAAAAAATTGTATTTTATTCAAAATCAATACCGGCCCTTGAAACTTAACCACCCTTTATATATAATTGGCCCTTTTTGGGTGTTTGGCCGAGCTCCTTCTCCTATTTGTGTAGTGTAGGGACCTACAGTTTTGAGCCGACTCTGAACGGAAAGGTTTCTTATGAGGAGGTTTTTAATTGCAGAAATAAGTTCGGAGCTTTGCCAATGCCTGCCGAGGGGTGACCGCTATTAGAAAAAATGTTTCCTTCATTTTTGGTGTTTCACGGAGATTAAAACCTACGCCTTCCCAATAGTAGTCACGTAAAACTCACTGGGAACCGAGTAGCGATATCGCAATATCCACAGTCTTTGGAATGCTTTCAATCGTGGGCGACTACCAGAATAACAAAAATCCACACAGGCAAAACGAAACTGCCGCCGTAGCCGAATGGGTTGGTGCGTGATCACCATTCGGAATTCACTGAGAGGTCGTTGGTTCGAATCTCGGTGAAAGCAAAATTAATAAAAACATTTTTCTAATAGCGGTCGCCCCTCGGCAGGCAATGGCAAACCTCCGAGTGTATTTCTGCCATGAAAAAGCTCCTCATAAAAATATCTGCCGTTCGGAGTCGGCTTGAAACTGTAGGCCCCTCCATTTGTGGAACAACACCAAGACGCACACCACAAATAGGAGGAGGAGCTCGGCCAAACACCTAACAGAAGTGTACGCGCCAATTATTTATTTTTATTTTTTTTTTAAACGAAACTTCATCAAATTTAATGTGTTTACAAATTACGCGCATTTTTTGTTATTTAATTTTGATAAGATTTCCTAATGCCAACAATAAAAATATACACAGTCGCAATTTACTTGCCATGAACAAAGTTATTAGCCTGGTTCGCGCTTTTATTTACAATGTGTTCATTTGAACAAATATGTAATAAAACAATACACATACACGCACGTTTAAAAATAGACACGAGTATTTGGCAAATAAAGAAAACATACACTCGCTATGAAATTAATAACTTAACTTAACAGATTACTTTATTAATTATTAGGTATTGATTAGGCTCTTAAGCTTAACCAATTAATCAGCTAACAACGTTGTGGGTAAGCATTTGCTTTTCGCCATCTGCTCAAGTCTTGCCTACTTGCTGACACAGCAGTATTTTAAACTACAAATTGCCCTAATGAATTTCTTATACTTGTTTGGGAAAGATTACGAATACAATGAGGGAATGCAAACACGTGTATTTGACAGTTTAATTGATATTCGTTGCCACTGAGGTGTAGCGAGCTGGCGCGTTTAGAAACAGTGGTTTCAGCAAAGTGCAGAGAAGGCGATACCACTACGTAAACAGTTTGTCGGATGATTGGTCGTTGGGCGGCTGATAAATAACAAAGGTATTTTAATTGCATTATTTGTATTGAAACTATTTACACGAATTGCGCTATTTATTTTATTATTTAATTGGCAAAGCTTTGGCTAATGAAATAATTTTTGGACTAGCCATGTGCTTGAAGCAAAAAAAAAACAACAGCAATAGACAGATATTTTGTAAGTTGTATAGGAACTCATTGTCTTCGGGAATCCAAAGTACTTTTGACTGGGAGGATAGCTGTAACCTTCCTTGACTCCATGAGGAACAAGCTTAAATGAGCTAAGAGACCGGAGATGGCAACAAATTAATGGACTGCGCCTGGCAAAGTCCTCCTTAATAAAGGAGGTTCAAGCAACGCATAACCCTGCCTAAGGACAAACGGACATTCAGATTACATAGTCATCTGTACAGGCTCCTGCCGTTTTTGCGGCCAGTTCGCGGCTACTCCAGCACACCTTTTTCTTAAATATGACGCTATAGCGCGAAGAAGGTTAAGACATCTCGACCGGAGGAAATACCCAAAAGCTCAGCCTAATCCAGCTCCATCTCAAGTTTATTAAGGAAACTGGGTTTAGATGAGGTACTCTGATGAGTGGAGGGCGTAAAGGCCATGAAGTCGAAGTGCAAACCTCACTTTCATTTATGTATTGAGATTAACTTACGCCAGAGGTAAGAGTAGATAGGAGTATATTGAGCTACTTGTGCGCCGCAAACTAAACTAATCGACCATATAAGAACTTCGACTTGTTCCCCTTTTATGCTGATAGCTTTGCCAGTGCTCAGTCAGTATTATTAGTTTATCCATTGAATGACTAATTTGTTGCTTAAGCCGTTTAAAGTAAGAAAGAGCATTGTATAAATATGGCCCTGGCGCTATACTCCAAACGGAGTTAAAGGGAATTATATAAAATAATTGATCGCTTTTCCCCAAACTAATATATTATATAAATGTGTGATGTGTGGTGACAATAAACTTTTCTTTTTAATTCTACTTCTGTTTCTCAATTTTTCTTTGATGGCATCTTGGGCCGGCGTAAAGTAGCACTCCGGCCTAGGATTCTTATTTCTCTCATTTTCAAGAATTTTAAAATTTTATGTTAGGTAAATTAGAGGCGATGGATGAGATTGGATATACACCTGATCAGGATTTAGCTAAAGTTAAAAAAAATGGACATAAGATAAAGATAAAAAAATGATGCCTATCCACAATTACGGAAAAGAAAACTCTAAAAAATTGAAAACGAGCCGTACTTTGCGATTTCGTGCTACGAAAAAACAAATTTTGATATTTATTTTTTATATTTATTTTTATTTTTTTAATTTATTTTAAAGAACCGCAAAATGATGCTAAATGTTTAAACTATTTTATTTTTATTTATTGCAAGTCACTTTTTTTATTGCAATAAGAATAAGCAAACAAAATCCATATAATTTGTTTTGTAGCCTCATCTTGCGATTATTTAAATAAAAAATATTTTTCCTAGAATTTTATGTAAAATCGGATGTCAAAAAATATCATTGCATACAAATTGACACGGAGACCCCATGCCCTAGGATGCATACATATTTTTTTTTTTTTCATTTATCGAAAACTATCTTTAAAGCGAAGAATGAAAAGAAGGAATGCAAAATTTGGCGCGTAGCTTTAAGTTTTGTTGTTGTAGCAGCGTAAACATTCCCTGTACATGTACGGAGAATCCTACTGGAGTGACAGGCCTTGGCCAGATATACACAAATCCGGCTATTTCCGGTAGCATAGAATCGACTGGCGTAGTTTGAATTACAATACTTTTTGACGTAAACTTCAAACTGAGTGTTTGGAAGAATAAGAGGAATAAATCGAATTTTAAATAGCTGCTTTATTTGCTTGATGCTGTAAAAGTATTGCCTGATACCTGTAAAGTATTTCATTTATTCTTTTCGTTTTTACATATTTGTTTAGACAATTCATTATTCAAGTTCTATTTACCTTAGTTTCAACTCTAATTCTTTTCAATTCCAAGTAAGACTTATGTATTTATATTTCTTATAAGACTTATGTATATTTTTTATATAGGTCTAACCGTGTGCACCGAAGAAAATAAAAAGAGTAAGGTTAAGTTACAACGATCAGTGAAAACTCGGCGCAGAGTTGGTCCATTTCGTACATTTTAAGAGTTGCTTAAATCGGCGGCACTGAGTTTTCAGGCAAAATTTGTCTTGCGACCCACTGTATGTGACAAAGCGTTTTTTGTGCCTAAATTGAAAAATGTGCTTGTGGACAATAAGTGATTTTAAAAAGATTTAACATGAGAGGCAGCTTGAAAAGCAATTTAATTACTGATTTAGTTGTTTTTTGGTTATGGGGATTCCCAGTTTCGATATAAGAATTGGTTGGCCAGGGCATGTGATTTAATTTATTTATTTATTCAAGAAATGAGGCTTCATTTGTAAGACTTTTAAGTCATTAAGTTACAGATTTAATTAATTAAATTTAATGTTGGCAGTCTGTTTGTTTTTTGAAATCTAGAATTTGTTCCAAAAAAGCTACCTCTAAGGGTTACCCTTAGTGTCGAAAAAATCAGGGAATTTCAATAAATATTTTCTTCAAAACTCTCTAGCCTTTTCATTTTCAATATCAAATAGTCGCAATATGATATTCCCACTTCCACAATAGCCCAATCAAACTTTAATGGCAGCCTGCTTAAAAAAAAAATCCAACTAAAATATACTCACATACATTCAGACATATATTACAAGTATTGATTGTTCAGCAAATTTTCTGAACAATGGAGCAATTTAGTTGGAAAAATACATACATATACACACACATGATATTTGACCAAAAGCAACTCATACGAATGTTGGTATCCCGTTTCATGTATTTCAGGTATATATGCAGGCGTGTATGGGTTGTTTTACCAAAATCTGCCAAAGCAAATAAACATAGAGGTAAAGAATTTCTCGCAGCTCGTTGCTTACAATGAGAACATTGCAATATTCAATCACAAAATGACAAATCAAAACATAAATGTTTATGTATATAGAAAGTGAATATTTTTCAAAAATACATACATATACAAAGGAGAAGAAGTTTCTCATACACGTGAAAAAACTCGGTGTAAAATTACTTACGCGATATTGTTGTTATTGTCGTAGCGCACGTGCTTGTTTTGGTGCGATTTTAGTTGCGCGCTATTTGCTGCAATGACTTTGCTTTTCGAATATTTTATCTTTTCACTTTTGTAGTAAGCAACAATTGTTTTGCTGTTTTGGTGTTGTTGGATTTGTTAGAATTACTTTGTTGCTACTTTACCTTTC
The DNA here is from genome assembly GCF_027943255.1 of Anastrepha obliqua. Classification (NCBI taxonomy): domain Eukaryota; kingdom Metazoa; phylum Arthropoda; class Insecta; order Diptera; family Tephritidae; genus Anastrepha; species Anastrepha obliqua. Next base: position 129,583,350 of record NC_072894.1, read on the forward strand.
GTTTCGTTGCACACAGTTCACAACAATTGGTTTATTTGTATAAGCGACGAAATCTCTTTGCGTTTTTGTCGTTGTGGGTTTCTACAGTTATCCATAACTGCAAATAAAAGCAAAAAAAAAATATAAATACTTCTCAAGGTATCAAAGAGTAGATTATAATATAGTAAAAATGCTAATTATAGTTAACGGAAATTCATCAGAAAAAATTAAATTTTAATTGGGAACTTTGCAATTTTGTTAAATGTTTCATCATCCTGCAGTTGTGATAAGCGACACAACACACGCATACATACAAGCAAAACCCTGACATTAAAAATGAACATTTGAACTCAAAATTTTCCAAAAATTGTTAAATTTATGTATTTCTTCATACTCCATTGTTTTGCATTATTTACGATGTGTAAAATATATAAAAACGTAACCATCTTTAAAAATAAATATTTATAAAAATTATAAATTATGTATAATAATGTTATTATTAGTAGGCTGATGGCAAGCATAGAGCGGTCCAACCCAAATGAAACGGGAAATAATGATGGCTGCCATAATAAAATAAATAATTGGCGCGTACACTTCTGTTAGGTGTTTGGCCGAGCTCCTCCTCCTATTTGTGGTGTGCGTCTTGATGTTGTTCCACAAATGGAGGGACCTACAGTTTCAAGCCGACTCCGAACGGCAGATATTTTTATGAGGAGCTTTTTCATGGCAGAAATACACTATTAGAAAAATGTTTTTATTAATTTTGCTTTCACCGAGATTCGAACCAACGATTTCTCTGTGAATTCCGAATGGTAATCACGCACCAACCCATTCAGCTACGGCGGCCGCCAATGGCTGCCATGCTCTCCGCTCTTTTATGCGGAGCTGAATTCTGGGCAAATGCGCTAAAGGCAAATCACAGGCGTAAGCTCCTAGCACCGGTACAACGAACGGCACCTCTGAGAGTTGTGTCTGCCTACCGTACAGTATCAGGGCCAATTGCGATTTAATTCCGATTGACTCACTAACCTTTGAGAGAAAAAAGTTCTGAGAGGACGAAGGAGGAGTTAGCAAACTTGCAGCACGCGAAATAAAAGACGAAAGGATAAGGTAATGGCAAGACGGCAGGAGAAAAAAGGCACGCGGCAGATGGCCGACCAGGTTAATAAAAGGCATCACTTCATGGTACAGCAGGAACTTCCGTAAAGTCAAATTTTATACAGCCCAAATGCTTTCGGGACACATATATTTTCAGAAATACCTGTACAAAATAAGGAAAAGCGAACACTCCCCATGCATATACGGTGATTCAGTCGAAGATGATGCACACCGTTTTCCAATGCATGCGCTGGGAACAAGAACGTCGAACGTTGGAAAATACAGTCGGTCACATAACCACTGAAAATATAATCGGCTAGCTGCTAAGCAGCGAAGAAATGTGGGAAATAATCAGTGGTTTCACAGAAAAGATTCTCTAGATAAAAAAGCGGGACCTGGCCGCAGGCGCACGAGCATAGATTTTGTAATAAGAAAGATGGAACAAAACTCTCAATCAATGCGGAAGCTCCAAACGGGGGCGCGTTTTCTAGTCTCCGGACATTCCATTGCTGCGAAGGCAGCTTTGATGATGCATTAGGCATTTTAAACCGCAAAAAAAAAACAAAAAAAAAAAAAAACAAAATATAAAGTTGTTCAGCAGACACTGCGTTTATTCAAAATTTACTTCGATCAATTCTAGAATAGTACGCGTACGTACCTGCCTCGTATTCTACTCGAGAAGCAATTACAAGTTATGACTGATGTTTATGGAAGGAAAATTTGGAAGAGAATAAAGTTCTGTAGCTTTGTAATACTGGAGGGAAGCGAACACTTTTACAGTCTAAATGAAGCAAAAATACTATTTTATATCTTTGCTCACTTCAATGTCCACCTTTGCACCATGCCCAAAAAATGATGCCCAATGCTTTATTTGAAAAAAAAAAATTAACACTTTAAAGTATTTTTCATATGGAACCTGAAAAAAACAACAGCTTTCTATAAAACAAAATATTTTTTGACGTGATAACGTCTTATAATTCGATTTAGCCGGCTGCACGCACGAAAAAATGTGTCGTTATCTTGCTCAATGGTCGTTATCTTGCTCAATCATCGTTACCTTGCTCATTCGTCGTTACCTTGCTCATGGTCGTTACCTTGCATGAACTGCAAGCGAAAGCGCGGAACGAACGACAAAGAGCACAACGTTCGGCAACGTTCGACATCTTGCTCTCTCCTTCTTAAGTGATCGTATATATGTATGTATATGCGCATATGTACATATATAAATTCACATATTTGTATTTGCATATGCCTTGTTCCTGTGTGCATGATAATGAACCATTTCTCTGTTGAGAATAGGACGATGATAGAAAAAGTAGGAAATGAAAGGGAGTGTTTCGAGTGTAAAGTGTCTTGAAAAAGGCAAATCGCTGATGTTGCCTCTTAATGTTGTTGACTTATTAACGTCTGATGCACAATCGAAATTGAACATATCTTTCATAAATTTGATAAATGTTTCGTCATTTTCCACGTTTGTGTAAATGTAACGTGACCTATTCCATTGCGATTCCATTTACCTCCTCCTCTATACCCATACCAAATATCTATCAAACAAATAAAATTAAAATTTTGTTTTGAAAATTGCAACCATTACATCAGTATTTTCTTATGACGTTGTCACGTTAAACTATCGTCAGTAAACCGACTTTACAGACAACCTCTTTTTTTTTTTAAACAGCTTAACACTGAAATTTACTTTTTTTATACAAATCATGTACACTTAGGCTTGCATAATTAAGTCACTTTGTCCTACTTACTATTTTCGCAACTCATTTTACTTTAATTTTTTATTGCTGATGGCGAAAGTTGGGTTGGTATTATTTGCTTATCGTTGGTAGTTCATTTATCAGATCAGATCAGCTAAAAAGACTATGCGTCTAGCCTCTGAACTCAGTGAACAAATATCTTCTCATTCTAATAACTTTTCTGCCCTTGACTAGCACATACATGCATATAAACTGTATGTGCTTGTTTTTTCTTTAAGGCACTGGTGGCCTAGAATTTTCAAAAAATCGATTTTTTATTTCAAAAGTATAGTATCTTAAAAATATACTGTGAAATTTTCGGAAATTCCCAATATTATCGCTTCTGCAGCCCTTTAAGTAGGTAGGGGGCGGTCCGCGCGCTTCTGTACCTCAAACTTTAAACTCATTTATTTCGAAACGACTTTTTTCGGTACGGCGGGGATGAAAACAAAAAAACTATTCAACCGAATCACTTGAAATTTGGATATGTTGTTCACTACATGTATCGCTATCGTCGGAACTAGAATCATAATTTTTTTAAATAATTTCCTATTTTTTAAACTAAAAAACTAGTGAAAAAACCTGATTTTACGAACTTTTTTTCAAAAGTGCACCCCTCCGGGTTCGATTTTTCGAGAGGATCATCTTCAGCGGCATTTTTATAATAATAAATATTGTTTCAAAAGTAAAAAAAAAGTTTTTTGTATTCTCAATAAACGTACTAATAAGCCCGAAAAGTTGAAACATCGTTTTTTAAATTTTAAAAAAAAAAAAATCGTGAAAATAGGTGAAATTTTCGTGCTCTAGACCACCGGGTACCCTTAATCTACCTCACACCACACACAGTCGACTGCAAGCACTCACAATTCTATACTAAAAATCTGTGCTCCTGTTTTTGTGTTTCATTATTGAAATGTTAGTGATCAATGACAATATATGGAAAACAACAGTACACAGACAAATTTCAATATAAATTCCAATGCAAAGCGCATGCAGAACTGTGTATGTGTGCGTCAGTACGCACGTGCTACAGCTTAACTCTGACATCACACATAAGCTTAGTAAAGCGAAGTTGGCTGCAAAAGTTTATATAAAGCAATACTAATCCGTTCACTTTGTTGAAAACAAGCCGCACTACATCCATTCTTATAGAAATATGTATACATATATATGTATATGCATATGTATAATTGTAGGAGTACATGACCACACTCGCCATGGCGTATGAGTGATACAAAAATTTGTTTCTTTGATTTATGCAATGCAATTTGCTTGTGTATCCATTTGCATAATAAGTAGTTTAATTACACAGCTGCACATGCATACTTACATATATGCATTGATTTTCATACATATTCGTTGGGGGTTATGTGTGTTTAGTTTCATGCGTTATTAGATAATTCTACTCAGTGAGTTTTCCGTTCAGTCCGGCCATTCATACGAAATTTGCATTATTTGAAATGACAACAGTCTGCTTCTGTCAGCCAAGCATTTTAAAGGTAATACACAATGTATTTATTAGCTGCTCCGAGCAATGCATGCTGTAACAAATAAATACTTTACTTGAAATACTTTCAGGCTACAAATTTATAGAAATGCTGGCCATTTCATTGAAATGCACAAATATTTTACTTTTCGTATAAATGCTGTTCTCATTTTCTACTCTACTGAGTCTCCGTTTATTGCATCACGAAATGCAGAAAACATTTGGCATTGTATTGCGCTTGACATTCAATATTAGTTTTCTCAAAATTATGGGCACTTCAGTTACACCCAACGGTCTACTGTTTAACTTGTGGGCTTGTCTATTTAATTGTGTTTATTTAATTCAGGTAAATAAAGCATTTAACTACAACTAATCGGAATACAAGGCGAACCAATTCGTCCTACCAGCAAGGCAATCGGCACAAAGTCAATATTAAGTCAGTCATATGCCAAACACATACACGCCCTCCACCATTGAAAGCCTGAGTGCATACCTGTACCCACACTTCGTTATCAATCTACACTCATTTGGTTGTGCTTGAGTGAAAGGAGTGCAGCAGTAAAGGGCGGCCTGTGCACGCGTGAACGCTTATTTTGGCTAATCGTTTACAAACAAGCAGCCAAGCACACTTTAACCTGCCATACTTCTTTGTTTACACTTTAAATGACAAAATGCCACAGGCGAGAGCTGTGTGACTTCATCTGAGCCACACGACTTTTTTGTCTTAAATAACTTCTTTGTATTTGTTTGCTTCTCGTTGTTCGTAGCCCTTTATTGTAGGCCATAAATAACAACTACTCGACCGCATATTGTTCTTGCTGGTTTTCACCGCTATTTACTCAGCAATTTCCTTAAAAACAGTTCCACGGAATTTCCTCTGCCCCACTGCATACATCGCCAACACTCATTCGATGTTTAACTTCAAGTCATGGGGAAAATTTGTGTAGCAGTTTTAACGCGTTAATTCTCCAAGACCCCACACACATACATACATATACCATTTCCACGCTAAGTGAAATGTGTTTTACGAAAGCCAGCTAAGCGATTGGACAGCACGTGGTTCTTAATAGCCCTTAAGTGCAGTTGACGCTGCATATCGCTTAAACTTTATGCCACCACTGCTGCTGTAGTTGGCGAGAGAAGGATTTCGCCTCATCTTAGTGCTGCTGTGAGGCGTCCTTTTGCGCTCGAACTTTACTTCATCATTTGCATTGCTATGGGTATTTGTAATGGCCCTAAAGTTTACAAGAGCGGGTTAAGCGCATTATTTACAGCTGCGGCCAGTTGCTTAGTTGTAGTTGCAAACAAATATTGCTCGCTTCTTGTAAATAAGTGGTTACACAAGTTGATACAAGTCTTAATTAGCTGTAGATATAGTTTTGAGTACGAACTTAGTTCAAATGTAAAGAGTTCAGTGACAAAATAAGCAAACTCTTTGTATAGAATAACAAATAAATGAAGTAAAATAATGCTAAGTTGAATTATGGAGCAATGGAATGAGAGCAATTAAAAAAACTCTTCTTCAAACTCTCTAACCCTAAAAAGTACTTTAAATGCACCAAAGATTGTCTTAGAAATTTTTTTGCTAAAATTTAACTCAGGCTGGCATAGGAATATTCCATTTAACTTCTGTCCACCCCTATAAGATTTGCATTTTTCGCTTAGTACCAAGAATTAATTGTTTTTCTTCTTGATTGGCGCGATAACTGCTTAAGCGATTTTGGCCGAGTTTAACAAAGCGATGAAGCCAAGTCCTTCTCCAATGCAAATGCCAACTGTTTTTTTGATGATAGGAGATAATTCGACTTGTCCGCGTTTACCACCAGGCTTATTCGACTTACTTCTTTACCCAGCATAGAAAAGGCAGAACCGACAGCGCAGTCGTTAAGACCGATAATGCCAGCATCATGAGCATACGCTTTTGTAATAAATGGTGTCTGAGCGATTAATCAGATTTGATTGAGGTCCTCAGCTCGCATACAACCAGCATCAGGATAAATAAGTCACACGACAGTCACCCTTCTTAAAACCTTGTTTGATACCAAATGGCTCGGAGCGGTCCCAATTCTGACGAAGCTGCTGGTATTGCACTTAATTTTGCATGTCCATACTTGTTTTTCGAGGACGCCAAATTCAGGCATCGCGGCGTATAGACAACCCCGTTTCATGCTGTTGAATGTTCCTTTATAGAACTATGGCTCAAAAGAACCTTGTACGCAATATTGCAGGATCACCCTTCTTATGGCTTGGCCGGAGCACACTTGAATTCCAATCGCCACGCATGCATTCATCCGACCGTATTTTGCATAGGAACTCATGCGTGCTCCTCTCCGTCATGCTTTAATAGCTCAGTCCGTTGGCTCTCGCGGCTTTCTTATTCTTTAGATACGCAATCGCTATTCGCACCCCATTCGGGATGTTCACATTCTCTGTGACATCCACTGCTATCAATATTCAACTCATTCGAGTAGTGCTCATTCCATAGCTTAAGTATGTCAGCTTAAGTACGTCAGCCACCAGATCGCCATCTGTATTCTTACAGGAAAACGCTACAGTCTTGAAATCTTCTGTAAGACGCCAAATTTCCGTTCCTATCCTGTCAGGCGTTTTTCCTGTAGGCCAGCATTTTAAATTCTTCGCTCTCACGTATTTCGGTCTCTCGTCACTTCACTCTGATACACGTCATTCTTCCTTTCTCAGCACACAGTAGCTATCTTACATGGCTCCCATAACCGCCCGATCGCAGCGTGGTGCTATAGGCAACGCTTTTTCTTTTGGCGAGAGCGTGACGTTCCCATCATCATTCCCTGACATTGAAAACGCCAAGCATTCTTAGGGTTCCTTATAAAGAGAGCGACATAACGATGTGGTCACCCCATACTAAGTAAGATAAGTTTTGACAATTTTTTTCTTTTTAATTTTAATAATCTTTTAAATTTAAATTTTTTTTTAATTTTGCACGTTCTATAACAAATACCATATTAATTTAAGCACAAGATTTATATAAATTCAACAAATTTTAATCCAACTTTCAAACTTTTTAACAGAATTTTAAGACAAATTTCGAAACAGTGCAAGTTTTAAGTGACTCAAAATTCTCGTTGATTTTAGATACTTTCCCCATGCATGAATTAGATTTTATAAAAAAGAATTAAAATTAATTTCAAAAATATATGTATATAGTCAAATCTTATGTGGTGACCTTATGATTATGCCCTTTATGCCTCAGCAATTCTTGTCTTCCCTGTAAATATACTTTCTTTCTTAGGCCATTGCTGCGTCCCCTAAAATTTGTTATGTTTTTCAGTATTTCTTAACATTTCCCTCAGCATCAATTCTGCGAAATTTGGTAGTTTTACGGCTGTTTCTTTTACTTTTGGCCGAAGTGCTCACATATGAAATCGTCATACTGTGCCGAGCTCCCTTATTCAATAGCCTAAGAATGTTTGCATAAGTCATAATTCTTATAGATCAGTGAACCATGTGACCCGAATTTCACACTCTCCGTTTTATATTTTTCAAATTCTATCGCAGATATTCGAGCGCTCTAAGCCCAAAGAGATACTCAGTTTCGATATAATTATTTTAGTGATATCACTCACAAGCTTGCCAACAAACATACTGACTTCTGAAAAGAAACCCGAGCGTATGTAAGTGTGCGTGTACCGCCAACCTTAACTTTGTAAATATAATCAGATATTTATTAAGTACCATATTATTTTCACTTTATCACGACGTCAAGTTCAGCTTGTTTGCCTTCAAAAGTAAAGCAAGAATTGTGATTTTCAACGTTCGACTTTTTTATGGTTTTTTTGTGTTTTTTTTGTTTATTAACTTAAATTATGAGCGCTTCATTCACGAGAATACGAGTAGAGACGTGCAAAAGCGCAAATCCAGATAATACTCATAACACAACAACAAGGAAAGTGTGGTGCAACAATATGCAGTAGTTGGCTTCTCGAAGGAAGGTCAGGCTAGATGGGCTACGTTTCACTCTATTTTTAACATCAAGGCTAATCAGCGTAAAAGTTCAATGCATTACTGCTCACCTCACCATTGTTGCACCCTGTTGCAACTTTGCGCAAGCATAGCACATTTAGTAGATAAATTTCGCCGAAGTAAAAGCGCAAGAAAAACAGTTGTGATTGCTTTTCATAACGGGTGGAAAATGTGAACTTACAAACAATCCTTTAAGTAATGAAAATGTCTATCAGCCGGATGAGACATCATTGTTTTGTTTTTGTTTTTTAATAAGTGTTTTTATCAGAACTTTTTTCGCATGCCTATGTTAGTTCAGTTCGCATTTTCGTGGAGACGTTATCTAGCAAGGGCACGACTAAAGTATTATTATTGAATCAGAATGCAAGAGAAGTGAGCAAGACATCAAAAAATGGTATTCAATAAAAGTTGTTATAAAAACGTTTCAAAAGTTAAAAGTGTCAGCAAGTTAGTCCAATCAAATGCAACTCTGCATCATATCGCCAACAAAGCAGCATAATAAAAAAGCTAAAATAATTGCGTATTTTTCAGTTCAGCGTGGGAAAAGCACCAAGTTTTTAACGGCCACTAGCAAGTGCTTTTAATGTATTTCAATAATTTCAATAAAGTTTAAGTATATTATAACTTAAAGGTAGTAAACAAGTTTTATTTTTTGTTTTTGCTATTTTATCGACAAAAAGTATTACTCGGCCTGGCCTAATATGGCTTCAAAGATCAAATTCAGTCATTTAGAGCTATTCTCAAAAGTGTTCCCCAAAATCTATCCAAACTGAATATTGGCCAACTGAATGCATGCATGTATGTGTGTATTGCCAATAAGCGCACTGAAAGTCCAACGAAATATTGTCAAAAACTTTCACGGACTTTTTGCAATTTTTTTAAGTTGCGTACTCATCTCTATTTACCAGCAAAACATTTAAAGGCCGGAAGTAGTTAACTCGCTCGCATCATCGCAAGCCCACAGGAAGAAAATTCTGTCATGAGTAGCTGCCTTACGTAATATGAGCCGAGTTTGCAGTTGACATTGCGCTGTGTTACCAATAGGGAAGCCACTTGACCGCTGACTGCACACACTCACATTCCTATAAGTAGTTTTATTATACATACCTACTTGTGCGTACGCATGTGCGGCATGTTGCAGTGTGCATAGAAGAAGCGAAAAGTGCAGTAGAACTGTGGCAGGAAGGTAGTAGGTTGCTTACGTCCACTGGTTCGCCTGCATTAGAGAACATAGCAGCAAAAGAGCATTGAAAACTTGCTGCGTAGCAGTGGGCAGACAGTATCCGCCAGTCTTGCTGGCACAACCAGCCAACGCATTGGACTCTGGCCGTCTAGTTGAAGTATATTTATACAATTTTTAATATTTTTTATTACTTTCGAACGCATTGTTGTTGCGTCTTTGCTATTTTTACTTCCTCTATTTTAATAGTTCCTTTCTGGCATTTGATTTTTCACTCACTTTTGCAGTTTGAAGCGAAACTGCGTTTTGTGCAAGTCGACAATAGAGGCACTTACATACATACATACATATTTATGTACATGCATACACTTTTTGTATGAGTATTTTTTGCTGAGCTTCTCTATTGCTAAGCGGAAATTGTTGCGCTTTTTTGCTTGAGTCAGCTACTGTTTTTCCTGCTTTTCTGCTGGCAGCAAACATTAGTATTTAGTAGGCAACGGCAGCTCTTATTATTTCACGTATCATCATTGACGACAACCGACTACCGACAACAGGCATTGCTGACGTCGTAATTGTGTGCGCAACGTAGACAAAAATGTTAAATCAATTTGATTCTTTTACTGAGAACGCAAGAAAATCAACTTGTTATGGCAGCTAAGTGTGCTTAAGTGCGTCTCAAATCGCCCAATAATACCGCGAATCCAACGCCTTGCTACGAACTGATCCACAAAATAAATATCAAGCAGCAAGAAAAAATCGTTTTCAAATATTTCTAACAGTTTTCAACCATCAATACTTAATGACATTCTTCCGTGAAATTCTGTTCACACAGAAGAGCTCACTTACTATGGAAAGTCAGCAATAAGAGTGACTATGAGTGTTAGCCGCTCACATCTGCATGCACAAATGAAGCATTCCATATGGACATAAATCTGTTAGTGGACCGTGACAACGACAATGTTAATTACAATGAACTTCTCAGATGACAAGGAAATCTGTATGTCTGTGAGAAACAAATTACATTGTTCTTAGAAAACGAACTCGATGGAGGGGAGTGGCAGGTGGAGTAGGGATATTAAAGTTTCACAAGTTTGAGTCACTGCTTGAAACAGAGTGAACTATGTATATATAATGCGAAAATTTGTATATTTGTGAGGGTATGGCTTTGTTGGTTGTGATCCAATTAGTATTTTAACGCCGGAAATGTGCGTGCTCACAAACATGCACACACACACACAGTAACGTGTTTCTGAACAAAGAACGTTGCAATATGAACGAAACAAGGACTCTTCACCCAAATTACATTCCCGGAATTAATTATAAATGCAACAAGATTCTGCGGCAAATGTAAAAATTTTTGAATTCGATAACAAAAATGCTGAAAATTGTATCGGATATTTTTTAAAGATTTTGAGTGGAAAGCAATAACTTTATATATTTAATTTGCCGATAGCCACAGCTGTTAGTTGCCTTACTCCTGTTATGTAATTATATTTCTTATAAATATATAAATAAAATATTTTGCTTTATTTTTTCTTTTAATTTGCGTTATTTTTCTCGTAGATTTAAAAGCGATGTGGTCTACGTATTATACATTTACTCGTTCCCACTACGGTCGGTTCTACGTTACCAGAACGATCCGGATTTATATCTGGTCAAGGACTGTCACTCCAGCAGCATTCATGTATGGGGAATGTTTATGGTGCGACAACAACAACACCCACAACAACTTACATAGGTAGGTAGGTAAGATGGCAAGAGTACCCCAGGTACACTACAAGTAGCACTTACGTGCCGTTTTGATACCATAAAGTGGACCACTACCTGTGAAAGGATTAAGGGAGGAGATAAGACCGTCTACAGCCATCCAGTGCTGTTGATGTAGCGGAGGAGAGAAAAGGGATCTAGGCTGGAGAATTTCATCAAGTCATCCCCAAAGGGGACGCTGAGGAATCTCAAGCGCCTAGCCGCCAAAGCCGGACATCTGCAGAGAAAGTGTTCCACAGTCTCTTTCTCTGCAGGATCCCCACAGTTTCTGCAATGGGGGTTGTACGGAATCCCAAGCTTCTCCGCGTGAATACCGATCACCCAGTGGCCAGTGATCACCGCAATGAGTTTGGAAATTGAATGGCGGAGGGTTCCCATCACCTTAAGCGTTCTGTTAATATCGTATTGAGGCCATAGTGCTTTTGAAATGGCACACGATGAGACAGACCTCCATCTGTCTTGCGCTTTTCTTAGAAATAAGTTGTGAATAAGATTTCCCGGTAATCTTGAAAGTTCCGTATTTGGTAACATTTGTTGAAGACTCTCCTAACCTTCTCTTTCAAGTCGGTCAGCGTCTTGCTCCACCAGGGAGGAAAGTCTTTCTTGCTAAAGGATACTGGACAGGCCACTTTGAAGGCAGTCTGATAGGACCCTTCTAGGTGTCTAACTTGCGTGTCCAGTTGTTCCTTAATTCCTTACATTTACTCGCCCTAACAAAAATAGTTCATCCTTAAACAAAAACCAATCTTTCCAGCTTTAAACAGAATTTTTCCAAATTTTAACGTTAAAGTCTTTTCTTTAACGTATTTTCTTCCATGCAAATTTAATGCTCGAATTTATAATAATTATATGCAAGAAAAGGCCTACCGCCGTCAGCAAAAAGAAATTGTCACTTGAGATATTTGATGTAACGGGTGGGCCATATAGCGTTTGCTTTTTGAACCACCTATTTTTTTGAGAATGGTAACACAAATGACATGCCAAATGTGTTCATAATTTATTTAAAGGTTTGACATTTACGAAATGGGACGCTATACGCTTGAACAAAATTGGGAAATATTGAAAACCTCTTTCCGAAGTGGTGAGTCTTCTGCTTCTTCCGCGGTTACAGTAAATGGCGAGCGTTACCGTGACATGCTCAACGAGTTTTTGTTTCCAAAAATTGAAGAGGATGACATGGACGACATTTGGTTTCAACACGACGGTGCAACTTGTCACACTGCCAAAGTTACACTCGAACTTTTGGTGACCGTTTTTGAAAACCGAATAATCAGCCGAAATTCCGATATCAATTGGCCGCCTCGGAGCTGTGATTTAAGCCCGTTGTACTATTTTTTGTGGGGAGCCGTTAAGGACAAATGCTATGCGAACCATCCAGAGACGATTGATGCTTTAAAACACGAAATCGAAGTTGCCATTCATGAAGTTGGAGCCCAAACAATCGAAAATGTGCTTAAAAATTGGGTTGATCGAATGGCCTACTGTAAAGCCAGTCGTGGCAGTCACTTGAACGATATTATTTTTCATTCATAAATGACAATGTTCAATCTTCAAAATAAAAAAAAAGTATGAAAAAATATTGATTAGTTTTTTTTTATAGCCGATTCAAAAAGGAAATTTTACATGGCCCACCCTATATTAAAATGCAATGGGCTATGAAACTGCATACCCAGAAATGTTCTAAAATTCTGGTTTCAAGGAAATTTTGAAAAATTTTGTATTAAGTTTCAATTTTTGCATTATATTGTTTTTGTTGCAGTATGCACTAGCGGAGTATTATTTGTCAAAACTATGTATAACTGTAAACAATCAAGGGAGTGCACTAATCTTAGCCTCTATAGAGTATCGAATTCACTTTGATCTACGCTCGATGAACAAAGAACGGGAATCGTTCTGACGATTTTGAATGCGACTGTAAGGGACCACGGAACGTCTCAAAATGATAGCTGCAAACGCTACCATGTGAGGAAGAAACGGCATTCGTGCAGCGCCTCACACCCTCACTCAGCCGAAGAGTGGCGCTTTGTTTTAGTGAGAGCATACCCCACATATCGTCGACATCAATCAAAATGCTTCTCACCACAAAAAAAAAGCTTTTCATGGATGCGCTATATATATATATTATATAGGGTTATTCAATAGGTGCGCTTCAACTTTTTTCCGATAGGGAGGGCGAACGACGCAATATTTTTTATTTTTCGCTTGTCATTTGTAAACTTTATTAGTCTACATTTCATCATGGAAAGCGTTCCACACTTGAGCAACGATTGCAAATCGTGCAAATTTTTTATGAAAATAATCGTTCTGTTGCTGCTACTTTAAGAGCATTACGTCCATTTTACGGTCCATTTAACAAGCCGTCCCGTTTTGGGGTTATGTGAAGTCATTGGTCTACAGTAACAAGCCGGCGACGATTTGTGAGCTCAGAGCCAATATTGAACGCGAAATTGCTGGAATTTCGGCCGATTTATGCAAAAGAGTGGTCGAAAATTGGGTTCAACGATTGGACTTCGTAAAACGTGCACGCGGTGGTCATGCAAAAGAAATCGAATTTCATACTTAAATGTATATGTTCAAACTCGATAATAAAAAAAAATTAGTTTGTGTTTTATTCAAAAAAGTTCAAAACTTGAAGCGCTCTTACTGAAAAACCCATTATAATTGGCGCATACACCCATTTTGGGTGTTTGGCCGAGCTCCTCTTCCTCTTTGTGGTGTGCGTCTTGAAGTTGTTCCACAAATGGAGGGACCTTCAGTTTTAAGCTGACTGCGAAGAAATACACTCGGAGGTTTGCCATTGCCTGCCGAGGGGCGACCGCTATTAGAAAAAACCTTTTCTTTATTTTTATCTTCTACCGAGATTCGAACCTACGATCTCTCTCTGGATTCCGAATGGTAGTCACGCACCAACCCATTCGCCTACGGCGGCCGTCTAATTAAAGCTTATCGGACATAATTAAATCTAACTTAACCTAACCTAGCCTCTCTTTGCCCCGTTTACCTAACGAAAACCCACCTAATCTAACTTAATATGTCCAAACTGATTGCAACATTTCCACAATAGTATACGGCATTTTTGTTTTAACAACCAGCACGTCACGAACCCAGGCATTTTTTACTAACTGGCGTGTCACAACCTACGCTGGGCATAAAAGAAACCTACTTGTTGCACTGGAAACACATCTACTCGCGAAAATTGCGTTTTCATTCCAGTTAAATGTGGATTTTAAACTCAAAGCTCCAAAATCCAAAATTGGCGCAGAAACTTCAAAAATAAAGACGCAAAACCAGAAAATTGAATAGCCCGAAATTTTGGAAATCAGTTTGGCGTGTTAATGAAAAGAGAGGTACATAAACAATTAAAATTTTATCATTGATATGGGCACTTTTGTATGCAGAGCAAAAATAATTTCACTAACCAACGGTTGGACTTGAAATGAAATGATGTTAGCGCAGCTGTAGCTGACGTAAATCGAAATGTTCAAAAGGAAAAACTAACTAATGATATATTGCAAGCGGAAACAAGTACTACGAGGAGAAAATGCGCGAAATAATGAAATTGTGATATACGAGTATGCGTGTGTATATTGAACTAATAAATTATTGTAAGGTGCGAAAATTACTGAGTGCCTCTAATGATTGAAAGGTATACGTAGCTGCTAAAATACTCGTACTTGTAATACTGATTGCGCTGTTCGATATGCTGTCATAACTGTGTCAAATGCTTTTAGATATGATGTTATGCGCTGTTGCTACTCTTCCTCTCGATATCGAATATCATTCATCACCAGCACCTGAAATCGTTCGAATCCTTGTTGGCAGCTTATAAGAGGACAAACATACGAGTACTGGTATGCGCATATATGTTTGCTGTGCCAACAAGGGGGGAAGAGACAGCACACTCATATATTTATGTGAATGTTCATACATATGTCCATAGTGTAAGCCAGTCTACAAAGCTCTTTGGGGTGATATAGCACACATTTGGCGAGCCACTGCCGAAGTATCCACATCGCACTTCGAAGGTCGACAGCATTCTTATTGATGACAGCCAGACAGCCTAGAGTAAGCACTTCGCTCGAGATGATTGGAATACCTATATGTATGTTCATATATAGCAGTTTGCCGATAGTTATTGAAGTTTGCATGAAAATGTACAGAGAAAAACAACAAACAAAGGATGAACCTGCAGGAATTGGTTGGTTTCTCAGATAAAAGCTGCAGATATTCAATAAATATAAAGTGCTTCTGTTTTCCTTTTGTTTCGGTTTAATGCTTCTGTCACGGTTTTATGCTTAGATTCTATTAGATTTGTTATTTGAAGAAATTGTTTTAGAGTAGAGCGATTTGCGGCTAATTGAAATCCGTTATGTGATGTATGACAATTATCGACCCAGCACAGTTGCACCTCAAAGAAGCTGAACTGCTGTGCAGTTGTAAGTTTTACAAAGGTATAAATGGTGACTTCATTGAAGATAGAAGTAACTATCTTTGCTAAGTAACTGTAAACGCCTATATTTTCTTTTTCATCTTTGCTTCTTTATTTAAAATTAGGTGGCAACCTTATTCATAATTAAAATACATTTTTCTTAAATATCTACATTCTTACTTAAAACTAATAGGCAACCTTATTCATATAATTATATATATATCTATTTTTTTTAATTAATCATACTTTCCTTTTTTATCTTTGCTCCTCTATTTAAATGTAGGTGGCAACCTTATTCATAATTAATATAAATTTTTTTACATTTCTATTATTTTAAATTATTCATGATTTCCTAATTTTTCTTTTTTATCTTTGCTCCTTTATTTAAAATTAGGTGGCAGCCTTATTCATAATTAGAAAACATATTTTCTATATATCTATTGCTTTTCTTCATAATTTCCTATATTTCCTCTTTTATCTTTGGCCCTATATTTTAAATGAGGTGGCAACCTTGTTCATACTTAAAATAAATATTTTGTTTTTTTTGTTATTTATAATTGAAATAAACATTTTTTTAAATACCCACCTAATCTTAAGATTTTCTTGAAATGTGCAGTTTGCAGCCCTGTTTAAATGTTAAAAAATTCTGCATCCTATATTTTTTTTACTTAAAATAGAACTGAAGATGCGACTGATAGATCTTTTGCTCAAGTCATTATTCACAAGCTTAATTTACTTACAATTCTAAAACGGCTTATGAAGTGAATTCTGAACTTAAAATGCTGAAGCAAACTGTTTCAGGTCCACGGCCTTCGGGTATGAGGCTGCCACTACTCATTTCCTGGGCGACTTTTCAATGCCCACTATTACCTATTCTAAGATCGTGATTATTTAGAGTTTCAGTATTTAAGAGAAACCATTCATTGAATGATGTCGTCCATACAAAAAGTGGGTAAAATCTAAAATATCTAATGCTACATACAAACTAATACCGGAGCACCCATACAATCAGTATCAAGGTAGCTCATATTACACAATGTCGCTTTCAGTCAAACGGAGCAGGATATGCTTTTATTTGCTTGCGAGCACCAACAACAGCATCTATCTCTCTATCGAGTAAAAGCGTGTATTGGAAAGTACCCACATATTTAAACTCTTATTTATAAATACGTACGTATACACGCGTGTGTGTATGTACGTTTGTTAGTAGGAGCACAGTGTGGAAAATCAGTGGCCATTGCTTAGGTAGCAAACAAATAACTGAACATTCATTTATGTATACGAGCGTACAAATGACAACCAACTGATGCTGACAGCCATATTAGTTGACATGTAATTTAATCGACATTGAATAAAATATTTTTTCTTCTACTCCTCCTCCTTCGCCTTCTCCTCCCACAACTACACCTCATTCGCTCAGTATTTCTTAATCGCAATTTATCACAAATACTCAGTGGTGTATGATTGTGCAAGTGCATGTATGTGAATATGTATGTTTGTATGTATTTGTAGTTGGCGCAGCAAGCACTCAGTCGTTGAGTTTGAATGAAAACTTGGCATAAGTGCACTTCAATGGGTTAGGAAAATGCACAAGTAGAAAATAAGTTGTATGAGTTGAAGAAAGTTAACTTGGCAATGAAGGGGAAAACCAATACTTAGTACTACAACGAGAGATTACAAACAGATAAAAGGCTTAGAGAGAAAAGAGAAAGCAGGTTGTAATTGAGGAGTAATGGGAAGCATGCAATGCCATTGAAATTTTGAAAACAAGAGACCTTGATTGGCTAATGAATTGAAAATGTTTAACTAGTTTATATTTTTTAATGAAAAAAGAACATGGTTAGAAAATGCACTGATTTAGCTTAATTAAATACCGAAGCAACTATTGAAAGATTTCTAGAAAATCAAGCAAACTAAATTTTCTGCCTGAATAGCTTTTTCTACTAAAGTAAAAGCATTTGTAAATTTAAGCTAAAAAATGTGTGCAGTCAAGTTTAAATTTGAATTCTAATACAAATAACGTATTTCAAACGGCATGTTATAAATAATTCATTTAATAAATTATTCAGAAAAAGATCTTTTTGCAGTATTTCATCTGTGTGTTATAAGCGAATGTGTATATGATTCCTATGCACCCCGAAAGCACTGGATCGATTTTGATGATATTTTTGTGTTGGCAATCTCATTTTGAACCGCTAGGCGGTGTTGAGGTCGACATATATATTGGAGGTTGAATTAGTTTTAAAGGTGACACACAGATGGCGCTATTTATCACTTTATCGCGTTGGCAATACTGAATATATATTCATGACAAAGCCTCATCCCTAGGCTTTGTTTGTCAGTATCTGTCATTTCGCTGAAGTATAAACAACGCAGTGTTTTCGTGCTCCGAGTATGTCAACTTTCGTGCCGTCGAAACGCAATTTGCGGGAAGCTTTGCTTTTCTACTTCAATTTGAAAAAAAATACAGCCCAAGCCCGTGAATTGCTGCAGGAGGCCTACCGTCGATTTCAACATGTGAGTACTGGTTTCGACGATTCAAAAGTGGTGATTTTCACACCGAAGACAAGGAGCGTCTTGACCAGCCCAAAAAGTTCGAGGACGCGGAATTGGGGGAATTGGTAAACGAGGACTCGTGCCAAACCCAAGAAGAGCTTGCTGAATCATTGGGCGTTGATAAATCAACCGTTTGCAAGCTTCTAAAAGCGATGGGATTGATCCAAAAGCAAGGACATTGGGTCCCGTACGAGTTGAAGCTGCGCGACGTCGAACGGCGATTTTTTACGTGCGAATTGCTGATCGAGCGACAAAATCGGAAGGGTTTTTTGCATCGGGTGGTGACTGGCGACGAAAAATGGATCCACTACGATAACCCAAAACGCAAAAAATCATGGGGTTTGCCCGGCCACGCATCAACGTCGACGGCCAAGCAGAATATTCACGGCAAGAAAATCATGCTCTGCATTTGGTGGGATCAGGTCGGCGTCGTATATTTTGAGCTGCTCCAACCGGGCGAAACAATCACGGGGGATCGTTACCGACTGCAGTTGATGCGTTTAAGCCGGGCATTGAAAGAAAAACGGCCGGAAACGGTAAAAAGGCACGACAAGGTTATTTTGCAACATGACAACGCTCGGCCGCATGTTGCTCAACCTGTCAAAAAATGCCTTGGAACGCTTGGCTGGGAAGTGTTACCCCACCCGCCGTATAGTCCAGACATAGCTCCCTCCGATTATCATTTGTTCCGGCATATGAGTCTCGATTTGGCGGACCAGCGGTTCTCCTCGTACGAGGCTACCAAAATATGGGTTGAGTCATGGATAGCCAAGCAGCGGCCAGAATTTTGGAGAAACGGCATCCGGAAATTGCCCGAACGATGGGCGAAAGTTGTAGCTAGCGATGGCCAATACTTCGAATAAAATATTTTGTACCGTTTCTTCACAATAAAGCCCCAAATCTTCGAAAAAAACCTTTAAAACTAATTCAACCTCCAATAGTATACAAAAATCTGTTGGAAATTTGGTCTGATTTGGCTCATATTCGAAATATACGACAATATTCTTGTAGCAAATAGACCCGCTAGTTGACGCAGAAGTAGAGATATTTTCAAAAATCGTGTTCATGGCCCGATTAGCGCTTCGAGGTGGGTACCTAAAAATTAATAATTTGAGATTTATTATTTATAATTTCGTAATGCATTACTTTCTTTTATGTAAGCTCCGTATAATAACGGCAACGTATAGTAGCCTCAGTAGCGTCCGGCGGCCGCCGTAGCCGAATGGGTTGGTGCGTGACTACCATTCGGAATTCACAAAGAGAATCTCGGTGAAAACACCAAAATTAAGGAAAACATTTTTCTGATAGCGGTCGCCCCTCGGCAGGCAATGGCAAACCTCCCAGTGTATTTCTGCCATGAAAAAGCTCCTCATAAAAGTATCTGCCGTTCGGAGTCAGCTTAAAACTGAAGGTCTCTCTATTTGTGGAACAACATCAAGACGCACACCACAAATACGAGGAGGAGCTCGGTCAAACACCCAAAAAGGGTGTACACGCCAATAATATATATATAAATTATATATATATATATATATTATATAGTAGCCTCCTCCACGTTTTTTTTTTAATGGAAGAAAATACCCAAAGCTGTCAGCAGGAAAAATTGGCAAAAATCAACGCGATTTTTTATCGACTTGAAACTTACACTTTATTGCACCAAAATTCAATGACCTATAAAACTGCATACCCGAAATTTTACTAAAAGTTCTTAAACCTAAATCTCTAAATCTCGAAACCTTGCTGTATATGTTTTTTGTTGGAGCATGAACTAAGTTTTTATAATTACAAAATAAATAAATAATTAGTCAAAATTTATCAATATGTGGTGTACACTTTCTTTTGACGCTGATTGTGCATGCGAGCAAATAGGGTAATGCTTTTGAGCAATTTAAGCAAATTGGATCAACTGGCTGAGTTTCCTATTAGATTTGAGCGAAACCTGATTTTATCAACAGAAGGAATCGCACTAAATTAATGTGGCATGTCGTGGTATTTTCTGCTAAAAAATAAGTCGCATCACTCTCATTCAAAGGTCCAGGAAATTGGTGTTTCAGCGCTTCAAACCTTGTAAACATATAGACAATCACCGGTAAGAAAATAAATCTTTGTCGCAGCAAATATTTCACTTTATTGCTTCTTCAAAGCTCGCGTATGCAAATTTATTTATACACAAATATGATATATACACACACACACCGTAACCACAATTGTTAGATTGTGCACTCCCTAACGCGTTTTTTTTTGCTGAGGGTGCACAATTCATCAATCAGCAATCAATCAGTTCCTGCAATCCATTAAAGTAGCAAAATTGAAAGTGCTTGTGTGTATGTGTGCGCGTGTGGTTACACAAAGTTTAGAGTTCGCAGAGAGAAAAAATTGCAATTATGTTAATTTCTTTTTTAGTTTGGTGCGTAATCGAGTTAAATGTTGCATACGAATTCACAAAAAAAATATTACATTTGATGTTTAATTAAAGGTTTATGCGTGAAATATTTCACTTTAAATGTGTCACACACACTCACACGCGCGCAAGTACAAAGCGATTGTTTGTGCTGTATTAGGCGTAAAGTACACGCCCAGGCGTGCCGCGATTGAGGGTGGAGTGTGCAGGAATGCACAGGGGCGTGAAATTTGTTGTTCCTCAGTAAGGAAAGTTGTGGAATATTTTCAATAAATCACTTCTTGGTTTTATGACGCTTTTTAAGGACGGCAACTGCAAGTTTATAACAGTTGAATAAAATCAAAAACAAAAGTCTTTACTAAAAATAAGAATATTTTTTTTTACTTTTTTACGCACTTTAATAAATTATGAATTTTGCTCACTAGTAAATCACAGAGGGGGAACAAATTATTTAGAAGTTTATTTTAGAACTTTTTTCGAAAAAACTATATCTAATGTCTTTCGATTTCTTGACGTCTGTCATAAAGTCTTTCAGCTCTTGCGAATTTTATTTATATTCCTAAAATAAAAAGCGAATCATAAACAAAATTGTTAACTAAAAACACAGTACTTATTTGATTATCAGCCACATAAGAATATCAAGTATGTGCTCAGACTTCACTATTAACACAAGTCAGACCAACGTACATAAAAATAGATGAAATAGCAAAAAAATTATTAATAAAATGACAGAGTGAAAAGCACAAATATGCTAAGAATACATTGCCAGAGGGAAGATAAGCCCGATTCTTATCACGCAAACTCACACATACACACATATGTATGTAAATTAATTTTGTATTCCCTGATAAGACAACATAGTCGGAGAATATACGTTAATAAAGAGCAAAATTGATAAGAATGGCGGAATAAAGGCAAATACCTATGCTTCTGTACGTATGTGAGAAAGTGTGTGCCAGACTATCAATGCGCAAAGTATGCAAGACTTGAGCAAATATATATAATAGAGAAAAAATTAGCAAATTTACATAGCAAATTATATATAAAAATAAAGTAATTGAACGCCAAGGAATCAGGCAACAAAAAATTATCAA
Source organism: Anastrepha obliqua (assembly GCF_027943255.1). Taxonomy (NCBI): domain Eukaryota; kingdom Metazoa; phylum Arthropoda; class Insecta; order Diptera; family Tephritidae; genus Anastrepha; species Anastrepha obliqua. The sequence continues at coordinate 129,605,084 of NC_072894.1, forward strand.
AAAACTACAACTTTGCTTTCTTAGATTACGTGTCATTTGAATTATGAGCACGCATTAGCAAAGTAACACATACACAAGCACATAAGCAAGTGTGTGAAAGAACTTAAAATTGCTTTCCAAGAGTTATTTATGGAAAATCTCGCAGAGCAGAGAAGCCGAAAGGAGCGAAGGAAAAAAAAGACTACTCCTTATTAAAAAAAAAAAAAAACAATTGAAAACGCGATTTCTTCCAGTTATTTATTGGTATCGGTTTACTCAAAGAGGTATCCTATTTTTCTAAAAAAAAAATACCTGCACTTAAATCAACAACCAACTCAAAACTAATGACTCTTACACATATTGCATGCAACTTTTCATAAAAATTTAAAAAACGAGTGCGTTTCTTCTCTATCTGCGATTTTTATAAAATTTTTTTTTTTCTCATTTCAAACAAATTTACGGAAATCGTGTACCATGCCCTTTTTATACCAACAATCAACAATATAATAACAATGATAATAATGCCGTGTTTAGCCCAGTTCCGCTGATTTCCTCATTAATGTTACATCTCCATGAACCTCGGGGTCGTCCACTTCTGCACGACCCGTATGACTCTGACTCTGAACCGACTTCACATTTGAACTGCAGTTTGCCCTGCTTCAAAATATACTTAGCGTATCATATTTTTTTCCGACAAGCAAAAATGGTATTTGCTTTCCTTATTCTGCTCCCCACATCTGTGTTGGCGCCGCCGCCTTGCGTGATTTGGCTGCCTAGATATTAGAACTCATTTACTCTTTCAATTGGTTGCTCAGATAAGGTGAAACCAGAGTGCTACTGAGCTTTCACGCTCATAGATTTCACTTGAGAAACATTAATTTTATTTAAACAAAAATTTAATTTTAAATAAATTTAAACAATTTTATATAAAAATTAAGCCAGTAAACCTTCATACTCCCCGTGGTTTTTGTACAGTAGGGCAGGCATCAGCAATATATTCCATGTCGATGGGATGTCAAAATCTACCTCTTTTGGGTTCCTTTTCTAAAGCAGCATTTAAAATGTCCTCAATGACAATCAGAAATAGCAAAGGAGATAAAATGTATCTCTGCTTTACTCCAGCAGTTGTACTAATTGGATCAAACAAGGTGTTGTTACCTTTAAACTGTGTGCCACCCTCGCACACCTTTCACGACAAGAAACCACACACATTTTCTTTTACAATTTTGTCTGGAGAGTAAGATGGCTATTAAATAAAGTTTACCTTTTGAACAATCATAAGCACGGTGACAGGAGTGTCACCGTGTTAGTAAGGCCATGATCGCTCCGAAAATATTTAAAAAGTGCAACGAAAAAGAGTGCGTTCGCCCAACGCTTCTGACCGCCAGCTAATTATCGCGCAGCCTTCTCTTTCTAATGCAGTAACTCTTGCTTCTGTTAACAGATCGGTGTAGTTGTTATGCCTTTAGCAGCATAAATATTCCCCCGGATATAAATCCGACTCGTTCCGGTAAAGTAAAACCCACTGGTCTGGAAACGATGTCCGTATAGTCATAACCATTGGTCGCATATAAATTTTTAAATTGTAAAATTCCCTAATAAACCTTTTATGTCAAAATTCCAAAGAATGATGCACAACGTTTCTACGTTTTCTACGGTTTCTACGACGTTCACGTTCTTACTAATTTGAGGGATGGGAAGTCATTACAATGGGCTGGCTCATTACCTATTCTTCCTCAGAGTTTCTAACCCAGCGAGTATCGTACTATTAAATCGCACACTTTATTCAGCGAACTTTGGTCCTCGAGACTTATATGTTTCCGAGGTAAAATCTGCATGAACAACCAAATTAGAGCATTTTGAAGCTGTAAAAAAGAGGCCGATAATCCTCCTGAAGGAATTGACAGAAGACAATCAGGTTTACGTACGCGGAACGACCGGGACTTATATCCGACCAAAGGGAATGCTTATGCCGCTACAACATCCTCCTGAAGGAGCTGACACAAAAAGACCTGCAACATCTTTTGGAACAAAGGAGGTTTCTAATGCGATTTAGTTTTTTATACCATCACATCAGATTGACGCTTCGCAGTCAAAATATTTCCTGTAATATTGCAATTTTTTATTCAACTGGTGGGATTTTTCAAATTCGTCTCACCCACTTCGAACTAACTATGGCCACATTTGACGCAGTGGAGTGCTATATAATCTCATGTTATTGCTTGTTTTTTTTTTCTAAATCAAACTTTTTCTATACCCCGCGGTGCGTATATGCACAGCCAACGGGATCGCTTTTGCTAAGAAGTTGTTGACAAATTTCAAATTTTACCCGTTTGAAAAATTTGTAATTTCATTAAAATGACCTACTTACTTACCCATAATAGGGTGCGTACAATGGAGGAGTGTTTGCGTGGCTGCGTAATCTCGGCGGTTGGCAGTTGGCAGTATCTAAATATTGCCTCACCGCCATGGTAATGTCCCGCCAATTTGACATGACGACAGGGCTACGAATTTATTACGCTTTCATTGCCAACGCGATGCAGCCTTTGGTGCTGACAGAAAAACATGCAGCCGCGCACAGACGCGCACTTAAATAAGTTTATATGGACATACGTATATGTGTTGGTAAATACACATACAAGAAATTGCACATATCCACATAGACACATGTTTTCAGCATTCTCCATTTAGTATGGATTCTGTCTGCGCGTGTAATAAAATGATTTCGCGTTACGTTTACTTTGACTCATTTAATGTTAGGAGGAAGAGAGCGACACTCAAAATGTTACCGGATGCCGTGGTCGTGTGGTGGAATGCGCAAAAAGGTGAAAACAAATTTAATCAAACTTTTTTCAGAGCTCCTGCTGCGGCGTTGATGAGCATTTCAACAACAGTTTTCACTCATTTACGATTAATATTCTATTCATTCTATTCATTTGGCTGGCTAAGGCTTCATGCCAGACGAAAATTGTTTTAAAGTTTTCGTACATATGTACATGTCGTTGTTATATTGAAGTAAATGCGCTTTAAAAAATATTTATGAGTTGCTTTAAATGTAATTTGTGTAAGTAATAAGTTACTGTATTTTAACAACAGCAACAAAAAATGGATTTCTCAAAAAAGACTAAAGGTATTAGTTAACCAAACTCATATTTTTCGAAACTAGAATTAATCCATTGCAATCTAAAGCAGTTGCTTGAGTCCCTAATTAACGTAAATGTATGTGAGAGTGTAGGTACTTTTTGTACTGTCCTGCCTTAGGTCTGTCCATAATAGTTATGAACTGTCGTACTGGCAATTTTATTTATTTAGAACAAAGATAAGATTATTCTCGTGTTCTGCAATGGTTTTAAGTTCATCAATTAGCATTGCGCTTCATAGGTAGGGATAATATTTCTTACTATACCAATGGCTCTTTATTCGAAGAATCAACGACTTATGCTTTTATAGAACAACAGATGGATGGAATCGTTAAAAAATACGTCAAGCTGTTCTATTGCCAAACGATGGTATTTTTAACGCCCACTTAGCAGCATTTAATTTTGCCCTTCACTACGCACCTAATGGGGATGATAGATTGCCAGGTTTGCTTTATAGGTATGGTGAAAAAGAAAATTTTGAGGGGAACTTTGGCTGCCATGTCACTCGAGCATTCGACAGCCGAATTCTGCACGATCATTTCACACGTACTCACACACTCGTTCAATCATTCGTTGCTCAGATAGCAAGGAAGTGTCATTGGTTAATTTTTTCATATATCACTAACACATTCTTATTTTTTTTTTTTGTAAACTCACCTCACTTGACTTCAGCCCATCAGCTGATTCTGTCGAATTCGCTCAGAGCCGAATAACGGTCTGCTAAATAGCTCACCTTTGAAATATTTTCACCATGGCCAAATTCAAAGAACTGGCCGTTATTTTCTCGGGCAGCTTGAGTCTACTAAAATCGCTAATAAATAGAAACACTGAAGGGCGCCGATATGTAATGGGAAGAATTTGTAGACAGAACCTGATACCAGGAGAAATCTGCTAAACAAGCTTTTAGCATTGCACTTGTAGCTGAGACTCCTTACTTAACCACTGCCTTGACCAATTTCAAAGATCGTATCTCAGAACATTAAAATATAGTTTGTGGGAATCGTCGAACGCCACGAGAGTGCAGACAGTGTAACGCTTTTCTTAGCAGTGATTAGACTGCAGCAACGAACTCACGATAAAGTTCGAAGCAATGCCTTCAAAAAACGCAACCAGCTGCATGAAATATGAATTCGCTTGTGAGCCAAATGGTCTAGTAACCGAGTCACCAAAATTTATTTTATAAATTAATTTATAAAGTATGAATTGAATAATGGTAGTAATAATAATAATAATTCACAATAGCAAATATTTGAACAACGGCTACATTATTTTTTAATAATTTGGGAATTGTTAGTTTTACTGCTCTTTTCTTCGAATTATATTTGCGTCATTAAACGGCTTTCGTTCAACAAAACAAACACTGTCCGGAGTTCACTCACATTTAGTTCAGCAGAAAACGACAATGTTAAACAAAAGCTTTTCTCTATCAGAAAGCAATAGCTAACTTTTAAAAGCATTTCGACGCTGAAAAAAGTTCTCAGAAAAGTCATCTGCTATGCGGAGGCGGTCCCTTCAAGATGCTTACCTTAAGGATGTATGCGTCACCTAAGTGTAAGTTTATGAATTTGTAATTAAGCATCTCTAAACAGCAAAAATCGAAAGTAGCTGACCTTTTCTCGCTGCGAAGTCAAAATGATCCGCCACGCTAAATAATGTCACTTAGAAATAAAAGTTAAGATATTTCTTGAAATTCTCATAGCAAAACTTCGCACGATTACAATTCAAAAACGTGAACAAAAACAATAGATGTAAATATGGGCATACTACGCTAAAAAGTGTGTGACAGAAAAATAGACATCCAAATGGATGAGTGAAAGGTGCAAATGTAATTGCTGTGAACGAAGTGAAGGAAAATTAAAAAACGCCAATAAAAAAAAGACTTATAGGTATTGTTAGGGCAGTAAGAAAGAAAAAGCTCACAACTGTGAATTTATATCACAAATACCTACGGGTTTACTACAAGTTTCAGCAGGGTGCAGCAGGCCTCTTACTAGATTTTTTTCGTGAAATAATGTTGTAAGTATTTAAGACTGTTCATAGCGTGACAGCGAAGATAAACGGAACGTAATTAAAATATTTAAGGATTTAAAGGATATACATAGGTAATAAGGTGAATAGACGAATGGTAAAATAACAGTAAAACCCTGTATGCCACCAAAACTCACTAAATCATGGTTTTTAGAGCTATACTAAATAGCAGACCGTTATTCGGCTCTGAGCGAGTTTCACAGATATGCCGTGTGTTTCACTAAAGTAAAACTAAATTTTGTGAAGCACAAAACGAATGACATAGAATACAAAGATCCCTCACACTTTTTTTCCACCATATCTAACGAGCAAACCTGGTATCTATCATCCAAGGGCATACAACGCCAAGGCACAATCACAAGTATCATTGGTTAATTTTTTTCGTATATCACTAACACAATCTTAGTTTTTTCGTGCGTAAACCGGTTCGTTACCCCTGCTACGTCAGCCCATCAACTGGTTCTGTCAAATTCACTGAGAGCCGGCTGACGGTCTGATATTGGTCACACCATAAAAATCTTTTCACCATGATCCATTAGCTACGCCGCCTTTATTGTGGTGAACAGAAAGGACGCAAACATTTTCCTGATTGACCGAAGACGTTGCTTGAAGGAGCCAAGACTTTTTTCTGAGGTTCACTGAAATCACCACAGAGGCAGCTACTTAAATGGAAAGCATCTCCTATAAGCGCCAGAAAACATGGCTATGAGTAGATTGGCGTGGATCGAAATTATTACATTTTGACAACATTTTTGAATATTTAGCGTTAAAGTCTCAACGGCATTTATAGAAGTGCGGTAAACAACTTCCAAAAGCCTCACTCATTACCATAGCCTTGATGCCTTTGTTTAGTAAAAAAGTGCTCAGTTGCAGGTGCATAGGTATTCGAGGGTTTAGTAAAAATGTCCGGAGAAGGTTCGCTTCTAATGAAATTACCCCTGCCCACAGTAGTTTACACAGTACAAAGCCGACTTAAATTATTTTTATTAAAAGTTCGCAGATATTTTTAGTAATTTGAAAAAAACTGTAAGAAAAATAATTCTTTTTTCGAAATTTCGCTCTAACTTGTTACACATTTTTCTCATAAAAAAGCTAAACATTATCGATTAGAAAATGTTAAGAAAATCTTATTTGTATTGAAAATTCACAGATATTTGTTCGCAGATGTTTTTTAGTAATTTGAAAAAAAAAAAAAAAAAAATGATTTGATTTATAATTTTTTGTTATTTGTTTTTTTTTTTTGCTCCAATTAGTTACTTATTTGTTACCCGTAAATGAGCTAGAGATTATTGACTAAAAAATGATATCAAAAGAAGCTATTTTTGTTAAAAGTTCGCACATATTTTGTAGTAATTGAAAACAAATATAAGAAAATAATATATTTTTTTGTTTTTGTAATTATAATATAAGTAAAAGAGCTAAATATTATCGTTTAAAAAATTTTATAAAAATAAGTTATTTTGATTAAAAGTTCGCAGATATTTTTTAGTAATTTGAAAAAAAATTTTAGTAAAACAAATCGATTCCTTTTTTTTGTTTTTGAATTTTTTATCGAACGCTTCGGTTCACCCAATGAATGTAAAGGGAAATTTAATTATGTTTCTAAATGAGCATTCTACGGCATGTCAGATGCAAATATCACAAAATATGGCATTTCTATCCTATCTTTAGACCCTTTACAAAAATTTCAAGAAATTATTAATCATTCCACAGCAGTCAGAATCGGTTTTAGAAGGCGTAGGGCATACGTATTTATGTTATATTATATTATGAGCAGAAAAAATATTATTTAAAGCGCTTAAGGTTGCACAGAACTGGGTAGCAACAGCTACCAACTTTTTGCAAACATTTATAAATTCAACACCCATCAAAATGGTAACGAAAAAATGTGTGAGTAACTAAATGAAATTTTTTAAATTTCGTTTTTTTGTTTCATTGGCACATACAAACATATTCCGATTAAGTATTTCGCAACATCACATTTATTAATTTATAGGGCAAATATTAACTGGAAATTTTCCATAGCCAGATTTGTGAAAACAATTACGAGTTGAGTTTTACGTTTCTCTCCCATATTTTCGCTTCTTCGCAAAGCACCTGCAGCGCTGTGCGTCTTTTGCTGACGTCGGTTGAATTTTTTATATAAGTATTTTTTTTGTGTGCTTTTTTTAACTGTAAAAAGGGGTGTGTACATATTAAATTTTGACACTAAAATCAATGCGCCGGTTTTTGTCAAAACACCACTCCTAATTGTCAAGCCTTTTCCGCGCATACCTCGTCAGAACGATATCGCAGAGCAATGATTGACACGAAAGCCCAATCGAACGGCTGTATTCGAGGTGTGCATAAGCACATACATAGATACATACACATACATAAATATTTGCTAATATATCAGCACTTCGGTCTCAGCTTAGCAGCACTGCCACCTGTTGCTTATTTTCTGTGCGCGCAAATAATAATTTAATAGGGTATTGGTGGTACGACTGCGTGGCTTAGGTTATTGAGGGAATTCGTGGCAAATGTTTTTTCATCTTTGTATTTGATATTATTAGAAAAAAGATCATTTTTTACTTAAAAACATTTGCATTTGATATAATTAGAAAAAACGTAAATTTTAACTTTCGAAAAAAAAACAACAACAAAGGGCAGGAAAATATAATATAATAAAATAAATATGGTAAAATAAGATATAAAATTAAATAATTTATAGGTGTTTACGGGAAGTTTATCGCTGCAACTGAAACGCAAAATTATTATATTTTTCCTTTTCCCCCACTTTTGTTGAAATGCGCTACTGAATATTTAGCAACTGTTGGCTAATTAAATTAAGAGCTAACAAAGTTTGCAAACTGCAAAATTTGCGAATTTGCAAAATTCGCTGGCAAAAGAGCCTGAACTGATATTCTTTACCATATCACCAAGCGACGAGGTATGAAATACGCGTACATGGGGAGCAGGCGGTGATGTTGTTAATAGATTTTTCTATTGCGGAAATTTGCAAAAAAATATGAGTAATAAATTTACAAAAACAATGAGTTCAATCTTTTGTATTTGATTGTTAATCCACTTAAGCGCGAACCTTTGTAGAAGCCAATGAGTGCACATCCTGCATAGCAGTCGCAGGCTACCGCACAGTTAAATACAGAACCCATTTGAGGTTAAATGAGTGAATATTTTATGCATACCTATACACCTATACTCATAACCGTATGCGTATATATGTATGTTTGTATCATTAACGCTGCAAGCGCTCCACCGCTAACCGCAACTACATAATGAGCGATAATTTGAAAATAGTTGTAAATTGCATCCACATCTAAAATATATCCTCGTTTCACGCTGCTTTAATTACACTTCCACTCACATACTCCTGCACTCATGCGCCCGTGAGGGCAGGGCACTGCGCACTCGTTTTGTGGTTGGTCGCCACACACGCAAACAATGATCAACATTTGTTGCCGACTTTGGCATTCAGCTCAGTTAAGTAATTCGCCTGCTTTACATGGCAGGCCAATTGCTGTGCTGTGGTTTTTTAGCAGCTTACTATTTTGGCTTCAACAAATTTACGCGAAAATGTGGATGATAATGCAGCAAAGGCTATAATTTGCTTTTAGCAGCATTCTCACTTTCAAATTGATGTTTATTGTGAAGCGAAATGTTTATTAATAAATTAGTGATTCTTGACAATAAAACCCGGTTTCAGTTGTCCCCTTCTCAGACATCGGTGTCCCCTTGACCGTTGTTAAAGGGAAATTACACAATTTCTTTCTAAAAAAAGCGCAAGACAGATGGAGGTCTATCTCATCGTCTACTATTTCGAAAACACTCTGGCCTCAATACGATATAAACAGAACGCTTAAGGTGATAGGGATTCCCCGCCATTCAATTTCCCAACTCATTGCGGTGTTCACTGGTCATTGGGTGATTCCGCACAACCCATATTGCAGAAGTTGTGTGGATCCTGCAGAGAAAGAAACTGTTGAACACTTTCTCTGCAAAAGTCCGGCTGTGGCGGCTAGGCGCTTGAGATTCCTTAGCGTGCCTTTTGGGGGTGGCTTGAAGAAATTCTCCGGCCTAGATCCCTTTTCTCTTCTCCACTACATCAACAGCACTGGGTGGCTGTACAGGGTTTTCTCTCTACTAAATTTTCTCGCAGGTAGTGGTCCACATTATGGTATCAAAATGGCACGTAAGTGCTACTTGTAGTGTACCTGGGGTACTCTTACCATCTAACTTACCTACCTACCTACCTGACATTATTTCCGTTACAGTCAGCCACTCCACGCTACTAAGTGATATCCAACCAACCACCCTCTCCCCAGAACTAAAGAGGTGGCCTGCAAACCGTCTGTGTGGACGGCAATGTCGAGATCACACCTCAAAACAGAGGAGGGGGAAGCAAGTTGTGTCGCGGGATGGTGTCTGGTGTCCTATCGTTCTTGCTTTTCAACTTTTATATTTCGAAGCTCCACCAACCACCAGAGGGAGTTTCACTGGTCTCCTATGCTGGCGACTGTTCGATAATGGCGGCCGGCAATGACATCGATGAACGTTTATCTCGCCAGTTTTTCTCGCGTTGGCATTGTGAGGAGCCTCCTACTTACCCTCACTAAATCTACGGCGCCCCTCCTTACCTCCAGAACGAGGTCTACTGGCCGTTATATATATATACATAATTGGTGTTTACACCCTTGTTTTTTGGGTGTTTGGCCGAGCTTCTTCTCCTAATTGTGAGGTGCGTCTTGGTGTTCCTCCACAAATGGAGGGACGTACACCTTTAAGCCAACTCCGAACGGTAAATGGTTTTTTATGAGGAACTTTTTTCATGGCAGAAATACACTCGGAAGTTTGCCATTGCCTGGCAGGGCCTGCCACAACAACAGCAATGCTTTGGAATATTTTCTCTCGTGCGACCTGTACAAATGTACATAGCTCGTTCTCTTTGAATAATTTTTTGCCATCTTCACTTCCCGCCATAAGTAACATTTAAGCATTTAAGTCTGTTGACTGTGGACCCATTTCCATCCCCGCAACAATGCGTGTTTTGAATCGTTTTTTTTTAAGGTATTCCAAAAAGACTGTAGAAGACCTGGTTTTATATTCCTGATCATCAGTTTTTTGATGTTTTTTTAAGTTGGAACACGCAAAACCAGGTTTACTGGAGATACATCAACATACAAAACGCACTGAATATGCTTTACCTCCTAGACGGTGCCAAAATGGGTAATACTTAAGATGATAGATTTACTAGGCTTGACTGTTCCCTATGCTGAAACATAAAATTATGCGAGAAACTTCGGCTGACATGCCACAGGAGTACTCAGCAGCCGAATTCCACTCGTTTCACACATATTCACACACTCGCCCAATCAGTCGCTGTTCAGACGGCAATGAAGTGTCATTGGTTGATTTTTTCGTATACACCATCACAATCTCAGTTTTTTCATAAACAAACCGATTCGCTGAGAGCCGATTAACGCTCTGATATTGGCTCACCTGTAAAAATCTGTTCACCAGGGGTAATACAACTTAATAAAACAAACATTTGTTTTGTTGTAAATAACATTAAGCATACTTAAAACTTAAAATGTGTTTTTACAACTTTTGAATTCCCTCGGGGTAAAAACAACACCAAAAAAGTATTATTTGAAATATTTTCTTTTAAATCAAGCTAAGTCATTTTTACAAATATTTTAATAATCTTCAGCACATTCCCAATCATTTTTACTAACAAATTTTGTTTCTAGTACTCACAGATCTCGAGATGAAAATTCCTAAAAAAAATACTCGAAAGTTTGATTGCCAATACTTTGAAAAAAAATTTAATTTTACAATTACTTTGCACACTTCAATCGTGCCACAAATACAACCAAATTAGTCAGTAGTAGAAAAATCTGAAACTAGGAACAAATCGTTAAAAAATATTCAAAAATTAAACAAAAAAGTTCAATAAACTCTACTAAACATTCGAAAATATGTCAGAAGCAGTAACCTTTGAAATCAGCGTGGACCCTTGAAATCAAACGTAGTCCAGACGCAGCCAGGCAAACCCTAAAAGCATTCACCTCTTCTAAATCAATGAATGTAGCGTAACTTTTGTTTGCGCAACCTGTGCGTGCCTCTCTATTGAATTGAAAAACAACTTTAATGCGCTTTATTTGTTTCTGATTTATTTTTAGGATTAATTCATTGCGGCGGTACAAGACTTTTTTTGCTCAATGATGTTTTTACCCCTTCAACTTAACTTTTGATTTATTTTTGATTTTTGTTTTTTTTTTTTGTTTTGGTAATATAATTTGCCTAAAATTTTCAACGCTTGCTGAAAAGAAAAATATAGAAAACTTTTTGTTTCTGTGCAATTAGCGTTGTTTACTTTGTCGTTTTGAAGTGTGCCTCGTATTCTTTATTCCTAATTCCTTACTCTTTCCCCGATTTTTTGTATTTTTTTCCTAAAATGCGATATTTTCGTGACTTTGCGCCGAGTTTGTTTTTGATGCGTAATTCTTGTATTTACTTGCCCTCTTCCTTCCAATGAATACGGTGGCTAAAGTGAAGAATTCGTGTTGTTGGAGAAAGCTCGCGCCGGCGGGCAAACATTTATAGGCCTCTAGGCCGTTCATTGTCTTCTCCTCAGCGCTGTTTGTGCTCATTATTCACATAGACGCATAAAATTTGCATAAATAAATATTTGTAAATACATATTTCGTTTGGTTTTCCGAGAATTTTAGAGCAGCAGAAATATTTCTTTATTTTTATTTTCGTGTTTATTTTGTGTTGACTATTTTTGTGGGCACTTCTACTGAGTACATTTACGCCGGTTTTGTGACGCATGGCGGAAGCGTTGTTTTTTAACTATTCTATTATGTGTCTGCTTCCAAAAATTAATTGCAAAATTTAATTATATCACTTATTTTTACAGCATGTTAATTGAAAGCAGGAAACAAAATGACAAGTAGGTATGAAACACGCGAGACGATGCGTTCGTTTTCAGAATTTGTTAAGAATTTTTTTTCGCGCGCCAAGCAACGCTTGGATGGTGATCCGCAAAAAACTAGCTTAAAGTACTTACAATAAAACCGGACAATTCTGGTGCATGTCGAGAATGGAGAAAACATCAAAAACGAAGGAAAGTTTAAAAGATAAAGGGTATTCATATTTTAATTATCTGCGTCGAAGAATTAATATGCACTAATCTAATTTTTTTCATGTAGCGCGATAGGCATAGGTATACCTATGATATTAATGCTGGTTCCTACACAAAAAAAAAAACAAATACATACAAGTGTGTGTGTATGTATGTACGCATATCCTAACTGATACTAAATCGGCTTATTATGCTTTTCATTTTTAACAAAAACGCCAGCGTCCGAGCCATCAATCGTGAACTTTACTGCTAGTGGTATTTTCCCTATAAATACAGATTATAATAAAAATTCGCATACAAATCGTTTCATTAGTTTTCGAGATTGACTTTTTCAAACGAATATCGACTTTATTTTAAGCTCTACTATCATAAGAAATCGAGCGTCTGACAATTGACGAATTCGAAACCTGACTAGAAAACTATTAAAAGTTTATCGAAGAAAAAAAATTTTTCCGATATGCAAAAAATTCCTAAAAAAATATTTAAAGAATTTTTTTTTTGTATTATAAAGAATTAAGAAATTGCATGCTTTTATTTTTATTCTACTCTCTGCTTGCTTCTCAATAAATTTATTATTATGAATTCTCTTTTGGTTTTCTATTCGATTCGCCACCGCACTACGACGTTTTCTTAAGAGCACAACAACTGCATGAGAATAAAAGCCGAGCTTGCAAAAAACCAAAATCAAGTTCGCCAGCTAGCACTAGGCGAATAAACGAAATAACTCGAAAATGTGTAACAAAATGTTTAGTGTAATTATGCTAACCAGTTGAAGCCGTGTGATCACTTAGCGCTACGCTAATTAAATTTACTTACTTGCCTTGGTTATTAAATTAGCAGATACCGACTAGCCGGCACAAAGGGGGCCGGAGGTAGTCTGCGTGAAATTATGGAAATGAATTTAAAAATAAAACTGTACGATAGAGATAGAAAATGTAAGCGACCGGTCTATCGCTCGGTTGATGATCAGCAGCAGAGAAAATTACAAAAAAAACAAATTGGTGACTACTGAGAGCAGATTAAAATGAGAGCACAGCTAAATAATCAATTAATGTTGGTGTGCGGTTCTACTTTTGGTTTAATCGTTTCTACATGTGTAAGTATATGTGTATACGTGTGTATATTTTGGCACCTTTGTGACAGTAACATGACAGTGTTTGACATTTCGATGTGTGAAAGCTCATAAGAAGTGATTATCAGACAAAATATTGTACACATTTTTATTCATTGCTCAAACTGAAGTAAAAGAAATTCAAAAGATTGCCTTGTCAAAAATCAAACTAAATTCTAACTTAGGCTAAATGTCCAAAATACTCTCGTGCTAGAATTTGCGTTATAATTTTCAAGGTTTGACTAAACTTTTACCGAGTATGAAAATTACTTTGCAAAGCTTTATGGATTTTTGAAAGTTCCTCCGTCTGAAATCAAGTATCCTTGCGCTCAAAATGGACGCAATCGGAATCTCAAGTATTTTAAAATTCATATTTTATAGCAGTGAATATTTTGAGTACATAAATTTTATTCGCTTATTTATTTAGGAAGGTGTTTTGAGAAAAACTTCACAAAACCTAAATAAATAGTGCGAGAGGTTTGAAGAGCCGCAACCCTATCAGTTTTAATACTGAAGTGGCTGTCTAGGAACAAAGCGGAAACCTATTGTGATACGATGAATTTAACTTAGGATTCCCCTTCATTTGAAACATATGTATATACATTTGCTTATATATTAAACAAACCACTATCCTACAGTACTAACAGTAATCAAAACAATAAACCACAAGTCGGTTCTACGTTGCCGGAACGACTCAAAATTATATCCGACGAAGAACTGTCGCTTCAGCTGCATTTCCCGTGCATGTATGGGGAATTTTTATGCTGCTAAAAGAACAGCAACATTATGCCCATAGCATTGGCGAATGAAAGCTTGCTTATATGTATCTTCACATCAACACAAAATTCCTTCTGGCATCATCTTTTCGGCTTCCCTATAAGGCAATGCAATTCCATATGGGTCGTAGTACCCTAGTTTTTGACAGGTCTTATGCGGCCGCCGTAGCCGAATAAATTGGTGCTTGACTACCATTTGTAAGTGCCCAGGTTCCAACCACCGGGCATGAAACTCCAAATGGCAGAACGACAGAAAAGCGGTCGCCCCTCGGCAGACAATGGTAAACTTTCTATTTCTGCCATGAAAAAAACCATCTGCCGTTCGGAGTCGTGGTTAAATTGTAGGTCTCCCCATTTGTGCAGAATCATCAAGATGCTCACCACAAATTGGAAAAGAAATTCAGCCAAACAATCAACAGAAGTGTACACGCCAATTATTTATAAAAAAGTTTTATTTCATAAAAAGAATCTGCTTGGTCGTACTTTACTTTGCAAGTTCTTCAGATATTCAGCTTTTCTTTAGTGACCCAAATGAGTTAAAGCCCATACGCTTGTGGCAGCCAAGTGGCAGAGTTCAGTCCATTTATTGCGACATTACTAAATTTAAAAAAATGTTCCCAACTCTAGGAAAACTTAGTCCAAAAAGCCTTTATGCCCACAGCCTTTGTGATGACTGATACTGTGGCTAAAAGCCAAGCAGAAACATTTGTTATTTCAGTTTCTATTTGAGCTTTAAAATTGTCTGAACCTCATTCAGTTAACTTTAAAATTCATATCAGGAAATTCCTTAACCAAGCGTAATGAACTTCATCTGACTAATGTGAACTGTCTCTTGGCATTCTCTGGTAATCAATCAATTTTTGTAAGTAACCATAGCTAACCAGCTAGACTCCTTTGCCCGAGCACCACACTCAAAGGTATATTCACATACACACACGCGCGTGTACTTGCTTGTGGGCATTTTTGTATGAACTTTGTTGTGCATGCAACTCTTCTTGTCCCATTTATGTAGTCAACTGGAAATTTGTATGACAAATGGCTCACAGCATTTAGTTGAAAATTTGCTCTCATCATCGTAATGTCATGGCTAATAATTCAAATAAACAATCAAGTTGCATTACCGTCCTTATGAATCTGTCACAACAGCAAAGAGTCAGCACTTTAACTATATCGAAGCCGGTGCCTTCGAAGCCAATATGGATTCAGGCAAGCTGACAGCACTGGCTTGCGGGTAGACACTGTCTGTCAGGCATTTCAATAGTTAAAGGCAGACAATAGCGTTGCAAATTAAATTCTGCTAGTAAATTTCAGGCAATAAGCACTAAGTTTTTGTTTATTTGTGTGTAAGCACTCTAGGCACTATAAGTCGAAGTGTACACTTACTAACTTATATGTGCACATGTAGTTGTAGTGCACTGCTTGTGCAACACGTGCAGTTGGTTATATGGCACTGAGCGCCATTCAAGTAAAAGAGATGATGAGCAAACTGCACATCCACTTGGGGGTCTTTTCAGCACTTGCTCGTGCTGCTCAAAAGGCACTTGACAGTTTCAGCAAAAGAACAACATCAAGTATTTAATGCAATAAACTTGCAAAAAGACGTACGCACATATGCATTTATGTATAAACAAACATTTTATGTCTTGTTTTTGTATATGTAGAGCTGCCATAAAAAGGCGGCTAGTAAAAGCTTATGCACGAGCATAATACAAAGGCCACACTAATCCCACAAATGTTGTTCGCCATATTAGTTTTCCCAACACATAACAGCACACATAATCATTTAGCAAAACTTCTTTTGTGACACACTGAAGTAATTAGATCGATTAATGTGCTTAAATGTGCAGCACAAAGCCGCTTGAGTGTAGAGATTAAGCTGCAGTCACATAGCAAATGAATAAAAATCTGCACACATAATCGGGCATAATTAATTTTAGTTACGTATACGCCAGCGCGCGCTAGCGGTCCAACGAATATTCGATGTTGTCTGTGCAAATGCAATTAATGTGGTGCGGCGGTGCGTATACGTTACAGATTATTTTCAACTCCACTCTGAACACTCTGTAATCTAGTAATGGTACGCCATTGGTATTTGGCTCGACAAAGAGCAGTGGATATGCTTAATGGCTTAGCTGTCAAGATGAATTACTTATTTTAAATAAGTGAATTTGAAGAAGCTGTTAAAGAAGACACCAAATTTGCCTAATTGCTACAAACTTTTCTTCTTAATGGAAATTGAGTTCATGTGGAGGCGCACTTGGGAAACGAGTGGTTTAAAAACTTAAACGCTTTAGTAGATATTTAAGCACATACATAAATGCTGAATGTACTTTTATTTAAAAGCCAAACTCATACCACCCAATGAGCTCATAAGTGGATATGTGTTATAGAGGAAAAAGGCAAGGCTGCAAGAGTGTAATAAACAGCACCCATAAAAATGCAAGCAATTATTTTACTATTTCAGCTAATATTTAAAGTTATTTGAATTAGTCCCAGAACTTATTTATTTTGAAATAACGCGTCTTTTAATCTACAAAGCAGTACAGTAAAATTTTCGAGCGCGCATACGTATGTAGACAATTTCACAGTTCCCTTCAAACCAAAATAGAGGAACACAATGCAAGGAGTTACGCAGGGTGGTGTCCTTTCAGCCTTGCTTTTTAACTTCTATGTCTCGAAACTCCCCCATCCAGCAGAGGAAGTCTCATTGGTCTCCTACGCCGACGATTGCAGGATAATGGCGTCGGGCAATGACATTGATGGTCTATGCTCCAAGGTAAACGACTACTTCGCCTGCCTTTCTCGCTTCTTCACTGCGAGGAACTTACAACTTTCCGCCTGCTAAATCCACGGCGACCCTCTTTACCACCTGGACAAAGGAGGTCAAGCTGCAACTTAAAGTGAAAGTCGATGACACACCAATGCCGACGGTAAACAACCCCTGAATATTGGGAGTTACCTTTGACAGCTTGCCCTCTCTCTCAACTAAAGTACAGAATCGCAACAAGGTCCTCAAGTCGCTTGCCGGTAACACTACTTATCCGGTATCGACCCCGACATACTAAGCATGTGAAGGCACCCCGCTCGAACTAACCACCTTTTCACATGCCCCATCAAACCCACTCATCCAACACCCCTCTCCCTCTGGACCCAACCTGTCGAAAGAGCTAGTTTCCTGAGCCGTTAGATGAGCTAGACGAAGACCACCGGTGAGGTGAATACACTACACTGAGTGTGCAAAGTTACTGCTACAACAACAATAAAATAATAATGAAAATTCGAAGAAACGCCTCCAATACGTTTGCAGTCCAGAAATATCGCCATGCGTCAGTCTCTATTAGCCGTAGATAATTAGTTATTTAAAAAAATACTTGAATTCGCAGCGACTCATTAAACTCCACATGTAAATATGTAATTCAGCAATTGAAGTGCACACCACTGTCACTAATGGAGTTCACTGAATTCTACAGTGTAAGCATTTTGTTTTAATTCCCCCACTTACTCGGCTGGAAACTTAGTCGGGCGTAAAATGCGGTCGACAGGAAAGTTCAACAATTCAGTAAATAAATTAAAAATTCGGATAAGAATCGTCGAGTAAAATTCGATAGTAATAATTGAATGAATTCGATGTACTATATTTCTTCGTGAGTAAATTCCTATAAGAGTTCTGCTACAACTAACACCAAGCTGCAAGTACAAGTTCCACCAACAACGCAGGAAGACGGCCATTACCATTTAGCCATTATCTACTCTATTCTACTCTATTCATATTCTGCAGTTTTAGCACCTTGTCATTTTCAAAGCGGATGAAGTTACAAAATAAGCCTACTAATATCGAAATTCATGCACGTTAAAATCACAATTTACAGGTCCACTCTGTGAAGCGCATCTAAAATTGCAGAAATTATGACTCGCTTTTGTTCTCAGTTGATTTCGTTCTTTTACCAGCAGACGAGACAGCCTTTTCCTTATTTCAGAGCAAGTCTTTCGTTGAACAAAGTTCATAGATCCCTTTTTGATTAATTAGAACACACTGCCACTTATCGCAAGAGCGTGTAAAAATTTTAAATATGCGAACTCGTGCCTTCTCCTTCTCTCTATTATTCTCCTTTTTCAAGTATAAATGCAGCCAAAATGGTCTTCAACTGCCAAAACAGATCCACCGGATGCACCGGAAATTCGTCCAATCAACTTCAAGTTCTTCCTACAGTGCATGAATACATATAAAAGTATACATACATACAGTGGTGTTTGATTATGTGAATTGGTTTCTAACCATTTCAAATAATAAGCTTGCTTTCGGTGGCCAGTTGAATGTGAAAAGCTCACAAAATTTACATAAAATATACCTTTGCATGCACTGTGAAAATAAATTTTGGAAATTTCCAATCATCAGTAGTAGCCCCGAAAAAAGTTGATCACATACTCAGTATGTTTGCTATGCATAGCACATCTGCTGGCAGACGGCTGGCTAGACAAACGTGTGAAAAAAGGTCTGGCGTATTGGTGGCAAAATATTAAAAATTTTGTTAAGAAGAATAAATTATAGCCTGCCTTTGCCGTGTTTTAATTATACATATACTTGTGCTTGCGGTATTTTTCCTCTGGGTTGGTAAATAGTATTTTTTTTTTTTTTTGTTTGCTGGAGCACAGATGTGTCAAATATTTATTTATTTATATGTTTCCCGAAGACTTGCAAAAAGTTTATTTAAATAGAAAAAAAATGTTTTTTCAGTAAGAGAAAATAGAGCGATTAAACAAGGAGTGGACCTCATGAAAACAAGTTGAGCCTGCATTTCACACTTTCGTATAAAATGCCGGATTTGGGCCAATTTGGGTCGGCTTGGTATTATTGGTAAATTTTAAACTGACTCAGCCTGCAAAACATA
The DNA here is from genome assembly GCF_027943255.1 of Anastrepha obliqua. Lineage (NCBI taxonomy): Eukaryota > Metazoa > Arthropoda > Insecta > Diptera > Tephritidae > Anastrepha > Anastrepha obliqua. The sequence goes on from NC_072894.1 coordinate 129,624,154, forward strand.
GTTGAACTTGCGCTGAAAAACTGGCATTTAAAATTCTGTGGACTTTAATCAAATTGGAACTAATCGCGTTTCAAAGGCTTTATCTCTTTACTTAAGTAGAAGCTTTCATCAAGCCTTCTCCGTCGAAAGCCCTTTTGACCTAAAACTCAAAACCTTTGCGAGTTTTGGATGGCATATCTTATGAGTTACAACTAACAATTCGTTTCTTAAGCGCTGTGCAAGTTGAAAAGGCAGAATATGCATATGCAGGTGACACGAAAACGTAAATTATAGAAATAAGAAAACTTTTTATCAATCCACCAAGAAATGAATGAATGAAAACCAAAAAATGAAAGCAAAAATTAAGATAATGAATGAAAAAGAGAAATTTTTCTTACAACTTTATTTCTAAAAATTTTCCTATAAACCCAGCCAGAAAAACATTATTCAAATTTTTGTGGTATTACTTTCATCTCCACTACAGCTCATTACATGCGACTATTTTATGCACGGATACTTTATGCAAGAGCTCAGTAGTTCGAAGCTTAAGCTCATTGCCGTGCAAGGAGCCTAACCCAGCCAGAAAAACATTATTCAAATTTTTGTGGTATTACTTTCATCTCCACTACAGCTCATTACATGCGACTATTTTATGCACGGATACTTTTTGCAAGAGGTCAGTAGTTCGAAGCTTAAGCTCATTGCCGTGCAAGGAGCCTAATGTGTGGACGGCATGCATTTCGAATCTGCTGCTTTACGATCAGAACATCGGTCACAAAAAGATGTTCGAGCTAGAACTCCGACAGTCGTCTTTACCTTAGTATCATAGTAGCAGAATGAATGATTTAAATCGGACCAAGAACTAACACTCTAACAGCATTTCCCGTACATATATGGCGAATGTTTATGCTGTCACAACAACAACATAACTCTATGTCTAGTGTTCCAGACAATATGAGTTTCAATAGATACCCAAGTAAAGGTGGCACAAAAGTTAACAAAGAGTGTCAGAAAAGGTGGCAAAGCCCAGCAACAAGGCCCCTTGAAAATATTTGTTGCTCATAAAAGGAAACAGGAAAATACGATCAGGTTTTTATGAGAAAATTTATAATTTTCAAGTACTCTCATCTCCAAAATATCAATGGGACCAAATCCAAAACAAGTAGTGGATGAAACTTGTGAACAAAACTTACAAGTACCGTCAAGTTATGATAAGAAATATGGGTGCTTCCCTGAAAATGTCGGAGAAGGAAGTAAGAGAAATCCCGAACGAAGTTGGTTTTCTTGTATAGGATTAACATTCGAGCATTTTAATTGTACGAGGCATATTTTCTGTTTTTTTTTTCTTTCTGTTTTTTTGACACCTATAATAAATGGTAATTACACCTAAACACATATTGGCAATTTTTCACATTTTAATTCACGCTACGCAAAAGCAATATTAGCATATAGATTTTAAAAATTGTGTATAATAACAAAAGCTACTTACAGTGGCAACGAGAGCAGGAATCGCAAGCAAAACAAACCATTTGAATTTGAATTCAGAAAGCAAAACAACTCAAATTTGGCAACTATTCAAAACGGAAAAAGGAAGAACGTAGTCTATTATACATCTCGTATATAGTATATAGAAATAAACTCTTAGATGCATACACAAATACATACGTACATATGCACGGCCAACGCACGTAAACATATTAAAACTGTAATGAACGAAAAAATAAACAAATAAATATTTCATTTGACTTGAAACAAACTGCAGAAACTATTTTTTATTTTTATTTCAATTTGTAGCCGTTTGGGCAATTTGGAGCATTCCGATTCGTAAAAAACATGGATAAACACATTAAATACTATTTTGCAGTGTATGCAAATTTTTACAGAATAAATCATTTAAATACTTATGAAAAAACGGTATTGATGCAACTGAACTTTTAAAACGGTAAACACTGCGCTATGCACTCAATCTCGACTTAATGAATTAATTGGATTTTAGAGTGAGGAGCAATACAATTTGAAAACAACTGGACTGCGAAGCTCGACTCCATGGGCAGATTTATTATTTATTTGCAAAAAACCAAATTAGTTTGTGATAGCAAAGGCAGGCGTAGGGAAATTTTCAGCTAATAAATTCAGGGAAATGCAGCGCGAGATATTTTTTACTCTTTTTGGTTTTGCTTTTCTGACTAATCTGCAAAGTTGTTTTGTTGGTTTCGATAGCAATTAGATGAAATTTAAAGCTATGGCAGACGCAGTTCCAGACGAAGTGAATACAACGAAATATTGAAAAGCCGAATTTTTTTAGGTAGACTAATTAATGTGAAATTATTATAACTCCCTTCTCCTGCGCCATTTGCCAAAAATACTTAGAAAATACGCAAGTTGTTACAAATTTTAACGCATCGTTTCGACGCTTTGGCGCACAAACATTGCCGCCGCGAATGCAAACGAAATTCTAATTTGCAGCCCGGCTGAGTACATGAAGAGAATGACAATTCGCAAAAGTAGCTTCTTGTGTGTCTACTTGGGAAAATTCTAAACACACGTAAGCAGATATAAGTGTACTAAATTTACTTCGTGCTACTAATAAGAATGTACTTTATGCACACATGCAAATGTGTGTGTGTGTGAATGCATTAAACAAATGCCAATTACGCGACGTGAGTACGAAATGGCGCCTGAGACAGCAGCGTTGGCGCAGAGCAGAATTTAGCAAATTTTTGGTGATTAAAGGAAAGCAGAAAACAGTTTTAGTCAAGAATAAAAACAAATTAGAGGCATTTGGGAAAAATATTAATAATTAGAAAACATTACAACTTGCAGAGTAGCTGCCTGGCTGCGATAACTATTAAGCTTTAGAAAGATCGGCTGAAAAAATTATACATTCAAAATAGAAAGACTTGTTTGGCATGTTTTTATTCATGGACGAAAAAAATCGAATTTTACTGCTACACTGAGCGATGCGTTCGCAAAAGTGCATGAACGTGAACTGGCAGCGCTTTGATTTCAGCAGCATGCTGCCACATCTCCAATATGCAATGGTTTACTGTCCATGTCTTCTTGTTTTGTGGTGCTAATTATTATGAGTCACTTTTTATGTAAGCTAGCCAAAAATCACTGCAACTTTGTAAATCACCAACGTAGGCACTACTTGAATTAAAAATAAAAGCAAAATCGTAAAAGTACCCCAAAAATCAACGAGAATTTTGAATGACTTGAAGTTTGTACTTTATTTTAGCCTTAACTCTTCACTCCTAATGGTGTGACGGCCGGCGCTCGCCCAGAATCGCAAGTCGCTCATTCCGAAAACTCCTGTCCAAGTTTATTTCTGCCCACAGATAGATTATTGTGCAACAATTTAATCATCATTTGTCATCATTAATGTCTTGAAAAAGAAGCTAATTTCTCTTAAATCACCCAGGCAGAGTAAAAATCGGATTCAAATATTCTTTCAAATATTTATATGTGTTAGTGAAATTTGTTGAGCACTTTTTTGAGGTATAGGAAAGTACTTGAAATAATCGTTTCCGATTTACATTTATGCAGTGGGACGCCAACACCGAATACGGAAAAAATTGTATCCTTTTTTCTTGTGCTCACTTCGATTTCTCGAGTATAAAATTCAACTAAACGAAGGCGCATTCATTAAAAGTGGTGGCACAGACCAACAACAGCGTTTTGTGCATTAGAAATGTAGAAAATAAAAAGAAAACAGAACGATCTATTATGTTGCACAGCCGATATAGAGTTGGAGCTAGAAGCATACGAGGATGCTGCGAATGGAATGGCTTTTCGGCATTTCATTTTATGCTGACATCCGAATGTACACGGCGAAAGAAAAAAAAACAAATCAGTTGGCCTACCAATGCCAGCTTTGATAGATTCGCCTTGGATTAAACCTTGAAATGGACGTGAATCAGAATTCAAATAAAAGAAAAGAATTGAAATAAAAATAAAAACAAATAAAAAAAAACAAAAACAAAAACGAAAAAAAATTCGCAACCTATTGGAGGATGTTTAGGCGCCTTTGTGCTTGTAGTCTTTCCATTATTATTATTATTCACCATAATTTAAACTCTCATATTTTCAATAAGTCATTATGCCATTTTCTCAGAAAGCGCGAGCGCGATCGGCATGAGCGCAGTGCGACATATGCTGTACTTTTATGAACGCCATTTAGTCGTTTAGTCACCAACTGAACAAATGAATTGCTGATATAAAGTAAAGCTAGTAGAAATAGCGTAGAAATGGTTGAGTGTACGTACATATTAATGAAAGAAAGCACTAAAGGGGACAGATAGCTGGAAAATTTCGAAAAAAAAATTTTTTTTTTTTATAAAATGAATATGTCACAAAATTTTTAGAACGTAAATTTAAGTATTTCTTATATTATATAATATTATAGATCGTCAACCGTGACGACTCTATTCTTTGCGTTCGAGCGCTGGCTGAGGTATAGTTACGTATGAATTCAAACTTTAGACGCTTTTTTTTTTTCAAACTATATTTTTCGAATTGGCGTACACGATAACTCGAAAAGTTATTGACCGATTTCCCTGAAATTTTGCACACATCTTTTTTATGATACTACTTTCTATGTATATTTACAAGTTTTCGAAAATTTTTAGAAAAAATAATTTTTTCGAAGCAAAAATATGTAGTAGGAGAATTCACCCCAAAATTCATTTTGTTTTTTTTTTAAGCATTTTATTTCGCGAATTTTTTTTATGACTTTAATGAACAAAAAAAATTTCGGTTTTTTGTATTCAGGTCACTGAAGCCAATGCTATAATGCCCGCCGATTGAGAAGCCCCGCTGCGACCTTCCTGGAAGAATTCAGTGTACATCCGCCATTTTAAAAGATTAAAATATAAAAACAAAATTGATATTATTTTAATGTATAAATAAACTGTATGCCAATTTTGAAAAAAATATATTGACTTCTTCATTTTAAATAATTTTAATGAATGTCAGGGAAAATATGGCCGTTTACAGGTATCTGTCCCCTTAAATCAACAGCTGCAGCAGCAACTCCTCAAAGCGGGGTACATCCGCTTCAATTAGAAGTTTAGAAACCCCAGAGAAATTACTTAAACAAAGTTGTGGTTTAATGCAAAAAAAAAAAACAACAACAAATACAAATTGGCATGACAAAAGCGCAGGAGCTAAAGTTTTGAAAGAAGCCAGCAATTATTTCTTCTTAGTAAATACTTGAGGGCTTCCCTCCGCGCTTCGAAAAACAGAAAAGTTTCCTCATAAACTGCAATAATCTTGCAAATTTTCATTTATTCTTTTTTTCAGTTCTTTTCTTGTCCTTTGAATAGTTGCTGATGGAAATCTACACTGCGTTCGTCAATTAGACAATCAGTTGGTTGTACAAACGATTTTTACGGCATGTTTTAGAACAGCAGCAAGTAGGCAGGCAGAAGTGGCAATCGGTCACTAAACCAAGTCACTTAGACCATTGCCGATCCATTGTGAAACCACAGTGGCAATTTACCCTCTCACGCGAACAAATAATGGTCAGGCTTTAGTTGCAATTTGTAATTGTTTTATTTATTTTGTTTTTTACATCGCAGAAAGTAAAATTTGAAGTAGAAATATTGTTGAGCACAACTACTCCAACATTTGAGTGAAGTATAGAAAAAGTTTGAGCCTGACAAGTATGAGTTGACTTCGAGTTTTATCATTCATTCTTGCACTCCAAGAAAACTTTTCAACTCTTTGAATTTCCTGCTGTTTTTGCTATCACAGACGGACTTATTCATAAGCTTTGATAATTTATTTATTTCTTATTTCATTTTTATATTTTTTTTAGAAAACATAGTTAATACAATATAAAGAAAGAAAATCAACAAATTTTATAAAAAAAAATTCAAATATTTTAATCAGAGCTTTTAAAAAGTGTCGAGTATGCAGGGTTACTATAGCCCATTGAAGTTCGATGTAGTGATAGCCTAACCAGATGGTGGCGTTAATGGGAACGACTTAATGCGGAATTATCTCAGGGATTAAGTGCAACTAACGCGGAGTGACAATTGGACTAAGTTCCCACAATTTAAGCGAAGAATTACAGTTAATATCTATTGTGAATGAAAAATAATGAAACTTTTAAAGAGAAGAACGAGAAGGACTGAGTGCAATGGTAGTTTGTGCTAACACGATCGAAATCACATTAATTGTTTTGATATTTCGGAGCAGTTTGAGAAATTGGAATTTAAGAATTTTTTTAAATAAATAATTATTTCTTAGTATCAGGACAGCTAATGGCCGTATTTGCAGTCCGCTGCCCATCTTTTACTAACAAAACTATCCAATAAGTAACTCAGCTGTTTATTAATTCACGTAACAACCATCTGTCACACTACAATTTTAATCAGAATTAACTGCACCGCTAATACCGATTAACGCCGCTTTCTGTCTGGCTATAAAGTGTAAGTTTGAAGTAGTATAGAAAATTCAAAAATCTAAGTAATTTTCGCGTCACTTCAAACTTACACTTTTTTATACCAAAATGTAACAGGTTATAACCTGGCATGCTTGAAATTGTTCCGGAAGTTCTGATTAAATTTTTTTTAATTTTGTTGAAAAATTGTCCAATTTTTTTTTTCTTTATTTTCACAAAGCTTAAAGCTTAGATTGATATGATTTTTGTGTAGTGCATGCTATAATTTTGAAAATGCTATAATTATTATATTAGCCCTTTACCGCATATAGGCCCATATATGATATGGCAGTTTTGATTCAATTTTGTTTCCAAATTAAGTGCTATAAGATAATTCTGTTCAGATCTATCAAATATATTTTTAGCAATAATAAAACGCAAAAAAAATGTTCTATGATTTTGTGAGATCTCGAAATAACCTCACTTTTGTGCAAGTGGGTGAAAAAGCAGAATTGAACTGCGAGCGATTCATTTTCGAAAAACCATAAGGGGTTATATACAGTTATAATTTTCAAAAAATCGATTTTGTTTTTATTTTATTTTCATAATGTACATACATACATTTAAGAATGCACACAGAAAATTTAATTTCGTTCCGGCGAATATTTTCGAAGTTACACGCAAATTTGAAAACGCGTTTCAGAGAATTTTTACCTTATGTAAAGTGTTTTTCAAACTTTAAACGCGTTTTTCTCAAAACCGTGTTTTCGAAGTCGGTGGACACGATTTCTCAAAAACGGCTGATACGATCGTCGTGAAATTTTAACACAAACTTCTCAGATATATTCTACAGGTATCAATCGAAGGACTAAGAATTCTGATGATTTTTTCTATTTTTTAAGCAATTTTTCGCGAAAATTTTTGTAGCAAATTCGATTTGTTTTTCTATAGCCGCCATTTTCTCAAAAATTAAAATTTTGACTATTCCTTTGATTAATACCTAGCTTTGTTTATCCACAAAAAGAATCTAATTGGTTTTTCGAATTCAGATAATCCAAACCGGTGATATTTTGTTTACCGCCGAATGCTTTTTTTTTGGAGGACGCGTGCACTTCAATATTTTCACTAACTTTACGTGCTATAATTAACTTTAAAGTAGACATATTTGAATAATTAAAAATTGTGTTATTTTAATAAAATCGTTCTTTGTAAAAAATTCTCAAAAAAACGTGATGTATATAACCCCATAACAGAGTAAAACGTAAGTACTTTTTGACGACAAAAAATATTTACTTGGGGTCGATGTACTCATCTTTGTCGACGACATACATATATAAATTTTTCCGTTTTCAACTGTTTTCTATGCTTTACAACCAGTAAAAAAAAATGTATAAAACTTTCATTACTTTTATCTTAATATGTCACCGTGAAACATCCTTTTTTTCAACGCATTATTAATTCATGCAGTAATGGGTTAAATGTTTAACAGCCTGCTTCAAATAATAAATATTAAAAATATATAAAGTCTAAGTAAAAGCATTGTGACTTACATATTCCACAAACAGCGAAAAAAAATTGTGCGTCGGTGTTGCCAATTCGCTACACTATTGCCAACTTCCTTGTTTTTAGACAGCAGTGCTGTGGGGTGGCAACTTCGGTTTGATCAGTGCTCGTACATACTTATCACGATACTTTATACTTTTTCAAAATGATCTCAAATCTTTTGTTTTGATTATTTCTCAAACACGCGCATACCTACGCTAAACTCTGGCTAAAATGGCCGAAAACAGATTATTAAAAAAATTAAATAAAAAAGTAAGCTAATATATATTACGATTACCTAAGTTTTAATATAAATAACTGAATTTAAATTTCTTCTATCTTAATAAAGTTAAACTGTGAACAAAATTCAGCATTAAATTATTTTCGATTATTAAGTGAAAATGGCAAAATCCAAGTGCACCACATTAAAATAATTTGTAATTTCTATGCTGTCTATAGTATTTATTCATTTTCTCTCACTTTTAATCTTTCAAAAGAAAGCAGAAAAGTGTGCAAAAGCCGAACAAACAAAAGCGCAATGAGTTCTATATTCAGTCAGCTGATAAAAGCTGAGCCGGCGGTTATCGCCTTCACTGATTGCGCTACGTTTGGCTTTTCTTTCAGTTTTAGGCCTTGTTGCTTATGCAATTTTTAATAGCCCGCTTGTTTGCCCTTTGAAATATTTTATGCTACTTTTTGCATTTTTTAATGATTTTAGAGCGGAAATTATTTAGTTTTTTTTTGTTGCAATAGGTTTTTGGCTTTTTCAATTGAAATATGAGCGGGCGAAAAAAAAATGAATTTACATAAATACCACAGAAAAATGTGAAATTATAAAAATGAGCATTTTTAGTGAAAATACTAATTATTTTGAAAATTTTCAGATGTTTAATAGATATATTTTTATTTACTCGTAGCTTTGCATATCTTCCGCATTCTCAACTGCGTAATTTTTGCGCTTCTTGCCCCCTACTAAGCGAGAATAGATAAATACAAATGTAAAAATAAAAAAATGACAATAGTAGTGGGACTTTACTACTACGAAGCAGATTATCAGTTGAATGTATTTATTTTTATTTTTATTAAAATTCACAAATTTATTTTTATTTTAAATTTAATATGTTTTTCTTTATATTTATAACCGCAAAATATTCATACTTTTTAAATCGCTTTATTATTCAATTTTTCCGCCGGCGAAACCATGTAATTCGTAAAAACTACCTCTACTACAACCGCACACTTTTTTAAATCATAATTTTTAGTTTCTCATTTTTTTTTTTTCTTTGCCCTTCTTTTCGAATTCCGGTATCACAGCAATGGTTTTCCACTCCTTTCCAGAATGAAAGATGTTTGAACCGACCAACTAATGTAACGTATCGACATATAAACAGCGACACAACGACCGCAAAAAGCGAGTTAGAAAACTTCAACATCCACCAGTAGCCCACGAAATTTGAAAAAATCTACCGAGACACAGACTCCACATTTACTCGCAACTTTTATCGCAGACGAATAGAATAATACTGAATGTATGCAGCACTCGGCCAGTTCACAACGCAACTCAACAACGACGATGAGAATGTACATATGTATGCATGTAATATGTATGGAGCTACACTCGTGTTAGTGCGCATAGCAGTTGGTCGTTCCTCAGCTGATGCTCACTTACATGCGCGGAGCCCCCCACATCCTCATCTACGATGGACAAAGCTTGCAGAATGTGAGAATGGCAAGCAATTGGCGCAGATGAGCGACGTCGTTAAGGAAAAGGGTTGACTTGAGTGAGTGATGCGTCGAGCGAAATGCGGCGCATCTGAGAGTGATAAACATACAAGTGTAAAACTCAGTTGCCAGCAAAGACATATCAAATGCTCTTTTTGCAGCAATTGAAACTATTTTTCCAATAAGACAATAATGTGTTCCCAGATGACCTTTGAACTGCCCACTAGTTGATCCTTGGCAAATCCTGCAAACAGTAAATACACGAAGTATCACTCAGCGCGCTCTCCACCACATATTCGCAAACTTCATCTCCGAGCATAGCGAATATTTTTCTCTTAGAAACTCGCCCTTTCTCTAGTTCTCTTGGTTATTCCAGTATTTGTTTCTTCTTTTGTGTTTAATGATCTGCCAGGCGTATGCTCTCTCTCACTCTCTTGTTTAAGCTCACTCTATCAAAGTCTGTGGAGTGAGCACTGCAAGCAACAAAATATACATATCTCACACAACAACGTAAATTGCAGGAAAAAATAAAAAAAAATCAACAACAGCAACAACGACGGCAACAAAAGCAAATCTATTTTTAAACTCATATTAATATTGTTCTTTATTTTATCAGTATAGTGTGTTAAAAAAAGTCATAATAATAATAATAAAGTACAATTCAACGACAACGGCAGAAGCGACAGACAACAATAGCAACAACAACAGGTCGAATTAATATTATCTACACGCCATGCCCGTGTGTACACGATGAGTGTCTATAGGAAATAAACAACAGGCTGGATGGCTGGATGGCTGGCAGGCGAGCGGATAGACTGTCAAAGTTTAAATGAATGTGTGGACATACGGAAAAAAATTCGAACTGCCGAACAGTGGGATACGCGGAAGAACAAAACTGCTATCGCAAAACCGTTTACAGATACTTCTGCGGCCGTGTTCATACAGGGAAGCTTTCGTTGCTTCAACTTTGTGAATTCTCATTCGGTGTTGTCCATGTCGTTCACTCAGGGCACCTCCGTTGCTTGCAATTGCTTTAGGTTTTAGTCTACAGCCAACGGACATTGAGAAGAATTAAAACACGAGCAACTCAGTGCCCTCCAATTCCCAAGTTATGATTTACTCCAACAAACGCGGTCCAAACAAATACATATATGTATTGCAAAATATGAAGCGAATATCAGAACCCAATTCCGGACTGACTCATCGTGAACCACTTTGTATACACCAGGATCTCCAGCCCCTTCTACTCGTAATGCTATCGATAAACATTTAGCATGTGCATTGCCCAGGCATTAGACAATCACCACCCCCGCATTACAAATAGATAGCAAAATGCATGCAGAGGGCGATTGGTAGCTCTGCATTGCACTTCGTCCGTATCTTGTCAGTCCCTTCGAAATAGCAAGTTCATGTAGAGAGGCATACACATAGCTTGTAAATAATTATTCCCTTAAATTTTAAGCTAAATACACACCAGGCAACCGTTGCAGCAACTCGGCCATGTTGAAGCAACCGTTGCCTCGTGTGTAGCTGTGTTGCCAATTGATTTTCGTGTTGCTGCAACCGTTGCCTGAAATATCAAATAAATTTGATTTTTGGGATAGGTTGCTGCAACCGTTGCTTCGTGTGTATCATTGTTTACTGCTTTTACTCGTTCAGTTCGTTGAAAACAAGCGAAGAAGAAGGTTCGTGCGGAGTAAAATAAAGTGAAAAAGGAAAACATGGCAATTGAAAATAATGAAAATTATGTTAATTTTATTAACGAATATAAAAATTTGAGAGAGCTGTGGGATATAAGTAGTGAAAAATATAAAAACAAAAATTTTAGAAAAAAAGCATACGAACAATTAAAAAATGAATACAATAAAATTGATAAAAATTTTAAGTCCGCAAAAGAGTTTCCTGTTGCATGATACCGCAAAGTTGTTGCCAGTCTAATTTCTGCTGATATTGCCTCTCTCATTATGGTATCTTGTTTCGTTATTTTGGCCTTTACGAAGTCCAACAATTTTCTAAACAGGGCTTCGTCCATCCTCATGTAATTTTTATAGTCCGCTGGCTCATTTTCCTTCAGTTCTTTCAGCAGCCTCTCGTTCGAAAATTCGATTTTTTTTTTCAATTTTTTAACCAAATTTTCTTTCTCTTCTTTTGTTGCACCTCTTCTCCTCATTTTCGTACAAAGGTTCGTCAATTATAATAAGAGAAGTAATTTTACGTATTTCGTCGATCATTTAAAAAATTTAATTTTACGTATCTTCCGCTTGTACCTTTTCTGCACCACAGTTATACACAATACTGAGATTGAAGCAACGGTCGCAACGTGTTTCTTAAACAAAGGCAACCGTTGCTGCAACACGTTGCTTCAACGGTTGCCTCGTGTATATCTAGCTTTACATTTATTATTTTCCAACAGAAATAGTTTTAGAAAGCAGCGACAGCGATAGAGAGCTGCGGTGACGATTGTCAACAGCGCATACTAAATTACATTTATGTAAAGGCAATTGCTCCCGCGTCTAGGGGAGGGGAAATGATAACTCAAGCAGCGGACGAAGCCTCAGCTAAATTTTAATCTTTCGAAAATGTGTCAGTAGTATACCTGAACTGCTTTATATAATCATATATTTTATCTGTGAATTATCAGGTTTTCAGTAATATCTTAGATCATCTAACCTCTGTAGATCTTTTTGCATCTCAACATCAGTTACAATTAATTATTCAAATCGACTTCAACGGTTATTGCTTGTGACCATAAAAATAGAGTGCCTGCCATTTTGGAGTCTTATTTATGAAGTAGAGGTTGAACCACCAACCATCGGCTGTTATGGCCACCGAATCTCTGTCAGATTGCACATTCGCCTAGATGTATTGACCACTTTAATTGCCTATTCAGGTTTTAAGCTTTTTTCAAAAGAAGAAACTACGGAGTCTTGCGTTTGCGCACTTTGAAACGAACACTTTCCAACATTGCTTCAGTGTACCAAAATTACGTTTTACTCATCTGCTTAAGGGGGTGGTAGGGTTTAGCGCTAAAAAAAAACACTTTTTTTTTAATTTTTTACAGAAATATGGCTTAAGATACTTTAATAAAATCAGTTGCATGTTATTGTACATCTTTTCAATAAGTTTTTAAAAAATATTAATAATAAAATATTGACAAATAAGCCCATGACAGAGTTTTTTTGGAGATATGTTTTTCGAGAGGTGCTCTGCGGTGCCAATCGGCATTCGTCGTAGAATCATCTGACACTAAAAAAGTCGAATTTTTCAGTTAAAGTATGACGTAATGCTCATTTTTGTAATTTTGGTGGCAAAAAAACGTAAAACGAGCATTTTTGGCGAAAAATTTCGCCATATTTGTAAGTGAAACACAACCTTAAAAAAAAAAAAAAAAAAAAACAGTGGGGGGGAGGTATTTTTGATTTAGAAAACGTGTGCCAAATTTGAAAAGAATCGGTTGAATAGTTTCGGAGTTGTGATTGGCACCGACTTTTAAGAAGTCGTTTCGGGAAAAACGCGTTTGAAAAAATGACTCTGAAAAATTATCGATGCTCTGCATTCGAGGTAGAGTGCCTACAAAGGCTATAACTTTGAGAGTTCTGCTCCGATCCACTTAAAATTTTGACACAACATTCTTGAAATGATTTACTAATATATAAGATGAGTGAAGAAACAAACACAGTAGTATACACTAACAAAACTTATGAGCTATCAAGCTCAAATAAATTAACACGCAAAAAAGCTCAGGTAACACCTCAGCTACCTCAGTTCTCCCATTCTCCCGAAACAAATAATCATTATTCGTCATACTCATCCGACTGTGTGGCGTGGTCAAAGATGTTATACAAAGGACTGTTCCATTCTCAAAGGGATGTTACCCTCTTCCTACAAAGGGAAGGAATAGTAAACTTTTCAAATATTAATATCTGAAATAATGTTGGTCGCGGGGGGAATGTAATGAAGGAAGAAAAAGGTATGCAAAAACTTTATAGTTTCAATAACACCAAATCAAAAGCGCAGAATGTTCATTCAATAAAATCACCGGAAAATCTCGGAAACGCAGTAATTTACATAAGTTTTCGCTCTCCTTGTCGTTTACTCTATATCTATTATTCTCGCCCTAGCACACACTCTAGCTACTACAAATTCACAGTGTCGCGCTAGGAATACCATCCCTATTAAACCCTGCCGTCTCTACACTTCCAGCTCATCCCACCCAATAACAGAGAGTACATCCTAACGGAAGAAGTCGTGAAGTTTCTCATTTACCACTATAACTCCTAGTAGTTGCCCATCCTTGTTTTGCTGTTTGACATAGCACATACATATGTATGTCTGTATGGGTATATCTGTAGGGCAGTGAGTGTGGGAGCTTTTCTTACCGCAGCAGCTGTTTTAACAACTCATTAGCATTTTCCGTCAATTTGTTGCTTTTTCTCAATTTCGCCTTCTCTAAGTATGGGCTTTAACGGGGAGTGACCGTTACTCATTTCGTTTACTCAAACGATCCCCCGCTTAACACAAAACTTACCAAGAATTTCATTGTCTACTTTGTTTACTCTTGTTTTTCTACAATCCACACTCACAACTCACTTGCGAATTAATCGTAAGCATTGAATATCGCCACGATCTTGAGATTTGCGCTTACAACAAATAATTTTATATACATATGTTTTTCTCATTTATATGTAGGTATTTGTGTGCGTTGTTCGTATCTTCTTGCTTCATTGTTTGCTTTTGATTCCCACCTACCCCTCTGCCTGTTAGTACCTATCGCTGAACATAATTTTTCTCCAATCTAGCCAAGAAATTCGGTGGCGTTCGGTGTTCGGCACTCGACAGTCGACAGTCGACACTCGGCGCGCGGCGCTAAACGCTTACTCGGCGTTCATTCGCCGAGAATGCAAATTGGTTAGTCGCCACATTCGAAGCTTTTGTACTCATATGTAGATATACATATGTATACTCATCTGTCGGACCTCAGATCTCAACCCACTTCCTCAGCAGCGTTTGCTAGTGCGGACGATGGAGGCGGTTGTCGACATAAGCAAGAATTCATTTTGCTCGACATGGAAATAAACACAAAATCGTTACAGCCACTGATAAGATGTCGCAGTGCGGGCTAATCTTTATTGTACGCTCATATATGTACATATGCACATACATATGTATGCATGTATGCGGTAGTACATATTCGCTACATTAGTTGACATTCGCGAAATTTTATTCGCTTAGTAGCTGCGCGGCATACTGGTATCATTTGCAGCCGCCGGCATTCGCTAGTCGCATACGTTTACTTACATACGTACATACGTCAACAGCGATATATTTATACATGTGTAAATAGATATGTATGTAGGTATGTATATAGACATTAATAGGATTTTGGTTTGCTTGTGTGCATGGGTTGTTATTATTTGTTTTGCGATTTTATTTGCACTACTTGTTATTCCGTCATTGGATCGAAGGAAAATGATAAACAATTTTGCACAGAAATCGCGCAGATAAGGGTATGTACATATATGTATGGTATGTCATGAGAGCTAATATTATATATAATTTCATAACTTTTGGAGTTTTCTCTACCAAATTTAGAGAAATTAAAAAAAGTCAACGAAGTATGTGTAGGTCATTCAGTCCTATCCCTAGAGAACCAGTCAGTTTCTCCAACGAGATTATGACTAGACTGTTCACAGCCTTAAAACAGTGCTTAGCCGGAAATCTGAAGCTCGGGACATTCCTACAGAAAACTCTTACAAAAATCGTTATGGGCGGACCCGAGCCTAGAAGTCTCAAAACCAATAGTCCAGAGTTCCGTTGGCAAAACAATGAGAATCTATGTGTTTGTTTTTGCAATTAGAAGAAATGAAAGGTGGAATCCGTGCAGAAAACTTCAGAAGTCCATAGATTTTTGGTCAAGTTTGGAAAAAATCATTCAGTAACGACTGCAAATACTGGCTTGCAAACTTATTAATTGAATTGTAAATATTTACGGTACAGTCCTAGGACAACATTGCATTATACATTTGAAGGTTCTGAAATTCTCTGCTTCAAAAATCTGGGACCTTCCACTAAGCTATCCATTGAATTAATTTGCGAATTATAGTTTTCTTAAATATTATATTAACAGGTGCCGCCTTACACGAAGGTGTTTTACTCGTATAGAAATTATTTAAAATTCCTACAGGCTATCAAATCTAATGCCACTCACGTTGATTACCTTCACAAAAATCACGGTTATAAAAATGGATGCTATTGTGTTTCCTGCTGGTAGGCACTTTACTTTTTTCTACCAAAATACAGGGTGGCTGATAAATTTTGCTACATTAAGAAACTCAAATAACTTTTTTTTTAGTGTATGGAATTCATTTATTTTTTTTTTTTCAAGTTGAAGGTCATTAAATTTTATTAAATGTAGCTTAACTAGTTTTAAAAATAATTGAATTTAAATGCCCCCCATGCTCGTTGACACAAGTGCGGCATCTTAGTAAAAAGTTGTTCATTGCTGCTTTGAGAGTTGCGACAGGAATAGCCGCAATTGTTGTCCGAATGGATTGTTTTAGTTCATCCAAATTTGTTGGCTTTGTTTTATAAACTTCTTGTTTACATAAGCCCCACAAGAAAAAGTCAGGTGCAGTAAGGTCAGGCGACCTGGGGGGCCAACGAAATTCGGAGTTTCTTGAAATCAGTTTATTGGGAAATTTTCGTCGCAACTCTGTCATAACAGTCGGGGCTATGTGAGACGTTGCCCCATCTTGTTGAAACCACACAGAGTTGAAAGGAATTCTCTTTCGGCGTAGTTCTGGATAGAAAAATTCTTTCAGCATTTTCAAATAACGGTCTCCAGTAACCGTAACGGTGTGACCATTTTCTTCAAAAAAATAAGGCCCGACAATACAGCGTGAAGAAACCGCACACCACACTGTCACGCGAAGAGGATGCAATTCCGTCTCGTGGAGTATCTGTGGGTTAGAAGTACTCCATATTCGACAATTTTGTTTGTTCACATTGCCGTTTAAATCGAAATGGGCCTCATCAGACATGAAAAGGCAGTTTAACATGTTTTGGTCTTCTTCCACCATTTGCAGGATCTTCTGGCAAAATTCCAAGCGAATCGGCAAGTCTGCTGCATTCAGTTTGTTAACCATTTGAATTTTGTAGGGAAATAAGTCTAAATCTTTGTGCATTATTGTTTGCAAAGACTGTCGGCTGACACCAAGTTGAGCAGATAAGCTTCTTGTTGAAACCCTTGGATTGCTTTGTATAGCTGCAGCTACAGCAGCGATCGTTTCCTCCGTCCGAACTGGTGGGTTTCGATGATAAGGCCTTCTTGAGACTGTTCCTTGCTCAGCAAAATTATTCACCAGTCTCATTATGGTCCATCTGCTCGGGGGATCGCCGCCAAACATCCGCCTGTACTCTCTCTGTACGAAAACTACGGACTCCAGTGCGTGATAGCGGCGGACTATCCAAATTCTTGTTTGCGTGTCCCAGTTATCCATTTTAATAAATTTTAAAGATCAATCTGCAAATTAAAACAAAAATGGAACAGATAACTTAAAAAGAAAAAAAGTTATTCCATTTTTTTTTGGTAGCGGCTTTCATCAGCCACCCTGTATTTGAGTGGTCTTCATTGAGAATGACGCTTTTGTTTCAGAAGGCAGTGAAAATTCTAATTAGCTAAGCCAAAACCGAATCAACTAGCGTAGTAGCGCAGCTACTTTTAATATTACCAGAATTACTAAACGATATTGAAGATGTCGCACAAAACTAAATCATTTCCGATAAAATCTCATATGACATCCAAAGCTTAGAGTACAGTCACTTTGCAAGAAGCTAATTGACATGCTCCGCATCACTTTTCAAAACTATTATATATGGTTTACCCTCTAAATACTCTTAACTCTCTTAACACACTTTGCCATAAATGTCAAGTAATATCAGCATGTCGTGTTTAAAAAGTCAAAGAAATGATTATAAAAGAACAGCAGATATAATAGAAACACAGGGATGACAGCATTTATAATATTTATTTGTGTATGGCAGTCGTGAAACAAAACGCCGACAAGAGTCAGGCAAGTCTACCGCAAATGACGGAATTTCCGTTGTAGCTTACAGCAGAGATTTTATAACCACAACTGCTACATATTTACAAACAATGGTTGCAAATACGGCGAATCGCGGCTATCTAGAAAAAAAAAAAAAAAAACAAGAAAAACCACTGAAAACACCCAGTATAGAGATGATGCCGCATAAAATGTCAAACTAACGATTTGCTTATGCTGATTTTTCACAGTTGCCCGCTAACTTCTTCTTAAGCACTACTTTCGCCTCCACTTACATATTTCTGCTCTATTTGACTCGTTGGCAGTGTCGCTTTTCAATGAATTTCTGTTGTATGAATAAGCAATTTTTTTTTTTGTTCATTTATGAATTCTTCCCCAGCACACATACATACATATTTATTTACCTATGAATCTACTTATATTCATGATAATGTACAATATCCTCGTAGCGGAAATAGCAATCGAGAAGGCAAGGATTATAGATCACAAAGTTTGGACATCCGAAGCAAAATTGTGAGAGTATCTTCACTTGCCACGTCATAAGGGATGCGGCAAAAGAGTTGTGAGTCGTTGTTCAAACGGCAATGAAGTAACATGAGAATATAAGTTTTTGTTTTTTGTAAACAAAGCGCTGTCACATCCCTTACACGTCAGCAAATCAGCTGATTCCTTCAAAGCCGCTGAGAGCCGGTTAATAGTTGTTGTTGGCCACACCTGCAGATAGAGCGGTGATAAACTGAATTGGAATAATAATTGAGCTGGGAAAATATAGTGTCGTAAAGCTGTTTGCTATATAGACGAGGGGCAGGTAGTGGGCAGCCTCCAAGTGTTTTTCTACCACAAACAGTTTCTCATAAAAACGATCTGTCATTCGAAGTGGGTATAAACTATATGACGCTCCATTTGGACGTTAGCATCAAAACAGACACCAAAAATTGGAGAAAATAGAACTCGGGCGGAACAGTAGAAATATATACCATTTCAACTTTCAGATGTATGTTTAATTTTACTTAGAGGATGACAGAGACTGCAGCGACACGTGTGAGGTCTGGTAGACGCGTCCGTAAACTATCTTTGCTTAAATATAGAATTCTCAATGCTTATTTCGGTGGAGGATTAAAGCATATGGCATACAGCTGAACTTTATTTTTTTCTAATTTTTTTTTATTTTTTAGTTTCGATTAGAGAATTTGCAAAACTTCACAAAAACACACATTTCTGCTATGCAACACTCAGCAGCATTCTTTTCTGCGGCAAGTTGTTGGATCGTCATAATCCACCGTGATGACGTCGCACACTGGGGATTTAGCGGAAAAAAGTCAAATTTGCAACATACCACCTACGCAATGTTTAATGGTATTTCTAAATTCCAGAATAGAACCAACAATAAAATCAAAAAGAATTACTAAACTCCGACACAGTTTTTTTTTTATAGATATGTCAAAAGTATAATTTTTTTATAATATTGAACTGACTAAGAAAAAACTTCAAAGCCCAAGGTGGTTTTTTTTTCCTTTTGCTTGAGCTGACTTCCAATTTTTTATTTTTCATTTAGGGTACGGTATTTTTATATATTTTAGCCGGAAGAACAAAGGCTGTGAAGCATTTGATTATCTATTTATAATTAATTTTACGAAAAAAAAAAAATCATATTCCTTCATATTCTTGGATCTGCAAGTTGAGCTATATTTACCTACGATTAGAAACTAGTATCAACGTGTTTCTTAATAGCGTCTCTTTCAGTTTTAATCAATTGCAGGTGCCACCAGGCGCCACTGATCATTTTTTGGCAATGTTAATAACTAAACGCTTTCTAGTGTGTGCATAATGATAACGAAACACTTTTCATTTTGTTTTGACATTTTGAGGGTAATTCAGAATTATGAACTTACATGTATCCTGTGCGTAAATATTTGCTGGCTTATATTAATAAACAAAAAAAAAAAATGTATGAATTTTAAAAAACAATTTTTTTTTTAATTTTTTTAAAAAATAGTTTTTAAACATGTTCTTTTCATACAAAATACAAATATATACAACTTCGTTAGTAGTAAAAATGTAAATATTTTTTGGGATGTATACTTTTTTCCGCATCTCTGTACAAAAATCCCCAGTGTGCGTCGTTCCCACGATAGTCGGTCCTACGTAACCGGAACGACTCGGATTTATATCCGGCCAAGGACTGTCACTTCAGCAGCATTCCTCGTATATGTACGGGGAATGTTTATGCTGATACCACAACAACAACAACGTCGCGACGCTATTTATTAAAGAACTCCCATACCTGATCCACTTAAAACACGTCTTAAGAAAGCTGGAAATGCTTTGAATTGTTAGGGAAGAAATTTATCAGCAGGAAAGTTTATATTATATCAGTATCGGGTCACATAAATTAATTCCACATTATTTTTATTTTTTAGGCAGAAAACAAACTGCGAAAACCATAGTAAAAATAATAATACAAAGAAAAATTGGCCCTCACTGTTTAAGATTGTGAAAGAAATGCCGCCGCTGATAAGCTTGAAAAGTACGCGATGGTGAAAATGTAAAATCAAGCAAGAAAAAAATGGCAAAGATTTATAAATAGCCACTTTTATCAGTCGTCGCTGTTACGTACATACATATATATGAAAATATGTATGCAAATATATTAAATATGTTATACAAGTGTACGTTCAATAATTTCCATGTAGAAGTGCCAACAGCAAAAGCGAGAGAACGCCCCTTTACACACATTAATGCACATTGGAGCACTCACATTCCTAACAATAAACTGTACTGCAAAGAGAGCACACTACCCAAATTGAGAATTACTGCAAAGTGCTGGCGCTAACTAGTGATTGTAATAGAGAGCGAGAGTGTCCCCAAATATTGCCTAATGAAGATAAAACTGAGTAGTGATCATGCTAGAGACTGTGAAAAACAAACAACAGAAAAATAAAAAACAAGTGTAATAAACAAAGAAATGTGAATAAAATAACAAATGCATCTACATACATACTACATACACATGAACATAAGAACTATTACATGTGATTGTTTTCACCTTAGTTGCATATTTGCGCTAAGTTAAGGGCTAAGGGCTTCTAAATATTAACATTGATTTTCAGAAGTGGAACCGAAAAAATACTATTTTTAAGTGTACCAAAGTTGAATTATAAAAGAAAGCAATGTTAATACTATTGTAAACTGAAAAACAAAACATATTCGAAAATTCGGGATCATTTAACAATCTGCGCCTCTTTAACAAGCAGGAACAGCACACTTGAAGAAATTAATAAAGGACCATATTCATCCTGATTAAGTGAAATTAGTTAATGATACCGCCATACAAGGCAGCTCTTCTAATGAAACATTTATATAATACTTCCTTAAGACATAACTTTTAACTAAGTTTTATAGGGACAATAAGTGCGAATATCTTAGCTCAATAATAATCATAACAATCAGAACGTGGGAATGTCTCCGCAAAGTGAAGTCTGTTATTTACATAACTGAACATGATGACTTTTAGAATTTAAACTTCGTAAGACACAAATACAAAAAATGTCAAATGCAACTCTGTGCGTGATAAAGAAGCTTATCAACGCACTCAAATGAGAGGACTTACAAACGAAGTACAACATTGTGTACAATATACATGAAATGGGGGATCTAAATGCACGACAACTAGTGGAAGATTATTATCACAGATTCCACTCTACCTACATACTGCATACTACATACATACATATGTGCAAGCTGTGAGCGTCAAAATAAAGTTTCTTTAAAAAGAAAATTTCATTTATTGCATTATGTATTTTGAGTACTGCTCTTAATAATCATAGAGAATAATTTTAGTATTTTTGTTCACCTATTTTAGCATGATTTTATTACTTTTGTTTCTTTACTAGATCCATCAAGTCATTAAGTCCGTGGAC
Organism: Anastrepha obliqua; assembly: GCF_027943255.1. NCBI lineage: Eukaryota > Metazoa > Arthropoda > Insecta > Diptera > Tephritidae > Anastrepha > Anastrepha obliqua. The sequence continues at coordinate 129,645,765 of NC_072894.1, forward strand.
TGGGAAAATTACCCGATTCCTTAGGCATATGATAAAGGAAATATTTGTTTTCTATTCTGGCTACTACTACTTTGGGCCATTGTCTTCTTGGAAGACCAAAGTCATACACAAACCTCAGACGGCAAATAGTTTTTCAAAATATTTAAGCAAAAGAGCAAATTTACTTTACTCCACCATACTTAATTAAACTGGACATTATTTGCGAAAGAATTATTTTTGTCTTAAGCTATCGCATTTAATTAATTTTTTATATAAACTGCTTCTGTCTTGGGGATCGTCTAGTCCCTTATGTACGATTTCAGCAACATATTTCAAGAATAATTCAATTCCGACTTTTTAACGTTCCACACGACGGTCCATTTTTAAAATGAGTAGATATTCGATATTTAGCCTATGCAATATAAGATAGAAAGTTAGAAAATGATAGAAATTTTTTTCTAATAACGGTCGCCCCTCGACAGGCAATGGCAAACCCCCCGAGTGCATTCGTGCCATGAAAAAGCTCCTCATAAAAAAACATCAAAAGGATAAACATTTTTGCTATACATTAGAATATTGTTTTATATAAAAAAAGCAACACAGGCGAAAATTAGTAATAAAAACTCACGCGATATTTTAAAATATATATCATTTTACTAGCAAATTTAGCGGTTGTGTAGACGCATAATATATTAAAAAAAGGGCATTAAAGAAAACAACTGCAATCATTGGAATCGTTGCTGTGCACTTTGTTTTGACCCTCACAGTATCTACACAACAAAAGCTTGCTGGCCGTTTATAAATGAATGAAAATATTATTCACAAAAAATACAAATATGCAGTTGGAACATTTATACTCACAGTACTTAGCGATCGTTAAAGGAATTTGTGAACTTTGCGGGCTGTTGGAGAACCAAACACGTGCATTTTTTCGTAGTTTATTCCAAAAACAAATTTTTTATGTTTTCTCACTATTGGCTATTACAATGGAGTAAATAATATGCTTATGCATATGTATTTATGTATTCATGTATGTGTGGTGTATTTATTCTCACTTTTTATTTTTCACTTTTTAACAGCTACGAACGGCATAAGTAAGCTACACTTGTTGATTTGTGTATTACATTTGCAAATCAGAAAAACGATACACAACAATAAACACAAATTAAAATAACAAAATTTCGAATCAAAAGAAAAACACAAGTATTCAACTTTTCTATTATCAGCCAACGAATCTTGAACCTCCGCAGATTGCGACCACTTTCATGTACATACATATGTACATATATGTGTATGTAATTAGGTACGAATACAAATGGCACGGTGCCACCACAACGACAAAAACCACGGCGAATCCACACCTTGGGCAACAACATACGACCACTCTCTTTCACCACGATTCGCAGAATGAGCGGCGCAGCAACGGAAACTGATTGAAAGATCAACCGGTGAGAAGCGCCTCTAGAAAAATTCACTCTTGCACTTTTGGAGCTAAACTCACCATTCACTAAGTGTTTATGCACATAAGTACATACATATGTCTGCACTCTATATATTTTTATATTTGTTTTGTCACTTTTTTAGTCCGTTATGCGTTTTCCGTTCACCGTAAATTTTTTTTGTTTAATTATTACTGCAGTATGCCTGTAATTCAACCTAATATTTTGCCGCTTTGAGCATTTTTTGCATTTTTCGTTTGTACACCGTTCCTACGTTCCTAAAGTTCGTCGCTGTTTACTTTGCAGTTTTCGATAACACGGAATTCTTTCCTGCCGCTGATAAATGAAATAAATACAAAATAGTTGTTCTTGACTACAAAGATTGGGTAAATTTGTTTGACAGATTGGAGTTGCAAATTTAATTGATTGCGTGAATTCGCAGCTACTACAATTCGGAAAGTTTGTGTTTTCGCGTACAGAATTCAAAACGCTCAACAGGCCTTAACTAAAACCAAATTGTGCAAATTCAACACACACACGAACAACAATTTTTAAATTCAATTCATCTCAGTTGGAAATCACATTCAAAACGTGTCGTCAACAACAAACATTAAAAATACACGTCATATCGTCGCGCAAGTCTCTGTATAACTGCCCACATTGCTGGCTGACTTCTATCTCTTCCAACAACAGCAGCAGCAGACAAATTCTTCATTTCTCATTCAACTGTTTCGTTTTTAGTTTTATTTTATTATTATTTTAATTTTTTTGACGTTTTCCCCTTTTGATATCTTCTCTTTACTAGTGAGAGGGCACTTGGCATCCGAGCATTTTAATAATTGTATGATTCAACGCGGCATCAACGACACCAACTGACTGCCCAGTGGGAGCGAGCGTTAAGAAATACCCACTGTTGTATGAGCGGCTGCCGCAAGTCGGAAACTCAACACAATCACATCATAAGCAAGTCAACAAAGTAAATAAACAAACAGCCGGATAGCAAGTCAATCAACTACAATAGTGCGCATATAGCATAAAAACCAGGCGCGCAATCATTGGCACCGGAACACCCTGTTGATGGTGGGCAACCACCACACAACAATATGCAGGACATTCGGGTAACCGGTTGTTTACATTTGTGGGGCAACTATCATGTGGTGAATATGGTGTGACCCACAGGGGCAACTGAATGAAAAATTTTTCTTATTGGTGGGAAACGGAAATCGGAGTTCGGCTTCTGCCAGTCAAGCAATAACGGCACTTTATGTACCATAATATAAAAGGTATTGAATTTTTAAATGTGAAAGGTTTACTGCTGAACTTGAATGAAAATCCAATCCAGGTATTTCAAATACAAATAAAGAGAGTTAAATACAATTATACATTGTAAATAATGTCCATAATCATTTATGTACATATGTATTAAAAAATGTTAAGTTGTTAATCTCAATAGAGATCTCTCATGGCGATGTAGGCCGCTCTCAGTGACCACATCTCCAAACAACTTGAAGTGCTTCGGAGCACGACTGCTAAAAGCAATCAAAGAGAGTGTTGAGATAGGTAGAATTATGAATGAGGAAAGCAGCAATCACTCGGTGAGCTGTAGTTAGTTCAAAGCTGTGAATACAATCGAAAACAGCTGTTTTAAAGTATGTATCAACGCGAGCAAATACTTCTCTGATAAGATTTGATTTTGCTAATAAAGGTAGCAAGGCAGTAATTCAATTGTTCAGATATCAATGTGAAGCCAAATAAATAGTTCAAGTCAATATATAAATTAAAAAACTACGCTTCGCAAATGCAGAGCGCAGTAAGCAGTGAAAAATAAAATAAATTAACCGAAACAAACCCGCAAAAAAGAGAATTTAATCTTACAATCAAAGCAAAATTACGCGTGCAACAATAATTGGCTGTCGTTAGCAAAATGGATCAGCAGCGCCGCATAGTCTGCGTCGGTATGTGCGTGCTAGATGTCATACACGTCGTGGATCATTACCCTGTCGAAGATACCGATAAACGTTGTGTAACTGGCTATTGGCAGCGTGGTGGCAATGCTTCCAACAACTGCAGTGTACTGCGGCAATTAGGCGGCGCTCATGTCGAATTTTTGGGTATGCTAAGCGCTTCGCCGGCCTTTGGTTTCCTTTGCGAAGATTGTCACAAGCATGGAATAGCTATTGAAAATTGTCCAAAAACTGAAAAGGATCCACCCTTCTCATCGGTCATACTCAACAATGAGACTGGTTCGCGCACAATCATTCATTCCAATCCCGAATTTCCACCGTTGGAATATAAGCATCTTGCACAACTGAAATTGAGCAACTATGGCTGGGTTCATCTCGAAGGTCGCAATCCTGAGTCTGTTTTGCAATTCATAAAGGATATTCGCAACTATAATAAAGAGATGAAAAACACTAAAAATCAAATTAGAATATCAGTCGATCTGGAAAAAATTAAGGACGAAATACTTATTTTGGGTGAGTCAGCTGACATTGTCTTTCTAGGCAAAGACTTGGCAACTCACTTGGGTTGGAACCAGCCAGAAGAGGCAGTAATGGGTTTATATGACAAATTCAAACCCCAGGCAGAATTGAATAATTCTAAACCAGCAATTATATGCCCCTGGGGCGCTGAGGGTGCGGGTTGTGTGGATGCGCAGGGCAATTACTGTTTCGTACCTTCAAAAAAAGTACCTCAGATAGTAGACTCGTTGGGTGCTGGTGATACTTTCTGCGCTGGAGTTATACATGCGTTGCAAGTGCTCAATAAAAGTTTGCCAGAGGCTGTACAGATCGGGCACTCCGTCGCGGGTTACAAACTGGGACACCGTGGCTACGATAACATAAAGAACTTTTGGCAGGATCAGCGAGAAAATTCAAAATAAAAAGGTTTGAAATTGTTTTGTATGTTAAGTTACCTTCAATTGTTACCCAGATGGGCTACGTGAAATTATTTAATCGTCTGGCACATATTTTTGTTACTTTCAACTTACTAATTTAAAGAAATATATAAATATAAGTATGTTCTTTAGTTAAATTTAATCTGCCTATGATTATTTGTATATAATTTTCAATTTGCTACCGATTTTTTTTTTTTATAAAACACTTTCGTACCTACATACCTGCATTTGTAGAATGTAAATGCTACTGCACTGCAAAAGGCGAATCTATACAAGGTGATCGGAAGAAAAAAACAAACCAGCTGTTCTACTGGTATCAGCTTCTATGGATGTGTCTATTGCAATACGATACACAACTATGATGGGGAAAAAATACACAACTATGATTAAAAAATACCAGTCTAACTGTTAGACGGGATAGAAGTGAAACCTTCCGTAAGACAAACTGAGAGAGAATGAGACGAAAGCAGCATTAGGGGCGGGATAATTATAGGTTCATTATAATATTGCTATAAAGTTCATATTTTATTTTCTTCATTTTATTATTATTCATCCTCAATGTTTTCAATTTCAACAAATGATACGAGTGGCTTATGATAGCTAAAATATGATACAAATGCTTTGGTTTCGATGTTGTCAAAAAAAATACCCAAACGGACCGAAGAAACAGACTTACAAATTTCTTCCATTTTCGTCTACTTGTATTCATATAAAATTTATGTCTCTTCCCACCAAAGCTAAATGTATTAGTACATTTCTTCTTGTATTTATTCAAGGCCAAAATCCCGGCGGTACTGCAATACCGGGCCAACCCGTGGCAGAGGTGGACCAAGCCCTTAAAACACTCCGCCCATTTCCAAAAATCCGCCCATTTCCAAAAATCAGTTTAACATTTGTTGTCCTCCGATAGAGGATCTATCAGATGTTACGCTGATAAGATAACCATACAAAACCAACAAACTCAATACATTTTCAATGCATTTTCTAATAAACCTTTTGAGAACTACACGCTCACAAAAATTATTTATATCAACATATAATATAACGCTTCGTAACTAAATAACTTTTAGGCCAGCACCTACAGCATGAAGCGGTAGCCGAGCGACTAGCAATGTGAGCTTCCGATCCAAAATCCTTGGTTCGAATCACAAGAAAAAATAAAAGTTATTTTTATTTATTTAGTTCGTCGCTACATTTATATCAACATATAATATAACGCTTCGTAGCCAAGTTGGTCGCTTTTTTCGTTTCACTTTTTCCCAAATCACTCCCAACGATTCTAAAGAAGTTTTCACTTCAAAAATTCACCTCAGGAGACATTTTATATGCACATGCATATACAGTATAACGTTTAAAACGTATCGTAACATTAACATAATATATTTAAATATTTAACTTAATTAATACCTTATGCCTACTATCAAAATATATTATGCATATTTTAAAAAATATTAATAATTACAAATTTTCATTTAGACCGTTAACCGTCATTTATTTTCATCAGACCGTTAACCGGCTTTCGGCGAATTTGAAAGAATCAGCTGATAGTCTGACGTAACCATGGCCTTGGCAGCAGTTTGTCAACTTCGTTGTCATCTGAGCAGTGACTGATTGGACGAGTGTATGAATACATCTGAAATGATCATATAGATTTTGGGAAAACTTTAGTATAATGTATATCGCTTTGAAAAAAAAGGTTAAAAGGGGGGTATAGAGGGGTGTATCCCCATCTTAAAACTGAAAACCGAACCTGCCGGAGGCTTATAGTTGTAAAGTAATTTAATGTTAAAGTTATCTAATTTAGCGAAAAGTTGGTGTTGCCATACACCTGAAATAAAAACGAAGTTCGTATGCAGGGATGTTCAGTGGAACGTTCATTGTAAAACTGCAGTATTTTTTGCTGTAATTTAAAATTGAGACATATTTTTGAAAATAAAACAATACAACTCATTTAAACTTAAAAACAATGATATTAAGCGTATCACATAAAATAATAAAGTAATTAAATTAAATTAACACAGTATTTTGGCGTAGAACGCCTTAAAAATAACCCTCATCAGTCCAACTCCGGCTACACAATCCACAGTATTTTCGCGTAGAACTCCTTTCCGTGTTAAAACCATTGAATCCAAAATTAAAAAATCATATGCGTGTATGTAGTAAGGAGGCACAATAACCTCCATCCCCATCATTAACACTAAACTTAAATACTTAATTTTTGTTCATATTTTGGTTCATATTTTTGTTTCATTTGCAGGCATCCGGCAACACCATACTGTTGTCATTCCAATCTTCTTCTTATTCGCGTTTAAAATTGGAAAGTGTCTGTATGGACAAATGCATTTGCATTTTATTTTAATAAAAATAGTTCGAATATAAGGATAAAAATCAGTATAAACACGCGTGTGAGTGTATATTTGGTGAATTTTAGTGACAATAACCTCCATCCCCATCATTAACACTAAACTTAAAAACTTAATTTTTGTTCATATTTTGGTTCATATTTTTGTTTCATTTGCAGGCATCCGGCAACACCATACTGTTGTCATTCCAATCTTCTTCTTATTCGCGTTTAAAATTGGAAAGTGTCTGTATGGACAAATGCAGTTGCATTTTATTTTAATAAAAATAGTTCGAATATAAGGATAAAAATCAGTATAAACACGCGTGTGAGTGTATATTTGGTGAATTTTAGTGACAATAACCTCCATCCCCATCATTAACACTAAACTTAAATACTTAATTTTTGTTCATATTTTGGTTCATATTTTTGTTTCATTTGCAGGCATCCGGCAACACCATACTGTTGTCATTCCAATCTTCTTCTTATTCGCGTTTAAAATTGGAAAGTGTCTGTATGGACAAATGCAGTTGCATTTTATTTTAATAAAAATAGTTCGAATATAAGGATAAAAATCAGTATAAACACGCGTGTGAGTGTATATTTGGTGAATTTTAGTGAAGTGTTAAAAAATATATAGTGTTATGTGGCAAATTATAATGAAGTTCCAAAGGGCATTTTGAATGCAAATAATTATGAAATTATTATTTCCCGAATAATTTGGAGTTATAAAGAGTGTTCCTTAACACCTCACTAACATCTCCACCAAGTTTCATTAATAAAGACATAATAGTTTGCCAAAAATTGCTCAATATACATTATTCTAAATTCCAGCCCAGATTTTCCCTGTGATGCGGCAGTCGAAGTTCCTCTTACAATTTGGTTTTATACCGTAGTTATTGACCAACCTGATAAATGTATCGTCTTTGGTATTCACACACACGTCTAATCAGTCGTTGCTCAGGCGGTATAATACTGCTAGGCCATTCATTTGTAGAAAAACATCAAGACACCTGTGGTTTTTGTAACAGCATAAAACATTTCATATAGATTATTGAAGATTGCTGGCCAGAAGCAATCCTGACGGATGTATGCATGTTTGTAAATTTGGATTGTTCTGGTAACATAGAAGCGCCTGTCGTGGGAACGACCAAGCTACTTGTCGCCCTAAGCACTTAGCATTTCTCACCATTTGTTGATATCTTGCATTTTACTTCGATTTTGGCTTCAGAAATTTCCTTTAAAGATTCGGATTTTCATTCAGATACATATTAAAGCACAAAAAATTTGTGTGAAAAAATTGGGACTCAATCAAATTTTTTTTTTTTTTTGTACTGGAATTGTTCTTTTTTATTTATGATCAAAATTCCAAAAACGTCAAAATGTTTTCCTCAATTAATTTTCTATTTTTAATATCGCTGGCGGTTACGACGTGGATAATTCTCTGTTATTTCAAACAAATCGAACTGCAACGAGAAGAGCAAATGACTGTTGAGATCCAAATGGGTGAGTCGCTCGCAGCTTAGAATGAATTAATTATTAGCATAACGATTTTTCAATTTTATCGCTTAGATAAAGCATTCGAAGAAAATCTGAAGTCCAAGGGTTGCTTGGAGAATTATGACATTTATTTGAATTTCCTGGCCGTGTTTGCATGTATCTATGCCTTGGCAAAGGTGACCTCGGTCGCTGAAAGTTATGTCGCACAACAGGTGCACGCCCGCATCAAGCACGCAAAACTCTTCAGCAGTAAAGATGTGGAGCCAACGACTATTGAGGAATATCGCCTGCAACATATACGTCTCACAATGCAGATCGATTACTTGGAACAAAAAGTGAACCAACTGGAGAAGACCAATTTTATGCTGGGAGAAAAACGACTTGTCAATGCTGATAAGCCAACAAGCGCCAACAAAATGCATACCAACGGCATTAGTCAGAAAGAAACCATTAATGAAAAGAAAGCACTCTCCAACGATATGACGCAAGCCTGTGTCTGTGGTAGAAGCAGCAGTGCAGTGGGTAGCATAGATGTCGGAGGTGCTGTCTGCGGTAGCATTGGGACTGTCCATGGCAAAGGTGACACAATTGAAGACAGTGTTGAAGCTGAAGAAGTGCTCAATTTTCGTAACGTGCTCATACAATATCATCACTTTCAACTAACACGTCAGGTATATGTGAATGACGGCAATGTAAAGTTGCAATTTCAAGACTTTAACCAAGAAGGTGGCACCATCACGCAAATCTGGCAAAAATATTTGGAAATGCAAAAATATGCTATACAAAAGCCGACCTCGTCTGAGACAGCGACGAAAGTGGCAAATACTGTGCCTATTGTTGTGTCCACCGAAGAATTACAAACGATGAAAGGTAGAAACCGGCAGAGCGGCAAACGCCAACCACTAGGTACATACTCTACCACATCAACCGAAAAATTATCGTGCCATTACACTTCACAAGCATACAGGCACATACCACAAACAACTCTCACTTTACCTATAAAAATTTATTATAAAAATATATTAGTATGTCTACTGTGTTGGTACTTGTAAACTCGAGTTTTGTTATTGGGATATTTAGAATTCCTGTCCCTTCTCACATCTCAATATTTGCAGGATGCGTTTTGACAAATTCAAATAATATGGAATATTGAATAATAGATAATCTCCTGCTGCATTTTTTATTTCTATGCGTTCTGTTATTATCGCATAAAACGTATTTAATTTTTAGCTGAGGTTGAAAAGCAGCCTCGATACCTGAATTGACCAAGAGGAAATATTGTCTGCGGAAAATCTCGGCTTCACGGCGAGAACTTGAAATTCATAGTCTTATTAAACAAATTTATTGTAATACGTGTTATATTTTTGATGATTTTTTTTTTATTGTAAATTATTGTGGGAAATATATGTACATATATGTAATTAAAAGAGTTCTTTTCAAATTAGACAAAGTATCATTAATGTATAATAATATTTTAATTTATAATTATTTGGTAATTATCATTATCAGAAAAATAGTGGATCGAATTATTTAGGCCCTTATTATGAGCAACATTCGATCTTCGACTGTAGTCGAAAGTGCTGATCGAACGAATTTTCATTTGGTATTATGGTGCTCATTCGTTGAAGAATAGGACTATTGTGAATTTCGATCGCTCGACGCATTTACAATAGATAATTTTTTCTCAGCTGATACAGCAAATCAAAATAAAAGAAAAACCGATTGTATTGAAATTTTTTGCTAACAACATTTTTAAAAGTTAAAAAAAAGTATTTTTTGTGAAAATGAGTACAACGGGATTGTGGTTCGACGATTTATCGGACGATGAAAGATTAGCAGAACTAGCTAGAAGTAGAAAACAGTTGAGGAGCGCATCCAACCCCCTAGAAATGGCTTCCACTGAGTAAATTTAGAATTTTCAAAAAGTGTTGACGTACTTAATATTACAGAAATTTCCTTACAGATTTTTAAAGAACTTTAGATCATCTAAAGAGGCGTTTATGAACCTACTGTCCAGTACAGAAAACTAGTTGCAGCAGTGCACCCGAGCCAAATCCATTCCAAATATTTTAAAGCTAGCCACAGTTCTGCGATTTTATGCTCAGGGATCGTACTAATTGAGTATTGGTAATGAAGGTATGCTAGGACTTGCTCAATCCACTGTGTCTGTTGTGCTATCGGAAATAATAGATGTCCTGGAAAATTGTATTTGCCAAAGATGGATACAATTTAGTAGTATAGAGGCTGATCTGCAACAAAGAAAAGCACATTTTTATTGCAAATACAGCATAAGAAATGAAATTCTTAGAATATTATAGAAAAATCTAAAAAGTATTAAATAGAAACCCTTACGCCACAGTTTCTGTTTTATTTTTGTTATAAATTTTCTTTATTCAATTATTCGTCATTCGAAAAAAAGTATTTCAGTTCCTCTACGTATTTCAGCCCATACCTGCCAAGGGAAAATAAAAATGTATTTCTATAAACATCACAAAAAAAAAACCATTATTAAGCTTAATCCATTTTGCTGCCGTTCTCACTGGTGGTCCCAAGCAATTCAGCTCCGTTGTGAATTCCTCCCATTTTTTTGCTGCTTGAACTTTGGTGCAAATCCCTTTTGCGAATTGTGGATTCGCCTTTCTAATTGTTGTTTGGTACTCACGACTTTCGACCTGCATAAAATTAACAAAATTAGTATATATTTATTATTTGGTTACTATAAAACCATAAATAATCGCAAACAACTTACACTTTAACAAGTTTACCCACAATACGCTACACGATCGAAAGCAAAATTGCATTCGACTCTAAATTCGGTAAACAACGAAAATTTCGATAGCGTTGCACCGCTCATAATACCAAATTGACATTCGATTTTCGATCTTCGACAACCAGCGAATATCGAAGATCGAATGTAACTCATAATAGGGGCCAAGTACTCAGAAACAAGTACCCACCTATAAATAACAACTCAGCAATAATCGAATTCTATCGAAAAACCAACAAAACACATTACAATACCATCACTAACTTCCAAGTAAACCTATAAAACAGATGACACAAGTCAAACTATAACTGGAAATAAAAGAAAACATATCTTGGAGTTGGCGTTTTAGCTCTTAAGCTGGCCAAATAAATCTTCAATCTTTCCTCAGAAATACTGAAGCAACCTAAACCCCTCCAAAAAAAAAAGATATTTAACGTAATACACAAGACATTTGTGAAAGATTTTGTTTCTCTTCTTTATAACTCAAGTATAAAAACGGCGAAATGGGTAAAGGTTTCAACAACTACATGTGTAAGAAGTTCTTCCACCCTGCATCTAGAGACAATCTGAAAAGAGTAAGTAAAATTATTTCACAATTATCTTCTTACTTTAAAGTATATAGTAGACTGTTTTGTAAGTTAATATTAACTTACATATTAATTTAAAAATGTTTACAAATTTGCGCAGGTATGGATGGCCGAGCAGCAAGCAGAGGCCTACAAGAAGAAGCAGGAGGAGCTACGAACCCAGTACGAAAAGGAACAAAATTTGCACGAAAACAAAGCGATGCTAAGTAAAGACAGCAAAGACAAACTAAGTGTAAACTTCATGTACGAGCCTCCTCCAGGCGTACGTAAGGAACGCGAAAAAGACACCACTGAGCCAGAATACAAATTTGAGTGGCAACGGAAATTTAATGCGCCCCGCGAATCTTACTGTAAAGGGGACACGGAAATTCGCGATCAGCCTTTTGGTATCCAGGTTCGAAATGTACGTTGCATTAAATGCCACAAGTGGGGCCACATCAATACCGATAAAGAGTGCAGCATGTACAGCATTTCCATGAGTGAAGCTCGAAAACTGCACTCTGAGGCTGAAGCAAACGAAATGATGGCAAAGAATGTGCTTGAAGAGCAGATGAAGGAAGATGGGTTGGTTATGAAACGATCCGCCATGGAGCTTCAGAATATCAAACAAATGAATCACCAACACAGATTGGTGCCTAGTGATGATGAAGATAATGAGGTGAAAGGTGAAAAGCGAGAAGGAAAAGGTGAACTAGCTTTTCTAAAATCGCTGAGCAAGGAACAAAAACTTGAATTGCTAAAGAAATTAGAAAAAATTGAGAAATTGAAGAAGAAAAAGGAAAAACGTAAATTGAAGAAAAGTAAGACGCAGAAAAATAAAAAAGAAAAGAAATCGAGGAAAAATCGTTCAAAGAAGTCAAGCAGTAGCAGCGGAAATTACACAGATGAAAGTGAAGATGATCACAGCTCCAAAAAAGGAAAACATAAGGCAGCAAAGAAGAAATCAAAAGAGGATAAAAGAAAGGGGCGACACGAAGTGTCGAGCGACGACTCACAGTCTTCCACCGATTCCTCCAATTCAGAATCAGAGAGCGATGATGTATTGCCAAAAGAATCATTAAAGAACAGACATCATTCAAGTAAATATGATAGAAATAGTAGCCCAAGGGACGTGCAGCGGAGCCGGCGCAGCCATTCACGCGATGGAGATAAAGACCGTGGACGCAACGAAAGTAAACATAGTAGCTCTAGCCGATGCGACCGAAAGGTAAGGAGTCGTTCAAGAGAACGCAAGGATTTAAATCACCCAAGGGAGATTCGTAGAGGCCATCGCAGTTCTTCGGAGGAAAGTCGTCATAACCATGCAAAAGGTGATCGTCAAAACCGAAGCAGATCCAGGGATCGGCGTCGAGAACGTAACCGTTAGCAGATGTCCGTATAATCATATGGGTGATCCAGAGTCAAATTTGTAAAATGTAACAGGATCAGACTACAAATTTTACATTCGAAATCACTCTTATAAAAATTATATATCTATGAACGATTGAAATAAAATAAGAACCGTATATTCAGAATTTTTAATGAATGAAATATTAATTATAATAATGTGTTAGTTGAGTTCAAATTTAGTCATCTGAAACGTAGCAAATAATTCAGTTTCTAACGGCGGCGGTAGTGCTCGATCCAGGAGTCACACAGAAATCCGTACCATGATTGCCAGAGTCGCGTGGAACATTCTATAAAACGATATATTAAATATGCAAGAATATTTGAATAAAAGCGACATACCTTGACTTGAATGTGGCTGCTAAGCATTGCTACACGCAAAATGGACATACGCAAACGCCTTTGATATTCCCTACTCATACTAATGGCACGCTCAAAAGTGCTGTTACGCTGATCAGCTTCTTTGGCGCACAGTATTTTGTTTTGGGAATCAATACGCGCCTGTATTTGGCCATCTAAAATAAGTTGCATAACCTCGTTTTCCAAAGCGGGCACACTGCGGTTAAAAGCGGTAGCCATTTTACGCATATCGGCCGATAAATAAGGACTAAAGTATTGAATTAGCGCGCGATTTCGTATCTTTGTGTAGAGTGTGTTAACGTGTGGTGCTATGTACATATCTAGCAACAAATTATCGCGAATATCATCGAGTAACTTCAGGCAGGACGCGTATTTCGATTCGTAGAATTTAAAAATTATATCACGCAGTTGTGGCTCTAATTCGAGAAACAACTTGAACGAGCTCGACGATATTACATTTCTTTGCAGCTCTTGGCGATCAAAAGTGGCTAGTGCACAAAGTCCACCATAAGTAGCAATATTGTTTTGAGAGAGCATCTCTGGAAACTCGCAGTGATCGAAGCTGGCTTGCAAAAATTTCTTGGCTGCTGATTTGTATTTTCTTGTCTGCAATTCGGCAAGGCCTGCAGCGCACTTAAGACGCGTTGCAACGGACTGCAAGAATTATTTCCAAAATAGTATATGTACATATATATATATACGTAAGTATATTTTGTAAGGATTACATACCAAGTTGGCTTCTTTTGGACCCTCCATGAAATCAGGTGTGCTCTCTGCTTTGTTGACATAGCTAAGCACATGCGCCCAGTTCTGTAAGTACAACGACACTTTAATCACGTTCAGACACATATTGATCACATGTTTGCCGCTTGTGCAATAGTCGCGTGCACGCGAATAGCATTTTAGCGCATTGGTGAGATCCCCACAGGTCAAATAGTGATCGCCCAAGTCATCATGGCCACGTCGAATGCTCTCCTTGATCGAATTTGATTTATAATTTTTTAAATCCGAGTCTAATTTTTCCAAATTGAATGCAGCTTGTTTGGTCTTTGTTTCAACCCAAGTGCTATCGAAAGTTGGCAAGTCTAACCCATCTACACCACCGACAGCCCCACCAGCTTGCGCAGCCGATTGAGCAGCAACATCAGGTAAGCCAGCAGCTCCGCTAGCTTGACCAGAGCCACCAGCACTTAGTTCTGATAATTTTTTGTGCAGAGACTGGTACATGCTAACATTGTAAGTTGTCATTACATGTTTAATAGCCATCTTTAGAGCCTCGACACGAAGTGTTGGGCACACATCGGCCACAAATTTTAGACGGTATAACGTAGCCAACCCCGTATACGAATTTGCATACACTTCGAGATCAAGTGAAGGATTCTCAACAATCAGCTGCTGTTCCTCATTGTTGTCATTGTCTTCGATGGGTGCGTCCACTTGCATCGGTTCGATAGCATTCTTTTGTTAGCGAGCGATGTGAAAAACGATGAATGAAAGATGTACAATAAAAACAATGACATACGGTAGTTTGGATATTTGGAAGATGCATTTAATACAACTTACCTGCGCCAATGGTCCCGGCATCAGTGACATATTCTTAGTCGTATTAAGAAATTATGAATTTTTACGCTTATACAAACAAGTTTATAAGTAGTGGCGAAACGATGCTAGCGAATATTAATAAATACTCGATACCTTTTCTCAAGTACCAAGTTCCTTTTACTCGATGCTTATAACTGCGATACCACGTAATTATCGATTCTTTTATATCGATGCTTTTAAAGTGCTGGGAAATTTCTTTTTCCAATGTAATGTGAATAATGTGAGTTATGACAGCCAGGAATAAGCAATTGGCAAAAATCCGAAAAAGGTGATTACTTAAATTTCAAAGGCTTATTATACAAATATGCATGCGAAATTCGTTGTTCTTCATTTGTTTAGATTGTTTTATTTTGCTTCTTTGTCTTACAAAACTGGTCTATAATTGAAAACACAGAGTTGCGTAACGAAAGTTATCTTAATAATCGTGTAATTATCATTAAATCTAGGGATACCGAAGGTGGAAATTTATATGGCTAATATCCAAGAATGATAGGATAGAAGCTTGAGCCTTCCGAATTAGCTTTTTCAACCATTTCATTTCATTACGGGTGCAATGGTGTTGTACATGCTTTCTTAATTCCCAACAAGCAACACATCTATTTAAATACTACGGGCTCAAAAGTACTCTGAAAGTAACTAAATAGTTACTCCAAGCCGAGTGACTCAGTTCTATACAAAAATCTCAGCAATAGTTTTGGCCTTTTGGTTTGGTAGGGCAAACACTTCTGGTAATTGGGTTTATAATTAGGAACTATGATCAGCTTTTGGATAATTTTCGCCTTCGCTTTGCCATACGTGATCCAGAACTCCATCAATAATTTTAAGTATATTCAATTGATGGTCTCTCTCTAGCGTTTTTTCCATGTCACCATCATTGAACTGATTTCTTTTTTACACATTAGACTAGCCATGGCCGATTTGCAATTGCATTCATCTTATCCCAACTATGCCTTCGGATCCCTCAACTTTGGAACAATGCTTACATTCTATAGCACAAGATCGTTGAGATGGTTGTTGGATGTTGTTCCTTTTTACGATGCCCGGTCTCGAAGTCATAATTTTTCGATCTATCTAAGTGATGCGTGGCCTAATTTTATTGGAACCGTTATCCATGCAACTAATAGTCACGCACTAATTCATTTCCGGCTTTCCGAAGACTCTGCTTCATAATACGATCACTTTTTCTTGCCCATTTATATACTCTTACTATTCGGCAACAGCTCGTCTTTTTTGCTACATCTGCTTGTCATACGGCATTCGTGCTTTTTTTAGTATCGCAATCTTTCGGTATTCTTTCCAGTTGCTTCGCTAATGTTCATAATCCGTTAAAATTTTTTAAACGGGTTTTAATAACCTCTGGTATTTTCCCCAATATATATTTGATCGCATCTTTTAAAATTGAAAATTTTTTGCTGTGTAACCCTGTCATTTTATAAGAAAATGATTGTGAATGAATGTTTCTAAAAAGAAGGAGAAGTACGCCCCACATGTTCAAAAGAATATAGGCTAGACGAAGAACAGTTTTAACAAATTAATTTTAATATTTACTAATATTGATTACGAGTATAAGCGTAATGTCTACGGAAAACTGTGAACAAAACTGTACAATTCAACAAGTAGACCAAAATAGTGAGGTACAAAACGATGTGAATGAATTATCCGCGGTAGCTGGAGGAAGCTCGGACGTAGAATCTAATGAAACAGCTAATGATGAATTCAATTACTTAAAACGCAACGAATTCACTTCGGAAATTTATAAAATAGAAGTACGGAATTTGGGATACTTTGGCATTGGCGTAAGAAAATATGAACAGGCTTAACTAATGCGGATCTAATACAATTTCGTATATCTTATAATTGCATGTAACTACGTAGGAATTCAAGAAGCTATTGAAATCCAAGCTGAACTTAAACATGACTAAGATTAAATCGCCGTTGAGAAAAGAATTCGCTTTCGTTTGTTTTCGTAGTCAAGAGGACCAACAACGTGCAATTGAAACTCTTAATGGCTACAAGTGGAAAGGCAAAGTTTTACAAGCGTCTGTACGTATGAAATTATTTTAAAACACTTAGGATTTCATATAAAGCTTATACTATCTATCAGGCTGCGAAAGCATCTGCCGATCCGCTGCAGAAGCGCCGCAATGAGCATGCTCAGCGTGAGGAGGGAGCTGTGCAGCCAAAGCGTCAACGCACATCTGCCGACGCAATCTGTCCCTACGCCAACTTGCCTTACGAAGAACAATTGCAAAAGAAAAGCATTGAAATGCAGGAGCTTCTAAAGAAATTCACAAACAAATTACGCAATATTAATCAAGAAGCTAAGAAAATATTGAACGATTTTCAATTCGATGGTGTGAAAGCGGCTCCGCAAATCAATGGATATCGAAACAAAAATGAATTCACTGTTGGGAAGAATGTTCAGGGTGAAATAGTTGTTGGCTTCCGTTTGGGAAGCTATGCTGATGGTTCGGTGGAAGTTTCGGAAATACAAGACCTACCTCATATTCCAGATTCGGCAAAGTGGGCGGCACAAAGTTTTCAACAGTTTGTTAGAAATTCAAACTTTTTGCCTTTCAATCCTGAGGACAATTCTGGGCATATACGACAGTTGATGGTGCGTACATCTGCACATACGGGTGAGATAATGTTGGTTGTTGGAGTTTATTCCTCCAATTTAAACGATACTGAAGTGGTAGACTTGAAGAGTAAACTTAGAGAATATTACGAGACTTGTACCGAAAATCAAAACGGGTTTAAATGCACATCATTATACTACCAAGATGTAAAACATAGGCAAGCGGGTCAAATGGTGTCACCTGTCGAGCATCTCTCCGGTAGCACGCATAACACCGACACCATACACTCTCTCTCTTTTAAGATAAGTCCACTAGCATTTTTTCAAATAAACACTCAAGGCGCTGAAGTCCTTTACGATAAAGCTATCCAATTAGCTGCACCCCAACCGCATTCCACAGTGCTGGACATTTGCTGCGGCACTGGCACAATAGCCCTGGCCTTTTCAAAACATTGCAAACAAGTCCTAGGAGTAGAAATTATACCAGAAGCAATAAAAGACGCAGAGTTTAATGCGGCAGCTAACAAGATTGGGAATTGTAAATTTTTTGCTGGTAACGCAGATGACTACATACAGTCAATGGTGCGTGAAGTTGTGTACGGCAACGCTCCTGGTGCGCCGCTAGACCTGATAGCCGTAGTGGATCCGCCGCGGGCCGGATTACGTAAGAATTTCATTACAAAATGTCTGTTTGAAATAAAATTCATTCTGATTTATATTTTAGACAATAAATCAATAGCAGCAATACGCGCAGCAAGTGCGATTAAACGACTGGTATATATATCTTGCAACCCGGTACATGCCCAAAGAAATTGGATTGAATTGGGCCGGCCTGAGTCGAAGCAATACAAAGGCGATCCCTTCTTCCCGAAAACAGCCATTGCCGTAGATATGTTTCCACACACCACACACACAGAATTGGTAATTCTTTTCGAACGCAAGGCGCAGTCGGTAGCTCCAGGAAAATCTGAGGATGTGAAAACCAAGGATAATAGCGATGACACTCCTGATGCAAACCAAACTGATATCGTGAAATGAAAGTCGACGTTGAATCAACGAAAAGTTAACATTTTTTTGTTCCAAGGAATGTGTGAATACGCTAAATACTAATATTTTTGTTTAGCAGCAAAAATAATAAGTCCGATTTCGTTTTGCATAGTCTGAAAAATTATAAATAATAATTGAATATAAATAAATTTTATATAAATATAACTTTAAATTTGTTAGCCGGCTATTACTTAACTAAGTTATTAGAAATTATAGAATGGTACAAAATGATCTGCAATATGTAGGGTTGGGATAATTTGCATTCCAAAATTTGTAAACAAAACTCAGCTGATGTGGAGCTTTTTTGTGTTCACCACTGGTAGGTGTAAAATATTCACAATGATCGGACTAACCCAACATTGCATTATAAGTAAGAACAAGAACAACCATTTGCAATTGAATTTGGGCAAATAACGTCGTATTCCTACTTAATCAGTCAATTCCTAC
Organism: Anastrepha obliqua; assembly: GCF_027943255.1. NCBI lineage: Eukaryota > Metazoa > Arthropoda > Insecta > Diptera > Tephritidae > Anastrepha > Anastrepha obliqua. The sequence goes on from NC_072894.1 coordinate 129,664,697, forward strand.
TTAATCGGTCTGGACCATTTTTATGGGTATTGGCAGCACTGATGTAAAACTTCAGTTTTTAGATGTTGCAAAAGACTTAAAAATTTATCAATTTGTCATAATACGAGGGCGAATCAATAAGTCTGTGACTTTTTGTATTTCTGAACTCTTTACTGAAAAAGAAATACTGCTCCTGTCAACAGGCATCTGTCAGTTGACTCCTGTCAAAATTTGAACGTGCTGCGTCAGTTAGTTTGTGTTTTACAGCTACCTTTATCAGACTACCCAGTAATTTGAGGAGAAAATGGAAAAAACTGAATTTCGTGTGCTTATTAAGCCGATTAACGCTTAGAAACCCACTGTTTCGACTGTTGTTTGGTCTCTGGTGTGTGGTGATGGATCCATGTTTCGTCCACGGTTACAAAACGGCGCAAAAACTCCTACATATTGCAATTAAACAACGCCAAACCGTCCTGTGAAGTTGTTACACGATTGCGTTTGTGGTCGACTGTGATTTACTGGGTAGTCTGATAAAGGTAGCTGTAAAACACAAACTAACTGACGCAGCACGTTCAAATTTTGACAGGAGTCAACTGATGTTGTTGATGCCTGTTGACAGGAGCAGTATTTCTTTTTCAGTAAAGAGGTCAAATATACCAAAAGTCACGGCCTTATTGATCCGCCCACGTAGTTTATGCCTAACATCGCAGCATTCCAATTTTTTGCGAAAAACTCCACTAAGCTTGAAATTTATCTCTGAAATAAAAGGTTATGCTGCATAAATTGAACCAGATCTCTATCAAAACCTTGTCGGATATGAACCTCTGGAACACATAAAAAAGTTACGTGGCACCACTATTTTAATATTTCTCTCTTGGGTATGATTTTTAGTTTGTTAACATTTTAGTGTGAACTTGTTTCTGATTACTATTGATTGTTTGGGGGGAAATATGGTGTCGAGATAGTGACGTCACTGCCAGATAATACAATTTTTGAAGTGAAAACTTCTTTAGAATCGTTGGGAGTGATTTGAGGAAAAGTGAAACGAAAAAAGCGACCAACTTGGCTACGAAGCGTTATATTATATGTTGATATAAAAGTAGCGACGAAATAAATAAAAATAATTTTTATTTTTTCTTGTGATTTGAACCAAGGATTTTGGATCGGAAGCTCACATTGCTAGTCGCTCGGCTACCGCGCCATGCTGTCGTCGCTGGCCTAAAAGTTATTTAGTTACGAAGCGTTATATTATATGTTGATATAAATAATTTTTGTGAGCGTGTAATTCTCAAAAGTTTTAGTAGGTTTATTATTTAAAATGTATTGACTAGGTAGTGTGGTTATCAGCTTAACATCTGATAGATCCTCCATCGGAGGACAACAAATGTTAAACTGATTTTTGGAAATGGGCGGAGTGTTTTAGGGGCTTGCTCCTTCTCTGCGACGGGTTGACCCGGTATTGCAGTACCGCCGGGATTTCGGCTTTGAATAAATACAAGAAAAAATATACTAATACATTTAGCTTTGGTGGGAAGAGCCATAAATTTTTATATGAATACATGTAGACGAAAATGGAATTTTTTTTTTTGAAATTTGCATTGTAGGACATTTCTGATTATTTGTTGAAAACAGTTTTTTGGCTTTTCTATTTTTGGTTTAGATACTGAAAGTCAGTTTAAGTGAATCGGTATAAATATTTCGTACATTAATTTTTGAAGTGAAAACTTCTTTAGAATCGTTGGGAGTGATTTGGGAAAAAGTGAAACGAATTACATATAAACGTAGCGACGAACTAAATAACTTTTAGGCCAACACCGACAGTATGGCGCGATTGCCGAGCGGCTAGCAATGTGAGCTTCCGATCCAAAATTCTTGGTTCGAATCACAAGAAATAAAATTTTTTTTTTTTGAAATTTGCATTGTAGGACATTTCTGATTATTTATTGAAAACAGTTTTTTGGATTTCAGCCTTGAATAAATACAAGAAAAAATATACTAATACATTTAGCTTTGGTGGGAAGAGACATAAATTTTTATATGAATACAAGTAGACGAAAATGGAAGAAATTTGTAAGTCTGTTTCTTCGGTCCGTTTGGGTATTTTTTTTGACAACATCGAAACCAAAGCATTTGTATCATATTTTATCTATCATAAGCCACTCGTATCATTTGTTGAAATTGAAAACATTGAGGATCAATAATGATAAAATGAAGAAAATAAAATATGAACTTTATAGCAATATTATAATGAACCCATAATTATCCCGCTCCTAATGCTGCTTTCGTCTTATTCTCTCTCAGTTTGTTTTACGGAAGGTTTCACTTCTATCAAGTCTAACCGTTAGACTGGTATTTTTTTTTATTTCCCTCTTGGGTCATGTGATAGGTATTTCCAACTTGCAGTACAACCTTATAAACCTTTGCCTGTGGAGGTTGATTTAAGGTAGCGGGGTTATTGCAAGCTTTTCCTTACTCAAATCGGTTGCCCCTCCGCAAGCAATGTTAAACTTCCGAGTGTATATATGCACTGAAAAATATTATCATTAACAATCACAAACCGCTCGAGGGGCATATGTACATTTGTGGGCCTACCATTTTTCAAAACAACATCAAAACACGTACCACAAATTGAGGAAGGAGCTCGGCCAAAACACCTTACAGAAGTGTACCCGCCAATTATTTATTTATTTTTATTATGAAAATGATCGATCTTTAAGAACAACATATCGCAAAATTCGTGATTTGTTAGTGAAAATAATCGTCCGAATGAGTTGACAATCCAAAGGTTTATGAAAAAATTTCTAAATTTTAAGAAACGTGTTCGTTGAGGTTTGCAAAAGGATTGACAGACCACAAATTGGGCCTCTGTTTCAAATATTACTGCTCAACCTTCAACATCGATATCTCGACAATCTCAACCATTTGTCATACAAGAATCGACTTCTAGGCGGCTTTTACGTGTGGACGTGATCATGGTGAGCATTTAAGTGATGTAATTTTTCGCATACGATTGTTAAGAGCTGTATTTGAAAAAAAGATAGTGAAACCTGTAATAATCTAAATTTATATATGTATTTATTTTAAAATCATAGAGAAACCGGTCCTGAATGCGTTGGTTACAGAAAAATAGAACATTAAAAAGTTAATTGACAAATGACTAATTAATATACATATTTTCGAATCAAAAATAATTTTACTTTTACTTAAACTCTTTCGGTTCAAAATTTAAACAGAGAGAGGACAAGTATATATGAACTTTTTTCTTAACACCGGCAAGTTATTCAACATTCCCTCCAAGTGGTGGTGTTAATCGTGAATGTATTTTGAATACGAGTAAGAAGCAGTGCATTCACCTAAATGCTGTCAAAAAATATTTACATTACTCTCATATAAACTATATTTTGCGTATTGAAATGTTATCTATGATTGAAATGGGACGTGATATCTGTTAAAATTTCGTGAAGAGTTAAACAGCCCGTAGTTGCAGACAAGAGAATGTATGACGAAGCTGGACTTCACCGTTTTGGCACAACTTTGCCTGAACTTGATGAGGGTAAGTTGTAATACTACGTAGAGTGGATCAGTTCTGTTTACTTTTTCCGGTACTGTCTTTTTAGATACTGTGCCATCCAAAAAACCAATACGATTGGAAGATCAAATTGTAACCGACGAAAATGGAAAGCGCCGATTCCATGGCGCCTTTACTGGTGGCTTTAGCGCCGGCTACTGGAATACGGTGGGCTCGCAAGAAGGCTGGACACCGGCAACGTTTAAGAGTTCGCGCAGTGAAAAGGCGGCAAATCGGTTACAGCAGCGTCCAGACGATTTTATGGACGATGAAGATCGTGGAGAATTCGGTATTGCTCCACAGCGCTTACAAACTCGATCGGAATATACTTCATTTGAGCCAGAGGAGAGTAAAAAGCGCAAGTTAATGGCACCGTCCAGTGGATCTATACCTGGTAAACCGGTGTTGGAGCAGTTACTTGCACCGCGCAATATTAAAATAGGTGAACGCATATTGAAAAGCATGGGATGGCGACCAGGTCAAGGTATTGGGCCACGGCAAACCCTCAAAGAAAAGAAAATGACACGCTCCCGAAATCACCGTGAAATGTATGTAATGAAACAGTACGGCTATCAACCGAAAGCGCCAATTTCGGAGTCTCTAGGGCACTCCGACGATGCAGGTGGTGAAGAAGAAAGTTCTGATGAAGAACTTGATAAAATAACCTTTGCTCCAGATGACTATGAGCCGTATGTATGTATAGCAAAAAAAGATCGTTTCGGAGTGAATTACCAGGGAGGTTTAAGTCGAGATGCCGTGCTTTCAAATGCTCCAGCAGCAGCTACGAGCAATAGACACATAAATCTCTTCGAACCAGCATTGGAGGCGATGGGTAAAAATAATAAGAAAATATCCTTTAAAGGGCAAGCATTTGGCGTCGGTGCGTTGGAGGAAGAAGATGAAGATATATATGCTAGAGACGATATGTCCCGCTATGATTTCTCGTTAGATGATCATAAGCCTAAGAAAAGGAAAGTGATAAATGAACAGGATCAACTGATTGTTGAAGGATTTCTAGCAAGTAAGATTCCACTAAAAATAACGAAACCAGAAAATCCATTAGTACCAGAATCTTTCATACCACGTAATTGGTTGGAAAGAAGAAGCCGTTTCCAACCAATAGATGCGAAAAAAGCTGAAGAACTTGAATTATATTTCAAAAAAGTAGAATTGTCGAAAAACAGATTGAATCCAGATGAACGGTCTGAGTTACTTGGAGAGACACAATCAATGGAAGAAAATCCTACTACTAGCACGTGCGTTCGACAGGAGCAAGCCCAGAAACAAACTCAGCCAAAAATTGACTTTAACCCACTTCAAGAGAATAAGACAGTGCGCGGAGTTGGGGTTGAAATTTTGCCTGAAAAAGCGAGACTCATGTTGGAGCGTCTAGAACAGAAAAATCGATTTACGCGCGCTAGCGACAACATGCCTGATGGAAGCGATGATTTAAAAGAAGTGATGAAGCAAGTCTACGATGAGTCAAAAAAGTCCGATACCACATCAACCATGTTTAAACCATTTCTTCATGATGAGCAAAAACAACGACGTTACGAGGAATTTCTATTGGCCAAGGTGAACACCGAAGAAGAAATTACATGTTTTTTGAATAAAATACAGCCAGTGCATTTGAGCGGATGGGATCGAGAAATGGAAAAGAAGGAGTTTATACAGGCGAGCAAAATCTTTAAACCACTCGATGGGCTGATGTCGGAACGGTTAGTATATTATTTTCTAGGTTAGAGTCACCGCTTCATGTAGTTATTCAACGATCAGCCAAGCGTACCCTGTTGAATATTACCAAAGAAGGCTACGGCAGAGGAAAAGTGATGTCATCTAAAAACATGGTATTGCTGAGGCTAAAGCTCCCACTTATCGAACTACCCAGAGATGATTCCACTAAAGTCATTAATTTCGAAAGAAGTTCAGAATTGAATTGGGCGATAAGTTAAACAAGAGTATACCCCGCACTGGACACATATGGCTCAACGACCCATAGTGGCTGGAATATACGTCTTCAGACCCAAGTGTTCTGTGCCAATGGATCATTTTCCAAGCATCCTCCTAGCGTATGCTATCTTTTTATGTGCAGAGATAAATTTAGACAGAAATTTCCGGAATGAGTGAATTGCCATTCAGAGTCAGGGGCACTCATGGCTCTATCATTCTGTGAGATTAAGTCTTCTCTGGTCCATGAGTGTACCGAGAAACTGAATTTGGGTTGCAGGACACAGAGGTATAACTGAGAACGAAATAGTGGATGCATTGGTGAGAGAGGCTGCGGCCTCACCATTAGTAGGACCCGAGCTCTTTTGTAAGAAAAAAACTTTTCGAAAGATGTGGAAATTTTTGCAGCGAGACAAATAGTTTATAGGACAGTTAAAGTAGTAGAGAATGTTAGACTAGCTACTAGTTACAGAATGTTAGACTAGCTTCTAGTTCAACCGTTGTACTTAAAACTAAATTCAGTAATATAAACCCTCTTGTTTTAATTTGAATTTCAGTTTCATTTCGGAGGCAAACATTCAAGCAGAGCACAAACCACTAGAAATATCCCAGACTTGTAGTTTCACACCGAAAAAAATTACTGTTGAGCGCTCCAGATCAATGTGGAAGCCCCATCCCCTACTATGCAAACGATACAACATAGCTGAACCGTATGGCGGTCATATCGAGGAAGAAAAACGACCCGCCTCGTCGGCAAAGATTTCCGTTTTCGATTATTTGGAAGATTGTGTGCATAAAAAGTCTGATTTCAAAACACCAGTTATCGTACCAGTAAAAATACCTCGGATCCAGCCCATACTGAAGCAGACAAGCTGCAAAGCGGAAAGTGAACCAGCTAATAGCGGTAAATCAATAACTTCGGTATCCACAGGCTATGCTTCGACTATGGCTACGCGTAATCTGAGCTCCTCTGAGTTATCAGCTACTTCTACAGTTGTTGAAGACCAGTTGAAAAGCAAGCATGCGAGTCCAAGGCTACAAAAAGTTGACAGTTTAAAAGTAGGACGTACAAGTGCCAAAACAGATTTAGAAAAGCTTGCCGAAGAATCTATTTCAAAACCACCTAGCGAAAAGTTGGAGCTATACAAAGCTATATTTGAAGACAGCAGTGATGAAGAGACTGTAACCAGCAAAGAAGAAACAAATGCCAACAATTGCCCGCTGAAAAAAGAAAATCAGTCGCTGCCGCTGTCTCTCAGTGGAGATAGTGTTAACGTTTTGCGTAACACATCCCCGCCCCGTGGCATCTTTAGTGCATTGCTATCTACGAAGGGAGAACAAAAAACGGCGGAAAAAACAGCACACAACTCCACAGAATCATTTGATGTAGGCTGTGACATAGATTTAGAAGTTAGCCACGGAGATATCGGACATGCGAGGCCTGCATTAATACCCGCTTCTGCGGAATCTGTAAAAGAACACAAAATCGAATTTAAACAGCCAACGGGTAGCTCTTCGAAAATATCGTTGAATACATATTCAACAGCGTCCTCAAATCCATCAGACGACGAAGTGTTCAGGAAAACATCACTAAAAGTAGGAGATCCTCCTTTTTTGAATTTTACAAAAGCAGAAAGTTCTCCCCCATCAAATATCGATAAAGGAAAATTGCCGAAGGCAAAGACAAGAGGTGATCGACTGGCTGATGGGGGTAGACCATATGGTCCAACTGCTGGATCTCTCGATGTACCTAGCACTTCGTCAGGCTTGGAATCAGCAGCTTATGGTCCAGCACTGCCCTATCACATACAAACGCCCATCACTAGTGAACCTGTGTACGAGTTGAATAAAGTTGTTGAAGAAAAAATGCTTCGTTTTCTGGGTCAACAGACCAGAAATTCCAAAAACGTCAGAGATGAAGAGTGGGTGGAGAAGAAAGTTCGTAAGATATTAAAAAATAAAACGCTACCCAGAAGTAGTAGCAGTAGCAGCGTCGATAAGAGTTCCGATGAAGATAATGAAAGTCGAAAAGAAGTAATGAAGAAGAAAAGTAAAAAGAATAAAAGTCACAAGAAAACAAAGAAAAAGTCGAAGGAGAAGAAGTCCAAGAAAACTAAGAAAAATAAAGATAAATACTAGGTTGCGAATGTAAATATATTATATTTATAGATATAGAGATTGTGACATCGCATTACACAAAAAGGATTATTTCAAATAACGGCAATAAAGGTAAATTCATATATTCATGAAAATGAAAATGTTTTTGAGTCTTATTTACTTTAGGACACCTCATTCAGTATATTCTTTCATCTACATAATTTCCAAAAGTTTTTCGGCAATGCACATGAATATAGGAAACATATATTCCTTTCGTGTCGATGTCACAAAACTGTCGAAAGGTTTCACCACCATACAATTTTGGAAATCACTTCCTCGAAACCATGCATATCACAGCATTTTGGGCGTGGATTGCCTGTGGAGCAATGCCTTGCGTTTGTTTATGAGTTGCCAACCCAGCTGAAATACAATGCCAGTAGTGGCGACTGCACCTTACACCAAAGCGCTAAATGTCACTCATTGACATATTCTCGTACTTGAAAGTCGCTCCCCGTTTAGCGGATATGTCGCTCATAACCCCATTTCCTTATTATAAGCACCACACTCGGTTTTACGCACTAAAATGACTCGACTTTTACGTGTCCCGATGAGTTCTCTTAAGAGGACGACAGATCAAGGTGAGACTTCTCTATGTAATTTCTTTTCTTTAGCCAACGGTAATGTGAGCGATAGTCCTATCTTCATTTTCATATAAGCCAGCTATGATGGGGAGAAGAAACTGTTACACTAACCTCGTTTAGGGCCCAGGTCTCGACAATGTTTGAAAATCTTTCCACTCAAGCACTTCGAACTCTGTAAACATTGTTAAGACCTTACGCAAACAACGCTTATTTTCTCGATATGTGAGGCTTCTCGAGAAGAGTGTTGAAAAAGTGTTGAGCTCTATGGAAAATAGTCTCGAAAGGTTAAGCTCTCACTAATAGAACGCAAACATTGTATTACTGAAATGCTTACGATCAAAAATATAACAGGTGGCGCTAAAGTAATCCTCCTATCAGAAAATGCTATAAATTTTTCGATTGGCCCCTAATGTCAGTTCTGTTTTGACATTTGTGTAGTAAACACATGCGAAATACACGTTAATAAACAATGTTACGTTACACTGCTCCAGAACGCGGAATATTGCTGACTATTTATTTGACCAATAATCTGTCGGTGACTTTGGCACAACGTGAATTTCGTCGCAGATTTCCTCGCCGTCCAACGCCTACTGGTGAAACACTGCGACGTTTAGCCGCTTGCCTCGAAGAGACTGGCACAACACGAGATGCTGCCAGGCGTGGCAGACCCCGGAGTAGCCGTTCTGCAGAGAATATGGCTGCTGTAGCCGAGGATGTCATGGAAGCGCCGTTGACATCGACCAGACGACGTGCCACGCAAATGGGTATGAGTCGACGGTCTTTACAGCGAATTTTGGTACAATATTTGAAGATGTTTTCGTACAAAGTCCAGACGGTGCATCAGCTGTTAGCTGCTGACCGCCCATCACGTCTAACATACGCTCAAGCCATCCTTAATCACCACAAAGAGGACGATGATTTTTTATCAAAAATAATCATGAGTGGTGAGTCCCATTTCCATCTTAGCGGGTACGTAAATAAGCAAAATTTACGCTTCTGGGGCACTGAAAATCCGCGTGTAACCCACGAAGAGCCATTACACCCGCTCAAAGTCACTGTATGGTGTGCTGTTTTCGCTGGAGGAGTCATCGGACCTTTTTTCTTCGAAGACATCGCAGGCCAAACGGTTACTGTGAATGGTGAGCGCTACAGAGCAATGATCAACGAGTTCTTTTTGCCGCAACTTGTTGAATTGGGATTGGAAAACATGAGGTTCCAACAGGACGGTGCAACAGCACACACTGCACGTGCCACAATCGATATGCTGAAGGATGCATTTCCCGGGCGCCTAATCTCCCGTTTTGGCGATTTGCACTGGCCAGCAAGATCGCCTGATTTGACCGCTTCAGACTTCTTTTTGTGGGGCTTTTTGAAGTCGCGGGTTTATGTCAACAAGCCTCAGACTCTTGCAGCTCTTAAAGACAATATTCGTCAAGAATATGAGGACCTATCGCCAGAAGTTTTGGCCAAAGTGATGGAAAATGCCATAAAAAGGGCTCAAATGGCAATCAACTGTGGCGGCGGCCATTTACATCACATCATATTCTCGACTTGATGTAAAAAAAAAATTAAAAGACCAAATAAAAATAATCCACAAGAAGAATCAAAGTTTTTCTTTTTTTTTTTTAAATTACAGCCAAAAAACATCGCAAGGTTACTTTTGCGCCACCTTGTATATGTACGAGGTGATAAAGGGAAGAGGCGCATTTGCACATCTGCTTAAGAAACCAAACTAAACCCATCAAATCTGTTCTAGATAGTTGCATCCAAATCCCTAGCTCACTCTTCTCTTCATAGATGAAATATTACTTAAAATTCTTTAGAAAATCTAAAATAATCTTCCTACTTCCAAGTCTGTTGTTCACTCTTCTCTTCATAGGTGGAGTGCTACCTAAAAACGTTTAGAAAATCTAGTAAGCTGTGATGTTTGGATGTAGCTATTTGGGCTCTCGAACTCTTTTCTTTCTCAATACCCCATCGTTGAAGCTCACACCTTTTTTGGACCGTCCGTCAGATCTCTCATAGGCGATGTTGGTCTCTTCAGGGTGTATAAGCGTATTTTTTAGTATTTCAATGTTAACTGTTGTGTTTACTCTAATAACTCAAAGTTTCGAAGAGGTATCGGGAGTTTTTATATTAAGTTTTGAAATAATCACAATGAATCGTGCTTAAGTTGGGGCATTCTTTGCAAACAATACAGTTCAAATTGATAAATAAATAAATAAAATAATAAACATGATGCTGCGAAGGGCTTAGTTGTACCCACCGAACGTCCTCGAGAGTCGGAAAATGTTCAACCGCATCCAAAATCAAACTTTCTAATATGTCTTACTGAGATAACTATTGATCAAACCATTCAAGCATAGCTTGCCATACTCGTACATACACATCCGCGTATGTCCAGTGCAAAAATATACATACATATGTATGTTTCAATACGATCACTCGGCGGTACGCCGCTTGAGCCAGCAATCTCTTTGCCCAACTCTGCGACTCTCTTTCAACCAACCAACATAACATACCAATTGGGCCCAGTCAGCTCATTTGGCATCGCAGCTTGAGCGCCGAATTTAGTTTTGTTTTACGGGTATCCACGAGCGGTTCGGCTTTACGGTGAACTGGCGCATGTTGGACGGCAGCGAGACAACGACGAGACGCAAAGGTGGCGAAGACGACGAGACGCGGCAATGCGACGGCGCAGTGTACCGTAGCGCTACGAATCGTGTGCGAAGTGAAGAAACAAAAAAATAATAATAATTGTAATAAATTTAAGTGAAGCCAATGTAGAAACGAATCGAAGTTGGAAAATGAGTTGGCTAACAAAAGTTTGATATTTGGTAGCAGAAAATAAGAAGACTTCTAATGTGTTTTTGTTACGAACATGCATTTGAGCGAGTAATATTTTGTTGTAAGAGGTAAATATACATGTACATATCTACATAAGCACATAGTTGCAAGTGCCAGCTAGTGTTTTTACTGCCTTTTTCTTAAAAACAAAAAAGCAAAACACAAAAATGCTTACGTTAAAAGTGAAAATGTATGCATTGCAAAGCTTGAAAACAACGAAAAGTGCATACACAGTGTGTGCGTGTGTAGGTAAATGGAGAAAATCGTGCGATCGTGCGATAAAACCAGTTGGCGTTTTGACGGCAACGGAGCGGACGCTGACGCTTGCCAGTTTCCAGGTTTTGCACTCACATTTTAATTTTTTTTTTGGATTTTTGACTTAGTTACAATATATGCATGTATGTATTTATATACATATATGAAATGATTTTTACATAATACCAATATTTCAAATATTGGAGGCTTCTATGCTACAAATACACAGACATACTAATTTATGTAATATTTGTATGTAACTAAAAAAATATGGCAAAAAGGCACAAATTTACATTAAACAAACTTCAAAACACGATTTGTAAAAATCCATCTAACTACAACAGTGATCAGTATGTGCAAAATTTGTGTCCCAGGTAGGCAGTGCGGTGTGAGGTGATCGATAAAAAGTTCGACATGCAAGCCATATGCGGAAATTGCCAGCAGTGACGTTGTTTTGCCAACTTGGCTGTGTGAATATGAAGTGGACAGAATTCATATTTTTTGTGTATTTTCTTTTTGCTTTTGTTGTTATTGCTATTGCCAGTCGAACAGCTGCTAGCTGCCGGTGCAAACGTTGACGAGTTCAAGTGTTTGGATGTCTCAGCGGACCAACAACCAACCAAATCCCCCGCATGGTCGCCCAAAAGTGGTGTGAACTTCTTGTATTACCAAAGAGAAAAAGCAAAAAACCAGAGAGAGAAGAAAAGGAAAGAATATCAAAATGAGCAGTAAAAAACAACAAGCGATACGCTCCCCTTGTCGACATTCTGCTAATAAGTGTTTTACACAACATAAAATGTGTATAGAATTAGTGTTGCATAAAATATTTAAAATAACTCTTGTTGAAATGAGAAATTTCTTCAACAAAAACACTTCGAAAAAGATTCAATTAAATACAAAGGCCATTTTGTGTGTGAAACTGGAGGAATGTGTTGAGTTTTGTAGTGAAAAGTTAGAGTAAAAGAAATAAATAAAATTTTTTATGTTTGAACAACTGCAAAGATTCATAAATGCTTAAATCAAATAATTAAGACACCAAAGGCAGTAATAAATAATAAAATAAAGAAAAGCAAGAAAAGGCAGTTGAATAGAGGCAAACCAAATCCGGCAATTTAAATTTAAAGTAGAAACCCACGTACATACATACATATTTAATGCATAAAAACAACCACAAACATGAAATAAGTCTTATACGAATGTAGCTGTCGCTTATGATGCTTCACTAAACACACTAACAACAAGCTAGAATAACAAAGCAATGGAAACTAAGAAAACAGCAAGAGATTGTTTGGGAGTAATAGAAAAAAATTGGTTTTTACTTTGTGCTGACGCTCAGCTGCTAGAGCTTTAGTGAGATCATACCTGTACATACTTCTTCTAGAATCACTCTTTTTTCTCATTCAATTAAATTTAGATTCGGCTGCAAAATCAACATAGAATTCAACTCACCAAAGGCTAGAAATACAAAGTGAATATTTCCAATCGAGGGAGAAACGTTTGTGACTAATTTCAAGCGGGGGAGTGTATCTTACTTAATTAAATTAAATTTAACTAATCAACCATAAAATAATTTTAAATTCAATGCCAAAGAACTCAAATATTTATTTTTATCAATTTTGTTCTTGGATTCGGAGCACGGCTGTTAAATGCTTCTCTAGAAGATTTGTGCATTTATTGCTTTGGGTAATGAGTGTTTCAAGCCAGTTTAATTTTTTTCAATAGAAACGAGGCGTACTTCAAAGAGGGTAGGTTGCCACATTCGCAATGCCGATTTCTAACACATCTTGGGCTGGGTTGTGCTGTTGGTGGTTTTGCTTGCTGAGAAAGACATTTCTTCGATTGAAGTTCCCTTAATCGTTTGCGTTCCAGAGGGTATTGAAAAAACACCGTCGAAGAACTCCAACCAGCGTAATCGCGCTTTCTCTAAATGAGTACGAAAAGATCCAAACAGCGTGTTAGCACTTTTTATTATGTGTCGAAAAATAGAAATACCGATAACAAATTTATTTTGTATATAGTCTTATTCTACCTATTGCAAATGTAAAGGAGCGTTACATTAAAAGGAGCTGTGTGATACACTTGCTTCAGTAAATCTGAGTAGGTATTTCGGCTGCTTTTGGAAGGCTGGCGTTTGCTGCTTGTTGTATGGTTCATATCCATGGGCTTCTTATGCAATTAGAAAATACTTGTTGAATTACTTTACAAGTTTCTGAGAGTTTCTCACAACTTTGCCACGGACCTTAGTCCATTACTGTACAATATATAGAATATTTTGAAAATAAAGCGCCTAAGGTTCAGGTGGCTAAAAAAATGAAATACGTGTTGTTCTTAAACATATCGCACCCTAAATACAAAAAGGTCACAACTCAAAATTTTCCAAAACTGGGTTTTTTGCATAAATTAATTCAGAGTACACATTTATGTCAAGTGCGTTGCTTTTGCACGATCAACTAAAGAGAATTATTTTTAGTTGCGTTAATGGGCTCAAGAGCAGCTGATTACTTTTATTACACATAAAGAGTTTTATTTTGAGTTCTGCCTCTATAACTGTAAAAAGTGATAAATTTCGTGGTATATTATTTTGCATTGTGCCTCTTTAGTTGTAAAAAGTGAGTTCAATTAGGTTAGGAAACTTATAAAATTAAAACATTTTATCAGTTAAAAACGCACAACTTAAGATAATATCACTAGTTAATCGAAAAAATTTCAGTTAAAGAGTCATAAATCAAAATTTTGTTTTATTTTCGCAAACATAATATAAAATTGAAAAAAATATAGTAGAACCTTCTTCAATGTTGTATATTTTCATGACGGAACAATATTTTCTTTAAATATTACAATAATTTTTACATAAAACGTTTTTCGTCTCTCCTGAAAGTCTTAGTATTTTGAGTTGTGACCCTTTTGTATTTAGGGTGCGATATCACCGATTTAAAAAAAACTAGCGTTAAGTGCAACTCATAAACATCACCGATAGCCTCCGCCCTTTTTGTTCCTTCACCATGTTTCATTTTACAAAGGTGGTATGTTAATCTGCAGTGCTTTGACAGCTTACCTGTAAGATATCTTTGATTCTCCCAGTTAAGCGCAGATACGTCCCGTTCAGAAGTTGTTCAGGTATATTCAGGTTTGAGTTTCATCAAACTAGCGACAAACCGAGTTAGCCTCCATCTTATTAGTTGTTCTTGAGGATAAGCAACCTTTGGATGCTCCGTACAGAGGTTCTTGATCAAAAAATGCCATCTAGCAAAATTTTTAGCAATTTTGTTGTCTTCAAAGCCAACTGGAAATCTAAGATAATTTTCCCCGTGCTCTTACGTGCTCACAATTTGTTCCGAAGCATTTTGCAGTCGTTCCCAAGTGTTGATGTTGTTTTATATGAGTCGTTGATCTCTACAGCAACCTGATTATTTGGCACTAAGCCTCTTACGAATACCTGCTTGCCTTTTTTACCTTTGCCCTTTTACGAAGACATTTGCGAGCACAAGTTCCGTTTGTGAAAACCTATAACCGGAATATGGTTGGGTAAGACTTTTCTGAAGCTTTGGACTAAATATTCACTAAGTTCCACCTTCTAACATTAAATTCTACGACCAGGTTATAATCTGGATTTTTTCATTTTTTCAAATTCGATTTTTAAAACTAAAAATCAATGAGCGACTTTCTAATTAATTGATTGGATAATTTACTAATACCACTATTTTTTATTTTTTCTGAGAACTATAATGTAAATATAAACATTTTATTTTCTCGAAACTGGAAAAGTTGTTAATAATTTGTTTTGTTCGTAGTAGTAAAGCTGGTAAAATGTTCCTCTTAAATTGTATGCGGTGGAATTACTCAACATGTCGGATATCATAAAAACCACTGCCAATTTTGTTTTTTAATATTTGTTAAGTAATGCCGACCCAAATATATCATTAATTTTTCGTCCGGATTAAATCTTAAATGATGCCCAATACCTTTTTTCCCGTTCTCGGAGTCTCTCACTCTCTCTCTCTCTCTCGAAACAGAATCTATGCACATGCTGACATTTGCTTTCATATGTGTGTGTATATGTAGGTAAGTTTATCTTCAATGAACCATTGCTGCCGGAACTCTCTTTTTCGTTCGTTTTCGCACTGGTGAAACGTAATATCGTAAAATTAGTGGCATAACGTTAGCTTACGGCCAACTATCAAGGTATTCATGTAACATACCAACACGTACATGCTGCATACGCACACAAATATTCAGAGATATACATACATATATATGTATGAATCCGCGCTTGAAGCCAACCGTCCTGTGCGCGGCTGTTTGTTTGCCGCTCTTTTTAGTTCAACTGTTTGTCCGGCTGTTTAATTTACTTCACTTTCATAAATCATTTTTATAGACATTTTGTGGATATTTTTATGCCTTTCACGTGCACGTCTCATTCAAATACAGCTACCTCGGAAATATGCTCTTTGTGCAGCCGCTCTTGCTCAGTTGTAAGCCACATAAATCGCTTGTACTCTTAATTTTTATTCTTTTAATTTTATTTTCTTAGTGTTGTTGCCATAGAAATCAAACAATCAACAGGTAGTTGACGTGAAATATTTATCATACGAAGAAGAAGAGACGCGTCGCCAGCTCTTCAAATATTTGATTTTGCTCAAACACATTTTGCGTTAGCCACAAATCAAGCATGTTTTTATATTTTCAGTTCTTTACATGAAATATATTTCTACCCAAAAGGTTCATTGATGGTATTTCTTCAAAACTTCTCTGCTTAGTTCAAGCACTTGACAATATCTCTTCTTCAAGAGCTGAATTGTCAACATCTTCTTCACAGCTATTAACGTTCGTTAGCATTGCCATCGCCGCTGGGTATAACTACAATGATAGCAGCATAGATTAACTGTCCACAAATTCCATTGATTGTCACGCTATGTGCGATTTGTCAGAGCAATGGTTATGACTTTGATTGTTTTAAGTACTTTGTTGGTAGATGCCGAAGGCGAAGAATTGAGCTGCACATTTGCTCCCAATAGGAATGAAACTGACTGAGTTGGAAAAAGCTGTCAGTGTCACAATAACATATGGATGATTCAAAGAGATATTTGTATTTTGATCAGTCTATTTATGTACTTATGCATATGCATTTTTGACTAGAGAGTCTAATAGTCCATAAATCAGTCAATAGATATGCGTATAAAATTTAAAATTCAATAGATATGCCTATAAAATTTCGAACAACCGATTCGATTAAACCAGTGAACGAATAAATTACTGCTTTGAGGATAAAACAGATTTCGGCAGTTTGAGGCACTTTGAATTTTTGAAATAAAATGATCAAATTAAATAAAATAAGCCATAAATAAAAATAAAAACTGTTTTTTCCGGGATATGGCATTTTGTCTTGAGCTAAGACTACTTAGTATATTATTTGATGGTTATCTGGTTTAAAGTATAAACTCTAATTTTTCAGTTCTCTTTAGCGCAGCAGAGTAATTTTGAATTTTTGTATTATCATTTTCATTATTTGGAATCTCTTCAGATCCACGGTACATACATGTATCTGTGCCTTTCCCTTTTTCCTCTGAAAACTTTTTTCAAATAAGTAACCACAAGCCCTTCCGTTTTGGGTGTATTGCGCATTCTAGAAACTATAAGAAACTATCCATTATTGCTTGAGAGGTAAAACCAAGGAATTGATCTCTCAACTTCAAAACGCAGCTTTGCTGAATACAGTGGAGGAGGGATGATAGCCCAGGGTCAAGCGCATCCAACACTAAATGTGCAAAATGATACCGAAGATGCATGCAATTCTCCATAGGATCAAATATCGGTGATTATAGACAGTGTACAGGAGAATGAGCTAGAGGCGAACACGCTAATAATAGATTCACATATAACTAGACTATTTACTTTTTCGAGCTTAACTCCAAATCCGTAATTAAAAAGAGAGATTACTTTAAGAAAGAGTCTGAAATTAGGTCTTATACCTTAAGTATTAACTAATAAGACTTTTTCAAACCCACTTCACCATCGCATCTGCTGTCAGGCTCTCTTAGGGGAGACGCGAAAAGAACTGCCCCTGAGACTAACAAACTTCAGGCCTGTTCGTGTTCACTTCGAATATTAGTCGGTGAATGGAGAATAATACTCACCTGCTAATATTTAATAAACGCAAATATGCCCACTAACGTGATTTCTAAAAAGTCAGTGAATTATTGGTCCTATAAATGACTGCTTATCTAGGAGCTTTAAAAATGATCACGAATTAAGATTCAATCATCGCCTTTGTAGGGGTACAGGGGCTCTTTGACGAACCGATAAAGTTCAAGTATCCAAGCTTTACTGGAAGGCATGCGCTGCTTTAACTAATGATAACAAATTCCTCAACGCTGAGCACGCCGTGTCAGAAGTGAGGATTTTTTCTCATTGGTCTCTAATCTGTAAAATAAAGAGAATTTCCATTGCTGAAGTTACTTAGATCAGCTGTCTGCCCTGTCCAAGTTCCATCCGGCTGGACCACAAAAACACCCGTTTGATATGGTATGGACACAAATTAAGTTTGGTTAGGTTATGAAACGCTTGCGCTCAGTGTACAGCAGTAAATATTTTTTACTTTAATTTTAATTTTTATTTTGACTGGCAACAAAATAACAAAAGAAGTGTTAAGACAAGTACGAAAAAGAGATTGCAATGAAAACAAGCAGTCAATTACTGACTATGGCTAGAAATATGGACGACTAGGAAAAGCAAAATACATGCTTACATACATACATACATAACATGTATTTGCACGAGTGGTAAGGTGCTCACTGCCGCTATCCGCCATGCGATCAATGTGCGAAGAATGCGGAACGCATTCGCAGTGGAATTTCAGCATTGACCATTTCGGTCGTTGCGCATTTTTGATGGTCGGTAGTCTGATTTGAAGCTAATTCGATTGGCTGCATATTTTTGGCGAATATTACTGATATACTAAAATATTATAGGACCAAAATAATAACATAGTTACAATACATATACTAATTGGAGAAATATACAAATTTGGATTTTTTGAGTGCTCCAAAACTTACGATACAAACATTTTCATGCTCCCCAAAAGTGGAAAGTAAATATTCGTGGTGTTGCAACTCGTGAAACTCCAAGTGGGAAAAGCTGTTTAAACGCTGTTCACAGTGGCGCATGCGCGCATACCGTTTGGCCGTTCACGCATACCAATTGGCCGTTCACGGTGTAATCGAAAACTTGCCCGAATTTCTGATTATGCGCACATTTTACTAATCATACATTTCGTCAGCCATTTTAACATTTCAGCAACGTCCAGCAGCAACGAACACGCGCAACGGTAAACAGTAAATAGTAAAAGAGGAAAAAATAAAACAAACAAAAAATACATTAAAAAAATAGCAAAGTGAATACGAAATTTTGTTTGAATTGTGTGGAAAAATTACAAAAAAGTGCAAATGTGTCTGATAAATGCGACTGATCGTTCAGTATTGGTACTAGTGCGGGCGTCGTGCGGTAATGTTAATTTACAGCAACAACAGTACGGCAATTATATCAAATCGGTTGCTGTTACCACGTTCGCGTAGAAAGTCCATTGCACAGGCGCCATCAGCGACCTCATCTCAACTCACGCCACTTCGATTAACTACTTGTACACACTTACTCACACATTTTAATTCCACTTGTGGTTGTAGTGGTGGTAGCGGTATCGAACAGTAGCCGCAGCATTTCAAAATGTGGCCGCAACGACGTTGGCAGCTGTGTTTGTTGCAAGTTATTCCGGAAATTAAAACCTTTGCAGCGATTGCGCACCAAAACAACAACAACAAGAACAGCAGTAGCGCGTGTATTTGGCAACAACTAGCACAACAAAAATAATGAGTCAAAATGTTGCCGACAGTTTGGTGAGTATCAAATATAATAATTAGAGAGAGAAAAATGTAAAACATGGAATGCATGGAAAATTAGTGAATGTTGTTATGTATGAAACACACATACATATACATACATGTATATATATTTTATGCATGAAAAAGATACATAGAAAGTAAATGAAGGTGCCCCAATTTCATAAATGCTACATTTCTATATTCGGACTTTCCAATTCTACCGCTTGCAGGCCTTTTTGCTTTTAGCCAAATTTTATTTGCGCATTTATATAAATAGACATAATTTTCTAAAACCGAGTTCTGTTTTCGTTTCAGCATATCATTGCTTCTTTTTCGGCTATTTCCATATATGAATAGTTGCGCAAACACCTTTGGCATCATTCCTTTTTTCTCTGCCTTTTAGCGTAATTATAGCCTTTCTGTTCAGGGTTTACGTGTGTGCTAACTTTATTTATTCGGCCGAAATCGCCAATCAAGAAAAAGAAGCTTAGTTTTATTAGCTTTTGTCGCCTTAATCGAACGCCTCTTTTTCATAGACGTTGAGTTTTTTTCAAAATTAGGAAGATTTCTTTTTTATGCCAACAAATATTGCCCAACTGCACATTTTGTAGGGAGCTGGGTAATTGATGTGTGGCAAATTGTTTATACACGCTCGCAAGTGCAAGTCCATGCAATTATGTGCGTATATGCATGTAAATGTGTGTTATGTACACATATATACTAAAATAGGGTGACCGAAAAAATTTGGAAAAATTTGTATATGGGCATGGCTTATAAAATTTGTATTGTCGATCAAAAATTTCAGGGATGTAAATCATTTGCATAGACATATTCCAAGAGGTTTCGAAATATCTGTTTTCTCTTCGTAAGTAATTAAAAAACGCGATCAGATACAAAATCAGATTGTTGAGTTAATTATACAGGTTTTTCACAGAAGTTAGTGAGTGGTAATTTTATAGACGAAAGTTAAAATACATTGAAAGTTGGTGTAAGGGTACCACTAAGGTATCTTATGCTAAAAATAATATTAAAAAAACATTTTATAAATAAAAAAAAAAAATATTTTTTGCCAACCTTTTGGGAACATTTAGAGAGGAGATTGAAATATTTAATGCATAAGTGGCGCGGGTAAACGTTAACCCGAACGAAATAATTGCTATTCTACTTTCAAAGTAATAGAAAATAAGAAATTAAAAAAAAAAGTTAAAACAATTTTAGTTCAAAAAATTCTATTTGCAAAAAAGAATAATTTATATTTTTCCTTTGCATGCGCGAAATAAAAAAAACCCAAAACTCATTTCCGATTTATTGGTTTTTTTAAGAATTGCATGCAGAATTCGAAAATATTATACGATTCAGCAAACAAAAAAATGAGCCCACCCTAATATGCATAAAGTAGCAAAACGCAATATAATAAATGCTACTTTATTTTAAAAGCAGATATTAAAAACAAAATTTTTTTCTTAAAGAAATTTTAGTTAAGCTAATTTTTATTACAAAAAAAATATATATTTTTATTCATTACTAATTTTGATTTCAACTCTCTTTAATTTTCATATTTTTCTTCTACTTCATAGACACACATACGATTATGCACTTTCATTTTTATTTTAATTGCCTTATCGGTAATAAGAAGCATTTCTTTAATCTTTTTATGCACAGACACAGCAATGTCTATGACACTTTCCCTCCAACCAACAAATGCATACATATTTGTAGACCTTGTCGTCAAATTCAATTAGTATCGATTTCCCCTGATGGAGCGGAATTAATACTTATTTGCCAGTTCACACATACATACAAGTCTATCAGTTGAGATGTGATTATTTAAGTCAATCCATTAAATGATATTATGAATAGTATGACGATTTGTGGAAAATCATAGTTACAGCAATTATTGTAGTTAGTATCTTGAATCTTGCTATAATTCATTTATAAAAGAGAGAGTATTCATTTCACTTCCTCTGATTGAACATTTCTCGTATTACACAGAAAATTATTGACTTATAATTAAAAATATTGAAATTACGTGCAGTTTCTTTAGCACGCTCCCATACACAAAAAAAATCACAAAACTTAAATTTTGCTTTTATTGCCGATAATGAATGTTGCAAGCGATCTAAAGTTGCTGTTTAAATCTGTCGCTTTCGTATGTGCTTTTAGTTATTAAGTTTTATTAAAATGTTTAATGTCCAGTTTTCTCAGCCATTCATAAATTTAAGTCATTACATTCCGTAAAAAGCACGTCTAGCCTTAGGTTGTGCGCCAAATAACTTTAAGTTAAACAAATATGCAAATTGAAGGTAACCATATTGCAGTTTAGTTCATATTAATGGAAGCAATATATGTATTTTTAAAGCCGCCGTAGCCGAATGGGTTGGTGCGTGACTACCATTCGGAATTCACGAAAGAGAACGCAGGTTCGAAACCAAAATTAAGAAAAACATTTTTCTAATAGCGGTCGCCCCTTGGCAGGCAATGCCAAACCTCAAAGTGTAAGTCTGCCATGAAAAAGCTGTACGCGCCAATTATATATATATATAATATATACATATACATACCATATATAGGGTGGGCCATGTGAAATTTGCTTTTTGCATCGGCTATAAAAAAACTAATCAATATTTCTTCAAACTTTTTTTTTATTTTGAAGATTGAACATTGTCATTTATGAATGAAAAATAATATCGTTCAAATGACTGCCACGACTGGCTTTACAGTAGGCCATTCGATCAACCCAATTTTTAAGCACATTTTCGATTATTTGGGCTCCAATTTCATGAATGGCAACTTCGATTTCGTGTTTTAAAGCGTCAATCGTCTCTGGATGCTTCGCATAGCATTTGTCCTTAACGGCTCCCCACAAAAAATAGTCCAACGGACTTGAATCACAGCTCCGAGGCGGCCAATTGATATCGGAATGCAAAAACGGTAGCCAAAAGTTCGAGTGTAACTTTGGCAGTGTGAGAAATTGCACCGTCCTGTTGAAACCAAATGTCGTCCATGTCATCCTCTTCAATTTTTGGAAACAACTCGTTGAGCATGTCACGGTAACACTCGCCATTTACTGTAACCGCGACTGCTCGCTCATTTTCGAAAAAAAATGGCCCGATAATGCCGCTAGACCAAAAACCGCAACAAACAGTGACTTGTTGTGGATGCATTTGCTTCTCTACAGTAACGTGTGGATTTTCTGAGCCCCAAATCCGACAATTTTGCTTACTGACGTTGCCACCGATGTGAAAATCAGAAAAGAAGAAGAAGACTCACCATTTTGGAAATAGGTTTTCAATATTTCCCCAATTTTGTTCAAACGCTATATGGCCCATGCATATATATTTTTAAAGCCGGTGACAATTTAAAAAATATCTAAATTTAATAAATATTTCTGTCACTTATATTCATCTAAATGCGGATCAGAGGATCAGTAATCTACTGAGGCTCGTGAAACGGTGCATTATAAGTAAACTCAGAAGCCTACGCCTTCGTACGGTCTCGCTCAGCAACACGGGGGACCAGTTCTGGTCTATATGAGATCATTGCTGACTAGTCAAGTTAACCTAGCCTAAGATATTTATCTAAATATTCTGCTTAAATTTTCAAATCGGGTTATCGAAGTAATGGGTAGTGTAGTATAAAAGCATTCGTAAGCAGATAAACTCCCTTGGTTATAAAATTAAGTACTTGATTGTGTAAAAATATTTTTTGCGACGGAAATAAACATTCACCGATAAGCGAAATTACTAATTGTACTTGCTGATACGAAAATCAGCTGTGCAGCTGTATCCAAAATCAATTTATAGAAGTCACATAACAGAGAATCACCTAATTCTGACCGAGTGGGTTGCATTACTCAAAATAAGGTTCATATGATGACAAATAGGCACATGGGACGAAATAGATTGGATTTGTGGATATGCAGACATTTTTCAAGTCAGATAATATTTCCTATTGTATTTTATGCATAGAGAGAGGAATTGATAGGTAGGAGAAAACAGGAGGGGTTGTAACTCATTGCAAAATCTCTTTTGAAAAGAGAATGCAGCTCCTCCATTATCAATAATCTGATCCAGAAATGTTCCATCTAAAGCTGCAATTAGCCATAGCCGCAACATTACAGCATTTGACGATGAGCCATGCCGTAACCATAAACAGCTGATATTGAAGTAGAATTAATGACAACATTTGCATTTCGTCATAAAAATGCGGATAATTCTCCACTAAGTCAATTAATTTTTCGTCGTTCATTTTTAATATTGATTTGTTAAATTTGTATCATAAAATCAAAGCAAATGTAAAGTGTTTCATAGCTGCTTACGGTTTCGGGGGAAAACCAAAATTCAACAGATACATATGGCTATGGTTATTGTTATGGTATTATGGTGCGGTACGATTCATCGTTTACAGTGTTGGCCATATGTTCGATCAGAACAGCTGATTGCTATGGTTACTGTTATAACTAAGGTACGGCACCACCAATTCCAGCTTAAGCCTAACGAAAGCCGGACCTGCCATCTTGGCGAGTGTTGGAATTGTTAGCTGGTTATTGCATTGATATTAGATATTTTATATGGCTAAAAATTTACCTTTCACGTAGTTGCTTTAATTTTTTGTGTTGAAATTTGACTCTAGCCAGATGTTGCCAGATACATAAGTATTGTTGTTTGAAAAATTGGTTTGAAAGGCCATCATACAAAGTTACCTAATACGCTTTTAATGTCGCGGCATCAACCCCGTCCTTATGTGGGCCACTACCTATGCTTATAGCGGCTATTTCTCATCATTATCGTTCTTCAACGGATTCAAGCGTAGACTCTGCAGCTCAGTGTTTCAAAATTTCTCAAACGTCTTTTCGTTTATTATTTTGTCGTCAACTAAAATATCATTTGACGTAGAGTTTAGTATTCATCGAAGGTGGTTTTTATTTTATAGAGGGCCCTACAGTTTTATGCAGCCTCCGAATGGCAAATGGTTTATTATGAGAAGCTTTTTTATGGCAGAAATACACTCGGAGGAGTGCCATTGACTGCCGAGGGGCGATCACTATTAGAAATAACTTTTTCTATCAATTGCTATTTCGTGTCCGTAGATTAGAACCACTTCCCAATGATAGCCACGCACTGACTCTTTCGGCTACGGCTATCGCCATACATTGCTGTTGCTATTAATATGAATGCCACTGTATATGTGCATGTGTGTGCGCACATCTAATTTTCTCTTTTATATAACTATTATTTACATATTTCTCCGTCATAGCCAACGATTTAAATTAGAAAAGTTAAGCTCTGTTTTCTTTAGTTGCGAATAGGCTAACTAAAGCAAAATTGCAACAATTTAATATTTACACAAACAAAAAAAATGTTAAAATGGCATTTAACCTACCCAGGCACGTGTTGTGTTCACGAATTTTAATTATTGATTGTGTACATACATACATACATACATATGTAAATACACAGTTAGGAAATATGAGTAGTTTGCCAAATGTGCGTGCAAACATAATATTTTCATACGTATGTACGTATCTAGATATCCGATTTTATTTATGTTTTTAAGCAATACATTTTTTGTCTACCCCAGTTTCAACAAAAGGCTTTTAAAATTATACGCACATCCTGCTACTTAAAAAACAAAACCAGTTACATCAAATATTATACAAGCGCTGTTATGTGAGTGAATCGCAAAGGAAAGTACATACATACATATTCAGCATATATGTATGTATGTATGTAAGCGTTTGTTTAAACATTTCAGTCAATACATAAATTTGGGGTTTTTTAGGAGAGTAAGCATCAGCATAGCCGAAAAGTCACATCAGTTTAAATTAAAAAATAAATTGAAATTTACAGCGAAAAGTAAAAGATCAGAACTAACTTAGCAGAACTTGCTTGACAGTGAGTAGAAGAGTGGGAATTGCCAATTGCTAAATATTGTACTAGATTGACGTAAAACCTGACAGCAAACAAATAAAATAACAATCGAACTGAGCGAAAGAATAAATAATTATTTATAAACAGAGAACTCAAATGCGCGGGAAGCAAACACATACAACAATAGAGAGAGCGATTCAGAGAGTCCAAAGCATTTGCTTAACAAAGCAAGCATTCCTCCCACAAAGGCAGGGGCTGAGACGCACAGTGTTGCTGGTTGGCAGAAATGTTGGGCAAATTGAGATTTGGGCGCCTTGTAGTGCGATAAATGGATTTTAAGACTTAAAAGATATTTAGTAAATCCTGCCTTAAAGAATTAATGTTTTTCACTTAAATTGGTTGTAAAAGTTTTGCTTTTTAATATAATTCAAAAATTTCAATAATTAAAAGAGTTGAAAAAAGACTTAAATAAAAATAAACGCTAAATAATAATTTGGTGGTTGAGATATTTATGTTATATATGTAAATATTTCTTATTATTTATTTTATCTTATTTTTTTATTTATCGAGAAGAAAACTCTTGCAAGTCATAATTTTCGCCCAACTCTCTGGCAATTATCGGATTGCTTCTCGCGGCTGCAAAAGGTGTCTGTTCTTTAGGCTAGAAGCGGATTTGGAGGTGCAGAATTTGTTTTTATGGGGAAATAGTTCTAAAACCGAAACCTCAACAACACGTTGATGTCGATATTAAACATTCATAATGAAATCAAAAACATAAATTGGTTGAGGCGCTATGTTCCATTCGGGGCAAAAAGAAGTGATGATGATGATGATAGTGGGTGCGGCGGGTGATATGTTTTGATTAAGTTGGACAGGCGCTGAACGCTACCTCTAAGGTGATCAAGCGGTGCGCGGTGGCACTTTTCGCAGTATGTATATAAAAGTGAAGCAAAACTTCTCATACACTTCAGAAATGTCAATTTTTAAGTTTTGTTAAAAATTATTACCCTATCAAAATTTTCCAATGAGTGCTTGTTCGTCGTAACACTGTGCGAAGTATTTCCTGCTCAGGTGGGTGGTGGAAACAAGGGTGGTGTGTGAGCACTTTATCCCCTAGCGCAGGCAGAGGGAGTGGTAGTGGTGGTGGTTGCGCCGGTGTAAAGCTGCTTGCTTGTTTGTTTGTTGATGTTGTGTGACCAGTTGATGACGTCGCCACAATCGCCATCGTCATCCCTCGGCACAGGCGAGAGCACATGCACGCGCAACGCTCAGTGGGAATCACAATCAGTGGGTTTATGATGAATGCGCACCACTTAGAACGCTGAGTGCGGTTTCGACGATTGTTGGAGACGGTTTCACGCGTTACGTTGGTGCGTGTTTTTCATTTTAAATAAAGTGTTAAGCGTTTTTTATGCATAATAATTAAAGAAAATAAATGAAAATCTTTTATGTTTTTAATTGTGTTTAAAACGAGTGCGCTTGCAGAGCCAACTGACGTTTTTCACGCGCGTGACGGTAAAAAGCTCACGATAAAGCAAATCGTGCATACAAATATATACGAATTTCTACTAATCTACTTATAAGTACATTCATACATACATATATTTATGTACGTACTCAGTGTGGTTGTTGTTGCTGTGCCAAGGAGTGTGGTTGTTTATCGAGTTGGAAACGCTTGAAGGCAGTATTCAACTTTTCGGTGGCGTCATAAGCGGCGTGATTTTATATGCACGACAAGAAAAACAGCAATAGTAATAATAGCTAAAGCAACAACAACCACGATTTCGCGTTCTCGACATGTTTTGGTTTTGATTCTAATTTGAATTGAATTAAGTGAATCTGAGTGAATAATTTCGAAGCCTTTGCTGAATTGTTGCTGAGCGCAACTCGACTTGAGCGACAAGACAGCAGCGCGGGCTCAGACGGCAGTCAATTCAAGCTGAGACTTCAAGTAAGCACGCGGCCGTCTGCTGCCTGGAACGGAAGTACTTGGGGCGTATTAAGTGAAGTACAGCTCGTAGTGCCATAGATTATCCCAGCGGACGCCCATTTAATTACTAACTGCAGTGAGAAGGACCAAAGAAACTTTAGCAGCAGTTCAGCTATATTTATAATCCTGCAGCAATATAACGCTGCGTTATGTCTACGACTGGCTATAAAATAGTGCAACGACCTCTTTTTGCATGCATGTATTAGTGCGCAGCATAGCAGACAGCAGACAGAGACTACATAAAACGGAAGCGGAAACATTGCTAGAGTACGAGGAGTTGAAATACACAGTCGCAGGCGCGGTAAATGTAGCAGTTCGCGCTGCAAATGACCAATCCTCCCAAAGGGAATTGTACCTTTCACAAACAAAGAAGTGGCGAAGAAATCTGATACATATTTAGAAATCTGTACATATTTACAAGTAAACAACTTAAACGCTACAGCTGATGAGGAGACTGTTTTAAATTTGCCTCATTGTTTTTGGCTGTATCGACAAAGAATCGATTTTCCACTCAATACAAAGAAAAATTCCACCGTCACCAATACTCCTTCAACCACCGGAGTCAACTCGCACTGAGTGGCTCATTGAAAGTGTATCGAATTATCGAATTAATTGAATTTTTACACCCGAACGTATTATGAGACATCTAATATATTTAAAAAGGTGAATGTGCGCCATTACTTGGTGACCTTTTGCGAGCGTACGTACGTATATAAGCAGACGAGGAGAAGCAGCAGTCAACCGCAACTTTTTTTTAACGAATTTACCTCAATAATTCGATTGAGTACTCAACGGCTTGGCAGCTTGGCAGCAAAGTAGGAAACAAAACGAATTGCACTCATCAAACGACAAATGGTATGACGGGCGTGTGTACCAACTATACTTCATAGTATTGATTAAAATTCCTTTAATGAAGTTCGTGAAACTGTTTTTTGTTATTGTTTTGTTAATTTTTGTTTTTGTCGATTCATTGTTTCATTGATTGCAATTGTTCGTAAAGGAAGAGTATAAAAATAAGATGAGAATAACAAAGGGAAATGCAAGCCTGCAGGAAATTAGATTACTTTGTTTTAGAGCGAGCAGAATTATTATTACAGTGCAGCTAATTAAAAAAAAATGAATTCAATCAATTAATCAGCAAATAAATGGCGTAGTTGCGCTTTTATTGCAGAAGTACTTTGGGGTCATGGGTATGTGTTTGCGACAATAAGGGAATTTTGGGCTTAAACTATAACGCTTTGCCGCCAATTAGAGGAACTTTTACACCATCTTTGGTCTTTTCAATGAATTTTTATGGATGCAGTTGCGCTGGTCCCAGTACATAGCTCAACTCCAGCGATTTCCTGAACGGCATCTGCTTGCAGTCGTACTTCCTGCTGAACAGACGCTCTGGATCTTGGTGAGTTGTCAAGCCGGGCTATACAAACGCAGAGAATTCTTTTGTTGAATAAAAAAAGGCTTGTAGAGTCTGCCAAGTTCAATCTTCTACATTTAACTGCTTTGAAAATTTAACTGCGCAAACCAAACTCTTCATAAAAAACCATTTGTTGTTCGGAGTCGGTTTAAAACTGTCCCTCCATTTGTGGAACAACATCAAGACGCACGCCACAAATAGGTGGAGGAGCTCAGCCAAACATTTAACAGAAGCGTACTCCCCAATTATTATTATTTATTTCTTTCAATAATTATAGGACTAGGACTTATTGACCAGTTTTGATAATTAATTTGTTTCTTATTTAGCTTACATAATTTTTTTATGGAAATATCATTCATTCTATCACTAAAACGATATACATTCCTAACGGACACTTACTTTAGCCGGAGATGCTTTCCATTTCAATTCAACCGGGCTATTCGGGTCATGTTCTTCGATTTCGATGTAACTCAAATATGTTGCTCTCTGGTCAAAATAATGAGACACGTATTTTTTAGTTCGCCCGAAAAAAAATTTTTTTAAGAGTTATGGGCAATTTTGTTTTTCGGCTCAAACTCGATTTTTTTTTAATTATATAAGAAACATTTTTTTTTAAATGCCCATAACTTAGTCAAAAATGAACCGATTTTAATAATTTTGGGTTCAAAATGATCGTAATTACTTACACGAGTGACTTCATGTAGAAACAATTGCAAAAAAGTAGTTGAAAATTTTTTATTTAGCAAAAAAGAAAAAAAATTGAAATTTTTTCGAAATTCAATATTTCAAAAAGTGTATTTTTTTGTTTTTTATAACTTTTTTTAAATCAAGAGGACACTTCGAACTTCAATTGAGCTGAATGCCCAGTAGCTAAAATGCGTTGTTTTTGAGTAATGAATTTTTGAGTAAAAAACCTGTTTCGCACTTTTTGTTTTTTGCAAAATAAAAAATTTTCAACTATCTTTATGCAACTGTTTCTACATGAAATCGCTCGTGTAAGTAATGACGATCATTTTGAACCCAAAATTATTAAAATCGGTTCATTTTTGACTAAGTTATGAGCATTTAAAAAAAATATTTTCTTATATTATTAAAAAAAATCGATTTTGAGCCGAAAAACAAAATTGCCGATAAAGCTTGAAAAAAAATTTTTTCGGGCGAACAAAAAAATACGTGTCTCATTATTTGTACCAGAGAGCAACATATTTGAGTTACATCGAAATCGAAGAACATGACCCGAATAGCCCGGTTGAATTGAAATGGAAAGCATCCGGAGGGAGTTCTCTAGAGCGGGAGTTCCCTTTGTTCTGTATTAAATCTTATGTGTCGGAGAAGTTAACATCTTTTGAGGGGATACCTTTCTTGGACGGACAAAAGCTGACTGATGATAAGTGTCCGCCTAAGGCAGATTTCACTGTAAATCGAAGTTTAAAATTTTGTGCAAATTTGAAAAAAGTTCTGCAAATTTTCATAAAAATTTCACACTTTTCATTCAGAACTTTTAGCAAAATTTGAGGTACGCAGTTTTAAGGCCCATTGGTAGTTTTGGCATAATAAAGTGAGAGTTTGACTTGGCGCAACGTTATTTTTTTTTTGCTGTCCCCGTATTACGATTTCTCCATTACGATTGCTCCATACAACATTTTATTTTTTTAATTTAAGTTTCTCGTCCGCGCATTCCACCAGGCATGCGTCCCTCCGAAAATATGTAACCACGAGTGTGCCTCATAAAATGTGTCAAAATCGAAATGGGCTTTGACATAAAATAAAATAACTGCAGTACCATCCCCTCGCCATATGCCCACCATCGGAGGAATAAATTGTGCAAATATAGCGAACCACTACTTATAGGTATATACACACATACGTACATATGTACGTATTTCCCACAAACCTGTACAGCCCTCAATTTCTGCGTTTGCCAGCATTGTATTGCAATTTTTATAGTTGTGTAGTAAGCGTTGACGCTTTGTGATTCATACTGGGACGAACTGTGACTGCGACTGAGACGCTCGGGCGTACATCATGCGCCCTGGCAGCTTCAAATGACAACAATAGGGCGTATAAAATGATCGACATTTACGTTCGTATTTACATTGTATGTATAGAAAAATATGAATAAGTGAATAATGTTCAAAAGCGTACACATGTATGTATGTATGTATGCATGTATGTACATATTTACAATTGGCACACACACACATCTTCAATTGGAGTCTACAAAACACACCTCTATTTAGTACCTGCATTTGTTTACTTGCCCTAGCTCTGATAGACCGCGTATGCACATAAAAACAATATTGCTGTAAACACACGCTCCCTCCTCGAACGAGTCTTGTGCTGGTGTTGGTATATTTGCAGCGGCAGCAGTCGCTACATTTATCGCAGCCTTTCGTAAGGGAATGTGCAGATGTTGTTCGCTTAGTACGGCTAATCGCTGCAAATATGTTGTTGTCATGTTTTATGTTTGTTTGTATGTACTCGTACATGTGCGTCCAACAGCAGCAGCAGCAGTAGCAGCGCAAGCTACAGCATAAAACGGATGTTGTTGATGTTGCTAAATGGCAGTGGCGGCAATGCACTGACAGCTTCACAACACATTTGTATGTGTGCCTGTGTAGGTGCACATAAACAGCCCCATTTAGCAGTCGTTGGAGGGTATTGCAAAACTACTTACAAGCTTAACACCAAGCAGCCATCAAATAGCGTAAAATTTCTCCAAAACCATTTAAGAAAAATAAAAAATTAAAGTACGAGTTTGATAAATGACCGAGAAGTTTAATGTAGTAGCTTACATACACACATGTTTATGTTTATTTGTATATTATATTCACGGAAATATTATATATTGCAGCAGTATTTTGTAGTATCAGTCAGTTGTATCGAGTCAGTTAGTGTTGTTGGAAAACACAATTTTCAGTTGCATTCTCTTTTGCAGTGTTATTCTTCCAAGATTCTGTCATTTTTCAATTGTCACAATTTGTGCTTATGACGCGTGTATTTTGTTGGTATAAGCACACAACAAATTTCTCAGATCATTTATGTGCTTATGATTAATACGAGTACGACAACTGTATTAGCTTCTATGAAGTCGAGCTTTCAGAATGAGAAATGTGTGAGCTAGCTATAATTGGCAGGGTTGCCGCGATTAGCTGACATCAACGACCGTAGTGGTGGAAAATTTTAATTCGACGCGTATTTCTTTCTCTCTTAACAAAGTGAAGTTTTGCGCTTACTTGTGCGATAATTAAATGGAAAATAGTTTAAGGAATCAAAGCGCAAGTTTCATAAAAAGAAGTTCTTCGCTGTTTTTGCCTTTCGAGCTCGCTGAGTCACCAATACTTACAACCTAATACCAAACAATCACTAGACAAAGAGCACTACAGATACGCGCGATATTTAAGCAAGACACGGATTTTGATAATTGTTTCATTTAAGTGCTTCTAATTCTCAACAGGTTTATCAAGTGGTAGAAATAGGTGTATAATAGAAAGTGGGTGTACAATAGGTTTTAGAGAACACTACCCAATATGTGTAGGCCCTCGAAGCTTCCGAATCGGTGAAAAAATAATAGTTACTTAAATTATGAACTTTCACCTACCGCTTTTACTATACTAATCTTAACAATTTATACGAATGCTTCCCTTTTGAACTAGAAAATATCCATGTTTCCTTTCGATTTGACAGACCCATCAAGTCAAATTTAGTTAGCAACATAAGTGCCATGAAAAGAGTTATGTTGCATAAAATGGATGCAGCAGTCGTTGCGGGTAATAGCAGAGGAACGCGACTTAATCTATGCTACAAAGGCAAAATGGCGTCCACTGAAAAAGTAAAATAAGAGCCTCACATGCTTTATAAAACTCGGAAAGATTGCTTCTCTACCAGGAAACACTTTTTAGACATTATTTTGTTAAGCTTCCTTACTAGAAATTTACATCAAGCATACCAAGAGCAATCCGTTTGAAGGAGTTTGACCTCTGGAGGTAATCTCTCAAGGGACATGGTAGCATTTTTAGGTAGTTAACACCGCATTTCTCTGAACTTCGTACAGATCTCTCTATCCGCAAACTGGAGCTTGAGAGCCGTGCCAGGGCGATCTTTCCAAAGACAGAATTGGAACGAGGGGAGAATCTGTACCTCAGTTTTCACTGACGTGAGTCGAAGCAGAGCTTTTCTCTAAATCAATTTATTTATTTCCTTAAAACTGTCGAATACTGCTGGTGTTATTCAGGTAGAAGTCTTTGCGATCCTGCAGGCATGCAAAATGATTAGGGAACGTGGAAGCAATGAGAGGTATTAAAATTTTTTCCGGTAGTCAAGGCTCTGATGACGCCATGGTACAGATCTAAACTGGTCAACTCATGTAAGGAAGAGATCAAATTCCTTGGGCGTGCAAGGACCAATTTTCAGATTTGCGTTCCAGGAGATAGGAACATAGAGGGAAATCAAATTGCTGATGAGCTTCCCCGGAAGGGGTCGACTAAATTGGTCTCAGAGATCGGCCACCCCGTCATTGGCATACACAGTTAAAGTGGAATTGCACAAAAGTGGAAAGCGCAGAAGAGATGGAGGTCCTTTTCTTCGGGTACTACTTCGAAAACACTTTGGCTTCAGTACAATAGACGCAGGACGCTGAAAGTCCTGTGGACTTCACGCCATTCAATATCCAAACTCGTAGCTGTATTTATCGGTCATTGGACGATCGGCATACATGCAGAAAAGCTAGGCTTACCATTTAATTCTCATTGCAGCTGTGGGAAATGATTTCAGCTTCAGCGGCTTTCAGAGAAGCAGACTGTTGATAACTTTCTCTGTAAATGTCCGGGCTTGGCAGCTAAACTATTAAGGTCACTGGGTGCTTCTTCCTTAGACAGCCTGAGGCAGTGAATCCCATCAAGCTTCTCCATTACATCAACAGCTCTGGTTGGCTGTAGATATCTGTCCGTTTGAGGTCTCAAAATGGTATCAAACGGCGCTTCACCTACCCTCCCATACCCAGTAGCGCCTACTCTGCCTCCTCATACGTTTTAAGCCATCACCTCTTTCTTTGTCTACACAAACTAAGTCTGGATTCCCACTTAATATTTACTTTACAAATTTTCAACAAATTAAGCTAATCACCAAATATTTATTATATAAGAGTGTGCACATGTATGTATGCTGTAAGCTGTGAGTCATCGCTAAGTATTCCAAAACAAAGGAAACTATTTTGTTTTAGATTTTACTCACTTTTCGTCTCTGCTTTTACAGCTGTTGTGGTGTTGAAGTCAATTAGTTTCGTGCTTAATGGGCGGTACACCCGCATAACACATTATTTAAAACATAAGGAAGTTGTATATATGTAAGTATGCATGTAAATACAGATATCTGTTATGTTGGTGCTCCATACAGCAAGTTGGTTGTTCAGGAATTTGCCCCACTGGAGCAACAGCGACCAAAGTTGTTTACTCTCTGTAAGGTCTAGCGCAAGATATACATATTTGAATGTGTGTGGGCATACATGAGTTACCAACAAAAGAAATAAATTATTTTACATTCCAAGTTATGAAACGCATGAATTGTTGCTGATTACATAATTACAACTTCCTGTGGTGCAGAAAATTTATGACAAATTTGCAACGCGCACTTTTAAATTATTTTAAGTTGTTATTTACGGAATAGCTAATTTGGCTTTGCAAATAAAATAAGTATGCACACAATTCTGTTGAGTACGAAAAGCATTTGTGAAGGTTATTGGAATTGGCAGTGTGATATGAGAGATAAGCGGCATTCACGTAGCCTTAATCTTAGCTTAAGGCCCTACGGAATGAAAGGTTATCGCGCTTCACGGCGTCTAAAAAATTGGAACAGTTAGCGAAGTGAACGCACTTTTAATTACACTGCGTTACACACATTCTGCCCTATGAACCAAATATACTTTTTCGGAAAGGGGATAAAAAATAAAAATACACGTGTATCGGCGATTTATATGTACACGTCACAATTTTTTTTTTGTATTTTATAACTTTAAACGAGCAATTCTTGCATGCATATCTGTATAGCCACACGATCTCAGGATTAGCTTAACGGATTTGAATGAAATTGGGCACACAGATAGTGTATCACATTTCTAGACTCTTCACCTAGGTGTTGCCACTGACAATGTTTCACAGGGTTGCCACCTGTTCGAAATTAAAAAAAAATTGCTTGAGATATGCCGATGTGGGTATCAAAAGAAAGGTATTTCACTCCGCATTTCAATAGAGATATAAAATCCCGAATTTTTTTATTAATGTTATTATATTAATATTAAAAATTGTTACATTAAAAATTTTAATGCTTTTAAAGAAACTTAGGTCTTTTATTTTTGCGTTTGTAAGCATTTGTGTCAGTATCGCGACAAATAGACCAACAGTATTCGCCAAGCATATGCGTAATGTCTTGTCCTTTAAAGTGCTTTTCAATAGCCACAATGTCCTGATGGAACCTTTCGCCATGTTCATCGGTACAAGCTCCTAAATCACCAGGGAAACAATCTAAATGATTGTGAAGGAAATGGATCTTTAGCGATATTAATATGCCCATTTCGCCATATGCCGAAATCATTTCTGCAACAATATTTTTATAATTGTCAGCTCGTTTGTTGCCAAGAAACTGCTCAATAACGGCAACTGTGCCTTTCCATGCACGTTGCTCGATAGCATTCAATTTTGATGAAAATTCATAACTTGCAACTATTTTTTTTATCTGCGGACCACTGAAAACTCCTTAAATTATACACATCATTAAAAAAATAAAGTTACTAAAAGCCTTCGTAAAAAAAATACCTGCATGAATCTTTGCGCCGCTCAGTTTCGGAAAAATATTGCGCAAACTTGCAATCGCCTTGATACGACACCGAGCTTAATGTGTAGTGATGGCAAAATGATTTGAGATGGCTGCACTAATGGTAGATTTTCTATACTTTCTACGCCTACTTTGTAGCATGTTCGCGGTTTCCACTTAAATTCAGTGTAATGCCGATCTCTTTTGCGACCTTCCCATGTACACAAAAAGCACTGGTGGGTTGGAAATCCACGCTTAACACCCATGAGTAATCCGACCACTTTTAGATCGCAGCATATTTTCCAATTATGCTCTTGGTAGTTTATCAGCTGTAATATTAATTCCATGCCTTCGTATGTTTCTTTGAGGTTGGTGGTATATGCGATCGGGACAGCTGGATGTTTGTTACCGATATGAAGCAGCACTACTTTAAGGCTGTTGACCGATGCATCGATGAAAAGTCGTCACTCCTCTGAAATATGTGGGTAACCAATTTTTTCAAACATCGAATCAATATCACAACAATAAGCCAGGTTTTTTTCCCCGATCTTCGTGCAATTTAAAAAATTCGTCATATGGAATACTGCTACGCCGATCACGAGCGGCTGTTATTTTAAAATCAGCCGCCACTATATTCCACTGCTTAAAGCGTGATGCAAAGAGTTCGGTTGTTCTCTTTGACAAATTTCCTTCTCGTACAAGGTCATTGAAGTCGGCTTGCGTTACTAAGATCACTGGGTGTTGGTACAAATTCCGATACTTCTGGTTCCCCGCATCTCGCATTCGATACAGGAAATGTTGATAGCATTGTTGGTGCTACTGTTGGTTCTCCATCCCTTAATTCGGGAACATCATCAAAAATCTTCATTGAAGCCGCTATAGGTTCTTCTGGTGAGTACAGAACCGCTGGAATAACCGATTCTACGTTAGCGTTGTATTGGCGAAAGTATTGGTACCCTTTAGTTTGAGTAAAAGTTACGCAAAAGTAGCACAGTTCACTGCAGTGCTCCGTACGTGGTAGCCAAATTGTTGGTACAGAGTACTTTATTGTTGACCTTCTATCAGTAAACTTGCATAAATTTCTATAGCAATAGTCGCACACGACTTCCGGAGTATACCACAAGTAAGGAACATAAGCAGTCTTGAATATTTTCTGAAACGAATTAACCACTGTTTTCGTAATATTTTTAAAATTTTTACTTGGTGCGAATAAGCCACAAACATAACAAAAGTTATTTCGAGTCCGGCACTGCATTTTTCGTAAGACGTTTTCGCGCAACAGAACTTAAAAGAATTGTCAAAGTATACGTCTCCTAGTAGCGCAACTGTCAGATGATCGGAACTTCCGGAACTGTAACAAACACACAAACGGCACAGAGTGTGTTGTATGAAACAATAAATGAAAGGTTAATAAGTTGTTTAAAAATTTGGAGTCCCTTCAAGTTATGCCGAAAATTTAGAATTTTTTTTAAAAAAAAAAAAAAAAATTCAAGAAAATCTGAGAATTGATAAAATTTTTCTTTTTTTTAATTTTACATAATAAAAACATTTCCACGAGTCTGCCTGCAGAAATTCAGCGCGATTGGATCACGGAAAAAGGGTTAAAAATTGATCCAAAGTTTTTCACACAGGCGGACTACGAGCTCTATATTTTATATAATACATAAAAAAAAAATTCTGACGTGTACATGAAAATCGCCGATACACGTGTATTTTTATTTTTTATCCCCTTTCCGAAAAAGTATATTTGGTTCATAGGACAGAAAAAAAGTTCGTTTTTGTAACGCAGTGTTATTTAAGCGTAAAATGTTCGCACTCAACTAATTGATTTCATAGTTAAGTGCGCATGTTATGTATGCCTAAAAAAAATTTATAAAAAAACAAAAAAAAAAAACCTAATAAAAAAACCAAATAGTTGATATTCAAGCATTGAAAAGTTTATTGCTGCTGCCTGAAATGATTTTGAACATTGTATTTCTGTAAAAAGCCGCAGATTTGAAAAGTTAAAAAAATGTGTTTAGAGGTCTCCCCGCGTTCAAACTAATCTTTTTTGTCTCAACGAAAAAATCTTTTTTGTGAAATATACTGGAAAGTTAAAAAGAAATTTTTTTTGGCATCTTCTTAAATGCGATGAATATAAAGAAATATAAAAAATGGTTCAACTTTCTTCCGCGAAATAATGGTAATCAAGAAGAAAAATTGGTTTTTGGAATTATCTGTAGTGTTGCACTGTACTATTAAAAGACCTAAGTCTGACTTTGTACTTTGACTTTTCGGATATAAATAAATATAAAAACAAAACTAATATACCAATAAGAATATCCAATAAGGCCAGGCTAGACAAATTAACTCGTAAAAACTTGAATGAAATTGAGAAAAAAATTCACAAATGAAATCTATCTCTTCATCTCCATTAACTTTAGCGACATTATCATGAAATTTTCCATACATATGTAAATGAATTTTCCGATTTTAAAAACAAAAAAATTTGGAACGAAAAAAATCGATTAGAAATTTTCAATATATGAATAAATTATCTGATTTTAAAAACAACAAAAGTTTGAAACGAAAGAAAAATCGATTTGAAAATATCAATACATGAATGAATTTTCTGATTTTTTAAACAAAAAAAATTTTGGATGAATGAAAAATTCGATTTGAATACCAAGACGTCATAGCAGTTGGTATATTTTCGTATGTGTATTTAGATATATTGGCAGGAAATATTTTTTAGTATATAGCAGAACACTTTTGTTATCATTTAAGTATGGGTAAGCTTAAGTAAATTTGTATACATTTTTCCAAAGTTTCTTTTTTCGATTTTTTCGAAGTGCTTTATTTTTATCTGATTCCAAACAAAATTTCTCATTATTGGAGACCTTGTACGATATTTAAAATTTCCAATAATTTTTTATTTGTTTTTTGACAGTAAACAGTAGCTGCGAGAGGTCAGCTCATGAACAATTTTTTTTTTCCTAAGACTAAACTATCATAAATTATGTAGCTTGGCATATGTAGCATCTCCATTCAAGTCACATTCATCTTAGTATGTGTGTATGTTGTGATGAGTATGCATGTGCGTCTGACACTAACTTCCCTGTAGGAATATCTACTAATACCGAACTGGTGCGCTTCTAGTAAATTTAGAACCATAACTAGTTCGCATAAACTCTATTTTCTATATATAAATGGAGCTAGTGAATTTTGCATGGTGATTTCAGTTTTTCGATAGCTTTTCCGAAATGGAAATAAAAATTAGCGCACACCCTTCTATTAGGTGTTTGCTCGAGCTCCTCCTCCTATTTGTGGCGTGCGTCTTAATGTTGTTCCACAAATGGAGGGATCTACAGTTTTAAGCCGACTCCGAACGGCAATTGTTTTTTTATGAGGAGGTTTTCTATGGCATTTTGTTATTTTATGCACGGAGTTTCGAACCTACGCCCACCAGAATGGTAGTCTCGCACCAACGCATTCGGCTACGGCAGCTGCGTATTCTGGTAACCATTACATGCGCTTCTGCAAGCATAAAATATATTTTCTAATAGTCAGCTGTACTTCATAGAGCGTAAAAAGTACCTCAGAAAATATCTAACGCTCGCAAATACTTTAAGATACATTGAAAAATATTTGTAGGTGCATTTGAAATCTCGCATTTTGCATCTCTCTGAAATGCAGTTGACAGTTTCTAAATAATCGTTGAAAAGGTTAAGTACAAAACTCGACTAGCTGGATCTAGCGCATCATCCTTTTCATAGTAGTTGGGAACCAGTGTTAAATTTGGCATCTATGAGGAACAAAACTGAAACCCCGCTCACGTTTGCCACTGAATAGTAGTTGTCTTATGGTAGAGCAACGATTCCTTGGGGTCTGACAAAAAGTATTATTTTTTTTAATTTTTGTTTTCATAAAATATTGCACCTCAGTTTAAAAATTAAATTATATCTATTTTATTACAACTTAAATGTGATACTTCCTGCTTCCTTCATCTATCAGCCTGGTTCACGATCATAACTTGTTGCCTCGGAAGCTATAGTAATTTAAATACTATTTTCCTCTAAATTTTGGCTTTGCTATGAGCAGCGAAGTGCTTCGCATTTGTCAAAATCTTACTGCTTCAGAATCAGAGATTGATTTCTCTACCTCAGTATTTCCTGCAGGGTTCGTGCACTTGTTCAGGAATGGCATTTATGTTTATAACTAAATTTTTCTTTTTTCTCACTTCAATAAGGAAAATACAAAATATGTAAGGCTAAATGACCAAAAATAAAGCAACGAATTGTTGTAAATATATACGTACACATGAGCGCATTCCTCTATCTCAACAAATGCGTGTCTATGCTGTGCAGCTGGCGTGAGTAAGTGCCAACTTGCAAGATGTGGGGAGCAAACACACCTCATTTGACAGCCGGGACATTAGGAAGTGTTTCAGCGGTGCCGATAGGTAACTGTTTATACAAAAACAACGAAAATGGTAGTACGGAAAACAAAACGCACTCTCGCTCTCAATAAACTACGGAATACAGTAATTGAAATATTGACAATTTGAAGGCAATGCCCCACGATAGACAGCACTTTGATCGCACAGTTTGAGAATCAAAAAAATAAATAAACTTTGTGAATGAAAATATGTATTTTCGCAAACAAATGAAAAATATACAAAGGCTTCATGTTAAACGCTCAAAACATGCGCGTGCATATATTCAGATATACTCGCCATTTATGGTGTTTAATGTTTAATGTTGACCTCTACGCTTAAAAATATTTCCAAGTGCCCTGCCATAAATTGAATGACTTCCGCGAAAGTCCGCAAAATGTTCTGGTTATTGTAAAGTAACATCTCCTTAAG
Source organism: Anastrepha obliqua (assembly GCF_027943255.1). Taxonomy (NCBI): domain Eukaryota; kingdom Metazoa; phylum Arthropoda; class Insecta; order Diptera; family Tephritidae; genus Anastrepha; species Anastrepha obliqua. Next base: position 129,704,832 of record NC_072894.1, read on the forward strand.
CAAAAGCTCATGCATACGTACATACATACGCAGGTGCACATATACGAATATTGGCTGACATTTAAATATCTCTTGTATAGGTGTGTGTACATTTTACGATGAGCTGCATTTTCCAGTGAACTCCTAGTACAAAAATATTTTTTTTGTTGGCAGTTTGAATTACAAATACTGATTTCGCAAAACAAAAAAAAATATAATAATAGAAAACTAGATTCGCTCGAATTGCTGAATTTTAATAACTATTATTACTCTACAAAACCTAAATTAAATTGAAATTTGGAAGATTATAGCTCTCTGTGATTATAATTAACTATTGCAAAGTTTCACAGACGCGAAGTCATTAATAATTGCAAAATATAAATGCAGCGAGCCTAAGGTTGCGTTGTCTTGCCATGCAACTACATACATTCATATGTACGTACATATGTATGCATTAAAGTAATTAAACTCCAGCAACAACAAACATTTTTAATAACGCAAAGTTCCCATAAATGCATATCGCTTGAAGCTTATTTATATTTAAATGCTGCGAGTTTTTACACAAGTTTTTGCCATGCTTGGGACAGAGTTCAAGGGCCAATCTATATTACAAAATTGCTATTAATTACTAGACACCATTCGAGGAAGATAAAAGCGAATAAGCTTGGCGTGAAGGGAAAGTCTCGGTTTGTTTTTATTCATTAATCTTTTGTGAGCAAAATAAAAATTATTAAGTTGCACTAAATTAAATTAAAAGAACTACAAATCAGAGCAAAAATGAAATATTTAATGCATACCGACAAGCAAATACGGGGTTGCATGCATCAATATTATTGATCTCGAGAATGTATGGTAATATAGAGCCTACTAAATTTATAGTATTAACGAACTAGCGGGTAAACTTTTTGAGAGCTCTTTGGCTGAGCTTCCCCTCACATTTGGGCTGTACAATTTGATGTTGTTCCCCCGCAGACCTACACTCTTATGCTGACTCCGGTGGATTAAGCAGATTTTCCGTGAAGGGACTACACTGGGACGTTTGTCATTTAAATTTGATTCACAAGCATACAATAAAAGCAAAATTAATAAATATAAAGGGTCTCTCCAAAGACGCGCCCAGATGTTGTTTTAAAGTAAAACAGATAAAATCTTAGATTCTTACAGGTTTCATTATTTCTATGCAAAATACGACTCTTAGCAGTTATGTGTGAAAAATAACATCTCTTAAATGCCCACCATGAGCACGTCTACAGGTAAAGTTCGCGAAAAAGTCGATTCATGAATGCCTAATTGTTGAGAACGTCCAAATTTCGATGTTGATGGTCACACACCAGAACGTCCAGTTTTTGCTCCGCCAGTCCTTTTACTTTTTCACCAACCTTTGAGTCGTAGACCCATTCGGACGATTCTTTCCACCAAAAAATTTACAGATTTTGTGATATGTTGTTCTCAAAGTTCCACCATTTTCAAAATTGTTTGAACAATTTTGTGGTAATAACGCGTTATTCTATCATGTCAAATTATACATTTGTCCGCTTGACAAAAGTTAAATTTGTTATTTTTTCTTTGTTTTAATGGATGAAATAATGCAGGTGTCTGCGCATAAATGAATTGCTTTTCACAACTTTTTAACACCAAAAATTAATCTTAAAATATTTAAAAAAATATCTGTAAAAATTCCCTTTAATCCTCGACTTCATTTTTGTTTCTTCAAAATCGAATAAACTGAAGTTATGACAGCCCAAGTGTGCGGTAACCTCAACATGAAAAGCAAGTTTTTTATAAACACATACATACATACATACATACATACATACATACATACATACACACATACATACAGATCTATTACTTACTCAAATTCACGCACTGTGAAGCAGCCAAGGCATTTTGTTGGCTTGTTAAATTTACTTTGAGTCACTTGAGACATAAAATCAGCTGCTGTTTTACTATACTCAGCTCAGGCTAATGCTAAGTGAATTAGGAAAAAATTAATTGTTCCAGCAACAAATTGCGTGATTCAAACAACAGTAAGAGCTGCGAGTATTGCGAGTGTGTAATTGAAACTCATCTCCGTCGCCGAAATATTGAAGTGTACTCAGGCTTGTTGCTTTTGTAGAAATCTAATTGGTTAAATATTGCGAGACATTCAAAAATAACAAAAACAGAAAAAAAACTATAAACAACGGCCAGCTTTTATCTCGATTTCGATGACAGTGATGTGCTTTTGATGGCAATGGCAATAACAACAACAAATACCACTTAAACTTAAGCGCTCAGAGGGTTCGTCGAACGCTTGTTTTGGATGTGGAAACTTACTTAGCTATCGCTCGACATACACACATATTTATTAAGCCAAATTCAATTGTTTTGCTCTTCACTTTGCTTTCAATTGTCGCGAATAACCCAAACTGCGTAGCCAAGGTCAGGGGCGTATACGCAACGTTTGGAGCCTTGGGGTTGGCTAGCGCCGGCTTTGAAACTCTGTACAGCGGCTGCATATTGCCTCAATTGTTAATTGCCTATGGCGCTAATTGAGGATTGTATTTGCAATCTTGCGTCTTGGACGTTGAACTCAAGCGCAAAGCGCCACGGGCGATGCAGACAATTTGAAAAAGAGTTGATTGACTTGGTTTTTCGATTTGATTAGTGTCGATTGTAACGATAGTAACGACTTCGTTTGATTAGTGTCGATTGTTGCAAATTCTGCTCGTTTTATGAAATTTTCAACATTTTGGCTTCTGAAGAAAGTAGGCTAATTTAAGTGAGATGCTTAGAAATGCCGAATTATACAGAAGAAAATATTCAGCTTTGTTAACTTTGTTTTAATTTTTTCTTGCTAAACTGGCTCTAAAATACCGTTAATATGTTTTATATCACAGAAAGTACAAAACAAAAATTGGTGCGTACACTTCTGTTAGGTGTTTGGCCGAGCTCGTCCTCCTATTTGTAGCGTGCGTCTTGATTTTGTTCCACAAATGGAGGGACCTACAGTTTCTATAGCTTTGTTGTTTCAGAAAATATAAAAATATATAAAAAACAATGGATTTCAGCTAAACATTATTTAAAAGGTCAATATACCTAACTAAGCTTGCTTGCATTTAGTTTGATTTGTGTGAAGAGTTGAAGTAGCTACAAAAAAAATTTTGTTCGGCTCACTGTTGTTAATGCACTTTAATTATGAACTTTTTTCGGTCAATTGCAATCAATTTCAATTTCATTTTCATTTTCGCTCATTTCGCTTTTTGTTTAATTCGTCTGCGAATGCTGCCATGTTCGCTGAACGTGCCCAATTTCATTATTCACTTTCCATATAGAGTTTCATAATCGAAAGTAGCAACTCGTCAGCAGTGAAAACAGTACCGAGCACATTGGACGAGGCGGCTTCTGGGGACGATACCAACGTTGACTTTGGCAAAAGTAGCAGCAATCAGCAGCCATCACAGCAGCGTGAGCAACCGCGTCTTCCTCGACCCACACGCACCTCACCGCCACCACCCAAACCACCCAAACCGCTCAAACTGACAAAGTGTCATAGCAGCGATCATCAATTGCAACATATACTCCTCAATTCACCGAAGTATCAACCCCACGAACACAATCAAATCAATCACGCGCTTCAACAGCAACAAAGCAGGCCCCAGCATCAACATCAACATAAGCATCATCACCATCATCATCACAGCCATCACAGTTCGCATCAGCTGCAACTACCGCCAAACCAACTGTCTTCACCGCAACAGCAACAACAACAAGGACAACAAATTGATAGCTGCAACTTGATGCCTTCGCTGGATTATGGTGTGTCGCCGCCGCTGCCGCCAAAACCGAAAACTTTACTACACATCAAACCGCAACAACAACAACAACAGCAATATCACTTATTGCAGCAGCAACAGCTATTACAGCAGAAATTGCAAAAGCAACTGCAGCAACAACTACAGCATGTGCTTAAACCGCAACAGTTGGGCGAGACTGAACAGCTACAACAACAACATCATTCCAATAACGTCCCACAGCAAACACCAAAGCCGCCAAAGCCTCCATCATCACCAGAGCCTCCCTCATCTCCACTTACGCCGAAATCCCCACTACCATCGCCTTCCCTGCACGAGTTTCAATCCACCAAACAGGATGCGCTGCAAACTCAAACATTACAATTCCATCACTTTCGCCATCACAAGTCGGCGCCCACATTCGATCTCTTCTTCAAATCGCCCACGAGTTCATCCTGTGCCACGCCCCTATCCAAATCCCGCCGCAATAGTTCATACCATTCCTACGATGATCTCGATGCGACCAGTGCTGAGAAGAAAGTTGTATCCAGCTTGAAATATTTGTGTGCCTGCACTGGCGCCACATTGCGAAATCTCTCGAAGAAAACTAAAGACTTGCATGCGAAAAATTACTGTCACACGAAGGTAAATCAATTAAAAATGCTCAAAGAGTTTGTGGTCTAAAGGGAGAGAATTTAAACTAAGGTAAAATTTATATACCATACCATGAATGTATGTATGTGAACTTTACAGATAGTTTTGAGCACTTTGTGTTATTGTATCAGAAACAGTTACTCTAGTGAATTCATCGGTAAGCTATCGAGCTGATAGGGAATACTGCAAATCCTGAATCTTTAAGCTCATATTGAGTACAACTTTCGTGGTTTGGAACTCAAATAAAATTCAAATTCCAAATACATACATTTGGGTAAGAGAAATCAGTTTCTATTCGAATATATATCTTTTAAAAATTATTTAATTGTACTCAGCGTAGAATATAAAATGGACGCTAGAACTGGCTGCTCGTAATGGAGAGGCTAAACCTTTCACAACCCGACTTCAAGAATCGAGTTTGCTAAAATTGACAACATTGAAATTATATTTTTATATCCGTGTTTATTGCGCTCGGGAGCACAGGGCCTCGACTAGACTCTTCCATCGTGCACGGCTCTGAGCTATTGTTTTTGCGCCGCCCCATGTGATGTCGGCATCTGCGAGTTCGCGCAACATCGACCTTTGCCAAGTGATCATTGGTCGACCGCAACTTCTATTCTCTTGCGGGTTCCAGTCTAGTGCCATTCTCGTGATGGTGAAATCATATAATCAAGTCAAATTTATTCTGGAGCCGTCAATAAATGTCGCATAGCGTGCAAAAAACCGAACAGATTCCCAAGGCTAATACAGGTATATGTAGTAATTCTAAAGTTGTGACAGAAATGAGGCATGCTGGCCAATGTGAAGTGCACAAGTCGCTTGCTGGAACTTCTTTCCTAAAATGGTTGCCAAAAACATTGGTTCTAGTGATGTAAAACCCATACACTTTTCATCTGCAAATATATTTTTGTACGAGGGTTGCTATTTCAATTTTGAGAAAGACAGCTAAGATTGAGGGAATCATCGATGCTCAAGACAAACAACCGGGGACACTCGCACATACTTTGGATGTTTCCTGGCATTTCTAATGCCACATACTTTTGTGATTCGGTGAATACATACCTGAATAGACCTTGTACAAACCATTTTCCATCCAGAGAGGAGGCACCAACCATCTCAGAAAGCCTTTTAGTGCTAAATAAAAGCGTAATTACAGTTAGAGAAATCTTCAGTTACTCCGATAGTCAGTCGTTCCTATCATGTCTCGTCTAAAACAGTAGAAGAGTGTTAAAATTATTAAAAATACTTGCACAGTATTTTACTATTAATCTACTCTCTGGCACACAGAGACATTAAAGGTAACTGTAAGACAGAAGAGTTAGCTAAATTGGGCTCCTCGCTCCAAATTAATCAGGACAAGGTCGACATGTAAACTTTTATTAACTACTGTTGCTAATTCCAATTGAAAACAGTGAAACACTTGGGCTATCAGTGGACAAACGTGGCCCGAATGGAACAAGAGTCCACTCAAATGAAGAATCATAGTAGGTGCCCTACATGGACACTGTCTAATAAGAAGACATGTTAGGAGATTAGCGGAACCATTCAATGACTATTGCAGAAACTGCCAGGATATAGAAGAGTAAGAGCCAGTCGAACACCTTCTATACGGGTGGCTCTGTGTAGAAGACGGTTGAGACTGCTCGGTCTCGCTTTTCTGGACAATATTGCGAATGTTGCGAATTTCAAACTAGTTAGTATAACCAGCTTTTTAAAGGTCACACAATGGTTTTAAGAGGACCAAGTAGAGCAAAAATAGGATAGTTTCGGTGGTATCACCAGGGGCCTCTGACTGAACTAGATGCGTTTAAGGACAGCTACTTCATTTAACCTAACCTAGACAGGCAAAATCAATTATTTATTATCATATATGGCGTTTTTTTAATTATTGTCCAAGAAGTACTTTTTCCACGCCGTTTGTGGAATGCTCAAAACTCGTTCGCTTGCGTGAACGAGCGTAATATTTATTTACTATTTTTTGAGTCAACCAAGCTTGTATCAACATTTTTGAGAAGAAGTAAAAATATGCAAAATAAAACAAATCCAGAACCATGAAAGAATTTATGTCATTTGAAAATATAAACTCAATAAATCCATTTTAAATATTTCTATAGAATATTACGCCAGATGAGCCAAACACATTTCTGCATTCCATACAGACGTTTATGGCATTCGCGATTTGTTTACTTTTGCATAAATTACTCATTGCGTTCATACATATACATACATACATTATTGCGGAAAACAAGAGCTTTCAATTTTTTTTAATAATCAGAAAAGCAGCCATACGAACAGCAAGTCAAACAAATTGTATTTTGCCGTAGAAAACCGGTTTAACGAAGTAACACACTGCCCTTTGTTCAATGAGTTGATAATTCTTTGAGAAAAAGTCCCGCATTACAACTTTACATACGTGATAGCGAGAATAGGGGCGACATCAACTTAGTAATTATTTTAATAAAAAAATACCTAATAATTTTAAGCCTAGTCAATTTCCAGGAATATATTAAAGTGAAGCTCATACGTACATAGGGACGTGCATGCATATTGATTGCCACCGCGAATAAAAATACAAAAATAATAAACATTTCCAAGTTTTTTGTTTTCATTTTCATAATCATTTGGTTAATGAAAGTTAAGAGCTGGCGGCCTTTTTGTGGAAGAAAATCCGTTTATTTATTTTTTCAATTTATACTGATATGCATTTTACATAAATAAAAATCGATTAGGTGTCACTTGTATCTTATGATAAAATAAATGGTGAAGATACGAGCACACTAGAAATTTCAATATGAAGTAAAGTTATGAGTCCCGACTTTCATTTTGTCAATAAATATCGGGATTAATCATGGGGCTCTATATTAAAAAAAAATTGATTAAAATCACATGTATGTGATTAAAAACGAAAAAAAGTAGCTTGGGAAAAAGGAAATCCATTATTTTCTCGGTAGATGGCTGTAGTGATCGATGCCTCATAAAGTATAGATCAAACTAATTAAGGATTATGCTCGTTGTCTCCAATGTTTCACCATTTCCCTCGGAATCAGATCTAAATCTTTAAACACCATTTGTAGGGCATTTGGCCGAGCTCTTCCTTTTAGTTATATTGTGCATAAAGATGAAAAGACCTACATTTTTATACCGTCTCCCAAATACACATGGCTTTTTATGACGAGCTTTTTCGTGGCAGAAATGCTCCGAGTGTTGAAAAAATGCAAAAATCGCCTTGGTATTTGGATATTTGGTATCATTTAAAAGCTAAAACTTCAATCAAGAAAATTGTCTAACATATTTTGAGATAAAATATACCTTAAGCCTTATACATCCCCTCAAATCAGAAATAATTTGTACATACAATGGTAAAAAAATTCTTTAAAACACATTTTTATCCTTAAGACGATATACCGTTGTACTTTAATAAAGATAATTATGATGAGCCCAAAAATATGTCTCATAAAAAAAATTAAAAAAAAAAAAAACCAGTCTAACGGTTAGACGCGATAGAAGTGAAACCTTCCGTAAAACAAACTGAGAGAGAATGAGACGAAGGCAGCATTAGGAGCGGGATAATTATAGGTTCATTATAATATTGCTATAAAGTTCATATTTTATTCATCCTCAATGTTTTCAATTTCAACAAATGATATGAGTGGCTTATGATAGCTAAAATATGATACAAATGCTTTGATTTCGATGTTGTCAACATATCTTTGAAATACCGTGTCAATTGTTGTTTTTTCTGTCGATATTCACGACACTTTTCTGCATTATTTTTCGGCATAATTGCGGTAAACATTTAAAAATCAAAATATTTACGAATATAAAAATACGGACGCAATACAGCACACGCGGTTGCTATTATGAGCGTCGTAGCGCGTATATTACACAGACGTACTAACATACACACAAACATTCGTAGGACGCTTGGTTTGAATTTTTTATACATATGTATGTATGCTATACTATGGCCTAGCCTATGTACGTACATACATATTTGTGTTCTGAACTTCCAGCAAAACAATGCTTATTATTAATTAATAAAGTGCTTATTAATGCAACCGCACACACAGGCCACTCACTTTATTCCTGTAAATGCGTATGTCGTCCAAAGCTAAAATTCTATGCCTAGCGACTACAAGAACAAAATGCATTAATAGGCGCAAGCGTAGCGGCCATCATCCTAGTTGCCATAGCGCTGAACAGTCGCGGCGGCGCCGAACAGTTTCAACTATTGTACTGTGCAACAAAAACTCATCATCAAAAAATTGATTTATAAATTCGAGCTCATAGTTCTAAGAGCAAGTACTTTCATTCATAAAACGAGCCGCCCATATGCTAGTTTTCTCGACAATTCGAAAATAGTCAATATTGGAATATTTCGCGTAGAATTATTTGCCAATATTCAATTTTTGTCAAGTCGAGTGCCCGCGGCTCCGTAAATATGTTTGCACCCATATATGTATGTAAATATATGTTTCTAAATGCTCGACAACCGCAGCTGCCTGTTCAAGGTTACTGTACATTAGGCCGGGTCGATTTGTGGGAAGGCAAAAAAATCGCCCATTGCTCTGTGAAAATCATATTCTAGGGATCAGAATAAGAAACTTTGCCGAAGGAACCATACCTCTAAAACGAGTTCTGATGTCGATTGATGCGATTTTTAAATCGACCCGCCCTACTGTACATGCAATGCTGTGCCTATGAATGCGCGCTGGATTTCTTGAGAAATTTTACGTATGTTTTGCTGTGGCGAGGCACATATGTACATACACACAACATATATACATATATCCGCATATATACATACATACATATATAAATTCACAAATTTAAATTTGCTTATGCCATCCTTCTGTGTGCCTGGTAATGAAGCATTTTCTATACATACATATATATACGTATATCTTTTTTCTTCTTCTTTTTGGTGTCGCATTTTCGTTTCACTTTTTCTCAAATCACTCCCAACGATTCTAAAGAAGTTTTCACTTCAAAAATAATTTTTTTAAATATTAAGTAAATCAGTGTTTGAAAATGCAGACACAAAAAACTTCCTTCAGTTCTTTATGGTTTTGGCAATTTTAGCCCTCTGTTACTAGTTACTTCTGCGGCTGCTGTAGCCGAATGGGATTGGTGCGTAGGCTCGACTCTCCGTGCATGAAACAGCAAAATGATTGAAAAGTTTTTTTTTAATTGCGGTCGCCCCTCGTCAGGCAATTGCAAACCTCGGTGTGCATTTCTGCCATAAAAAAACTCCTCAGAACAAAAAACAAAAACTATGTGCCGTGCGGAGTCAACTCAAAACTGCGGCTCCTCTATTTGTGGATCAACGCCAAACGCCTAACTGAAGTGTACGCGCCAATTATTTATTTATTGTTTTTTTCATTATCGGGGTTTTTTATCATTACTAGTTAAACAATTCACACAAAAACTTTAGAAGTTATCGACTTTCCCATACTCAAAAAACTGAAAGAGTACAACCAATAAAGATTTAATGACTCATTTGCTATTTTCATCAGATCCATTAGTGCCACCTCGAAGAACTTTAAACAAGCAAACAAATCACCAAGGGGTTCCAATTTAAGTATGATATTAAGCAGTTCTTTGTTGAAAATTATTAATCAAATAATACCATAGAACTTTTTGCATTAATTACAAGTTCAGCCTCAAGGGATTTAAGTGCAGAAACTATTATTACTATTTAGTGAATATGCCATTAATTTATATCTTCGATTTATAAATTGTTCTTTTATAATTCTACATTTCAACAATAATTATGCCTTTTTTTTAACCCCAAATCAAAAATCAACACGTTTTTTTCAAAATTGGTAACTAGTGCGAAAAATCGGTTTTGCCCTTTCCTTAAGTTTTTGCGGAGGGGCGACTGCTTATAGAAAAAAAATCATTTGGTGTTTTATGCACGGGCACTACCGAACTGTAGTCGCGCATTAACGGCGGCAGGCGCTCACCCTTCTTATACTTTTCATAAATTATTCCGGTATATACTATTGTGATGAAAGCCGAGCTAAAGCCATTTCGGAAATCGAGTTTAAAAATTGTTTCTAATATTGAAAAAGAAAAATGTTCGAATAGGAAATAGATTTGTTACAGATGTAAAAGTTTTAAAATTTATTTATAGGTCACCTTTTATTGCGATCACAGTCTTACATACGCCTTCAGAATTTCGGGATTTCGGGATCAACACGTCTAGCACATATGTATGAGCATGGCGTATATATGTATGTTTGTGTGTTTATACATCAGAAAGTATTTGTCTTTGCACTAAATACCGCATTAGACAGAGCGACGCGCAGATATCTCTTTATCTGATTTGCATAATTCCCAGTTTCTTTTATTTATACCGACTTTATTTATTTGTTTTTATTTTTAGGATACGAGTAACATTGAAAATGGATTTCGCCAATTCTGTTTAGACGCTTCTTATTTTCTTGTTAACTTTTCTATTTGAAGCGCACGAGGGAAATGTCGAACTGTCAAGGCTTATAGTGGAATAGTGTAGGGTAGCGAGCAGGGGGTTCATCAGGGTCAGGGACTGTATTTTTGCAAAGTTGTTTATCATGCGAAAAGCGTCTTAAGGAATTGGGGATGCATGTTTACATGAATGTTTATGTTAATGTGACTATTAGACATGATTGATGAAAGAGAAAAACAGACAATATGTGGCTTTTCATGCAACACTTTTTGGTTGTGCTTTTTGAGTAGGCAGAATTGAAAACTCATGTGAATCTTGTACTTTAAAAATGATAATTTAAGCCAATGTCGGTTTTAAGTGATTGAATTTTTATCTAATAAATGAGAAAAAATGTGGGGATTCCCTAGGGACAATGCTAGTTAAGTAAATAAAAAAATTACAAATGAAAAAAAAAAAAAAAATTTAAATAAATTTTACAACAGACTAAGAGTTAAAAAAATATTTTCCCCTTTGACTTTTAACATTGTTGACTTGACAGTTTGTAATTGCGAGGTTTGAAGAGCTATAAAAATATGTATTTTTAATATTGTAAATAGCAAAACGTGAGCTCACCCAGTATCGACCTTTAAGGAGCGTAGAAAGTAACATTGGTCAAGAAAATTCTTACTACTTACATCTAACGTATTTCTCGTGTAAAACCCAAATTGGACGATACACACATATATAATCGTTTTTTTTTCTAATATTTGACCTCAACATCATTCTGTGGCATGGGTAAAGTTTTTCATTTAAGTAATATAATTTCTGAATACAAGCCAAACCAACCCATAAATGCTTATAATCTAACATCTCGACACCAACGCCACCTATGGGGTAATTTTTTTGCGAAGTTGTCTAATTTCATATAAGTGATATTTTTTTAATATCAGATGAATCGGCAAAATGTCGACACCAGTGCCACCAAAATGTCTCCATGATCTGAACAATGCTGAGAATTTCAAGTATCTAGTTCATAAGGTACCTAGTTTACAATCGATTGCAAAATTTATATCGAGCAGATAAGAACGAAAAGTGTTTAATATTCGTTTAATATTCCCTTCCCAGCCAATTCAATCAAGCGCCAACAAATTGCGAATTTATTCAACTCATATTTTATAGAACCCCAAAAGTTCAAAGAAATTCCTTTTTTACAAATTATATACACATCTTTCTTTTTAAATTCCACGCAAAGAATATTTCTCATAAATTAATTTTTCAGAAACTTACATACATACATACATATTGGCATTTCAAACGAGTTAATTACGAGCAAATTGTGCTAATTGTAGCAAATCTTTTGAATACTTAAACAACTTTGGAAACAATTCTTTTCAGGCTGCTGTGCCATAATTCTTTAAGTGGAAGCGCTTTAAAAGAATATTTTCTCAAAAACGAAAAAAAAGAAAAACTAAAAATTAAATATAAAAAATTGTAATAATTATACACACAGCTAGTTTTGAGTGGCAAATTCCGAAAAATCTCGTTTTTTTTGTTGGGCAAGGCCGTTTTGTGGGAATTTCAACACGCCACTATGGGCCAGCGGACTTCAAAAGTGGCCAAAATTCGAAATTCGACAATATTTAAAAAAAATTTCAGATTGGCGTAAAACTCGTTACTCGGGGGTTTTCAATGTCGATAGGTCCGAATTTGAAGTAAGATTTTGAAAATTCAAAATCGTGGACCCAATGAGTCGGACATTATTTTAAAAATCTTTCAGATTGGTGTGAAACTTGATGTTGAATGTTTTATTTAATTCGTATTCGCAATTTTTAATTTCATTTTCAATTTAATTTTTTAACATAATTTTGCCCATTTTTCTTCTGGCAGCATTAAATTTATTTTTTCCAATTGCTTCGAGTGTAGATAACGAAAGTTTGAGGCGATTTAACGTTTCTGTATCAATTGTAGTTACGCTAAGCGATTTGAAATAAATAAGTATTGCAAAGAATTAGCAACACATAGCAAAGGGAACAACTGCATTTCGCAAAAAAAACGGTTGATCTTCTATCGGGGAGCGCAGAAAGTTCGCCGCGCTCTAGTATAAAATCCACTAATCGTATCAAATAATGTTTAATACGCAATTAGTAGAGAATTTGATGCTCCACATTTCTTATTTGATTTATAATTGGTGCTTGGATCCTTTTTAGGTGTTTGGGCGAGGTTCCCCTTCAATATTGCCGAACGGCAAATGGTTTTCCAATAGGAGCTTTTTCATCGCACAAATACAGTAGGAGGTTTGCCATTGCCTACTGAAAGGCGATCGCTGTAGAAACAACTTTTTCTATCATTTTCAATGTTTCATGCACTGAGATTCGAACCTAAGTACTTCCGAATGGTAGGCACGCACCAACCAATTCGTGCTACGATGGCCATTTATTCAACGGGACTAAATTATCAAAATGTCATAGGCATTGCAAAAAATTGGTTTTTATGACCTTTGACCTTTAATATAACATTTTACGACGCGGACATGAGACTTTATAAGACTTTTGAGATATCTTTTAGAACACCAAAATAAAAGTTTATGCAAAATTTCAGCTTTTTATCTCTCATTCCGAGGTGTGAGTGGATTAGTCGACGGTATTATAGAAGAAATGGCATTTCTTTGGGTTAAAATTAAAATAAGCAACAAAGCGCATATCGTAGTTAACGTGCATACTTCAAGGAGTAATTTAGTCTATTATTTTCTCAATTTGATAGATGAAAGTAGGAGAAGGTTTCATTCGAACATACTCATCTTTGAAATTACATCTAAAAGAGCTCCCTTCATTAGGGGTAACTTAGTTCATATTCATAAGTAAGTGATAACTAATGATTAAAATATTCTTACATGTAAATAAAAAAAAAATCACTCATTATAATATTAAAAGTTCTCATTAAAAAAAAAACATATTGGATAACCAGGGAACGTTAGAAAATTCGAAATTATTTATTTAAAGAAGTCGAAGAATTGTTCCCAATGAATATCATACAAAGCTATTTCAGTGACTTGTGAACAAAAGTGCATAGAATCATATATTTGAACCTCGTTAAAAAAATAAACTTACCTTTTTGGCCAAAATCTCGATCTTCTGGCCCATTGTGCACATCCATGAATACAATTTTTATCGCTCAATTAGTGGAAGATCTCAAGTGCTCGTGCACTCAGCTACCCCGTTTAAACCACTACATATGGATGTGTGTATGTATGCATACACATAAGTACATACGATATGAAAAAGGCTTGTCAATATATATTTCAGCGCAGAGAAATCATAAAATGTAATTTTACAAAAAATCAAGCTGTGTGTAACTATAGAGAAACCAAAAAAAAGAGAAAAACTTGTATAGTAAATCTATTTTATTTTCTTCTTATTGTGAGTGCCCTCACAATTTACAGCCAGTGGTGGGGTAAATTTGAGAAATTCCATCGAATTGCGAAAATAAATGAGAGACCGGCATATTTGTAAACAAACCGCCGACGAGTGTGCTTTAGTGATCGCTGCTTTCTGCTGTCCGAAAATATGAAAATTGAATTGCTGCGCGCACGTCGATTGTAATAACAAGTAGCATCTGGTGCACGAGCCTATTTGCTGCTCGTACAACAACGACAACAGCAAATATAATATTGTACAACAACGAAAAATAGGCATTCGTGGGCGAAAAATATTTACAAAACGGCGAACTATTTTCGAAATTCCCCTCACCCAAAAAGTTCTCAATGTTTTTTTGTTCTTCTTGATCAGCATTTGTTGTGCCAAGCTACGAGGCGCACCTGCTAATACATATGCGACTCCAGCAGCCGTAGGCATAATTGCCCTTTGCTTCTCCAAAGTCCAACATTTGCTATTTAGTAAGTAATGTATAAAATTTTGAATGAGCATTCGAGCATATAGCACACGTTTTCATATTATACGAGGGTCGTTTGGAAAGTCCGTGCAAAAATAAAAACTATAAACCGCCTCGTTTGAATAAAATCCTCTTGCCGCCAGCTATGTCTTAAAATTGGGGAACAAATAATAGTTCGAGGGAGCCAAGTCCGGAGAATAGTGAGGATGTGAAACGAGTTGGAGTCCTATTTCCATTAATAGACCGATCTGGCTGCAACTTGGTGCATGCTCTTCCTGCTACTAACTAAACATAACCTCGATAAGCGCCAGTAGTGCCATCTCTCTTACTTTGCACGTATTTTTCAAACGACCCTCGTATACCATTTTTGCAACATCATCAGCTGTGCTTTGCATTTGCTGAATGCTCAGCCATGCGTTGCGTACAGCAAACCTATTATGCAAGAATAATTGAATGAACCTGCCAAAGGCGACTATTTTAGTCTGCTACTTTAATTCAATAGTTCCTGCATAACAGCCCGGCTCTATCATTACACTGATGCATAATTGAATTCATGACCAACGCCGCTGCCAGTGAAAGCGTTCAATTTAGTTTCAATTAAAGCGCGAGCCGCGTACCAGGCATGCCGCACCACCAGCCAATGCCCAAGCTGGGTGGGCGGCTGCTGTGTGCCTGGGCCTATGTGTTTGTCCATATCAATGAGCTGCCCTATCGCGTTTAGCATATGTAATTCGCGTAATTATGGAGAAAATTTGTGTTTATAAATTTAAATTGCAATGTTGCATATTCGGTCATAAACCACGACATCGAGTCAGTCAGGCAGCCATCAGTCCGTCTAGTCGAGTTCGCGAAACTATGCATTTGCTTAGCCAGATGGTCGGTGCGGTCCATTGCCGCTGTTGATCTTGCTTTTCAATTAATTTTTCAGCGCATTTAAATTTTTACGAACACATTTCTACACTGCGAATATGCGCGCGAATATACATACAAATAAATACAAATTTCTTTCACAGCTCATTTGGTTATTCTGCTAATATTATTATTTCAAGCTTTTCTTTGCATTTTGCAACCCATTCACTTTTTATGACTATACATTTACATACGTCTTGTATTGTCTGTGGCCGCTCAATTGGATAGAAAATAATTTTAACTAAGCGGTCAGTGCTTTTTACGGGATTGCATTGATTTATAAATCATTTGCATTATTAATAATTTTAATTTAAAATTGAAATATTTCACATATTTTTTATTCTTTTGTGTACACAAAAGTCCCAGAATTGTTCTCAATAAATATCATACAAAGCTATTTTAGTGAGTTTGAAGCTGGAATTTTTAGGGTTTCTATGGGAGAATGAAATCCTAAAAAGAACATTAGAGATAAATAAGAAATAAATAAATTGTCAAGGCTTACCAATAAGTCAAGGGGCTATAGTTATTTAATGCAGCTTATCAAAGTTACAATGGGCTCTTATTTACGTGAGACCATGTCGATTCGAAACGCCGAACTCGCCCCTTAATTCTGTCGCATAACACAAAAAAAGTTAAATACATTTTTTATTCTCGAACAGCAGCTGCTTTTTTTATGGAAAACAAAAACCCTTATGACTCTTTCACTCTATCGAAAATTCATATACTCTACATAACTTCCAGGATATTGATTTATTGTCAGCATTTTCAGCTCAACTCACCAGTATTTTACACCCACATACCTTCATTTACTCTTTACGTACATAAATACATACTTATATATGTATGTATGTATAATTTTATTTTTTTGTCTTAACTCTACCTTAGAACATTCTTTGTCTTTCCATCAAGAAACCACGTGTCGTATAATTTAATGTTATAAAAAAAATTCATTTTTCATTTTCCATTTTGATCTATGTGCCATTACAGCCCACGTGGCGTCTCTGGGGCGAGGAGCACGAGAAAAATGCCATTTTCACTGTCTACCTTAAAAAGGTGCGCTACCATCGACCAACACCAACGGCGAATAATGTAAGTGTGTGACAGCCCACCAGGCAGCCAGAGAATTGAATTCTTAATTAACTCTGTTTGCCTAAAAGGCAATCACTTTGGCTAACCGAAACGAATTTATGTATAGTACATTAATCAATTTTCTCTATTTCCCACTTCTCATTCTTATATTTTTTGATTTTGGCTGCCATAGGATTCGGACGATGAAATTAGCCACCTCGAATGGGAAACGGTGCGAGTGCGCTTCGTGAAGGCGGCCACACTGGCGCGTTTGGTCGAAGCGTTAGCCACAGACGATGGTGAATTGGAGTCAACATTTATCAATGTGTTTCTCTCCACATATCGCACATTCTCCACTCCCAAAGAGGTGCTCAATTTGCTCATACGACGCTATGACACACTCAATGACAAACATCTGCAAGAGATCGAAGAGCATCAACAACTCGAGGATGTCAGCTACGATCCGGCGACGTCCATACACGAGCAACACAAGAAAACTCTAGTCTCAGCGTTGCATGTGTGGTTGGATGGGTTTCCGGAGGACTGGAATGAGGATAACCTGCGGCAAATATTGACTTTTGCGTCGAAACGTCTGCCGCGCTCAGATTTGCATGTGAAGGTGCTGCATCGTTTGGAGCGCATTCTGCGACAGCAGGTTTATGGGGAGAATAGTTTACCACCTTGGTTGGCGAGTGGCGTAGGTGGGAACACGAATGGCAATAATATGAATATGAGCCTGAGCGTGGGTTTGCTGCCACAACACTACAACACGGAGTTTACAGATCAATTTGCAGGGCTATGCTTGGCGCCGGCATTCCGTGGTCCCACACATTTCCTGCAGGCATTTCGCTTTCCGCACGTGCCGGTTCGTCACTTCGCCGAGCAGCTGACGCGCATGGACTCGGAGTTATTCAAGCGTTTAATACCACATCAGTGCCTTGGTGCGACGTGGGCGCGACGGGACAAAAGCGGCTCGGAAACGGTTGTGGCCACAATAAATCAATTTAATGCTGTACTCTTTAGGGTTATTTCTAGTATATTAATTGAGCCAAGACTTAAACCACAGGTGAGTGTTGAGTGGTTGAAAAAATTTATATAAATTTCATTACGAGTAAATATGTTTTTTGTTAATTTGCAGGAACGTGCTTTAAATATTGCCACCTGGATTGATATTGCACAAGAATTGCGTCTGCTGAAGAATTTCTCTTCGCTAAAGGCGATCATTTCGGGCCTGCAATCGAATCCTATTTATAGACTTTCAAAAATATGGGCGGTCCTACCCAAAGAAAAGGTTAGTGGTTTTATGTTACTTAGAAAAGATAAGCCTACAAAGTAGCAATGGAAATAACGACAGCAGAAAACGAATAACAGAAAACTTCTTCCAACGCTGCATAAATGTTAATTTTTTTAAACTAAAATGTTTGCCAATTAAGCTGAAGTCAAGCCAGTACATAAATAAATGTTTTTATGCCATATTTCAGATGGAGATTTTCAATGAACTTGCCAGAATATTTTCGGAGGACAACAACGCTTGGGCGCAGCGTGAGGTACTCATGCGTGAGGGTACTGCAAAATTTGCCGACACGGTGGGTGAGCACGATCGCCATCTGCAGAAGATCATACAGAAACAAGTGAGTGCCTGCACATTGCAAACCAGTATCGACCCAAGCAACGCAACTGACTCAGACGACAAAAACACACCCCTTGCATAGCATATTAGCATAACCCACTAATTATATCTACTTTCGTTCCATGTCACAGAGCACGCAAACGTCGCATGGCACCATACCTTACCTGGGCACCTTTCTCACCGATTTGACAATGATACACGCCGCCATACCGGACACAATAGGCGAACATCAGCTCATCAATTTCGACAAAAAGCGCAAAGAGTTTGAAGTGCTGGCGCAAATTAAACTACTACAGGGGGCCGCCAATACGTACAACCTGCGCGAAGATCCAAACTTCGATCGTTGGTTCGCCTCGATGCTGGTACTGGATGAGCGAGAGGCACACACGCTTTCCTGCCAACTCGAATCGCCACCACCTGCGCCACGCAAGTCAACCGCTTCGACCAACACATCGCTTACGAACACGACGATCTCATCGAACTCCATGGGTGGCGTAGGCGGTAATGGGCATCGCAAGACTGACTCAATAGCGTCGAACTCGAGCAGCGGCGCCGGTTCACAATTCTATTGCGAATTGAACAACAGCTACAGTTCACATTACAGCTCGCGACACAATTCGTTAGATCGGGATGCACAAGCGCCGAATGCATCGCTGTTGTCTGCCTCGAGCAGCGTGTCAAACCTGTCAATGGACTCAAGTAACTCGGGGGGACAAAAATCGAATACGAAAATGACGCATTCACATTCTACAAACGGTGTGCGCGGTAGCACTGGCAGCGGACACAATAACTCTCAGTTGAACGTAGGCTCACCGATCATCAACGCACAGCTGGTGCAATCGCCCGGCGTAAAAACAAATAACGCGCCTGACTTTTACATCATACGCGTGACCTATGAGACGGAGAACGTCGAGCTGGATGGCATTGTGCTGTATAAAAGCATAATGCTGGGCAACAACGAGCGCACACCGCAAGTCATACGCAATGCGATGATGAAGCTCGGCCTCGAGGCGGATCCCGAACAATACACGTTGGCGCAGGTGCTGCCTGACAAGGAGTTGGTCATGCCGAAGAATGCAAATGTGTACTACGCGGTGAATACGAACTACAATTTGAATTTCATACTGCGGCCGAAGAAGAAAGATGGCGGCAGCAATGGCAGCTAGTGCAGCGGGTGGAATGCGGAGAAGTTGGAGTTCCGTTTGATGCTCGTTTTTGTTTCGACCGCTTTGGTGCTTTAGGCGTG
Source organism: Anastrepha obliqua (assembly GCF_027943255.1). Classification (NCBI taxonomy): domain Eukaryota; kingdom Metazoa; phylum Arthropoda; class Insecta; order Diptera; family Tephritidae; genus Anastrepha; species Anastrepha obliqua. The sequence continues at coordinate 129,724,391 of NC_072894.1, forward strand.
TTTGGGATGGAGCGCACAAGTTTCGCCACAGCTGCTACAAAACTGCAACTACAAAATTAATTACAGATATATGCAAGGAGATATTTCATACTCACAAAGATAAATTTGCTTTTTGCAAATGTTAAAATAATCTCAAATTAAGGACAAATAATTAATGTAAATAATTGTTGTGTTTTACAGTAGCTTAATTTTTACTTTATTTTTATATTTTGTTGTAATACAATATATGCATATGTATTTGTGTAAGTTCGAGAGTAATTTAAATTATGTATTTAACTTTTTTGTAGAATTTGAATCTTAGCTTATGTCTGAGCGTTTGTAATGATATTTTTTATAGGTTTGTGAAAAAGTTTATCTGTTTATTTATTTTATACGTTAAACGCATAAGCTTCACTGCTTTAATACTGCTTTAAAGTAAAAAATCGTAATTATAATATGAAAATGGAGATAATACAATAATATTGTAAGCAGAGGTGTATTTTAAGTAAGATTTCGCTGTATGACAATTATTTAAACTGTAAAAATATATGTAGTATATTGGCTGATATTCGAGATGGGTCTCCTCATCTAGGTGTATGTAAAGTGTTACATGAAGATATTTTAAAATGGTTCGAATAAATTTTTTATAAATACCAAGGCGACTGAATTTTATTTTCAAGCTTCAAGCCTAAATATTTGGGCTTTACTGTTATCAGTATCAGGCCGGAGGAGCCAAGCCATACACCTAACAGAGGTGGACGTGCCAATTATTATTTTTTTTTTGGGCTATCAGTTATAAGTGATAAATGTAAAAAAAGGTTATTTATTTATTTACAGTCTTACAAGACTTATAATACATTCTTGAAATTAAAATGCTCGTACATTTGGTATAATTTGATAAGAATAGACAGGGAGCTATACATTGAAATAATATAAACCAAAATTGTCATTTTGAAGAATCATGAAAATACATTCTTATACGGTACAAAATGATTCAATTCAATTTGTAACACATGGGCTGAAAAGTCCCTGGCCTAACAAAGAAATCACATTTTATTTTTGTTCAAAATTTTATTCTAGCATTACTCATTAATGTAATTTCCATCAATAAAAACATAATCATTTCAGCGCCGCTCTAACTTTCAATACCACTTTAGGCCTCAAATAGGTCTCAGTTTCACCTTTTCATTCGCACGAAATTTCCAACTGGCGAGCATTTTTGTAGGTCTGTGAACTGTCAGTAGTCGCTGGGAGCCAAATATGGCGAATACTGTGGATGTGGGAGCAATTCGAAGTTCAATTCTTGTAGTTTTACCATCATCAACACCTTCTTGTTTGTGCTCAGCAGTGAGCCAACACGGCTCTCACTTTGAACAGAGTTTTCTCATAGTCAGATGCTTATGCAATATAATTTGTATAATCAGATATCTTTAAGAGGTCAGCCAACTCACGCAACTTCACTTTTCGATCATTTAAAACGATTTTGTGGATTTTTTTATGTTTTCTGGTGTTACCCCTTCGTTTGCACGTCCGCTACGTCGGTGTCTCTACGACCGAGCTTGAGGTCAGCAACCCATCGTTTTATTGTTGTTTCTGATCAACCCCTTAACAGTTTTCAAGCCATTACTTCGCTTGAAACGGTATTTTTTCCCACCAAGAAGAAGTGCACAATTAAACACCAAATTCTTTTTCATCGATTGTTTTGAAATAACAAAAGTAGCGTCACTCATCGCACAATAACTCACGAATTAATAAATAGAATATCATAAAATTTTAACAGCTGACTTTTAGGGTTAGTACTAACTGCAAAAGAGGTGAATGCAATAAAACTAGTACGATCTATGTTAGGTCCGGGACCTTTCAGTCCATGTGTTAGTACTAAACAACAATAAGAGATATCTTGTGCGAAACCTATCATGTGAAAAGCCCACCCAGGCTTCTTCGCCATTGCCTGTCGAGGGTGACTGCTATGGCTTAATACCCACAGTTAGTGGGTGAAGCAAAAAGTTCCTACGAATTTGCGTTTTATTTCAACAATGAAATGAATATAATTATAATTATTCGTATGCCAATGGTTCCAAACTGAGTTTTATTTCTATTTTTATTTATTCATTTTTATTTAGTCTATGAACACAAGTTGCTTACAGACTAATTACAATGAAAAGTAAAATAACTATCGAAAATGATTTAAATACCTAAAAAATAGAATACAAAGTAATTAAAAATAAATTTTTGAAAAATCTAGTGGGATAAAACGCGAGATTGTATTAAATTCATTCAAGGCTCGCACAAGAGGAGCAGTACGCGAAGGCTCCGTTTTACATTTCCCACCATAGAAAGGTAAAGAGCTACGCAGATTGCACGTGGTATACTGAAATTAAGGGGGGGTAGGGTCACAAAATCGAAATTTTTTTTCTTCATTCATCTTATAGTAAATCATTTCAAGAATGTTGTGTCAAAATTTTAAGTGGATCGGAGCAGAACTCTCAAAGTTATAGCCTTTGTAGGCACTCTACCTCGAATGCGGAGCAAAGATAATTTTTCAGAGTCATTTTTTCAAACGCGTTTTTCCCGAAACGACTTCTTAAAAGTCGGTGCCAATCACAACTCCGAAACTATTCAACCGATTCTTTTCAAATTTGGCACACGTTTTCTAAATCAAAAATACCTCCCCGCCCCCCACTGTTTTTTTTTTATTTTTTTTTTTTAAGGTTGTTTTTCACTTACAAATATGGCGAAATTTTTCGCCAAAAATGCTCGTTTTACGTTTTTTTGCCACCAAAACTACAAAAATGAAAAAAAAAAAAATTTATAAATGGGGGGGAGGGGGGGGGGGGGGGAGCATTACGTCATACTTTAACTGAAAAATTCGACTTTTTAGTTTCAGATGATTCTACGACGAATGCCGATTGGCACCGCAGAGCACCTCTCGAAAAACATATCTCCAAAAAAACTCTGTCATGGGCTTATTTGTCAATATTTTATTATTAATATATTATTTTTTAAAAACTTATTGAAAAGATGTACAATAACATGCAACTGATTTTATTAAAGCCATATTTCTGTGAAAAATTAAAAAAAAAGTTTTTTTTTTTAGCGCTAAACCCTACCACCCCCTTAAATATTTCCACAAGAAATTAGCAGACAATACTGCCATTGATGTTGTGGTAAACAAATGAAAGCGAGAGCACTGATCTTCTTACTTCCGAAGACTAATCAAAAGCAAACGAGACTGATATGTAGGAATCGGTTCAACGAAGCTCAATGAACGTAGGCCGTAACTAATAAAAATTGTTTGGACCCGGAGTGTAGAAGTCAGTGGATTTAGAACTTTTCGCCTCACAAACCCTAATACCGAGTAAGCTTTCGAAAACATATGACTTATTTAATTTAACTTATTAATTCATTTATTTATTTAACCCTCCGTTGGACACCCGGATCTGACCAGACTGGCTTTTTCGACTTTGGATTTGAATTTAACATATTTTTATTATAGCTAACGGCGTGAGCTTCTAGGTAGCTTCCTGAAATTTAATTTTCTATCGATATATGGATATAACCTTTTGGAAAGGATTCTCGAACAGAACGAGGAAAAGGCCAAACCTGGGTGCCCAACCGAAGGTTTTAGAAAAGGTGTCCAAAGGAGGGTTAGTAAGCTAAAAACGTAGTGTTTCTTACATACTGTAACAAAACTAATTAATGCCCAGCACTTCAACCAAAAATAAATTAAATTTATAATTTGCTTTTTTTATTTTAGGGAAAATAATTAGAAAATGTAACATTTCTTATAGTTAACTGAGAAAGAATGTCAGAGAATACTTAGAATCTACTAAATAACTATTTAGTAACAACTTGAGTAGTATGATACTTTGTGGAAACAAAAACCTAGGACAACACGATTTGAAAGCGAATTAAATTCTCTCAGAGTTCTAGAAATCGGAACATTAGAAGCCTAATTAGATCTAATTAGAATATTAGGCGCCTTGACTGAAAGTTCAAAATCAAATCATGGATGCGAGCAGAACCTTATTTTATGGCTGTAACTTTTTTGTTATTTCTAGAATAATAGATTCCGATCTTCCAAAAGCTTACCATTTTAATTCAATATGCGTTTGTATTAAAAGCGAGATATTTAATTATTAACAGATAGAAGTTGATTCAAATCGTTTTTTGAAACGTGAACAAAAATTATTCTTCAAAGAGTAGCAAAGATAAGGATCGTGTCTTTTTAATCGACCGAAATTCTAATATAAATATTTTGTCGACTCCGAACGGCAAATGGTTTTTATGAGAAGCTTTTTCATGGCAGAAATACAGGGTGGCTAATGAATTTTGCTACATTAAGAAACTCAAATAACTTTTTTTTTAGTGTATGGAATTCATTTATTTTTTTTTCAAGTTGAAGGTCATTAAATTTTATTAAATGTAGCTTAACTAGTTTTAAAAATAATTGAATTTAAATGCCCCCCATGCTCGTTGACACAAGTGCGACATCTTAGTAAAAAGTTGTTCATTGCTGCTTTGAGAGTTGCGACAGGAATAGCCGCAATTGTTGCCCGAATGGATTGTTTTAGTTCATCCAAATTTGTTGGCTTTGTTTTATAAACTTCTTGTTTACATAAACCCCACAAGAAAAAGTCAGGTGCAGTAAGGTCAGGCGACCTGGGAGGCCAACGAAATTCGAAGTTTCTTGAAATCAGTTTATTGGGAAATTTTCGTCGCAACTCTGTCATAACAGTCTGGGCTTTGTGAGACGTTGCCCCATCTTGTTGAAACCACACAGAGTTGAAAGGAATTATCTTTCGGCGTATTTCTGGATAGAAAAATTCTTTCAGCATTTTCAAATAACGGTCTCCAGTAACCGTAACGGTGTGACCATTTTCTTCAAAAAAATAAGGCCCGACAATACAGCGTGAAGAAACCGCACACCACACTGTCACGCGAAGAGGATGCAATTCCGTCTCGTGGAGTATCTGTGGGTTAGAAGTACTCCATATTCGACAATTTTGTTTGTTCACATTGCCGTTTAAATCGAAATGGGCCTCATCAGACATGAAAAGGCAGTTTAACATGTTTTGGTCTTCTTCCACCATTTGCAGGATCTTCTGGCAAAATTCCAAGCGAATCGGCAAGTCTGCTGCATTCAGTTTGTTAACCATTTGAATTTTGTAGGGAAATAAGTCTAAATCTTTGTGCATTATTGTTTGCAAAGACTGTCGCCTGACACCAAGTTGAGCAGATAAGCTTCTTGTTGAAACCCTTGGATTGCTTTGTATAGCTGCAGCTACAGCAGCGATCGTTTCCTCCGTCCGAACTGGTGGGTTTCGATGATAAGGCCTTCTTGCGACTGTTCCTTGCTCAGCAAAATTATTCACCAGTCTCATTATGGTCCATCTGCTCGGGGGATCGCCGCCAAACATCCGCCTGTACTCTCTCTGCACCAAAACTACGGACTCCAGTGCGTGATAGCGGCGGACTATCCAAATTCTTGTTTGCGTGTCCCAGTTATCCATTTTGATAAATTTTAAAGATCATCTGCAAATTAAAACAAAAATGGAACAGATAACTTAAAAAGAAAAAAAGTTATTCAATTTTTTTTTTTGGTAGCGGCTTTCATCAGCCACCCTGTATAATCGGACGTTCGCTATGATTTGTGCTTATGGTACTTTTTTCGAGTTTCTCTTCTTCACATCAGCCACTGTGATATAAAATAACAAAAATTTTGTTCCGAAAGTTGGCCAGCTTGAGTTGCTATTCAATAAAGGTTTCTCAAAAAATTTATTCTTTCTAAATAAAAAACAAATAAAACCACTCCTTCGCTGCTGCATGCACCCGATATCCATGCAAATGACTTTCCATGTAAATATAAATGTGAATATGTATTTATGTGTTTATGTATTAGCTTTATGTGTAACCATACAGTCATACAACCAGAAAATGCATTTTACGAGTCTCAGTGCCCATTGAAGAGCACCAATTAGGGCATTTTGCCAGATACTGTACGCAGGCACATTTTTATTTTTTTGCGCCACTGATTGGCCACTGGCATTTCTGGCACCACAAATGTTGGCCGCTAATTACATGTTGCCCATATATTTTGGCTATTAAATACCAGTCTTGTGTAAGAATGTTAAATATGCAAGCAGACATTATTCATCAAATTAATAGGCACTTATAGAAAATAATATGTCATAATACCTAGTAGTTGGGTTGTAATAAAATAGTAAGAATGAAAACAATAAATGAATGTAGCCGAAAGCCTCTGTAGCTGGCACTGCGCTTCTTAGAGTTATACTTGGCAAATATACCGGTGGGCACAAGCAATAACCATCCAACTCGATTTATTGCGAGACGGAATTGACAAGAAAAAATGTATATATGCCTATTTACGTGCAACCTCTGTGTTCCTTAACATTTTTGCTTAGATGTTTTTCATAAGAACAGCCTCGTCTTGAAGGAACGATTTTCGACTTAGGCGTTTAATCCTTATTATCTCATAGATTTTTATTTGAGTTTTTTGCAGCAAATCCGTAAGTGAGTTCAAGTTATTTTCATGCTCAAATGCTATAATTTAGTGAAAAGAGGCATTTTTAAAAACTTTTCCTGGAAATACAGATAGTATTATTTTATTCGGCCAATTTTGATATATGCATTAATGCAGTATTTAAATAATATTTTTCTAATTTTTCATTCAAAAAATTTTCCCTGAGCATCCATAAAAAGTAGTTTTGTGGTGTACATCAGAACTCCCTACAAAATTAACAGAAACAAAAATTCATTAAATGAGATTTTGCACTGGGCATCCCTGGGAAGTTTTTTTTTTAATTTTTTTTAATTTTTGGTATTGCTTGGAAGCCAAGATCGGCAAATTTGTTATTGCCTAAGGCCCTATGCCCCACCGGTGATGACAGTAATTGAGAAGAAGAGGAATTTGTTATTGTAAGATTAATAACAGTAAAAAAAAGCTCCCTGGGATAGCTGGCTACCAGGACATGGTGCACATCCAAACTAGTCAACTCCTGTAAGGAAGAGCTCAAATTTTTTGGACGTGCAGGTAACATTTATCAGATCTGAGAGCGAAATAAAATTACTGATGAGCTTGCAGGAAGGGGTCCACTGAATTGGTCTCAGAGACCTCCTACACGGGGAAATTGCACAGCTTATTTCTCAGGAGACTGCAGAAAAGATGAGGCTCCATTTCTTCATTTGCTATTTCGAAAATTCTTTTCCACGCCGTAATTTCCAAACTCGTAGCTGTGTTTGCCGTTTATTGGACGATCGGCACGCACGTGATAAAGCCCATTTTACCATTTAACCCCGATTGCAGAAGCTGTGGGGACCTTTCAAAGAAGGAGACTGTTGAGCACTTTCCCTGTAAATACCCGAGCCTGACAGCTAGGCGATTAAGGCTCTTTCTTCGACAGCCTGGGGCTGTCCTGCAACCTAAATACCATAAACTTTTTCCATTACATCAACAGCTGTAGATATCTGTTTGTCGGAGATCGCAAAATTGTATCAAAGCGGCGCTTTAATGCTACTTGGGGAGTGCCAGAGTGGTACTTCAACCATTTCACTACTGGTTTAGTAGATTATTTAGTTATGGCGCACGCGGACTTCAAAAATGACAAGTTTCAGAAACGCGCTTTAAGGTCGAGCTGATATAGAAACTCACCTTATTTTTCTCTGATCGATTTGCAATTTTGACACAATATTCTAGAGATATTTTAAATCTATTTAAAAGAAATTAAAAAAATATTTTAAACACCTTACCGCCTTTAATACCCGATTTTGAATGACCTTCTTGATATGTACATGGAGAAAAGGTAAAATTTAGCTTCTAGTCGAAGAAGCAATAAATAAAGAAATTTCTCGAATACTTAGTAGATATTTCTAATATTTTTTATAATAGTAAAACTAAAATAATTTAACCAGCCAATAGTGTTAAAGGCTTATTTGGATTTAGTGTGTGGGTCAATCAGAGAATGTTAATGCAATGAGAAGGTGCAAATTGCATTAACATTCTCTGGTTCAATAGTCAAATTCCAGCTCGCACTAGTTTTTATACTGAAAGCTTTTAATATAATTTATGTCATAAACACCCACCACCACACCTTTTAAAGATAGCTTTTCCGATTTTAAATAAAAAATACTCGAATTCTCACTCAAATTCTTTTAAATTGTCTATTTTCAAATATTTAGTTTTATTAAGCAAACTCTAGGCCACCCTCAGCGGTCCATTAACTTTTCCTGCACACTGTAATTAATTTCTACTGCACCTTCCACGCTTGCTGCAAAGCCTTTATGCATAAGTTCATTCTTTGATTTTCGAAATTGGCAATGAAGTTTATTCACAACATTGTTGGCGTACTTACTTACCAACCTCAGTTAAAGTAATGGTGCTTGTATAGGTTTTGGGGCATGCATAGTATACAAGTTGTATGCTCTCTTGTTGGTGTTTGCTTGTAGTTTGGATTAGGTTGAACCTAAGAAAATGAAGGTTAAGGTGATTCATTCACGGCTAGCGGCATCAAGTGCAAGCGCGTGATTACTCGTGTAACACATTGGGATTTCTAAATATATTTATGCAAATTTGGGCCAGAAATTATACTCACATACACCAATGCATGCACACATGAATGCAGTTTTATATAAGTTTTGGTATTTATGATACTAATGCATGGCGCAATTTAAGTAGTAAACTTGGAAAGAAAATATGGAATAAAGTAGTTTTCCGGAAATTATTTTGGAAAATGCAAATAATTCAAGTAATTATGTATATAAAATAAATAATTCGGAACTTTATGACGAGAAGAAGATTGAATAGGAACAAGACTCCTTCGACGAAATTCCCTAGCCCCAAGGCTCAGCTCATTAATAAAAAAGTAAAACGAGATTAATATTTTTTTAAGTTCAATTTTGTTTTTAATTTTGAGGTGTTTTCAAGATAGTTTTAAGAAAAATTATAATTTTGTTTTTTTTTTAATGAAGGGTAGAGTATAATTTTTGAGCATTTTTGCAGTGAAGAGATTAGAAGAGGAGGTTAAAAAATATCGATCAGTAAACATTTTATACTCAATTTAAGTAAAAGTGCATTTTTCCCATGGGCTTTCAATGGCAACTTTTAAAGGTATCGAAGAAATTTTAGAAGGAGCCTCAAGAAAAGAAAAATTTCTTTGGCAACTGAAGTGTAATCAACTCACATACTTCAGATTCAATTGAAAATTACTTAGGGGGAATTCTAAAAATCTACCTTCCCAAAATGTAAATAGCGCATGCTGCACTTCATCTTGATCAAAAAGTTCCCGGCATATATTTCAAAAATTTAAAATACAACTCCTTGCCTTTTGTGGGGAGCCCTGAATTGATCCATTTTTTCATTACTTTATAAGAGTGAAAATGCTGATCGATCGCATAAAATGTTAGAATGCGACAAATGTTAGTCAGAAGGTGTGACCTCTGGGGAGTGCGACAGGTAATGTAAGATCTCGCATTTCTGTATTTCAAAGTATGCGTTCACCCCATTTACGACATGCGCTCACAGTCCATGAGTTTTCACTTGTTTCAGTCTCAGCCTAAGCACTTAGAAGTGTTCGATGAGCTTGAGCTGCAGTTTTTTTCGAATGGTAACCGAAAACCAAAGCTTCCCAGAATTTATGATAATTTGATAGAAAATCTGACAATTTTGACAGAGTATAAAGACTTGAGACAGCCCAGATTATGCTCATAGATGTCTAAGTTTGTAAGTGTAATACATAAACTACGTATTCTGTTTGAACTAACGCTTGCCTCTGCAGTCGGCTATTGGAAGAGTGCCTTCGGCGCAACCAAGGCAATTTTATAAGAGTTTTAGTGTTAGGCACAGAAGTTGTATTTCCGAAAGTTCAAGAAGAGTGTGGCAGAAATTAAACATTCTCAAATTATATTGTTGCCTTAAAATATGAAGCTTGCGCAGAATTGAGTTTAAGAAACGACCTATTTGCAATCACTTAAGGGGGTCAAAATACAACTACTAATAGAAATGGGACTAGATGGCATTGAACAATTTCTATCACTTAAAATCTTTTATCACTTAAAAATCCTTTCCTCCGTACATATCGACTACTATTTACTTACTTCAAGGATGCTTATAAACCCCGGTGTATTTCATGTATGCATGCGTGTTGGTTTATACATACATACAAATATCTTCTTATGCATTTATTCAATTTCATTTGCATGCACTTATAGGCTAGCAGTGCGCGAAAACTTTCTCTCACTACTTAATAAACTGATGGAATATATTTTCCATTTCTAAGAACATTGATCATATATTCAGAATTCTAAACGTTCCAGCAAATCCAGTGTCGCATCAACAAGGAAATCCTTTCAGAGTTACACAAGCAAATTGCAAAGTATTTCGTTCGCCAACCAACTATGTACATACATCCAAATACAAAAACAAATGTAATAGCAAATTCTTTCAATTTAAGCAAACAATTTTCTCTGACCTTTTCCAATTGAACGGCACGGCAGGCACGGGCAGGTTGACACGTACTCGGCTCCTTAAGCATTCAAGGCAGTACCTTTACAGAAGTGGCGCATTTGGCATCGGGAGTTGTTAGGCGGCTTTTCTGCTACTTCTTCGCCATCCCAACGCCCACTTGTGTGCCACTCGGCCGCACTTCAATTAAACTTTGAAACTACGCAAGTGAACCCTCAATGACATACTCAACGCCGCGATTGCGATTACGAGTGCAATATTTGAAAGACGAGAGAAGATAATAGTAACAACTGGTAACAACGGCAAGAACAAAAAAAAAAAACATTATACTGCATATATGTAAGAATGGCATGTGGAAAATGGGTTGTGGGTTGATGGGGCGTATGAGTGACTGACAGACTGACGTTGCAGTGATTCACTACTTCACAAGTTTGTTCGCTGCTCGTGATTGCACTTGTACGATTACGTGCATATATCCTTTAACATGCCCGTGTGTATGAGTACGTGTGTGTGTGTGTGGGGGGGGGGGGGGGGGGGGGGGGGGGGGGAATTGCATTTGTAAGTGTCAGCTGCAGGTGAAAGAGGGTTAACCGTGACGTCATTATGAGCTGGTACACTTGTTTATTCATTCAAACACAGTAGTTAGCAAAAAGCAATGGCCTCAGTGCATGTGAGTATGTATGAGTGTTACATAGTGTACGTGAATTAGTTTTTGTTGGCTTTGGCTTTGGTGTTGGTGTTGATGTTGCCGAGGGGGTGGCCCATTTAAGCTTGCCCCAAAAAACTATTTCGTCATAAACAACAACTACACACATGTATACATACACTAACACAAAAAGTATATACATTTACTTGTGTGTGTGTACTATTCTATACAACAACCCCACATACTTATGGGCAGACATGGAGGCACCGCAGTAATGGCCGAACACATACTCATTCACAAATGCACGCATATATGTGAAATAAAGCATGCTAACGCAACATAAAAAGAATCAACAACAACACCAAGCACTTCTAACGCTTACACCAAATATCATCAACAGCTATAAAGCAACAAAAATCAATAAAACCACAGACAATGTGACGCTGTCGAAAAATAGTTACTTATAATGAGGCGAGAGCGTCACAGTAATAACCAGAATATAACAACAATAACAGCAACAACTATATATAAGAAAGGATTGACACAAGTACATGTACGAGTGTAGGTATATAATTATGTTGCAAAACCCAAAAGAGCAGCGTATCGTGGTTTGAGGGAAGCAGCCATAGAGTACAAATATTGGTGAGAGGGGAATTGTAAACTTCCGAATTTAAGAGCATTCGTTTTTGGAAATTGTTTCATTAGGAGATAATTCAACTAACACGTGGCACCATGCCAATATTCTTTACTTCGAAGGTTTTGTGCTTCACCAGTGACAGCTCAAAATTTTTAAATCACGTAAAACATTTCAGTTCATCTCTATTATTTGTATAGCTGGCGCCTTGTTTATTTATGTATTTGTCTATATAATTTATATAAAATGAACTATAGAGGTTCTTACTGACTAAAACGATAACTTAGAACTAAAGTGCAAAAGCATTCAATAATTTAGAAAATACATTCTTGGGCAAAGAAAAATCGAGCAAAACAGAATTCGAAATATCGTTGAGTTCTCGAAGTGAACGCACTAATGGGGCATTTCTTTCCTAATTTGTACTGAGTGTTTTGGGATAGAAGGACGCAAAAGACAAGGAGAGAAGAGTCCTTCTGCTTTCGAGGGACTTAAGGTTAATAAAAAAAGGCAAAGGTTAATTGTATGGAGGGTTGGGAGTAGGGAAGTTTAGGAAAGAAAGGGCATATTTAAGGAAAGTCGTTTGAATACTCCCAATTATGTCAATAGCACATAAGAATAAATATTATCAGACCAAATCGGCTAAGGGAAATGATTACCTTTGAATGTGCGGTAAAGTTAAGCCATGAACTATCAGCATATACAAATTCTTGGAAATGAAATCACGCTCTACCAAGTCATAAACGCTAAAAAAAACACTTTTTCATGAATTTATTGTAGCGAAACGGTTCAAGTCAGTTTATTAAAAGTTGTTGCATATTATAAAGTAACATTTCAAGAATATTTGATAAAATTTTCATGTAAAAATATTGCAAAATGAGCGAATGAGAGCACATTTACGTAGACGTCTTTTCAAAAATACATTTTGCAGTAGTCAGCATATCTCAGCGTAGAATCATCTGAAATCAAAAAAATCGAATAATTTAGTTAAAGTATGAGTTAAACTTCCCCCCAACGTTTATTTTGACGATTTATTTTCATTTTCAGCCATTTGGTCGTTTGAAGTAAAAACTGATTTTTGACGAAAAAATGCCGCCATTTTGTAGGTGTAAAACCACCTTAATATAAAAAAATGGCGAAAAAAACGTTGGGAGGATGTTTTTTATATGTAAAATATGTGTGCAAAATTTCAAAAGGATCGGTTGAGTAGTTTTCAAATGCCAATGACTACGCACTTTAAAAAAAAAGGTTCGAGAAAACCGCGTTTAAAGTTTGTAACGGACTACGCGCGCAACTGCTGCGTCTCGGCAGATGTTTGAGGCGGCTCGGCTTTATGCTCTATAACTTAAAAAGTTTTGCTCGGATTGACTTAAAATTTTAACACGGTATTTTTGAAATGTTTTACTACAATAACATGCAAAAAAAAAATCGATTTTTATCCCTTACCCCCCCCTTAACTGCCAAGTCTCCGTACTGAAAACGAATGTCATTGCTACCTGGCACGCTTTGTGCCATTAGTCTATATACCAAACTTGATTTGCTCTTTACATAATTTACTGTTATGTTATATTTAAACTATTCAAAATTTAACTGAATTCACTTTTTAAGGCTATGTGTATCATAATTTAATACCAATAGTGGTTATTAGGCGATAATAAGACTATGCACTATTTGAGTGGGTCACGGTATTAAATTTATGATTTTATTTACCTAATATAACAACTGTAATTCTCAACACGCTAATGAAATAATTTGTAGACATGAGTTTTGCACACTTCGTAGGTCAGATTAACACTCAACACTCCTTAATAACATAGCTATTTACGGCCCTCTCAACAAGAACCTTGGATTGGAGTCACCTATAAGGAAAAACTGCATTTTTGAAGCAAAACTACTTATCGTTATTTTGGCAAATTTGAGCGTCTATTGAAAACAAAGCAATGTTAAATGTTTTCTATTTTTTATAAACTGATAAATTGTTCCAAGTAATACTCTTTATTTTTTGAGGATTAATATTATATATTAATAAGGGTAATTTTCTCAACCAACTTCTAATTTCGATATTAAGCCCAAAAATACATTTTCTTTCTCTCATAAATTTACTTAGCTTGTCGCCTGGCGTCTCCCTTATATTTTTAAGTTAGTTGATGTGCTATTTACTGAATCATTACGCATTGCATCACCTTCACAAAATATTGCTTCTCCATCCGTACCAGCCATCTCCTTAGCTTTCCTTCTTCTATTGCTCCCCCTACCGCCTTCTCCCACTCTCGCTCTACCGTTGTCATTCACATGTTCACTTTGGTTCGTCATTGATGGTTTTGCTTTTGATTTTGAGTTAATTGCAATGCAGCGGACGATGCTGTTTTGACATTTCCATTGCAGGCGAGTTCAAAGTTTGTTGCAGTATCCCAAATGAATTAAATTCAACAGGAACAAGAACAACAACGAAAAAGCAATGAAGCAATAAAGCAACAGCAGTGGTTGTGCCACCTAGAAACTATTATTTTCAAAGCACATGTTGCCAGCTGTAACGTGCAACAATGCGCAACACATCGCGACCTCAGTGCGATGTGGTTTGCAACTGCTTCTCTCCCACCACTCGATTAAAGCAGTTGATTGCCAGTGTAGATTTGTTGGTTGCATACTGGAAAGCAAAAAAAAAGAAAAAAAGGAAAATAAAATTCCGCTGTTGTCAATAGCAACAAAATGTAAGTATGTAAATATTTCACGTTGGTGGGCATAGTCTCCGCATTTCCACATTACAGCTGGTCATCTGCCAATCGCTCTTCTGACATTCTCGCTATGCTTCCATATTTACAATTTCCTTTTCCTATTTCTCGCTGTTATCCTGCTCGTTGTTATGAAAGCTTTCCACCACTACATTAACTCGTTGCCGCTCAGACCTCAACAGTTATGACTTCTCACATTCATTTTCACTCTCTTGCTATATTTTCACCTGTGCGTACTCAGTGGGGGCTCAATTTGGATAAGGTCTCGAAGTATTGAGTGTAAGTGGGTCGAAAACGGTAATTGGTGGGGAGTTCTTACCATTAACAAGGGACAGTCGGAAAAACTGAATCGAATGAAAAATTATCTGACTTTTTTGGAGGAGTCAAAGAAAATTACTGCTCTAAAAAGTGCTGTTAGAAAAATTATTCACGATTTGTTAGAACTATGCTGCTGTATACAAACATACATCTATATTAAACCAAGATAGTGATTGAAAAAACTTGTGTTTTAGAATGAAGTTAAAAAGCCTGCTTTCCAAACCTCCATCTAATAATAAAAATTAATTTTTCATACTCATATTTAATGAAGTGAGTGTAGCTTAATACACTTTTAGATAAAATTATCAAATCTAACTGCAAATCGAAAAACAAAACTAAATCTATGCTAAACTTGGTAGGCACTGATATCTGATAGCGTAAACACATTAAGTGTACAGATCTTTCCGGACCTCTTATATCTCTTAGCTGATATTAAAAAAGTTGCGATTTCGGCATCAACGCCCACTTGCCATCACGAATCGTCCTAGTTATGCACTGACGAGATTTCTCTCTTTGTCAAATGCATTATAAATATTGCAACATAAATTGTTTTCTTCTTCAAAAACTGCCCTAGGGGAAGATTACAGACTTCTTTTGAGAACGAGACATCCAACTTCGGCATTTCTATATACATTTTTGTGAATAAATTGATTGCAGTTTAAACTTATTGTACGATCAGCTTATTTTGTGTAGAATAGCAGGTGAGAGTGATTTCCAGATTGGTGAGAGATATTTCAATAGTACATTTCGAAAAATTTCGCTTTTCCCAGTGTACTCCTAGTAGACACTTACCAATAAGAAAATAACTTTTTACAAAACGTATTCTAATAATCCGAAATAGTAGCCATTCGTGCAAGCAACTGGCAGACAAATGGGCAGACAGTCATGCAGACGGCGAGGGGCCATTGAGCAGTCTAACAAAGCCAACGAAGAGTCAACGACAGCCTCGCATAGCTCTCACTCAAGTGGCAAACGCGACAGGAAAGAGCTTTTTCTCGGTTGGAACTAGAATTACGCTATGGCCAAAGTAGTTGGAGTGGAGGAGCCTAACCGTTAAGACATGCATGCGATAGACGGCAATCCAAATTCGATGCAAAAAAATATGTGCTTGAAAAAAATTTAAAAAATCAGATGCAAATGTGTGTTTGTGTGCAAAGAAGTGTAAATTGAAAAGTCAAAGCAATAAAAAATTCAATAAATCAATGTAAAATTGCACGAAATGCATGCAACGGAAACGTGAATAAGCGAAGAAACGAGGAAACGTGTGTTGACGAGCGAGAAAAATGAAAAAAGGACATTTACGAGCGCGAGGACGCAACGCAGGCAATAAAAATTGTGACAGAAGTTAAAGAGGAATAGATACAAAGTTTCTATCAGCAGCAAGCAGTAGACAGCTACGCTAATAAAAAAAGAGGACGAGAGGCAGTCAAATTTCAAAAAGTGCTGTAAGAAGAGTGAAAACGATAGGCGCGGGTGGAGGCGCCCGTGAAGGCAGGGAAAGAACGAGAACGAAACCGAGCAGCTAAGGGGCGACTAGTGAAAGCGAGGTAGAATGCGGTGCTGCGCGCTCGAGGTGTACACCAGCTGAAACAAAGCTGCAGAGGCGCAGTGCCTGCTGCGAGGCGACACATCGTCTCCACTCCGCACAATCCCCTTGGCGCAGAAGAAAGAAAATAAAAAATCGCTGCAAATGTAAACGTGAAATGAGCAGCGCGACGTAATGAGCCAAAAATGAAGGAAATTAATAGGAAAATGCAAATTTGCAGAAAAAGACGGGAGTAGGCGAGGCAGATGAAAGGTTTGAGAAACTGGTAAAGATGGAAAAAATCACATTATTAGAAGTTTTTGGAAAGCCATGAAAATTGCGTTGCATGAATTCGGAAAAACCCTTGCGAAGGCTACGCTGGAACGAGAATGTTGTGCGAGTGAATAAGGAAGAATAGAGCTTTTTGGTTATAGTGAGGCATAGTTTTTGTAGGATTGTTCTGCAAAGTATTTTCAAACTAAATACATTCTCGTACAAAAGTATTAAAGAAAGAACGCAAGCTACTAAAACAATAAATATCAATAAATTTATGATCGGCGTGCATGAAAGCCCAAATGGGGAACAGAAAAGTTGTTAATGAATACACACACATACATGTCCCATTCAACTGCTTCTTCGCTGAGTAACCTTGACTGTGCATTTCGGGTATGTTGTATTGCCAGTGGTGAGGAGTAGATTCCGGGGGGCTTGCGGCGGTAAAGTTAAACTGCTAAAATACCAAAAGATGTGATTGAAATTCTTCGCAATCGCAACCAAAGCAGTTGCAGGTACAGTCATATGTCGAACGACCAAAAGTAGGCTATGTAAATTTTCAAATATACAAGCATCTACTTGAAAAGGAGGCTACCAAACAAACGCAAAACTCACAGTTCCCTTAGTTGCACAAACTTGCTACTCTGGCAGGAAGTTTACCAGCAACAAGCAGCATCATAACGCTACCCACCCAACTCACTCCGATGACGCATTCCATCAGCAACAGTCTGCTGCAGAAGGTTATCTCGTTGCGTGAGGGTATATGTGCTACAAGCTGCTGTTCTCAGTGCAAGTGTGGCTGCTTTTTTGCCGACGTCTACTCCGGTTGCAGTGTGAATGCTGAATGTGCAAGCAGAAGACGTGAATTCGAAGTAGCCAAACAACTGAGGACACTGCAGCAGCCAAGAGAAGAAAGCCAAAGAAGAGGCGAAGAATACGCAGGGGCAAGTGAAGTAGCAGAAACAACAACAGCTGCCCATAAGGACTACAAGGAACCTCGAAGCAATTCACAACAGCAGCAACTTGTATGCACCGAAAACACTGCGAAAGCGAGCCAACATTTCAGCGAACAGCGAATTCGGCTGTCCAATGAGCCTGTGCACCAGCGTGTCGCGGTCGTATTTAAACACGTCGGTGAACGAATTTCGTTCTTTTTTGCACAACTTGAGCTACATTCAATATTCAAAAAAATTGGTGCGTTGCCTTTGGTTATGTTAATATTTCTACTGCTGCTCCGTACAGTAGTAAATGCGACGAGTGAGAGAGCAGCGAGTACGTTGGCAATGGTTCACTTTCTACTGCTTTCACAGTTGCAAGTTAACATTGTTGATAAAGAGATTGATGAGAGTGTGGTGAGTACGAATTTATCAAAGACAGCGGAAGCTAAAGAAAGTGATAAATGTGGCTATGTGAAACAAAACCAACACCACAAACAGCAGCAGTGTGTTTTAAAGAGTAGATGAAAAAACGTTAAAAATGAGAGCGAAGAAACGACCAAGAGAGAAGAGTTGAGCAGAAACAGAAAAACAAAAAAAAGCAATAGGTCAGGAAAACGCAAGATGAATAAAAAGTTGACGTAAGAAAAATGAGCAAAATACAATAAAATGAAAAGAATGGCAAATGCACAGCATTGTGCAGCGGATAGGGATATTAAAAAATACAAAAGTGTGGTGAATGTGAGAAAAAAAGTGTGAAAAGTTTAAAAAAAGATTATGGGATCAAAAAAATAAAAGTGAAGCATAAAAATAAAAGATACTAAAGTGAAAAAAGCGTAAAATTTGCTCATAACAAGTGCATCAATAAAAAATAAAATATAAGGGAAGAAATTAACTAAACAAGAATTAATTCAACGATGTAAAATGTACTCTACGAAAGTGAGTTGAAGGAATTAAAAGTTCAAACCATTTGAAAAGTCAAAGCGAATTACGCTACAAAAATTATCTGGCATATATCGGAAAATGAAGTGATATTTAAAGTGTCGAATATATGCCATTAATGAAAGCTTAACAAGTATTTCCATTACAATAAAAAGCAAGCAGAATTACTTAAAAAATATTAGCATAACTAAAAAAATATTTTCATTTAAACACTCGCCATTTTGTTCAACTGCTACTACTACTCGTAACCTGTATAACCTGCTGCCAATTCCAAAAAATCCAAAAACACACGAAATTATCAAAATATATTAAAGCACCGCATGAAAGAAGAAAACAGTTAAAACCTTCGACTAGCACTATTTAAAATATCTACGAACTAAAATACATACCGGAGAACTTTCAAATCTTATAACAAAATCTTTGAACTCTTATGACCAACCGTTACAAAATATTCTTTCCTCTGATGCTAACCACTCCGTCGGTACGTTTTCAAGGATATTTCAAAATAACAATCACTGCGTTGCCCAATGCAAATCAGCCAGCCAATAAGGGAGAAATGCACGGAAATTCAATGCCAATGAGGTTGGGAGTAGTGGCCTTGTAAAATCAAAATCCATTCCAATACCAACCGCCAACTAATTTTACGATCTATCTACCCATCTATTACTTGCTTGCCCTTTGGCGCAACACTGCGTCAGCATTTTTAAAATTGTTTAAGCCCTTGCTTGTCGTAAATAAAGTGCTACAAATAGCTGGAGCAACAACCACGAACAACGAACAAGAGCAGTTAGCAATCGTCGTGGTTGTCGTCTTGTAATTTGTTGTCGTCGCAGCAGTGATAAACATTAAATTTACAAAATCAGGAAACGTGTCAGTCAGTGGTCGCTGCATACCGTCGTTCAGCTGCTCGGTCAGTCAGTCAGCTAGTTGAGAATTGTAGTTGGCTGCAGCAGAACGGTGACAGTTGACGCTGTATCATTGTCCGACACGTCCGTTATGCTTGAAACCGGTGGCAAGTGGAAGTGAAGGCGGAAGGAAATAGGCAGGAAAGTAACACTTTGCATACCAACGGCAGGCGCTGAGGTAGTGCACTGCATAGTAGGATAACTGTAACGGTGCAACAACAACAAAAGCAACTAATCTGGAAAAGCAGTAAAACTTGCAAAAGTTACAGTTACAAAAATAACCGTAAAGTGAACAAGTGACTCATGCGAAAATAAGTGCACAATAGAAGTAAACAACAACAACAGCAACAACAAAGGACGACCAGTAACGCAAATAGGATTAAAACAAGGTATTGCAATGTTCTTAAATTAACCAGAACAAATACATTTGAAATAGTTCAGCGATGGCGCGCTGCTAGTTTTGTGATGGCAGCGAACCAAGCAAAGCAACCTACAAAAAAATTAAGAACACTTTCAACAAAAACTTTTGCAACAAAGAATTGGAAACTTTTGCGAGTTAAGCGTTTAATGAAAGCTTTCAGCAACCAAGCGTCGCCGAGTTGTCGTCACAAGTTGCAGAAGTTTCAATCAAAAGTAGCAACAACAACAACACAAATACTCCTCAACAATGGAAAAAATACTAATTTTGCTGAAATTGTTGAAAAGTAATCTGATATAACAACAATGCAATAGAGAATAAAATGATGAATGCAGTAATAAATTCACCAGAAGTTTTGAAAGGAACCAGACTTATAACAGTGAAAATTAACTGTAACTTAAAAAAAAAACAAATACTTTAAAAAATTGCAGCTTACGAAAACAAAATTAGTGAATAAAAATATTGTTGGTGGAAGCGGAAATAAGTAAAATAATAATAAATAACATAATAGAATGAAAACAAGGCACATTAGTCAATCATAAATAAATTAATAAAATAATTAAGGTAAGTGATCATTGACAATATTTGTGTTAGGTTAGTTAGTTAAGTAGAAATCAAACTGCGGCAAAATTCGCAATTTATTATTATTATGATTTTTTTACAACCAACACTAACGTAGTAGATTGTCCATTCTCAATGGGCTACAGCTAGCACATGGACTGAAAAGTACCGAACACCTTTTTTGTTCAAAATTAGTTTTATTTATCAACGTTATTTCCATCAAGAAAAAAGGAATCATTCCAGCGTTGTTCTAACATTTCAATACGACTTTTGTGGAACGATTTATCTTTTGTCTCAAAATAGGCCTCAGTTTCAGCGATAACCTTTTCATTCGCACGAAATTTCCAACTGGCAAGCATTTTTGTAGGGGTGTGAGCTGCCAGTATCTAGCGCATACGGTGGATGTGGGAGCAATTCGAAGTTCAATTCTTGTAGTTTTGCCATTATTAACACGTTCTAGTTTTTGCTCAGCAGTGAGCAAACGCGGCTCTCACTTTGAACAGAGTTTTCTCATAGTCAAATGCTCATGCAATATACTATAATTTGTATATTCAGATATCTTTACGAGGTCAGCTAACTCAGGCAACTTCACTTTTCGGTCATTTAAAACGATTTTGTGGATTTTTTTATGTTTTCTGGTGTTACCGCCTCCTTTGCATGTCCGCTACGTCGGTGTCTCTACGACCGAGCTTGAGGTCAGCAACCCATCGTTTTATTGTGGTTTCTGATCAAGCCCCCCTTAACAGTTTTCAAGCCATTACTTCACTTGAAACGGTATTTTTTCCCACCAAGAAGCAGTGCAAAATTAAACACCAAATTCTTTTTCATCGATTGTTTTGAAATAACAAAAGTAGCGTCACTCATCGCACAATAACTCACGAATTACAATAATAAATATAATATCATAAAATTTTAACAGCTGACCTTTAGGGTTAGTACTAACTGCAAAAGAGGTGAATGCAATAAAACTAATATAGTACGATCTACATATGTGTTCGGCCCTTTAGGGACTTTTCAGCCCATGTTTTAATTCTATCCAATTTTTTCCAAGTTTTAAACCTATTTCTACGAAATTTTTGTATTTTTTCATTTACAAATAATCAATAAATCGCTGGCAGACAATACAAATTTATAATCGAAATATAGCATTTCTCTTAAAAAATAGTAAATTCATAAACTATTATTTAATAAATAATTCACTTTTTTCCCATTGCTTAAAACACCTGACACCAGTTCTGATGGTACCAAGCAAGTTAGTCTATAACAGTTGAAGATTAGTCCTAGATCGAACGAATTTCGCTTCCAATATTAATCGTTGTAAAATCCTTAAAAAATTATTAAAGTATTAGACATGGCTAGTGACTACAAGATGAAAAAATAATGAATGAAAAACTAAAATTTTCGATAAAAGATGTATGTATGTATATCAAATAAATGTATCTTAAATACTTGAATGAGCAAAAATGTGCATTTGCATTTCATGAGCAAATGCATTTCATAAATTTTCATCGTGTATGCATTGGAGTTCCCACCTGTCGCCTTTTCATTCTTTTAAGATCTATGGTATAGTGACATCTGTTGGTATACGCCGATATCTTTTGCGGTGCGCTGTGACATCTGTTGGTAAGATCGTAGGCCATTCACAGTAAAATAATTTTATATACCATATTAAAGTTTCATGCTTATCGAATCAATGCAATAGCGCATTTTATGGGAAAAAAATTTAATTTAATTATTATTTTTGCGCCCATTATTAATTATGAGTACAAACTTATATTTAATTTTGATTTTGAGGTGTATTTATTTGGTTATATGCATTTTTTCTCTAAGTTGGAAAAAGTTAATCTTTTTCTATAAATCCAACATTGATCATTAACAAGCCTTTGAAGCCGTTTGAAAGATTTCAGTTTCAGTTTCCTCCGCCGTGAGTGAAAAATTACTGTTTGAATGGGGAAAATTGAAAATTAAGTGTATCCAAAAAGTAGGAAGTTTAAGGAATTTTCATATTCTCTCCTAATATAAATTGCAGTCACTGACCTTGTTTTGAACAACCTTTTCAAGCTGTAAGACGATGAAGGGACTTTAAGTTCTTCGGTTTCCCCCTAAAATTGAACAAAATTTATTTTTTGACAAGTAGAATGCCTAATTTTTTTCTTTCTGGCTGCCGCCGTAGCCGACTGGGTTGATGCGTGACTACCATTCGGAATTTGGAGTATGTTGGTTCGAATCTCCGTGAAACACCAAAATTAAGAAACAATTTTTCTAATACCGGCCACCAATCGGCGGGCAATGCCAAACTTCCGACTGTATTTCTGCCATGAAAAAGCCACTCATAAAAAACTATCTGCCATTCAGAGGTGGCTGAAAACTGTAGGACTCTCTATTTGTGCAACAACATCAAGACGCACGCTTCGACCAAAGACCGAACAGAAGTGTACGCGCCCATTATTTATTTATTTATGTAATACTAACTGACCCGGCGAACTTTGTGCCGCCCTAGAGGCAATAAAAAATCAGATTTTTGATTTTATTAAGTTAATTTTTTTATTAAACGAGTATTTCAATGAAGCTTTAATAGATTGCACTCTTCAGTTAAGCACCTTGTGATACACGACATTTTTTGTTTTATTATCAGGTGCAAGAACAAACAACGCAGATGGTTTTCCGACCCGTTAACATGCCACATATAATTGACCATGTCAGAAACATTGATGGTCTAAATTCAGACCACAAACTTTCAAGGACTGGCGTTGTGATTTGTTAATGGTCATGGCGAATGCAAGACGGATCGGAAGTTGAAGTCTTTTAAACTCAAACGGAAGATCGGTTGGGATCATCGGGATCCTCGGAATGAGAACTTCTTCACCTTCGAATTTTCCTTTGAGTATCGTCGCGTAAATCACATTGATCATCAATTTATTTACCACCAAACGCGTACCGTTGCAAAGTTTTAGTGGGCTTATGTTTCGACGCATGATTACTACGGAGCCAACTTTTAGGTGTAAATTGTGCGGTGATAAGCCAGGCACATCGAAGGAGTTTAAAAATTCAATTGGATAGTTGGTGACTTCATCTTCATTTGTTACACAGTCAATGGATTTGAATGAATGCATTGTTCCAATGATATCATTTTGAATTATGTAGTTTTGTTCATCTACATCTTTATTATTAGCCCCTAAAATTGCTCGCTCACTCAACCATTCATTATTTTTGTAGTTATTAATGATGTTTGGGAATACTTTATTGATAAATTCGTCTTTCGATGAGACAAAATTACAGAAATTCTGAGGAAATGAAATTAATCCGTTCGATTCATCGACAGGTACTCGACCATTACCGATAGTCAGTAATTGCTCAGATAAATCTTCAGTAGATGTATCATTAACTAATGCAACTTGTTGTCAGCTGAAGTTTCTTCACATAGCGCCATAGATTCGACGTCAGCAGCCGTTGATCTTGGAATTACTGGCAGTGTTCGGCGGAAGTCGCCAGACAGTAAAATCATTGCGCCTCCAAACAAGTCAATAATGGTAATTTCACTCCTCCGGGCGTTTCTCCGGAAAACTTCAATGCGCCACAATACTCGGAAACAACGTTCATTGGCCCAATGCAAACGCTAGGATGCAAGCAGTAACCAGTGTTGCAATCATATCGAAACGCTACTCGATTCAAATCAGCACTTGATAATTCTCTTCTTGTGCGTCGAAAATGATCTACTTGCTGATCTCTGTTATTCGTTCGACGATTTCGCATTGCCAACCGAGCCGTTTCATGGGCTGCCTCGCTTTGCTCTTGTGATTGAGAAGCACGAAGTTGAGCCATACTAACGCGGCGCTCTTCACAGGAAATTCCTTGTGCTTTTTCAGTCGTTTCATTCGCAATGTTTCGTATTCTTCTTGCATTACGACTTTGTCGGGAAAGATTCGATCGTCTTGGTCGCGGCATTGATAATGATGATTCAAAGAGAATACAAATTACTGTGATTATACCTATATTTCTGACAAAATTTATATTATCAAATTCTCTACTTAACCATAGACAAAATTACGTTTAGCTGTCATTTGCGTTTTGTTATTCCATATCAGATGCATTTTTGTTATACCACATTTTATAGTGGCTCGAGTTATAAATAGTGTAATTAACATGACTTTCTTTTATATATATAGATGAATAAAAATGATACAAAAAATATGGGAGATTAATTAAAGAAATGAAGCAATTAATTATCTGTTAAGATATAATTTGCAAAAATATACCAAAAAACATCCGCACAAGCAAATTTCGAGAGAGGAAAAGCTGTAGAAAGGTTGTAAATGACTCCCAAAAACTAAAAAACGTATTATTTATCGTGAAATTTCGTCCATTATCGCACATTGTTTTTGCCCGAGACGACCCCTACTACAATTTTGCAGAGAAAAAGTTTTTGGAACTTAATACTTTTAAGAGTTAAAAAACTCCGCATTGGGTACGAATTCTTGTTCTTCTTGATTAGCGCGATAACCGCTTAAGCCGTTGATAAGAGCCTTATAAAGTGTTAGTTTTGTTCTTCGAGAGAGGATTTTAGCACGTGTTGGTATGAAATTCTTTGTTGGATGTCAAGGCTGACAGTGTTATCACCAATAACAATTAATGTTGGGGTAAGAATTATTATGTTAAAATAATTCGAGAAAATATCCGCCATTAAATTTGGTTGTAAATTTTCAAAAATAGTTATAATGGTAATTGAATGTAAATGCTCTATGAAAATTGTGACGATTAGGCGCAAAACGGCAGGTGGTCCAATATTCTATAGCTCTTTGTCTTTCTCAATTGAAATATCGCATTCTTTTTTTTTTTTGGCTGTTGCACGCTGAAATTGTTGAGTGCATCTTCTATGGTAGAATATCTGTCTTTACAGTTTGGTGCTCCTTGTGAATGGTAACTGGCTTCCATGAAAAGCCATTTATAGTAGAAAGCCTCTTGACCATTTCTAGGGTAACACCCATTTTTATCTTAATGGCCGCGAAATTAGAAGTGAATCCACATTCTCCGGACTAACTGCCGATTTTACGAACCCTGCTTTGATTTAATGCGGTTTTCCATCAACGTTTTTAAATTTTGAAAAGAAAAAACACTAGCTATTGGCACTAACACCTGACTTACCCCCATCGCGCGACCATAACAAAGTTTATAGGTTCGCATTTGCACATTCACATAATTTATGTGACAGATGAAGGAAATAAACAGAAGACCCACAAACCAGTGAAATATGTGAATACCAAACAAAGGCGATACATAATGCATATTGTATTATTTGCGCAAATGCACGCATGCACATACATACACACATACAAATACATATGCCACATGTACGAGTAAATAGTACATCGACCAATATGAATGTTACGTTAAGTGTAACTAACGTTTCGTCGGATGTTACACCTGTACGCAGTTAAATACTCATACGACATGTGGCATGTGTCTGACAATTCACGCACACATACTTACATGCATCACACATGTGCAAACTTACCGTTGTTATTAGTTGACATAATGGATGAAATGAGAATGCAAAGGCAAATGGACATAAAAGGGAACGAATAATGCATAGACGAGCACACACACACATACACACAATCGCAAGTAAAAAAAAAATAAATAATTGGCGCGTACACTTCTGTTATGTGTTTGGCCGAGCTCCTCCTCCTATTTGTGGTGTGCGTCTTGGTGTTGTTCCACAAATGGAGGGACCTACAGTTTCAAGCCGACTCCGAACGGCAGATATTTTTATGAGGAGCTTTTTCATGGCAGAAATACACTCGGAGGTTTGCCATTGCCTGCCGAGGGGCGACCGCTATTAGAAAAATGTTTTTATTAATTTTGCTTTCACCGAGATTCGAACCAACGACCTCTCAGTGAGTTCCGAATGGTGATCACGCACCAACCCATTCGGCTACGGCGCCGCAAGTATGCTTGGGTAATATCTAAACAGATGCGCATTGTATGTGTATTTGTGTGTACTCACCTACGTGCAGTACTCATTTGAAATGCTCGCTTGGTTGAGTGTCATTTCGCAACTGCGGCATTCGTCTGACGACCGGTATAATAACGCATTCATGCAGAGCCTCCATTGTAGTTGCACAAACGAATAAACGAACGACTACTTCACACACATGAAACAATGAAATGAGAAATATTCGTGTATAACTTCAACATTCTTGTCCTATTTGTACAGCGTGTAACTAACTAACTAACTAACTGACTCCGCTACGACTACATATTTGCTCACATACATAAGGAAATTTCTTAGTTTAGCACGAATGTCCTTCGCATTCGGTGCTGGGCTATGCATTGCGGTGCGACTTAATTACTCTCTCACTTTTGTATTGCTCTTGTTTTTTTGCCCTCTTTTTTTGCATTGCAGTAATGTTTCTTTATTGCGCCTACTTTTTCCAAACAATTCAGCCTAAACTTGAACAATAAAATTAATTATCCAAGCAATACATTCCACTGTAGTCAAGTAGTTCAACTTGTTTCTGCTTTAACCGACTTTTTTCAGCAACATTCTTGCCGTTTGCTATGTATCCCATGTCTTCGGGTGCCATTATCTTTATTTAGCTTTCTTCTATTTTTCGTTGAAGTCTGTGCGTCGCACTTGTGCAAACATAGAGAAAAAACTACTTAGAAGCTACGCCTACTGTCTTTAATTTCTTCTACAAACGTGCAACGGGATATATAAAGAGTGAGCATCAGACTTCTTTGCAAAAATATTGTAAAAACTAAGTGCAATACTTTTAAGTTATTTTTGCTTTATTGGAAAGATTAATTATGGAATACATCTTCACTAAAATTGCTGTCTCGAATAGCATATCCAGAAAACACAATTTTCTGAGACTTAGTTCGCGTACACCCTGGGACGACATCACAAGCGCTGCGTTGGATTGGAATCCCCAAATAAATCAAATTATAATCTGTTTGTGGAGGCCCTAGGATCCACCTATCAATCTCCAGAAAATATATAGGTCGTTGAAAGTTTCTGGCTCTATCTCACGAGTGCGTTAATCTGCACCAGGTTGATCTAAAAGTTACAGGAATATATTCAGAAATTTCAAAATATAAGTTTGTTCCTCAGAAGTAATATTATCGCCTTCAAAGTTTTCCCTATCAACTACAACGCACTGATGCCAGTGTGTGATCCAGCTCTCGAAACATTTCTGGAATTCTATTTTCGGTATAGCCATCAGAGCCGTTTTCCCTTACTTCCTTTTGGCCGCTGAAACGCGTTCCCCATAGTAGTTTTTGACTAAATTACTCATAAACCTACGTCTCGCCTCCAGTAATGATGAGTTTGATTAATGTTGTTGCGAACTCAGCTTGGAAATCATGCCTTTGGCGATATCAACGAGGCTCCTTTTTTGCATGAAATTCAGATCCTTTGTGACCAACTTTGCAGCAACGCGACGCAAACTCAAATTATTAACTACAGTACAATGCCTTGGGCGCATCCATAAGCAGTAGTAATATCCTTTACCCGCTCTCTGATTGTTAATTTACGGTTATTGATCAACTTTTCTTTCACTTAATTGATGTTGTCATCAGTTTTCGATGTCGACGACCCGCTACTATGTTCGTCATCCTCGAAAAACTCACAATCTTTTTTGAACGATCTGCAGCGCTCATGTCACTCGTAAGTGGCTTTTTTCTTTAAGCTATCATTGCCGAAACAGTTTCCCATTGTTTCTGAGATTTTCACGCCATTGAATCCATTTTTAACGCACAATTTAATACAAAATCGTCGTTGCAAATCCACCCATTAAATATATTTTTAAAACTGTAAAAATCGGAAATACCTTCTACTCAAATATGAACGAGACGGTATCAATAAAACGGTCCGCGGATGACATATGGCAAAAATAATTTTTTTGTTTTTTGGTAGGACTGTTATAAGCTTACATGGCAAATTTCAGCGTGATATGTCACATAGTTTGTTTTCTGTGCTACTGTAAGCAAGTCAAGCTCGAGTGTGTTCTTCGAATTCTCTTTTATGACTTCAATTGTCTCAAAATGTTTTCCACGGAGCGGCAACTTGAGCTTGGGAAACAGGAAAAAGTCACATGGAGCCATATCAGGCGAATACGGTGCTTGCGGAACGATATTAACATTATTTTTGTTCAAATAATCGCGAACAAGACGTGTGTGTGAGCTGGTGCATTATCGTGATGCAAGAACCATGACTTGTTGTCCCACAATTCCTTCCTTTGAAGACGAATGTTCTCGCTCAAACGCTTTAAAACGTCTAAATCATATTCAGCGTTAACCGATTTTGCGATTTGTGCGATTTTCAAGCACAATTTCCTTTACTTTTCCGATGTTTTCGTCGTTTACTGATGTTGCTGGACGACGTTCATGAGGCAAGTTTTCAACCGATGTACGGCCCTATGACGATTTGTACCACTGGAAAACACGTGCACGCGATAGAGCAGAGTCCCCATAGGTTGTCTGCAACATTTTTAAGGCGTCTGAAGCCGAAATTTTGTTGGAATAACAAAATTTCAAACAAATTATTTGAATTTCCATCGTTAAATTCGAAGAACACACTCGAGATTGACTTGCTTACAGTAGCACAGAAAACAAGCTATGTGACATATCACGCTGAAATTTTCCATGTAAGCTTATAACAGTCCTACCAAAAAACAAAAAATTTATTTTTGCCATATGTCATCCGCGGACCGTTTTATTGATACCGTCTCGTTCATATTTGAGTAGAAGCTATGTACGTGCAGAGGTAATTCGATTTACTTCAGACGGCGCAAGTTTTACAAATGCCAAGCAATCGCGATACGATTTTTATAGGAACGTTAATCAGAGCTGTGACAACCTAATAAACGACAAAAAAAAAACGCCACTCAAATCAATCGACTAGAGGCATCACTTGGCGGTGGTTGTACCCGGAACTTTTTTATCAAGGAGGTACTTCATCCAAAGTTGTTCCAATTTTTTAAATCCTTCCAGTTGTGGGATCCATCTTTGGGATCTGAGTCGTTTCTGGAATATCTACATAATATAAATTTTTCATGACAACCCACAAATAGATTCCAATGGCATTGGCAACAGCTGATAACACAATGAGTGAAAACCCTTTTTGATGTTGAACAACGATTGCTTGCTTGCTGAGCTATGTGGCATGGCACATCGTGCTGCTGAAACCAAAGGCTGAGCTCTCTTTACTAATATTAGTTCGCCCACAAAACTGCGGTAAATAAGGCTCAGGGATCAAAATCTTATTCAACAACATCCCCGAAAAGTGTTGACTTCAAAATTGATACCAAACTTCTACTATCTGGGAATGTATTGTGTGCATGTATGTATTGGATTTTCAGTCATATAAAGATACTCCTATCTTCAGATGCATCAACTTTCTATGTTTACATAGCCATGAAGATCAAAACGTATGTCGTTTAAAATTTCTTTTCAGTTCGTATAGTCCAATACGAATTTTTGAAATTTAAGTACGTTTATTTTCAGCATTTTGAAACATTTTTAACCGTTAATCTATGGCTTCGTTCTGCGGATATATGATAATATTATATTGAGTTTCTGTATATTAATTTCTTTATGCCCAGAATAGCTGCCAATGCCAAAATAATATGTGACTTAAAAATAATCCAGATGATGGCCCCCCTATGCATTTCGTAGAAAAACTAAAATTCCTTAATTTTGTTTGCTGCGTTCTTAGTTATCCAATAGTTTGTGTCAACGTGCACTGCTTCGACAATGAGGAGACATTCAAGGTCATTATTTTTGGCTCAATACCGACTGTTCGCCCTGTGGGGTAGCTGAAAAGTTGGAAGTGTGAGAACGGAGCTATTTTCCAAGAAAACCAGTAATAGTTGGAAATAAATATGCTGCCAAAGTCTAATTAGCTTGAAATGACACAGCAAGCGTTCGTAGAATTATTTTACTAATCAGTTTACCCAGAAAAAAGGGGAAATGTTTAAGCTTGGAATTATTTAGGCGGTTTATTTGCTAAATTTTAAGCAAATTAAACGCTGCTTAGAAACTTTGTGAACTTATTTTGTGAAACCCACAGCGCAATTACCAGAAGCACGAAATTTTCAAAATACATGCACAAATAATTTTACACAGCAGTACAAAGAGCTTTCAAGATAAGAGACCGCACAATTTTTGCTTATCTCATTTTATTTTACTGCCAAAGTTTTGCCATAAAATCGTGTAAATTTCAGTGGAAAGCAGCAATCGCGCTTTGTAATAAACAAAGAGACCGAAAAATTGAAGCTTACAATTAAATTTAACTAAATTTTGTGGACTGATTACGAGTTCGAGATTTTTTATTTCTTGCCGTTCAAGCACTAATTTGGCCGCAGGGCTGATTGGAGTGAAGATGCGTTGAAATTTGAAATGGGAAATATTTTTAGATGGCGAAACTAAGATCGAGACATTTAGTTCAAACACCGCTTAGCCGCAGGACTAATTGGAGTGAAGATGCGTTGAAATTTGAAATTGGAAAAATTTTTTAGATCGCCATCACCTAAAGTTCAAACCCGTGCCACTGGTTACGTCATACCCCCTAAATGGGATTCAATAATCCAGTCCTTAAGGTATAAAATGTCCTTCACGTTGGTGGCAACACCAACCGAAATATGAATTGCCTCCAAGTGATATTTCTAATTACCGTTAGTTTTGTGAAACTTTCTGAGGTGGATGAAAATAACTTTTTTTTTTAAAGAATACGGTTTTATTTGCTGAACCGCTTATAATTAAACTTAAGTCTAACGGTAATTTACAAATGATAATCTAATTTATCTACTTCTTAGCCCGTTATGTAAGCTCCTTTTTATCTAGGTATCCCTAGCGAAGGAAAATTTGGCTGTGGCTATGTCGAAATACCTCCACCAAAAGGTTATTAGTTGCAAGGTTGTTCTTGGTGAAATGCTTTGGGACTTTCTTCAAGGGCAATTCCAGTTTGTGGCCGGTCCGGAATAAATTGGGAAAATGGTATATATGAAGGCATAAAAGTGTATAAAAAAAAAATACCAGTCTAACGGTTAGACTTGATAGAAGTGAAACCTTCCGTAAAACAAACTGAGAGAGAATAAGGCGAAAGCAGCATTAGGAGCGGGATAATTATAGGTTCATTATAATATTGCTATAAAGTTCATATTTTATTTTCTTCATTTTATCATTATTCATCCTCAATGTTTTCAATTTCAACAAATGATACGAGTGGCTTATGATAGATAAAATATGATACAAATGCTTTGGTTTCGATGTTGTCAAAAAAAATACCCAAACGGACCGAAGAAACAGACAAATTTCTTCCATTTTCGTCTACTTGTATTCATATAAAAATTTATGTCTCTTCCCACCAAAGCTAAATGTATTAGTATATTTCTTCTTGTATTTATTCAAGGCTGAAATCCCGGCGGTACTGCAATACCGGGCCAACCCGTGGCAGAGGTGGAGAGCAAGCCCCTAAAACACTCCGCCCATTTCCAAAAATCAGTTTAACATTTGTTGTCCTCCGATGGAGGATCTATCAGATGTTAAGCTGATAACCACACTACCTAGTCAATACATTTTAAATAATAAACCTAATAAACCTTTTGAGAATTACACGCTCACAAAAATTATTTATATCAACATATAATATAACGCTTCGTAACTACATAAATAACTTTTAGGCCAGCGACGACAGCATGGCGCGGTAGCCGAGCGACTAGCAATGTGAGCTTCCGATCCAAAATCCTTGGTTCGAATCACAAGAAAAAATAAAAGTTATTTTTATTTAGTTCGTCGCTACTTTTATATCAACATATAATATAACGCTTCGTAGCCAAGAGGGTCGCTTTTTCGTTTCACTTTTCCTCAAATCACTCCCAACGATTCTAAAGAAGTTTTCACTTCAAAAGTCGAAGAAAAGTTAAGTAAGGAATAACTTTTTCGAAAAAAGAGAGAGTCTCATTTAAGTTTGATTAACTTCATCCAAGGTTTCTCCAAGTTGCTAAATTTTCCAATCGCTTGAATCCCGCCGCATAAAAATATTCCTTGTAGGTTTGTCTCGATACCAGTGTGCACCTGAATATTGCATGTTATTTACCAAAAAATATGAAAATAATTGAAGCTATTAATAAAGAAATATTGAAAGTTAATTTTTTTCCTCTTCGCGAGTTCTTCCAGTCTTAAGCAAGCATAGAGTACAAACAATGTTCAGTTTTTGAAAGGAAATTTCAGCTCCCTCAAGCTTTCTAAGAAACTTGCCGCCTCATTGTGCACTGATCTTCTCCATGTTCCTTTAGGACCACTGTTTTAAAGATGAGTTCATAACGCCAGTCTTCAGATTTATATTTGCAAATGTTCCATATTGACTCATAAGGAATAAATATTTGAAATATAGTGTACCCAAAATTCATCTTAAATGTTCCGAAATCATTAGTTAGTTCACGCAGAGCTGTAAATGTCGAGTCATTGCTGACGTGAGCACCTATTGTGAACATTCCCATATCGAGACGCTGAATACTGAACTTGAGTACTCCAAAGTGTATGCATGATCCATAAGTCTCTCCTCTCTTTTTCATTAAAAAATCGCTGCCATAATCAGTGCCACACATGTATGACAAAAAACGTTTCCCGGTCTCGCCAATCTAACCAGTGACTATATCGCTTCTAGTCTCTAGTCCTATGAGGATCATGGTTTTAACTTTCTCGAAAACTCATGGTAAGAAGTGATCCCTTGATTATATGAATTAAAAGGATTTGAATGATTAATTTTAGTTGATACAATTGTGTTAAAATATTGCCGAAACACTACAGCTTTTCTTTTCTAGGTTAAATATTTAAAAAATGGAGGCATGTGGGCTCGCTTCAAATTTTCTGTTATGGTATATTTATTGCGGATAGAACGAAATACTCGTATGAGCTTAAAAATACACTGTAGCATTGCTGAAAATGACAGTTAATATCTATTGTGAATGAAAAATAATGAAACTTTTAAAGAGAAGAACAAGCAAGACTAAATGCAATGCTTATTTGCACTAACACATGCGAAATTTCAGTTTTTTGTTTTGATATTTCAGAGCAGTTTGAGAAATTGCAATTTAAGATTTTTTTAAATAAATAATTATTTCTTAGTATCAGGGCAGCTAATACTCATATTTGTTGTCTGCGGTCCATCTTTTACTGACAAAACTATCTACCAAGCAAATCAGCTGTTCACCAATTCGTGTAACAACCATCTGTCACACTACAATTTTGATCAGGATTAAATTCACCGGTAATCCCGATTAACGCCGCCGTCTGTCTAGGCTATTATTCGCAATCGAATATGGATATCCAAGGTTAGATGATGAAAAAATAGTTGCCGCTTAGAGAATTTCTCCTATTTTCCATTTTCACAATTGCATAAAAACACAAATACACATTAAAAAATCATATCAGCACACATCAGCTATTAAAGCAACTATTAATTCGAGTGCTCCACATTTCCTTAGTCAGAATTGGTTCACCAAATATAAATTTTTGTACATGTAGGCCATCAAAAAGCAAAAATAAATAAACAAAGTCATTTTCGGATATTCCAAACAGTTCCGTATGTACCTTACACAAACAATATTAATATCTCACGTATGTATAGGTAAGCATACACACATAAATCCACAACTTCTGTTGAGGTCCTACTACGAATTTACTTTGAATTTCGAAACGACGATTAATACATTTGTAAAATCACATTGAACTTGCCACTTCCACAAAAGTGGAAAGAAAAGAGTAGGCAACGAAAATCAACACTAAAAAGGCACCAACACATCGATCCATTTCTTTTATTATATTCATGCAGCAGGCAAGTAGTAGTTAAATGGAATATTAGAAGTCATCGCCCAACTCACTTCCTGCCGCTTACAGGCGCCTAAGAAAATGAGTATAATCTGTTATACTTTCTGCTTGCATAGATCGGAGAGAAAAGGCGTGCGAATGGGGAAAATTCTCCAATAGTACCGAGAGAAAAAAGACGTAAAATCCAACGAAGACCTAGCCTAAGTGGATAGACTGAGGGGCACCGGAGTACACTGATTGTTATGCTGCGTGTATGCGGGCCATTTGTATGTTTTTATTGTGCCACCAACTTTAATGTCAAGCATTTCCTGTATGCTAGTGCAGAGTGAAGGCTGCCGAGTGTTAGTGAGTCAGTAGCGGTCAGCATGAAGATGCGAGGAAACAAGGAATACATACAACGGAAATATGTAAGTTGAGGTTGGTTGAGTTGATTTGTATTCGAGTTTGCTGAGTTTGAGTTCAGTAGAATAGGATATGAATATTTGTTGTCAAGTCTTCAAACTCGTTGGCCGTCGGTATTTTCGTAGTGAAGAAAAGTGTGTGAGTTTGACCCACTTTCTAAAGTCACTGCCTTCCTCCTTAATGTCGTCACTTACATGCCATAATTTCGCTTGACATTCTCATACTTGACTGGCTGTATGTAAGTATATGTATGTATGCATGCTTGTGCTTGTGTACAAATTGATTCGGGCAAGCAAATCAATAGTTCTGGTCAAACGTAACAAGATAGTCATGAATCAAATACGTAATAATAACCTTCAAGTATTAATTTCATTTTCATGCTTTGCTCGCTATGAGTGCACACATACATATGCACAAATGCGGGTGCGCATTATCGCCTTCCATGTTTTTCGCCGTCTTGTTCAGTTTCACTTTTCTTGTATTATTAAAATTTATTTGCTATTTTTATGCCTCCACGCCAAGTGTTGTAAAGAAGGACAAGCGCCGCTGTTTAAAAGTCACAAAAGTAAGAACTACAACAGCCAACTGACTGCGAACTAAGTCTTTGCAAGAATTACCGTGCTACTTTCTCTCACGCTTTCTTTTTTTCGAATTAATTTGCGCTCTAAGTGCAAACTTTTTCAATAACGTCCCAATAAGCTTGCAAATGTGCCACAAGTGTGTTGCATCCAGCTGGTGAAGGTGGGGCCTTTCTGCGGTACTCACTCGCATGACCGCACAATTGTATGGAACTCTTTGCTGGAGTTAGTGCAAGAGGTGTAGTAAGCCATTTAAGTGGCATAATTCATATTTTACGGCAACACTTAAGGTATGCGAGCGCACTTAGAATAGCACAGAGAAAATTGAAAAACTGTTCGCTCTTTCAAGCACAAACAGCACACTCAGGATGCCATCTGAAGGCAGAACACCACTCACATAAGCAAGGTAAACAGGGGAAATCTTCCTCGTTGGTATTTGTTGCCTCTCCCGTCAGTGTATGTAAGCACCGAGGTCAACTGATGTTACATCTTCGGAGGCCAGTGGTTATTTGGTGGACTGGTAGTAGTGCCATTCCTATTTCACATTGAAGAAACCAATTGGCCAGATGAAATGCATTGCTCTGTGCCGAGCGAAAAAATCGTCTGCAGTGAGATGTGAAAACTCTCAGGGTCCAGATTGCTTACAGTGTGACCCCTAATAGTCCTAGGCAAGTGGTTCGGCGAATGGGAATTATGAAACTAAAACTCTAGGGCAGGCAACTGATACATAGCGGTATTACTCCGCTTGGCAATCAAAGTGCCAAAGATGTCGCACGTTTTGATTATATCTTCATTGAGAGTATTCCAACGCGGATTCCGGCGGTCACCGCAGCCGAATGAATTAGTGACTACCATTTGGATGCGCACAGGTTCGAAACTTTGAGCATGGAACACGAAATGATAGAAAAAGTGTCTCTAATAGCAGTCACTCTTCAGCAGGCAATAAAAAAACCTCCGAGTGAATTCCTGCCACAAAAAAGCTCCTCTTAAAAAATCATGTGCCGTTCGGAGTTGGCTTAAAAACTGGAAGCACCCCATTTGTGGAACAACATCAAGAAGCATGCCGCAAATGGGAGGTAGAGATCGGCAGAACACCCAAAAAGGGTGTAACCGCCAATTATAATTATAGTACCCGCTAAAAGCTATTTCCTATAAAAGTAACAGTAAAAGAGGCAATTAACATTTTCGTATAACGAAGAGCTCTGCGTACGACCCTTGAACCGCATATACTATAGAACTAACACAAATACCCTTAATTGCACCGCATCCACCCCACCATAGCCATTATAAGCGTTGCAGCTCTGAATACGAAAGGGCTCTGCATGACGGCAACGACCTTTTCACGGGCCCGCTTAAGCCCGCTGTTATACTTATTCGCCTTTGATTCTTTTCAGGCATTGTTTCTGCGCCTGTTATGAGATGCTCACAACACTTAACAGTTTCACCGAACTAAGTAACACTTTCTCGTACTGCTGGTACAATAATCTCAACCTAAATAAAATCAGCTTCGCAAAAATTTAAGAACCACTAACTAGTTTCAATTTCGTGGCTTCAAAAATCTAAATAATTATATATAGTGTCTTCAGTGTTTCGAAAGTTTCAGTTCCAAATTGAGAAAAAGCTTCCTTTCACATGCGCTTGAAAAAAATTACTTATCGCCGGGGTGGCTGGTGTTTGTATCATATATCGATAAAGAAGGAAGAAATTTGCGCAAAAGTGCATAAAAACCACTGTTACCCTATCTTGTGAGACTGCCACTTTCACACAAATATAGGTGTTAAATTACTAAATCGCAGGGCCGCATTCGACCCCAGTTACTTATATACATCTAATAGTCGTACATTTATTTATAAGACTAACGCCTGCTTCGTAGCAAACAGCCTAATTCCATTTCAAAGACTTGTGCGTATACCTACACACATAAATATGCGATATCTTGTCCTGTACTCGAACACATTTAACCCTCTCACACCCATTGCAAGTTAAAGTGTGTGTGTAATGCATGTATAATCTCATAGCTCAACTCATTCAATTCATTCCCACCTGCGCATCTGCACTTCAATATTTTCTATTTTATTCCACTTTCTTTCATATTTGCTGCGTCTTAAGTGATTTTTGCAACAAGGGGCGTTGAAGCCGCCACAGGCAGAGCGCACAGGTCAGAGCGACATTGCAGATGGCGTCCTTTTACTTATTTCTGTCTTCATACACATATACCTTTACGAGGGTTGGCTGACGGCTGTATGTGATGCTGCATGA
The DNA here is from genome assembly GCF_027943255.1 of Anastrepha obliqua. Lineage (NCBI taxonomy): Eukaryota > Metazoa > Arthropoda > Insecta > Diptera > Tephritidae > Anastrepha > Anastrepha obliqua. The sequence continues at coordinate 129,761,805 of NC_072894.1, forward strand.
ATGTATAAGTAAATTGCGAATATGTGCACGTCTTACACATAAATTTGTGGTTACGGTTGCGGCTGTGGCTGCAACGGCGGTGAAGCCGAAACCGAATCTAAAGCTGAAGCTGAGCCTGCCAGCGCATAAATAAAAAAGGATTATTTTCAATGTGCGAGAAAGTTGATTTTTCTTACTTTCACTAAGCTATAATGGGGTTGTTAAGATACCTATTTGTACAGTTGGCGCTTTTTTTGCTGAGCTACTATCGTATCGCTGTTGTTGTTTTCCTTACTTAAGGTTTAAATATATTCTGCATATTTTTTTCATCTCCTGCAGATCTCTTTGGTGCGCACAGGTACTCTGTAAAATATACAAGTTTATTTGCCTATGTAAAGTTGCAAAATATATAGGGTTAGTGTTCGAAAGTATGTATATTCATGAAAGGAATAGTAGGGAGCAAAGCTTAAAATCGAAATTTAGTACATACGACCGACAATCGACCATTCTACCAGAGTGTGCACGTAGCTACCACTCTGGCGCGTAAATAGGACGTTAAAAATGGAAATATCCTACGATGCGATTGAATGCGATTAGACGGCATAGCTTTTATCTAGTAAATATTTACTAAAAGTAAAATGGAATTTATATATTGAATAAAAAAAAACTGCGGTCCTAAGCTTAGAAGTATACAAAACTAATAATAAAATCCATCCTTTCTTCTGCAAGAAGTTATTTGTTGCCATGATGACTGAATGACACCAATTCACTTTAAAATTGCAGGAGTTGTCAAGCTGTTGTCAAAGAGCTAAGTGTTGGATGAATGCATTTCTATTCTAAAAGGCCGAACGAAGAGGCTTGGGCTACTAAGGATTGCTTAAAAAGGATACTTCAGATTTCAAATAATGATCACCTCGCTCGTGTGTAAGCATCTGGCCGGCAACTCATAGGGATGAATGAAAGGAATGTTACGTAGTCAATAGGGTATTTATCAGAAAGATCGAAAACTGTAAGGAGCTTTTGTCAAATAGCTTTGCCATATAGAGTTACCATATTATTTAAAAATATTTTACATATAAATATTTTACAATGCCTCAAGTGAAGCTGGTTTATTCACAAATCATTTACACTTTACAAACTCCTACTAATAAAAGTCCTAAGGTGTGATATCACACTTGGTGGCCAGTCCACTAGCCTGAGCCGAGAGATAAAGCGACGACGCACTAAATCCATTGTTTCACGACCTGTACGGCAAGTAGCGCCGTTTTGTTGGAGGCAAATGTTGTGAAGATCACGGGCTTCACTTTGCGGCATCAAAAAGTCATATATGATGGAGCGATAATGTTCGCCATTCAATGTTACAATGGCGGCAGTCTCGTCTTTGAAGAAATATGGGGCAATGATTCGACCGGTCAATAGGCCGCACCAAACAATTGTTTTCAATAGATTTAAGGGCTGTTTTTGAATGGCTTCGGGTTGCTCTTCAACTCAAATATGACATTTTTTCTTGATTGCATTGAGCCCAAAATGGCCCTGAGCGCGCGATGAACACTTTTTACAGAGCGTCGATTTTCGAAATGAAGCGTAAGTCTTTCCATGATGAAATGTTAATACATACTGAAAAAAAGATGTATTTAGTTTGACAGTAGTCACGCGTGGTCTGTAACGCTCTCTATACTCACCGCGGTGAAGGCAAAATTAATAAAAAACATTTTTCTAATATAATAGCGGTCGCCCCTCGGCAGGCAATGGCAAGCCTCCGAGTATATTTCTGCCATGAAAAAGCTCCTCATAAAAATATCTGCCGTTCGGAGTCGGCTTGAAACTGTAGGTCCCTCCATTTGTGGAAGAACATCAAGACGCACACCACAAATAGGAGGAGGAGCTCGGCCAAACACCTAACAGAAGTGTACGCGCCAATTATTTATTTATTTTTTATTAAGTTTGTAAGAAAATTTGGTTGCCGATTGTAAGCGAGATATATTGGAATTTATTTAACTAGTTCTAACTACATCTTCTTTTGTGGTTCTGCGACCAGTTGCCACGACTTGACCCTTTCATTGCGCGTGTGGGCGCTTGCATTGCCCACTCAGTATTGCCAAATCGAAGTTCATTCTAAATTACTCAAAATGTTTTTAAGTCTTCGGGTAAAATATATATAAATAAATGAAGTATGAAATTCAGTTTATACTTTAACTGTAAAAAAAGTTAATTTCATGCACAAACAATAACCAAAAGTTGTAAAACTTCAAAAGACTTAGACATTTTCAAACCTAATCAAAACTTTGCCACAAAGTTTGGCAACTGTCCCAAAAATTGCTGCTATGTCGATAGAAATTTGCTTTTCTAATACCATTGCATTTGAGGTCTTTAGTCTTTATTTGCGTGTATTCACGGCTAGCAGCCAAGCCATAACTTTTAATTTAGTTCACACCTGTGCTTCATATTTTTCTACGTCGCCAAAAGAATATCCATTTTCATGTATAGGTAAACAAGCTGATAGAAAACTTGGAGCACTTATGAACATACATATGTATGCATGTACAAGTGTACAATATTTAGACAGAGGAATTCAACTGTAGCACTCGCCTTTAAGTACGCGGCTATGAAATGCCCAGCTGCGTCTTTGATATCAAAGAAATGTTAAAAAATTAAAAAAAGGAATATTAAAGAGTGAATTGGAATATCCGTAAACGGTGTGCTGGTGAAATAAATTGTTTTTGAGGCAAAAAAATATAAAACATTTAAAATGAAAGGTTTGCATGGCGGCAATTCGGTTGTCAAGTGGAGGCAGACCCGGTCGAACAGGCAACCAACCACCAAATAAACCCACCAACTAGGGCGTATGGAACAAATTGTGAAAACAAATCCAAAAAAATTAACAGTTATACAGTTGGTTAGGGTACAGTTGGCGATGGTGGTGCTGGTAGCGTAGCAAAGCAACGGAATGACGCATAGGATGAGATACCATAGTAAAAAAGTAATAACTTTCGTGACATATAGCATTGTAGGCCAGCCAAACAAAGTCAGACACACAAACACGTGCGCGCACACACATAAATTCGTTCATGAATATTGCACATTCATGTGCGGAGATACACTCATTTCATACTCATAGAATTGACAACAGCAACAACGTCAGTCAACTTTTTGCCATGCCGCTTCAAATTATGCCGCGACATGCTATGCCACTCCATGCCACGTCTACTAGTACGCATCAGTACACGAGCACTGTATTCGATATTACATAGGCAAAGCACCATCCTTCCGTACTAGGTTGAGTAGTGAACTCCTGGCGTTTGTAGCCAGTTCATATATGAAGTATGTCGTGGCGTTTTTGCCTGCGCGCTCCGCTTTTGACAGCAGATGTACATTGACGCGATTCGGGTGCCAATAGAGAGACAACCGTTATTTGAGTATCTAATTGTGCACGCGCCCGGAAGAAATGTGTAGATTGATGCCTGGCTGAACGGGTTTTCGATAGGTGAGACTGAATGTGAGAGCGAACTTATCATGCGAGTACTGAAAACAATAACAAATATATAAATGTAGATAAGACACACTTCTCTCATAAGATTTCTGGAAAGGCAGTTACTCCTTGAGCTAATAAATTCTTGGAGATTATCTTAAAACGGGATATGAGAGCATCGTTCAAATAATTTTTATGAAATCGTAACTCACCGATATTCGATACACGTACATATGTATGTCAGTATTCTTTTAATATTGTCGAAAGTAATGGAGAGCGTCCGCCGTAGCCGAATGGCTTGGTGCGTGACTAGCATTCTGAATTTACAGAGAAAACGTAGGTTCGAATCTCGGTGAAACACCAAAATTAAGAAAAACATTTTTCTCATAGCGGTCGCCCCTCGGAAAAAAATGCAGACCACCGAGTGTATTTCTGCCATGAAAAAGCTTCTCATAAAAATATCTGCCGTTCGGAGTCAGCTTAAAACTCTAGGTCCATCCATTTGTGGAACAACATCAAGACGCATACCACAAATAGGAGGAGGAGCTCGGTCAAACACCCAAAAAGTGTGTACGCGCCAATTATGTGATATATATACTTATATATAATGGAGAACGGCAGTGATCTTATTGATCTACCATTTAAATTAGTAAGTCATTTCTTATTAGAATATACACAATATTTTTCATTTTTCAATATTTTTTCGTAAATTTTTTATGTTTTTTTCGTGTTTTCTTACATAACGATCAAAATTCCAACTTTGTACAAAATCCCCCAAAACTTAACAAATTTCAAAAAATGTTCAACTTTTTAATCAGCTTATTTAATTTCAGTATAACAAAGTGTAAGTTTGAAGTCGCTCAAAAATGACGTTGACTTTTGAAATTTTCCTTTCGCAAAGTCAAATAATTAACTACAATGTCCTGAGTGAATTCATAAGCCACGTTTTAGCCCTCTGCCAGCTCTCTGATGGTTATATATTGATGTTGTTCCACAAAATGGTGCAATCTCCAGTTTTAAGCCGACTTCGAACGGCAAAAGGGTTTGTCATGAGGAGTTTTTTCATGGCAGAAATACACTCGGAGGTTTGTCATTGCCTGCCGAGGGACGCCTGCTATTAGAAAAACTTTATCTATCAATTGGTGTTTCATGCGCGGGGTTTGAGCCTGTGCACTTCCGAATGGTAGTCACCCACCAATGCATTCGGCTACGGTAGCCGCAGGAGTTTAGTATTGAGATTTATTTGGCGTAATTAACTTACTTTGATTGCGTGAGAATACTTGACTATAACTCCCTTACTTGTGACCTTTCCTTGGTGGGACTTATATACTCAAAGAGCATTTTATGTGAACGTTAAAAGCACTCATTCAAATAAGCTGGGGCATAGCAAATGTGGTTACGTTAAGTTTTTATAATATGTACATAAAACTTTTTGAAGGTATTATTTTCCCCTCTATAATTTTGGTATTCCATGCATGCACGAGAACTTTCGTGTAGTCACTTTGGCGTGCGAGAAGTTCATTTCTGAAATATTTTATTTTTTCTAATATAAGTAACAAGCGGAATTTACCGGTGCTTTTTTCGCCAAATATATAAAAAAGCTGAAAAGAACATCGAGCAAAAATTCACAGTTTAGAATTTGTAGTTTCGTGCCTAACGACAGGCGGGCAGCCAGACATTCAATTGTTTCCTGTTGAAATATTTCTTTTCGCCTATACTAATGTAAGTACGTGCATATGTGTACAGTTATAAACAAGAATTCAACTTTTGCTCATACATTCTTCTTTCTTTGTGTCCAAAATATTTTCTTTTTACCAAAATATTTATTACATTTTGTTACATTTCCGAATGACTTTGTGATTCTGGTGCACGTCCTGATGCACGTCGTGAATACTTGTGATATCGCTCAAGCACGAGTGTCTGCTTCGTAGTATAACACAAGTATGTGTGGGTATGCAAGTGTATTTTACTTAAATTTGCTTGACTTGCTTTTATTTCGCGTCCTGAAACATCGTAATGCGTAATTTTAAATTAATGTACTCGCACGCACACGCACACACACACGAATAGTGGACGTCTTCTCTTTTATATAAATAGTAATTTATTGTTGTATGCATTGTTTGTACTCGTATGTAGTTATTTTGCCTCTTTATGTAAATGTAAGTCCTCGTTTCCGCAATCATATCCGTGCATCCGCTCTCCACATATCCGTTTCCTGCGGGTGGTGCAGCGTTGCATGAAGTGGCTGCGGTATTACCAATTCGTAAATTAGTAGGCGGCCGCCAAATACCTGTAAATGGGAATAACTTTAAACGTAACACAAGCTTTTGCGAAGCAATCGTTCGTACAAACATACAGTGGCGAGCACAACTGAGAGCAGGTTGAGTTTTTTATATTATTTTTTATGTTTTTCAAGATAGTATCTTTGTTACTTATTTTTAAATATTGTTCAGTTTTTAACCAGAACTATATAACTCATACTTCCAGCCTCATACAAAATATAGCGCAAATAGGGGGAGGAGCTCGGCCAAATATCCAAAAGAGGTGTAAGCGCTAATTATTATTATTATTATTATTAATCACTAATGATTTTCATGGCGCTAATTCAGAAACATTTTCAAAAACTTGCATTTGCTATAGACTGGAATGCAGTGTTAAAAAGTTTACACGAAGTGTGAGAAAACTACGCTTGGAACAGTCTATGCCAAACTATGCTTTAAAGTCAGCAATTCTCTATACTTCTTTCTACAGTTGGGGAAACATGTCATGACCTTGTTTGGTCACAGAGTCCAATAAGTTAATGGTAGCGTCCTCAAATCCTTCCTTTATTTCTCTGCCTTGTCGCATTTTTATTAAAAGATCATGCACAGTTCCTTTCCTTTCCACACTGTTAAGTACTAACACGCACTAACCTCCTCGACTTCCCCCGATTTTGAGTCACCTGGAGCACCTCATTGGACATGAAAAGTAACAAAGTGGTTGACCTGAAGTTTTTGCGGTGTACATTTACCATCCTAAGACTTACTTTAAGTAGAACTTTCTTCACCTTTCTTAACAAAACTATAGAAAAAGGTCAATATTTTCCACCTCCAGCACCTCCTTGTTTGCTCGAATTACCAGTAAACGCCTCCAAAGGGCACAAAAGACCATGCTGCCGAAGTGCAAACCTCGAAGTAATCCAAGCGCCTCCATTTAAACCAACCTTGGAGAAGAAAAATTTCCTAGAACACCGAATCAATAATAATTCCGAACTCCGAATCACTAAAGCCGAAATAAAAGAAGAAACAATGCAATGCTTTCAAACCCACTTAAAATTAAATTTTTTCCGCAAAACTTTCATAAATCGCGGTTCAATACAAACGCAAAGTTTTTGCCATTGTTATTCATGTAATTGTATTTTCCAGTCAAACAAAATCAATGTAACCCACTTACAGTGTGTGCATAAGGTACATCAGTAACTAGACAACAGCAACAGCAACAACAAGCATTGCAAATAATAATCAGCAAATATTGTCATCTCTGTCTTGTTTTCTTTTCCGCTCCTATGATGTGTTGACTTGTACAGAGATTTGTATTCAGGGTGCGGCATAAGGAATTGATTTTCGTTGTTGTTTTTATTACATTTAATTTCTTTGCTATCTTCTGTTTTCAAATACTAACCGAGCTTCGCTATCTGGCCATCTGCCGCTGGTCGTCACGCACGGCAGTTTTTGTCAACCACAATGGCTCGCGGTAATCTTATACTTGCCCAACTATAAATGTGTGTGTGTGTGTGTGCGCTTACAAGTACTATTGAATGCCTACATTTTGAGGTGGAGCCGAGAGTGGGGCTCATCCTACGACTGCGCTGAAGCTCAATGGCCTCTTGCCTCTTAAAGCTTGCCTGGCGATGGCGCCTTGTTTTTGACCTCAGCGTTTGAGTTCATTTTCCGTTTTTGAGTTCACAGTGTTGCAAGACGTCTTACTTGCAATTTGACTGCTTTCTCTACCTATTTACTGTTTTTTGCCAATCTTCCTACGCTAATGCATATAAATGTATATGCCTCTGTATGCATATTTTATTTTGCTTTTGTTTTTTTTTTTTTTGGTTTGCTTTTCACGTACAATTTTTTTCGTGGTTCTTTGGCTTGTAGTCACATCTTTGCCTCTTTATGCTTCATTAATATTTAATTAAAAAATCAATATATGTGTCGTGTAAGTCACACATTTCTGCCATTTTTCTGGGCTCCTTGGTTTTACAAATAAAAAAGAAGGAAGGAAAACAAAACATGGAATATGGAGCGTCTTTTCGACGCCTAACACATTTTCATTTTTACCGGAATGCTGGTTATGGCATTAAACTGTATATTTTGCATGCAATTTTTTCAGTTTTTTCCTTTCATTTGACTTGCTGAGAAGCCTTTCCATTTCTAGGCAATTTGGTTAAGCTTTTCGTTATGTTTTGCTTCAGCTATCATTTTTATAAATGGTCGCTGCCATATCAGCACTGCTCTGCTATTTTCTTGTGGCACAGAAATTTATTGCTTCAAAATACTAGCTGCCGTTATTTCATACTGTTTTTTGTTTTTTTTTGGTCATAAATACTTAATGTAATACTGAAAAGTATGTCGAAACGCTTTCGGACTAATACTTGACTCTGCTGCGGTTGAATGCTTCTGTTGTTGAAGATTATCTGATGGTTTTTTAATTTCAATTTTTTGAGAGAAATATGAAATAACTCTCAGCAAAAAAAAGCATTTAGAGGATAATAAATTTGGCAAAAAACCAAAAAAAAAATGCAAAGAAAAATTGTGGGCGTCAAGAATCCAAAAACAAAAAGTATTTACGTTGCGTTCACAAGCAGATTCTACTCTCTTTTTTAACTCAAGTTTTACAGATAAGCGATAATTTTCGAAATTTTTCAAATGTAATAACTGATCTGTTTTCTAGTTCATGAACGTATGAAATCCATGACTTAAATTCATACATCGATCATAATAAGGAACGTGCCTTGAAGAATATCGGAAATGGGGCATAACTTTCGATTTTTTTTCTTTTTTCTCATAATTGTTTTTGTTCAACATGTTGCTCACTTGCGTCCACGGCTTGACTGCCTCTTGTCATGGTATAAAAATCATCATCGGGGACGTCAACACCAACATGTCCAAGGGTGGGCTTTTTAGCTCTACTGAAGTCTTAAGCTGATTGACCTCGCTTTGCTCCAAACATGTTGTCTATAACATCAGGCTATAACATAAAATTAATAAATAAAATAATTGATGCTGTTTAACACGAGGAAGAAATTACAGCTTCATTTAACTCAATTAGGAAGAATGAGAAGAACTTGTGGACTTTGGATCACATTAAAAATGCTAAGGTATCTTTAGTTTGTGTGCTTCTCATACAAATGTTCAGTGCGAACTCGAGACTTATTCCTTTTTTTTCTGCTTCTTCAGTTGAAGAGCAAATCCTCTTATTCAACAATTAATGCAGTTAATACAAAAATACAACTATTACAAAAATAATATTAAAAAATATATTTGTAAAAAAATATTATTAATTTTCGGTAGAGTATTCGTGTCATCGAATGATGAACGTCCTGGTGGCCTCGCCGTCAGTGGTTATCCCATCATCGTGGCTTTGGCTAGTCGATGGTCAGGCATGTTTTGCACATGATTTTTCTACACTCTTTTGCGCCTTCAGCTCCATCTAACAATGTCTTGTATATCGCATATTTCTCTGACTTCTTCATGGCGTACCATGTCATGTGTTTGTTCGCCCATCCTTTGGCGTTGCTCCGTTATAACTGAAAGCAGTGTGCTAAAACTGCGGTTATTTTGGCTTAGTAGAGATTCTGTGTGCTTAGTATTGAGAGGCGGACCCAATTGTCGGGCGATTATGCAGGTGGTTTCATAACGTCCTCTTTCATTCGCTGCTCTTACGATTTCTTCAAAAATAAGTAGCTTACATGTTTTTATATGTTTAAATGTAGTATCTTCTCCAGGTACCGCATCACACTGTACCAGTGTCACGGCTTTCATTATAGCCTGAAAGTTTAGTCTGACAGACACTACATTAGTCGGGAAGCAGAAAACTGCACGAGATCCCCAGATATTCGGAATATGAAAGCAATTTAAAACCAAATCCTCTCTGCTAGTCTTATGAAAAATGGAGCTACCATAAGAGTCTTAGCATATCATTAGGGTCTGCACATAGCATAGACTCTTTTATTAGCCGAAAGTTTCATCGCGTTAAACTACTTGGGCGCACACTATCAAGAACTATCAAAAAGCATTAATAGCTGTATAACTTTATGTTATTTACTTAATAGTTACCCTTTCCTTCCCACTTCTTAATTGCTCTTTTTGTGAATAGTTATTTGTATAATTATTAGAAGCGCTAAAAGTACACTCGAAGTGTTTTTTCCTTCAAGTTGTACTTTTTATTTTTGCTGGTTGCAAAGCAAACTCTCCTTCTACTTCTCCAGATTCTCGCTTCGCTATCATTTACACGCAGCATTTACTCAAGCAATAAATATACTTTTTTTTAAATTTTCTTCATTAAACGGCAAGCATTGACGTTGGTGTGCTGGCATAGATTATGCAAATTTATGCGCAATTATCTCGCTCGTCCATTCACAAACCGACTCGCAGATGAACCTTTGAAAAATTTGAATTTTTTGCTTCTCACTTCTCAATTGATTGCGCTTTCTCTTAAGTACGCATAGATATTTCTAAAGCGCAGATTTTAATTATGTTTTACATTTAATTTACGTCTGTTTTTTCTGCTATTTGCCTTTTATATTTCATCAAGTAATTGCATTTTCCTTCGCGTATACAATTAGCATTAATTTATGAATATATTTAATAATTTGTTTCGACATTATTATAACTGAAAAGAGTGCAAATAGCAATTGTCATTATGAATATGACTCGTATTTGCATTTGCTAGCCGCGTGACTTGGCAGACCCAGGGATAATTGGTGTGTGCAACAAGTACGTCGCACTGACTTGGCATGCCAAGAAGGTGTAAGGTGGCAGCATTACGAGTAAAGGGCACACTCGCCTCTCTAGCAGCACCATTTTGTTCCGCTCAAGCATGCTCACTACTAAATTTCACATTTCAAATGTCACGTTCGTGCTTTTTCGCGCTAAGCTGGCTGAGATTATTTGGATACAGTACATATTTAAACAGCAATATTAGCAGGGCAAGCAAAGCCAATTTAAATTTTATTAGACCACATAATGTTTGCGTTTCTATGTGGGGGTATGTCACATTGCCCAAAGTCAAGCATTTACAATTGCGGTTTGCTTCACGAAGCGGCCAAATGCTTGCTGCTCGACCGGTTGTGCACTGGGGCGTATGAGTAATATTTCGTCGGTACATAACAGCGACACTAGTCCTCTGGCAATTTTCAACTTAAAACACGCGAATGCAGCGCGTAAATCACAAAAGTATGTTATGACCACCATTTTTATACTCACTATCAGCACAGGGAATTGCTCGGCGGCATTGTTGTTGCAGTTGTTGGTTACTACGGTTATATTGCTGCGGCTTTCGATGCACTGTGGCTATGCGGTTGTGTTGCATGTCATCTCGGTAGGCGCCGTTTGATAAATACTCCTATTGCGAGGCACAAGTTCTGCTCGTCTGTGAATTCGTGTGTGTATGTAGGTACATGTGCCCATCATTTTGGCTTTCAAACGCATTGCAAGCGCTGCGTACGCCAAGCCCACACACTTTATAGTTCAAATGGAAAGCACACGCATTTGGATTCGGAGCCAAGAAAATGCAATAGTATAGGTATATGTAAACATACGCACTCGCAGTACTCATACAAATGTCTAAAATGCAGCAAAAGTTGAGCTCAGCACAGACAATAAATCCTTCGAGAGTGCTTTACTTCACTTTACACGCTTCACGCTTCACTCTGCGCGCTGCGATAGCTTTTTGTTACGCTGCTAATGCATGTATATCTATGTGTATGTGAGTAAATGTGTGCGTGTGCTTGGTAGTTTGTATTTGCATTCGCATTCGCTCATAACTAAGAAATTATTCAGCGCTTGTAATGTTCCAACAGATTGATTAAGCTGTTCTCTGCCCGCTTGGGACCTCTTAAACACTGGGTTAGGATGTCACGTTCGCACAACTACATACACACTTAAGTGAATACGAGTGCAAAGATTGGTTATGTTACCGTCTATGCATTTACTACCGCACTGAGAATTGTGATGGTAAATAGTGTGGGTTTATTAGTGATTCATATGGAGATAGATGGGTTTGACTTTTGTTTGTACTAAGCGATGTTAAGTAGGTTAAAATTGAAAAACGAAAATTATTTTTAAACTATTTTTTAATATTTCATCCACTTTTATAGGTAGTCCAGAAACTCAGAAATATTAGCATGACAGAAATTCGGAAACTTATTAAATCACTCCGGTACTAACTTTGCAGATGTGAATTACCTCAATTAGGATAATTATAAAACATATAGGGTAGACGATGTTGTAATCTGGAATAATTTTCATTGCGCTCAAAGAATGTAGGAGAAAATTCTTTACATTATGAGCTCATCCGAATATTTTAACATGAAGAAGGTATCTGTATTACTAATAAATGAGTCTATGTCTAATAAAGTGGTGAGAATTTATACGAGAGGATTGGTAGGCGTGGGTAAATATCATTAATTGAAAAGTAGTCCCATTTTATTGGGACCTTAACTCTCGAGCCGAGTCTTTCCATTACGTGGATAAGTCCATAAGTTCCTGAAACTTAAAATGGTCGGCATTGTCACTTCTAAAAATCAAAATACACGTCAGAGGAATGTATGAGTTGGCATCATAAGCCACTGGTTCGCTTAATTTCAGTGCGATTGTACCACTACAAGCTGCGATAAACACTTAGTAAGGCATTGGATGATCAGCGAGTGAAAGTACAGACATCTGAATTGACTGGAGTTGCTGTTTTTTTGGAGCAGTTTACTTAACGCTGCCAGTGTAGTATAGTCACCCATCGTCTTCGTCTAACTCATCTAACGGTAGGTTTTGATAAGTTGGGTGAAAAGGTGGTTAGGGTCGTGCGGCGTGCCTTCACTTGCTGGACATACTATATGTTGGGTATGTCGGGGTCGATTCTGGATAAGTAGCAGTTTAACCTCCTACAATATCTAGAACGTTGGGCCAAAGGAACGCGGGTCTCCTGAGGCAACTGAAGCTCTTCGTTTGCAATGGGTGACGGTTGGACTCCGATAACGGCACTCAAAGGTTGAAGGCTTAGGAAGGTGGTAAGGGTATTCTGATGAATGTCGTTTAATGTCTGTCTACATACTGTCAGGTCCAGTAGTTGCAGTTGTGCTTTGCCCTAGATCTCGCCGGTATAGTTGAAAAGATACCTCCTGACATGTCTGGGTTATGGCTCAGACTCTAGCAAATGTTTGCAGGCGTGATACCTTCGGTGACTACAGTGTTATCATATGGCTTAGAACTTTGAAAAAATATAAGAGAAAATAAGTAATAAATTCCAGTATTATGTTTCTTATGGTCCGGCAGACGAGAAGAGCACTCTCTTGTCAAACAAGTCTTATAAAATCTTGCGGAGACATCCCAGATGGAAATAAAAGTAATACCAAACTTGATGAGTTGACTTAATGTAACATAGGAAGGGAACAGAAACTGTACGTGACATCACTACGAATTGGACAAAACTACACTCTTCAGCCATTCCAAGCTAATGAGAAGCTGCATTCCACCATTCTCTTTTCAGCTGCAAAACTTTTCACAAGACAAATTCATACCCTTAGTTCTTCTGACAATCTATGGCAGCCATATGAGAAGTTGCTTAAGCAGTATTTAGTAATGTAATGTAATAATAATAATAATGTAATAGGGTTATGGATTTTTATGTTATTTTCCCCGGCACACTAAAATGTCTTCTTAGCTCCTAAGAGCCTAATATTTACTCTATTTTAAAAGCTCAAATATAGTTAATATTTCTCATTGAACACTAGAAAATCAGCAAATATTCCGAAGCTCCAGCTCATTCATTACTCCTTAACTTATATTCATTTTGCAGTGTGTCTTGTAATGCGCCTTGGGGGCGGCTTACCATACGACGGCGACCCCCCGACAATGAGCGCAGCTGGAAATGATTATGCAGAATTATGCGATCTTGGACCCTCACGATGGAGTTCGCGTGGCTATTATTATGCACCTCCTGCACATGCGACCGCCTTGCATCCTAGTGCAGCGCCTGGCCTACAACAACCGCAATCCTCATCGAGCGTACCGACTGGCAGTTCAGCCGGTCTCAGTGCGCATCCACTGCGCACACCAAGCAGTTACGAGGCGGAAGACGTTTCATTTGGTATGATAAGTCCACCGCCGGGCGTGATCGGTTCGTCGTCGGTTGGTCTTAGCGGTACATACGGCATTGGTTCGCGTATCGGCAATAGTACGAGTTCATTGCGTGGCGGCCGTTCTGGTCTCTATTACTCACCGCCCGGCACGTCGTATACGATTGTGGAACGGCCACATTCGCCGCACTACTATTACAATACGGCAGGCGCGCCAACCAAAGGCGGTTCATTGCCGGGTCGCGGTTCGTCATATCTATCAGCCTCAGCTACTAGCCACATGGCGGCCACCGGTGGTGGGGGCACACTGCCCAATTCAACGGCGACTATGGGTGGGCGTGCACACAGCAGCATGGGTATGGCGAATGGCAATAAAAAGCGACCGATCTCACCGGAGCAGGTGCTACGTATGTTTGGTGCGACACAGTCGTCTTCAGTTCCTACAAGCAGCTACCACTACAGCAACGGCATAAGAGATCGTACCGGACGACGCAGTCCGGCGAGTAGTCCACCTTCGACCACGCATCAGGTAGATGAAATAAGATGGCATTTTATTTATTTTTGTGCGTTGTTGAGATTTTAGAATTACATGTGGGCTGTATTTTCTCTTTGCAGATGTATCGTGAGCGAGATCGAGATCGTAGTATAACGAATATTCATGAATTAACCACACGTACCATTAACATGTCGCGCGATCAACAGATCGACCATGGTTTTGGTATTTGTGTCAAGGGAGGAAAAGACTCAGGTAATTACAAAAACAAGAAAAAAGCAAGCTCACACTGAAGTGCCCATTTCACACAAACATCTTTTCTGGGAATGTCTGTTAAATGTGAATCTTGCCAGGTTCCAAAATTTGTTTGAAATGATTGTAATGTTGAATAATATCCTCGAACTTTCTGCATCCGAATTCGTTACTTTAAGCCTTGAATCCCCCTTTGGTTTTCGTCCTTATTCAAACGCCTTCAGCTTTGGTCTGACCTTGATCGACGAAGATTGTCTTTCACTGCCTTTTATAGGTCCTCTAACACGCTTCTTAGCACGTTTCAATATACAAGTACACTGCATACATACACATCTGAATAAGTGTGCATGTGCGGGTGATACAGTTGAATGTAATTCGACATTCTTTGTTTTCCTTTTGCGCTTTGACGTTTTTCCTTTGCATAGCAGTCAAGCAAGCAGACAGACCGAACATTTTTGTACATGAGTACACTGCGGTATTTCACAAATGCATAGAAGGGAAGCAAGCAGGGCGAGTAAAAACAATAATGCTGGCAACAACAAGAGTATTAACCACAAAAGTGCCAGCAACAACAAAAGTAATGCTCGTACCTACGTCAATTGCAGCAGCAGCACCAGCCACCAGCCACCAACCACCAGCAACCGGCACTACTGTTGTCGCTTTTTGTTTTTTATTTGGATTTGTGTGTGTTTGTCACCCTCTTTTGGTGTCCTTCAGTTATTGTTAACACACCCACACAAGCAAGCAAACAAAAACAAGCACGAAAGTCGCAGTGATATCGGAAAATACACATTGTGTAGCAAACAAGAACAAAGCACAGCAACACAATTGCAACGAGCCGCAAAGACCGCAAAAAACGAGCGCGGGCCGAGTGTTGCAGCTGGGAGAGAAGAGCAAGCCCATATAAATACGTGAACCTATAATTACGTAAATATATATTAATGCAGCGCCATACTTTGGTACTTACATACTTAACTTAATGCCAGTTATATTTATAACCGTACAGCGTTGTTGTAATTTTAAAATCAATAAATTTTATTATGGCTCGCAGGGTTCGCTGTCATAGAAAAGACACCGCTCAGCTACATTACTTCAACTGTACTTAGTATTCGGGGCGAAAGTGCAATGATACTAAATATCTGTTACAAAGGCATTCATGCGCGTACATACATACATACAAATGTGTGAATCCATGGGCCTGCTTCGACGCGGTTCAGCCACTATGGGTAGCGTGGCAGATAATTGTGACCCACGCACGCACAATTCCTGCCAACTTGAATGGCATACCAAGCTTGCAACTGTCATGAATGTGCATTCAACGGCAAGGAAGGCTTAAGGCTACATTTCCCATAGTGCAAACGGGTCACTCATACGCCGTGTCGCAGCGCAAAATGCACTACTGCACTCATCTCTTTCTCCTACCACTGGCCCAAATTTCTTCTTCTTTAATGCGTGACAATTGCTGTCGCCTGCTTGCCATAATCTGAAGCGTTGCACTTACGTATTCCATTTTTAATTACTGCAATTTGATATAAATCGCAAAATCCACCTGTTGGCCCAGTCAGCCACGAAATACAGTTGCGACCAGCGTCCGTTGGGTGGTGTCTGGTGACGGTTTAATTGAAAAGTATTTGAAGCAAAATATAATATTTTTTATCCTCTTTGCTGAAGTTGTATACCGCGAATATGAATTATCCTCATGGGAGCGTACTCACACATAGATACATTTACATGGAAGTGGGAAAATCCGTCTGGCATTTATTGACCTATATATTGTTGTTTTTTAAGCACTGTTATTGTGTTGAGGAAATTGAAATGCAGTTGATTTTAATTGTAGTAATAATTCTTAATTCAGCAAACTCTATAGACAACACCGATTGAAGCAAGCACACCGAGCTTTTAAAATAAAAACTAAAGGTGAACGATTTGATCGACTTTACAAACAGCGCTCTTATCTGTCAAATTAATAACAGGGAGCTAAAAATAAATATTGGTACATAATCGTATGCCATTACTGAAGATGATTTTCATGTGCCCCCAGCTTTTTTTTTGCATTTGAAGAAGCTTCCATCTTTTTTGTGACATGATATGATCTATAACAAATCGCTCACACATAGTTGTTTCACAGTCGTTGGATAGAGTTGATGTACTTTTGGCTAGCGCATTTCCAAGTACGCTTGAGCGTCTACCCTGGAGATAATATAGCTTATTTAGTGTCAAGTCAAGCTCTTCCTGTTTTTTCTTGATATGAGCTTTCCAGCGCAGCCGACGTACGGGATTATCGAAGAATCGATGAACATTGATTTGCAGATAGTTTTTTTTAGGAAAAGCACTATGTGGGCAGGCTTACTTCTGTTTAGTTGTATTCTCTTAGCCCATTAAGAAAAACGGCTGAACAAACTTTTCTTTCTTTTGCATAGCGCGCTTAATGGTGCTTACGAATCAGGGTATTTGAAATCAAACTGGTGAATGTGAATCAGAAGTTTATTTTCAATGTTTGACAGTACATGAGTACTAAGCAAGAGTATTTTTTCAAACAAGTTCGACATTACTGGTAAGACAGATATTTACCAGTAAGGTAACACAGACATTGGCGTTTCGTTGGGTGATTTACAGGCTTAGGTGTCATGGTAACTTCGGAGGTACGTATCTCGTACTTAAGGTTAGGCTAGGTATATCTGGCGATCTGAACAGATCACACATAGATCACAAGGGTCTGGAGTGTTACCAGTGTTTTTGGAGTCGTATTAAACATAGTTCGTGACAAATGTCTTGACGAGCTTTAATAAACAGTTTAAACTTTTGTCAACAATATCCTTCAGAGAGGAAAAGTATACCGATTCATGGCAATTGTAACGAGTTCTACTTAGAACAGGACAGTGGCAAAGAGGATGCTCTAGCGTACCCTTTTCTTCTTCGCATAAGTTTCACGCGCCGTTCTGAACCAATCCCATTTTAGCTGCGTGAAATGGAGTGAAACAATGTCCCGTTAGTCCTCCAACCAGTACTTTACGTTTCTTCCTTGGGAGTGATAAATTAAAACTCGTTGTTTTCGTACCTAAGGCTGAGGCACTGGTTAACTAAACTGGTCAAATAGTCAATGCAATTTTCAGCCGTGATTAAATCGAATCCGGGATACTTTTTAAGCTTAATTTTGTTTATTTCCTTGCCAACTTCTTTCGGGGTCAATTGAATAATAAATTCATTGCACTCAGCCACTTGAAACTTCCAGTTTCTTATACTAAAATAGAAAATACTATAAAACGGCGTACCGGGCGTACATTTTTTTAATTCATATTAAAAAGTATAAAATTTTGATGGGCATTTTTTGAATTGTTGTAAGACCTTTACAAAGCTAAAAACTTTGATCAGCCCCTCTGATACAAAATAAACTAAATTTTTTATAAAACAGTAATTTAAATTAGCTGGTCAACGGATGGTGATTTTATGACTTTGATTTGGAGTATATAGTAGGGTCATTGGGTTTGAAATTAGAAGGAAATTTACATCAGTACTCTCACTGGCTTTGAAAGCGATTAAGAATAGCTTAGAGAAACATGTTATTGTAGAGTTCCCTGATACACATATCGCTCGAGAGTGTTTTGAACTCTACCACCTATAGTCATAAAAAGTTTGATTTTTTTTTGTTTTTCTTGGCATTCATTTGAAGTGCTACTTAATAAGCACCACTATGCTGATATTAAAACCATTTGAGTTAGTTGGAAATGTTTTCTCCATAAATTTTATGGTAACCTCAATAGCTAACTTAAGGTATACGGGCATAAAATCCATATTCAATTGGGCATGATAACCTAGTTTTCAATATAGAAGCAACTAAAATTAATTTATTTCCTCTTATCTTTCACCACTTCTGCCTCATATCGCCATCAATTACAAAACAATACCAATTGTGCATCTAATCACCTCAACGAACACGCAATTCAACGATTTAATAACTACACTAATACGCAACGGAAACGTGGTGATTGTGGGAATTGTGGCACACGACAGGATTAGGCGTCTATATCTCACGCATCGAAGAGAATTCAGTTGCAGAGCGCGCCGGCCTGCGCCCCGGTGATACAATCCTAGAGGTGAATGGTACGCCATTCACTTCAATAAATCACGAGGAGGCGTTAAAAGTGAGTATGATACCGGCTAGCAAATATTATCACCACTAACCTAAAACATATCTATAACCACTCGCTATATAATCGAGTAGTCAGCCAATCAATCAATCGAACTATCATGCCATCAAACAATCGATTGATCATTAAGCATAGACACATACACACATACATACAAAGAAATGCTCAAATACACACTGCATAGCTCATTCTTATAGCAAAAGTTCGCTGAAGTAGATTTGTAGCAAAAATAAGTGCATACATACACACACGCATTTCATGTAAAACTCAGTATATTCATAATCAACCATTTAACAGCTTCAAGTACGCACACATGCGCACATATACATGTATGGTTCTGCATACGGTTTATATGGGTAGCACAATGACAATAGTTTTCGCCATTCATGATGAATTCAATGTACCACTCGCATACATATACACATAAATTATGCACAAAAGTGTTGCCACATTACAGCCATCATCTCGCCATAATACACTTACACTCATGCACACATGAACACATGCACATGTCTATGAATGCCACTTGCCATATTTCATATCTGTATGTATGTACATTTTTGCTATAAATGCAGTCCATTTATACTCCTACATTTTCACATTATCACATACATTCACCCACACTCGCACACACACTAATAACTCATTGCTATCCAGGCTTAGCAAAAGCCATTAAATTATACTAACAATGAAGTTAACGTTGAGGAGCATTGTAAATTTTTTAATGTTGTTGTACAGTTTATTGATTTTTAATGTAATTTCCTTTGCATTTCATACCAACGTCACACACATACACACCCCACGCGCACATGCACACAAGATGTTAATAAAGCCGACGATGAGCAGATGTTGTGATACTCTACATTCAACAGTAATATCAATTGTTGTCGATCAGCTTACACACCCGCCAAACGTTTACCCACTCACAACAATAACTATTCATGCTCATATTCGCCATTCACTTCATTTATGCAGTTCCTATAGATGTACGTATGTAGATTTTGTGTGGATGAAACCATCTCGTCTATTTAACTGAGTCGATTTATAAGTTGCATATCTGTCGGTGGTATTCGACACTTGAGTTGTTGTAGTTGCCACTGCAACTGGAAGGACAATCCGTTATTTGCATGAGTATGTATGTGCGTAGGCATGTGAGTAATAGTGTCGGCTGCTGTATGCAAATACTTTGTGAGCTACCAGGAAAGAATAATTAGATAACAGAAAAGGAAGAATTTGCGTGCAGTTTGCAGCTTAGTTAACGATTTACTGTCGAGGGGGTAAAGTGTTTTGAAGCAAAATTACGAAAATAATATAACTGTCAGCCTAAAGTTGTCTAGTAATGAGAAAAGATGTCAAGGTAAATGATCCACAGGCTTGACAAATTAACTTTTTATTTGATTTAGTAGTAAAATGTTTTAAAAGCCAGGAGCTTTATACAAAACTGAGGTTACACAAAAACTCGGGATTAAAAAATCGAGTCCACTTCCCCATTCATCGCAAAGGAATTGAAATAGAAACTTAAGGATTACAAGTAAATATTTAATTTGTATTCTTCTATTTGAGGGTTGGAAACTTAAAGTTTCTTCCACTTCAAAAACGTTCAAGATGTTGTAGCAGATCTTTGATGAAGTAGGCACCCAAAGTGTTTAAGCAAATGCTGCTGAAGTGACGTCCTTGGCCGGATCTAGTTCCGAGTCGTTCCCAAAATAGTGTTGCAGTTTCTTTAGCAGGTAGCTAAAAGAGTAGTAGTCCCCAGACTACTTTTGGTTGAGTGGCCCGAGTCCATATGTAATTAATTTAAGCATTAAAAAATTAGTACTTTTTCAAAGTGGTTATCCTTTTTCAGCTAACTTTTGAGTATTTGAGTTATTGGTGTTCTTATGCCTATGGAAGTTATTGTTAAAAGTGTAGATGTTGGTGGTGCAGGTATAAATGGTGTTGTAGGTGCAACTATTCCAAGTACCGCTCAACTTGAGTCCACTCCCGTGGACCGATGTTGAGTGGCGATATATACCACCGCCGGCAACGTTAAAATTGGTTGTCAGCTATGTTCCGTTTAGTCCGACTTTTAAGTTCATCTCAAATCTATGGATAAAATCTTACTAAGATACTAAGAATTTCACAATTTCTATGTATGTACAACCGAGCTCCTACCGGGCTTACACTCACCTTTTTCCATTCAATCCCACTTCTTTGCGGAAGTCCAAATGCGTTTAATTTATTGGCCTTTTCATTCCACTAGGCATCAGATGGGAGTTTTTCAGCTCCGAATTCAGGAGCGCCTCTAGCCAGGCGCAAAATTCTCTAATTATATTAACAACTCAAACTGTGTTCTAGTAGTTTTTTAACACTAAAATAAGAACTATTTTTTAAAACAAGACAAAAATTGCTTTCGTTTGAATTTGACATTACTTTTCATTGTTTCACCTACTATTCGTCATAGAATGTTATTACTTACGTTATAGCCACGTTAGAAGCAATTGTATTCGTTTGTTTTTGTATTCGAATTGAGGTTTACAAATGGATGAATGATACGACTCTGACACGAAACGAGCGTTCCATCGCAATAGAGAATGATGGCGCATGTTTCCCTGTAGGAATTGCGAGTCAACTCAAATTTTTTTTTTTTTTTTTTTTTGAAAATTGGAAAAGTAATGAATTACAATCACAATGAATTAAAAAAGCATTAGCGACTAGGCCATCAGCTTTACGAAACATAAGTATTTATATAATAATATTCGTGTATAATTTAGATTTCAAAATACAAATTAATTATTATTATTTCATGTCGTTACTGTGGCAGCTGTTTGCAAAACGAAAGAGTGGAATTATTGCCCAATCATCTTAGATTCCCTGCTTTCGCAAGGCTAAGGTTCAAAGTGTTGGTTCTCCCTCCTTCAGCACTTCTGATAACGTATCAGTAATGACTTTCCGCTGCCCTTGCAATTTTCTCACATTTCCTTTTCACTTTTCCTTGTAACTTTCTTGTTCTTCTCCCGTTATATTTAGCTTTCGAAACGACTAACATTGAGCAGGCAGGGCTAACCTAGGGAACTGACTTTGAGTCAACCTTCCATTTAAAATTTTGTCCTCTTATGACAAATTCTGTTTATCTGCTCAGTTGGAAAATTTGAATATAAAATTCCAAACTTATTTTTCAAACATATTTAGAAATACTACGTTTGAAAGCATTGTAAGGTAAATGAGGATTGAATAAATAAAGTCAAGCTAAAATGAAATCGTTTCCTAATTAATATAATTTTTTTTTTGTAGCTCAATAATTACATTTTATTTTCGTACCTTCCAAATTGGCGTGAATTTTCGGCTTTGTTACAATTAGCGTTTGAAGTAAACCTTGTTAATTTTGTAGATTATTAAACGTGCAATTGTATATGGAAAATGCGGTCACTGGTTTGGGAAAATATATTTAATCATATGCAATTTTCAATTCAAAACAGTAGTGTACTCATAGCAATTTTTCACAAGCAATAAATGCAAATATTTAAAATTTATTTATTAAAAAGTGTATCGCCTACATGCATACTTAGGCATATACACATGTACATACGTACACATTGTGTGTGAGTGAATGCACTCGTATATAAGTGAATCATTTGTTATTGAAGTGCAGATATTTTCAAAGTGCATTCACACACAAAATCAAGAAAAAGACTTGAAAAACGGCGTGATAATAATAAAGCGCTGGTGTCAGACACCATTCATGCAACATAAATTTGAGTCGTGAACGCAAAAAACCGCATGCGAATTTGATGCGCCGTTTGCACACACAGAGCGCTCAGTTACATTTGAATGCAATTTGCATACATATTTACACATGAGTAAATACCTACATCCATGGCAATACAAGTGGCCACATTCCCACGTACAAATTTACACTTACTTATATATGTACGACTTGAAATATGCAGTTTGAGGTGCGATCGAACGCATTGAAGAAGAAAACAAAAATACGCCATGAATTCAAACAGTTTTTCCAAAATTTAATTTTCATTTCATTTAAAGCTACGGATAATACCGGAAATACGAGAGTTATTTTGCTTGCATCGCCTTTCCAATAAATTGCCCAATCATGAATTACAATAATTTGTATGCGCACTGCAAAATGATTGAGAGAAACTGATAAAAGGACTACTTCCTGTATGTCAGCTATCCTCAAGCTAGTGCAAAATGGAGGCAAAAAGATTTGGTTGGATTCGACTGTTGCCCCATATTTTACTAGTATTACAGAGGCATAAGATTTGTGGAACAACATCATGACGCACACCACAAAAAGGAGGAGGAGCCTGACCAAACACCCAAAAAAAGGGTGTACGCGCCAATTATATAGATATATAGAGGCATAAATGTAAGTATGAGTGCATCTAAGGGCCAGTTTGAAACTAACGCAAAACAAATGTGAAGTCTATAAACAGCTATGAACATGAAAATAGCAGTGCACTTACAAAAATAATTTGAAGTCATGCTTTTTATTCCTAATCATACAAAAGAAAATTTCAGTACCAAATATCTACGAAGGGTTATGAGATTTCAGATGTATAGAGTTTATCTGAATAAATATGGCAACTACTTAAATAACGGTTTCTTATTGGCGTCGCTATGTTTTTAAGTGCAACATTGAAATAACAGTGCCTTCAGGTTTTTAAGGTTATACAAGAAATATTAAGGGAGGGGTCTAGGGTTTGAGCATTTTTTTTAATGAATTTTTGAGACTTTGCTTTAGAGATATGAATAGTGAAAATGTATTTAAACTTTTTGTACATTATAAAGCATCATTTCAACAATATTGTACTAAATTTTTGTAAGAAAATATCGGGAAATAAGCCGGTGAGGTAACTTTTCCGAAAACGCCTTTTCCAAAAGGTGATTTGCGGTGACTATCGTATCTAGCTGTAGAATCACCTGAAATAAAAAAAACAGAATTTTTTGGTTAAATTATCACCAAAACCTCCCCCCCACTGGCTCCGATTTTTTTTTTTTTTTTTTTTCATTTTTACGTTGCCAGCGCGTTTTTGAAGCAAAAAGTGCGATTTTCACTGATTTTTTCGCTGTATAAGTTCCACCGCCCTTAATGTAAAACAAAAAAGTGAAAAATCTCTCAGTGGGGGGGGAGGTATTTTATATATAGAAGTTGTATACCAAATTTGAAAAGGATCGGTTAAATATTGTTGAAGTGCTAATAGTCACGGACTTTGAAAAAGTGGTTTCGAGAAAAACGCGTTTGAAAAAAACGCTCCGCTCCAAACGCTCGCAGCTGTCGCAGAGGAGTGGGGACAGAAACGTCTATAACTCCAAAAGTTTTGCTCCAATTGAGCTGAAATTTTGGGACAATATTTTTGAGATGATTTACTATAAGAAAAAGCTATTTCCAAAAAATCGATTTTTTAAAAGTCAAACCCTAGACCCCTCCCTTAATAAAACTGTGCGCAGATTTAGAGGAAAGCACGTTTTTATTGTTTATTTATATGTTTTCTAAATTTTGATGAGTGTCATGCACATATTTCTTCGAGCGAAACGTTGCACCACTGAGCAACGAAAGCAGATTCAGAAATTGAAAAATCTTACAAAGAAATATAAAATATACTTTCATGACTGATTACAAATGCAATCAAATTTGTGGAAAAGCCGGGAAAAAAAGGAGGCAATCGAGAAAATGCCTACAAGACGATCGCAGTAAAAGTAAGGTGCTCCAAAGAGGCTCCTATGGAATCAGCCATACAAATTAAAAAAAGAAGTTCACGTAAATGTGTCTGACATGACTGTACGTAGAAGACTACGGAAAGTTGGATTAGCAGGTCGTAGCTCACGAAAAAAGCCACTCGCCACACCAAAACATTCGGCAAAACGATTGAAATTTGCAAGAAAAAATGCTAGCTGAAAAACTGACATAATATTTTGAGGGCTGCCGAGTCGAAAATAGTTTTTTATGCTGGTACGAGTTCAAGGAAATATATTACACGTCCACCTGGCATCGAGAATCAGCTAAAATACAGTTTAAAAAGCATTAAATATGGCGGCTCAAAACTAAGGTATGGAGATGTTTCTCATATTTTGGCGCAGACCTCATACACAAAATTGATGGCATAATTCGCACCAATATTGATGTGGAAATAATGCATAATGTTATGTTGCCGTATTGCAGAGAAGAAATGCCAGTAGAATGGGTCTACCGGCAGGATAAAGATCCTAAACGGAAAATCTGTGGGAAGACTTCAAAAAGGCTGTACACAATGACAAACTGAGTAATAATCAAAAACTTTGAGAAATTTGGTGAATTCTTTGCCTAATTCTGCCCCGCCGTTGTGCTGCCGTAATACAAAATTTGTGAAATTCAATTAAATATTAGTTTCAACTTTGTATGTACTTGTAAATTTTGTCAAAGCAGATTTCCTTTAATTGTTTTACAAACTTGGTCAGAATGCATACATACAGGACCACTACTATTTTAATGTTAACCCTGAATGTCTACCTTTATTATCAAACGTTTTTCGTTTTATAACTGATTTTTATATGTGTCCAGTTAAAGAAGAGAATAATATTTCAAAACGATAATAAAAACTTTTTAGTCACATCGTAGATACAATTTTTTTGTAAAAATCTAACATTTTTCTGTTGCAGCTATTTTCGTGTTAGCAATTGTAGATATAGTTAGTTGAAATAACCTTGCGCATACTGTGTCAGGCCTATTACTACTTCTAAAGAGACTAGTTCGTCAATACTCTTGTGACAATGTGACTTCCTGCTTGGTATTTAGAGGCGCCGAACATTATCAGCAAAATATAAACGTGCAAATATTCACAGAAGTACTCATTATTTTTTAGTTAAGCAATGACGCGCTTACATACCTATACAGCTATATACATATGTACGCGTACATGTATGTATGTATGCATAATTGTATTGTAGTTTATTTTCCGCGGAATCAGGTTAACTGTTTAACCAAAAAATTGGCAGCAGCTGACCGAAGTTGTTCAAAATGTCGACCAACGAAAGCCCGATTGCCACGCCAAAAATATGAAAAAAAGAAATAAATGCCATTTGTGTGCTAATTACGGGCCAACGTTTCATAATATATATCGATGATGGTCATAATTAGTTTATATGCATATTTTATAAAAAAGAAAATATGCGAAAAATGGAGGTCAAACGATAAATCTTTGCCAAGCTGAGCGCCGGTGGCTTGTAAGGTTGAAAGTTTTTCCAATATTTAACTTAATAATTTTATTGATAATATAGGGAAAATATTTGTTGCTGTGATATTTCTTAAATAAGGGCATTTATTAAACAGGAACACAAAAAACGTCTTAGCGAATGAATTTGTACAATTTTTATTCGTTTTTTATTACCCACGGATTAGGATGCAATAGGTGCAGTCTGCCTAAAAGCTTTTCATTTATTTCTTGTGTTGACCGGCGCCAGTAGGCCTAGTCCTTCTCCACCTGATCTTTCCAACGCAGGAGGCCTTCCTATTCCTCTGCTACCACCAGCTCGTACCGCATCGAATACTTTTAAAGCCGGAGGGTTTGTTTTCATTCGACATGACCCAGCCAACGTAGCCGCTGAATCTTTGTTCGCTGCGCTACGTCTATACCGCAGTAAAGCTTATACAGCTCATTGTTCTATCAATTTATTTACACTCATTAATTTTCATATTAGTTAAAAAATCAAAGCAATATTAAATATATACACTTCTGGCTTCATTCCTCAAAATTATAGAGGCAGTTAAGCATTATTTAGGCTTTCACTAAATTTAGCAGCAAGTAGTCTTTAGTATGTAGTTTTTGTGTAATAAATCACCATTACTAAATGCAAAAATGTTCTTAAAAGCTTTCGAAAAATCAAAAAAAAAAAATCATTTCATTGTCCACATTCCAGTCATTCACCAAAGTAGTCATACATCCCATTTGCCACAATATTTATATATTTTATTAAAATTACTGATATTAATAATATGTATTCAAATAACAAAACCAACCAATTTCCCTGCGAAAATTCCAAATTCGCTAATTTTTTATTCAAATGAGTTAAATTTTAATTGACTAAACGATTGGCCATGTGACACAATTTCCTTCGACACTTCTAATACACAATGAGAAAAAATTGGCAATAGATTAGTTTTCATTTGTTTATCAATGTCTATTTGATTCAGTTCTCTGATTTCTATTCGATCTTAACAAATTTTCGTTCTATTAGTTCAATTTTAAAGCTTTAGTTCTGTTCTCTTTGCAATTTTCGTTAACAAAGATTAGTTTATGGTTCACATGGTTGCAATACAGTATTACTAATAGTACTCGTACAGCATAAGTGATATCACAATTTTAAATTTTGCACTAAGAATAGCACTTACCTGACCTAACTGTGTATTCGTTTTCTAAATGGCCTGCACCAAGCATAAAATGTCAAAAAATTTGTTTTTTGAAAGCTTAAGTAAACTTAGCGCTATTCGTCGATAATCATAAAAACTAGAATACTTTTTAAAACTTTACAAACTAAAAAACATAAAAAGTAAGTACCAAAGTATTAGCCAATCAGGTCAAGAGCCGGCAAACTTATCAGCTATACGTTCCTATAACTTCAATAACTATCAGCAACAGGTGACGGTCGATATTTATGGGAACTCCTTCTCGCTAACTAAAGGTCACCGCAAGATATGTATTTTCTGCCTGATAACTCGAAGCACTAGCGTAGGGTATTTGACCCTCAGACTCTCAAATTACAATCTGCAGATATCTCATCTCTACTGAAATTTTTCAGTGCTGTGAGCCTGAAAGTTATAATTTTTTATTAAAAATCTTAGGTTTAACGTAAGAAATTTTGACATGTTTTCTATCTAGTAGCAGTTTCAAAGATTTCGTCTTCTTGCAAATAGTGAGCCGAACCAAATGTTTATCAATCCATCTGGTCAAAATCTGTCGAATAAAATACTGACTTTTTTCTTGGTCTCGCACTGAATAGAAACGCAACTAACTCCTCAACGGAGTTGTAAAGCACAACCAATTACTCTTAATCTGAATCTATTGCTAGAGAAACGCTTTCCGGAAATTTAATATTTTTCGAATTTATAAATAGTACAACTTTTCTAATTTTGTTTTCTATAAAATTTTTATAAGTATTACAATTCTTATAAAAAGCTAAAGCTTTTGTAATTTTTTTCGATAACAAGTTTTCAAACAAACAAAACTTTTAAAAAAAAAAATATTTTTTCTCTATTGCTACGTACTTGTATTAAATAATGCATAACACAAAGGTATATAAAGATTTATTGAGTCGAAATGTGGGCATTCTTAAGTACCCGAGTTCCTAAAATTGCCGCCTTCGCACTACAGCACTGCACTGTGTTACTTTCCAACTCAGACACTAACACCAATACATAGTTTAAGTACATATAAACAAATAGACCGACGGCACGGCACAATCACTAAACCAACCACAGGCGCTTAAAGCTATTTTACAATTGAGTTTTTTACGTATTTTTATTATATTTAGTTTCCTTGTCCTTTGCCGTTTAGTTGATTGATTTGACATAGTTTCCTTGAATCCTTGCTTTTGTGTGTTCTTCGTTTTATTTTTATTTCCTTCTACATAATTTAATTCTACTTGATATTTTTGATTGAATTCGGGGTTGTGTTTTTTCATTTTCGTTTATTCGTTTATTCGTCTGTGCTCCTCCTTCTCTTTTCTCTTTTGTCTCTTCTATTGCCAAATTTTTTCTTAACGCAGAGATGTGTGCAGATATTGAAATCATCACGTCAAATCAGTATGACGGTACGTTCGCCACCGACGCTAAACTCCCACGCGCCATTACATGGCTTCGGTCCACCTTCATCACGGGATCCCATGTATGCATCGATGGCGCCACTACTACCACAATCGGCGGCCGGCTTACCGCCCGGAGCGACGATGATTGGTGGGGGCGGTTTGCCATTTCGTCAGACATGTTCCTGGATGGACCGACATGGTCGTCCCGCATCGCCACCCATGGAGTATGGCGGACGGCATACTGAGCGTCGAGAAAGGTTAGTTGATAGAGACATACTATTCTAAATATTATCGCATTCAAAGCTCAACATATTTACCCACTGCATTTGGTTGTTTAGAATACGACGCGTAGAGCTGCTCATTGAACCGGGGCAATCGTTGGGTCTGATGATACGCGGCGGCGTTGAGTATGGCCTCGGCATCTTCGTCACCGGCGTTGATAAGGACAGTGTCGCTGACCGAGCTGGCCTCATGGTCGGCGACGAGATACTCGAGGTCAATGGTCAGTCATTTCTTGACGTGACCCACGATGAAGCGGTCAGTCAGTTGAAATACCATAAACGTATGTCGCTTGTGATACGCGATGTCGGTAAAGTGCCACACTCCTGTACATCCATTGAAATGGAGCCTTGGGACGCGTATAGTCCGACGGGGACGAGGTGAGATGTTTAAGCTCCTTAAATTGAAAAATGAAATTTTAACTATTTAACTATTTAATTTTACAGAGCACGTCGAAAAGGTCAAGTAACAGCAATGGTCGAGGAGAAGGCACGCTCTCTTCTGCCACGACATCAATTTGCAAGTCTCTCGTACTATATTGCTGAATATGCTGCGAGAGCGATGACCATAGATGCCTTTGTTGCCGTCTTATTAGAAATGTTAGACACATACGAGAAAGTAAGTACACACGATGGAATAAAAGGGTCGGAGTCAGGGTTAAAAGAATTGAGAAGGTGTGGCCAATAACAAACCGTCATACGGCTCTCAGCTAATTTGGATTTGTTTACAAAAGAACTAAAATTGTGTTAGTGATATGCGACTGAGCAACGACTGATTGGACGAGTGTGTGAATACATGTGTCATGGCAGCCGAAGTTCTCTCACAATTTAGTTCTTCACCATAGTTATTGGCCAAACCTTGTAAATTTATTCTTCTTGGCTCGGAGTCATTGTTGGGATAAAGTCGAATTTTAAAATCGCAATGACAATGACTTGTACTTCTGGCATAAAACCAATATTGATTTTGGAATATTTTCTTATTTGAATTTTTTCATGTTTTTGCAGCATACGTTGGTGACGGAACTACGCGAACTCATATACCCAGAGGATCGTGCGAGATACGATGAGCTTGTTTATCGTAGAGAACGTGATCCGTATAGCGTTGAGAGGCACAGGGTGAGTGAATATTCCTCTGTACTAACTTATCGCAAATAATTATCAAATTTTGCGCCTAAGACAATAATTGATGGCTCAAACTTGATGCTGTTAGCTTTTAATAGCACGGACTTTATTGAAATATAACAAGTCAGGGAACTACAGGCAAAGTGTGCTGAAAAATAGAAATTAAGGGATCAGAATCAAGGGCTTTTTTAAGGCAGGTCAACTTGTTTATACTTTGCCTGAAGTGCGGCTGATATTTTATATCACTCAATTCGATTGAAAAGTTAGTTACTTGATCGATGTATGAAAAATTATATAAAACCAAAACCAATTTTTTCTAAATAAAAGTTTTTGTGTTGGCAATTGAATCTATTGGGGAAATGCATCAGCACTGTTGATCAGATAGTTGTGTTTAATGGCAGTCAGTTTTCTTAGGGTTTCTATTCTAATCTAACTCCTTATACATGCAGGTCTGGTAGTTTACTTATCAGAGTAGCTTAAATATATTTTTACATAATTTTTCTCTCTTTCCCCTCTCTTTATTGTTCTGTACAGCGTAAAGGAGAACCCGCACGTGATTTACCGGTAAGCTTTTTAGAAGATTTATTCTACGACACAGACACTATTTACTATTAGAAACCTCATCAAAGTCTATAAGTGTTTTCTGCTAACTATACGAAAAGAATAAACAAAAAAATTAACTTAAATATTTTTATACTCTCAGCGTTCGTAATACTATTACCTTATTAGCCCGTATACTAAAACTACACTAACAAATATACAGTGGCGGATAAAATTATTCACACGAAAGGAAAAACAAGCAAAATGCACGTGTTTACTGAAATTTATGATTAAAAAATAACATAAACCGAGGATAGGTTTATTCCACATAAAAATATAATTAGTATAAAATAATGTCGTCTTCTCATTTAACGAAGACAAATTTGTGCACACAATTGGTTTCATGGAAAATATAACTTAAAAAAAAGATTAATACTTAGTGGGGACTCCTTTTTATTTGATAATTTGCCCTCATCTTTCAAAAATGAAGTAAATTTCTGAAAGGTTACCCGGATGGATATTAGTAAAACCAGAATCAGGCGCAATTGTTCATACAAAAATGATTACTTTTTAATGTTATTAAATTTACTAATATAAATATTTTCTACTAGCATAGTATTAGTAAAATATTAAAATCGAGAATTTGCAAGTAGTACTATGTTCGAATAATTTTGTCCGCCTCTGTAAATGCCACTAAAATATATATTTGCTTTTCAATAATTTATCAACACTAATTTCTATATGTGTGTCATTTAACAAAAGGCATGTTACCTATAATTGTTGTTGTAATCTAACTGATGTATTAGTAAAAATATATATATATATGTATAACCGATATTCAACAGATGAAAATAATTAACTAAAATATTTTACGTTTAAAAGTGTTACACCTCGTTCATGATTTTTCTCCCATTGTAACGAATCTGCCAACTACTCTAACTCAATTTAAGCATACATTTTATTGTTGTTGTTTAAAATGATAAAACAATTAATAATTTTGTAGTTCTGATTGCTTTATTGTTAGTCTTTACATACAAAATACAAAAACAAAAATAAACTTCACCTTTAAACAGTAATCAAACTAAAAACTACTTCAAAGACAATAATAAAGACAAATCAATATAGAATACACAGAAAAACTAAAAAACTGAAGAAATATAATTTAATTTTAATTACAATGTACACAACAGTATACACTTATTATCACAACAAATACTTACATAGCAAAATGTGCATAATTTTTTCTTAGCATTTTTGTTAAAACTCTCTATTAGTTTTAAAGCTCCTTAACTCTACCAAATGTACTATTTTAATAACATATACTAAAGCCAGCGCTTATCAGCTGATCACAGCTCAAATTGTCAAAATGCTAATTAAGCGCTGAAAATTAAGATGCATTAATTTTGAAGGAAAAGCGAAAAAAGTTTATGAAAAATAACAATAAAACAAAACCACAAGCCGATAATACACGTTATAATTATATACATACATACATAAATATATTCAATAAAGCTTTGCAAATTTAAAGACGCCAACAATGAGTTTGAACAGTCCTTGAAGAAAGTATATTATTTAGTATTTAAACGATCATATTACACACACACCATTTAACCTTCCATGTAGACATTCGATAAAGAGTACAAAATGTTCACCTGAGTAACGAATGAGCACTTGCATACAACCAGTGCACCAACAATTTCAACAATGTCTGTGTAGTGATAATTGCATCCAGGCCACTCAACAGTGCGTAATTATTCGAATGTCAATTTTTATGTTCCATTTCGAGTTCAGTAAATGTAAATGCGTAAAAATATTTGCAATTTTTTAAATTTGTCTTAAATTCAAAATTGAAATCCTAAGTGAAATATGTAACGATCTCATTATTTCAAGGCATTCATATTGCACTACTTCAATTTTCATGACTAAAGTCTTAAGCAATGTTTACTCAATATGTGTATTTGTATTGAAAATACTTTTCGGAATATCGCTTTCCACTTCTGATGCTTTTAAAGGCTTTTCTACTTATGCAGGCCTTATTCATGAAGCACATAAATAAATGTTTTCTGCACAAAAGAATTGCAAGCGGCAGAGTAGTGGGCGGGCAAAAAGAAAATTAATCCACTATAATTTACAGTGTATACAGTGAGCCACGTAGCCAAAACAAACAAAAATTATAGATGTGTATTGGACAATTCCTTTGAATGCATTGGTGGACAATTTTCATTATGTGCAATAGAAAAAGTTTCCATTTTCATTTCAGGTTCGTGCATGTAAAAATTATCCAGTGACTTCCAAGTTACTTCATTTCCGATAATTCGCACCCAAAGAGAAAAATCACAAAAAAAACATTTTTTCAGTTGAACCACCTCGTATTAAAATTAAAAACACAAAGCAAATAAAATGCAAAATAACCTGCCTAGATATATTGGGTAGTCGAAAAAGTCTTTTCGTACTCATTTTTTTTATATAATATTTACCTTCTGCTCAAATATGAACGAGACGGTATCAATAAAACGGTCCGCGGATGACATATGGCAAAAATAAATTTTTTGTTTTTTGGTAGGACTGTTGTAAGCTTACATGGTAAATTTCTGCGTGATATGTCACATAGTTTGTTTTCTGTGCTACTGTAAACAAGTCAAGCTCGAGTGTGTTCTTCGAATTCTCTTTTATGACTTCAATTGTCTCAAAATGTTTTCCACGGAGCGGCAACTTGAGCTTGGGAAACAGGAAAAAGTCACATGGAGCCATATCAGGCGAATACGGTGCTTGCGGAACGATATTAACATTATTTTTGTTCAAATAATCGCGAACAAGACGTGATGTGTGAGCTGGTGCATTATCGTGATGCAAGAACCATGACTTGTTGTCCCACAATTCCTTCCTTTGAAGACGAATGTTCTCGCGCAAACGCTTTAAAACGTCTAAATAATATTCAACGTTAATCGATTTTGCGATTTGTGCGATTTTCAAGCACAATTTCCTTTACTTTTCCGATGTTTTCGTCGTTTACTGATGTTGCTGGACGACGTTCATGAGGCAAGTTTTCAACCGATGTACGGCCCTATGACGATTTGTACCACTGGAAAACACGTGCACGCGATAGAGCAGAGTCCTCATAGGTTGTCTGCAACATTTTTAAGGCGTCTGAAGCCGAAATTTTGTTGGAATAACAAAATTTCAAACAAATTCTTTGTTCAACTTGAATTTCCATCGTTAAATTCGAAGAACACACTCGAGCTTGACTTGTTTACAGTAGCACAGAAAACAAACTATGTGACATGTCACGCTGAAATTTGTCATGTAAGCTTATAATAGTCCTACCAAAAAACAAAAAAATTATTTTTGCCATATGTCATCCGCGGACCGTTTTATTGATACCGTCCCGTTTATATTTGAGCAGAAGTTATAATGAACTTTATTACACCAAATATGTACCATTTTGGTCGACCACCTTTTTCCCTTTTTTCTTCTAGAGACATTATTCCATCAGTGTAAAACTTTTGTGGTTTCTTGGCGAAAAATTGCGACAAGTAATTTTCACAGGCTTCTCTTGAAGCCAACTTTACCCCATTAAGGGAGTTCTGCATTGACCAAAACAAATGGTAGTCCGATGGTGCAAGGTCAGGGCTATATGGTGGACGCATCAGAACTTCCCAGCCAAGCTCTCCCAGTTTTTTCCGAGTCATCAAAGATGTGTGTGGCCTAGCGTTGTCTTGATGGAAGACGACGCCCCTTCTGCTCATCAGTTCTGGCCGTTTTTTTCGATTGCTTGCTTCAATCTCATCAGTTGTTGACAGTAAAGTGTAGAATTAATCGTTCGAGTAGGCTGGAGCAGCTCATAGTGGATGATTCCTTTCCAATCCCACCAAACACACAGCATAACCTTTCGAGTCGTCAATCCTGGCTTTGCGACCATTTGTTGAGCTTCACCACCCTTGCACGATGATCTTTTTCGCACATTATTGTCGTATTTGATTCACTTTTCGTTTCCTGTTACCATTCGCTTCAGAAATGGTTCGATTGCATTTCGTTTCAGCAAAGAATCGCAGATGTTAATTCGGTCCATTAAATTTTTCACAGACAATTCATGTGGTACCCAAACATCGAGTTTCTTTTTGTAACCAGCCTTTTTTAAATGGTTCAAAACCGTTTGATGATGAATGTTTAGTGCCTTGGCGATGTTATGGCAGCTTATGTGACGGTCCTGGTCAATCTTTTCCATAATTTCATCGACTTTTTCAACGGTAGGTCGACCGGAGCGAGGTGCATCTTTCACATCGAAATTTCCAGAACGGAAGCGAGCGAACCATTGTTGTGCTACACGAACTGATACAGCATCGTCTCCGTAAGCTTCACAAATTTCATTGGTGGCTTGCGTGGCATTCTTCCATTTTTTATACAAAAATTTCAAAATATAGCGAATTTCTTCATTATTTTCACTCATTTTTGAACAGCTATAACTTTTTTTCAACTTCTCCGAATTTAATTTTTTTAGTTAAATGAAGCTTAAAATGTCACCTTTCTAACACCATATGATATGACACACTGTGATTGAAAGCACTGGAGATAGATGACTCCAACGACATCTATTGACAAAATACGAAAAGACTTTTTCGACTACCCAATATATTGCCAAATTAGTTGAAAACTAAGAAGTAAAAGCCCAAAAAAATACATTCAGTGCATTCCATTTGTGCTTCGGAAATTGCAGCAACGGAGACTGGAGGCTGTGGTTCAGAAGTACTTACCTCTATGTAATTTCAAATAAACCTTAGGTATAATATTTATCTAAAATATATTTACTTACATTCTCCATTTGATTTAAATTTAGAACTTTGACCCAATTCGCAAATTCTAATTCGTGTTTATTTTTTCTTTACGATCAGCTATTTTTCTCACTTGCAAATTCTTAAGGGGTTATATACACTTGTAAGGTTGAAAAATCACGTTTGTTTTTAAATTTTTTACAAAGAACGATTTTATTAAACAAACACAATTTTTAAATATTCAAATAATGTCTACTTTAAAGTTATTGATAGCACGTAAAGTTAGTGAAAATATTGAAGTGCGCGGCTCCTGCAGATGATCTCCCAAAAAAGCGTTCGGCGGTGGACAAAATATTTCCGGTTTGGATTATCTGAAATCGAAAAACCAATAAGATTATTTTTGTGGATAGATAAAGCTAGGTATTAATCGAAGGAATAGGCAATAATTTAATTTTTGATAAAATGGCGGCTACAGGAAAAAAAATGGAATTTTCTACAAAAATCTTCGCGAAAAATTGCCTAAAAAAATAGAAAAAATCATCAGAATTCTTATTGCTTCAATTAATACCTGGAGAATATATCTGAGAAGGTTGTGTTAAAATTTTAAGATTGCCTTTGAGAAATCGTGCCCACCGACTTCGAAAAACGGTTTTGAGAAAAACGCGTTTAAAGTTTGAAAAGCACTTTATATAGGGTAGAAATTCTCTAAAACGCCTTTTCAAATTTGCGTGTAACTTCGAAAATATTCACCGGAACCATATTAAATTTTCTGTGTGCATTCTTAAATAGATGTTCATTAAGAAAACAAAATACAAACAAATTCGATTTTTTGAAAATTCTAACTGTATATAACCCCTTAATTCTTCCTCAAAAAATTTATGCAGTAAAAACTTGCCACTTCACCTCAAAATGAAATATCATTTTGCTCTCTTCCTTCCCCCTACTATGTAAGTTTTTTGGATACATGAACAACAAAAACAATTGGTACTAATTATTTGCTTCATGAATAGACCTATTAATGGAAGCAATACTAACAAATATTCCTTCACATTCGGTTGTCAAAAACACTGTTCCATTGGCTGGCTCACTTTGTGCACTGTGCTATAAGTGACTGTATCGCACGTTTGCTGGAAGAACGTGCGAGCTTAAGGAAATAAAAATTTGAGAAAAACGACATTAAAGTTTTCAATTTACTGTACCTACCTAACTACAACTAAACACATATTTTTATTTAGGGAATATCATGAATTTTCACACAATATGAAAGAAGAGCTGGCTATAATTTCTGCATACTTACCTAAAAAATATAAAATAGTTTGACGTTCTTTCCGCAACCGAACGATATGCATAAACTACAAGCCAACAATAATATTTCGGGAAAATACACGTCCAACTCTCAAATTGAAGCCACTCAGCAACTGGTGCTTTAAAATATTTTCCATAGCATTCAATTCTAGTTACCCATATTGCAGAGTATATTAATGCGCCTCAAATTGTTCGCGGTTTCATGCTGTTTATAATGCAATTATTTTTCACCACATTTCTCTTGCATACATATTTTCTTAATTTGATTTCATTAATAAATAATTTACTCACCCTCGCAAAGTATACGCACTCATTTAAAATAATTACCGCCAAATCACCTTTAATATTGTATATTTACTCACCCACGCAACATTTCGTTTCACTTCCGCAAAACAAAAAAAACCAAAATCGGCAAAACCTTAATTCTTCACTTAGCGCACAAAAATTAGCAAAAAACAAAAAAAAAAACATATACTCGTATTTATGTATTTTGAAATCTGCCGTCTAGAAATAACTTAGCGCACTTCAGCCACCTTCAGTACCGTAACAAAAATGCACCGGCCTCATTGAGTCTTACACCATAACCAATCGTATTTAGTGCCACCACATTGAGCCACTTTAACACCTACATACATATGTACATTTCACCAATAATGCTGTCCTCTTTCTTCTATTCACTATCCTACTTTCTGTAGAGGTTTGTTGCCGCAACCTAAGAAATACTTAACTAAATAAAATTTATGAAAAGAAAGCAAGCATTACTAAGTATTTAAAGCCTATTCTAGCCATACGTACATGCATTCATATAAATACATACGTACAGATATATGTATGCGGGCAATTAGGTCGTGCCATTGACAGTCTCAATTCAGTTTCGTAAATGCTTTTGTAAAATACTTGAATTGCCTTACATATCTGCAGGTAACCGATGTTGATTTGGAAGTGAGCGCGGCCACCGGACGCAGTCCATCGTCAGACTCTGGGCTGGGCATGACAGTGTCGGACATGAAGAATCGGTACAAAAATTAGAGAAAATAAAAATGCTGAAACGTTTTTCATAACAAAAATTTCTTTAACGTTTTGTTTTCAAATATCGAAATGTTTTCTTTCCTTTTACTCCTTACTCTCTTTTTTTCCGTATGTCCTTTTGAATTGAAAATTCCTTGACATTTTCCTCATCTTCTGTTTTTCGGAAACTATCCGAATGGGGTCACTATGTGACATTTGCACTTTGGTGACCCACATTTAGGCCAGCGCTACAGTTGCCTTATCGTCCCATGTCTGCCGGCCCTGTACTGCATCGTTCACCCCACTATTACCATCATCCAGCGTCATATTATCCACATCCGCATCCACCACCACATCATCATTCATCATTGCGTCATCTGGGAGGCACAGCTGCAGCGGCGCAGCGAGAAAGGGAGCGAGAGGCACGTTGTGCCGCCGCCGCCGCCGCTGTCGTAGCCAATACAAAAACGATCGGCACCAATACGCCTAGCAAATTGCCATTGCAACAACAGCAACAGCATACATCGTCGTCGTTGGGAACGAACAATCAATCAAATAAAATGTATGCCACGGGCGATAGTAACAAAACTGACAATCAGCATCAGGTGAAGAAAATATGAAATGCACAATTTAAAAACAAAAAAATACAAAAAGAAAAATTTTAAATTCAAAATTTCAAATACAAAGCCGTAGAAATGCAACAAAGAAAATAAAAATATTTGAAAAGCAACACCTACTATTGTCTCATTCCAATGCACTGCAAACAGCAAAGCAACTAAGTATAGATTACTACTTGTCTCGCTTTCGACTATCTAACTTTATATTGTATTTACCTCACGCTTACCTCCTTGTGCGCAGACACTCTCTCTCTGTTTATGTATTTGTTTTATTTAATAAATGCTTACGCTTCCCCTCTCACAAATAGTTCTCATTATGTTAAGCAGAATAAGTTTTATATATTTCTCCTTCACCTATAGTTTTATCTACCTCACTGCCTTTCAATTCACAACTGAGCAGGTTATCGAAGAAAAATACAGATGATCGTTAGAACGTCTGTAGTTTCTTAATTGATTGACTTGAAAAATTGACATTCGATTTCCGTTAGTGTTCCGTTTTTGTTTTGGTTAGGTAAAAATGTACACTTCTGCATAGGCGAAGGTTATGTGTTCTATGGAGCCCACTTCATTTTTTCACACTGTGGTTTTATTTGACAGTTAGTACGTTACTACGTTTATGCGGAGAATTG
This sequence comes from Anastrepha obliqua, assembly GCF_027943255.1. Lineage (NCBI taxonomy): Eukaryota > Metazoa > Arthropoda > Insecta > Diptera > Tephritidae > Anastrepha > Anastrepha obliqua. The sequence continues at coordinate 129,800,521 of NC_072894.1, forward strand.
AATTAATAAAATTTTATGGAATCTATCAAGGCAAATCTATTAAAGGTGGTATCAGTAAATCAGCTGATTTATTATTTTCTTTCGCCATGTCCGTGGGGCTGTCAGCTCAGAATGAAACAAGGCGAATTTATTCTCTGTTTTCTATTTTGTCAATACTTTGCCGTGACAGTCAACAAATCAAAACATTGTTGTTGGTCTAGCGCCACCACCTTTAATGAATGCGCCCTGGAACCTATGAAATAATATGAAAACTGTATTGAAAGTTTTCTATCTAGAATATATTTAATAGATAATATAACCGACTTACGCAAATTCCGCATAAACGTATACATACACTACGTGTATATATTTCTTTTAAGATCGTGTGTGTGTGTGTGTCTAATTCGACTTAATTTTCTTTAAATTTAGTGTATGCGCCTTCAAATGTAAATTTAAAATTTTCAAGTTTTCAAAAATTGGTTCTCATACACGTAAACCCAAAAATAATTATTTTATTGATGTATTGGATGTGTACTCGTATTTTGCTTTGTAAAAAATTGTGTGTGAACTGGAATTCTGTTGAACACTTTCCTTGAATATTCATTGCTAACAGAGTTTATAATTATAAGAATAATTTATATTCGCAAATAATATTCAAGAGAATCCCAACTTATTTCATATAAATATTTCAGAGTTCTTGACAGCCAGCAATTCACTGGTTTCCATATACTTATAAAATTTCTGTTATTGCAGCTCCATTTGGAAAAATTTAATAATCTTTCAATAAGTTGATCACTTTTGCGTCACTCTGTACTTGCAAAGTGATTCGTGATGGATTATGAGCCGTGCCGTACCTTAGCCATAACCGTAACCATAGCAATCAGCTGTTCTGATTAAACATATGGGCATCACTGTAAACGATAATAAGTACCGCACCATAACGCCGTAACCCTAACCGTAGCCGTATGTATACATATATTGAATTTTGGTTTTCCCCCGAAGCCGTAAGCAGCTGTGAAATACTTTACATTTGCTTTAATATTTACGATAAAAAATTGAATATTAGAAATGAATGACGAAAAATTAATTAAGTTTCCTCTAGAATTAGCCGTGTTTTTATACAATAACAAAATGCAAATGTTGTCATTAATTCTACTTCAATACCAGCTGTTTATAGTTACGGCATGGCTAATCGACGAACGCTCTAATGTTGCGGGTATGGTAATGGTTACGACTATGGTATTATGGCAACAGCATCACTAATTGCAGCTTAAGCTTGACGCAAATCTGTTTTAATTGCAAAATTAGAGGAGTTCATGTAGCTAAAATTAATAATCCATGACGGCTTACTCTTTGTTTGTACTGAAATATAAGCATTTTCGATGTATCTAATACGAGTAAATAATAATAAAAATTTAAATTTTAAATAAAATGTTCACGGAAAGTTTTCATAGAGTCGGATTTCGTACTAGTCCTTAATTGTGTGTGTTATGATATTTGTTGTTTTAGTTTGAAATACAGTACTTTGGTTCATCATATCATTTGTTTAAGTGCATTATTTTTCGTTTTCAATCATCAACTTATTTTTATGTCTCTAGGAATACGGCTGTGATGACCATAGGTCCCGTAGAGGCAGTGAAACTCAAATACCACACTCGGAATACGAACAAGATGCGGTGAGTAGCGAAGTGCATACACACACAATATACATACTTACTAACACACATAACTTTGAAAAACCAATATAAGAATTAAGTGAAATAGTGATTAAAAATTAAGTTACTGTGCTTCAGTGTTTCTGAATTCAAGTATTTATTTACCTCTGGACTGCCAAACACTTTTCATGTGAAAGAAAAATTACTCACAATTATTTATTGCATACTTTTTGGCACTGCGTTCTAATGTGCAATTACGAGTAATGCGTAAGCGATCAAAAGCAACGATTTCTTTGCAAGCTATTTAATGTGCAGGTTAGGATAAATGGTTGCCCAAGCGAGGGTGTACTTGGGCAAAGAATCAAATTCGTCCATTGAGATGCCATACAGAGGAAAAACAAAGGGGGAAACACCAAACAGGGGAAAAGAGGAAGTATGGGCTTTGATTTGGAGGAGGATGACAATCAAACGTTGGCTGATTACATAGCGTTAATCGCTTCAAGCTGTTGATGAAATTCGCCAGGTGTCTAATGTTTAAATCTGATATATCTGCAGGGTGTAGCAAATACGTGAGAGCGCAGCGCTCGCTGAGTTGACGCGAAGCGCATCTTTTCAGGAGCAGATCATAGGCTCTAAAAGGAAAATGCTAGACTTACGCGGTGACTAAATGCATTTCCATCTTACGCAAATATGACTTCCGTCCACTAAACGGGGCTAAGCGGCTTAGTCTCTTAGAAACTTATGGGTAATCTTGGCTTAACGATGATCGAGAATTCTATTTTACCAATTGGTAAGCATCTTCTTAATACAATACTAAAAGCGAGCCATATGCATCTCTGAAAGTTGTGGGCGGAGCTACTCATCGTATATATTTTATGCGAATCGATTTTTCTCCACAAATGAGGATACTTACAATAGAATTTACGTCTGCCGCGAGCGATTAATGCCCAAATATTTATTTTCCACCATTTTCATTTCCCATTTTCATGCCTCCAAGAAGAGTCGAAGCAAGAACTCTTTCACAAAAGCATAGTTGGCTAAGGCAATCTAACCGGAGCTTTAAACATCTGACCTTAAAAATATTGCATGGTGCATTTCTTATCAAATAAAATCAACAACTTTATTGAATCGATATTCATAAACTACAATAAAAATACAAAAGTGCGAAAATACTTAAATTCATACAACTTATAAAAATACGTGAAACATATTTCGTTAAAGATCGTTTGCGATATATCCATATATGCTTGCATGTATGTGTGTATTTATACATATATATGTGATATATATATATTATATATATATATAGGTTAATCATAGCGTGCTTAATATTAATCCTTCTCCAATTTCATCATCCAACTCTTCCCACTTCCCAACATTGGCTCCCGCCATCCCTCTTTATATGGACTAAAAATTACTTTCGCACATTTCACTCCTTCACTTGATATTCTCCAATTGCCGTCCATCTGATTTCATTAATTACACCAATAAAAAACATTAAGATTACGTCCTTTTCGTTGCTGTACTTTTCGTTTTTCTTGTTGTAATAGCCAATGGTTGCCGTAAAGTCGCTCACATTTTCTCGTGCAATGTTGGCCGGAATTCCTCCGCTCCACCTTGGCAGCTGCGATTCGGAGGCAATGTGCTTGTGGTGGTGATTATCTCATTGGTTGGCAAATGATAGTCGCGTGGTGGCGTGAATGGCCGTACCAGGCGATGCCAGTGGTTCGGCGGACTTCCATTGGGCTCATATTTCGGACGAGGTATCCGCAATTGTTTGATTTCTGTTAAGTAAGAATCCATAGCGACGGCTTGTAGATGAACTCGTAGGGTGGGCAGCCGATAGAAAAGTGAGTGCGAGTGCTGCAAATGGAAGAAGAAAATTTCAGAGCAGGTTTTAATAAAGTGAGATTTAATATAGTGATGTGTGATTGAATTAATTGCTTTAAAATTGCGTTTTTCCACCAAATTGAATTAGAGTTCATTTAAATTGGCGATTAGGTATTTGTGGTCAATAAAAGTTTACGATCAAATATTTGGATGTGCGAATATTACTTTCCTATGAGGAGTTTTTGGCTGCCACTAGGCTAAGTACAGGGTGTGCGGTGGCTAAATTAACGGCAGTTTAAATGAAAATGGGCTTCGCCACTTTAAAAGATAGCGTGGACCATACGAAATCGCATCACCATGGCTCGCAGAAATTTGTATGCAAATTGTAACCGTTAAGCTCAAGCGCCTCCATGATTTGAATTTTTGAAAGGGAGAAGCCTAAGATCATTCCTCAATTTTTCATGCACAATAGTTTTTGGAAGAAGTACCAAGGCAGCTGCTCGCTGGCGCACGGACTGAGGTGGATTACAGTAGCGACTTGTGGCGACGAGTTCAATATTTTCACTTGTTTTTCAAGTCCGAATAAACACATACCGTGGTCCGTTCGCCGCCGAACTTGCTACCCAGAACCTTCGCGCCCAAGAGTGAATCAAATCTTCACTTGGGGCATCACGTAGACTTCGAATATTGGAATATGATCAAAATTTACGACAAGCAGTTGCACATGATTCATTAGCCGTGAAATACGCCACAGTTAGGAACGCACGCGTCGGGTGAACACTCTACTGCGACTTCGTGACTATGTATATAGCCCGTGCGAATAACGAAGCAAAGGCGATGCCTTCTCCGCTTATACACTCAGCGTTTGGGGAAAAAATTGATATTTAGAATCTAATTCCGGCTATACATACATTTTATAAAAAGATATTTTTCGAAGATTCTAGTTTAACTTGCTGCACGCGCAAATAAACTCTTTCAAACATTTCGTTCTCTTTCAAAGTTTGTTCTAAACATATGAAAATCAACGTCTTTGCAGATCGGCAAATATTCCTCTAATTGACAGGCATTGCGCCTCCTAAAAAGTGGGGCCTAAAATATTTGCCTCTATAACGGGTGATCAATTAAGAGGAGTTTTTTTCATTTGCGTTTTTTTTACAGATCGCGCGCGAGTTGTGGCAAACTGTCATCGTGGATTTGTTGAACAGCGTTTGGCATTTCATCATGGAAAGACTCACACCGCAACAACGTCTACAAATTGTTCAACTGTATTATGAAAATCAGCGTTCTGTGACAAATGTTTTTCGTGCGCCTAGACCGCATTATGGTCAACATAATCGGCCTGCCTTAAACACTATTCGACATACCATCAACAAATTTGAATCCGAATATTCATTGGTGGATAATTCTCGACCGAATAGACCACGTCCAGCAAGAAGCATTGAGAATATAGCGGCAGTAGCAGAGAGTGTACGTGAAAACCGCGATGAATCGATTCGGCACCGTTCTCAGCAACTTGGACTGTCGTATGGAACAACTTGGTCAATTTTACGGAAGGATCTTCATTTAAAAGCATAACAAATACAGCTCGTACAAGAACTAAAGCCAAATAACCTTCCTGCACGTCACCGTTTTGCTGATTGGGCTCTTGAAAAGATTGAAGAAGATCCGCTGTTTTCGAGCAAAATTTTGTTCAGCGATGAGGCGCATTTCAGACTCAATGGTTACGTCAATAAGCAACATTGTCGTATTTGGGATGAAGAGCAACCAGAACAGGTTCAAGAGCTACCTTTACACGCAGAGAAAACAACGGTCTGGTGTGGTTTATGGGCTGGTGGAATCATCGGTCCATATTTTTTCAAAAATGATGATGGCCGCAATGTAACTGTGAATGGTGCTCGCTACCGTACCATGATATCGGACTTTTTGCTACCTGAAATTGAATCTAATGATCTCTACGACATTTGGTTTCAACAAGACGGAGCCACTTGCCATATAGCTCGTGAAACAATGACTTTATTGAGAAGTCATTTCGGAGAGCAGCTGATTTCACGATTAGGACCTGTGAGTTGGCCACCAAGATCTTGTGATATCACACCTTTGGACTTTTTTCTTTGGGGATTCGTGAAGTCCAAGGTCTATGCTGATAAACCAGCTACTATTGAAGCTCTGGAAGCCAACATTACGCGTGTTATTCACGACATACCAGTCGAAATGCTCGAACGAGTGATTGAAAATTGGACCTTCAGAATGGACCACCTTAAGCGTAGTTGCGGCCAACATTTGAATGAAGTCATATTCAAAAAGTAAATGTCAAAGAATGTCCTTTCAAATGATAAATAAAGGTTTTGAACATAATTTACATTTTTGTTTTTTTTTTAACTATTGAAAAAAGCACCTCATGATTGATCACCCGTTACAATATCTTGACAACACTAAGTGCCAGTGCTGAGCAGTCAGGTTAAGCTTTCATTAAAATGTGAAAATAAATGTAGCATTAAAAAATAAAACACTTGCAATAAAACTTTTCTATTTGTCCTAGCTGACAAATGCTAATATCATAGCCGATTCCAGTGGCCAGTACTCGCATATTTTAAAGAGGTCAGCATGTTTGAAAGAGCTACAAAACCTTACTAACAAAACAGTATCTATATTCTCGATTTTTTCCTAAAATTGCAAAACATAAACGATCTTCATAAACTTTATTAGAGTAATAAAAAGGTTCGAAAAAATGACATAAAAACCAACGAAAATTTTTGCTGTATGAACGTTTAATGTCGGAATTTTTTTGATTACGGGATATTTGTATGTTCGCATATTCGGATATTTGTAAAGCGCATAAAAAAAAGATTTCAGCAAACAAAAGTGTAAAACGTTTCTCATGAAAACAGCTGCAAAAATAGTTGTGAGCCAATTACAGAAAAAATAAAATACTGCAACGCAGCAAAAATAGTATGCTAATGTACTTATATACATATATATACATATATGTATAATATACATATATATACATATATGTATATATATATGTGTGTGTGTTTGTATGAAAATGGGCATGGATGCATGCAACGTACAGTTGTATAGACTCAGCACCTAACTCAAACCCCACCTCTGCTACTAATGCACCGCTTAAAATGTGTTAAATGCAACGAATGAAAAGTGAAAGTAAAGCAACGGCTAGCAACAATAACTACAAATACGTAGAAGAAAAACCAAAACAAACGCAGAACCCGAAACGGAAAAACAACAAGGAAAACCGATAAATGCGCGCTGGGAAACCACAACAACATCAGCAGCTCAACAGCTACGACCACTACAAACATTTGTGCAACTTTAATGGCAAACAAAAAACAAGCAACAAAAAACATGATCAACAACAACAAATTAGTAGGAGGTAATAGTAATATTTGTGAACGATAACGGAGCAATCTGCAGCTATAACAGCAATAACAAATGACAGCTAAATTTGAGGACAGGCAGGCAAGCAGGCAAGCAAGCTGCCCCCAGTCAAACTGTCGACGCCACATCAGGCCAATTGCAGTCGACACGCAAACCGGACGACTAACTGGGTGTTTGAGCGAGCATATGCGTGGCTGAGTAGCCGAATAGCTTTCAGTTAGTTGCGCTTTCTATCGTTCCGCGCGCCAATCGGTTCAGGTCGTCGGTTGGCATTTGCGCAAAACTGCGCCCTTTTATCACACATCATCCATAAAAACTGCAAATATAGCGCAACATGCACACGTGAGCCACGCAGTAATGAAATAAAAAAACAACTGCAAGAACAGCAAACAGCCCTGCCAATTCCCATAGCGCGTTGAGTGTTGCACTTAAACTCACTTGCAACGCAATTACATTAATTTCCGCCACCGCAACGGACAACAATGACGCGGCGCAGTTGCCGGCAACTACTTGCCACATGGCACCAACAACAACGAGAGTAATGTGAATCAAAAGTCAACAAGAGTATGCATGCACTGTGTCAATAGCTTGGTATGCGTGCTTGTATGCATGTAGCCATAGATGAGCGGCTATGCGCGTGGCTATCATTTGGTTGATACGGAGCTCGATGCCCACTGTGAACATGAAACATGCGATGTAGGAACAGTTTTTTTTTTCTAAATTTCCACCTAAAACCCATCTACCATTCGGAGGCGGTAGATATCTTTTACTAGGCCAGCAACAACACAACACAACTCAATTCGGAGAAGCAGCGCGGCCAAACTCCTCACAAAGAATGCATCACTCCGACCCAGCATAGTGTGCCATCACCGACTTCACTCCTTTCTGTTGTGGGCAACCACATTGGCAGCGCGGCGGAAAATGCACTTCAGCGATTTTCCGGTTTTTACGCCAGCCCACAGCTGGTTTTCGTTTCACTTCATTTTGTTTCGTTTTTTATTCGAATTGCCTTAACTGAGCTTTGTTTTCATTTTTTAGAGCTGTCACTGTTGTATGGAGCTCGTATTATTGTTGTTGTTGCCGCTTTCCACCAACACAATAAGGTCTGAACATGTTTTGGTGCCCGTGTTTGGGCGGCTAACATTGAGTGGCGCGTCAAGTTCAATGCAACTAAATTTTTGGCTTTGTTCGAACTTTTGTAGTTCATCATCATTACAAAGCAGAATTGAAATAGATAAAATTAAATATGTTTGGCAACCATAAAAAATACTTAACGTTTCATGTTTACTTAGAAAAAAATTACCTAAAAGGGATTCAAGAGCAGAGCCATTTCGCTGCTGGGCCAACCAGGCAGGTTTACACAGTGACTATTCACATAATTATGTACGTATGTGCAATGGATCTCTGTTTATGTGTGTGTGTGTAAATCGGTAAGTTCTGATGCTTTTTGTGTTCCAGCCAAACAAATTGACAGTTGACCTCAATTACCGAATACTTCGTGCAGTTGAAGCAAAGTATAAAACTGATAACCGAGATGGTGTTGGCGATTCGGGAGGCGTTTCTATTCTTGCTGTTGATTTTCAATCATCTGTTGGATTCTAACGCTCGTAGTTCAAGTCAGGGAAAATCGATTTGCCAGTAGCATCATTGAGCGTTAACATATTTCAAGCATTTGGAGGGAATTAAAAAATTCCTGTAATGAAAGTTGTATCGCAATGTGTTGGCCATATGTGTACATACAAATACATACATACGGCCACTTGCATGAACAATCACATGTCCGTCATTATTTATGTATGTCTATGACTGGCTATTTATTTCACAGTGATTTTCATTTATTTTCCTCCACAAGTTGTGAAATGACAAGTGAATGTATGTATGTAGGTATACTTCCATCTGTGCCGCTTTGTAGTTGATTGAATTGTTAACCTATTTTCGCTACTAACTACTTAGTTGATTGGAGCGTCTTCCCGCTGTGAATAGATAGCGCTGCGAGGGGAAAAGGTAAAAAAAAACTATTAAGGGTGGCCCAGTACATGCAACCAAAATATTTCCTTTTGTTTATACATTTTCTTAAATATAAAATTTAATAAATTTGCTTAACGTAAGATTCGCAAAAAATTTCCACAACTGAATAAAAAACTAACAGTGTATAAGTAGCCATCAAATATTTATTGAGAAATGCTAGCGGTTTTGCAACGAGGCCTTCAATCGCAATAGATTTAAAAAAAGAGACAAAGAGAGTGCCTTTAAACATGAAAACGAATGTTAAAGGCAACTTCAAACAGAAGAAAAGAAATAAAAACTGACCCTGTCCTTTCGATCTATTAAGCCATTAAATGAAGTTCAGCGGAGGCTCTCAACCCAAAGCCCGTGAGTACGATTTTGAAAAAAGCCTGAAAATTCTTCCTGAGGCTCGATCTATCACAAAATGATTTAAGAGTCAGCACGTTTTTTCGAGCCCCTAGAAGCAGCGATATTTTACCTACCTAAATATCTGCAACGCTAGATTAAATCTCAAAAACTCTGTCAAGATATACGATTCTTTGCGATACTTGGACAAAAGTTGATAGTTGTCTCTGACTTAAGGAGTAGTCGGCGGGATGCAGCATTTGAAGTGAGAGCATGGCAAACATGTTTGCGGATGGCTCCAAGTTGGACGGAAGGGTTGGTGGGGGTGTATTTTACGGGGAGCTCCCCATCAAGATAAAATTTATTCTACCGAACCACAATTAAAGAAGCAGTGAATTGGTTGCTAACTTCTACAATTACTGTAAGGGAGATAAATACCGACAGGGCTCGTTGTTTGTGCATTCGAAATTAGTCGGAGGAATACCTGATTTCTCTCTCGACTGCATCCGAATATTTTGCTATTGGGCTGACTAGTGGCATAGCGGAAAACTGCTGAGCTGGTGAGGAGCAGAAGCTGTCTGGAAGGCGAGATGGAATCATCTCAGCACATTCTTCTCAAGTGTCCTGCTCTTGTGTGGCTAAGGAATAGACATCTGGTGCCACACCAGCAGATATAGCAGGTCTAAGCATTACACATCAAGTGAATTTTATCAGCAGCTTGATGGGGTTAACACAATATACTATAATAAGTCACCGTTTGGTCATCATCCTCCTATACAAAGCGCCTTCTTCCCCCTTGTTCGATTTTTCCCCCTCTCCGTTTCTCCTCTGTATGACATCACGAGGGACGAATTTGATTCTTTGTCTAACACTTTATTCATTATGAGACAAAATTAATTTTATAATTTTTTAAGGAGATTAATCAAATTATCGAGAGCTTAATTTTTCATTTAAGGACCGAAAATTAGGGCTATACTGTCAGATGTCTCTATAGGCTCATCATTGCAAAATATTTCTTGGAGGTTTTTATTATATAAAAAAAAATAAAAAATAAATAATTGGCGCGTACACCCTTTTTGGGTATTTGGCCGAGCTCCTCCTCCTATTTGTGGTGTGCGTCTTGATGTTGTTCCACAAATGGAGGGACCTACAGTTTCAAGCCGACTCCGAACGGCAGATATTTTTATGAGGAGCTTTTTCATGCCAGAAATACACTCGGAGGTTTGCCATTGCCTGCCGAGGGACGACCGCTTTTAGAAAAAACTTTTTCTTAATTTTGGTGTTTCACCGAGATTCGAACCGACGTTCTCTCTGTGAATTCCGAATGGTAGTCACGCACCAACCCATTCGGCTACGGCGGCCGCCTATATAAATGTGTTAGCATTTCTAAAAAGTATCGCCTTTCAATCGTTTATCTCTTCAAATCATCAAATCCAGCTGTCTCACACATATCACTTCATCCAACGCATTTTCTAATGAATTTCGTAAAATCAGCCAAACCCATTTGCCTTTAAAACCAAACTTTTACTAGTCTACGCAAGACATACAAACATCCAAGCACACAAACATATGTCTGCAACATAATTTATTGCCGCAACAGCCAAGCTACAGCGCTGTCCAAAGGCTGTTCACTTACATGTAAGGTATTGTTGGCACCGCTTGCCACAGAAAGTTCCGGGTTGTCTGCTCTTGCGGTGACTACAGCAGCAGTGGCGGCGGTGGCGTTGGCGACCCATTTATTGTGTCCACAACGATTCTCGATTCATTTACTTTTTTGCTACTTACACCACCCACCTCATTCGCATTTTCGCGGGTTGCGTCAACCATTCTGGCCGCACACGCCCAACGTGTGTCCCAATATTGACACAGTTTGCAAAGACCAGTTTTGGACAACTCTCAGCCCCACTATGAAGCGGTGGTTGGTGGTGTGATGTGAAGTTAAGATTGCGGTGACGCAGCTGGCACACCACAGCAGTGGCATCTGACTTTTGTAAATGTGCGTTTTTCGTTTCAAGCACATTTGCTAGCACGAATTTACGTGGAAGAAATAAAACAGAAAAAAATCAAACCACAAAACAAATAAAAAAAACTTGGAGCGTAAAAACTGGGTCACTGGTAAGCACAAATGGCCACAAGCAGCTGCTCCAGCCAACGCGGTAGTGATTGGTTGCTAATACGGCAAGTCAATGTGCGCTGACTAACCTCAGCACTGCTGAACTGCCTGTAGCAAAGAAGGTGGCAGCGAGAAGAAGCGGGAAATGGAAAAAAGTACAAAAGAAAGTGCAAATGTTGAGTTAATTTTCAAGTGAATGGCCAGCAGCGTCATCACTATTATAAACTGTCTCACACACACATTGGCAATGTTTATCTGGTATATTATTGTGAACTTCGCTGCAGCGAGCCCCAACGTTACGCAGTGGCAAAACGAAAGACTCAAGCAACAAACTTGGCAGACGTTACCATTTTACAACTTTAGTTAGCTCGTATACACTTGGAGAGTAGCAGTGGGAAGTGGATGCAGCAAAAATTATTGCGTTTGTTCTTCGTTGTGGTTTTTGCTTTGTTTGTTTTGTTTTTGAAGACAATTGTTATTGTGGTCAACAGTGGCGTGGAGTGCAGCGTGAAGCCTGAAGGTGCGCGATTGTTATGTTTCAACCCACCAAACACTCCTCCGCGCCGCCCCAACACCAGTCAATCGCACACTACAAACTTAAATAAACACACGTAACAAGCAAAGTCAAGTTTTTTATGCGTCACCTTGTGCTTGTCCGCACATGTTTCACCCCGCAACTTATTCTTCGCCATACACACATACTTACACACATACTCGTGCATAGGTATGCGTACATTGTATTTGAGGCGAATCACATGTGGCATACAATAGCGTTTCAGTGCCTCTATCGCCACCTGCTGCTGACTTTTGTAAACATTTAATTTTGTCTTTTCACTTTTCACTTTTATTGGTACATTGACCTAGAATTTTGTATCTTTATTAACTTGACTGCGTCTGCTGCCTAATTGCTGACCTTTGGCTTAACAAAAGCGAAATTTGAATGAGAAAAGGCAGCCAATGACACCCAAAGTGTGTTAGCGGAAGATTGGTGTGGTCTCAAAAGGTTGTTGTGAATGAAGTTAAAATATGTCGAGATTTCACTTTTCTCCACCTATTTTCTCCTTTCAATTTTTGTTCGTTGGAATATAAACTTACATAGCTAATGTGTGTGCATATGTAAATGTATGTATGTAGCTGTAGATGTCTTCCGCTCGCTTTTCACAAATTGTGGCTTTGGTGGCTTTTGCGTTTTCAAATGCAAATATCTTTTCAAACATCTTTTTATTATCATCACTTTAACTTCACTGTTACTTCTCCTCATTATAAATTTGATTACCATATTTTTTAATTTTTTTCATTAAAATTGTATGAAGTGCAAGAAACACTTGACCTCTTCACAAAGCGAGTGAATAAAATGCTAAAATCTCAATTGATGCCACACGCCCTTGAGTCATATTCACATAATTTATTGTGTTGTTGTTGTTTTGTTATTGTTCCCATCATCTTCCGCGATCAGGGTCATTGGCTTATTGAGTGGCATCTATTTACAGTTTAGCGTGTTATTGTATGAAAAAATTAGGTTTGCGGTTTACAATTTTGTTGCTTTGGTTGTTATTACAGTTCAACAATTTCTATAACTCATTAACTATTTATTTATAATTTTTCTTCTTCGTAAAGTTGCCTTGATCTATTATTTGCCCTTTTTGCTAGCGATTAATTATAAACTTTATTGGGTAATTGCCCTATTCAACAAATTCTTGACTCTTAATACTTATACAGTGAATACCATAATTGATTGCCGATTGTTGATATTGAATAAAAAAAAGCAAAAATATTTGAACATTCTAAAAAAAGTCAGCCTATAGCTTCTCACTTTCACTGAGTCACCGTAACAATTATTTTTGCATTTGTTTTCTATTTGAAGATTTTCAAATTTCAAAAAGGATTTTAAGCTGTTAGGCTTGGACTTAGACTTACTTCTTACCTTTTCGCTGTTTTTAGATTATATTTTCTTTTTAATCAACTTCTTTTAGTGATACTACTACCACTGGTCCATTTAAGTTGCAGATGGGGCTCTGCTGCCATTCTCTGTGTATTGAAAAGTGGTGCCAATTAATAAATCCATATATAGACATCTAGAAGTTCCAGACACAAATGGATTTTTCATTCGTTCATTTTTACTTATTGAGTGGGAAGCCATAGATTTTTTTGCATAGCCCAGAATGCCAAGTTGACTAAATTTTCAATAGAAGCAGCGTCATTCACACGAATAAGGTATCGAAGTCGTTGAATCATTAATTGATTGAAAATACTTATGCTACTGCAGCCTATACTATAATATATTACTCCTACACTGTACCACTGTAAAGTTGTATAGGTATCGTCAGAACTATTAGGAGAGCTCAACTTGACCACTCTTCACATTTGGTAAAGTTAGCTACATCTAACTAAGCCTTCTGTAGTTAAACCAGTCAGAGAAACCTTTTTTTGGAGTTCTTGATCAGCAAATACTAAAATGGCCGATTATGCGATTTTAACCCCTGATAAAAAAGTTAAAAAATCTTTACTCGAAACAACAGACTGAACGAATGCTCCCGTTGGACAATGCCGACTAAAATAGTGCAAAGTTACGGCAGGGCTTTGCAGATGCAGATGGAAAATTATTCAGCAATAAAATATGTTTCATTTTATTAATATTCTAGCTTTAACCCGCGGCCCCGCTCGCGTAGGAGTAGTTTTGAGGGATTTAGGATATGTATATAAAAGAATTACAAACAATAATTTTATAGAAAATAATTTTTTATTAATAACCATAATATTACAATACCGTCATCCGTTGTTATGCCTCGTTGAATAAAATCAAAACAACCAATCAGAAAAATATGAAGCAAAATTATTTTTATTAATATAATTTTCTATCTCAAACCGTTTTTGAACTTTGCATTTGGGTCATAGTTGAACAGGTTATGCGGATTATGAAGTTTAGAGTGTGCTATAAATAGTGGGAAATAGGAATAAGATTTTTTAGATTAAATTTAAGCAAATATTCGATTATTAGTGACGAATGAGAGTATTGGCGCGGCCTGGGGGCTGTGGGAAGGGAGTTCCATCATAAAAACTTGCCTATAACCTTCGTTGGGTGAAAATATGAATGTATAAAAATTTTTACGTCATTTACGACAACGTACAGACATTCACCATTATAGTATAGATTTTTTCAATTTTATTCATATATATTTGCGTTGAAAACTACAAATAATTACCTTGGGAAAAAAATGTTGAAACTTTAATTTGCTTATTCAATAGCTGATCGTAATTACCATCAAGTAGCATACAGACCCTTATGTCTGTTAGATACAGTGAGCGTTTGCAGAAATACCTAGAGAGGCCAACAGGACTTGCGAAGCGATAATTTGGCTTCAGGCGAGCAAGATGTACTGTCGACGTCATTCGACTGCTGGCCGAAATAGTGAGCGAGACTATTAATAGGACAGGTGGGGCATAACGCTCTATGAAATACTGCGTTGTCAAGAACGCTTTCAACTCAGCAAAAAACAAAAACTCTTTCGCCACTGAGTGGTCTTGGAGTGCCCTCGTACCTGCTTCGGATTATCCGGAGCTATTACGATGACAGATTTCTTGAATACGGCACCGATGACGGTCCTCAGAAATACACAGTCACGAGGGGTATCGCGCAAGGCTCAGTTCATGGTCCTGCTTTGTTGAATGCAATCTACGACGAAGAAGGAGGATGAAGAAAGCAACAAACAGCGATTGCTGGAGCTAAAAAAATATCAACGCCCTGAGTCGCGTCTGATCACCCGAACTTCCCGACAAGTGTTGAATGGAACAAGAAACAGTGTTCCAGAGGAGGTCGACTCAGACGCCCAAACGACAATTACAGATGCCTGATTTAATGACTCACGCAGCCGAAGAGGGCAGGTCTGTTTCAGTTGAAGCATGCCCTACATATAATTGCGGAATCAATAAAAATGTTTCTGACATTTTTGTCGTCCCCTTCCAAAAGCAGAAAAAAATTAAGTATCATAACATAACCGACTAATTTATATGTGTGCATGTTTGTGCAATTATAAAAATTGTTATTTTTACGCCAGAGTCCAATCTATTGGTCAATTATGAAACCGCAATTGTGGCGTCGCTTCGATTTTTGCGCTTTTTTGGCAATTAGCTACGCTTAGCGCAATATTGACAATAATCACCCATTTGCCAAAAAAAGTGGCAGACACCTCGAGTGCCAAAAACCTGAAATATTAACCCCTTTTTGATGTTGCTTATTTTATTTTAATTTTTTTGCAGTAAATCAAAACACAAAGTTGCGCTTATTATTGTATGTTGAATGCAGCAATAAAGGCCTATGATTTACAGTTTATTATTTAGTATATATATGTATTTATGTATGTATACGTAAGTATAGGGTTTTTCAATATTATCCAGTCACTAATGCTAAGTCACAAGTGCGTTGAAGAGGCCACTTGAGTTGGCCACCAAGATCGTGCGATTTGACGGCGTAAAATGTTTCCTTGTGGAGTTCCAATGAGGCACAATCAACCGATCCGGATTTATATTTTATTTAAAATAACTGATTGCATTGCTAAAACTCAGCCCAGTTTATGCAGCAGCGCAATTGAAAATTGCATCTCTCGGAACCGTTCCATCGTGTGAAGCCGAGACGTGCTAAAAGCCTGTACAGGCATTACAAATATTAAAAAATTTATTAGTACCTCACATAGTTTGTTTTACTCCAATCCGATCCGCCCTTATTGGACAACCCTATGTATTATTTACAACTAGTTACTACTCCGTGCCGCCGCGTACTTTGCAAATTCAAAGCAATCGCCATTGTCGCTCTGAAATTGATTTTAATCCTATTCATTTCAATGCCACGAATATTGTGTGATTACAAATTAGTTACGACTTACACGCATACATATGCACACAATAGCCACATATCGTAAAAACTGAATTTTGCAGCAATACTGCGACAGACATAAGCTTTAGCTCAGTGTTCGGCCAGCGGCGAAAACAATGATTGATTCGTCTCGATGACTGAAATATTTATTTACAGGTTTTCTGCTTACATTTTAAACTTATATGTATGCATATAAATATAGTAATTTTTTTTTGTTGTTTTCTAATCCGGAGCACAATATTTATTTAACTTATTTTTATTTACAGCGAGCTTAACTCCCACAGGCATAAATGTGTGGCCACTTTTCGTCACTTAATGCGATTTCACATCTTGGCGTGACATCATTGTTACTAAAAAATAAAATAAAGATATGAAATCATACACATCACACATACATATATGGTGTAAAATCTTGCTCTTCGACTGAACTGAGACGACCTAATTGTTAATGGCATAAATATTTATTTTGCACAATTTATGCGCTCAAATATTTACCAACTTTCAGTACTCACAAAAGATAAATTTTGTGTAGCTGTGAAACCAAATGGAAACGGTTAGTCAAGTAATTAAATAGCGTTGATGCTTAATTAAAAATGTGATTATTCACTTTTTTGAAGCGTAAAGCTTGGGGTACTCAATTCAGAGTTTCATGACTTTTTTATGTATGAAAAAAAAAAACAATAAAATTTTAACTTCAATGTCGCATTTTAAGTTGAAAGCAAATAAACTTCTAACACAAAAGCCAACCATAAAACAAAAACGATTTAATGGCAAGTTTAGTGTGTAAAATTTAAAAATATGAAACAAAAACAAATAATACGAATACTTGATATTTGATATTTAAGATAACCAATAAATGTCACGTTTTTGACAGTGCACAGTTGATCAAATGAGCACTTTTGCAAAACTAAGAAAATTACAAGCTAACGTCTTAGTAAAGGGAAAACAAAATGCAAAAAAAAAAATATAATAAGTTAACCCTTTCACGAGTCTTAACCCTGCTAAGAGCCAATGAGAAAAAAAGTTGGAGTGATTTTCATTTGAAAGCAATTAAGTGTATATTAATCGAAAGTTAAGTAGCCGTAATGCCTCGTGCGTAACTACCATTTGGAGGTACCTAGGTTCGAATCCCCATGCAAGAAGCACCAAAATTATAGAACAAGTTTTTTTCTACCAGGAGGCGCCCCTCGGCAGGCAATGGCGAGCGTCCGAGTATATTTCGGCCATATAAAAAAACCATTTGCTGTTCAGAGTCGACTTAAGATTGTCCGTCCATTTGTGGAACAACATTAATACACACACCACAAATAGGAGGAGAATCTCGGCCAAACAAGGAGTAAGCGAAAGTTATTATGTTTTTATTATTATGCCGCAATGTTTTATAGAATTATAATTCTTCTTCTTAATTGGCGCGATAACCGCTTACGCGATTTTGGCCGAGATTAACAAAGCGCGCCAGTCGTTTCTTTCTCGTGCTAACCGGCGCCAATTGGACACACCAAGTGAAGCCAAGTCCTTCTCCACCTGATCTTTCCAACGCAGAGGAGGCCTTCCTCTTCCTCTGCTACCACCAGCTGGTACCGCATCGAATACTTTCAAAGCCGGAGCGTTTGTATCCATTCGGACGACATGACCCAGCCAACGAAGCCGCTGGATCTTTATTCGCTGCGCTATGCCTATGTCGTCGTAAAGCTCATACAGCTCATCGTTCCATCGTCTGCGATATTCGCCGTTGCCAACGTGCAAAGGTCCAAAAATCTTACGCAGAATCTTTCTCTCGAACACTCCAAGCGTCGCTTCATCGGATGTTGTCATCGTCCAAGCTTCTGCGCCATACGTTAGGACGGGCATGATGAGAGTCTTGTAGAGTGTTAATTTTGTTCGTCGAGAGAGGACTTTACTGCTCAATTGCCTACTTAGTCCAAAGTAGCACTTGTTGGCAAGAGAGATTCTACGTTGGATTTCAAGGCTGACATTGTTATCGGTGTTAATGCTGGTTCCTAAATACACGAAGTCTTTTACAACCTCAAAATTATAACTGTCAACAGTGACGTGGGTGCCGATACGCGAGTGCGCCGACTGTTTGTTTGAAGACAGGAGGTACTTCGTTTTGTCCTCGTTCACCACCAAACCCATTCGCTTTGCCTCTTTATCCAGTTTGGAGAAGGCAGAACTAACAGCGCGGTTGTTAAGGCCAATGATGTCAATATCATCGGCATACGCCAGCAATTGTACGCTCTTATAAAAAATTGTGCCTGAGCGATTAAGTTCTGCGGCTCGTACGATGCTCTCCAACATCAGGTTAAAGAAGTCACACGACAGCGAGTCACCCTGTCTGAAACCTCGTTTGGTATCAAACGGCTCGGAGAGGTCCTTCCCAATTCTGACGGCGCTGCTGGTGTTGAGCAACGTCATCTTACATAGCCGTATTAGTTTTGCGGGGATACCAAATTCAGACATAGCGGCATACAGGTAACTCCTTTCCGTACTGTCGAATGCAGCTTTGAAGTCGACGAAAAGATGGTGTGTGTCGATTCTCCTTTCATGGGTCTTTTCCAAGATTTGGCGTATTGAGAATATTTGGTCGATGGTAGACTTTCCAGGTCTGAAGCCACACTGATAAGGTCCAATCAGTTGGTTGACGGTGGGTTTCAGCCTTTCACACAATACGCTCGCTAGAACCTTATAGGCGATATTTAGAAGACTAATCCCGCGGTAATTGGCACAAATTGCAGGATCGCCCTTCTTATGGATTGGGCAGAGCACACTTAAATTCCAATCGGCAGGCATGCTTTCATCCGACCATATTCTGCATAGGAGCTGATGCATGCACCTTACCAGCTCCTCGCCGCCATGTTTGAATAGCTCAGCCGGCAGTCCGTCGGCGCCCGCGGCTTTGTTGTTCTTTAGCCGTGATATTGCTATTCTCACCTCGTCATGGTCGGGTAACGGAACGACAATTCCGTCGTCAACGATTGGGGTATCGGGATCTTCACATTCTCTATGACATGCGCAGCTGTCACCGTTTAACAGGTTCGAGAAGTGTTCCCTCCATAATTTAAGATTGCTCTGTACGTCAGTCACCAGATCGCCGTCTTTGTTCTTACAGGACAACGCCCCGGTCTTAAAACCTTCTGTAAGCCGCCGAACTTTCTGGTAAAATTTTCGGGCGTTGTTCTTATTGGCCAGCATCTCAAGCTCCTCGCACTCACGTATTTCGGCCTCTCGTTTCTTCTGTCGGATAATACGTCTCTCTTCCTTTTTTAGCTCTCTGTAGCGATCCCACATGGCTCGCGTTGCGCCCGATCGCAGCGTGGCTCTATAGGCGGCATCTTTTCTTTCGGCGGCAGCATGACATTCCTCGTCGTACCAATTGTTTTTTCGGGCTCGCCGGAATCCGATTTCTTCTTCGGCGGCGGTACGTAGAGAACGAGAAATGTTGCTCCATTGCTCGCGCATGCCGGTGTGTTGGGCAGTGCTCTCCGAGAGCAGGAGTGAGAGTCGAGTGGCGAATCTTCTGGCTGTCTGTTGTGATTGCAGCTTTTCGATGTCGAACATTCTTTGCGTAGGTAGATGTACGTTTTTTGCTGCGCAGAGGCGTGTGCGCAGTTTGGCTGCAACAAGGTAATGATCCGAGTCGATGTTGGGTCCTCGGATCGTACGTACATCTAATACACTAGAAGCGTGTCTTCCATCTATCACAACATGATCGATCTGGTTTCGCGTTTTTCGATCTGGAGACAGCCAGGTAGCTTGGTGAATCTTCTTATGCTGGAATCTGGTGCTACAGACTACCATGTTTCGGGCCCCGGCGAAGTCGATCAGCCTCTGTCCGTTACCGGATGTTTCGTTGTGCAGGCTGAATTTTCCGACTGTGGGACCAAAAATTCCCTCCTTGCCCACCCTGGCGTTGAAGTCGCCAAGCACGATTTTTATGTCGTGGCGGGGGCAGCGCTCATAGGAACGTTCCAAGCGCTCATAGAAAGAATCCTTGGTCGCATCGTCCTTCTCTTCCGTCGGGGCGTGGGCGCAAGTTAGCGAGATGTTAAAAAATCGCGATTTGATGCGGATTGTTGCGAGACGCTCGTCCACCGGAGTGAACGACAGTACTTGGCGACGAAGTCTCTCTCCCACAACAAATCCGACACCGAATTTGCGCTCCTTTACATGGCAGCTGTAGTAGACGTCGCAAGGTCCTATGTTTTTCTTACCTTGCCCCGTCCATCGCATCTCTTGGATGGCAGTGATGTCAGCCTTTACTCTCACGAGGACATCAACCAGCCGGGCAGAGGCACCTTCCCCATTAAGGGACCGGACATTCCAGGTGCATGCCCTCAAATCGTATTCCTTATTTCGTTTGCAGGGGTCGTCATCAGTGTTGGGAGTTCTCATCCGAGGCTTTGTTGCTGTTTTCATTGGGGGGGCTTTTTAAGTGGCGGGTCCCAAACCCAGCGCACAACCAGCTATGCTGGGATGCTTCGCCTTCTCACTTTAGCTCACTCCCGAACGGCTGTTCGGAAGCTAACCAGAGGATACGTGGGCTAATCCCGGACGTTGTGAGCTGCTTGAACCATATGTAGAAGAATCGTCCTGGCCACTCCCAAGTGAATGGCGATCAGTAACTTTCCCCACTTGCGTGGACTTCTACACATGGAACCACCCTCCTTTGTTGTAGAATTATAATAGATTACTTTTTTTCATGACTAATCGACTCTAATAGGCTTGCAGATCAACATAATTGGCACACACATTTTTATTAAGTGCTTCTGCTCAAATTTGCCGTATGCGTTTTGTTGCTGAACTACAAACGGCAAATAGTTTTTATGAGAAATTTTTCCCTGGCAATCGGAATTCCGCCATTGCCTGCAGAAAACCCCTTTTTCTATCATTTTGTTTCATGCCCATTTTGCTCAGATTTAAGAGTATCAGAAGCATCAGCAACTTTTTAAAATATATCTGACAGATTTTTAGAGTCTGCATTTCAATTATGCTACAGCAATTTTCCTGAAATCTCTGCAATTTATTACTATTTTGAGAAATCAATTTCAAGAAGGAAATGCAACATCTCAGCTGTAGACAATGAATTTAGTTTTTGATAGTATTTTTATTTTCAAGCAGCTGGTTGTGTCATAGTTGAATTTGTTGGAAAATGAAACTCATGAACGTCCAATCCCCAAAGAACTGTTCTTTCTGGATTTAAAAATATTTTTTAATTCCAACATTAATTTCAGTAATATAATATTTAAGCCAGAAGTGGTTTTTAGTTTAGCATTTTCTTATTTTCCTGCTACACTCTTCGAATTTTGACCCCCTCTCATTGGCTCTCTCGCATTCCTTTCTTTCAAAGAGCTAATGACTTGGTCACCTAAAAAACTAATATAGTATACATTTTTAGATGTTTTGGGGCATTTCTAATGTGATTGTAGCACAAAAAGTGCATAGCGGCCCATGCGGTTTTTTTTTTCAATTTATAGGGAAGCGATTTTCAAACTTTGGTTGAAGTGAATTTGTTTAAAAAGCCGATATTTGCATATATTAAACATTGTTGCAAATTACTGGTTTTACTTTGATCACTAAATGCAAACGCAAGCGAGCGAAATAAAGCAGTTAATAATATTAATAACAATAGAAAATGAATGTACAGAAAAAAAATACAAACGAAAAGCAAAGCAAAGTGTCAAAACTGCAATAACGATAAAGGTTGCATTTATTAACCCAACAGCATTTTGGATAATGGCAAAAGCACGAATTGTATTTACCGGCCGATTATTTTACGTGCTCATTTTGTGGCACGAAGCTAAATTATTTTTTATACATTAATTGCATATTAATTGCGTTTGATCACTTGATCTATTTGCCATTTCACTTCCACTAATGGTGAACGCTGCAGATAAATATTTCTAAACCACTTCCTGCATGGTCTCCAAAGCCACTAACTGCGCCTGAGACCTTGCATTTCAGCCACTTACCGCTCATTACAGAATTAAACTGAATTTACACTAATTGAAAAGTTCAACAACAACTTAGACTTCAACAACACTTGTTAAAAATATATATTTTATGTGCCAACATACATACAAACACGTATCAAAATAAGCTTCAGATATTTCTCGCCACTTGAATATATACCAGCACTTGTATTCTCGCGGACTTCAAATATTCTTTTAACACAATGATTCAACTAAAAATATGTCGGCAACCAGTTAAACTCTTTAAGTGTGTCGCACACTTGATCCCGCCAATGAGAAGGCAAGTACCCCAATGGCCATTGGGCAATTGTGAGGCCGCGATTAAAATGATTCAGCCGCTCGTTGGCCGTGCGGTCACTCTGGTCGCATATTCAATATATCTTCAGATATTCAAGTGCCTAAGTGGCCGTGACTCTTCGCAAGGCTTTTGCGCAATTTCTACTTTTTGGCCTGCCATTTACTTTACTACAAGCATTTGACTGCGCATACTTTTTTTGCGCCTTTTGTAATTAAATCGCTGTCAGAGTTGGCCGAGACAATTCTTATGACTTTCTACTTGCCGGTGGTTATTCGTTTCTTATACCGAAATTAAAGTTGAGCAATAAAAAAAGAATTATATCATATTTTTCATTCTGGTGATTTATTTGCCCCAAGCGACAGACATACTATACACAGCTACGATTGTACGCTTTTGTTTGCTGCTGCGTGAAGCTGCGTGCCACCGCGTCAATTCTGACAGCGCTAATGGCGGAAACTACGTAGTGATGGGCCAAGGCAGCTGCTCATACACACTTATATATAGTACGTACACACGTACTATAGTTGAATTGGAGACGCGCTTGTGAAAACAACCGCTGATATGTTCTGCCGCTTGTCATTTTTCCTCCTCTTCCTTCACCTTGCTTTGCTGTTCGGCTTTTGTCCGCTTTAATTGACTTTGACGGCATGTTTTGTTCGTTGTTCTGCTCTTAAGCACATCATTTTATTTAGCTTGAACTTTGGTTGATCATTATTTCGCAGTTCTAAGGCAATTGGTACCATGCATTATTGTTGCTTAATCCATAGATTCTATCAACGGTGTCATCAGCTATGCTTTTGATGATGTATTGAATTCATTAAGGATTTCACAACTGACCATGTTTTTTTTAATTAGTTCTTGAAAAGCACATATACATGCCTACATATATGCACATAATGTTTTGGTTTTCATCAGCACGTCTTCGCCTAATTAGACTTTCAATAACGCAAATAATCTTAGAAAAGTTTAATATAGCCACTTAAGTAAGATGTGCGCCATTGAATCTCTGCGCCGAAACACATTTTCCTTCAAACACCCGAGGCAGGCATAATTGTGTCATATTTATGATTCTCTACCATAAAGAAGTAAATTAAATACAAGCAGGAATTAAATAGGAAAGGGCATGTTTAGCTATTCTTGAGCGCACATTTTTTTCACGAATTCTTAAAACAATTTCTTGTTAATTTTCTAGCCCCACTAGCAGCTCAAAGGAATACTTTTCAGCAGCTTAAATTATGAACGAGTAACTCTTTAGCACTTTTTAACTCAAGTTGCTAATACGAATTTAGAATCAAAGAAAATATTTCTCATAATGTTAAAACTCTATATTATGTGAGCATTTATTAGAACACATGCCTTTTCGAAACACTATTTAAAGCCTCTGATTTTTTCACGAATCCAGAAAACAATTTCTTGTTAATTTTCTGGCGGCACTAGCAGCTTCAAACGCCTTTTTGTAATACTTTGGTGACACGTTGGACCAAAATATACTTGGGTTAGTGCTCTCGGCTTTGCTTATATGCCATCAAAATCCTTATCTAGTAGTGCTAAAGAAATATCCAGTTGAAAATACTTTTGAAATATCTCATTACCAAACGTTTGCTAAGACGAAGACTAAAGATTCCATCAATTAAACTTCCTAGGAAAAAGCCTTTGGTGATGTATTAACAAATAATACCTGTTTCGAAGAGACCCAGTTTCCCTCATTTGTTCCTACCGAAGCTCTTCGTATATTCGCAGAAGGCCAGATAGAAAGCAAAAACGTAAATATACTGTAGAATTTGCCCGACTTAATTCAAATAGAGATGGAAAATCTCCATATTATGTGAATACGAGGTGTGTTCAAAAAGTATCACGAATTCTGTGTTTTTTCAAAAACATTTATTTATTCATTAATATCTATTTGGTCCCCTTCAAAGTAATCCCCATGAGGTATTATGCACTTGTGCCAACTTTTTTTCCAATCTTTTTTTTATCTTGTTCAGCTCTTTCTTCGATGCCGTCTTTATCTCGTCAGTCGTACCGTTGCGTCGTCCTTTTATGGGCCTCTTCAGTTTCGGAAACAAGAAAAAGTCACAGGGGGCCAGATCTGGGGAATACGGTGGCTGTGGCATCAGTGTGTTGTTTTTGACCAAAAAGTCGCGCACAAGCAACGATGAGAAGCAGGGGCGTTATCGTGATGCAAGAGCTAACATTTCTGGCGGATTGCTTCACGCATATTTGTAGGTAATATTCCTTATTGACCGTTTTATTCTGTTGCAAGAACTCATGATGCACAACGCCCCTGCATTCGATCGCTTTTTTCGGTCTTGCTTCGTGCGGCAGCTTCCATTGAGATGATTGAGCTTTGGTTTCCACGTCATAACCATAAATCCACGGTTCGTCACCAGTTATGACCCTCTGGAACAAGTCTGAGTCGTCGCGGATAGAGTCCAACATCTCATTAGCAATGTTCATGCGGTGCAGCTTTTGGTACGAAATTGAGCAGTTTTGGTACGAATTTTGCGGCGACCCGTCTCATGCCCAAATCATTGAAAAAAATCGAATGGCACGAACCAATGTCTAGGTCCTCAGCAAACTTCTCTAACGGTGATTCGACGATTGGCCAATACCATTTTCTTCACTTCATCAATTTTTTCGTCTGTTGTTGAAGTGGTGGGACGTCCGGTACGCCGGCTCGCTTTTCGTCGTTCACATCTTCTCGGCCTTCTGAGAACATTTTGTGCCACCGATAAACGTTGCTTTGGTCCAAAGTAGGTTTTCCGTATGACACAGTCAACATTCGGAATGCATCCGCGCACTTAATTTCGTTTTTCACACAAAATTTGATACAGGTTCTTTGATCCATATTTTTGAATAGCTAAAAATCGAAGACGAGCCGAAACACGTACAAGCAAAGCAGCTGCCAACAGTTAAATGAACATTCAAAATGGCCGAACTCGTCGGCATGAGCGAGAGACATGAGCACCAACATATCGCCACAAAAAAATCGAAATTCTAATATACGTAACCTGCGAAAATTCAACATTAGCGATACTAACTGGGTATCAGGGAAGCAAGTGAGATTATAACTCTTCGATACCGACTATATCGTATCTGGATAGTAAAAGTACTTTATGCGCATGGATAAAAGCATATCCGTACTTAGCACTTGCAATAATTAGCGCAATCAAACAATAGTAAAGGAGTTAAAAAGCGTAGATTGTTAACATGTTTTTTTTTTATTAAACTGCTGTATGAACGGAAGTTTTAATTTAATTGTATTTTATAAATAATAATTGGCGGCACTTATATTTTTCCACTTGAAAAAAAAATTAACAAACCACGAAGTCAATATGTTGGTTGCACGAGTACGTACACACAATTATAATAAAGCATAATTGCACATTAGGTAGTAATACGAATGTAATTTAGTTGTAGTATTTCGTATTTAGATTTATAACTGTTTAATTATCAAGGAAATAATATTTCAATTAACTGAGTATAAAGTAATAAATAGGTATATATTTGCTTTACAACTTTTTCGCTAACAACTTTTCGCTATTCCAAGAAAAATTTTTTGAAGTGAAATCTTCTTTAGAATCGTTGGGAGTG
Source organism: Anastrepha obliqua (assembly GCF_027943255.1). Taxonomy (NCBI): domain Eukaryota; kingdom Metazoa; phylum Arthropoda; class Insecta; order Diptera; family Tephritidae; genus Anastrepha; species Anastrepha obliqua. The sequence continues at coordinate 129,826,577 of NC_072894.1, forward strand.
ATTTGAGAAAAAGTGAAACGAAAAAAGCGACACTCTTGGCTACGAATATTACATATACACGTAGCGACGAACTAAATAACTTTTAGGCCAGCGCCGACAGCATGGCGCGATAGCCGAGCGGCTAGCAATGTGAGCTTCCAATCCAAAATCCTTGGTTCGAATCACAAGAAAAAAATTTTTTTTATACAGTTATTTTATTTTATTTTATGATATGTTTATGAGGAGCTTTTTTTCATGGCAGAAATACACTCGGTGTTTTGCCATTGCCTGCTGAGGGGTGAGCGCTATTAGAAAAATAGTTTACCTTAATTTTGGTGTTTTCACCGAGATTCGAACTGACGTTCTCTCTGTGAATTCTGAATAGTAGTCACGCACCAACCCATTCGGCTACGGCGTTTGTTTAATTTTACTGATACAAAAATGAGGAAAAATATATGAATAAAGTTTGCTTACTGTTTACACATTTTCCAAAGGTGACGGAGAACCAAAAAAAAAGTCGATTTTCAAACAAATACGAGTGCATATGTGTAATTGTGTTAGAGTTTCGGTCACGTCCCAGCAAAACCTGCGTGCATATGTGTTTGTAACATTCAAAAAAATGTAATTGTGTTAGAGTTTCGGTCACGCAGGTTTTGCTGGGGACGCTCATAATAGCAACCGCGTGTGTATTTTTATATTCGTAAATATTTTCATTTTTAAATATTTACCGCAATTATGCTGAAAAATAATGCAGAAAAGTGTCGTGAATATCGACAGAAAAAAAAAATCAATAAATAGCATCACGGAATTCATTCACGAAAATTTAATAAAGTATACACCAGAAGTATCGCGGATACTTAGAAAAGATTACAATAAAGTTCCAATGATTTTAAGTGGCGATTTTAACGTAAATTTTGCATTGGACACAGCGGTTCCTTTAATTGACGTTCTCAATACAACATTCAATTAAAAAATGTGTAACAATCGAACAACACGATCAAAAACAACCATTGACGCGACAATAAAATGAAGAAAATAAAATATGAACTTTATAGCAATATTATAATGAACCTATAATTATCCCGCCCCTAATGCTGCTTTCGTCTTGTTCTCTCTCAGTTTGTTTTACGGAAGGTTTCACTTCTATCGCGTCTAACCGTTAGACTGGTGTTTTTTTTTCGCTTCATATGTTTGAAGGAGCTATTTTTGTGTAATAGGGTCATATGTTTGGCATGCCAGGATATTAAAAAATAATATACTTAAAATCTCTGCTACTTATCGTTTACTATTTATTTTTTAGCTTGGGAATTGTCGGAGATCGCTGTAAAGAGCAGGAGTGAGGAATTAATGTGAGAAGATATACATATAAATATATACAATATTTGAAAGTTAGTAAATGGTGCACATTTTTTAATTCACTTAAGCTTATTTATTGTGCGCTGAAGTGGCAAAAAATAAAGTGTTTTTTAAAAGCCTATATGTTGTTTTAAAATAAAAGAGGTAAACATTAAGACTCAGTTTTCGCTAGTTTTCGTTTTCCAAATTCCGCCTCTTAACGATTACATGTGAAAAATGGCATCATTTAAATGTCCATCATGAGCATCGACTGCAGGTAAATCAATCCAATCAAGGACGTCGAGATATCGATGTTGATGATTATTCAGCAACCCTTTGCGCTACTACAACAATATTTGAAGCAGAACGTCGAGTTTTTAGTGCCAGTCCTTTTTCTACACTCGATAGAACCAGTTTCATGAAATTTTTCCATCAAACTTTGAATTAATGACTCATTTCGGCAATTATTTCCACAAAAAAAGGACAGGTTTTGCGATATGTTGTCCTTACAGATCGACCACTTTCATAATACGTTTCAATAATTTTAATGCGCTGCTCTATCGTAACAAATTGTGCACTTGTCTACTGGCTATGAACTAATACGGAAGCCTGCAAAATAACTAAACAAACGTGGTCCAATTTCAACAAATCCAGAACTGACGAGTTGTTAAGGAAGCCACATGCAGGCATATTTAGAATTATGTCACAAATAACCGGCCACTGGTCTTTGCGAGACCATGCCCAAAAGATGGGGTGAATGTACAACGATAGATGCAGAAGCTGCAATCAGAAAAAATCTAAGGAAACCGTCTTTCATTATCTGTGTGAGTGCCCAATTCTGGGTGCAAATCAACATAGAAGGCTGGGGAAATTCTCGATGGTTGACTCGAAAGAAATTGCAAAAAAGAGAATAAATGGCATATGCAGATTTATAGTCAGATCAAGATGGTTCGACTAAAAGCAGCATTCTACAAATAGTGTATCAAATGGCATCTTTTGTGCTAATTGGGTCTAGGATGTGTCACTCAGGCAACACCAACACCACTGAATATGACATTGCAATTATAATTTAATTTCAAGAAACACTCCATAAAAATGTTAAGAAGTGCAGGCGGAAAATAAGGAGCCACTAGCACAAATAGCAAACTGACTGTTTAAAATTTATAAAACTTTAAAATTTGTGAGCAAAATATTAACCCTCTAAAGAACCTATATACAATGTAGGGTCAAACAAAACACCCATTCAAGCAGAAGTTAGGTGGCAAAAATGCCACAAAAGACCCCCCGAATTTTATTACCAATTTCTGAAGGCGGTAATTGTGTTTGAATCACTTCATGGATTATATTTCAAATAAATTAATGCCGTTTGCACTTTAAATCGGCAAACAAAACTATTAAAGTACCCCGTGGAGATACAAAATGTTTGAAATTAACTTGAGATATTCACTTAAAGCACTCCTCAATGTAAACGTAATTACGATCATGTTCCATACAAGCAGTTTGTTGCCTTATTCAAGCATACTGAGAGGGCTCGCATGCTTAGAAAATTGTATTATATTCAGGAACCCCAAAATTACCAAAACATCATTAAAGCTCACCGTTATTTGCAAAATTAATATTGGTACATTTTTTTTCTTCTAATTAAATAAAATAGTTGAAGGAACTTCTTCGCTTAATTTAACTTTTTAATTAATAATTTACCTATTGCACCACAAGCTACATATGGACACAAGTAATTTTAGTTACTTTCATCGCCAATTACAAGGCATGCAACACTTATTTAAATGGTGTATGAATTTGCTAGCATGCGAGAGCACGATGAACTTCGAATCACCGATTACATTAATTAATTTAAACACATGCATAGCCACATACATATAATGCTAAAAAAACCCGCATGCATGCGATCGCAGGGAACAACTTTACTACACTGGTTTAATATTTTTGTCACGAATTGGATTAATTTTTTTATTGTTATTGCTAGTATTTTTTGCCTATTGTTTTGTGGACCATGAAAATTTGATCTGTTAGCTAATCAAAATTATTGACTGCGCCAAATTGTATTAGTATGGCATCTACACATACATGTACACAAGCACATGACTGGATTTAGTACAGGGTTTTGCAAGTTGGAGTTTCTTTTTTACATTCAAATTAAGCGGCCACCGTAGCCAATGAGTTGGTGCGTGACTACCATTCGGAGTACGTAGGTTTGAATCTCCGTGCATGAAACACCAAAATGAAGAAGAAGTTTTTTTCTTCCGAGTGTATTTCTGTCATGAAAAAGCTCCTCATAAAAAATATCTGTCGTTCGAAGTCGACAGTTGCCCTACATTTTTAAGTAGGCCCTTCCATTTGTCGAACACTATCAAGACACAAGCCATAAATAGGAGAAGGAGCTTGGCCAAACACCCAAAGCGGTGTAAGTGCCAATTGTTTATTATTTTTTAATTCAATCCCTCTTACTGTTCCCCACCTGCCCGCTTAGCGATTTCGATAATGTTTGCTAATTTTGCGTTGATATTTAGACGTAATTTAAGATTTGAGCTTCATTACGGCAACTTCATGCCTAATGTATGTGCTAATCACAGAACCTCTATTTTTGGGAAAATAATCAGTAATTTTCTTTTGCCCATAACATCTGCCGAATGTGTTAGCTGTCAAGGCAAGGCACTACTAAAAACCAAAGCTTGAAGAACCCTGTATATACCTTTATGTGATAATACGAATGCCATATGTGAGCCCAGCTGAGAGTTGGGTTAAGTAATTTACTTAAAACTTTGCTGTGGACTTAGTTAACTCGTTCGTTAGCGCACGCTCACAGTTTATGTGGTTTTCCAAAGTTTCTGTTTTTTATATGCTTTTTTTTATTGTTTTTGATGTGAGAGTTTGGTTGAAAATTTCATCAGATTTTCTGACTGACTGCTTAGCTTGTTGGTCGGTTACGAGGTTAGTTGCTTAGTTGGAGTGAATTGAATTAAGCTGCATTGCGTTTCACAGCGCATATTGTTTTTGCTTTCGCTTTGTTTAATTTATTTTGTTTTTTTTCGGACTCAAATAATTTATGTTGGCGCAAAAGTTGGTCCGAATTCGTATTTGGCGTTTGTGTCATGCAGTTTGAGGTTAATTAAATTCAAACAAAAGCCGGATGGTGCAAGACGCCTGTAGCATCTCGCCAACAGCAACAATAATGCAATAACAAAATCCATGCAAGTACAATAATAACGTAAAAAACCTGTATGTATTACATGAAGTGCAGCATCTCGTACAATTGCGGTTTTACTTTATTTTGGCAATGAGATCTCAACTCTTTCTGTTGTTCTCCTTTTATGAATTATGTGCTGCTGTTGCGCGTATTTTTTATTATCTCACTTTTAGTTATCGCTTTGTTATCTGCACTAACGATGAGTTCATTTTGACTTCTTTGTTATGTTGTTATTGCTCTTATTGTATGCAGCATAGCAGTTTGTAGCTGGTGCTGTTGCTCGTTGCTGAAATTATTGGCTAATGAAGCTGTTGCCACCAAAAGCGCTGTTGTTGGTAGTTTTTCTTAGCCGTTTTGACACAGTGCTTGTTATTGCCGAGGCAAGTGCAGCAATCTTGTACCTCTGCTTGGCTATCATTTCGCGCAGATGGTGTTTTTGATAATAAATGCCTGATGTGCATACACACATCCGTGCATATAAATTCTCATATGCGCACAACTGTACATTAATATGCATATCACTGCGTGCAAAGTATCTCTGCGGAAGGTTTAACTTACAACTTCACAGCCTAAGTAGCTCGTTAACCATCTAAGAGCCGGATGAGACGACCTGCTGTTTGTGAGCTTCCATGGCGAAGCGCCTTTTATGCTGAGAAATTTAATTAACGAGCCAAATGCAAATTTATATACGAGTACGTACCTACGTATGTATGCTTTGCACTAGTTTATATGCATGTATCGGGTGTTTTGGTAGCTGCGTGGGAACTATCGACATCGATAACTATGGTTAGACAGCTGAGATTGGCAAACTGTGTTGACATTTCTGTTCATTAAGATTTGGCAAGTCATCATTAATTGTTCAATGGCAGAACAACGCTTCCAAGTTGGGAACATTTGCTTTCAAAAAATATAAATAAATTTGTTCGCGAAGTTCATAGAGTGAAATGTTGAAGAAGACGCCGGAATGTCCATTCGTAATCGTTCTCAACTGTTGACCATTGTTCTTCAATTACGTAGGGAATTTAACGTAGGAATCTTGGCTACGTGCCCTTAAAATAAAGCTTGTGCAAAAATGATCACCATTTGCGTCGCATTTTTGCTGATTGGGCTCATTTAGATTTATTATTAGGATTTATTAGAAAGAATAGTCAAAAATTGCACTGATCGAATGGACTTTGTAACTCGTAGCCGCGGCGGAAATTAGATTAGATTACATTTTCTACGAGGTTTGCACTTCGACCTCATGGACTTTTGCGCCCTCTACTCATCACGGTACCTCATCCAGACCCAGTTCTCTTATTAAACTCAGAATAGAGCTGGTTTGGACTCCGCGTATGTGCCTTTCTTTTGGCTGCAGTTGGCGCAGCGGACATATGCCGGATATGATATTTCAGAAATAAATGCCATGAAATTATCTAGCGAATAATAATTAAAAAAAATATTATTATTATTAAGTTGTGAAGTTCTTAAAAAACACCCTTTTTTTGCGAAGATTTTATTTGCCTGTCTCCTCGTTTGTTGACTGCATGAATTGTCTTACGAATTTGGACGCGTTTGCATTTTGCAATGCTTGTATGTATGTCTGTGTATGCGTCCATGCATTCGTTGTTCAGCTTTTAAGTAACTTTGATAATATTTTTTATTGCCAATTTCTTAAGCGTAACGGCTGTGTTGCCACAAACGATTATGAAACAAAAGCGAAAATTTAAGACATGACATATTCAGTTGCTCAAGTGAATAAATACACCAGCCAAATTTTAAACAGGTATGCTTACACACACACACACACACACAAGCGCAAACAAGCAAATATATACCATAAAAAAAACAAATACCATACAGCAATCAAATAATTCACAAGCACGTGAGCGAACACGCTTTCGGTTACCAAATAAAGACGGCCTGCCTGGCTGCCGTGTCGGCCGTCCGTCGCCATACCTTCGCTTTTTTCGCCTATTCGCTTATTAGTTATATCACAAATTTAAATTGTTTTAATGCAGCTGAAGCACGCACCGTTCAACACTTAAAGTATCTTCAAGATGCTCTGCTTTCATTTATTTAGCAGCGCTTAGTATCGCACTTGAAATGTCTGTCTTGCGCAGTTGCGTCGGCGGTGGTGGCGTATTTTTGTGCAACGTTGCGTACGAATAGCGCCAAATAGAGATAACAACTCCACCAAAGTGTATACAATAAAACTTTTTATAACTTACACACACATACACACATATATACGTACTTACTTACTTGAATTATGTATTAAAAGAAATCTAGCAGCGAAACAGAGCGTTGTAAGCAACCGGTTAACAACCATAAGAACAACAATAAAAAATAAAAACATGTTGAGAAATTATTGTAACTACAACGAAAAATAAATTTTAAGAAATATTAAATGCACAAAAAAGACATGAGTCAATACAACGGCAGTAAACCATAAACTGCAGACCATACAGTGGGTCCAATGGCTACAGATAAATAAATAAAATTAAAATAAACTAATTTCTATTTTGATTTCAGGGTAACCGTTTTTACTTTAATAGGATTTTAATAATTTCATATTAAAACAATAATAAGGAATTTCATATTAAATTGTTCCGACATGAAATTTTTGAAGACCCAGTTTTTGTTTTTGCTTGCTTTACATTTTTAACGCGAAATTAAAGAAACTTAATGATTACTGCAAGTGCGTACTTAATATGGCCACTTTTTGCTGGCAGCTTTCAAGAAAAAAATATTTGTAATAAAACAAAGTAGTTTTGAAAAGTAAACCGGCGACTGAAGAGACTTACTTGTCTGGCGCTTTTTAATCGGCAACGCAAATGCCAATAGAAGAGGAAAACGCAAACGAATGGTGCTTTTTGGATACAATTGGAACTTGAAACAAATGTACACATTTTTATTCATACCCTCTACTCATTTAAATCAAGTGGGGTTAACATTTTTTAGAAAAATTTCGACTCCAGTGAGAAGCTATCAAGAAAATTTTATTGCGATATTCCGAATATAAATCGAACAAAGAGGTGAATATAGTTTTTAGAAATATTTATTGTGTCTCCACCGCCACCTGTGGCAAAGTTTTTGCTTGGTAGACTGCAAGGCAGTTGAACTCAATCAAGTCATTAGTTTTCGAATGTATCAAGAATATACAGGCTTCAGACATCATTTGATTTTTCCACATGTATAGGTAAATTATTCTTTATTATATGGTGAGCTAAGCCTCACCCCAATATACGCTGAGCTTGTTGCTTTCATCGCCTCATGTCCATAGTGGACATCGAACCCAACACAAGTCGAATGGCAGTCACGCACTCAGCTACGGCTCTGTATATATTTTCGATATTTCACCTTTTACCAAAAGAGAAAGCACTTTTGCAACTATATGAAAATCAAACAATAATTGCAAACAAACGTTTGGCAAATCTCTTTCAATGGCGGCAAAACTTGAAGTAGGTTTTGTTATGTAAATTTTTCTCGCAACAATGAATGTGGAAATTTTAAGAAGACCAGTAACATTACTCATAAACAGACGTTTGGTAACATTTTTCTCATTTTTCTACAAAATTCAATTTGCCTCTATTGTAGTATCTAATAAAAGAATGAGAGATTCTTACCGTTTGTATTATTATTTTTGTTGTTTTTTTAAACAATTTATTTGGGAATTTGAGTTTTAGTTTGACCCCGATGATCGACAGGTTATTGATTCAGCTCTCACGCTGCACGAAACTTGCAAGCAAAGCCACTTTGATTGATATTTTTTTAGTTTTGATTTATATATATTTTTAGTATATTATTGCAGATATTTAACTATAATTACCTTCAGACTTTTTTTGTAATAACATGAAACTTTACTAAGGCTATAACCTACATACGTAATTATGGATATCAGTAGTGCGCGTATCGACTAGGACTAGGCATCCCATGCGATAAACTCGATGCTCTAAGCGTTTTAGACCAAATACTTTTGAATTTATTCTAAGAATTTTTAAACTCTTCCTTTTATTTACTGATATGGGTGCAGGCTGCGAAGAAATTACAGTGAGCAAAAAAAAGGAGTCGTGGATATTTTGCTTACTACCATTAAAAGCTTAGGCGAAGTTAAAAATAGACGAGCTTAAAGTTTTCTGAGGCCTCCTCCAAGCAACATTTAACGTCTGAAAGTGCGCTAAAAAATTGGTATTTGCCTTTTTTAGTGCTCCTTGTCGAAAAATGCGGGAAGCCAAAAAAACTAAAGATACAAGAACGCAATGTTTTTAAGTTGAGCAATACAAGTGATGATTTTATAAAAAACTAGCAAACCCGGCCCGCTTCGCTGGACAAAGAGACGGCGGGTCCACGTTTTGGCATATATTTCGAGACCCTAGCCATCAATAGGTATGAAGATTACCCCGCATTAAAGCACTTATCGACAGCTTTCATTTGATACCCATATTGCACATCCACAACCAAAGGTTACCCGGGTCCATATCTCGAGACCCCAGTCTCGGAGCGGCATGAAAAATACTCTGTACTAAAGCATTCACCAACAGCTTCCAATTGATATCCATATTGTACAAACACATTCTAGGGTCCACGTGCTGGTCTCTATCTCGAAACCCTAGTCACGGAGCGGCATGAAAAATACTCTGAACTAAAGCATTCACCAACAGCTTCCATTTGATACCCATATTGTACATACACATCCGAAGGTTACCCGGGCCCACGTTTTGACCTATATCTCAAGACCCTATCTGCCAATAGGTATCCAAACTATACGGAAACCATCCTACTTAACAATGTGTGCAAGTTTGGTTTAATTCGGTGCAAAGACACGGCGGGTCCATGTTTTGGCATATATTTCGAGACCCTAGTCATCAATAGGTATGAAAATTACCCCGTATTAAAGCACTTATCAACAGCTTTCATTTGATATCCATATTGTACAAACACATTCTAGGGTCCACGTGTTGGTCTCTATCTCGAGACCCTAGTCACGGAGCGGCATGAAAAATACTCTGAACTAAAGCATTCACCAACAGTTTCCATTTGATACCCATATTGTACATACACATCCGAAGGTTACCCGGGCCCACGTTTTGACCTATATCTCGAGCCCTATCCACCAATAGGCATCCAAACTATACGCAAACCATCTTCAATACCTACTTAACAATGTGTATAAGTTTGGTTTAATTCGGTGCAAAGACACGGCCGGTTAGCGAACACACACAAAAAGTTGACTTTATTTTATATATAAGATATGCAATTTTTTGTTTGAAATAAGATTAGTAGCTGGAGAGTCTATAATGCAGTATACGGCGCTATAGACTCCCCTCTTCGATTTAAGCCAAATAAATCCTGCTTTTCGCGCTTCCCATTTTTAATGCCAAAAACTAATTAGCAACTAGCAACAATCAACTCTTGTAGTGTAATCACCACTATTTCAATATCACTTTACCAATGTTATTTGTTTGGGGTTTGAAAGTTTATATGAATAATTTGAAAATCATCTCTGAAAGTCAAAGAATGTTTGACCTCGTACAGAATCAGAAAAGCGTCAACTTTTTCGTCTCTTATCCGTGTCAAAACAGAGAATATCAGCTTTTTTCTTTGCTACCAATACCTTTGGGGCAGGAGTGTTAATGAATTACGGATGGAATTGCCTTACTACGGGAATGACTAAAACTTAATCCGCTAATCTATGCTTACCTCGTAGTCAAACTTATGCAGCACACCAATCATAATTTTATCCTGCAGGAAGGTCTATGATTCATACTTATAAGTAGCAATCTTACTGAAAACTCTTTGATAATCCTTCTAGAAAAATGTGGTATTTATAAGTACAAATTTATTTTAAAAAAATTTATAATATTTATAAGTATTGTAATAAAAAAATTTATATGTACACATCTCTGTTCTTTAATTCTTAAAATTTTCTTCCATAATTAGTTTTGTTTTATTTTACTTGTTTTTTTCGATTTTTGAGAGCTTTGATTCTTGGGAGCTTTTGTTGAGGGACTACTTCATTTATCTGGTTACCTGAAGGATTTTTAAAAATTCTCTATACCCCTTAAAGTACAAAACTTTCTCACAGCTATAAGACTTAATCAATATGAAAACCAAACCAAAACACTGTTCTCCAGCCAGTTCAAAATTGTTGTGGCTTGCTGGTTGTTGTTGTTTTTATTTTTGTTTATATTTCCACACCATATTCAAAGCAGCTTTGCTTTGCCTGCTTTGGGACTGCTTCAGTTTTCGTTGCCAGAAAAGGTAGCCAAAAAATTGCAATTACGTTTGACCAACAAAGGTAGTGCAAACTGTAGGCAAACCACAAAACCAGAAATAAAACTGAATCAACACGTATCGCACGTTAGTGATCAAAATAAAAGCGATAGCCAGCCAAACAAAGCAAACAAAGCAACTGCGCCAAATGGATTGCATTAGCCGGAAGTTTCGCTAAAGCAAGCTTTTCCCACGTAAATTGCACGCATACTATACAACAACACTAACAAAAAAGACAAAAATCGCACATACGGCCAGCAAATATTTCTGAACGTTGCAACACCAACCCACCTGTTGATTGATTTATCGCGACGATAACACCAGCAACAAATACCACCGATAGCGATGCTGATATAAAATTTCTGGATTTCTTCGATTTCTATTGCTGTTATCAATTCCACAAAAAATGTTGTGGAAGCAACAGTAATTTCCAAAAGAAATGTTTTCTATACTTTCTATACGAGCTCTTTGCTTGTTTGTTTCCAGTCACTACTACACCAGCTCGTTGCTGTTCGCCAAAAACGTTTCAAATACCAACGCGAATTGCCGATTGGCGGAGGTTTGGAGAAAACTAAACACCGCACACGGTAATCGACACCGAACGACTGATGGCTAGTCGACTATGTGACTGCCTTGAAAGCAAAGCAATACATCTACCGCAGCGGCAAAGGCAACCAACGACTACAGCAGCGCCAAAGAGCGACCACAACAGTGGAATAGTGGCTTTAGCAGTAGCCGCTTTAGCGCAACGACTCCATGGGATCATATGTGGAGCTCTTGTTGTTATTGCAAATACATTATGTTTTTACATTTTGTTTCTCATACGCTTTGGTCACAGTAGGACAAAAAATTCAGCTGCATGTAGTGGCAACAACAATAATGCAGGCGCTCGTCAATCCAACGAAATTGTAGCCAAAAACCAAGAAACTTAGCACCGAAATCAGAGCCACAGTTAGAGCGTCACATACAAAAACAACAGCAGTAACAAAATATAGTCAATTTACCAAACATCTATCCATAAAGTCAAACAGCACGTCGCTACGCTCGTATAGTCAGGCAGTCAGCAGCGACGGGTGGTATTGCATGAACGTTGGGACAGAGTGGTGCATTGACAGATCTGTTAGAGAGCGAAGTCTCCTGTAAGCTCTGTCGTTTTTACTTTTAAGAGCTATCATGGATCTTCGCTGTACATTCGCTCTGTTCTATTTGGCTCGGTTCCGATGTCGTTGTTTTGCTGCTAACAGCTTTACTCTCTTTTACGATAACACTTTTGTACTCTGTTATGGTTGCAGTGTTCCGCTCAGATTTAGTTTGTGAAGTATGGTAGGGATTGATGTTATACTTATAGTACACACATAGATACATACATATATTTCTTTCTATTTAATTTTTTCCCCATAAAATTCTAATTGGACATCACGAGAAAACGGCCAGATTTAGAGTCAGAAAATTCTTGGTTCAAAATATCTTTAGTCTTTGCATTCATTGAGCTTAGTTTCTTAGATCATACGCAGACTTACATTTAAAATTAAAAAAATTGAAAAAATTTGAGAAGTTCCTCTAGTATGTCGCATTTGGAAATAAAACATCTCATTTGGATAAATTTTCTGAAAACCTTTACCAATTAAGCAAAAATATTTTCTTAAATATTTAATCCCATTCATATCTTTAGAAATTAAATACAACAGCAACACTAAAATGCACAAACAGCTTCCACTCTCTTCTCGGCTAATATTGATCCATTGAGAACTTATTTTCGTCGTTTCGTTGCCATTGATGTTGCGCCAACTGCTAGTGACTGCAGTTGACGGTGCTGTTGGCCCTGGACTCCGTTGTCGTTATTGAGTATTTGCTTTGTTCTCAAACAATGCAACCATTACAAGAACAGCATTAGCAACAACAATAAAAATGCGCAATATTCGAAAACAGACACAGAGGCAAAGGGCACTCAGGAAATTGGACATAAAAGCTCCATATTTTATTGCATTTTGCCAAATACATAAACAACTCAGTATAAAATCAACAAAATCAATAACAAAAAGAACAACAATCGTTTTGAGCTGTGAGGAAAACAATTGCACTAATAAGAACATTCGTGACGGAGAATACATAGATGTCTCATTGTTGCTGTATACATATATACAAGCAGAATAAGCAGATGGAAATAGCAGGAAAAAATGGGAGAAAATCTGGACAATATTATAGATAGGAAGTAAACCTTTGGACTTGGTATTGTGGTTTGCAAAAGACAAACAGAAAATAGAGCAAAAAAATAAAACAAGAATAACAAGATTAGCTGCTGGTCACCACAGTGAAAATGGTAAATGGTTCGCAAGAGCGCGGTGATGGTATGAAAATAACCGTAAGCGCCAGATGCAAACAAAGCTGCATATTTATGTGCGAGTATGGCACGTTTCACAAAAAGAAATAAAATAAAAATAAATAAAATATGAGTAACGTTAAAATAACACAACATCAGTGGGTTATTTCTACACTATTTACCTTTTACTGATATGTACATACATACCTACATGTACCGTCAATCGGAGGTATGGACTATTTGTACAACATATACATACATATACGATCCATATGTACGTATAGAAAGACAGCATTGCGAAAGAATTATTGACGGAAAATATTCCTCTCACCTTAACAGAACATTTGGAGAACAGTACAAATACAATAAAAGGAAATTGTTGTGATATTGATAAGAAATAGGCAATTAAAAAATACAAAGAAAAACAGTTATAAGCTAATGAAGTTAAGTTAGTTATTTCAGGTTTCTTTCTACAAATGCTGTCATCACTCTATTTATAAAAAATTTAAAAGTACTGATAATGAAACAATTGAAATACTAGGAACGTCTTGTCAAACAAAAAATGATTAAAGGATCTGATAAGATGGCATTAAGTAAATGTAAGCCAAATGGAAGTTATAAAACACGAACAGCCTGGTAGACGCGAGACTTTTATATTCCACGTTATTACCTCAAAATGCAAGACTTGCGTTATTACTAACCCACTGGCAATTGACAGGAATATAAAGAATATAATTTATTAGGAAGGCTAGTTGGAAGACTTAAGGCCATCAGCGATTACTTTCTTTCGGTTTCACTCAAGATGTAACATTGTGTACCCGCGACGCATTCTCTTGCTAACGGACACTAGTTGGGGAGAGTAGGATTTGGAACGGTATTTTTTCTCTATCACACATCTTTTACGGTAACCTTAAGCTAGAACGGTAGAGGTTACCCATTTTTATACCCAGAAAACAAACTTAACAATACTCATTAGAGTCTTTAGCAAACTAAGCTAGATTTATTACGATAATTTTATATTTCGTCACATTTCTAATGCAAGGTGTACCATTAAAAGGATCAGATATTCGTAAGCTAATTATGAGAAAAAATATATTACATGTTTTAGGAATTTTTTTTTCGATCGTGTTAATTTAGCGGCCACCGTAGTCGGTTAGGTTGGCACGCGACTGCCATTCGGAGTACGTAGGTTTGAATCTCCGTGCATGAAACACCAAAATGAAGAACACGTTTTTTTCTAATAGCGGTCGCATCTCGTCAGGCAATCATAAGCCTCCGAGTATATTTCTGCCGTGAAAAAGCTACGGATAAAAAATATCTGCTGTTCGGAGTAGGCTTGAAACTGTAGGTTCCTCCATTTGGGGACAAACATCAATATGTACACCACAAATAGGAGGAGGTGCTCGGCTAAACACCCAAAAACGTGTAAGCGCCAGTTATTTATTTATTTATTTTTTAATTAATTTAGTTAATTTATTTTATTTTAGTTATTATGGTATGGAAATAATGCGCTATTTGAACAATATTTTTCCAAATTTCTTTGCAAAGAACTTGACTAATTGAAATTTGTAAAAATTTGCACTGTGCAAAATTTCAAAACCAGCAGATTTTGAAAAACGCTTTCAAATCGAAAAAAAAGTTCTGCTTTGAAAGTTCTTACTAATTTATTATAGTACCGAAACAGAACCACATCAATCATCTCAACCCAAAGTAGTAGTAGTAGTTTAAGTAGTCCCCACTACACAACAATTGGATGCATTTGTAAAAAGTATTGTTGCCTTAGCCTCATATTTGAAAACGACCGGATGTACACAAGCACTGCAGCTTACTTTTAACTCAATAAGTGGATTTTTTAAAACGCCTCTAAGTATAAATGGCAACCGAAAAAATTCCATCTTAATAACAAAAGATCCGTTCTTTTGTTTTTATTTTATTTCCATTTTTTGCGTTGCGCCTTTCGCCTCTTGGCCAAAACAAAGCAGCCGCAACATCCGCAACGAATCGCCGTTGCTAGTGGCAATAAAAAATGGACCAAACTGATGAGTCTGGGAAAATGTCGGCAAAACAGCCACAGCAATAGCAACGGCAGCTGGTTTCACCGCCCAAGCGGCGAGTCAACCTATATGCCAGTCCTCTGCGCACTTGAAAAATATATGCTACATAAATATGTAGGCTGTATTGTGGCATTGGCTGCCACATTATGGACTTGTCGGCCGGTTTATCATCTGCAACATACATTCAGAACTTTAGGGGCAGCGGTAGAAAATAACAACAGCAACAGCTGCAACATAATATAACAGTGCTCGTAAAGCATAAGTGACTCCACAACGCATCGATTTACGCAATTTCTACATACTAGCACATGTACATACATGCATACAGCCATACGTGCATGCAATAGACCAAGTGGACGACTCTTAGCCAAGAGCAGCCATGCAGCAGATTTGCAGAGGCCCCGAAGCGCACATGTGACTATGCACGCGTGTAGGAACACACTCGTCCAAGAAGATATGCGTTGCGTGTGAGTATACTTAAGTGTACTCGCATGTCCGCATGTGCGGCTACAAAAACAACACAAACACCTTCTTCTCATATCCTTTACCTTTAACTTTTTTTGTGTTTCGCTAAAAGTCCCATATCAAAATTGCGCCCCACTGTCGCTGAGCATTTCATAACACACTCATTCACACGCATACTCACATATGTATGTATATATGTATGTGAACACACATACATACTTCTAGCTGTAGTTGTTAACTGTCAGCCTTATTAACAGACTGACTAACTGGCTGGCTGACTGTCTGAAAAGTTGATTCTTGGCTGCCTACTTGGCTGCCTACTTGGCTGCCTGCTTGACTGCCAGATTGGTCTCTTCATGGCCCGTCTGGCTGTCTGCCTCGTTGGCTGCTCGCTAAGCTTTTATTATTTGTTGTTGCTGTTATTGTTGTTGTACTCTTACCAGTACTCGTCTTGTAACTTTTCTGCTTTATTGTTATTACATAGCTGGCTGCTTGGCTTGCCTTTCGTACATCCATTATTTGTTTTGATTGCTTCTTCGTTTTCATTGCAACCTTAACACTGGGACGCCGAACATTAAGCGAAAATGAAAAATGTGAAATTTTAAATGTGTTGTACAAGCATGTAAAAAGTGGCAATGAGTGTTTTTTGTTATCAAGAGTGGTGGCTATTCAAAGCGCAAATTAATCGATAAAACGAATTTATTTGGTATGTGAAAGTTCTTAGAATTTCCACGACCGTGATTTTCTAAAGAGCCCTTATTTCCATATGGCATACAAGTTCAAGGCGTTTTGATAGGCAACTACGCTATTTTCTTCCCGGGGTGAAAATGGAAAATTGACTAAGTCGAGTTAAGTAAAATGTCAGATAAGTACTCCAGAATAAACATCGTTTCGCAAATCTAGCGGCAGAAAAATTCAATTATTAGGCATGATTTTTCTCAAAATTGTTTGAAAAAACTTCTACGTATCTTACTCAAATGTTTCACGAAAGTTGTGCTCACGCCACTCAAGCGAGCAAGATTGGTGGAACTAAAAGTTTCAATCTGTAAAAATATACAACGGGGAAAAGTTGTCTCCTGCTACAATAACAATAATTGCAGGCTTTATCCAATGACTGCTCAGTACTAGTGAGTATTTCGCAGTTAGTTGACTTCATGAGTAGATAAGATAGATAATTCTCTCTAGCAGTATTGCCAACCACGCTTGATACTAATACTTGTACATTAGCTACATCTTAGAAAAATAGTTCACGTTTGGTTCCAGTATACTCTCTTGGGAAACCCGCTGCTTATTCATATACAGAATTTACTCAAAAATTTTTATTAAAAAAAATCGCTCATTACTATCAGGGGTTTTTTTAAGAGCTTGAGATCGTTGGTTAAGCGCGCTTTATGGCCAATTGCGGCGTCTTATTGGAACCAAATATCGTCGATATTCAAGTATTTAATTTTTGAAAGCAAAAATTCTGTCAACATGGCTCGATAGCGGTTACCCTTCACCATAACGGCAGCTCGTTCCTCATTTCGAAAGAAATGATGCAGCCGGTGCTCAATGAACTTCGCGTACAGATTTATTTTTATTTTTCAAAGTAAATTTCCACAATTTAGAAGTGTTCTACTGGCGATTCGTGATGACTTGGCAAATCTTACTGAACAGAAATGTCAACACAGTTGGCCATTCTCAGCTATCAATCTCAATTTTCTCAAATGATCTTTGAACAACATCCATGGCGCCATCCCACCTCACGCCACATATATCAAATTGTGTGAATACAAAAATTTTTAACTTTCAAGTGAAATAAAAAAAAAAAAAAAGCAATATATGACTTTGCTTATTTCACAATATACAAACTAAAATTCCATAACAAATAAATGCAATGAACAATATAAAAATTATTATCACAAAAACTTAAAGAGCCAATATCTATATGTAAAGTTTCGAAGACATGTTGTAACTTTACCGCTTTCTCTTCTCTCTCTTCTAATATGCCACAACCCACTGCCGCGGACTTCTTGCGCATCTCCAATGCAGGAGCAGGTAAGTTTGCATCAATTGATTAGCCAAGAATCCCAATCCCTTTGCTCTAAGTTCTATGCCTCTCTCTAAACTAAAGCTTCTAAAAAGTGATGAAACACATCTAAAACAAAACAAATGACATGTATGCAAAGCGATACAACCAAACTTATGGACTTTTTGAAAAAATTGGTGTTTTCACAGGCAAAAGGGATAACCAGAATCTGTGTAGTAAAATATTTTGCATAGAAGCAGAGTTTCTGTAACAAAACAAAAACAAACATCGCACTTTACTCATTGATCAAACAGAATAACACTACGAAAACAAGTTAGTGCGCCAATGAATGTGTTAGAGTAAAGAAAAAAACCAGGAACAAAAATAAATTAGAAAATAGAAAATAGAGAATTAGTTAATGATAGTAGACCAATTTACTAGTTCCATGCGTTTCTACAGTAATTGAGGTGATAGGTTGAGAAAAGTAGATAATTTTATTTATTTATTTTTTGTTGTCTTTATTTGTTGAAGTATTATTCTATTAGAGAGTAACTACGTTAATGTTTAAGAAATTGTTAATCAATAGTTATGAAATCTGAAAAACATAATTAGCTAGCAGCTTTCGATGGAGTAAATGAGTTAATAAATGTGTTAGCATATATAAATACTCGTATATACATACATTTCTACATGTCTAATCCCAACCATACATGCCAACACATCCACAATGTATAATACATACATACAAGTACATATATAAATAATTATAATCATATCGGCTAGTGTTTCTAGGCTGTTGTTGTGCCATATTTAGGCCGTTCTTTGGTACATGTTGTTACTCTACTCACTGTAAGTCTACATCAACTCAATCACAAACCTTCCAGTAGTGTCTATTCTACTCTATTCATGTCTATTACTAGTCTTTGATTACCTGCTATTTAATTTATATATACATATAGATATACATACATACATACATACATGAAACTGTGATTAATACCTCTGTTAGTACTTACTTATGCTATTTACTTACTACTACCTTCTAACTTAGACTCTATATAGTTTATTTAGTATTAACTTTAGTATTGGTACGAATAAACCTTAAAATTATGTTAGTAAAAATCTAAAACAAGCAAACCAAAAAAAAAAAAATTAAATAAAAAAATACAAGAATCGTTAAATCTCTCTCAATTTGTTCAATTTCGTTTTTTAATTCTTATGCATTTTCTTTCTTTCCTCTTTCATACCTTAACTTATGATTTCCCACTCCCAATTCGACCGAAATGAAATAATTGCATAAAACCAAATTTAAAAAAAAAAAACATCCTACTCGAAACCAATCAACCGTAATAAATGCTGAATGAAATTTTGCAATCGATCAAATCAACCAATCCAACAAAAATCAACCAAATCAACCAAAAAAATATGTGTGTTTGTTTTTTCTTTTTTCTCGTTTATTCATTGTGCATTTTCAGGGTGGCTACTTAGATGGACTACGTTCACATTTGGGTGGTTTAACACAACGTGTCAAATCATGGTATTGGGGACGGCCTCTTGTAAGTGCAATTGTATTTTTCATTTCCCATTTTTTCCTTTTGCAACCAGCAACAACAAATACAAACAAACAAACAAGAAATTTATTAAAATCCACAAATATAAACAAACTTATAAATTCTTATTCGCCTGCAATGACTATTAACACATATTAAACTTAACCTAACTTAACTTAACTCAACTTAATTAATCAATTAACTTAACACGAATGTTGAACTAAATCTAATCTGAATTGAGTACCGTTAATTGCGTAAAATTAATAATTATATCGTATTGTTGCATTGATTTGTTGCACTGCATTTACCCTTCAAATATTCTTAAAAAAACCTCAAAGAATTGTTAATTGTCTAACTTGCACTGTCGTTAGCAAAGTGTAAACTGTTTGTAGGCTTGTTTGTAATAGAGTTTGTCAACTGAAACGCCTACAACATCCATCCTCTATGTCCTTACACTCATACACACCCACCGCAAGTTTGTTTCTTAAATCTTTTGTTTGAACATTCGCTGCTTGCTTACAATTTCAAAATGTGCACAAGCACAAATTTACAAACCGTACACAGCCATAAGCCACAAGCCACGCTCCATGCATACATCGCTGCATTCGTGCATACATACATTCATATTATGTGCATATAAATTTTTTATTTCTCCGCCTCCATGACTCATGTCCACGCACCAACACACAGACACCTCTGTCTATCTCATCTACATACACATAAACATCTGCCTTCTTATTATTATTATTAATTTTTCTTTTGTTTTTGTGGTGTTCCAATCCACTCCATTCCATACCATTTCCCATTTTATTAACTCTTAAAAGTAAAAAAAAAAAATATTTCATAAAATATGCAAACGAATGTAAGTATTAAAAAAGTTGTATTCTTATAAAATAAAAAGAATTTAATCAATTTATGCGCCATTATTGCAAACTAAAAAATCACGTTGCATACGTAACTATGTTGTAATTAATTAAAACACTCGACAGCTTGAAAAATATAATTGCACAGTTCAGCATGAGTCACCCAAAATTACCGGAATTACTTAAGCGACATTGGTTTGTAGACTACAAAACGCGGAGTGAACAACTTTGCTTCGCGAGTTAGGCCATAATTAATTTCTGCTGCAAGTAAAATGTGTAAAAATATTAAATTAATTTAAAAAAGGATTCCATTTATTTTGAAATAATACAAACTAAAGACTTCTGACATTTCGTTTAAGCATTTCACTCAGTTCTCAGCAGTTTCTTTATTCCATTACTTGAAGTGAATAAATGAGAGAATGACAAATATGTTTATTGCTATTATTATTTTTTTTTTTGCATCAGGAGCATAAACTGTTTGCCTAGTTGCGATGCGATTTCTTAATGGACAGTCAAGTCATGCCAGCTACTTACTTTTTTAACAGAGCTTTCGATAGAGCAGTTCACAAGTTGACGTCCAAACTTTCATAATCAGAACTTTCGTGTTAGATGGGGAAGCCCAGCTAGCGTGGGCCAATGAGTTTTCTGTATTTCTATAAGGTTTTCTCTCATAAAAGAAAAAGGGTCAATTTGTATCTCGATTTATGAATATCGATAAGTCTCCTCAATGCTACTCATGACCATGGCCTTCATTTTTAAATTTTAATTTGCGCAGTCCACCGCCTGTCTTTGCTAAAGTAAACGTAATAGAACTGACTTCAAATTCAGAAATTTGCTACACGAACAACTAAGTCGATTCCTTCTAGGAAAAGAAGCATTGAAAAAAGCATTCTCAAGGTGTTTGAAAATGGATAAGAAAGAAAGAAAAAGGAAGAGAACAAGGTTCGTCGCAAATTTAGGACAATCTGGACGAAATTGGTACACAAATAATAAGGAATTTCTAATATAAAAAAAGCAGAACCATATAAAATCACACTTTTGAGTCCTGGAACCCGCCGTTTGGCTACTCAAGATGAAGTGACGCCTCCATAAAAGTCTCAGTCATAAAAATAAATAAGTAGTTTTCCCATAGCATCCGGCCTGTGATAGGCAATGATAATTTTCCAGGTGCATTTCTGCTTTGAAAAATCTTTAATAAGCAACATCTGTTCTTCACAAGCGACACAAAGCTCCAAGGCTACCTCTTTGGAGGACAACATCAGAAAAGCGCACTGGAATTGTGGTACTACTGGATAGCTTAAGGCGGCGCGACCAGGCCAAATCCATAATTTTTGCTGTCAATGGCTATATTAGCATCAGCCAACTCTGCTCGCCTTTATGTCAATCGAGAAGCTCCACTAGAGAACTGAAATGTCGTGATTCATATGCAAAAAATATGAAAATAATTATGGCCCACTCAACTGAAATCTTTAAAAGTCATTAAAAGTTAAAAACATATCACTTTTGCATCAACGCATTTTACAATTTATTTCTAATATTCATTGTGTTTACTTATTTTTAGTATTTAATATTTTATTAATTATTTTTAACTACATTCTAATCTGTGTACGTTTAGAATAGATTTAGTTGCTCCACATTTAAAATTAGTTAATCACTTATGATTGTGTGCCCTTTTTGTTAGACGCGGCCTTTTGGCATCTGACACCCTAGTTTGAGTTATGAATACTATTTTTGGTAGTTGTAGTTGTAGTTATGTTTATAAAGCAAGTAGCCCAAATTTTAGTTAGCGCTTTTAGTTTAGTAAATGTTTTAGATTCACTTAAGTACAAAATTGCATTAGCACGACACAATACTTACATGCATACATACATACATACTTACTGCGCTTAGCATCCACCTCGCTTAGTCGTGCATCAGCTCATTTCAGTCAAGTGATAGCAACTGTCCGCATATCATTTATCAGCAACACCGTCATTTATCACAAACGAAAATTATGCAGAAAAAAATATTTACCTTACATATACATGCGCTTGTGAGACGCGTAACTGTGCGTTTATTAGCGAAAAAAGAACTGAGAGAAAAATACTAATTCAGCAAATTCGTATGAGATTTGCTACAATGAATTTCAGGTTCAAATGTGAAATTCCACTAAAATACCAGCGAATATTTTTTAAAATGCTTAATTCAAATAAAATAGAAGGAATTTAGTTTGCTAATAATCAGCCTTACAGCGAACTCCAAATACTCCAAATTCTCATAATCTGTTTATATTGCATAAAACTTTATTATGAACGATTTGAAATTGCTAAAAAATGTGTGTGGCATTTCCGAAATCGCAGTTATGTGCCAATAAGCCGCAGAACGACCTCGAAACCTGCAAATATTTTCGCCTGGAGAAATAGAATAGTGTTGTTCAAGCAGAAGTTCTCGGGATAAGAGACGCTTGCAGGATATTTAGAAACCATCCACAACAACTATTGGAAGTGTGTGTTTTTTCAGATAGTCAAGCAGCCATCTTAGCTTAAAGTCACCTATAGCCAATTCAAATATCTTCAGACAACGCAAAGAAGAACTTAAAGCTTTAACGCGCACGAGAGAATGATGACTCATCTGGGTACCTGGATGAACTGGCAAGACAGATGGCATCCTATAACGAATCTAAAGCGATAGAAATTGGTTGTCCTCAAGGCGTGCGCAAAAAGGAAGATCTTCTCCCTATTCCAGAAGCAGGCCGTTGACAGATGAACTAAATAGCCGATACATGGAAAAGATCTAAACAAACGTGGCCCAATTTCAACAAATCCAGAACTGACGAGTTGTTAAGGAAGCCACAAGCAGGCATATTTAGAATTATGTCAACAATAAACGGCCGCTTTCCTTTGCGAGAAGATAGATCCAAAAGCTGAAATCAAGAAGAATCTAGGGAAACAGGTTTTCACTATCTGTGTGCGTGCCCAAGTCTGGGTGCTCTACGACACAGAATGCTGGGGGAATTCTCAACGGTTAGCTTGAAAGGAATTGCAGAAAAGAAAATAGAGGACATAGGCAGATTCATAGTCAAATCAAGATGGTTCGACTAATAAAAAGCAGTTACTCTAGAAGTGGTGTATCAAAATGGAATCTTTCGTACTAATTGGGTCCGGGCTGTGTCACTCCGACAACATCTCCACCACCACTACCACCACCACCACCACCATGACCATATGAAGGTCTTTAAATAAAAGAAAAATTTCATTAACTTCACACACGTAGCTCGCTTTATATCACTTCTTATCACCCTTTCTTTAGTTGTACTCGCAAAATATATAATTTACTTTTGAGTAGACGGTGTCAAAAACTTAACTTTTATAATTCGTTCAAGAAAGCAATTAAATTCGATGTCCGTTCGCTGTCTGTCAACCCTCTCGTATTTGGCTACTTTCAAGTTATTATTCAAAAACTTACGATGAATAAATTTCGCTGTAAATTTCCACGTCGCCAACGCTTCTTCAGTATATAAATAAAATATTTTTTTCTCTGCCCAAGTAGTACAGAATTTTCGAAAAATTTCATTTTATGCATAGATACATACGTGCATACATACATACATATATGTTACAATAAACACATAAGAATAATTTTTCAGTCTCGAAACCACTGCAAATTTTTACAAAAAGTTCAAAACAAAATTTAAGATATTAAAAAAAAATTAATATATTAAAATTTAAAAATTTGTTTCTAAAAAAATGCATTATTCTTGAACACTTTTTGTTGAACTCACCATTTCTTATGCAAAAATATTTCTTTATTACTTTTTTATCTTCAAATTTTTGCCTACTCTGCAATTTGCATACATAAAAAATTCACACACACAAACGAAAAACTCTTCAACTCAATTTTGAACACAAATGTAAATTTGAAACGAAACCAATAATTGGCCTAAAAATTTGCAATTTAAACCAAACCTTCAACCAACACAATTCGATATTGAAAATCAAAAAATACAAACCAAAAACGCAAAATAGGAGTTGGCCACAAAACTTTCGAGAAGTTTCGATATGAAGGAGGAAGGAGGCACACTGCTGGGCGACAAGGGTGTACGCAGGCATCAGGTGAGTGCTGGCATGCCAGAGGCGTGGTAAGAAAGTTAAATGTTAAGCGAAAACTTACTTTATTTTCAAATAATAAAATTAGTATAAATTTTAAGTGAATATGAGAGAAAATTTGCAAACATTCGAAGCTTTGAGCAGCGAAAATTAAAAAAAAAATGAAGGAAAATTTGCAAATACTCGATGCTTTGAGCAGCCACAATCGAAAAAAAATTAATGAAAATTTGCAAACATTCGAAGCTTTGAGTAGTGAAAATTAAAAAAACATATATTTTTATTTAAAGACGAAATCATTTTTAATTAACTGCTATGTGAGAGATGGCAACAAATCACATTTTCAAAATATGAACTCACACGGCACTCACTACATAACTCACACAAATTAAAAAAAACGAAATTTTTTTCCATACAATTCTCAATCGTTTAGTCAGCCAATCATAGACTCATCCGCAGCCAAACGTCATTCAAAGACTACATTTCGCGCGCTCTCTCTCTCTATCTCTCTCTTCCTGCCGCCTTCACTCTTTCTAACACAACTCACTAATTTTGCATCCGAATATTTTCAAATGATTTTCAGAAATTTATTCAATAATTTCGTTCACTGCATTCTTCAATATGGTTTTCGTAAATTTTTGTTGGCATTGAAATCGGCTACGCTTGTCTAAATATTATATAAATTTTTGTTGATGTTCAAAAATAAACACCCTGTTATTATGATTATACAAATATATTCCTTAGTTACCAATTTTGCTGCCTGCTAATTTAATTAACCAACTAGAAAACTCTCACCTATATTAGTTAGTCAATATCTCAGTCTTACTAACTAGTTTTATTATTTTGTCTAACTACTTATTTTTACTTATTTCTAACAAGGATATCCACACACTGCTACACCTACAATTTATAAAAAGAAACAATCAACACCAAATTTGAAATGAGGCTGATGGAACTTTTTCAAAATCTGCACAGCCGTTTTAATGGAGCAAAAGTGCTTAACTGCCCTTAGTACGCCTAGGGCCTGATGAAAGTATTTTCAGACAAAACAATTTCATTTATTATCAGAAGCCTTTTATTAGGCGCCAGTTACGCAAGATCTATAATAAATGTGATACAATTCGTTATCTATCTCGTGATTTGCCTTCGCTGATTACTTTTAGACCTACTTCTTTGGAACAACAGTAATGCCTCGTCACTCTGTCACCCAATTTTCTGAAAATGTGCACTCGCAGGCATACTAAATACATTTTCTAAACTTCTTGGAGTATATTGATAGCTAAAAGGTCCAACAAGTTCTTCTCTATTGAATAATAAATATTTTATTTATCGTATTTTTATTTTTATGTGTTGTCGAAGCTTACTTTGCTTTTATTTATTTGAATATATTTGCTGTCCCGAACTAATCTATAGTCGATTGGACTCTCAATCAGTATATGTCCAGCTAGAGAATGTACTTGGGTAAGGTTAGGTTATGGTGGTAGTTGGTCTTGACGACCAACTCACTTAGACCTTACAGGTCCGTTGCGATGCCATATGCGACACGGGAACCTCATTTATTTTTCTTCGTCGACCATTTTGTGGTTCTTATGAAGCGCAGCATTGTCCTACACCAGACAGTTCCGAAAGAGAATTGGAAAAATATTTACCTAGAAAACCTGCTCTTATTTCAGCTAAGGCTGGACAATGACAAATGAAGTGTTCACCTGTTTCTTCCCCTTCCCCATCTCTACAACTTCTACAATATTCATGGGACAAAATTACTATTCTCAAGGAATGTCTTCGTCCTTCGAGATATCGTTTCTTGAAGGGAAAATTAGCAGCCTAGCTGTTATGCCCATGCCCTATGGGCCTCTTGAAAAATGTTATTCTTAATTATTAATTTGCTCATGGCCATAGATATCCACCATTGAGCAGTACTTTTCCTGGCTAACTCATTGGCTTTTCCTCAATATCTCTGTGCCCCGAACCCAAATAAGACTGACCTTATGTACGACACAACTTATAATATAATTTAGGGCTAGTACTCTGATCTTAGTATAGCCGCAGTCATCGACTTAATGGCCGACTGGCTACCCAAGAACATATTTATAGTCAGTCGTTTTTGTTACGGCCTGGGTATTTAGATACGTAATCACTTTTTTGTAGTTAGAACTTCTGCCTGATAGACGCTGCAGTAGTCTGCTTGTCGAACGGATAGTTCAAATCTTAATGCCTTCGAAAATACTCCATAGCCAAATCGTCTAGCTCGGAGCCATCTGTATAGAAATTTAAGATCGTAGTTACGGGGTTGTGAAATATCTGAATACTTTAAGATGTGAATTGTATTTTTAAATTCCTGCTGATGTTGGATAAGACGCCTAACCATCTTAATGAGGAGCTATTTTTCACCATCACGATCTGTTTATACCTTATACAACTATTGAACCTCTACAAGCTGTGTTTCGTCGACGCTATCCAATTCTGTAGCTCTGTCCGATTTGAAATACGGAGAGGCTTAAGTAAGAGTAACTCCAAGAATGTGCAGTATTCAGACTTTCGTCGACTCCTTGTAAAATCATCTGTCGTTCGGAGTCGGCTTAAAACTGTAGGCCCCTCCATTTGTGGAACAACATCAAGACGCACACCACAAATCGGATGTAAGGCAGGGTCAAAGAATTTCATCACTAATTTTTAAATCTTTGTTCTAAACTTAAAAAAAGTATGAGTTTTTACCAATTTTTTGTTCTGAGTCCCTAGCAGTCTAAAGGGAATGGAACACGGTCCGCCTTATTTGTTGTTAAAATAAATTTTGTAAATAAATGTGGTTGGAGCCTGACCTATTTTCAACGGCATCCAATACCCTTACCGAGTAGATGCATAGTTCGCTTTATACAAAAAATGCATAATAAACTCAAAATAAGCGCACAGCAATGCACAAATCCATCATTATAAAATATTTCCGTTGTTGTTGTTCTCTTTCCGTTTTTGCAAATTTCCAGTCCATGCAACGCCTTTCAGCGGAGCAGAATGGTTCAACGACTGAACAAACACATGAACACAATCCAAACGTCGTACCTGATCATAGAGGCAACTTACACATTACTGTTAAGAAAACTAAACCAATTTTAGGTATTGCTATCGAAGGTGGTGCTAACACAAAACACCCGCTTCCTAGGATAATAAATATCCATGTGAGTCATTCATTTGCGACATCTATGTATGCCTTCAGGAGTACTAAACTAATTAATATGCAAACGTTTGTTATTCAGGAAAATGGTGCCGCATATGAAGCGGGCGGACTAGAAGTCGGGCAACTGATACTGGAAGTGGACGGCAATAAGGTCGAAGGCCTACATCATCAGGTATGTTTGGTCGCTTTCACTTATGTATTTCTTTTGCATTTCGTCTTTGTTCAATCATCTCTTCATACGTAGGAGGTTGCTCGCCTAATAGCCGAATGCTTTTCGAATCGTGAAAAGGCTGACATAACCTTCTTAGTTGTCGAAGCGAAGAAGTCGAATCTGGAACCAAAACCAACAGCGCTTATCTTTTTAGAAGCCTAACATTTGCTTGCCCTGCCGGCTAATGACGACCCTCTGGAACGACAAAAACTCGAGTTCCTTTTCGAATGGGGGATCGATTTAACGACAACGCCAAAACCAATGCCAACACCAATACCATTAACAAAAGCTAAAAATCCACCGCCACTGCCACTCAACATTAAATCCATCAATCCATCTCATCATTCAACATCGGCGACACAACGCACGACAATGACGGCGCCGCATCAGCAATCGTCACAACAACACGGTGCCGCAGCAACAACAACTAGAACACATACACCACACACGCCACAAACTACGCAACCGTCAATGGGGGCGACAGCATCACATGCGACGAGCGTCAAGTACACGAAAAGTCCAACACAACAGCAGCAGCATCAGCAACAACACCAGCGTACAACGCCAACATCGGCAGCACATGCGACTACAACAACACCTACAAAAAGTACACATCAACAACAAAGACTGACACCAGGCGATCGCACGAGAGCGGCCAGCACAAAAACCACAACACCAACAGCATCGGC
This sequence comes from Anastrepha obliqua, assembly GCF_027943255.1. Lineage (NCBI taxonomy): Eukaryota > Metazoa > Arthropoda > Insecta > Diptera > Tephritidae > Anastrepha > Anastrepha obliqua. The sequence continues at coordinate 129,854,765 of NC_072894.1, forward strand.
GCCGACATCTCGGGAACACACTCCAACACGCAGCACACAATCACAATTACAGTCACAGTCACAGTCACAATCGCAATCACAACAACATCAACTTCAGCGTCAATCATCAGCAAAACGTCACCAAACATCACACACAACACAACAAAAACCACAACAACAACAACAATCGCACGAGCAGAGACGCGATCTCGATCGAAAAGACTCGCAACGCGAGCGTGATCGCGCGAAAGAGCGTGAGCATGAACGCCAGCGAGAGCGTGAAGATAATCGCGAGCGCGATCGAGATCGTGATCGTGCACGTGAAATGGAGCGCGAACGTGAGTATGCTTACGAGCGATCGCGTGATTACCAAAGTGAGCGCGAGTATGCACGCGAGCGTGAGTATGCTGCACGAGATCGTGAATATGAGCGTGAATGCGAACGCGAACGGGAGCGTGAGATGTCACGTGACGCACGCCAATGCGACTATGAACGTGAACGTGATTACGCACGAGAACGTGACTATGAACGAGAACGCGACTCTGAGCATGAACACCCACCGCCATCAGCACACACACAACATCAACACCAACAGCAACAACCACATTACAATAAAACAAATTATAATTCCGTTTACCAGTAAAAAGAATGCAACAAAAACAAATACAATACTAAAACCAAGTACGAATTTGAGAAATTTTTGCTAACGAAATTTACCACCAACAACAAAATCGAATGCTTGAAAACTGAAATATCAAATGCAGTAACAACAACAAAAATAACAACAACAACAATAGCAACATGGTACAAACATAACAAAATGAACAAAATTTTAGAAAACGGTAAAAAATACAATAATAGCAACTGCGTGAAATAGGAAAAGGAAATAAATTTGAATTGTGCAAACTTTGTAACTTCCCTGCATAAAATAAATATTTTGTAATTCCCTACTGCAATAGGCCAACCCAACTCTAGCAACAACTCCTATAGCATCCCAACAAATAAAACTAACTGCATAGTGCCGCCGTTCGTTTCACTTCAAGTTTCCCACTCCAATGACGCGCTTTAATTTTTATGCCTAACGCTCTCAGATAATCGCTTCGAAATTCTCTCTTTCATAGAAAAAAATATACAAAAAAATTAAAAAAAAATGTTTTGTGTGCTCAAACGGTTATAATTTTTAGCTTTTGTACACTCGCTAAATATATTCTTGTTTTCATTTCTTTTTTTACAACACTAACAAGCCACACAAGAGATACTCAACAACGTGGACATTCATTTTAAAGATTTTTTGTGCCTGAAGCCTTACAATTGGATGCTTATAGTGTTTTAGTGCTAATGCTTTAAATGCTTCAAATCATGCACACGGGTAGCTATTTTTCAGAAGTTATACCAAAAAATTTCTTCTACAAAATTTGTATAGATTATATGCCATACCATACCAATCGGGCTATTCCAATAGCTGAGGCTCGATTTATTTCGGATTTTGAAAAGTTCACAATCGACCGGTTTTAGAGCAGCCAAAGTTCTACAAATTTTTTTCTCAGTATAAAACCAGCTCCGTGTGCCGCTTTGCTTTATTGAATATAAAACTTTGGAATATATTCGTATCAATAAAACACTGCCACGAACAAAACATAACAGTTTACACTTTTACACGATTGAGTATCTCAAACAGACACGAAACTCACAAACGAACCCAACAAAAATACTGAAACACTGAGGCAACTGAAACAAGAAAAACAAACATGCAATCCAAATACAATAGAAAAAATATGCGAAAAAGTAAAAAAAAATATTAAAAAAATAAAAAATTACAAAAAAATGCATAACGTACACTAAAACAACAACAACCCTCAACCTGAAAACCCAAGTACTTCTCCACACTCTCTAAATAATATCCCAAATTTGTTAAACGAAGAAATGAAACTTATTTACTGCAGCGTAGGTGCTCTTCATATATGCAACGCTAGTCTCTACTATCTATGAATGTACGCCATAGGCTAAACTATATATTACTTATGTATGCGTAATTATGTAAAACTAAATTATATTCTATGATTAATTATATTTATATACATGTATCAGTTAACTGTAGTTTGTACTTGTATGTTAAAATATGGTAGATTTGTGTGACTTAAACTGCACACTTCAACTCCTTGTACTTTGTGCTTCGTACTCTATGTATACTAACTTAGTTCGAAACTCTGTATTCTCAATGAGTAATCAAGCAGAAATACAACGGATATGCTTTGCTGCGCAGTAATTGCCTAAAGAGCGCTGAAATAATTTTCAATTTTATTCAATGGTAATTGATTGCATACTTATTTAGTGTAGCATACTTTTAGGCATCAATCTATACTGGGCAGCAAATGAATCCGCTACTTGGCCTTGGTAACCAAGAAAATGCCAGGCACAACTCAAACGCACTGCAAATAATCACAAAATACATTTATACACCTCCCACAGACATACGCACCCACACAACCGTCTGCAGTGCACAGTGAAGAAGAACAAACTTTTATATTGTCTGATTACTTGTATGTATGTATGTAGTTCGAAGTGAACACTAGCAGCTTTATACAGGTGTGTATGTTTTTGTACTTAAGTGAAAATGTTTTGCGGGATATTTTGTGGAGAAGACGTCAATGCATATAACGAATAGTTGGAATGAAACAAGGTAAAAAAGGTTGAAGAAATGCAAACTGCACAGGTATATACATAAATAAAACGAAGAAGCAAAAAAATATCCCAATGCTAAAACAAAAGCAAACAAACAAATATTTATTAAAAAAACCCACCTAAAGACATTACTTAAGTAAAGCTCAGAGACCGAGGAGGAAGGCAATGTCGATAATATCTATGTATGTAGTAGTATATAAACCACACACCCTAACCCCACTAAAACAAATAAATAATTAAGCGAACCACACACTCACAACCAAAAACCCCTTAGAAAGCACCACCTTAACCCCTATTAGTATGTGAAGCAAATAATAGGACAAATAGTCTAAAAATAGTTGATAGTAAATGAAAATAATTAGCGTGAACGACTGCACGAAGATACAAACGAACGATAGGCAAGTAGGAACGCGGGAAATGAAACATTTCTGAGGGATATCCGGAATTAAAATAATAATAATCGGCGCGTTGTAGCACAAAGTCAGAGTTACAATTAGAAACCTCTACTTAAATAAATAGTATAAATACCATAAAAAATTCACATACAAATCTTAGTACAATTACGCACTGCACTTTCAAGAAATACGAAAAACAAGCAAATTTCGCAAAAACGCAAATATTCGCTAACAGCGCAATTTAGCAAAAAGCCATAAGGAAGTAATAACCAATATGTATTTGCAAGTATCTCTCACTTGGTAAACGAGTTATAAACATTAACTGAAAACTAAATTTAGAAACTCTAAATACATTAATCAACAGCAAACAAAAAAATTATCGTACGTACATCTTAAAAAACGCATGCAAAACATCAAAGCAGAATAAAGGCAGATAAAGCAGAGGAAAGCTGAAAGCTTAAAAATAAAGCAAAAAAAACAAAAAGCACAAAGAAAAAGAAAAACATGCAACAAAATGAGGTTGATTGGCATTAGAAAAAGGTAACTAAAAAGACAAAAACGTAATCGTTAAATAAGAGAATTGCAAAATAAACAGCCGTCAGGGCGCGAAAGGTAACGCTCAACAGCAACAGCAATATTAAACACCAACAACAGGGTTAGTTGCAGCCGCAACTAATTGTAATGCAACCGCTTTGCTAAATTATGTAGGAAACAGAATAAAATTTGAAAACAAAGGTAGCACAAATAAAAATTCGAACTTGAAAAAATTTAGTGACAAATGTATTTCTTAGTTGAAAAATCAGAAAAAATTGAAATGTAACGTAACGAAAAACTGGCAACATTTTGCCACATGTAAAAATTTGTTCCAAATTTTATGCGCTTTTAATGTCACCGCAGACGTCAGCATGCAAGTACACACGCACACACACGTGTGTCATGCTCATATGTATGTGTGCGCAATGTTTGCGGTGACAAAAAACTCCCACAACCCCACCTCTCCTCTAATCTTGTTAAATACTACCAACTAATCTTGAAAAATTTGCTGTCCATTTATTTTACGTCTTGTAAATATTTTCGGCTTTTAGAGATATCGTAACAAAGTTATCAGAAGAGGGAAAATAGATTTTTTAACAATAGAAAAATAGCATTTCGGTAAATATTTCAATATTTCACAATTTGGGAAATCGAACAAATCTAAACAATCAAAGTAAATGCGTTTTGGTTGAGTGTGTTTGTGATGAAATGCGAAGTGCTACAAAAGAATTAAAAAAATTTACAGCAAATGTGGAAAAATAAGTTTCTCATAATCCTATCAACAAACTTTCCCTTAATTGGGGTGGAATTCCACTTCCTGCATTAGAAACATTAGCCATTATTTTAACCTCAGAATTATCAATGAATTTAAATCAATTTGGTTTTAATATTTTAGTTATTTAACTTGTTTTACTAATGGTATGGATAATTCAGGTCGGCGTAACCGCATGGGTTGATGCGTGACTACTATTCGGAATTCGTAGTACGCAGGTTCAAATCTCCGTGCATGAAACACCAATATGATGGACAAAGTTTTTTCTAATAGCGGTCGCCACACGGCAGGCAATGGCAAGCCTCCGAGTGAAAAAGCTGCTCTGCCATGAAAGAGCTTCTTATAAAAAACCATTTGCCGTTCGGAGTTGGCTTAAAACTGTAAGTCCCTCCATTTGTGGAACAACATCAGGACACACACAGCCTTGATATCGATACTTTTACTTGTGTGTGGCATCGGCAAATATCGGTAAAAAGTGTCGCGCATACTCAGTACAGTTTTCAGCAAATACATATTTCAAATAATACATTTCAGAAAAATTTTGTTTTTAATTTCTATTATTAAACATAAACTAAATTTTTTAACTTTTGTTTGAATTTCACAAAGAATATTGCACAAAACTTAACTTTTTTACATTTAATTATGTTAATATGTCATAAGAAGAAAATATTTGACTGCTTGGCTGTTTTATTTTTGTGTGTAATTATATTTTGAGAAAAATTTTTCACGCTGCAAGTGCATTGGAGTAAATTTTTACGAAGTTTTTCCAAGCGGAAGATATTGGAGGCCTTTCAAAATCTCCACTTATCGAAATCAAATTACATACAAAATGGCGGTTATTGGACGAACGCCAGCGTAGAGCCCAAGTACAATTTGTGTATGTAACATTGAACTCGCAAAATAATTTTTGATCTTTCAAGAAGATAAATCCATATCAGATACCTACAACAAGTTAAATAACGATACCTAAACCCATCACTTTAACGTAAGCCCTAAAATAACCCAAAATCGGCAGTATTTTATGCTTAACTAATTTCCTAACATGAAATACTTTTTCATCGCGATTTAGTATTGTAAATAGGAGACATTGAAATGGAATCGCATATGTAATGTAAGACATATGTATATTTGTATAGTACCTAATCATTGCGATTTTTTTTTTAATTTTTGGAAAAAAATTTAATATTGAAATTTTACAAACAAGAAAATTCTAAAAGCAAGCAAGGAAAAGCAAAAGACATGGAAAAGTAAGATTGTTTTACCAAAGAAAAAATTATTTAGATAAAAAATGGTATTAAGAATAATTTTGTTGACTATTCATACGGCTAATTATTATTATTCTTATTATTATGAATTATTGTCATTGAAGTTATTCTCTATGATAATTAAGCTAAGTTAGTTATGTATGTATGTACATTTGAGGCAGAGGCAAGTGAGTGTCAGCAGAAAACTCTCTCAGTCAAAGGTTGATATTAAATTTTTGAAATTATAAAAATACCGAAATTAGAAAGAAAGAAGGAATATTGAAAATATGTGAAGTTTTTGAAAATTGCACAAAAATTATTAATTAACTCGAAATAGTCGAATGGAATTTATGGTGAAGACACGAATAGCACTGCTTAGAATTTCGCATGCGTGAGAGGTAAATTTTAGCTTATACACATACATATATCTTCTATACATACATGCATATGTAAAATATTATGCTAACGTAAATATATAATTAAAAATATATATATTTTAGAGTAAAAGCTACAAATATAATAAAACACACAGGAAGCCAACGGTAAAGGAAAACCAAATTGAGGAAAGCTAAGCTACTTAAAAATTAGATTAAAAATATAGCTATGTAAGTAAATACTAAACGGTATACAGCAAAAACAAAGGAGTATAACAGACGCGTATACACACAAATATATATACAACTGGCTTATATTGACATGTAAAGGCGCGCTTGTATTTGTAGTGGAGTACGGCATGCAGCGCTCTTTGTATGCTAGAACTGTACATGTTTACTTATACATAAATACATATACATATGCAACATCAGCACTAAGTATGTAATAAGCAAGCAAATACATACATACATATGTAAAATGGCATGCAATCGCTACATCTAAAGAATTTATTCAATTCTTAAAAAAAAAAAAATATATATAAGCAATTCTCAACAATTCTCAACGCAAAAACAAAGCAACAAAAAACAAATTAAACTCTTTATTGATAAACGACAAAGATACATACATATTTAAATGGGCAAATGCATTTATTCATAACAAAAACAACCAAAGCAAAAGCAAATAATAAAAACAAACAAAAATTCACAAAATCGAATTCGTATATACATACATATACATATATACTTAGTTGCATGAAGAAAAAAATATTTATATAAGTATATGTAGACGCTAAAAGATGCATGCATACATTAAATATACATAAATAGTAGAAAGAAAGCCTGGAGCAATAACAAACTTAATATATAATAAATTAATATATTTAATGTAAAATAAAAGCAGCTGTATAGTAAAGTAAAAATGATTTAAAACAGAAATTTAACCCTTGCGATGCTGTAGATATGTATGTGTACAAAAGACAACAAAAAATACAAACATTAAATATTTTTGACTGCAAATTAATAAAAAAAAATGTATTTTAATAACTATTTAATTTTAGTATTTTTATTTTTATTGATTATTTTGTTTCGATATGTGAAATGTAGCTACATACATTTTTTGTAGTTTAAACTGAAAATTAATAACTTTTACTAGTTTATCGTCTATCGTCTTAATGTACTCGTAATTTTTACATTTATTTATTTGGTTTTTGTTTTTTTTTTTGTCGAAGTTGTGAAGCTTGATAGAAAAAAACATTTTTGCTGAAAATAAAAGTGTTTCAGTTTTTTAATTTTTTTTTAAATTAATATTAAATTCCTTTTAGCTGCAAATTATTATTAGTCCTTTGTTACTTTTTTTCTGATATTCTTCTTTTTCTTAATTGACGCGATAACCGCTTCTCGCGCATCGAATACTTTCAGAACCGGAGCGTTTGCATCGATTCGGACGACATGGCCCCTCCAACGTAGCCGCTGAATCATTCTTCGTTGCACTATGTCTACGCATCGTAAAGCTCATACAGCTCATCGTTCCATCGCCTGCGATACTCGCGGCAGCTAACGTACAAAGGTCCAAAAATCTTCCGCAGAATCTCTCTCTCAAACACCCCAAGGGACGCCTCATCGAATGCTGTCATCGTGCAAGCATCTGCGCCGTACGATAGGACAGCCATGACGAGAGCCTTATAAAGTTTTAATTTTGTTTCCCGGGATTTTACTAGTCAATTGCCTACTTAGCACTTGTTGGCAAAAGAGATTCTACGTTGGATTTCAAGGCTGACATTGATATCGATATTAGTGCTGGTTTCTAAATAAACGAAGCCTTTTACAACGTCAAAACATAACTGTCTACAGTGACGTGGGTGCCGATTCGTGAGTGCACCGACTGTTTATTTGATGACAGAAGGTACTTCGTTTTGTCCTCGTTCACCACCAGACCCATTCGCTTTGCTTCTTTATTAATTTTGGCAAAGACAGAACGAACAGCGAGGTTTTTAAGGCCGATGATACATTATTATTATTTTCTAATATTATTTTAGCGCTTTATTAAAGTATTAATACTTTTATTTTAATTTTTTTAATTTTTGCTTGCAAGAAAATTTAATTTAATTTCAAATAAATTACTCGTGCCTTGCTTTAGTTTCGAATTGACAAACTTTTCTTTGTCAATATATTTATTCATTTATTCTCATGATTAAGTTATAATTTAAATTACAAGCTAATATGCTCAAAGAGCAATGGCAATGCAGGGCTTCACGTGGTGTTTCCAAACTGTCCCCCATCCAAGTACTAAACGCGCTCGACGCTGCTTAATTTCGATGATCGGATGAGAACCTATGTTTTCAGCGTCGTATAATCGTCGTCACTCTTTGATAATTTATCGTCTCGCTTAATAAAGCGTACTCTATAGGCGAGATGAGAAAACGGCCCCATAAGTCATGCTCAGAGATCAGTGAAAGGTAGTAGGCATGGAAACGAGAGACTTGTTACACAAAGCTATTCGTCGCTATATGTTTTTAAAGCGCTTGAATCATAAAAGAGGAAAAGCCAAGAATGAGCCACGAGCCATAAGATGAAGCTTTTCCGGAAAATCAAGGCTCGAAGCAAATTTACAGAAAAGGCGATTTGATGACAAAAATTGAACAAGTGCAGTGAAAATGAAATTCAAGGAACCTTATATTTTTTTCTGCTCTCAGATAAATGTAATACATTTTTTTATTGAAGTTAATTTTTGTTTTGAAATTATAACTAACTCAGTAGCTTAACCAAAATTATTTAAGCTATTAATTTGCAGTTATGTAAACTATAAACAAAAGATATTATAATATACACATAAATATAAATATTAGTACATATATATAAATATAAATATGTAATAAATGCGTAAAGTATATATTATAAAAAACATATGTAAAAGTAACTAAATATTTAAAAATCTCAAAAATTAAAAATTATATAAAAAATTAATTAATTTCGTAACAACTGTATTTAAAAGTTAAAATTGAAATTAAATTAAATTAAATCATTGCTGATATTATATTTACTAATTAAATAGGAAAATGTATTAGAAGTGGCAAAACGTATATAAATAGCAAAAAGCATTAAAATAGCAATGAAGTAAACATAAAACTAATGACACAAAAAACAAAAAACATAATATAAAACTGAACATACACATATATACATATACATATAAAGTGCTGATTTACTATTACCGAATTATATTATAAAGATAATAACTATAATTGATATTACAATTATTTTATTTAATATTTAATTAAAACCAGATATCCGGAACAATGCAAGCAAATAACAAAAATTACGATTAATCACATTGTCCTTGGTATTTACATACATTCATAAGTTCAACAGAAAAAATACAACTAGAAAAGTAAAAATAAAAGCAAATACCGCAAAATACAAACAAGCAAAATAAGAAAGAGAAAGAAAATGAGAAAGCAAAGATATTATTCTTAACAAATTAAAAAGGGAAAAATTAATAAATTGTTTTTAAAAAATAAATATTTTTGGTCGTCTTCCTCATGTTTACCTAATTACCACATGAAAACGCATTGGAAGTTCGTGGAAGCGTTGCTCACACTGAATTTTCAACGAATTCTAATCAAAACATTTGCTTTCATTAAAGGCAAATCGTGCTTTCGAACCAGTTCCGCTGCCTGATTAGCATTACCGGCTTTTCAGCTGAGTCAAAGCAACTAATTTGTTTATCAAAATCAATTTGTGTAACTATTGCCTTCACGTACACTGTAGCCGTTTTTCAGTTTTCTTCAAAGCAGCCATTGAGAACAACGTATTTTCGTGATAAAAAACAAATCGCAGGCAAATTTTTATAAAATTGACATATGAAAGCATCCCGAAATGCCGCAAAACTTTACCCGCAACTGCCTTAGTGCACACGACCAACTAGTACTTGATTCCATTTTTAATCCCTTGGAGCTGACCTCGAGCGTGGCGCAAGTAATTCAACCCGAGTCTAGAGCCGATCTGGTCGATATCGAAGCAGACAGTGCAGAGGTGCACCAGTCCAAAGCTCTCGAAGTAAGTGCAATCAAATTGGCAGAGGAGGGTCAGTTGTCGGAGGCGCTTCAAGTGTTTGAACAAGCGCTCAACGTGGCACCAACACGCGCCTCTGTTTATAATAATCGCGCGCAGGCGTTGCGTCTGGCAAACCGAGATGAGGGTGAGTGTTTGGTAGTAAGAGTAATAAGCCATTGACACTAAGTAAGAGATGTGTTTAAAAACAAACAAAAAAAAAATCAAAAGCATTACAGAACGGTCCAGCTTCTATGTATGCGTCTACTCACTTTTCTCTGAACTTTGACAAAACAACTCTTCTGACTTTGGCACGAGCCAAAAACCATGGGAAATTTTTTTTTTTTATTTTTTTTTAATATTGCAGTAGACCACAGAAATGTAATACTTAATAGAAAGTGCAAAGTCGGCTCAAATTGTTTTGCTTAATGTCTAGATTTGTTCAAGTGGCTTGCAAAACATTTCCTACAACATGACTTTATAAACCGGCGCAGTTTGGCAGGCAGTGTACTACATCTTTGTTCACTTGTTCGGTTGGGCACTAAATACAACAATTTAATTAAACTTACTGAGGAGCCATCTAGCGTTGAGTAGCTTCAATTTGACTAGGGTAAACTTAAAACTTCTGGAGAAAAACCAGGCATGTAACAAAAAACAAAAACTAAATAAAAGGTAGCATAACTTAAAAAAAAAATGTCTTGCCCAAAATAAATAGCGCTAGCCGGGATTACAAGCGCAGTTAATTTTCATTAAAATTTGTTACGCGGGTTAGTGAAGAGCTGATTTGTTTATTGTATAGTTTTGTCACCAAATGATGGATCGCAGGTGATAAATACGGGTATTAGTTGCCCTGATACTAATTATGGGTTGGTGTCGAAATTCTGTATGTACAAAAGTCTAAAAACAAAATTCTGCTTTTTAAAAGTCTGCTTTTTAAAATTCTGCTTTTTTAAAATTCTGCTTTTTTTAAATTCTGCTTTCTAAAATTCTGCTTTCAAAATTCTGTATTACAAAATTCTGTATTACAAAATTCTGTATTACAAAATTCTGTATTAAAATATAATGTTAACAATGTTAAAGAGGTAATGTAATTATTTAATTTATTATTATTATTATTTTTTATTATTATTCGAGATATTAAATAAAAAATAATAATAATAATAATAATAATTTTTTCTTCAGTTTCGATAGAATCCACAGTATTTTTGCGTAAAACTTCTTTTCGCGTGGGCTGCCTTCGGCCGCGCTTCAAAAAAATAACCTTCATCAGTCCAACTCCGGCTACGCAATCCACAGTATTTTTGCGTAGAACTCTTCTAAAAAAAAAGAGGTTGTTTGTAAAGTCGGTTTACTGACGATAGTTTAACGTGACAGCGTCATAAGAAAATATTGATGGAATGGTTGCAATTTTCAAAACAAAATTTTAATTTTATTTGTTTGATAGATATTTTATATGGATATAGAGAAGGAGGTAAATGGAATTGCAATGGAATAGTTCAAGTTACATTTACACAAACGTGAAAAATGACGAAACATTTATCAAATTCATGAAAGATATGTTCAATTTCGATTGTGCATCAGACGTTAATAAGTCAACAACACTAAGAGGCACCATCATCGATTTGCCTTTTTCAAGACACTTTACACTCGAAACACTCCCTTTCACTTCCTACTTTTTCTATCATCGTCCTATTCTCAACAGAGAAATGGTTCATTACCATGCACACAGGGAGAAGGCATATGCAAATACAAGTATGTGAATTTATATACAAATGCGCATATACATACATATACATACATATGTATGCTCACTCAAGTAGGACAGAGCCAGATGTCGAACGTTGCCGAACGCGGGGGCCAATTGCGCTCTTTGTCGTTCGTTCCGCGCTCTCGCTTGCAGTTCAAGCACATTAGCTTACATTTGCTTGCGTACGGAATAGATTCGTATATTTGATATGTCCATATGACTTGTATGCATCTTTACATATAGATTTGTTCTTTTTGAAAATTTCGCGAAATTGTATATTTATATGCATGTTTATATACATATATTAGTATACAACATATCTTATAAGGTATATGGTAAATATTACCATACATTTTTTCCTTCATATATAATAAAAAAATTAATAATAATAACATTAAAACAACAGGTATTATTAACAAACTTGGTTTTATTTTAAATTCTTCAAGTAAATCAAATGAATAATAATCAATAAGAAGGCATATGCAAATACAAATACGTGAATTTATATATGTACATATGCGCATATACATACATATATACGCTCACTTAAGTAGGAGAGAGCAAGATGTCGAACGTTGCCGTTCGTTTGCTTTGTTCGTTCCGCGCTTTTGCTTGCAGTTCATTCAAGGTAACGGCAATGAGCAAGGTAACGAGAAATGAGCAAGGTAACACTAATGAGCAAGGTAACGACACGTTTTTTCGTGCGTGCAGCCAGCTAAATCGAATTATAAGACGTTATCACGTCAAAAAACGAACAGCTGCGAAGAATTATTAAGAAAAGAAATGAATTAAGTCACACTACATATTTAAAAAGAATTCCAAAAAATATTGTAATTGGCTAAACTAAAATATTGCTATCGCTTAAACATATACATATGTATATTTATGGAATAAAAGTTTATTTTGTTACTTCTTGTATGACGAAAATCACAAAACTTGAATAAAGCAGAATTTTTCGCATTAAACATGCAGAATTTTGAAAAAGCAGAATTTTAGAAAGCAGAATTTTTTTGCAATTTACAGAATTTTGTCACCCAGAATTTTGTAATACAGAATAATGACACGCTCCCACTAATTATTTATTAAAAAAAATCATAAAATTAATTTCTCAAACTGCTCCGAAATATCAGAACAATTAATGTAATTTCGAACGTCTTAGTGCAAACTAGCATTGCATGCAGTCTTGTTGCGGAGAGCGGGAATGCTTCGTCTTGTCGTTTACCCAGATAAAAGACGAACGTCATAATGATGCGTCTAACTACCATTTTTCAAATATATTGGGCTTTGTGGCTAGGAGGACCCTCGTAAAAAGTCTTGCTCTCTGGGAAGGAGCGTTATGGAAAGCAAGTTAATTTATTAAGCCATGAGGGAATGCTCGCTTTGTGTTTATTGTTAAGACGAAGCATTTTACAGCATTCACTTTGATCGAAGAAAACGGATGTTATAGAGTGTCTCAAGAATCAATTTATTGCCTTCTCAAAAGAATGTTAATTGTGCACTGGATATGTAATATATATGGGTAACCCTTCTTGTGCGAATCAATCGCTTCTCAGATTTCTGAGCAAAAACTTCTTCGACGATCTGGTCTGAGAAATGGCTTCACTTAAGCCTATCCGCAGCTCTGCTTGCATAATGAATATAATCGTTAATGCTCAGACCACATTCTACAAAAATATATAATACAGGGTGGCTGATGAATTTTGCTACATTAAGAAACTCAAATAACTTTTTTTTTAGTGTATGGAATTCATTTATTTTTTTTTTCAAGTTGAAGGTCATTAAATTTTATTAAATGTAGCTTAACTAGTTTTAAAAATATTTGAATTTAAATGCCCCCCATGCTCGTTGACACAAGTGCGGCATCTTAGTAAAAAGTTGTTCATTGCTGCTTTGAGAGTTGCGACAGGAATAGCCGCAATTGTTGCCCGAATGGATTGTTTTAGTTCATCCAAATTTGTTGGCTTTGTTTTATAAACTTCTTGTTTACATAAACCCCACAAGAAAAAGTCAGGTGCAGTAAGGTCAGGCGACCTGGGGGGCCAACGAAATTCGGAATTTCTTGAAATCAGTTTATTGGGAAATTTTCGTCGCAACTCTGTCATAACAGTCTGGGCTATGTGAGACGTTGCCCCATCTTGTTGAAACCACACAGAGTTGAAAGGAATTCTCTTTCGGCGTAGTTCTGGATAGAAAAATTCTTTTAGCATTTTCAAATAACGGTCTCCAGTAACCGTAACGGTGTGACCATTTTCTTCAAAAAAATAAGGCCCGACAATACAGCGTGAAGAAACCGCACACCACACTGTCACGCGAAGAGGATGTAATTCCGTCTCGTGGAGTATCTGTGGGTTAGAAGTACTCCATATTCGACAATTTTGTTTGTTCACATTGCCGTTTAAATCGAAATGGGCCTCATCAGACATGAAAAGGCAGTTTAACATGTTTTGGTCTTCTTCCACCATTTGCAGGATCTTCTGGCAAAATTCCAAGCGAATCGGCAAGTCTGCTGCATTCAGTTTGTTAACCATTTGAATTTTGTAGGGAAATAAGTCTAAATCTTTGTGCATTATTGTTTGCAAAGACAGTCGGCTGACACCAAGTTGTGCAGATAAGCTTCTTGTTGAAACCCTTGGATTGTTTGTATAGCTGCAGCTACAGCAGCGATCGTTTCCTCCGTCCGAGCTGGTGGATTTCGATGATAAGGCCTTCTTGCGACTGTTCCTTGCTCAGCAAAATTATTCACCAGTCTCATTATGGTCCATCTGCTCGGGGGATCGCCGCCAAACATCCGCCTGTACTCTCTCTGTACCAAAACTACGGACTCCAGTGCGTGATAGCGGCGGACTATCCAAATTCTTGTTTGCGTGTCCCAGTTATCCATTTTAATAAATTTTAAAGATCAATCTGCAAATTAAAACAAAAATGGAACAGATAACTTAAAAAGAAAAAAAGTTATTCAATTTTTTTTGGTAGCGGCTTTCATCAGCCACCCTGTATAACGGCACATATTTCTCTATATATTCGAATTCACTTACAAACAAATCTAGTCTCATTCAGCAAAGTCACCTTTGCTCATTGTTACTTTTACTACATCTTTCTTTGTTTTCCGTTTTTTCACTAGATGCTCTAGCCGATCTCAACAAAGCGATTGAACTCGCCATCGAGCTCCCGCGTACTAAATCAACTGCTCTGTGCCAGCGAGGTGTCCTTTACAGAAAGCAGAACAATTTGGACGCGGCACGTAAAGATTTCGAGGCGGCAGCGCTATTGGGCAGCAGTTTTGCCAAAACACAGGTACTTGCATTACATATCTACATATGTACATGTATGCGTTCCATATTACATATTTATTTATGACATTTACTTCATTCTATGAAAAATCCTTTCCAGCTGGTGGAGATCAATCCATTTGCGGCACTTTGCAATCAAATGTTGCGTCAGGCATTCGATCAATTGAAGTAGAATGTATTATTGATACGGAATTTAGAATAAAAATGTGGGCACTCCACAACAAGTGAAGAGGAATAAAATGAAGACATTAACTATTTTAATTACATAATACGAGTGTTTAAATAGAAGCGAATTAAAAGCACTACTTCGAAAAAAATCGTTTGCACTGCCTCCTAGAATGCCGCAACAAAAACGCAGCAACAAAAAATTGAAAAGAAAAAATCAAAAATGTCGCTGCTACTAAAATAAGTTGCGGTAAATTGTGGTTATCTCGGCTATCCTTTTCATGCTTTACCCTGCGCGTGTGCGCGCCTTTGATTCACCTCAGTGGCCGACTGACTGGCCAAGTAAACAGGCTGCCTTTGGTTTTCGTATTTTTTGCTTACACTCACTTACAGATTGTGGCAAGGTGCGTTTTAACAATTCCGACAACAACAATAACAACAACATCAAACTCAAAATCAGCACATCAGCAACAGTTGCAATCGACACTCAGCAAGTCTCGGCTGCCGACGCGTCCCAGCAATTGGCACGTGGTATGCGCGCGAGCTCTTGGCTCAGAGCCTTGCGCTACACGAATGGCCTGCGATGGCAACTAGCCGCATGCAACATTTTGCTTTTGCTATTGCTATTGTAGCATTTGATGTTGTTGTTAATGTCGCTGCTGCTACAGTGATTATGATTAAAAGGCATTTACGAGCAGCGCGTTGCCAGCCACGCCGCCGAATGTCGAATGTCGGAAACTGAGCGCCGTGTGGCATAGCACTTCGTATGAAAACAACTGTTACGGTTTTGCGGCCACAACAACAAGACCAACCACAGATACCTTAACAGTTATTAAACGCAACACATGCCACAACAACAAAAGAAACAATCACTACATGGACGTCGGATATACGCACATACATACATACATAGGTGGCAAAGCAAAAAATCCCAAAACCGGCGGAGGGAGTTGGTGGTAAAGGCGCAGCAAATTGGTACATACAGACGAATTTATATTTACATATCCACGTACGTTTGTATTTAAATTGGCATAGTGTGTCAAAAAGGCGGCTTAAATGAATACTTATGAAGGTAGTACGAGTAGCACCGTTCTAAATATAATATGTAATGGTAATGGCAGTGGTAACGATAAAGGTAAAAGAATTGATAATGGTAACGGAAAGGTGCTGGTTGTAGTAATGGTCCTGGCAATGGTAAAGCTAATCGTAATAGTTAGGTAAAAGCATTGGTAAGAGTAATGGTAATTATAATGGTAAAAGTATTGGTGATGGTAATGAAAATAGTAAAGATATTGGTAATGCTAACAATAAAGGTAAAAATATTTGTAATGGTAATGGTAAAAGTTTTGGTAAAGGTGGTGGCCTAGGTAAAGGTATTGGTGAGGCCTTGTGCTGTTGGTGCTAGTAAAGAAATTGGGATCATATTGAAAGGTATCGTACTAAAGGGTAACGGTAACAGAAATGTAATAGCAATGGTGATGGTAGCATAAAAAGTCTAGAAAATGGCAATCCGATTGGTAAAGTCAGTGAGTATAATAGCGGTAATGGCCATACTTTACGACGACACACAGTGCGGCCGATTCCCGAAAAGCTGGCCAAAACTCAAAAAATTAAGTAATTGATTCAAAATTTCTTACTCGGGGGTTGTCGGGGTCGCTGATTACGAATTTGATCTTAAAATTTTGAAAATCCACCTCCTTCCACCCCTATTGTCCACCCCCTCGCGTAAAATAGCGTATATTCAAGAACATAATCAAGAGGCATGTAAATTTATATAACCTTTAATAGGTTTCAAAGCAGCATATGACGGCGTTGTATTACTATACAGTTTGAAAACTCAAATTTTATAAAAAAAATTGCAAAAAATGTATCTACGTATTGCTGCAGCTAAAAATTTTGTGTCGAGGTATTGATATGTACTAAAGATTTCTCGTATTTTACTAACCTTCCGAAGATGATTCCATTTGGTTTTGTTCAATTTACTCCATTACAAAATCTTTCAAATGTGTACAACTTTCACTATTCATCGACAGTAATACGATGCTCAAACGAAGGCCACGTTGCGACTGAATATACAGAGGATACTTAGGGTACAGGACGTTGCTATGAACGGTTTTCACTACTCAAGGCATTACTGTAGCCAACCCAAAGACAAAAAAACTCTATCTAGAAACTTTTTTTTCGACTTTTGGCCAGCTTTTTGGGAATCGGCCGCACTGTGCGACATAGTCATAGCGCAGCGAATGAAGAACTAGCGGCTACGTTGGCTGGGTCATGTCGTCCGAATGGATACAAACGCTCCGGCTCTGAAAGTATTCGATGCGGTACCAGCTGGTGGTAGCAGAGGAAGAGGAAGGCCTCCTTTGGCGTTGGAAAGATCAAGAGGAGAAGAACTTGCCCTCACTTGGTGTGTCCAACTGGCGCCGGTTAGCACGAGAAAGAAACGACTGGCGCGCTTTGTTAAACTCGGCCAAAATTGCGTAAGCGGTTATCGCGCCAATTAAGAAGAAGAAGATAATTGCCATGGTAACTACTACCGCCGAATAAACCACGAGCTCTACGACGATGGGGCCTTAGTTAAGCGCTTGTCCTAGCTGGGACACGTCGACGTATGGATGCAGAAGCTCCGGTAAAGAAGCTGCTTAGATGAGGAGTTATAGAACAACGGCGTAGGGGAAGCCCATACCTGTTTACGGTCATGATAATGTTAGTTGCAAAGTATCGATAATGGCGACGCTGGTGAAACGGAAGTGTAATGATAATAAAAACGACAATACAGAAATTAATAGTTTTTTGTGGTAATTGCTCCCAAAAATCATGCCAAGAATGCTAAAATAGCCCACTGTGCCTATCATAGACGTATGTATGCACATGCGTAAAACACAAAGCACACCCCAGACCGCAACAGTTGCAATCGAGTAGTGGCAACAGCAACAGGAGCAACCTCTGCCGATAACAAAAATTACTTAAATAAACGAAAGTGGTTTCTTAACTTTTTGTGGTAAAACAAATAAAAAATCGACCGAGCCTTCGCTTGTGGGGCTCTGCTTCCATACCGCCTCTCCTCGCCGCACATACATACATGTCGTACATATTTGCCCCAAAAGCTGCTGGTGCGCAATGTGTCTACCCGGACTATTGTGTGGTGCGGTATGTTGCATGCCTGCGCCCGTGCCTGTGCTGACGCGTCATGGTGGCACGAGTTGAAATCAAAAGCCGACGAAAAAATCCCAAAAACCGCTGCGCTATATCACAGAACACAGGCAATGAGTGCTGAACTCGAATCGAATTGAAGTTGAAGATGAAGACGAAGATGAAATCTCCACTACAGGACACTCGACACAAGTCCCTTCGACCGCAACTGCTGTTGCTGTTGCCGATATTGCTGTCACTTTTGTTATTGCTCTGCCTGTTCAGTGGCAGCCGCCGCAAACTACAATCTCCTGCCTCAAAGCGATTTCGCTGAGAACAGTTTTTCTGCTCGCGCGAACAGCAGAACAGTTAGCCATTAAAATTGCCTGCACCGTTGAATGGTTGGTAAGTGGCGCACGCTCGCTCCCCACCGATCCAGACACAGCGCACGGCGCACAGCGAAGATCCTGTTTAATGCATCTTTAGTGGTTTTAGTCGGTGTTGCCGCTATTGCTGTTGTTGTTATGGCAACTTTGTGGAGGCATACAAATAATGATGCGATTGTGGTTAAACTGTTGTATGCATCGTCTTGGCCAACGTCAAAAGAGCAGGTGCAGCTCTTAAGGATAACAAAACAACAACAAATGTATAGCGGTCGAAAGCCTTAACTAAAAACGAAACGAAGTACGGTTGTGGATAAGCAAACTAAAAATCACATTTTATGTCAGTAGTTTGTATTCGTATTTCAATATTTATGTTTACAAATTAAGATGTTTCTATGGAGTAAAGTGAAATCAGTGGCACGAAGACCTGCATTGAGCAACATATCAAATTATTTTAAGGAAACTATCGCATTTACAATTTTTGGTGTCACTTTTCAGCTAGCAAGAGTTCCAGTGCTAAGAAATAACAACAGCAGCTCATTGCGTATTTGTTGGGCACAACAGTTCACATTCCGCGTTGTTACCTCATTAATAACGAACATTTATAAATGTTGACATTCATTAATTGCCACTTGATTTACTGTCCATGAAGTCTGTATAAACACGCAAAGCGAAGAATAAGAACAACAGCGCGAATATGTGCAATTTACACCTTGTCCAAAGGAACTACGACGCCTCCACGCAGTTGCGAGTGCTTCTGCAGCAGCGGCCCATACAATACCACTTTACTTGCAGTGACGATATGGAAGAGTCAACAAAGGCGAATGGCGCCTGCCGACATGAATAGCCAACGAAATCATGTAATTATGTTGCCTTTTGTCAAGTTGGACAACGCAATGTAACCCAACCAACAGAAGAAGCAGCAGCAGCAGTAGAAAGAGAAAAGGCAGAAACAACAGGACGCCAAAAGTGGCATCCGCAATGGAAGTGGGCAATGATGCGCTGTAGTTATCTATTTTTATGCAAATCGCTACTGACAGCTGCTGAATAGAACAGCCAAGTACTAAACTACTCTCGAGCAGCGAACGTGCCCACCTCCCAAAGAGCGCACCGTGCAGGTCGCCGCAGTATCTGCAACAAGCGTAGAATAAAATCACTTGAATCAACAGTAGCGGATTTGTAGCTTGCTGCATTAACCACCGTTCCTTCATATTGTCACATACATACATACGTATGCTGAGGTGGCGTTGGCGGAGTATGATTGCATGTAGCTACGAGCCGTTTCTGCGCCGCAAACTGCTTTGATGTGTAGGCAAGTTGCACGCGCAGAAGCCGACTCAGTTAGGAGAATCACAAATCTGTGTTTGCTACAGCACAATGGGTTGACAATTCACAAAACGGTCGGTAAAAGACAAGCCGACACACTACTCCACTTCACTTCACTTCCGATTGTTATTGTTGCATATTTGAAGTTTACTACTGTTGCGTACAGGTCTTCCATGCTGCGCCATCTATACATGGGAGGACTAACAAAGGTTTGCTTAGTTTTAGCTATACTAGCAATATTGAAATTTTAGAATCTATAAGATCTGTAATATTCCTTTTCTGATACGCGAAAGACACTTTAGATCCTAACTAATTACGAACTTAATGAACCATTTCGAACCTTGAGCCAAAATTTTAATTCTTTTCGAGCACTTTTGATATATCGGGTCCACTTTTCTAACACTAAGATAACTGTTCACTTTTTGAGTTCAAGACAAGCGACCGAATATTCTTTGCCAACTCGGGCGGAAATATTATTAAGACTTGATTAAATTGACAGACTATAACCATTTTTCTGTTGATATTGGTACTACAATTTGGGAAACCCTCCGGGTTGAAAGGAGAGTTTATTCAGCTGATGAAAGAGGTAACCGTTGGGCTCAATAATAAAAAAATAATGAGGAGTTTATGCAGAAAATGTTAAATTTCTCTTGCGGGATCGGTAGATACTCGAATAAGTTTTGCAGTTTTCTAAGCATTGCGCAGCAACGTGATTTCTTTTTATTTTTAATCACAATTCTCCCTAGATATTACAAAAATATCGTTATCAAGAAGTTAAATTACAATCAACGGTTTAAGGGGGTCTTCTGGTCTCCAGCGAAAAAAAAATCGATTTTTTTTTTGCATAATTTTGTTGTATGTGTATGCGAGAATACGCCACAGAAAGGATTTTTTGAAAATCGCATTTTTTCACATTTTTCTGGGCACCGAAGTGTACCCTCCTCCGGCCGTTTTATCATAAACTTTATCTTTAAACGCGTTTCCCCGAAAATCGTGTTTTTTAAGCATTTTGGTCACACTTTTCATAGTAGTTATACTCCGATTTCAATAGTTTTGGTCTTAAAAGGTTCGGAAAACTTACCGCTAAGCTTCCCCGTGTACGATTTTTGAAATTTTTTTTCAAAAAATGAGCAAAAAAAAATTTTTTTTGCAAATTGTTACAAAACTTTTGAAAAAAATTAAAAAAAAAAATCTGTCACGGGAAAACTTAACCAGGGCAACTCTGAAGACAACGCATATCTATTTTTTGCTTTCTGATTACCCAGGTGGAAAAACCGTGACCAAAATGGAGACCTGTTTCGTTTGGAGGTGGACGTCTTCAGCGCCATTTCAAGGTCGCGGGTGTTAATTTTTTTCAAAGTCAAAACCATTTTTTAAAAGCCAAGACATGTACCTTTAAAATAAAAAAAATTTTTTTTTAAATATTCACAGGATTTGTCACAATCAATCCCCAAAAAAACCCTTCATTTCAGGGCCTCGAGACCAGAAGACCCCCTTAATTGAGCAGAAAAACAAAGCTTAGATAAAGTAAAATCAAATTCAATAGAATTCGAGATCTCATTGAGTTCATGAAGAAGGAGAGCAATAGGAGCATGGTAGTCATAATTTGTTCTGAATCTATTCAAATGGAACGGATGAATAAGTTCGTGTGGTTTTTTTTCGAAATTTGAAACTTTATTGACGTAAAATGGTTACAAATTTAATATTCAAAGTATTGTCCATCGCTTACTACTACTTTTTCCCATCTTTCTGGCAATTCACGGATTCCCTTTGTGAAAAATTCGGTCGGTTTTGCCGCAATCCACGAATCGATCCATTTTTTGACTTCATCGTAATTACGGAAGTGCTGGTCAGCCAGGCCATGTTGCATCGATCGGAAGAGATAGTAATCGGATGGCGCAAGGTCTGGACTATACGGCGGGTGGGGTAGGACATTCCATTTGAGCGTTTCTAAGTATGTTTTGACCACTTGTGCAACATGTGGCCGAGCATTGTCATGTTGCAAAATAACTTTGTCGTGTCTATCGGCGTATTGCGGCCGTTTTTCTCGCAGTGCTCGGCTCAAACGCATCAATTGTCGTCGGTAGACATCCCCGTAATCGTTTCATTCGGTTTCAGTAGCTCATAATACACAACACCCAGCTGGTCCCACCAGATACACAGCATAACCTTCAGGCCATGAATATTCTGCACCGACGTCGATGTTGAAGCACGGCCAGGGTATCCATACGTTGCCCGACGTTTTGGATTGTCGTAATGGACCCACTTTTCATCGCCAGTCACAATTCGATGCAAAAAACCCTTTCTTTTGTGCCGTTGAAGCAGTTGTTCGCATGCCATAAAACGGCGTTCAACGTCTCTTGGCTTCAATTCATACGGCACCCAATGGCCTACCTTTCGGATCATTCCCATGG
The DNA here is from genome assembly GCF_027943255.1 of Anastrepha obliqua. Lineage (NCBI taxonomy): Eukaryota > Metazoa > Arthropoda > Insecta > Diptera > Tephritidae > Anastrepha > Anastrepha obliqua. Next base: position 129,877,252 of record NC_072894.1, read on the forward strand.
CTTTTAAACGTTTGGAAATGGTTGATTGATCAACTCCCAAAGATTTTGCAACCTCTTCTTGAGTTTGAGCCGGATCTTGATCGAGCAATTCCTCCAATTCGGTATCCATGAACTTTGGCGGCGCACCCTCGCGTTCTTCGTCTTCCAAGCCAAAATCACCACTTTTAAAGCGTGCAAACCACTTCTGGCACGTTCGCTCAGATAGAGCATGCTCACCATAAACTTCCACCAAGATACGATGACTTTCGGCTGCTTTTTTCTTCATATTAAAATAATGAAGAAGAATTCCCCGCAAAAACACATTATTTGGCACGAAATTCGACATTTTCAAGTGTGGTAAAAATATTGTTGTTTACGCTTCAAATAAAAAACTTATACTGACGTTTGTGCCTTACGACAGTAGCTCTCCAATGAATGTTTGGAAATGTGGATCGATGGAATAATAATCAAGTTACGCCATCTGTTGTAAAACCGCACGAACTTATTCATAGTCCATTAGGTAGCGACCGCCAAGTTAATCATTTTTAGAAGAGGGGAACAGTCCATTTCACCCCTGATAATATTAAACAAAACAGATAGCGCCAAAAGCTATCTTCTAACTTTTAGTTGTTTAAGATTAATTAGAAGTATGCGAGATTTATATGACGGCAGAGGATCAAAGAAATTCAGGAAAGAGAGACCATACTTAAGAAACACTTTCTGAACTCAATTCTGCCGATAGAGAATTTGTGGTAAGCTCTCCAAATAAACACGCCGTATTTTAATGTAGATCGAACAAATGCTGTAAATAGTAACTTACGAGTATAGGGAGCAGCAAAGTCCAAGCTATTCCTTCTTATAAAACCCAAAATAGAGTTCGCTTTAGATAGAATAAAGTCTATATGAAAAAGAAATGTAAAAGCTGCATCATAAGCAACCCCTAGGTACATATTTGATTTCTTCAACTAGATCTTTGATATCATCACCGAATAGATAAGAAAAGGAGAATTGCTCAACCTCTCAAGAGAGAACATCTCGAAGGTCGTGGCTTGTGTCACCGGTCATTGGCTGTTAGGTAGGCACTCTTCTAGGCTAGGAGTACTTTCTCATGAGTACTGCAGAAGTTGTAGAGACGAGAAAGACGAAGAAACAGTAGAACACTTCCTATGTAATTGTCCAACCTTAGCTAAAACATAAGTGGGACAAATCTTATCACTCATATGTGTGTGCGAAAACGAAGAAAGCTAGAAAATTACATGTGTAGTGACCGCAAATATCATCAGGAACCTTCAATACGCGGAATATGCACGTAGGTCCCTAGAAAGAGTTCCCTAACACAATGTACAGAACAGAATGACAATTGAGTAATAATATATGTACTCACAACGGCCTCCTGACATACTACTTAACGGTGAAGCTCCAGGAGGACATACCGTAGGACATAGTTGAGTTAAAGACCCACACCACGGCTTCGGCCATAGGCTTTTGATGCTTCCCCTCTTCCACAAAAAAAAGCTGGGAGTAGAGCAAAGTTGTTAGGAAAATACTCTTTTGAACCTCTTACGGAACTATTCGGTGACACTGGCACCCGCTCTCAAGTGATTCCGAATGACTTGTATATCGAATATGGGAACAGGCAGGGTAAAAAGTCTTAAACGAAATTTCCGGAAATGTTTTACTTGGATAGTGAAAATTTTTCCACCGAGCAAACGAACTTCTTTCATGCCTCATTCGCATTGCTTTGTTGTCGCGTTCACAATTTTGTTATGCATCATTTCCAAACCATAAGAAAAAGGCGACATTTCTAGTTGGCGTTGGCATAAACTTTGGTTTATTATCTTTTTATTGGGCGAAAAGTGTACAGTACCAGTACAGTTAGTAGGAATATGAGAATTATATTTTTGCATTCCTCCCTCCGAGTGTAATTTCGACATGAACAAATTTCCAATAAAAATGTAGCATTACCCATCTGTAAGATAAAAACAACGAATTGGAGAAGAAGATTGGCCTAAACACCTTTTAGAAGTGATTTTGCCATACTAATTAATATTATTGTTATTAAAATCCAAGCAAGGGCAATCTTCGCAAACCGGCTCTTCTACACCCCATTTTGCCTCTCTCATATGCTGCATAGGTTCATATAACTTCTTGGGCTTAATGCCCACAATCCAGTGCCGGCTTTTATCTTGATTGTATAACTGCTATTGATACGAGTAAACCACATTATCTAATGTGTGCCATGTCACTGCTCAGCTACATAAGGTGGCGCTTCAGAAGAGATATCCTTTATGGTCTTCCACAATCAACTTAATTTTCATTTGAGGTTTCCTTGTCTTCTGCCAAATGTACATACACACATACATAATTTCCTGCAACTGTGCACTATCCTATGCTTACACATATGCATGACCATCGTCTCCACATACACGCACACACACCACTTTGGAGCATTCCCCGTTCACTCCGCTAAAGTAGTTGATCTGTATTTGGTGCCGTAAAGGAATTTGCTCGTATTCGCTTATTTGCGTATCAAACGCACCTTTTTGTCTGCCGCCAACTGGCTACCAACCCACCAACCAACCAACCAATGTAACTCCCAGTCAACGAGTTCCAGTTGCTCCAGCTCCAATTCGGCTCCCAGCTCAGCACTGCTGCTATTTCCATGATAAATGTTTCTGCCATCGCCCGTGTCCACAATTGTTTGCAGTTAATGTTGTTGATGCTATGCTGTTATTACTGCTGACGATTGCTCACTCGGGCTGCCTAGCTGGCTCGCCGGCTAGTTGGCTGGTTGGTTGGTCGTTTGTTTGGCCAGTGGCGCTCACTGTTGCGTTGTATTTGGTAAATTGTTTTATTGCGATTGCAATTACGGTGACGCGTTTGTACGCTTATAGTTGTTGTCAGCTTCCGAGGAGGTCCCATATGCCGGCATTGTAGCCAAACAACAACAACATATTGGCGCTGCAACAAACAAACTCTGCAATATGGCAACATGTGACGTCCGAGCTTCGGCTTTGGCTTTGGCTTTGGCTTTGGTTGGATTGCCTTTTTCTGTACTTTTATTACTTTTTATTGCTTTTCCATTTGGTTTTTTTTGCTTGATTCATTCACGTGTGATATTACACAAATAAGTACATTGATTGTATGAGCATTCGTTGGCGTTGAGCCCATCTCTGCCAAGCATGTCCAAGTAGGTAGTATCTATGTACATACGTTGACTGTTCCCTGGTTAGCCGCATAGACGCAGATTGCTCTACCAAGCCAAACTTAGTGTACGAGTAAGACAACATCGCGTCGGTCTGTCTGATCAGAGACAGTGAATGGAAATGGTTTAGGAAATCAGGAAGCTTTCTTTGCTTGACCTATAGCTAACAGACGGCTTTATTGTATCATTTCGGGACAATTTGGAAATCCATAGAATGCAAATAGATGGCTTCAAGAAGCTACGCAAAATAAACTCACTCATACAAAGGCGCAGCAAAGCGGCAGTGCTTGCAAATTAATATTTACGGGCAAGCATGTTGAGTCAAAATCAACGAGGACGCTTGCACAAACAGTCCTAAAATATAAGTTTGAGAAAACTGAAGATATTCACCTACGCAAATCAAGCGAGAAATATGATGCGCGGAAGTGTCATAATGTCATAAATTTCAAAAAACCAACTACGAGGGGAGATCAAAAAGGCTGTGAAATGGGAAAGTTTAAGAGTGGAGCAAAGATTTTGTTTTTCTTAGCACTGCATGGCAACTGAGGAAGCTAATGGGTGCGATAATATCAACTATGAAGAAATTTTGTTAAGTACGGAGAACATATCCAAATGGAAGAAATGTTAGCTGTTTATGGGAGTTTTTCCTAGGAAAAAAAATTATTTATGAAGAAGAAAGTCTATTAAAGATAGGTAGAGATATTAAATTTGTAATTTGTAGATTATTTATTCAGTCTATAAGTTATACTTACAAACTAACACATGGGTTGAAAAGTCCCGGGCCAAACGCATAGAGTGCACTAGTTTTACTACATCACCTCTTTTCCAATTAGTACTAAAGGCAGCTGTTAAAGTTTCATGATATTCTATTCATTAGATCTTCAGTTATTGTGCTAAGAGTGATGCAACTTTGCTATTCTCAAAACAATGGACCAACTAGAAGTTTCTGGTTTAAATTTGCACTGCTTCTTGATGGGAAAAATACAGCTCAAGCGAAGTAATGACTTGAAAAGAGTTATGGGGACTCCGCTTACCAGAAACAACAATAAAACGATGGTTTGCTGACTTCAGACGTGGTCGTAGAGACAACGATGATGCACAACGCAGTGGGCGTTCAAATGAGGCGGAAACTCCAAAAAATAGTTTTGGATGATCGAAAAGTGATGTTTCGTGAGTTAGAACTTGCTGGCACGGGACCTGTCAGCCCATGTGTTATATAATTTAATAAAGTAAATAGATTTAATTAAATCTAGATATAGTAATTATTACACCGTCGTATGCCGCTAGCATTTGTTCGTTATAGTCATAATAGTGTTTGGAATAGTTTCTGGAATTCCCCTGCAGTCAAATGGAAAGACTGATGCAGCCACATTTCAGAGCGAACATCGATTTACTGTTCGAGGGCTCCATGCCTCCTCTCCACGCGATAAATCCTAAGCCACATAATTAATAACCTTTCACCCTTTTAATTTAAATCACTAATTCTTATTTTATTGCTTGATTTAACCACACCAAAATTGCTGTAGTTTAATTTGCGACAATCGACTTGTTAAACCCCACAGCTAATTTTGTCGATTTTTGTTATGAAACGGGTTACGGAATAGCAAACCCTTTAAACTTAAGGAGAGATAACAGTGAATGTCGTTAAAATATTATTGTGATTTCCCCTACAGGCATCCTTCGTTGAGCGCATGAGCTAATCGATTGATTACCATAACCAACGAGATTACTTTCTGTTGTAGGCTTATCTAAAGTACACGTATTTCAAAATTGGTTTTCACGATTTTATTTCATTGGAATAGGAATGACAAAAGAACTGTCAACTCACTAAAGCCGTTGTCAATATTTTCACGTTTGAAAAAGCAGCACCCTATATAAGTAAAAATAATTCTAAAGGATTTTTCGACAATAAATACATTATTTTAAAACTTGTTTATTACAAATAATACTTCTTATTAATTTTAAGAGCATTATTGACAATTCACTACTCTACCTAAAAGATGAAAGATAATTAAATGCGCTTTAAAGAAAAATCCGCTTGTGCTGCTAAGACGACAAATAAACAAGCAATTCGCTCATAAAAGAGGCATAAATCCGGAAAATTAAAAGCGTCATCTGTTTGCAAATGTTTAGTGTTAGGGTGTCAATGACAGTCAAGAGGGATAACATTGCAACCACAACAATAGCAACACCACAAGTATTGCCAAAAAGAGAAGAACAGTCGATCGAGTTCACAACAAAAGCAGCCACAAAACAAATTGAGAAACCAAAGGAAAAAGGCAAACAAAGACGAACAACGATGACGACAGCCGGCACGCGCTCAGGTAAAAATGGGCAGTTAACCGGTGCTAAGAATAAGTAATACATGTATACGCACATACACATACACACATACATACGCATGCACCATCCTAGGCATATGGATGAGACTCCTTCGATGCGTCTAACTGCATAGTTTGCTTGCTAAATGGACTCTCGAAAATATCCATTCTGAGAGTTACCAAAGGGTACTAAGAAGCAGGAGGCGAGGCAAACAAACAATTGACTTCGTGAATCAAGCAGCCGGTGCTGGATGGCAAGCTGAGAATCAAACTGTGATCTAAAACGAAAAAGGTGAATAACCAGCACCGCGCTTAGGGCCAGTCACAAAAAATCCAATCTGAAGACATACCAAGAAAGGGTGTAAGAGCTTGAAGCTTTTTTAATTTGGATTTTTTTATTAAAGAGAGGAAGCTGCTACTTCCACCACTGCTGCTGTTGCTGCGGCGGCTCGGCGGCTGTTGCAGGAAAGAGCGCCGATAGACATCTAATATCTTGCAAGTTCGATCAAATTACAGTTCCGTTTTGAGATCAGGTGGGTGCGAAAGTCAGAGCACTGGAAAAACACAAGCACAGAAAAAAGAAAGGAGATGGGTATTGTTGGTAAAAATACAGTATTAGGCAGACACGCGTTAACTGTTAATAAAAAAGGATTTTAATTTAATACCAAATACTTACATGCACACACGCACACTTACAGAATTCCCCATTAAAATTTTTTCTGCACAAATTTTTGTATTTTCGGTGCAACTTCCCGATAAGTGCGACATGTGTTGAGTGTGCGCAATGCGCATTTCTTGCCTCACCTTCTTCTGATCCTGTTTTTGTTTGGCACAACTGACGCCTTCGCTTGAACTCATAATACAAGGATCAAGGATATGATACATTGCATTGCGACCGTTGTATAACAGTTGAATTTATAGCGGTGGTGGTGGAGTGCTGCATGCCACTTTGATGCCTTGTTTGGTTGTTGCACTCCCCTGGCTTTCATTGCTGCAATTGAAAGGAATTATAGACGAAAGTGGTTTAATGACTTTGCCTTTGAATTGTGATGAATGAAATAATGATCATCCTTTCAAGTTTTACTCGTCAAATGACAGGTAGTGAGCGAACATTTTAAATGCGCAGAAACGAGAGGAATTTGGTGGATGAAAATAGGGAAGGAATCGAGGTGCACATCAATACATTATTTTTAATGCACTTCTATTGTATTTATGTACAGATATAAATGTATTCTTCTTCTTCCAATACCATTATTATCGTCCAATCCAATTTGGTTCATATTTAATAAGATAGCATAGGGAAATTCTTATTCATTTCTTTATAATTTCTTCCCACAAATACCATTGCACATTATTTCGAAAACTTACTGGAGTTTTAAAATTTTTGAGGCATCGCACCACTGAAATATATGATATATTCAAGTTGCACCTTAGTTCTTCAAGGTTCAGGCTGCCCAGAAAATCTTTCCTCTAGCCGATGGAGACTCTTGACTTACTCATAGATTTAACCTTCATGCCGGACGGCCATCTTCACAAAAATTGTGTGAGTGATTAAGTACCGCGGCTCGCATGATCTTTTCCAGCATCTGGTTAAAGAGGTCACACGACCTGTCTCCCTGTCACCCTGTCTCAAACCTCGAAATGGCTCGGAGACGTCCTTCCCAATCCTGACGGCGCTGCTGGTATTGAGCAACATCATCTTGCGTAGCCGTATTAGTTTGACGGGGATATCAAATTCAGACATCACCGCATATAGGCAACTCCTTTTTGTACTGTCGAATGCAGCTTTAAAATCGACAAAATGATGGTGTGTGCCGATGCTCCTTTCATGGGCTCTTTTCCAAGTCTTGATATGTTGGACAATTGCATAATACGGAAAAATCCACTCAAGCTTTCCTTTACTTTAATCAGATTGAATTTACTGTTGCACATAACCTCACATATTTTTTAGCATTCAGCATCGTCTGTAGCATCAAATGAAATCAAATACAATAAATTTATTACCAAATTGCAGCCACTGCAATTGCACAGAAGCTCTGTGTCGTAAACTATGGAAGCTATGTTTACCTATATTTCCTCCGCCCCTTTGCAACAGCTGGCAATGTGAGGCATTCATGAATGTATATCGAGCCTCGTGCTCCAATGCACTCACGATCATATACACACATTCGCACACACAAAACTGCAAGAAGAAATGTATCGTGAAGATTGTTGGCAATTATTAAATTGATAATTGCACAAATCTGGCTATCAATTGACGACCATCGAAGGACCTTCGAAAGCCAAGCGAGTAAATGCCGCCAGACCAACAGAGCTGTGTGCCAACGAACAAGCGATAGTAGCCACAAACGATACAAAGCGGTTAATAAAGCAGGCGATTGTGCAGCTAAAATCGCACACATTGGCAACAACTGTTGTAGCTGCAGCGACAGCCGCTTTAGTGCATTGGCTTATCAAACGCTTGAAACCCCAATAAGACGACGCGCAATAGAGGAAAGAGCGCTGAAAGGTTTTCGTTGACAATTGGCTTTTAATTTAAGGTAACAACCAACTGTTGCCTAACTACATACATATGAGCGGCGATGCTTGTGGAAGAAAACGCACGCAGGCACAAAGCACATGCATATACTACAGTGGGCAAAAAGTAAGGTGAATTTATTTGTCAAACTTCGCGGGATTAAAATTTCGCTCTAGTTATTTTTTTCATGAGTTGATAGCACTGTTAATAACATCTGGGCCAACTTTCATATGAATGTCATTATCAGTAATATATTTACGATTGTGTTTACCAAACGACCAAGAGTGCATTTTTCGATTTTTACAATGTCTGATTTGATTGAGCAGAGAAGTGCCATCAAATTTTGTTTGCGGAATGAAATTTCGACTGCGGAAACGTTTAGCATGTTGCAGAAGGCATTTGGTGATTCGACCATGTCGCAGAAAAATGTTTATAAGTGGAACAAAGACTTCAAAGAGGGTCGAGAACGTGTTGATGACTTGGAGCGCTCCGAACGACCATCGATGTCAACAGATGATCAACACGTCAATAAAGTGAAGGAATTAGTGCTCAAAAATCGTCGGTTGCTGGTATGATCGGAATATCAGAAGGATCTGTGAAAACCATTTCGAAAAACCATTTGGGCCTACGAAAAGTCAAATCTCTTTGGCATGCTTCGGGGATTGGAAAAATCGTTGGCATAAGTGTATTTCATCGAGAGAGGATTATTTTAAAGGGGATGAAATTGATTTACAAGAATAAATAAAGATTTTTCATTTTACAACCAAATTCACATTACTTTTTGCCCACAGTAGTACATATCTACATACAACATCATGTGCTTTTGTGTGCATATGTATGTACAATGAATCTGCGTGGACGCGTATTGAAAGCTCACGGATGTGTGCCCCGAACTGCCACCCGCTACCTTCGATCGCGCATGGCCTACTCGGCTACCGTATCTGTACTTGGTGCATAGACACAGCACTAAAATTACCAAAAAATAAATAAATTTTGATAAAATTATTGTTTTTTGTATGCGCCAACAACGATTAGACGCAGCTGAGGTTGCAACGCCAGCTAGAAAAATGGCAATCACAACAACAATAATAGAAAAAAGGCAAAGTAAACTGATACAGAGGCGCGACCATGGGGCATTTGAAGACCACATGCGGTGATCGTTTGTTTGGCGGACCATGAGGTAGCACAGAGTCTGCGGTTCTGCGTTTGTGCCGCCCAGCTAGTGGGGCGCGCTATGGCATGGCTGGCTGAAAATCCAGACGCTCCACAAGGAGTGCGTTCACATGATTGAAATCAGCAAATTTGTGAGGCGTACACAGAAGCTGCTGAGGCAATTGGACAATATTGCGTTGACGATGCAGCCTGCGCACATGCTAGCCGCTTTGGCTACCTACGGTTAGGCTGCCCGCTGATTGTCGATGCCCTACGCGAGCCGCTGGTCGAAAACAAATCGCAATAATTTGCATTTCAAAGCGAATTTATTTCAATTTTATTTGATATTAATTGCGTATAAGTTTCGAGATTGCAGCAAAAGGAGATGCAGCAGCATTTGTGGTAACTGTGTTTAACAATAACAGAATTAAAGCAATACAAGGCAAGCCCAGCCGCGCGATTTGCTATAGAAAAGCCAATGACGACTGCGCGCTTCGTTCTTCTCGACAGCAGCGCTTGCTGTGCATTTACACACATACATACATATACTAATATTTTTAAATTGGCTGTGGCGAACAGCTGTCCACGTGGAAATGCGTCCTGCCGCTGGTATTGAAGCCACGGCGCTGTTGTTGGCAGTTGACCTCGCTACCAGTCTTACTGGCAATCTGATTCTTTCGGTTTCCGTTGTTTTGGCATTTTGTTCTTGTTATTAGTAGCAACATTGCTGTTAACAATGTGAAAAATGTTCTGTGCTGCTCCTCCTGACTGCACCGTGGTCGAAGCGGTTGTTGGTGGCGCCTTACACGCGCGCCCAGCGCAAACTCTGCGCCCAGCTTCCAACCAACTAACCAACAAAAATACATTTGCGAACAAACAAGGCTTGTTACGAATTGCTAACATGACCACACGTAGCGCCTGTGCCGCACACAAATCTGGTAACACTCTTTTGTCACTGCCCATTTGCTGTTAATTATTTGTAGTTTGCCACGCTGTAGGTAACTGCCGCCTCCAACATGCTTCGCTCAGCATATGTATGCATGTTTGTATGTATATGTGAGTATATCGCTGGCAATTACAATTTCAGGTACTCTTCTGGTTTTCGGATTTTTCTTTGCACTTTTTTTGCTTTGCAGATATTGGAATGGATATTGGTTGCCAAGTTGTCTGCTGTAATTAAATGCGATATTCAGTGACTTATTTGTTGCCATTTATGGCGAAGCGTTAATTTCGGTGCGATATGTCTCCACTTCGTACAGAATTTGTTGTGCTGCATATTTGAAATTCAGCAAAGTCCCTTCTAACATTTTGCACAAAGTGTCTACAAACATTCTTGGTATCTGAAAGAATTGGTTGACGTGAATAAATGCGAATTACGCCAATTACAATAGACGACCCTTGAGAGGTCGCAATTCAAATGTTGATTGAACCTGGATTTCGAACTGCTCCATTTATTTACATCCAGTTAACTGTAGTTGATCATATAAATGAGAGATTTAATAAATATTTAATTAAATAAAATATAAAAATATTATGCATTATTATTTATTTAACAAAATCATAGACATTAACATTTTTATTATTTTTTTTTTTCAAAATGCCAAAAAATCTCAAAGGTGCCGCAAGACCAATGGTATGAACGGCACACTCCCACTAATACTACAAAATCCTCTGACCTCGGCTAATTCTACCCTGGGACTGCAAAAGTATAACATCTGGATAGAGCCGCAGACACAACAGCTACTTACGCCCAGGTTCCTCTCCTGCAGGCATATGAAGGCTATACGCCGTCTATAGTCCCAATTACTCCCACTGTGTTTATGGGTGGTTCTAAAGTAAAGGCGACATCGGAAAAGTTGCAGGTCCTACTACCGACCTACTGACTTCTGTACGATATTGTATTGAGTGTTTCCCTCAAAAGTGTGTGCTTGTCGTCGATACGTCAGAAACCGTCCGCCTTCTCTGCTGCTGCTGCTGTAACTGTTGCTGCATCGCCTTGCGCTCACATTCAAAATGCGGAGTGGCGTCAGGATCTTACCCAACATTTGATGTTGTACGTTTGCATAGCACTTTAATTCGAAACTAAGTAAATTTATTCAGAGTTTGTTCGCTATACCTTAAACAATCACTAATCTATACTAATATTATAAAGAGGAAAACTTTGTTTGTTTGTTTGTTTGGTTGTAATGAATAGGCTCAAAAACTACTGGACCGATTTTAAAAATTCTTTCACCATTCGAAAGCTACATCATCCACGAGTAACATGGATTATATTTTATTTTGGAAATAGGGCTCGAGATATAGGTCAAAACGTGGACCCGGGTAACCTTCGGATGTGTATGTACAATATGGGTATCAAATGGAAGCTGTTGGTGAATGCTTTAGTCTAGAGTATTTTTCATGCCGTTTCGTGACTGGGGTCTCGAGATATAGCTCAAAACGTGGACCCGGGTAACCTTTGGTTGTGTATGTACAATATGAGTATCAAATGGAAGCTGTGGGTGAATGCTTTAGTACAGAGTATTTTTCACGCCGTTCCGTGACTGGGGTCTCGAGATATAGGTCAAAACGTGGACCCGGGTAACCTTTGGTTGTGTATGTACAATATGGGTATCAAATGAAAGCTGTTGATAAGTGCTTTAATACGGGGTAATTTTTATACCTATTGATGACTAGGGTCTCGAAATATATGCCAAAACGTGGACCCGCCGTGTCTTTGCACCGAATTAAACCAAACTTACGCACATTGTTAAGTAAGTATTGAAAATGGGTTTCGTAAAGTTTGGTTGTAATTCGGAGCACTGGCAACGGGTACAGCGTTCTTTTGAACCAGCCATAATGTCGCTTACTTTTTAACGCTTGGAGCGGAACTGAACTGTCAAATTGACAGTGTGAGTTACAATGTGTCAATATTTCTTTCTGATTTGGTTGCCATAAGGAAAAAACGTAAGTGCAACATGTAAAAATTGTTTGTGAATTTTTTGGAGTGGATTTTGGAACAGTGAATAATTTGAGAATTTAATGTGAAATCCGAATGAAATTATGTGTTCGTGGAAAAAAAATTTTTTTCGTTTTTTTTTTTTGAAAAATATAAATGGATAATGGTTAAAAAAGCTCCAATGCTTAATAAAACATATAAATTGAAACGAAAAATTCATGGATGATCAGGAAAAAAGACGATTGTTTATTCATATGCGTTGATTTGAAATTTAAAAACAATCTTCTTTTTTCCCGATTTTCAACTTATATTTTATATTTACTCAAAAACAAATAGAAAAACAAAAAATATTGTTTATGCCAAAGCGCTTGAATAAAGAATAAAGAAATAAATAATATGAAAATCATATATTTTCTGTTCTAAACCATATCTATTCTATTTTAGTGTGCCCAGCGAAGGGGGCCGGGCTTGCTAGTGTAGTTATAAATAACAAAATAGTTATTTCCTCTGAGGATATTTAACACCTGAGCTCGACGCAAAACTGATAAAGTGGAATGTATCTTCTTCATTAGTAAATGCTCTCGCATTAGACTTTAGTTAGCCGCCTTTAGTTCTAAAAATAATACATAGCATACGCCGAGAGCTCATCATTGAAATAAATTGATTCTAGCGGCACGAAATGTGAATAAAGATCATGTATTAATGTCTTTTGGGCACTTCAGCAAAATCTAGCAGCGTCATCTGAATCAATTTATCTAATCTTAATAGACCAAGGGAATACATTTAGAGGGGATCGATATCTACACTACTGAATAGTTTGGCCCACTTTTTAGCCCACTTCTTTCTGCCTTGCTGCTTCGTCAGCCAAGATGTGAGGGAGTCTGTTTGTCGGTAGACTAAAGCAAAGTGCAATACAAATAATTTGGGTATAGAGAGTATCGAAAAACTGCGGTAACAATCCTCATTCTAGGTGCAGCATATAATGAATCGGAGAAGTTTCCATACTGGCTCATATCTATCGTCACCCCATATCTGAGCACCGTAAAAAATTATCGACCTGGACGCCGCGTAGAAATTTCCATTTGTTTTTGAAATATTAATCCTCGGGCAGCTTACGCGTTTCAGCCACGTGGCTTTTATATATTATAAGTTTTGAAAAAAAGTGAAAAATTTATTATTAATTTCCCTTCTAGTTGGTATCGAATACTCTATGTGAGTTGCACAATAAATGTGAGACAAAGCCTTTCGGTTATACCGAAGAAACAACCACGGCATCGGTGTAGAAAGGATTCTAAAAACTGCATTTTTTGGTGTAGCAGCACTGTGTGCGGGACGTAATGCTGAGCAGATTAAATTTAAAATTTTGTATTCGCGGTTTTTATAATGTCGAAATTTATTGATATGTTGTAAAAAATTGAATGTTGAAAAAAGAAACCGAAAAGGGAAGCACCATACCTGTTCCATAAGAGCAAAAATGTTGACTTCATCCACTCCGATATCGCTTAAATATTGATTTGCTTTCAAAATATAAGTACAGGGTGGGCCATATAGCGTTTGCTTTTTGAAGCACCTATTTTTTTGAGAACGGTAACACAAATGACATGTCAAATGTGTTCATAATTTAGTTAAAGGTTTGACATTTACGAAATGGGACGCTATACGCTTGAACAAAATTGGGAAATATTGAAAACCTATTTCCAATGTGGTGAGTCTTCTTCTTCCGCGGTTACAGTAAATTGCGAGCGTCACCGTGACATGCTCAACGAGTTTTTATTTTAAAAAATTGAAGAGGATGACATCGACGACATTTGGTTTCAACAGGACGGTGCAACTTGTCACACTGCCAAAGTTACACTCGAACTTTTGGCTACCGTTTTTGAAAACCGAATAATCAGCCGAAATTCCGATATCAATTGGCCGCCTCGGTGCTGTGATTTAAGCCCATTGGACTATTTTTTGTGGAGAGCCGTTAAGGAAAAATGCTATGCGAACCATCCAGAGACGATTGATGCTTTAAAACACGAAATCGAAATTGCCATTCATGAAATTGGAGCCCAACCAATCGAAAATGTGCTTAAAAATTGGGTTGATCGAATATCCTACTGTAAAGCCAGTCATGGCATTTGATTAGTTTTTTTTTTATATTTTACATGGCCCACCCTATATAGTGCAAAATTTACACAAAAGGTATCCGGCTTCCTTTGAAAAAAGGGTTTCAAGTAAACAGAGACAAAAGCACAAATCGCGATCACGAGCAATGGTAATGAAATAAATCAAGAATGAGGTCTAGAGGTATCTCAAAAACTTTTAGGAAGTCGACTGAACGAAATTCAACTCTTCAAATTAGCAGGAAAGAGCCTTTCGTATCGAGTGGCTCAAGAAATCCAATTTTCTTGGCAAAAGCGCATAGGTTGAAGATTAGATAAATGGCTGCCCCAGCGAGGGTCCACTTGGACAAAGAATGAAATTCGTATATTATGATGCCTGATAGAAGCATATGATTTAGTATGCATTGCGTTGAACCGCTTGTTTGTATAAATAGAATACTAGACTGATTTGGAATTTAGATATTCTCAAACAAAATGGAGCCGTTTACTTATTTATTTTATTTATTTATTTATTAATCAAGCACACAACCGTATGTTATTTTAGAGTGTTTGAGGTTAATTCTAAAATATTAATAATCGAGTTTATCCCAATAAGCTGGATATCATAGTTTTCTGTCAATGTGTATTCGAAACATCGCCAAATAAGGGCTTCGAATTAAAGAAAAAGAAGATCATAAAAATTTCAAGTGCCTGAAAAATACGTATACCGTTAAATATGTTTTATCTCATTCTTGCGTCATCTTTAATTAAAATCAAACGTTTTGAAGTTGAACGAATTTTTTTTATTTTTATATGAAAATTTTCGAAATCGCTTCGATGTGCGACGTTACGAAAGCTCGCCTTTTTGCATCTAAGTTGCATCGTTGTGCTTTCGATATGCATTCTAATATGCAAATTTTTACTTGCAGTTCAGTAATTGAAGATTGTTTAGTTTCAGCCATTTAACTTATTTATTACTTATTTTAAATGTTACCTTATTATAAATTCGTATCTTAGTGCGTTTGTTAAGTCTGTCTCTTTAAATATGTTTTTCAATAAAAACTTATTTTGGAAAATAATTCAGTTTTTGATTGAATAAAGGTAAAGTAATAGATAATGCGACCGATCAAATAAAAATCAGTGCAAATGTAGAAGTAACATATTGCGTGTATTGAAGATTATACGGAATGTGGGGAACATTATTTATAAAGAACATTAGATTACGAACCGTCAGCTGACAGAAGCGGATTTCACTGTGAGATATTGCCAGTGCTAAGAAAGGCTATGTTACAAAACTGGTTGCGATCTCGGGCAGATAAGGCTTGAGGGTCTTCCTTTATACTACAAACTGCCAAAACTGCCAAAAGGAACAAGTAAGAAATTGTTTTTGGTTATTTTAACAGCATTTTTTTTAAGAAAAGCTTTCATTTTATGCTTCCAACAAAAATTTCCAAGTTGGCCATTTTGGTTTAATTTTATACCTCAATCTCTTTCATCTTTCTAATAACTGTTTCTCCGCACTCTCAAAATTAACAAATCCCATACGTCTCCAAATGTAATCAAAACTCACAACTACTACAAAAAAACTGAGGTTTGCGCATTATACACTTAACTTGCTCTACCACACACCAGTACTTCGGTGTGGTGAATAAGCCGAACCAAAACAGCGCAAATCAACGAATACAGGGCTGACTAACAAAGTGTGAGAAGTATACGCCCCACCATGCAAGCCAAACAGCCAATCGGAAAGCGCCAAAAAGGCACAGACGCAACAACAAAAGTAAAGGTAAAATAAACAAAAATAAAAATAAATAAAAAACGCGCCAAGTGAGCAAGCACGCGAAGACAATGCAATTGAATCCAAAGTGTGATGGAATTTTATTTGTATTTTACCCACATACGGCGACGATGTCTACAGATTGTTGTTGTTGGTACTCTTTTGTTTTTGTTTTTTGCTTAGATGTGTTTGTTGACGATGACGGGGAAGTGCCATAGTGTATTTACGTTTGTTTAGTGACATAAATCGTAGAAAAGGCAAATGTGCTCCTTAACTGTTTTTAAAAACAATTAAAAGCAACGTAGAGGGAACAAAAAAATACGAATAAAGCAAATGGATTAATGGTGAAGCACTTTCTGATTAAAATTTTAAAGAGACTACCATCTTCAGCGCCCTTTCCGTCATGAACTGCTGTGTAGCTGCTACTTGACTTATAAGCAAGCCGATTTTTGACTGTGTTGGTGGCAACAGCATACGGTGTGTCCGTTACAAAAATTACGATGGTAGCTTATCGCAAGCAACCTAGGTTACCGCACGCGCTGGCAAGCGAGTGAGCCTTCCTAACCCCTAACACTGACATTCATCAGTCACTTTCTACATTTAATTTGCGTTTTTACCGCAATCACCCTCATCGACTTGACACTGTAAATACCCTCTCAGCATATAAATAACGCAAATGCACACATAGGTTTGCACATACATATATACGTATGCATCTAAAAGTTCATACCTATGAGTCGTCATGTGGAACTGAGCGCGCGCTTTTTCCGCCAACTAGTTGCCCCGATAAGGCTGTAAAAAAATTGTAATTACAGGCACACTTCACATCGGCCAGTGATAAAACGAAAACCGCTCTAGCGCAACATCTTCCTTCTGTGAGCCTTCTACATACAATACATACATACGCATGTACATATGTATGTGACGTAGGGAAAATGCCAAGTGGCAAGGAAAGTGCGCCAAGGAAGTGTGTCTGGCACCCGCCTAATTTTAGTTTTTTGTGCTAGGTACTTGTAGTTATACTGGTATGTGTACATACATATGTACAAGTATGTGCATACGAATGCCAGTATAATATTCATGTCCATCTCTAAGAGGGCTAGAGCTCGTCTTTTCCTTCCCTATTCAGACTATGTACTTGTAAACTCCTCGCCTACTTCCAGCCATTTTCGTACTCACTTCCTTATGCACAGTCTTGCACATGCTTAAGGAAAAACTGGCGCGAAAATGTCACGGAAGTGCAACGTATCCTTTTCATCGCGATGGTGTTTTTTAAGCCATGCAATGTCTCTACTTTTTTTTTGTTTTTGTTTTTTTTTGCTACCAAAAATACGTTACAAGCACAAGTTGTTTAAATGTGCACAACCAGCATAAATTCGACTAGTTTTATAACCATTGTAATCATTAGAATTTCCCCTTTAATTGCTGGCGCATACAAAGGCAAACGCATTCGATAGATATTTTGTTAGCTCAAATGGTGATCATTTCGCTATTCAAGTCACACAGGCGGAGCAGGTGTCTTCTTTTCAAAGCCTACAGTGGAGCTCATTAGAATAATTTATTTTTGCTGTTTGTAAGGTTTAATAGCTTCTATCGAAGCTGAGCAGATAATACTTGAACGTAGGCAATCGAAGTGCATCTGTTTTTGGAAGAAAAGCGCGCGCTCATTACAAAAACTTTCATTTGTTTCTTTAGAAACCCATGATGACACAAATTGAACTATGCCCTTTGTTGTTGTTTAAATTGGAATTTTGTTTGCAAAAAACAACTAATTCATCTATGCTAAGTTGAATAAATTTAAAATATATTTTAAATAATATTTTTAGGCTCCTATTAATGATCTTTTGCCACTCAGGGTCACACGCGTCGAGTAAAAAGATCAGTGAGAAAGATGTTTTGAACTGCAACGCTATAATTTCTTCCTACTCTAAAAACTCTTTCTTCTCTCTTTGTTATCATAAAATAAATATGTGCGAACAACTGTTGTATAAAAACTGGCTGGCCTTGAGAAGAAAAACATTTTTTTTTCGTAAAATATATTTTATTTCCACTCGGTAGTCCCCTTTCCGCACGGTACACTTAGCCCAAGAAAATAATCGCTGGATCCTAAGTATGGTGAATTTGGTGGATGATAAAACTATTTGTATCTTAACTCATCGAATCTTTGAAGTTGACAAACGTGGATGTTTAATGTCAGTTGTGAGCAACCCAGGCACCCACCTCATAGAAAGATTTTATAGCCCAATGATTGTTAAAATATTTTGGACGCGTTTAACTGAAGTACTAACAATCTACATCATCAAAAAAGTTTGAACGGCCTCATTTAAATTCAGCTGTTTTATAGTTGATAACGCAGGAGCAGAGACCCCGTAAATCCTTTTTAGCTCCTTTTAAATTTCAGCATTGGTTTTCCTTTTCAAATATAAATATTTACCACTACCCGATAAGCAATTTTTTCCATTGCAGTAAAATCATAAAATTTGTTTTTCAAATTGTTGTCATTTACAAACTAAAATGCCCAGCGATTGATCAGTTTGGCAGTAATGTTGTGAAAGATTATGTTAAAACAACATGTCACTTTTCAAATATTAGCAGCGCTATCTTGGACCTCGGCAAGATCATCATTATCCTACCATAAATGAGTTTCAGTGAAAAAGGCCATAACGAAGTCGTAGAATATTTTTCTATCGAAAGCAGAGTACATCAAAGAAAGACATGACAAGCCTCGAAAGCGATGATTAAAAGCACACAGTTCTCTGAGTAAAAGATGAGTTTTGTATGCATATAAATTGCTTAACTTCCTAGCTCTTAATGTGCTGGCGCATGCTTTTTTTCCAGTGATCAGAACCAACGCTATCAAATAGTACATATATGAATCTATAAATGTGTATAAATACTTATTTGAAAGAAGCAGAGCGATGCACGTGAAAGAAGTAAATCAATTCAGCAATCAAGTAAATCAGTTTTTGGAAAGCCGACTCCGAACGGCATATCTGCATTTGCTATGTTACAAATATCATTGGCATCACATATATCCATTGTCGTTTATAAATAAATTTATAAACTTTAAATGGTTTAGAGAAGCCATACAATGCAATTGCCCCATATTTATCATTGCAGTCCAGCACGGATACGACCTTAGAGGCGTTCAGGCATAATCCAACGGACGTAGCATCATACCACTGTTCGCTCGAACAAGTATTGTACCATTGGTCCGTACCTGCGGTTCCTCTCGTACTACGCAGGAATGCTGTCGCAATAACAATTGTCATTAGTAGGGTAAAACTAACCTGTCTCACGACGGGATCCGAACGGCAGAATCTTTTTCATGGCGGAAATACGCACTTCTGAATGATAGTCACGCACCAATCCATTCAGCTATGCCGGCCGCCTTTAAGATATTACTTTGGGATAACTAAATTCACATATCGAAAAGCTATTGTATTTAATGAAATTTTTGATAGGCGCGCCTAGACGGCAGAAAAAAGTTCGGGCTTCTGATGCCAACGAATTTTGAAATTAAAAACAAAATTTCTGTTGGGTCCCATGCTACCTGTTTTGTAAAACCATAATTACAACGAAGAAAGCTTTAGCATAAAATCTCTAAAGTTAAATCTGAGAGATAACAGAAATACAGAGAGTTGACATTCTTAACATTCTGGAGATGCCTTATAAAATCACTCCGTTCATTTTTTTTTGTAAAGGAATTCACTTTATTTTCTTAGGAATTTTTGAATTAAATTTTAAATATTTTACTAACACATACGCGAAAAAAATTTAAAAAGAAAATCAATTTAAATCATTCCAACTACTTACCTTCAAACCACCGCATGCTAAGACTGACAAACGCCAATACATAGAAAAATCATCACCAAAAAAAAGATTATTTCCAATAACAAATAGTAATATACTAAAAACCAACAACAGCAATACGCAGCGACAATTGTTTTTAATCATTATTGGGAAAGTGGAGGAAATTTTCAAATTCTATTGATATAAAATGATCTGAATCAACATTAAATTGTTTCGCTTAGTCAGCAACCAATGCGAGAATGCCAACCACATTCACATATACACATACCCACACATACTTGCCCATATTCATGTAAATAAATATCGATGTATTCGTTGCAGACCCAACATTGCAACAAAATTCGGGGAAATCAACATAGGGAATCAAGCGGGGGTGCGCGCTTTGGCTTGCTTGCCAGGTTAAAAGCGACAAACGAACGCTTAACTGCACGAAGGCGAGCAACAGCCGTTGCCGTCAGTTGTTGCAAGCAATGTAACAAACGATTAAAGGTTCATAATAATAACAACAATGAGAACGGTAAACGTAGTGGCTGCTGGAACAAACAACAACGAATGCAACGGCTCTCCAAACTGTATACCAATTAGTAGTAGTAAGCGCGTGCTGCCTATAAAATCAGCAACAACAAAGATTACAAGCGATACATACACGTAACAACAACAAGAAGCCGGTACATCAGCGACCGTGCGTCAGATAACTGTGCGTGCGCTGTGACCCTTGCGGCAGGACGCGGCCGAAAAACAACAACCCAGAAGTGCGCGCTCGAAGCCAAATTAGAGCGCAAATGAGATGAAAAGGTGAAAACGCAAACTGCACAGTCGCCAGCAGATAACAGAAGGCAATGCAACAATAACAACAACAGCATTTACCAACAATATACAGCCCTTATAGACTACTGCAATGCGTTTTGATTCAATTCACTCACTTACATACTCGTACTTGCACGAGTATATTCCTAGCAGAATGATTGCTTTTGTTGTTGCTTTGTCGTGTGCTTCAATTTGCTTTGCAACGATTTTTTAAGCTTGAAAATCAACCACTTCAGCGCTAAGCCACCATCAAGAGCGTCGATTATTTTATTCTCCACACTGCACACACACACGCGCATAATACAAATAATAATACATAGTTTTACAGCCAACCCTACAGAAACAGCCAAAACCACCACCATTATCACCACCAACAACAGCAGTAGCAGCATTGAAAGCGACCAACAACTGGCACACAATCACCGTCAACGAGCCAACCAGCTAACATCCATTCTTACCAATACCAGCACAGCTCTCAGCCGAGTTTAAAACAGACTGTATGACTGACTACGCGATTGGGCTCTGGTCTGGTCGTAAGCAGCCAACGAAGAAAGATTCAGTCAGGTGCCAAGCACCGTGCAACACGGACGTGTGTTCAAGTGGATTAAAACTACAAATAAATGCCAATACGAATTTTATAACAAAGTGCCTTCTAACTTTTTTTAATTGTGCATTCTTGGTAAAATGATTTAGTCAAAGCTCATGAAAGTTCAAAAGTGTTTATGTACACAAATCAAAAACTTCTTCTGGCACGCTGAAAGGACAGACGGGACGTATGTCGTGTATTATTTTAAGCCGCAGCGCAGAACTGTAATATTTAAACAAGTGCTCTTACGCAAAATACAAAAATGTATTAAACATTTTATGGTTTTCCAAAGTTAGTTAATAAAATTTGTGTTAAATCAGAGATTCAAAATTTCAACTCAACGTACAGGCATAACCTGTGCGCGCAGCTGTGCAAATTCGAGGGGAGGCACAGTCAAAATCAAGAAATATAAACAAAAAACTCAAAAATAAAAATACAAATTTTTCCACACACGGCATTCAAAATGAATCACCTTTCGCCTCCGCTCACACCGCATTCGCAGAAACCAACACAATCGCCATCGTTGACGACATTCGCAAATTCTTCACTTGATGTGAATCTTGACTCCACGAAGAATTGGATACAACATGCGTCCACTTTCAATTCGGTTATTGCATCGGCGCAGAAGTTAAATAGTAAGTTGCTATAGAGTGTTCTTTCCAGCGAGATCAGCTTTTTTGGGGAAAAATTCTGAAGATTGTGAATTTGTTTGGGAATTTTGAATTCCAAAGAAATTAATGTAAAAGTTGTCTCTAGACAAACAAGTTATTTAAATCACTCACCAAGAATTTAATTTATCAGTAAACGTTATTTAATTAGAATTACTCTTTAAAAGTTTTTAAGGTTTTTTGAAAAAAAAAAATTTATTTAACAAATTGGCCACAAAAAGTATATAAATTAAGAAGATATATAAATATTTCACTTTCAATTACGGATGCTCTTTGTAAAAATCATATATTAATATATAGGGTTTTCCAATAGGAATGATATATTCTTAAAATATTAAGGCAGTCGTAGACAACACAGTCAATATCGTTTTGATGAAGTATAGCTTGAAAATTCATTGCTGAAAATGTACACTTAAAAACTATTGGTTATGGCCCTAGAGCAATATATAAAAATTATCATCCTTATTTAGAAACCCTTTATTATACTAGTTTTTACTATAACTTCAGTGGCTTTATTGCCATTAATTCACCTTAAGTGTTGCATTAGTTGCATACTCCCCGTGACTTAATTTAAACCTTTAAAAACTTTTTTAACTATCGTAATTTTTATTTCAATCGCATTTATCAAAATTACTGTTGTCAATCTATTTCAAATATAACGTTTTATGTACTCAAATTTACCCAATTTTCTTCTCGTGTATTTATTTCTCGAATTACGTTCCAATTTCCTCCCACAGATCTTCCCTTTCCATACAATTCACTTTTCTACTCCAGCGTCTTATGGCCACAATTCCTGCTCTCCTCTACAACATCAGCGCTTGGCACACCCACCACTCCTACAACTCCCAACTCTCCCGCGTCGTTCGCCAACAATCGTGACTACACACTCACCCCCGAAAAGGATCAGGAAAATGTAGTTGCCCCGCTGCAAGATAGCAGCAATGGTGAGGATATGCCGCTCAACCTATCACTTAAACAAACGTCGTCTTTGAAAAAATTGTCGCGCTTCAGCCCCGAACGAAGAGATGAGAGCAGCGAGGCCGGCCAAGTTACTGCCAACGCTGTCGCGCAAATTACAAGCACACCGCCACCATTGCGAGCCGTCAACCTCAAAACCACCGCACCCAATCCCACCGAGAATACCTTGATCAACAAACAGGAACAGCGTTCACCGACAAAGCGGCGGTCGCATAGCTCGCTCATCTGGTCACCGGCAAGTATGTGCGAGAAAAGGGAAGCGCCCGAGCCCGCAGCAAGCGTCGACTATAGTGGCACGTATGTCATCGATCCAATAGTGCGTAAATTTAAATACGAACGTCGCGCCAACTATCCACGCCGTTCGATTGGCGCGGGGTCTGGTGATGTGTCGCTTGAATCGCCACTCTCCTCCACCACAGCTTTGGCGACGCAATTCAATGCTGCTGCCGTGGCAGCTGCAGCCCGTGCACAAGATCTGAAAGCGGCCAATTTGGAGTTGGAAGTGGCTGCGCAACAACAAATCTATGCGCATCGTACCGCCTTCATGGCCGGTCTGGCGACGGGCAATAATTTTGAAATGTTGCAAGCACATCTGAAGGAACTGCAGAGTCGCGCTGATGCTTTCGTGCAAAACAACAACAATGAAAATTCCATGGTAAGCAGGAATGCAAGTCGCCTGGGAAGGGGTGGCAGCTACGATAGCCACGATGACGGTTTGGAACAACTGAAAACAGAAGAAGATGCGGATATGGATATGACGGAGGATGCGATCCGTTACTCACCTAATGATTCGGTATCCGCGCACGAGCAACACCAACAGCAGTTGCACCAATATGTTGCACAACAACAACACCAACATCCGGACTCGACGGCGATCATTAGCACAGCAGATGTTCATCACCGCTCGTACAGTTGCAGCAGCGAAGGCGAGGAGAAGCGTGGGACACGCAACTTTCAGGTAAGTGGCGAAAATTTATTTAAGAAAACTGTGTGGCTTAAATGAAGAGGTTAAAATGAAGCATTAAGGAATTAGGTTAAAATGAAATAAGGAAATTCTCAGGAGTTTGCCGAGTGCGAGAGTTAGTGAAAGGATATGCAACAGTCAGCTGTGTGAGATGAGAGTGAAATTAACATTCCTCTCGATAGTCCAGTTGCATACATATATGGAATGACAATTGAATGAACCGATCGTTTATAACAAAAAAGAAGCACGCAAATGTAGGTTAAAAATAATTTTCGGTTGTAGTTATTTTAGAAATTTGCTAGATGATTAAAAACCCGGATATCAAAGCGATGGTCCTTATTTGGAATCCTTTGCTTCGAATCAGTCCGATATCAAAGAACCGACCATTGTGCATGCAATCTGGTAGCTGGAAAAAATTCTAAATACAAAAAGAAAACAATTTTAAAATGCATAGAAAGGATGTTAAGAAAATTTGTTAATACTTATTATATTGACAATGGCATATTAGTACGCAGGATTTATACAATTTTATTTTTCTACAACGACAAATCAAAGAGGAATAGAGGAGGAAATTTCCCTCACAAACCGACTTTTAATTATCATTCACTTCACTTCACTTTTCAAAATCCTTTGAAACGCTAAAAAATATGTTGACTTTCAATGGAAAACTCAAACGGCGTTTGATTAACTAATTGCGTGATTTTATTAGGGAGAATAGCTAACCCACTTATTTGAGCACGAAAAATGCAGCAACAAATGTAAATCATTAGTTTGAAGGGCTGCCGCCAGCTTTGAGACCACCAAATAACCCATGGGACAGTACAGGCACAAACTAAGCTATTTATTATGACTAAAAAAATATCAGAAATATTGACTAATTAACACGCATAGCGACACTTAGTTGAAGTGCCTGCAGCAAGGTGCCCTTACACTTAGAGCTATTCGCAGGGAGTACCTGCATGTATGTATGTATGCCCATATATTGCGTATTTATTGCAGTTATACTTTGCGGCTATGAATTGTCGATTAATTTGCCTAAAAGGCAACGATTTCGTAATACAAGTATCTAAGAGGGGCGTTCACAAAGTCACGCATCATCCTTCGTTTAAATGGCGACGCGCGTTTTTTACCCAAATTTACTAAATACAGAAATAAATAATTTGCACGTACACTTCTGTTAGGTGTTTGGCCGAGCTCCTCCTCCTATTTTGTGCCGTCTTGATGTTGTTCCATAAATGGAGGGGCCTACAGTTTTAAGCCGACTCCGAACGGCAAATGATTTTCTATGAAGACCTTTGCCATTGCCTGCCGAGGGGCGACTGCTTTAGAAAAAACATTTTCTATCATATTGTTGTTTGATGCACGGAGATTTGAGCATACGCACTACCGAATAGTAGCCAGGCACCAACGGCGGCCGCTCTGTACCGCTATCCTTCGTCAGGATGACGACGCCCGTTTTTGTTTTCAAGTGGACTCATGTCCATCGTTTACTAAACATAAAAATAAAATGTATGTATAATTCCTTCGTAATTTAAAGGAACAAAAATGATATTCCAGGGTAAAAAAAATTGTTTATTCAAAAATTTTAATCCAACAGAGTCTGTCTCTAGCTCGTTATCCTTTAGTCAAAAGTGGCTAAATCTATAAAAAAAATTGGCTCCAACTGATATTTAGCTTTTTTATATCCAAATATTTACACATTTT
This sequence comes from Anastrepha obliqua, assembly GCF_027943255.1. Classification (NCBI taxonomy): domain Eukaryota; kingdom Metazoa; phylum Arthropoda; class Insecta; order Diptera; family Tephritidae; genus Anastrepha; species Anastrepha obliqua. Next base: position 129,902,749 of record NC_072894.1, read on the forward strand.
AGGAATCGCTTGCTCACGGTCATTTACTCTTCAAGTTCACACACCTTCTCTGCCAGGTCGTCTATTATCATAAAGTGGAGTTTGTCGACCATTTCTGGTGTGATGACCCGAATTGTAAATAGCAATAAAGCAATCAATAGTGAAGAGTCCTCATAATATTTTTCAGATTTTTGTTTGGTTTTTTCACCTAAAAATTGTGTTTAATTAATTTTAATCATTTTAACAAACCTTCAAAGGGATGTCACACCAAAACTATCAGCGCGAATATTACAACCCATTCTTGTGAAAATTGTTGGAAAATGTTTGATTTGAGATGGCTACGTTGTCTGTCCAAATTTTCAAAGACTTATTGATTCGCCCTCGTATGACTTCGTTCCAATTACTTTTCAATATCGCGGTTGATCATTTGCCTTTTTGTTTTGGTTATCGGAGAAATATGTACTTACTTTACAAATAGTTTATGTTGGTAGACGCTTTCTATGATTTGTGTCACGATATTAAACAATTAAACGAATACGAAAGTGATTTCGTGCATTGAATGAAAACATAAAAACAATTTAATTAAAAAAAAAACGAAACTTACTTGAAGGATTTGGGACATTTTTACTAGGCTCGCATACTGATTGCTCTAATCAAATGCAACTATCTATTATTCTAATGATAGTTAGAGGATTTGGCTTCTGCTGCCCGAACAAATATTTGTAATATGGACGATACCTTTGCTTGCTTGTATTGATTGGAATCGGATTCACAACCTGATTCACATGAACGGGAAAGAGTTTATTTCAGCGTTTATTCAATTACTTCGCGTAATTACGATTGCTTGATTTCATTCCTTTCATTTATGCGTCTATTTGCAGTTTAATGATATTTTATGAGCCTTGCAGTGCTTGAGTTTTATGTTAATTTTCAATTTGCTTAATTTGTTCGCTTGCGTGTCGGTACAATTTACACCCTCCAACCTTTCCTTGCGCTCAAAAGACGCTTAGTTGTGTGCATTTATTTACCCATCATCGTTCACTGTATTTGTTTTGATAAATTCCTGTCTTAATTATTTATTTGTACTAATTATGATTGGTAAATGTTACGACTTTGACAGCGCTGAGTGTCAAAGCAGAAGGAGCCATATTGAAATTATTTGCATAACCGTACATAGTGTCCAGGAAAAGCGATTGATTGACACTATCGACTACTATGTATGTATATGTGAGTAGACAAAGGCGACTGATACAGTTTACGTGAAGACCAGAGGGCGAAAGGCGTCTGCACTTAAAACGAAAGGAGACGAGTGCGACTTATGTGGGTGGATGGGATCATAAAAGCGAAAACATACAATTTTATTAATATTATTTTTATGCTTACCAAAGGCATTAAAACTTTTCGCGCTACTGACATTTGTACTTATCTCGAATATACGTTTCTGTTCTTATTGCTTTATGATCCTACGGAAATAAAAAAAAATTTCAAACACACACACACACCCGATAAGCCATATGTAGCACTCATTAAACACCTAGAATGTTTTCACCTTCGATTAAACATTATTTTCAAGATGGCCAGGCGCACGACTGTTAAATGATCAGTGACGTTTAGCACGTATGATCACCTACAGGCAATTCATGGTGTCAAATTGCAATTATTGTTTGAGTTACCAACGCGTTTTCTTAAATTTTTTTCGTATCCTATAAATTATATTGGAACTGTTAATATCGTTAGCCATAACGCTTTTGTTGTAACCTGATATGCTTGAGGGGTTTCGTCCTTCCAAAAGCATGCGTGCGTTTGCCTTTCGCTAGCACTCTTTGCTTTCTTTCACTTCCTCGCGCTCTTTCGCTTTCTCGTAACACATACACCTTTCGCTTACTGCACTTTCAAGGAGCAGCAGATGGTCGTGCGGGGTTTAATGTATGTATGTATGTACTACGCTTTTTTGACCATTTCGGCGATGCGTTATGACGATTTTTATTGGGAGCGAAAAACATGTTTGAACATATGAAAGTATGTATGTTGACAATGTACATCGGCTGCGCACATTTTTTTTTTTATATTTTTTTTTGTTGTTATTTTTTTCGAATAACAAATTTTTACATCTGTTGTTACAGCGCTTGAGTGGACAATGGGTGGCCATCGAAGGGAACAGATAAAAAGTATTCCTTTCTTAGGTTACTCAACTCGAAAGTGTGCCTTATGGCTGGCACACTTTTTTCTTAAATAAATCTCATGATTTTATCCAGTTGCTTGAGGCGCATTAGATCTTAAGATCGCAGTGCACTTTGGCCAGCAGTAGTAACAATAATAATCCAGTTGATTACACTGCTGCCAAGACATTCGCGCATGTCATCTCAATATATTATATTTACAATAGCTCAACAATTTTTGAGACACCTTCGCTGAGTCAGTTGGACATTTTCTTTTTTGAATCACTTCGACACACCTTTTTCACCCAAAAATAAAAATAAAAATAGAAATAAACGAAAATCGTCGGTCTTCCCCAACTCATTTAAATGCATACCAGCATCCGTTGGCGAATCATACTTCCGTTTTCACTTCCTAACCCCTGGCTGAGCGCAGATCGCATCTGCATATTGCAAACGCCTGCGTGTTGACGCAACAATGGTGGCTAATTAGCTAAACAGTTATATTGTTTACAAGTCACTCACAGATTCCAACAACAGCATCAGTGCGATCGGCAATAATAACGCTGACGGAAATACAAAGGAGACACTTGTTTAATAAGTCATAAATAAGTTCGTGCTACAGTCGAAACGTCATAGGCAATAAGTATAAGTCCAAATACGTATGTAGGCATATATATGTAGCGGAAGAGGAGCGCTATGTGCCAAGCGTCAGCATCAGCGACACACCGTATGTCAACAACATGCGTACAGCAACCAAAACTTATTCTCGCTCAGGCGTATGTTTCAATACCAAAAATATGTAACTACTCAAGTAAACGTACGCGCGTACTCTGAAGATACCAACACTAGTCTTAGGTTTATTCTTGGAAAATCCCGCACCGATACGTTCTGTAAGCAAACAATCAAGCTACACGCGCATTGCAGCAGCCATAGTACGTACTCACATAAATTGGTAAATGTAGCAAACACTTGTGTCAAGCTAATGGCAACTGATGTCAACTAAAGCAAAGACTACTAACAACAAACATATCTGAGCATATGTATGTGTACATCTATTTGTAAGAACAGTAATTAATCTTTTGGCGTATTTTTACTACATTTAAGAAACTGTCTGCCGTAATCCCTCCTGACCGAGCAACACCTTCAAATGATCGCATTCAACTCTTTTACCCACATGTGGTACGGCAAACTGTTTAAACATTTGAGTTTGTGCCTGATTTTTCATGCGTTCACTGTATGATACCCCGACACGATCATTTCGAGTGAATTCCATTATGCGCTTCTACATATGTACATACGAGTATGTAATACGGAGAGGCGTGATGAAAAGTCTATTTATTTCATTAAAAAATGTCTTAGGAACAAATATTGATTTTTATTGGGAAACAAAGAGACATTAATAAATTCATAGACTTAGAAACACTAATAAAGAGTTGTAAAGGCGAAGAATTCGGATTTTTTACATTTTAATAGCTAATTATTTTGATTCGTTGCTCGGCAAAAGTCGTCGTGCGGTTCTTCGTACTTTACAAACACAAAATACACCAAATCTAAAAATCTACCGAAAGACGAACTCCAACACCAACAAGCTGGTATAAATACTCTTAATATTTTCGAGTTTGTGGCTATTGGTCAGATGTACACATTTGAGCATTTTAGCCAAAATTTGAAAAAAACATTTCATTAATTTCAAAACCCATGTAACAGGAAATGTCTTAACGGAGACACAAATACTTTTCTCAACTAAAATATAATAGGTAACTATTGCTCCAAGTCAAAGTAAGTAAAGGGTTTTCCAATAAGAGTTGTTATTTTGATATTCGAATAAAAATGCTATTTTTTAATATAAGTGATCGGATGTTTATTTCATTATAAAGAGGAAGGTGTGCTGACCACCACGACCACGCTTACAGGACAATATGAAATTTTCCATAACCGAATTGCAAAGTGGCTGCCCTATGTCCTCGATAGCCTCACGAATTCCATCTTTGAGGTCTTGAATCGGCCCTGGAAATGTCGGCCCTTGTCGGCTGTTGGCGTAGACCTTCTCTTTCACGTTTGCCCAATGAAAAATATCACAAGATCTCGGTGGCCAATTGTGATCACCTCTTCGAAAGATAACACGGCCGGAAACTTTTCCCGTAATAGATCAATGGTTTCGTTGCTTGTGTGGCACGTAGCGCCGTCTTGTTGAAAATAAACGTTGTCCATATCAAGACCACCCAATTCCGGCCATAAAAAATTGTTAGTCATCTCTCGAAAGCGCAATCAAATTCAAAATAACACCTGTTATTGGAGAACCCTTTAGTTTGCGGAAAAAGAAATCAATTATTTTTGCGTAAAATTTTTGTTTCATGTTGGAACTTTAGCTCCTGGGCGATGCTACGACTACTAACATGTCGGTCAACTTCGATTATTTCTGTGACATTTTCGAGATTATCGGCATTTTTTAAACATCAAAATTTCCTGAACGTCATCGGCGAAATCCAAATTGCACGTAATTAGCTATTACAGTATCGACAACATGAACACCATTCACAATTTCAGCGACTTGGCTTGCTTTTTCGCCTTTATCAAAGAAAAACTATAAAATGTCCTGAATTTTTTCTTTGTTGACTTCCATGAATAAAACAAACAGCAAAGTAATATTTTTAGTGTGAATAGTGTGTCATATTGACAACGAGCACAAACTTTAAATTGTTTGATCGATACCTTACGAGATGTCGATCACTACAGCCATCTACCGGGAAAATAATGGATTCCATTTCCCCCAAAAGTATTAGCTTTAAATTTCTTTTTAGTAAACTCTCAACTCATTTTGAATGTTAATGTTGATTGAACAATTTTTCTAAAACGTATAACTCTGCTTACTTAAGACTCCATTCAGCAAAATTGTCAAATTTCAACACTAATCCACAAGTGGCTCATAAACTACTGAGTCGCTCCGAAAAACACTCCGGATGTATCATTGCCTAATACTTTTCCAAAACTGAATTTTAAGCTAAAATTAAAAAACAAATTAGAGCTATTTTGGACTCTACAGCCAAACAATTAGCGACTTTTTGACTACACACGCCAATACCAATCGTGTGAAGGATTTTTTCAGCAAATTAATGCAATTTCTACTTATAATTCAACGCGCCGAACTATTTCTGTACTAAGATGAGGTTTTGGTGGCTGAGCGCTCTCTACTGGGAAAGGGCCGGTCACTTGGCCGTCAGTGATATAATTTTTTGATTTTACTGCTGTGGACTCTTTTTTGTAAGGTCAATGCTGATAAAGTAGCTTTGATTGATAGCTTACCGGAAAAAGTCGTACGCAAGTTGTGGACAGGGTCGCTGTATGCCCGAAATTATTTGTAGGCGCTAAATACCACAAAATTGCAGGCTATAAAGCCGAAAATTGCTCATTTGATCACTTTTTACTGATTCCGTTGTGTTTCGTTTTTTTTCAGCAAAGGCCTCTATAGAAAACTAAAGATTCTTAGCCAAAACGCTTAATACTACATTTAATACATTTAATTAATCACCAATTTCTAAAGATGTAAGCGGTCCCCATTATACCATCACGAATAGTAAATCGCTATAACTTTAAGCTACATCCCCTTAGCAAATCGAGAAATTTCACAACGAGTAAAACTTAACAATAAAAATCAGTAAGCACTTTTTTATTTAAATCAAAGAATTAAATAAAGAGATCTGTTCTAAATGCGCACTTTTCTGTGGATTTGTTTTACTTCGTAAACAAAAACAAAGTCGACTCTGAGTTTTTTATGCTTTGCTATACAACCATACGATTTCAGTTGATCTTTTCTTGCATCATTTTATAAAATTAGCACAGCTGTATTTGATTGCACTTGTCGTTTGCCATAAAAAGTTCATTTAGAAAAAGTTAAATCGTACAAAACACATCAAGCCTAGGTTGTTAGACGCAAACAATCGTACAATTAAGCGCAATCTTTTCAAAAAGCTGTATTTCCCTTCCCAACCCATCCTGCTCACTTTGAGTATTTTCCTAGACATCTAAATTCCAGTAAATAATTTTTATGTGATTTGGTATTGCTGCTTCGTTCGTTATTTGTCTATGCACTCGTATTTGCATAGCTGTTTCATACGAGCGCATTGCAGCTCGAACAAAAACATTGTGGATTTACGGAAAATCATCCACATGATTTCAAACGGACATAAAAAAGCGATGCGCTTATAACAATGACGTTTAAGTTGTATAACTACTTATAAATATATATAGTTTACAACGTATTAAACGTTCTCTACCAGTCTCGATGAAACTCAAAGCGCGTACCATCTTCCGCGCAAGCGAAGCAAGGCTGCGAAAAAAGCGACATTGCATTGGTGTCATCTAAAACCCCTCAGCTATAGAATACTCATCTAATAATTTATATATTCATAAACAAACCAAGGTAGGTGAATAAGTTTCAGTCAACTTTCATAAGGTGGAAAATATTTTTGTGATAAATCAACGCAAGCCCTTCCGAGCAAGAACGACAAGACATTTTTGTGAACTGATTCATGCTAGTCCTTATGAACTAAGTACCGGAAATTGAAAACTGCTGAAACTCGCTCATGAACATGTTACTTTGTGTGATGTCAGACGAGTATTCTATATTAATTATTTCAGGAATCATATGAAAGAAGCCTGGCAACAAATACTGATTTATATCGAGTACCTATTAGGTTTGAGGTTTATTGCAAATACGTAACCATACTTGTATATTAAAAAATTTAAACGACATCGGAGAATATTATATACTAGCAAACCCGGCCCCCTTCGCTGGGCACACTAAAATAGAATAGATATGGTTTAGAACAGAAAATATATGATTTTCATATTATTTATTTCTTTATTCTTTATTCAAGCGCTTTGGCATAAACAATATTTTTTGTTTTTCTATTTGTTTTTGAGTAAATATAAAATATAAATTGAAAATTAGGAAAAAAGAAGATTGTTTTTAAATTTCAAATCAACGCATATGAATAAACAATCGTCTTTTTTCCTGATCATCCATGAATTTTTCGTTTCAATTTATATGTTTTATTAAGCATTGGAGCTTTTTTAACCATTATCCATTTATATTTTTCAAAAAAAAAAAACGAAACAAAATTTTTTTTCCACGAACACATAATTTCATTCGGATTTCACATTAAATTCTCAAATTTCGTAAGAAATTATTCACTGTTCCAAAATCCACTCCAAAAAAATTCACAAACAATTTTTACATGTTGCACTTACGTTTTTTCCTTATGGCATCCAAATCAGAAAGAAATATTGACACATTGTAACTCACACTGTCAATTTGACAGTTCAGTTCCGCTCCAAGCGTTAAAAAAGTAAGCGACATTATGGCTGGTTCAAAAGAACGCTGTACCCGTTGCCAGTGCTCCGCATTACAACCAAACTTTACGAAACCCATTTTCAATACTTACTTAACAATGTGCGTAAGTTTGGTTTAATTCGGTGCAAAGACACGGCGGGTCCACGTTTTGGCATATATTTCGAGACTCTAGTCATCAATAGGTATGAAAATTACCCCGTATTAAAGCACTTATCAACAGCTTTCATTTGATACCCATATTGTACATACACAACCAAAGGTTACCCGGGTCCACGTTTTGACCTATATCTCGAGATCCCAGTCACGGAGCGGCATGAAAAATACTCTGGACTAAAGCATTCACCAACAGCTTCCATTTGATACCCATATTGTACATACACATCCGAAGCTTACCCGGGTCCACGTTTTGACCTATATCTCAAGCCCTATTTCCAAAATGAAATATAATCCATGTTACTCGTGGATGATGTAGCTTTCGAATGGTGAACGAATTTTTAAAATCGGTCCAGTAGTTTTTGAGCCTATTCATTACAAACAAACAAAGTTTTCCTCTTTATAATATTAGTATAGACAAACGTTCACAGATTTAAATTTTCAATTATATAGAACGTGGGCAGCATCATTGATTTCTATAGAGTCTTTTTGTATATTTATGGAAAAGTAAACCAAAAATTGCCTAGCATATGTATAAATTAGTTAAAAAAGTCAAACCGTTTGTGTTTTATTCAAAAAAGTTCAAAAGTTGAAGCGCTCTTACTGAAAACCCCTATATATGCAATACACCCAGCAGAAGTGTCCGGCCAATTATTATTATTATTATTCCTTTTTAACCAAAAATATATTATATTCGAAAAAATATTCAATACGTACTTACATACATACATATGTAGAATATTCAAATTTCCTTTTCATACAAGCCAGTCGGACTTCTGCGCCTCTTCCGTTCACTTACCATAAAAATCTCAATTTTCAAGCTCATGAAAAAAATAACGACCATGGACAAATCGAGTAAATTGAAGCCTCTGCTCCGAATCACTTCTGAAAAACGTTTATATGCATATACCCTGTCTGGGTATTTTGGCTGAGCTCCTCCTTCTGTTTATGGTGCGCATCTAGATGTTTTTCCACAAAATGGAGGGGCCTACAGTTTTACGCCGACTCCGAATGGCAGATGGTTTTTTCTATGAGGAGCTTTTCCATGGCAGAAACACGCTCGGCGATTTGCCAATGCCAGCCGAGAGGCGACCGCTGTTAGAAAAAACTTGTTCTATCATTTGTTGTTTCATGCTCGGACACTCGAACCCGAGCACTTCCGAATGTTACTCACGCGCTAACCATTCGGCTACGTATGTATTCGGAATATGTATATACAAACTTATTTGTTATTTATATGTAAATATGTACATACATATGTACATATATGCCTATATCTGACATACTTTCTTTGACGTAAAGAATATTATCGTTTCATATGCTAGTTCATACTGGTATTGCCAAAAGTTATCTTATGAAATTTCTAGCAGCGAGCTTTTCTGTGTCAACTCTTCCTTTATTTGCCTACATACGAGGCCTGTTAGAAAAGTATCCGACTCTGTTTTTTATTTCTAACACCTGACAAATTTGAATTACGCGCGCTTGCATAAGCAGACCTTTAACCTTTCTGAACATGTGCTAGCGTCAGTTGCTGTCAAGCAGTGTGAATGGTATTTATTGCTCTCGTCGGTTTTTGAATACAAGCAAAATGACGGAACGATTGGAGCAGCGTTACTGCATCAAATTCCATAACATCCATAAACAGTGATCCGGACTTCATGAACACCTTTATCACCGGTGATGAGTCCTGGGTGTACGGGTACGACCCGGAAACCAAAATGCAGTCGTCACAAAAGAAGCATTCCACGCCACCAAGACGTATTCAAAAACCGACGAGAGCACTAAATACCATGTTAAGTTCACACTGCTTGACAGCAACAGACGCTAGCGACAGGCGGAAAAAAATTCACACATGCACTGGAAGGTTACAGGTCTTTACAAGCGCGCGTAATTCAAATTTGTCAGGTGTTAGAAATAAAAAAAAGTCGTTTCCTTCTCTAACAGACCTCGTAGTTTCATACCGGTTTTCAAAGTGTGAGTAGCTGCGTTCCAGGTGTTTATTTAGCTGCAGTAAATATAGGCGAATGTGTCTGGGTTTAGAAATTTCCTTAAGAGATTTGTTATTTTATTTACTAATTCGTCTAATTTAGTATGTTTTTGTGTAAATTGGGATAGTTACACGGTGCTACAAAATAAAAAAAGTCCGGCTACTTTCAAAACGGCATAGTAGACTTTGTAGATCTGATCGCGTAGAATACAAAACCATGTTTCAAATACTCCATAAACTCCCAAAATGCATATTTATTAAAACAAATACTGATTTTTTGGTATTTGCTGCATTAAAAACTAATTTTTAGTGAAAGTCACAAACCTTCCCCTTTACAAACCATCTCAAAATCTTAAATTGGTCAAAAAAGAGCGAAATTATCGGTTTTTGGATGCAACGGCTACCGAAAAGCCAGTTTTTCAGCAATAAATAAAGTGTTTGGGGGCATTCGGAAAATTCGAGAAGAGGCTTTTCGATTATATCTAAAATGGTAGTAGACATTCATCTTAAAAGTACAAATTGGTTGTAGCACAGTGTTATTCTTTATTTTGTTTGTTATTTTATTTTGATCAAAACATTTGCATAGGTTCTTTTTATAGTACAAGTAAATGCGTAGGCACATTTAGTTAGGTAAGGTATAGTTTCTACTCGTACTTCTATATTTAGCTTATCAAGTTTATTGCTGTGGATATTATATTTACATTTAGTGCTTATTAATGGAGCCGTTTTCTTTTATGTTTTTTTACAGTGCAAACAATGTGGCAAATCCTTTAAGCGTTCATCGACTCTGTCTACACATTTACTAATACACAGCGACACTCGGCCGTATCCCTGCCAGTATTGCGGCAAGCGATTCCACCAAAAATCCGATATGAAGAAACACACATACATACATACAGGTGAGTTGAAGTGCACATGCCCTGTTCAAATGCATGCCCCGCATCGTGCATCTGGAAATCCAAACGCCTGCCGCCAAAAACTGCAATTTTAAAGAAATTTATAAGTGACTTTACAGTTATCGCTTAAGCCCACTCTAGAAATTTCTTTCAAATAATTATACAGTTAGTATAGCAGTAGTAGTAATGAGGGTATATTGGAAGAAATTCTAATTGCGCTAGCATCGTTTTTTCAAAATTGGCACTCAACAAACCCTCCAAGAAGACTGGAACATATGGCCTGTAAAAGTGATTGTATAAAGTTTGTTTTTATCGCCGCAATCTATCAGCCATTAGTTGCAAAACAATCAGGTTTATTGAGTGGACAATTGCATAAACAGGGTGGTAAAGTAAAAATGTTGAACATTTAGCTGTAGAGGCTAAACATATACATAGGAGTACTCATTAAAAAAGGTCTACTTTTCCCGCATTGCTCCATCTTTACCGCAGAAGCTCTGGCGATTACCTTTGCAGTCGACTACGTTTCCAAAGCTAAAGGCAAATACATAATCTGCTCGGACAACAAGTCTTCCTTTCTTGCTCTTAACAACACTGCATACAATGAACCCTGGGCTATAAAAATTCGATCCGCCCTTTGCAGATGCAGCTCCAAAATTAAAATTATGTGGGTCCCGGGGCATTGCGGAATTGGTGGTAACACCTTCCTCACCAAGTATTTTTCACAACACTTACTTTAAGGCGGATATTAAACACAGAATCAATGCCTTTATTAAAGAATTCACACACAACGATTGGTGCAAATATCAGCATGCCTACAAGCGCATAAATCCGGAATGAAATAGGCCAGATATCCCATCGAAATGCTCCACTCAGCAGCTAAAAATTTTCACAAGATGCCGTCTAAGTCATATTAAAATTAGCCACGAACACCTTCTAACTGGGAAAGCAGCCCCCGAGTGTAGTATATGCAACCGCCCACTGTCTATAAATCACATTTTAGATCATTGCCCTAAGTTTTCCAATAGTAGGAAAAACATATTTAAAAACCAATCACCTTCCGTCGCATTAAGAAAATACTCACCCGATAATGTTAAAGATATTTACAAGTTTATATACCAAAACAATCTACTATATCTTGTATAATACAATGATGATAAAATGTTCTCTAAATCTAATATGTTATACTCAGTAATGTTAAAATATATTAGATAAACATCAGGCCGATAGTCTTAGTAGCTAGTGCCTCTTTTTTGTAATATAGTTATTTATAATTATATTTCATTATTAATAAATAAATAAATAAAATATACATAGTCCTGCCATAAGTTCTGTTACAGGTTGAGCATGTTATGGATATGAATTTACATATAATACTTTTTTTAATGAAGTTAGTTTTACTTAATCATGTAAATATTTAAAAACAAATTAAATTTCCATGCGAAATGGTCACCACGTGCTTTTACACAAGCCTTCAAACTATTCAGCTATTGCAACACGCACAGTTTCCATGGATATTGACGCCGCTGCTCGAACCAAAGATTGTTTGAGACTCTCCAAATTTCTGTGAGGTCTTCGACAGGCCATGTTCTTCAATACGAACGAAAACAAAAATAACGGAACTTTTTTCTCCAAATTTGTTCTCGCCGTATGCATTGTAAAGTTTGTCACAGAATTTATAGCAAGACGAAGTACAAGACCCACTCACACCAGCTCACACCTTGTAACGCTGCACTTTTGCGCTATTGCACTACTACTAAGAACCTGACAGGGTCACCCTCAGTTTTTTCATGGCAAAGCGCGGGTCACGTGCCACTCGAACGTACAATATTGTCGACACTTTGCTAACAATTAAATCACTCGGCCATGCATTTGGACGCATATGCACACATACAACGATATGCACACACACATATGTACATATGTATATATGTATTAATGCATACCAGTGTTATCTGATTTAATTTTACTAATTGCGTGATTTTGTTGCACAAGTGTAAAATCATTTGTTGCACCGGCCACCCCTCATAGACCAAAAAGGGACATACATGCAAATATGTATGTGCATATGTTTATCAGTGTTTGTATTTATTTTTGTGTCTAAAGGTCTTCCCCAACCAATTTTCCGCGATATAAAATCGACAAAGTTATTAATATTTTTAATTGCTGCACCATGAAACCCCACTTTTGCTTCTTCCATATTTTTTGTTCAAATAATGATTTTATTTTTTATCAACTTGTCATGAATTTATTGATTGATTCGTTATTCTTGTTGTTCTGCTATTTTGCAGGTGAAAAGCCGCACAAATGCACCGTTTGTCTTAAAGCTTTCAGCCAAAGCTCCAACCTCATCACACACATGCGCAAACACACCGGCTACAAGCCTTTCGGCTGTGGTCTCTGCGACCAGTCATTTCAACGCAAAGTGGATCTGCGACGTCATCGCGAGAGTCGTCACGAAGAGAGTTTGGCACCCGTGAAAATGGAGGTGAGCAGCAGTAGTTGCTGAAGACACGCCTATGGGCCAGAAGAGGCTCAGAACTATAACGAGACTGGTAGTTTGTCGATCATGCCGCGCAACAGGTATCCGTTATGGATTGGCTAAGCGAGTGCGGGTTCGAAGTATCAGAAAGTGTCATTAGTGTAGTGATATTTCGTGCACACATTTGCAAACATTTCGTACATGCATACATAGTATGCTTAGAATATTTATTGAAGTTATTTAAATAGTGTTTATATATAATATAAAGACATACACACACTTAGTTTACCGCAATTAGTTTAGTTTACTTACGTCACGTATTGTGTGGGCCCAGTTGGTCTGATAAAATACTAAGTCGTTTAAGCCAAAGTTTTGTACACACAAATATACATACATACATATGTATATAGCATATGTATATGTTAAGTCGATGAAGTTGTAGCGTTTAGGCAATATTTTAATATATTTTTAAGCAGTGAATATGCGTCAGTGTGTGTTATTATATACATAGGTCTATAAAATGTTCTAAGCCTTTGATTTTCTAACTGTTTAAGTGTTGCGTGTAAGATATTTCGTTTAAGTAATTAGCAGTAATGTTAACGTTGGATGGAAATACTTTAAGAGGAATACCTATTTATTTTCCAGCCATTGTCTAGTTAGATATTTTTGCTCGTTTATTGTTGCTCGAATAATTGGAAGACTATTGAAAATATTTAGTCATAATTGTATATACAGTTTTATAAAAAATTGGACCTTTGAAAAACATTTGGCCTTCTACAACATAAAGAATTAGAATACTAATGTTAAAGCAAAATTTCGTTAATGACGTCACAGCTAAATAAACCAAAGAATGTATTTAGTTTTCTAAGTTGGAATGAAACATTTTTCAAAATTTCGCTAGAATTTCAAATTTTATGAACTAATACCAATTTGATGATTTTATTTTATAATTTATGTGCTAAGAAAAATATTGTATTATATGGTTTAGTTAATTTAGTTTCTATAATTTAATGTTACGCATTAATTTTGGCTTACTTAAAACTTATTTATTTAATAAATATTTTTGAAAGAAATAAACATTTTGAAAGTAAAAAAATAGTTTTTTTTTGTAACCTTATAACTCTTCACCAATCGTTGTCTCCGCAAAATATTGAGAATTTTGTGGGCCGACACGATCTCAAACACTGACCTGTGGAATCGTTTTAACCAGACACCAATGCGCCTGGAAATTCTGAAAAGAAAACGGGGCTTGCAGGGCAATCGACTAGAATCCTCAAGGCAGCCGTCGTAGAGGCAGACCAGCAGTGACATGGAGGAGGAATTTGGAAGCTGACGTATTTAAAACCAACAAAATCTGGAGCAAAATCTAGTGGTTGGCACATGACAGAGGGAAATAGAAGAACCTTGTCGCGACATTTTGCTCCCACGCGAAACCATAGGACTATATATTATATATACATATATCTTTCAATTTGTTTCATGCGCCTGTAATTTTTTCTATAAATAGCAGTTCCTACAGTTTTTAAGTCAATTGTAAGGGACAGTTGGTTTATATGCCAAAATTTTCTTGGAAAAGCACCAAAATAAGCGAAGCTGCTTGTCTGTCTTGGCGCAGCCGCTATTAAAAATGTTCATTCACTTTCATGTTATTGCTTCGCTCAACGCTCCAGCGACAGGGCATGAACAAAAAATTTCATCGAATTTCATAATCTTGACTTTTCTTGTCTGAAGAATTGATATTTAGAACTACATCTTAGAACTAAAATTATAACAGTCCGATTCCATAACAGCTGGATGTATTCTACCGAAATAAGCCGATTTTGAATCCATTCTTATAACAATAACACAACCTACCAGGTATTCCTATTTTTCTTAATTCCACAATGATTGAACACAAAAGTGTTTTTTTAAACCCTCCGAAATACTTTCTTAAGGCAGCTTAAAACGCGTTTTCCATATGATTTATAGTAGAGGTGAGTCCAAATAATCCAACTGATAGTTTATTTGAACAGCAGTAAAAACCTTCTGATAATTTACAATAAATTATTTGGAAACTTCTTTGGGAGACTCTTTTTCGAGTCCTTATGATGCAGTACTTAAATTAATTGTCAACAAATTGCATACAAATTGCCACCGTCAGCCAATCGGCCGCATAAGCGAAGAAACCTGATTTCAGCGAAATATGCGTGAGTTAATAATTTTCACTATTTTGCGACAATTTTGGCGGCACTACAGAAGCCGCAAATAGTTACCGCTTGCGGCAGTCCTTTGATCTCCATCTCCACAATGTCAAATATGCCACTTTGTAAAAGACCGCCAACATTACAACTACGTTCAAAATAAAATACAAAAAAAAAACTCTCAAAACACCTTAAAACACTAATGACACCGTAAAGTCCATCAACTGTTGTGCACCGGTACATTTTCATTTTTTCTGTAGCAAATTACAAATCACACAAAGTACTCGCAAATACAATTTTCGAAATTCGTCAACGGCGACGAACAATTAACGAAGAACTTCATTGATTGCTGATCAAGGCAACGATCAGCACAATCGTCATTGCCCATGATAATAATTACATAAAACCGATCATAATGATCGATTGACAATGAAGAAATTCGCATCCTCGTTTATACCGAATCAGTTGTCGCATTTCTACAGAAGACGCATGGGGAATTCAAAGAAGAAAGGCATTCTGTAATCACTTTCCATGTACGCGAGTAAATGTGCCAAATAATTTTCGTAAATCTCGTTGGCTGTGTTTTATTTTATTTTTTTACTTTGCTGAAAAAAATCAGGCACAAACTAGCAATGTTACCACATCAAACGCAGCAACAACTCCATCCCTTCGCTGTTCACGCAATGCTCCGCTGTGAAAATTCCCGAAATTGTCGCTTCGATCAGAATCGATCATAAAATGTTGCAGAGCGACGATCGTCGGTCGTTGTATGTATTTAGTTGGCTAAAGGTTGCAATTCTTGCTTTAAAACTTGGTGCGCAACAAATTGTTGCAAGGCGAGGGAAGAAGCAATAAAATGCGAGTGTAATGAGAAAAAGTTGCTAAATCAATTTGAGGTCCAGTCGGGCACATACAACATGCGTGGAAAAAGCCACATTTTTACATGTCTGTCAAGGACTTTTCGCTTTGCCTCTTTGAATTCGGCAGCTGACTTGTGGCCGCCGCCCCTCGAAATTGTATTTGTTGAAAAGCCGACAAAGTGTAGGGCAGCATGTTGAATGGCATTATTGGCATTATCGACGCCGCCTGAGACGTGACAAAATGCTTTGATGCTACGGCGACACTTGATCATGCCTTGGCATAATTTGTAAATAAAAGGTGCTTTGATTTTCTAAGTAAATTTCAACAGATGGATATATACCAGGGCCAAGTACATACAAGAAGAAACATGTTTTTAAATTAATTTTTAATTTACATACCTATATTACTCTGGTCAACATGTAAATGTGGAAGTGCTACTACTGAGTGTTGATAGGTGCGGGCACGGGCAACCAGACGTTCTACTTTAGTATGCTGAACAACGGTGAACCCTAGGAAGGAAAAGCATAGATCGGAGGCTAGAGAAGGACCTGCAGGATCTGCAATTGCCTCTCTACTATAGGAAACTTTCCTCAGAAAGTAACCAATAAGAGAGTCGTGATACCAGACACTTGATTCTACGCCTGGCCCGATTTACGTGGTTCAGTTATTGACTTCAAATCTGTTTAAATATAGGCGAAGGGGGTGGACATAGAAGGGAGAAACAAAGATACCCCTGTACCATAAAGCCAGTTCAAGTTTCTTTGCTTGCATTTGACATTTTTAGCCTTTATTCTGATATTTCTTCCTACAAGAAAACAAAAAACGCAAAACTACAGGTGAACTAAAATTAACGCGTGCGACAGTGAACGCAAAAGAAAATGAGGAAGCGGAGTATAGAGAGTAAAAGGATATAAAAATGGACTAATAAATGTGAAAAATAAATAATAAATAAATAATACAGAGCGTTTGAGCTGTACTGCTCACCTCGCATCATAAACTTGAGTTTCATTGGCTAGCCCTTTTATCTATATTACATTTCTCGCCAGACTCATAAAACGAAAAGAGAATCTCTCTTGCCAACAAGTGCTACTTTGGACTAAGTAGGCAATTGAGTAGTACGACGAACAAAACGAACACTCTATAAGGCTATCACCATATTCCTCCTAACGTATGGCGCAGGAGCTTGGACGCTGGCAATATCCGATGAGGCGTCCCCTGGAGTGTTTGAGAGAAAGATCCTGTGGAAGATTTTTGGACCATTGCACGTTGGCAACGGCGAATATCGCAGACGATGGAACGATGAGCTATATGAGCTTTACGACAGGTAGACATAGTGCAACGAATAATGATTCAGCACCAATGTTAGATGGACCATGTCGTCCAAATGGATGCAAACGCTCCGGCCCTGAAATTATTCGATGTGGTTCCAGCTGGTGGTAACAGAGGAAGAGGACGGCCTCCTCTGCGTTGGAAAATTCAGGTGTAGAAGGACTTGGCTTCACTTGATGTGTCCAACTGGTGCCGGTTAGCACGAGAAAGTCACGACTGGCGCGCTTTGTCGAACTCGGCCAAAATCAAGTAAGCGGTTATCGCGCCATTCAAGAAGAAGTCGACTAGGCGTATGTAAAAGCAATCTTGGTCATATCTGAGCACTGTTGAGTTGTCCGAACAACAAACAAGCCTACGAGGGTGATAATATGAAGTTCCCTGCAGCATCTTCACAGTAAGAGCCTTCCTTCTAAGCCTCTTAATTACGAGGATTTGAGGCCGCGGAAATAAAAATTAGTATGTCTCATCAGATAAATCAAAGTAGCTTCTCGCATTTCGTCTGTACAATCAACTTCCGCTATCCATAATCTAAAATTTACTATAACGCAATGTCCTAAACAAATTTAATAAATCGGCACCAAGGGAGTTTGAAGGGTTCATTGAATCTTTATTATTTATTCATTACATTCAAATAGCTTCTACCAACATTAGCACCCACATTTCCCTTATTTCTACGTTGTGAATTTATAGAAATTGTTTGACGCATATACTCGTAAATGCAGGTATTACAGCAGAATTCGTACAGAAATAGTCAGCATTGGCTACAATATGTTGATATCGTAAATTCATTAAATAAACGAAAGAAAAATTATGAGTGTAAGGGGCAGCAGAAATCCTTAATAATGTAACTATGCCTAGAAGTGTAGCAGGTGAAAAATAATTGTCCCTCGAACCTGTTCATCCACGAAAACAGTTTGTATCTCTTATTTTATACATAACCTCGGATTTGGTTATCTTAACGCGCTAGTTTTCGACCGATGGAATACCTGAAGCGAATGCCTAAATCTCTAAACAACTTTTGCTGAGAAATCCAGCTGACTGCGAATGGCATCTGCAACGTACAATTTCCGATCGAAGAAAAAACACCAAAACGATGAAAAAATCAAAATACAAAAAACGCACAAAATCCTAAATTAGACGCGTGTCTACGAAATAA
This sequence comes from Anastrepha obliqua, assembly GCF_027943255.1. NCBI lineage: Eukaryota > Metazoa > Arthropoda > Insecta > Diptera > Tephritidae > Anastrepha > Anastrepha obliqua. The sequence continues at coordinate 129,921,281 of NC_072894.1, forward strand.
AATCACAAAATCAACTCATCCTCACTGCGCCATGTCTGTCCGCAGAGTTCGTTTGAGTGCCTCAATTGCATATTGCGTGAATGCTCGTAAAAGCAGGCGTGTCTGTGTTTGTGTACGTCGCTTATATCCTTTAGGCCAGACTTTCAGCTGATGCACAGACAACAATTGTGGCAGCGAATTGATGCAGGTACAAATGTTGAGAGGTGCTTTAGATGTGCTGCAGAGGGGCTTGTTGCAGGGATGCGCGCTACGGCTAAATGACGGTCCAGTGGTGCTACAAATTAAAAATGCGCACACAGAAAACCGAACATTTTTATGTTCGCCTTTTTTTGTTTTTTATGTTTTTCCTTTTTTATTATTGTTTTTTGGTGAATGAGACGAGTATTCCTCACAAAGCTGCAGCGAGAAATTTTTCAGCGCACCTTTCGTTGTCTGTCGTTTTGCTAAAGCGACAGGTGCGCATGATGCAGGCGCACAACAACAACAACAACAGCATTAACAACACGAAGTCTTTAAGACCGGAGCGGAGACAAAACAGCGGCGCAGCAACAGTAACAGCTTAGAAGTCCTAGCAGCTCCTCAATCTATGCATGTATCGAATGTATGTGTGCTTGTGCAAGTGAGCTGCTCATTGCCAGAAGGAGATTCGTGTCCTTTCGTTGTGCAGCTAAGCCGGTGAACGACCACTGCGACCGTATGTTGTGGCTGCTGATCCTGATTATTGGCAGCACAAGTCAATTCCAGTCAAGCGCCGCAACACAGAGTTGAGGAATATATTTTGCACTAGATTCTCATAGCAATGCGTTTATGCCCTTCCGATATTTTCTTGTTGTTTTTATGTGGCAACTGCTGCATTGCTGTCCTTTTTGTCGCCGCCAACACAACAACTACTCGTGTACTAAACAATCATTTTCCACTCATCTATATTCGCAACTGTCTGTGTTTTTTGTTGTTATTATTACTCTTATTTACGGGTATTTCAAGATTCACAGTTGCAACTGCAGTTGCATATTGAATGCCTTCGGATGTTTGCGCAGAGTGGCCAACAGTCGACGAACGACGAACGGCGAATGGGAAACAGTCGACGAGAGGACAAAACAAAATTAATTCCTTGCCATAATTTATAATTCAACAGATGACACGAGCCAAGCCACAAGGCAACGGACTGGACGATCGATGTGGAACGCACCGACGCACAGTAGACAACCGATCAGCGGCCAAGGGGTGACGCGCGGCATGCGACGAACAGTTAGCAATGAGCCGCGCGTCACATGCACGCTGCACGATGCGGCCTTAATGTGCGGCACATGCCGCACAGGTTGTTTGCAAATGTTAGCGGCAACTGTTTTGCGTGCCATCCTTGTGTTTGTTGTTGTGCCGGCTTTTGTTATTTATACTCTACGAGTAAGGGAAGGGTAGCGCGTCCTTTACGTTGAATCCTTTGTGCCACTTTGGGCCAGCACAGACCTGCAGAATGTGTATGTTTGTATTAATGTTTGTTTTTGTGTTTCTGTTTTGCAATTTCGTTTCCCCTTCTTGCCCTTCCATTCAGTATTCAGCTATTTTGCTGAAATTATTGCATACAGCATTTATTAGCTTATGCCCATTTGTTTTGCAACATTTGAAGTTGTTGTCGCCGATGTTTTTTTGTCCGCAAACATCAGTTATCGGTTTGTTGAACTTTTGTGTCACCGTCGTTGACCTGTTAATCGGTTCATTCGCCCAAAGGATTCTTCGATCAGGTGAACACACAGCCGATCGTTATTTAATTTACTGTCAGTTAACAGTTACCCACCATTGTCCTGCGGTAGCATTGTCAAAAATTTCTCTGTGATGTTATTGTATTTTTTCATTTACTGTTTACAGCTCAATGAGGTTAGTTACCTATACGAGCAGATTGGGGTTCTTCAACTTTGCACTGCTCAGTCGACCTGTAAGCTCCTGCACCTGTGCTGCTCGGCTGGGTACGCAGGGCATTCCACGCGGACATGACCCACGTAACTAATTTATTGGTTCTATATGCAAATAAAATATTGTCCTTAATTGAAAATGTTTAAATTCAAAATAATCGTAATAAATAAGAACAGACGCAGATCAGTTCGAATTTGAGGGCAGAGGTGATGAATGCATCGAAAATATTCGAGTATTATTTTGACTTCTGATGCCTTAAGCGACTGCTTTGTTGTGGAAAGATTTCGTTCGACACACATGTGGGCATTGAAGTCCACCCCCTTCAAATAAATACTCCATTGCGAACTTTGCGTGCGCCTGTGTAGACTCCGGACAATGTAAGAGAGAGAAACGGAAATTTTGGAGGGGTTGGTTCTATATATTCGGTTTGAGCGCCCAACAAAATATTTAGCGTTTGCCAACCAAGAAGTAATACTGATAACTACATGCGGAGGTCTGTATTGAAGCAGGAGACCCGCAATATACACTGTATGAAATTGAGTCCCAGGCATCAACGCAAACTTCGGCTCGCATAGCTATATCCCACGAAATTCGATAAAAAAGCTTCAAATGAAACCTACCGTTTTGTATGACTGCCTCTGCAAACGTGCAACACGCCATGATTTGAGGATGTGTACATTAAATCTACAGTTTCTTAATGACAAAAAAGCCGATGTTAACCAGAGACTGTTTCAGCATCTTCCACTGCCAAATTGGAAAGAAGCCACAACCTCTACACAGAGAAGTTTGAAACTATCGCTTTAAGTCCTCCCCACTAATGTTCTTCTCGTGAATATTTAGAGCACAAGAGAGAAATGCTCCAATCAACAATCAATAATTTCAGCCTTAACAGGATCCCCATTAAAGCACTAGACTGGTTGATTTCATCGACGCATGAAACACGAAAGCTTACGAAACATACATATAAACATATAATAATTAGCTTAGTGGAGCCAAGTCTCGCACTTCCAAACAAAACAAGTTAAACGGGTGATAATATAAACATAAAGAATGTACTAAATAGTCCCACTAATTCCTTTGCTAAGTGTTTGGTCCTCCTAGTTGTGGAGTGCGTCCTGAAGTTATTCCACAAACAAGTTTTATGCCGCCTCTGAACGGCAGATAGTTTTTTCTGGCAAGCTTTTCATGACAGAAATACGCTCGCTTTTTCTATAGTTTGGTGTTTCTTGTACACAATGAGCTTCGAACCTTACCAAATAGTAGTCACGCACAAACGCATTTGGCTACGGCGGTAGTCAGGTATACAAAAAAGGGGTACTTTATTTAAATAAGTATTCACGTTAGAATAAAATTACAGGAAATGGATTATAGCAACAATTCAAAAGACGAGAGAATTGTCTGTAAAAGGTAAACACCTGGACCCACATGATTTGTCAACTTTTCCTTGTAAAGCGATACAGATTACCATTTCACCCTTTCCACAGTTTTAGGTAAATATTCTTACTGAAAAGCATTGAGCTCCTGGCCTTATGCGGGCGGAATTCCAATTATTACTTGACGTTCACTTAATATTAACTCAGTAATTAAACGAACGGAAACGCATTGTCTACCTAGAATAAGAAAACAAAACTAGCATTAAATCCAGGACAAGTAAACGATTATTAAGCTATTAGTTACTAGACGTAGGGCACAGCCGCCAAGTCATTTGTAATGCTTTGCCTCAAACAGGGGTTAATGCGTTGTTCTAATCCTGACGCTCGAAGGCATTGTCCTGCGCAATGCACCTATGGATAAAAAAGTAACAACAAAAACAAACTGTATGAAGTGGCAAATAAAGTGATGGCAGCAATGTCCCAATCGGTATGCGCAGGTGACTTTTTCGAAAGGGGAAAAAATCGTCCCTTAAACCAACCAGCCCTTTTGGCAGAGCACGCCGCCGCTATATTAACAAAAATAATAGTATCAGTTAATAAAATAAAAGAGAAGAAAATAAAAACAAAACCGACTTAGTAAATTAAATGAGCAAAGGAACCCAAAAATGCAGAACAGAAGTGAACAGAGTGACGAATAGTGGAAGAGCGGAGGCCATCAGCATTCTGTTTGTTTGTTTTCACTGCTAGCCGAGCGAGCAGGTTGGTTACTACACTAACAGAAAAACAATGTCTTAGGTCAGGACGCGCCTTACAACAAAAAAACCAAATTGAATTCAGCGGCAACAGGCAAAGCAGCAAAGCAGGTGGGCAGGTGGCGGTTTTGGCCGCGTTCGATTTCGAGTTTGTGATGTTCGATTTGAGATGCCACGACAGCAAGTGGTTGGTGTAAGTGGTGCAAGCGAGTGGAATGGAATGAAGAAGCGCGCGCGTGCGCTAAATTACCAAAAAAGCATAACGAATAGCACTAAAAAATGCTTAATTGTAACGAAAGAGAATAAACCTTAAGCTGTCTACATACATATCGACATATTTACAAAGTTATTTATAATATCTACATCTAGAGATGTTACTTAATGGAAAACACCTGGAAATATAGAAATGGAGAGACAAAGTTTGCGTATTGAAATTGATTGCTCAAGAAAAATATAGTTCAGAATGCCGCAATATATCACATCTGGAAAATATAAAATGTGGTTACATTTAAGGAGAATGCGATGCAGGCAGCTACAGAAGTTATGTAGAGAATCATACTGCTTTCGGTACAACGCTTTGAGAAATTTTCGAGCTACGACAATGGATTATAAAAAACATCTCACATCTTTACGCTTGAAGTTTCAGATCTTCAAAATAAGTGATTTATAGTAAAAAGTATAAACCTTCCTAATGATCGCACTGACTCATAACAGCAGCAAAATCAATACAGGTTTAGAGGCTCAAAAGCCTGAGATCCGAATCATGAACGAATAATACTATTCGTTTCAAATAATTCGAATAGTTCAATATTCGAATACCTTACTATTCGAATACCTCACTATTCGAATACCTTACTATTCGAATACCTCACTATTCGAATACCTTACTATTCGAATACCTTACTATTCGAATACCTTACTATTCGAATACCTCACTATTCGAATACCTTACAATAAAAAGTAGGTAGTATTTTCATTTAATATAAGCCTTTGCGTGGTTTTTGAATTTGCATACATAGGTACATGCACTTGTACAGAAACCGATTAGTAGTCCGCTAATCTAAGTAAATATTTACCAAAAATATTCGAATAGTGAAGTATTCGAATAGTGAAGTATTCGAATAGTAAGGTATTCGAATAGAAAGGTATTCGAATAGTAAGGTATTCGAATAGTGAGGTATTCGAATAGTGAGGTATTCGAATAGCATTATTCGAATAAACGAATAAAAAATTCGAATAAATATTATTCGAATTACGAATACCTCTCGAATAAAAGATTTTATTATTCGAATAATTTTTATTCGAATAGTCTCACCACTAGTCCATACCTCCTTTCTTCAAATACAGAATGGAAAATAAATTAGTTGCTTCATTGGCATTGCCTCGCCTGAGAGCTAGAACAACTACTGATTTACGGAAATCATTAAAAATAAAATGAAAGTGATAGAACAAATTATGCTTGTGTTAGACCTAGACATTCTGAACTCGTCCTCTTCGTGAACATAAAGTATGAAAAAAATTGCCTAAAAACTGTTACGCTCAACTGGCAATGGCACACCTTCGAATGCTAACTGCTATTCAAAGTCGGAATAAAATTGTCGGGCTCTACATTCATAATCGATATCAGAACGTACAGCACAAATTAAAAGGGAACCAATTTGAAGTGTGTATGTCAGTCTATTATTAATATCTTGATTCGAACAACTTTTTGGTTATCTTTCGTGGCATCAAAAATCATCGTAGCCTTTATGTTGTTGTTGTTGAATTAAGTAAACATTTGCATTTGCACTTCTGTACCCTGAATATATTCATAGTTATAAACGCATATATGAATACTAAGTTTCTACCTTCTAATGCCCAAATTCTCGAAAACTAGTCAAATGAAACTAAAACTATCAGCTCTATTTCTAACTAAACCACAGTTGAATGTCACCATAATTTTAATATCTTTTTTGTCATATTTTTTTGTTATTTAATTCTTGAAAAGCTCGCTCAAGGAAAAATCTTATAAACTTCACCAAAGGAAGTTGAAAAGTTATTGACTGTAATACAGATGGATATGCTTCTCCTATTTCTCGTCTTTTGTATTTTTTATTTAAATACACATTTAAAATCTCGACAACGCCTATGGACGAATCGGACGGGTTTGAAAATTAGTTTCATTTGCTTTTCGCCTGAGCGTCCCTTCCTCCCCATATCTCACTGCAGCCTTTAGCACGAAAATATACGTAAAAATCCAAGAAACGGTTTTCGAAAACTTTTTGTGCTGATGAATACAGGCTAAATTGGAAGTTATCAATGCTTTGCCAAGCCCCATCTCTAACAAATTTTCCTCCAACGCAGTTCAATTATTACTATAATTTTTATTAAGTGACTACAAAATCTGTCAGTAGTAACGTTCTAAATCTTCATATTAACTATGTATGCATGTTTACATGCATTTCTGAACCAATTCAAAATACAAAACCTCAATAAATCATCGGCTGAGATTTGTTCATCCATCTCGCAAAGCAAAGCAAGATACACAAAAGCGAAAATTTCCAAAAAGATGAGCAAAAAATCGATGATACTTAAATTGGGTCAAAACGATTGCTGTAGCAAGAGAGCCACCGGCAGCAGGCACAACAACAACAACATTAAAGGAACAAATGGAAAAATAACACATAAAAACCGCCGAACGAAAAAAATTACAAGAAAAAGGTAGCAGAATTGACGACAGGTGTAGCCAAAGTGGCAGCAGGTCAACAACAACAAAAAAACTTTATTGGATTGCCGAAGGAGAAGACCTGCGGTAGAAGAATGGGCAGAAAAAATCATATCGAAGGTGCAACAGCCGCTTGTCCGTAAGCTGATAAAATTAAGTCCGAACATTTGTTAGTGAAATTATTTTCTGCTCTCAGCTGCAAAGTAAAATACTAAAATAAATTTATTTACATGCATAAATGTACCTATGATAAACACTTACCTTAGTGTTGTGATTTGCAATTTAATTCAGTTGAAATTGTTTCTAAAGCAATGGCATGCGACACGCGTCTTTGTTGCGTCTAATAGGAGTACTGAGACGATTGCAGGACGATCTAAAAAACATGCACATCAATGCGATGGGAGGCCTTTATTTAGCAACATTGGCAAAGCGGCAGTTTTTATTAGTGTAGTGTAGTTTTTATTAAAAGTCACAACCGATTACAAGCAATGAAGGGCATATGGTTTTTACCACCTTGCCGACCCTACACTCCCTTGAAGTGTCCTGTGCTCACTAAACCGGCTACAATGGCTAATGTTGTTGCTCATCATTGAGCGGGTCGCTGCTAAGATTGTATGCCTGAGTATATACCTAAGTTTGCGCCAACAGCCGACAAGTTACAGCAGTCAACACAGACAACTAGTCAGTCAGTCAGTCGTCAGCTAAACTAACAGTCATTCATTTTGACCGAGAAAGAAGCCAAGAAGAACAACGGCGACACCCAGGACTCATTTACGAAGACAGGTGCAGATTCCTTATACTGTATGTAGCATGTAATATTTACAGCCAGAAAAAGGATATCAAAAAAAAATTGTGTTGCATGCACATGCTCACACACACACACCCAAGTATACACCCAACCAGGCACACACACTTACATACTTTGACATTTCCACTTCTCAATGCAGCGCACTCTCTCCCAGCTTGAGTAGCAGCCGGTTGCCGATTGTCGATTGCCGGCAAATCTCTTCGATACAGGACAATAAACGTAAATTGTGTCATAAAAGATAGACGCTGCGGCAGGTTGCAAGTTACAAGAAACTAATGCACTTGGAAGACAAATTAAAAATCGTCAAAATAAAGATGTGCTAGTATTAACAATTATGGCTGTGTTTTTAGGCAAATAGGGAATAGATTGTGTAACCAACTTAGAAAATATCTGAATATTATGGAGAAAAGTACCTGAAGACTTTTTCTCAGTCGCATAACCAGGCTAAACGAAGGCTTTAGCGAACTTATTGAACTACTTAAAGCTGGTCACAGTTGAGAAAAAACAGAAGGTTCCACATATCGCTGTACCGCTACTCGACTCCCAGTGAATTTGACAAAATCAGCTGTGGATTTGTTGTAAGGAAGCCCTTTCTGAGGTTTAACGTATTGCCTAAATCTGATCAAACGTAGATTTTCCACGTTTGAAGCCACGCTGACAAGAGCAAAATCCAAAGAAAAAGTACTCAAGAGTATAAAAATAAAAAATTCTGCTAAAAAGTTAGCAGGCAATAACAGGCCTTTTCTATTCACCACTTCTCTGCTCGCTTTCTTTTTGCTCAACTAACTTGACGAAAAATTTGCATGCGAAAGCAACAACAAAGTTATCGAGCAAGGTTCACCGGCAGCGAGCATGGTTATACCTTGCTAACGCTTGGCGAAAAGAAGAAGTCTATTGTTATTATTGTTTTTTCTAATAGCGGTCGCCCCTCGGCAGGCAATGGCAAGCCCCCGAGTGTATTTCTGTCATGAAAAAGCTCCGCATAAAAAAAATATCTGCCGTTCAGAGTCGGCTGTAGGTCCCTCCATTTGTGAAACAACATCAAGACGCACACCACAAATAGGAGGAGGAGCTCGGCCAAACACCCAAAAAAGGGGCGTAAACGCCAATTATATATATGTATATGATTGAGTAAAATCGTGCGGCACTGCATTGAAACCAGATGAAAAATTTGCGTGTATCACTTTTCGGCAACGATTTTCGAAATCTAGTGTCTATTGATGCTCTTCCGATGCCTGTCGAAATTTTGCATTGCTGGAATGAGTCCGAGCCGATCCATCCTTTGGTTGACGCTTCTACGCAAACTGAGTAAATTTTTTTATTTAAAAAGTGATATATTTGTTTAAACGAATTTTTTATTTAGATCATACACTGATTGATGTGTGTTTCATCTAGAAAGATAATTGGCCCATCTTAAGAAACGACTTGTTAAAACGGCTAAATTCAAGTCCAACGTCAGGCAAATAACCTCTGAGGGGCAGATTAAAAAGATGAAAGGCACAACCAAAACAATAAATTGGCAATTGAAAGTTAGCTAAAATTACAAAAATTTTTAAAATCCAACAACGAAGTTGGAAATACTAACTAAAGTTGTATTTTATTTCTTTATAAAAACGCGTTAACTAATTTTTAAGTTAAAAATGTAAACAATTAAGTACCATTCATAAAGTAGCATACAATTATTATAAAGGGTGTTTTTTTTAGAGGTTAGGTTTTCAAGATGAAATAAAACGTATATAATTTAATGTTATGGCCAAGAATTTAGCTTTATTATAAAGATAAGGGTTTGCCATTATGTTTTAAAAATGATTTCGGGCAAGTGGCCGCCGCGGCTGGCTCGAATAAATTCCAGCCGAGAAGCCCAATTTTCGACCACTTTTTGCAGCAATTGGGGCCGTATGTCAGCAATAACGCGCCGAATATTCTCTTCCAAGACGTCAATCGTCTCGGGCTTATCTGCGTAGACAAGCGACTTCACATAGCCCCACAAGAAATAGTCCAGCGGTGTTATATCGCACGATCTTGGAGGCCACGCCACAGGTCCACGGCGCGAGATAATGCGCTCACTAAAAGTTTCCTTCAATAAATCGATTGTTGCGTTGGCTGTATGGCATGTAGCGCCGTCTTGTTGCAACCAAAGGTCGTCCACATCAACATCGTCCAATTCAGGCACGAAAAAGTCATTAATCATGGCTCTATAGCGCTCTCCATTGACTGTAACATTATGGCCGGCTTCATTTTTAAAGAAATATGGACCAATGATTCCCTCTGCCCATAGAGCACACCAAACAGTGACTTTTTGAGGATGTAACGGCGTCTCAGCAATGGCTTGTGGATTATGTTCACTCCAAATGCGACAATTTTGCTTATTGACATACCCATTCAACCAAAAGTGGGATTCATCGCTGAACAAAATTTTCTTGTGAAAATCGGGATCGGTGGCCATCTCGTTTTGGGCCCATTCACCGAACGTGCGACGCGCTTGATGGTCGTTCGGCTTCAATTCTTGCACGAGTTGGATTTTGTAAGCCCACAAACCAAGATCCTTCCGCAAAATCTTCCATAAAGTGGATGGGCACATCTTCAATTGCTGCGCGCGATGGCGGATGGACTCATTCGGGTCTTCTTCGATACTCTGCTCCACAGCAGCAATAGCGTCTTCGGTGCGCACTGTACGAGGTCTCTGAGGATGCGTATTATCCACTAGAGCAAACGTGGTGCGAAACCGATCCATGGTTAATCGAATTAGTGACTCTGATGGACGATTATGTCCACCAAATATTGGACGCAGCGCGCGACCATTATTTTCGTAATAAATTTGCACGATTTGCAAACGTTGTTCAGGTGTAAGTCTATTCATTATGAAATGGCAAACCAAACTGAGCATAAATCAAGTGACAGCTGTCAAAAAGACCATCTACGAAAAAAGTAGTGCCAACTTGAAAACCTAACCTCTAAAAAAACACCCTGTATTTTTACATCGACCTTTTTTTAAATTTTCTACTACCTTTTCAGAAAGGGGATAAACTTATGTTCTTTTTCCGTTACTTCCAAATTGTAAATACGTCATCCATTTACATATGCCAATAAACCATCATTGATTTCTCGTTTCTTGCTAAATGTCATTGATTTTTTCCTACTGATTTTCTAATCCAACGCTTTTTCCTTAGTCGCGCATCGCGTTTACCTGTGAGCAATCGGAATCCATGCAAGTTTCTAACAAATGCCAAGATTGGACTTGTTAATTCGACAAAACTTGTGCAAATCTTAATCCGTTTGGATAAAGAAAAGCCAGCAATACGCAAAACAACAAACGCAAAGCAGACGATGACTTATGAACGGAGACAAAGCGGCCAAAGACCGCCATGACCGTCACAGCAAATCCAAGTTAAAAACGCTTAAAAAATCAAGTAAAATGGAATTGTAGAGACAACCAAATGCGGGTGAGATATATACCGTGCTTGTACTCGTATGTGTGGGTATGTACATGTGCATGCACCGCTATTTGAATTCTGGGCGAGACTACAGATAAGGGTTAAATTAAAGCAAAATGGCTTAAATGTTGAATGGCAAAAAACGAGTGCCTACATAATACGTGCCAGTCGAAGCTAACAATGAGGGCTTAAACCCTTAACCGACTGTTAAGTCGGTGTAAACAGAGCAACAATTAAAATGGCAAAATCTAGACATTACAAACAGGCCAGTCCAGCGATTTCTTTTTAGTGTAAATATACATATATGCATAAGTGTGTGTAACTATAAATATGTATGTGTGTGAAGTGCTTTGAAAGCTTAAGGAAACCCTAGAGTTGTTTACCCTCATCCAATCCCAAACAATACCAACCAACCAAATCGATAAAGAAATGCGAGACAACTTTTTAATGAAGCAAACAATAAAGCAAAAGATTTATTTAAGTTAACAAAAAATGGTAAGTGTTGCGAGTATTTGTAAACAGAAAACAGATTTTAAAGATAAGATTTTACATAGAGCATATTCGAGTTTTATTTTCATTTCAAAAGCTCTTATTAGGGCGATCTAGCTTCTTATTGTCCGGATCGTCTACGGTTGCGGTAAATTCCTTTAATAAGTCGTCATCCATTTTAATTTCCTTATTTATATGGAAATATGGGCCTCTTACCGCTGTTAAAAAAATAATAAGCTGATTGGTATTATGGCAAAAATTGCGACTACACTTACAATTCATGGGCAAAATTTCAGGCGCTTCAGCCACTTTTGGCACCCCAGTGATTGCAAAAGATACCCACAAGGCCACCATCTTTTTCGACACCTCCGTGTCCAAAACATTTAGCTCTTTCGTGGGGAATAGGTAAAGCAATTCGTCCGTGTGGTGTACACCACCATTGAAAGGGTACTGAGAATTGCCCAAGTCAAATCCAAAATTAGTTTTCTCACCAGCATAGTCAAAGGTATAGAAATAAATGGGAGCGAGGTTTGCTTTGCTGAATAGCTTGTTTGTGAATCCAATCATGGTCGATTTGAAGTAAAGTATGTTAGCGAGCTTTAAAGACATTTAAAGAGGAATGTTGAAAATAAGTACAATTTACGCTATATGAAACCGAGACTCATGGCTCACATCAAAGTACGCGGGCAAGGCGCGCTTATGATCAACGCTGTGCCATAGTTCCGCAGGGAATAGTAATCGCGTCAATGCATTGTTGGTTAAGCCGGTTGTATCGTTCATCCAATTCATCAAACCAGTGGCGAACTCTCCCACGGTAACTGCGTTCATATTTGCATGCCCCACTTTGAACTCGTCATAATACCCTTTTGCGAAGCGAGTAAGAAAACAATTAATTAGAAAACAAAAACATGAAACGTAGATGCGTATTTCAGTACTCACATCCCAGCACCAGCGAGCCATCATGCTTTGTAAAACCGGTCAACAGAGACACGCTTCTATTGGTGGCCTCAATAAGCTGGGCTGGATGCTGTGGAACCGTGCCATAATTATCGCCAATAATCAAGCCATACCGTTCCTAAATTTTAAAATACTTAGTATCAGTTTTACTTTCTGCAAAGAGTGAGAGAGAGGGCAAGAAGCAGAGTGCGCGCTTACACTTTCCGCCGCCTTCAAAATATCCATCACAGCCGCTCGTTTCAAGCATCGCTGAGCTTCATTCAATCGCTCACAGTGTTCACACTTCAATGATCGGCAAACGCGTTCCACTTGCGCGCGTGGCTCCTGATTTACAGCAAATTTATCCACAACCGATCCAGATTGTATAATGAGCCGTTGGAAGGTCTGTGGTGGTGTTTTGGGACTCACTAGCAACGCGCCGCCCAATTCCCCACCTGAGCTCTCACCAAACACGGTAACTTGCGATTTGTCACCACCGAATGCAGAGATGTGTTGCTGCACCCATTGCAGCGCCAGCATTGTGTCCATGAGGCCAAGGTTACCGGGCATTTCGGGTGTTTGCGTGCCGGAGAAACCAAGTACACCGAGACGATATTGAATCACCACTAGCACAATGTCTTCCTCGAGCAAATAACCTGCTGGGTAATCTGAAGCAAAACCAACTTGTAAGCTACCGCCGTGAACATAGAACATCACTGGTTGTTTGGCTTTTAGCTATGAGGGACACATAATCAAATAGAATGGAGTCAGTATGTATATATGTACGAGTATGTTCATGTAAAGAATGAAATCTTCAAAATCAATATAATTTAAAGCTCAATTTGTAGAATGTAACAGGTGGCGCAAAATTAATCAATTATGGAAAGATTTATAATATTTGCAAATATCGTCCTACGGCAATCATATTTGACACTTGTGAGCTAGACAGCTGTAGCATACAAACAGACAAGCAATGGAGGACGTAAGGGTCAAAATAAAGATTTCCGTCATTCAAAATAATTTTTTTTTTTAGTAAAAAGTTGAATGGTTAATTTTGCGCCATCCGTTATATATGTGTATACATATACATATGTGTATGTAAGTGCATATTTAGATCCAACATACATTTTTGGTAAAGATGTTTAAGGTGAGACAATCTTCAAGATCACCCTGTAGCTTATCAGCCGGCAAACGGTTGTATGTGAACAATTGCGGACAAATTCGGCCATATTCGGTGGCTGCAAAAGCTTCCGACCACGGTGTTCGAGGCACTGGTGGCTAAAAGAGATTAAACAACAGTAATTAATAATAGCAATGTGCATATTTTTCGTTGTCTACTTTAAATCTCAGTGCTCCACTAGGTGACTCAGCATAGGGTATGCCACGGAATTGCATATAAGCTTGGCTCGTCCATTTTGTAGTATTCCAATTACCAACCACTACACCTTGACCACGTAAATTAACTCTCACATCACGATCTACAACAGTGTTTGACCTATGAGCATATCCCGCAGGAATAAGCGATAAGCATATGACCAGTAACTTATTTAAAAGAGAAACCATACCGAATGCAACGATCGACTGAAGCCAACTGGCAATGCACTGTGCTAAAGTGGGCTACTAAGTCGTTTTCCAAGATTGCTACGTTGTAATTTGTGACGTAGATTGTTTTTTGTATTTTTGTACTTATGTATGTATATTAATGAGAATGTATGTATGCAATTTATACAACTGAGCTTAGAATACAGATTTTATGGGGATTTTCCCGTAAACAAAGCTTGCACACCGCAGAGATTGAGAAATTACTTGGAAGAAAAATAAAGCATTCAATACTCTTACAAATTGTGGCAAGAAAAAACATACAGAATAAAATATTTCGCAGAAATCAGTGTAAGTGTTGGGTAATAAAACATGAAGTAAAGTTAACCCTCCGATGTTCGGTGCCGTATGATGCGGTAAGTGCATCATAAGGGTCTGCCCAGACCCATACAAATAATGTAAGAAATACGGTTTTAAAAATAATTTTATTTTTTTATTTGAACGGATTAGTATTAATTACGAAGAGCAATTGGGTTTACAACTATATAGTTGCATGGAATGTTCATTAAGACATATGGGACGATTACATTTTCTGCAGTTATAACGAGTTTTACGTCGCTTTTTCGAAGCAGAAGCAGCACAATGGTAGCACGATGACCAACACGGAAGGAACTCGAGCATATGATTGTTGCTGTGCTGCATCTGATGTCGATGAACAAGATTCCGGCACCTAAAAGTAGCGAAATAATTTATTTTAAATTAGTAAATATGAATACATGCATACACATATCTTTATACGTGGAGATATATGTAGGTGTGTATATAATTCATACTCACCTTGATATTGAAAAGATTCATTGCTTGTCTTATATGAGCAAACCTCCATACTAATGGGTTAGTCGCCCGTTTCGTCATATGTGGGATAACTAGCTGCCGTGCCAATTCAATGATAAATGAGCGCCTCTTATCACTCTGCTTTGCCGGATTCAGCTCGTCATAGATGATGAATGAGGCCAAACCGGCAATATCAAGCATATTATAAAACATTGCTAGTGGCCAACGGTTTGTCGAGCATTTGCACGAATAGCGAGTCAACATTTGATCCATTGTATCTACCCCCGCTTTAAATTATTTGTAGTCCAAAATTTGATCTGGCTTGAGTCCTTTCAATGGATCGGTGCTTTGACGGTAATGGGCAGTGGATAACATAATTACTGGCTTTTTCGGCTTTGCCATATACGAGCACAGAGCGATATTATTATTGTGATAACAAAATAAAGTGATTTTAACATCACGCTTCGGGTTAAACAATTCATGCGGAATGAAGGTCTTATTTTTTCTTACGGTACCGACGAAAGCCACTCTACCATCCATCAACATTTCTGCCAAGTTGTATGTTGAAAAAAAATTGTCAACATAAACAGTCCTACCGCTGTAATTTTCCATCAATTTCATGACGACCCGTTCACCTTGATTCGTTTCTCGCTGGACACCTGGTGGTTTTCCGGTATAAATTATACCTTTCAAAGGGTAGTTTGAAACAGAGTCACAAGTCCACCACACTTTCATGCCATATTTTGCCGGCTTACTCGGAATATATTGTGTGAATCGAGTGCGCCCACGATATGGAAATAACTGTTCATCGACGGTTACATGGCAATCCGGAGTGTATGCTTTCTCTAAATTGGCCATCAGCATGAGCCATACATCGTCCAGGGCAGCAGATTTGCCTTGCTTCAACCTCTCAGCACGAGTACCACTGTTATCGAAACGGATGAAAGTAGTTAAGCTCTTGAACCGATTCAATGACATAGTGGCCTTATAAATTGGCATATTGTAACTGACCCACAATTCTTTCGCTGGCTGAGAATTCGAGTGGAATACACCAGCAATATCTGATGCTTCACCGAAGTCATCTTCATCCGGAAAATATTCATCATCTTCTATGTCGCCACTTGTTTCAAATGGATCGGTCTCCTGTCTCATAATTTCTTCAATTTGTGCCTGAAGTCGCTGACGTTCTTCCGGACTTACATTTGCTGCACTTAGCTTACGAAGCAAACGCGTCATCACATCAACTTCATCCATATATACTTGTTCCATTTTATTTAAAAAAAACACTTCCCACTAATTAAAAAACACGTGTTGACTTTAATTTTCAAATGTCAACTAAAAAATTATCTCTGCCGCTGCCTCCGCTAACAGTTTAGTTGTTTACACCTAACGGTTAACTAATTTACATGAGAAGCTTATATGGGTCTGCACAGACCCATGTGAGCTTAATTAACGAAATTAGTTCAAAATTATTATTTTACAACAAATATAGCAAAAATCTTAATTTTGCTACTTCATTGTGTTTAGCACACTACATTTTAGGAAGTCATGGACTAAGAAGCCTCAGATATTAAAAATAAAAGATCTACATACATTTAAAGATCGAATGGGTCTGGCCAGACCCATATGAGCATCGGAGGGTTAATGCAGGCGGCCGCCGTAGCCGAATGGGTTGGTGCGTGATTACCATTCGGAATTCACAGAGCGAACGTAGGTTCGAATCTCGGTGAAACACCAAAATTAAGAAAAACATTTTTCTAATAGCGGTCGCCCCTCGGCATTCAATGGCAAACCTCCGAGTGTATTTCTGCCATGAAAAAGGTCCTCATAAAAATTATGTATATATGTATAAGAAGTATAGATATCGATAACTAGGGTTTTACAGCTGACAATGGCAAACTGTGTTGACATTTCTGTTTAGTAAGGTTTGGTAAGTCATCGTGAATCGTTTAACGGCAGAACAACGCTTCCGAATTGTGAAGATTTATTATTTTGTTTGAAAATTTACTTTGAAAAATGCGAAGTTAATAGAGCATTTCGTCCATTTTACTTGCGGTTTACACGCTAACTGCATCATCGGCCCTTATTTATTTCGAAATACAATTGGTTTATTGCAATATTAAAGCCAACATAGACGCCATACGGTCAGATTTAATGGGAAAAGTTAATTGGTCGAATGGACAATGTAACTCGTAGCCGGATATAATATTCAAAAAATAAATAACATGAAATCATCCAGAACACCAGATTAGAATAAAAAAAATGCATTCCAACAGTATTTATGGTATGTTTTGTATTATCATTTTAGGCCCTCAAACTCTTAAAAAACACCCGATGTATTCAAGAACTTTTAAAAATTCAGAGTATAAGTTAAAATCAAAAATGAAATTAAGGAAACTTCGAACGCGCGTACATCAAACTGTCTGGCACACTTTGTATTATTACAATATGGTTTGGACCTCAAGTCCAATTGAACTGGTACAATTTTTAATACGCAAGCAAATTCTATGTAGAATCGATTTCAAAATCCAATTCTAAATGAAGTGAAATTTTTTATAAAAAATGGACCGAAGGTAACCATGTGTATCAGGATTTTTATTTTTTCAAACAAAAATAACTATCATATTGGACTTTTATTTCTAGACAGTATTTTTAGTCAGTATTTTATGAGACATTAAATTTTTCGGTCATACTGATTCCTTATATAAATTATCAGATTTTAATCGACTTTTATCCATGTCTGTCCGTCCGTCGGTTTGTCTTTGCACGTCATAGTTCAAACAAAAATAAATAACTATATTTCAATAGAACTTGGTAAACATTTACTATTTGTCCAAGGTATTAAACACTGCACACCCACCTGCCACATAACAGTAACTCAAGGCGAATTGAGTACTATGGTTGCGCCGTTAAAAATCAGTTACTTTCAAGGTGGATTTATTATAGGTGACAGCAACCACATATAAGTAAAACCCTACATGTATTTGTTGTTGCGTTTGGTCCAAGCATCACGTCAAAATCAGTAATCATTTTGATTTAAGCCATATCTACGGTGAAAAATTCAGCTGCGTGAATGCTGTCACCTATAATAAATCCACCTTGAAATGAGCTGATTTACCAACACCACCTTAATGGATTCGCCTTGGGTGCAACCATAGTACTCAATTCGCCTTGAGTTTTTCACAGAATTCCAAACACGTTGCTCTGATTTGTACCATATGAAAAGTAAACGTTTTTAACTTTATATCGACAAAAAAATCTAGGAAATACCGTAAAGATAAAATACCTTTAAACAAAATAATTTATATGTTTAATGTTTACTTGTTCATTTTCATAAATTACTTAGTTGGAAAGGATTAATTGAAATGTAAACGAACAAACCTGTTGTTGTTATTTTTTGTTATTCTTATCGCAGTACTGTCATTCATCACTTTTGTGTTCATTTTCCTTTGGATATTCTTCACTTTTATGAAATTTCAGTTTATTAAAACCAATTGTAAATGTAACTTAAAAATATATATCGCGGAGAATCACGAATATTTTGTACACATCACCAAGTTCTCGTATAAAATTGTATATATGTACATACGAGTATATGCAAGCTCTTGAGTAGAGGGACAATACAGATTGAAAATGCGCCTGCAATTTGCCTTGTTCATATTGCTCACAGCCGGCGCCACGCTGTCGAATTCAAGCAATTCGAATTCCTCGGTAGCACAACTGGAGCATAGTCTCATCGATAAACCCGAATGCAAGGAATTACGTTCACTTTGTGCACATTTGAAACAAACTGATAATATATCGGTCTTGGAGTGTGTTAGCACTTTTTCTTCTAGCCAATTGGAGGCAGTACCGGATAAATGTCAACATGCTTTATGGTTGCAACAACGTGCAATGCTGACAGATAGATGGGTAACGGAGCAGCTAGTGCCACAGCACTGCAGTTTACAGCAGCAACAGCTAACTTCCTGTATCAATGCGGTGAATTTGTGGAACTGCATTCATGAACGTGCAATGCGGATGGAACATAGCAGCGAATGTCGGGCATATATTTTGCGTGCCTTTGCGACATTTTTCCCCGACTTCGATCAATTGGGCGATTTTTTTATTGGTTGTGGATCTCATATCGAACAACTAGAGTGTGGTCGCTTAAACTTGGAGCGGCGAAGCATGTCGCAAATTGAGACTGTGCAGTGCTTGCAAGAGACAGCAGCCGATACATTGGATGTTAGATGCAAAGCTGAATTAACCCTTCTGGAGCAACAACGTAAAGATTTGGAATTCTTTGAAGTCTGTGGGGATGACTGGAGAAGGTTGTGTGGGCAGGTGTGTAATTTTAAATTTGCATATTTCCTTACATAAATCAAGTAAAGAAGGTTTATAAATAGATCCGAACCGAATTTTTTTATCTAATCGCATTTTAGTAGAATTTAATTATGGCTGGCCGTTTATTTTTTGTGTGAACTTTAGCTTACAACATGAGTCGGGCGGACGGAAATTTTATCTTAACAAAAAAAGTGAGTGGGCTTTTGTCCGATGTCCATAATAATTATGCCGGATCTAAATGACGGGTAAAATACGTGTACCATGTTCGGACGAGTTTTATCAAGTCGTTATGGAGATATAAGCATTTAATAAAAAGTGGGTGTGGCTCCGCCAATTTATAAAATATTTACTAGCGCCGTATTTCTCTTCTTGGGTTAATCATATGCACGAAATTGTAGTAAATTTGCTTTGCTTATAACATAGACGTAATCATGTTTTTTCTTCTTTTTTTTATTTCACGTCATATAGCAGGTGAAAGTGACTACTAACCGTCAGGAGACATCTCCTAGACTACTCTGACGAAATCCAGGACAAAACTGACCGCAACCTACTGGACCGGACAGTATTTAGACAGTCAATAAACGGCATTCACCGGGAGACCGTTACCACCTTCATGAGCTCCCGTCCTGTGAATGCCGTAATCGGAGTCCAACCACCACCTATTGCAGATGAAGAGCTCCAGCTTCCCCGTGAGACTCGTGTAACACTGACACAACTACGTTCTGGATACTGTAGCAGGTTAAACTCCTACATATCCAAAATCGACCCTGACATACCAAACACAGGTCCGGCATGTGAAGGTACCCCGCACGACACTAACCACCTCTTCACATGCCCCCTTAAACCGACTCATCTAACCTCCCTCTCCCTCTGGACCCAACCTGTCTAAACAGCATATTTCCTGGGCCTACCCCTAGATGAGCTAGACGAAGACGAACGATGATGTGCCTACACTGACAGGGCTACCTATGCTGTTAAAACAACAACAACTAACGGATTTTTAGTACCAAATTATCTTGTACGAAGAGTACCATGTTCCAAGTTTCATTAAAATATATAAGTTTTGCTCGAGTTAACGTCTGCGAATGGACGGACGTATCTATAACTCTATATCTACATCGATACCTTTATGTTGTTATATGCAACCGTTATATTATATTACGCACAAGTGCGCCGGTATAAAAATATATGATTGCATGTATACCTTTATGTATGTCTACATATGCACACACATGTTCATTTTCATACTCAATATATACATTTCTTTATATTCAGGAACCGCCCGGCACAGCTGCTGCATTCAAGTGTTTAGTTAAGAATAAAGCAGATCCAACAATGACACGTCGATGTGTCGAAAAAATTTCACAGCGTGATCGTGAAATAGGTAAAGATTACCGTCTCGCACATGGCCTTGCAAAAGCTTGTAAGGAGGATATCAAGCAATATCATTGTCGCCGTGGCGTGTCCGAGGACAAACAAGTACGCCTGGCGCAAATTTTACTTTGCCTTGAGTCGGTTGTGAAGAATGGCTCGCTGGTTTCAGCCGAGTGTCAAACGGAAATTAACGATCACCGTCGAATGCTCATGCATGACTACAAGTTATCGCCGGAAATTCTCAGCGATTGCTCTGATGACATACCAAAGTTTTGCGGTGAAATTGAAAAGGTGCAAGCGGTCAGGGGGAATGCCATCGGTAACACAGACAACGGCCAAATCATCCACTGCCTAATGGAGCATGCACGCGCGAAACGTAGAAAGGATCGTCGAGTTACTGCTCAATGTCAACGTTCGCTTGAAAAGCTAATAAAAGCTGCCGACGTGGGCGAGGATTGGCGTGTAGACCCAGTGCTGCGACGTGCTTGCAAGCCAGTCGTAGACGTAGCTTGCCGGGATACAGATGCTGGCGAAGCGCGTGTTATGTCTTGCTTAATGGAGCGAATTGGAACACCGGTTATGCGACCAGACTGCGAGCAGGCCCTAATGCTCATACAGTATTTTGTAGCGCGCGATTTCAAACTAGACCCACAGCTGTACAAGCATTGTCATGACGACGCAATCAAATACTGCCGCGCTAAACATGTTTGGGATGACGTTAATGACAATCAAATGGATCCTGAACGAGGTCCGCTTATACTACCTTGCTTACATCGTATCGCCTACAATGATGATGACAATTTGGCACTACGTAAAGACTGTTTTAAAGAAGTGAAGCGCGTAATGCGTCAGAGAGCAGTAGCTGTGGATCTTATACCTGAAGTTGAAGACGAGTGCATCGAGGACTTATCCATATATTGCTATGACCGCACACAGAAGGGTGCAGAAATGGACTGCTTGCAAACTAATCTCGAAAAACTATCACCGACGTGTAAAGTAAGTACATATAAGTAAGTGGGTCAGCTCTCCAGCCATTTATCTGTGAAATTTTGTACATTACTTGCAGAAAGCCGTTTCGGCATACACTGAAGAAGAGGCGGAGCATATTGAATTAAACCCAGTCATTATGTCTGTGTGCATGAACGCAATGCAAACTCATTGTGAACACATCCTGAAGGGTGAAAAGGATAAAGGTGATATGATGGATTGTTTGATATCGCATAAAAACGACGCAGATTTGCGTCAAGATCTTAAATGCCGAGCAGCAATTGAGCATTTTCAAATCATCTCATTGAAGAACTATCACTTTACCTACAAATTTAAGACAGCATGCCGTCCACATGTGACGCGTTTCTGTGCAGCAAGCACTACCAAAAATGAGGTTGTCGCCTGTTTGAGCGAAGTTATGCGAAATGACACAATACGCGGTCAACGTCATTCGATACCGAAAGAATGTCGCCAACAAGTAAAAGCTCAACTCTACCAGCAACGTGAGTCCATATTGCTAGATCCGAAATTGGCAAATGCATGCAAGAAAGAGCTAGAGACTTTTTGCGATGATGAGAAAGGGCCTGGCCAGGTGAATAACAATGCAAGTTACTTTAATATCACTTAATCACCACACATTTACTCATGTCTATTATGCTATAAAATAGCTCAATTACATAATTATACCTGAAGTTGGCCTCAAGTCAAGCCTAGCATTCTCTTTTTATTTACATTAAAGGCTCTAGAGTGCTTGCAACAAAACACACAGCGTCTCGGAAGCTCGTGTCACCACGCTATATTCCTAATCAAACGCTCACAACTTTCTGATAGCGGCACAGACTTCACTCTCGTCAATACCTGCAAAGAAATGACTTACAAATTTTGCAACAACGCCGACTCTGAGCACTTGCTAGATTGTCTTAAAGCGTACAAAGATGATCCGCTCTTCGATCCACGCTGTCATTTGGTTGTCGTAAATCGTATGATTGAGCAGAATACCGACTACCGCTTCAATCCATCATTACAACTCGCATGCGGAAAGAATATCGATCGCTATTGCTCGCATATTGTAGCCACTGCACAGCCCAACGAGGAACTAAACGGAATGGTAAAATGTAGAATATAATATTGAATAATATTTTACGATTTTTTTTATTTCAAAACTGTTTTCAGGTGGTTCAGTGCTTAAAAGACAAATTTCGGGAATCCCGTTTAGATCACGACTGCACTCAAGAGATGATCAAAATACTGCAAGAACAAGCATTGAATTACAAACTCAATCCATTACTGCAGAATTTCTGTAAGTCCGAAATAGAAGTCCTTTGCAAGGCAAGTCTTCAAAGCAAGGAGCACGGCATGGTCGAGGAATGCTTGAAAACAGCTTTTCTGAATCACAAGATCATTAATCGTAACTGCCGCGTTGAAGTTGCTACACTGATAGCTGAAGCTAAGGCCGATATACACGTAGATCCCGTACTGCAAGAAGCTTGCACTGTAGATTTACTACGATACTGTTCAAATGTACAAAGTGGAAATGGACGAAGTGAGTTTACCAACAAAACAAAATTATGCACTTTTTTTATTTGGTTTTCTTAAATCTGGATAATTTGCTGTTACAGAATTGAAGTGTCTGCAAGTCTTATTGAAGGATCAGTCCAAGGCAATGGAAGAGGATTGTCGCTTGAAATTGCAGAAACGTATTGAAATGTTCCGCAATGCGGACACGGTAAAGAAATACATTCCAGAAAAATATTCCAGCATAATAATAATTAATATTTAACGTAATAACCTTATTTTGAACCTTTTGGAATTTTCAGGTACTGGCTGAACCTCCAGAAAATATGGAAGAACTTGTTAGTCAAGTGGTTTCTTCACCGGCGAAAAGATTTTTCTTAATTATTTTTATGTCTGCCGTTGGAATGATCTTTATGATGGGTGTCTTCCTTGGGCGTATAACCAAACGTGCAATCAACACCAAAAATAAATAAGCTGTCCAATAGAATAGAATTTTTAACAAAAATCCTTCCCATTCCCCCTTTTTCCTTTTCTAATTCTAAAATGTAAACTATTTTGATAAGTGCACCTAGATTTTATATTTGCAACCTTTTTTTTTTATTTGTTTTTTTATTTGTTTGTGGATTTTGCTTACAATGGAAAATTCTCCATTTAAACTTATTGCTTATTATTATATAACAATTTACTGGAACTAAATACCGGAAAGATTTTTCACAAAATTTGTTTCAGTAACGAAATGAAATGCCTTTATGTCCTAATATTTGTAAGTTTTTTTGAGCTCTTTGCTTCTGATTATATATTTTATATAACAGAATGCATAACAAAAGTGTATAATATATTGTTAAAAGTGCTAGTATAATAGAATATGATAAAAAGTAATTGGCATAGCAACGCTTTACATGAATAAATACTTTTTTATGAATGGTTTTATTTACTGAAAAACAATTACTGCATCACGAAAAGTTTGAAATTTTTAGGAAAGGAATAGAAATATTGATAGCCACCCCTAATTTCTTTCAGACAAATTTTTCAAGGTTTGGTATTTAAAAGGAAAATCTGAAAAACTCGGAATATAATTTGGGCTATGCAAGCAATTTTTGTATCAAGAAATAATTTTAAGAAATATTTTTAGTTTCCAAAAATTTATTATATTGAAGAATAGATAATTATTATGTTGTTGTTGGAGGGACATAAAGCGTTCCTAATAACTTTTCGAGAAATGCTTCAGAAATGTGTTCTTATTATCTATAATATAAATCCCAATCGTTTTGAAAATCGAAGGCTTTGTTCGAATTGCAATCACAACCATTGTGGCTCAATATTTATAACACGTTTGAGTGGAAATTCTGACAAATAGCATTCCAACTATCAAAAATTCCACCATTGTTACGCGCAAAGTTTTTTAAATAGCTTTGATTTTGTTCGAGTTGTAATAATGTGGTAATAGTGTTACTTTTCATCACGAAATTCCTGCAACAATGCCATTATCACGCGTTCTGTTTGTAAAAAATTGACAATTTGATGCTCATCACAAACTAATCAAGCGCATATAAAAGTTTTCATTGCGGAGTTGAAATAGAAAGAGGAAAATTAAATTTGTATATAATAATAGAATTGATTTGGAGAATAAATGGTGTCCAATTCGCCATGTAAACAGTACTACTTGGAAGTATAGGATTAATTAGCTGTGTATCAGCAACAGGTCTTCAAAGAGTAAAGGGGAAAATATTTACATATATAAAATACTAACAAGGAAAATATAATATTTATAGAAAAAAACTGCATCATTGACTATGCAAAATAAGTGCTGAATATCAGAAAAGTATCGGCTTAGCATTCGCAACAGGGCTGCGAACTTTTATAAATGCTGCAATACCGCCGCTTTATTACATGCCTAACCTCTTTCAATTTTGCTTTTGTTTACAAAAATGTGGCACCTTTGCACAGGATTGACAATTAATGTCGTTTTTTGCTCCCTTCTTTCTTGCCATTTTCACTTTGGCTTCCCTATTCGTAGTGGTGTTTTCTCGTAATGTTGGTGATTTTGGGTTGATTGCGTTTGTCTTATTGATAATATAAAGGTTCGAGATTTACCAAAAATACTAGCAACCAGTTTAAAAGTATTCAATTAATTTAATAGAAACATCAACAAAACGAGATTTGCGCATAGCAGAGACGAAAAAAGTTGTGGTTTGAAATAATTTGCAAGGGCACAGTCGAAAAGAAGAATAATAAAAGCTGAGCATACGAGGACAGAAGAAAAGGAAAGGTTGCGAAAACAACAGTTTTAGTTGCCCAAGCAACAGCACGAAATTAAGGCTGTAGCAGAGTGCCACAATTTCTGTTAGGTACCGGGAGCGAGGCGAAAATGGGTTACGATTTGCATCGCTTTCAAGGCGAAGTCGACGAAGAACTCACTTGCCCCATATGTTCCGGTGTGTTGGAGGAGCCGCTACAGGTCAGCGAACGTTTGGCATAACCACAACTTAGACTAGTTAGAAGTTTCATCAAGTGGCTTTCCTAATTCGATTTATCCCCTTTTTTCATATTGACTTTCTCCACAGGCGGCTATGTGTGAACACGCCTTTTGTCGTGCGTGCATTAACGAATGGCTCACGCGTCAGCCCACCTGC
This sequence comes from Anastrepha obliqua, assembly GCF_027943255.1. Classification (NCBI taxonomy): domain Eukaryota; kingdom Metazoa; phylum Arthropoda; class Insecta; order Diptera; family Tephritidae; genus Anastrepha; species Anastrepha obliqua. The sequence goes on from NC_072894.1 coordinate 129,946,896, forward strand.
CCAGTAGACCGCAACGCATTAAACACCGCAAATTTGCGCGCCGTGCCGCGTATACTTCGCAATCTGCTTTCACGGTAAGTATGCCAAAACCTACCGAAAGTAAAATTTCAAATGCCTTTACAAATGCATACATATGTATATGTATTTGCACGTTCTTTCAGTCTTTCCATTACCTGCGAGAACGCACCTTACGGTTGCACCTTGGTACTCAAGCTGGACGCACTTAACTCGCATTTGGAAGAGTGTGAACACAACCCTAAACGTCCATTACCATGCGAGAAAGGCTGCGGCTTCGTCATACCCAAGGACGAGCTAAAGGATCACAATTGCTTGCGTGAGTTGCGTTCTATGATACATCAACAACAATTAAAAATGGGAGAGCTAAAGACAGAGATTGCTGATCAGAATTTGGTCATTAACGAACTAAAGCGTGAATTGCAACTCTTTAAAGACTTTATGCGCGCAATGCGCGTTTCAAATCCAGCCATGCGCGCAATTGCCGATCAAATGGAACGTGATGAGGTTATACGCTGGAGCTCAACCTTGTCGCGGGCGCGTGTTACACGCTGGGGTGGCATGATCTCAACACCAGATGATGCATTACAGGTGGGAATGATAAATATCATGTTCTTTAATTTTTATCTCATTGCTTTCATTTACTATCGCTAGATGATGATAAAACGTGCTTTGTCCGAGTCTGGCTGCCCGCCACACATTTTAGACAATCTTATGGAGAATTGCCACGAAAGACGCTGGCCTCGTGGTTTGAGCTCACTAGAGACTCGACAAAATAATAGACGCATCTACGACAACTACATATGCCGACGTATTCCAGGTAAGCAGATACAACAAACAACTCTATTATTCAAATTTACATGGAAATTATTATCTGAAATTCTTAGGTAAACAAGCTGTGCTGGTTTTAAGCTGCGATAATGCTCACATGTCCGAAGATGTTATGGTTGAACCGGGATTGGTAATGATTTTTGCTCATGGCATAGAATAAATGCACACATACCAATATAGGCACACACAATTCAAATGATTAATATGAAAAGACAAAATAGCTACGAAAATGAATGAAACTGGAAAACTACATACGATTATAAAAATTTATATGCACACAGCGGAAATATCTATTAAAACGGCTATAAAGTCGGCGTGAAAATAATATTTTTACTTCAATTAAACGATTATATAATCGTGCATGACACGTGCAACGTTAGCGAAATTTTAAGGAATAACTTTTGATATGTTTACCTGGCTTCAATTGACTTAAAAAGTGTCGTTTCAATGCACTTTATTTTGAAATTTTCTTTAAAATTAAAATTAATTTGAATTTTTTGGTTCACGTCTACAATTACAAGCTCGAAAATTTCTAAATATGTTTGAGATTTATTGTCACCATACGATGCTTAAAATTAATTTTTATAATATTAGAATAGTAATGTTTAAAGTGTCTTAGTTCGGCATCAAAAAGCTTTATCATTTAGAAAGTATGCAGGGTTTATTTCGAAACGAATGTAGACGATGCTTCAAATTGCTGAAACAACTACATACATACCTATAAGCTGTATTCACACCAAAGCGTGTATTACAACGTTTTGGTGCAACCTTAGTTTGCTTAAATGCCTTTGAAGTGTTTCAGGAAAAAAAGATTGGTCTACATCAGTTGTTCACACACCCAGTTTGCAACCCTTTTACACATAACATAAAAGTATAATTTTTAAATACGCTTTAGACATAATTTTACCATTATTCCCTCATTATTATCATAACTGTCTCATCTTCAAAACTGTGGCTGATTTAGCGCTTGTTGATTTTTAAATATAATTATCATTATTTCAATTATAATTCAAATGGAAAAGACGGGAACGTTCATAATTTTTTTCACCTTAAATTTGTATTTGTAGTCTTATTTAAGCGATCTCAGACAGGAAATGAATTATGTGTTAGTAAATAATATTAAAAATGAAATGTAACTTTTATGCCCAAAAATGTACTATATTTTTTGCGCAGTTTTAGATGCATAAAGGTAGTTCTATATACTTATATAGTTCTCGCTCGCATAGATAGCGTAGAGTACACACATATTTCCTACATACTGCATCACCATTGGAAGGCTCACAACCATACATACATATGTAATAAATCATTTCATAATGCAATTTGTTCAGCCAGAAAGCAAATGTACTTGTGTCGGGTTGCTGTTAAACATAGAATGCAATGACCGCAACAGAATTTTATGTAATGTTAAATATATTATATTACGTATCTTGTAATGTTATCAGCTGCGCTGTTTTCGAATTTCTGTGGCTTTGCTTATTACAGCGGAGTCACGCAGTTTTGCTCTTATTATACATACATAAACATATTGAAATAATAAGTCCAAATAAAGGTAAATAATACAATAGATCGTGTATTTAAAAAGTGTTTGGTTTGTATGAATACTTTCAAAAACTATTTGCGAATCTTTTTAAATTTAGCTCAATACTTTCGTATTTAAATTTTCCCTTATCGAAATTAGTTATTTGAAAGAATTGTTTAAATTTAACGACTTTAAAGTCATTAAAATTTCCATTTCCGTTCGCTTATTTTTCGCTCTAATTTCTCTATTTATAGTCGCTCCTCTCACTCTCATTTCTGCCGGCAGTCTCTTCCGCAATCACATGTTTACTTAGCGAACTGTATACGATATTTGGCTTTTGTTTATTCTATTTATTTATTAAGCGCTTTCTTCAAAGGAAATCGAGAAACTAGTTTTCTTCCTTAATAACTCTGGGAAAACCAGTTCGCTTGATTGCTGGTCGTTCAGTCGCTCTGTCCATTTACGGGTGATGCTGCGATTTTGTAGTGCGGCGTTGCTGTTTATTTTGTCCATTATTTTTCGCTTTCTGGTTTGGGCAATGGCTATTGTTAAGGTTTAGCTATCGGTTGTGTGTTTGCTTGAGGCTGAATAACTTTTGTGGTCTTCCCTCAGCTGGCCGACAAGTTCGTTAGTAAAGCAATAAATTGCTTCAGCCTGCCGTGCGTAGTGTAAAGCATAATCACACATCCATATGTATGTATAATATACATTGTATATATGTATGTAGGTATATGCATATGCACATATTTGATTGGGAAATGTCGGACGGAGGTTCGGATTTGGTGGCTGTTGAATATTTGAAATAAATTTGGTTCTGGTTTTTGAAATTCCAGGCCTTAAACGCTGCTCAAAAATTGTTACTTTTATGAAAAGTACGATTAACAACATAACTAACTGTCCAGTGTCTGGTCTCGATTATGATGATGTGTTTAAAAATCGCTCAATATGATGTCATTGCCTTATTGCCTAATTCTGAGTAAGCAATCAATTTAATAAATTTAAAACCATTTTTTCAATTTTATCCTAACTGTGTTTCATAACTTGCGGCCCATTGGTATAATTTAATCAAATTTTAGACACTTTCTGCCTCTTGTCTGTTCAGCTATGCGGGTTAAACCGCTATTTGCTCCCTTTGCTAAGCCACTCGGCGTTTACCTTAAGTGGCAACTAAAAAAAGCGATAGTCATCTTCGGCTCAGTCAATGAATCAGCCAATAGTCTACGTTTGATCGTCGATTTGTGAAGACCAACTTGTTAGACGGTAGACAAAACCCTGAACGAAGCAAATATACTCAGCGTAATATGAATTTCTTAACATTTTCCGCGAGCTTAATTCTTATCGCCGCATTCAGCAGCGCATCCAGTTTAAATGTGGTTAGTGAGGATAATATAGCCAGCGCACCGTTACGTGAGTAGAAAACAAAGGAATAAAAACACTTTTCGATGCAATGGTAATGTAGTTATGTACTCAAAATTATTTGCTTTCTTCTCTATCTGCTCTATTAGCTGCGAATGGCGCTGCTGTCGATGAAGTGGTAGTGGAGTCTTCGCTTTATATCAAACCAAAAGCCAATTTGAGACCTCAGGTTCGACGCGTGCGTAGCATACCCTTCGAGATGCCCTTGAACAGCGCTTCCTTGCTGGAACATGTGCGTGTCAAGCGTAGACCACAATTCCAACCGTTCGCTCCGCAATACGGGCAATCGCAGGCCATTGCTAATGCCGATGCTCACAATAGAAATGTAGGACCATTCGGCGCGAATACAGCCGATTCAAATGCTGGTTCACAAGCGTTCAATGCTTTCGGCCCAAATGGTTCGTTTGGCGCCTCCTCAGCGGGCACTATATCGCAAGCCACACAATCGGGTCCCTTCGGATTGCAAAATTCAGCCGGAGCATCAATGAGTCAATCGTATAAGCTGCCCAATGGACAAACAATAAACTTTGCCAGCACAAATAGCTTTGCTAATGGCCCATTTGGCAATAATGCCAACAGCCGTGGGTCGTCAGTGTCTGTCGGCCAGGCTTAGGGCCCAAGCAGCGCTTATCGCTGCGAATAATTGACAATAATTTAAATGTGCAATTTATTCCGGTTTAAGTTTAGTTGTTTGCCAAAAAACCATTTTATATCATCAACAATTCATATTCTGTAAAGTGGAAAAAATTAAAAATGCTTGCAAGTGAATTAAAGGCCCTTGATTAATTAAAATTGTGTAAGTTGAAGTTTAAATTTAATGTTGAAATCTTGCCAATTTGCGTACAAATAAATTTAAAAATGTCCAAGGTAAACATCATTTCGTGTTGTTTTTTGCGCGTGCGCATAAAATATGCAAATATATTCTAAATTCAACCAATGAAGTGGTCAATTAGTACTAATTGAAATCATTTATGTATTAGATAATGTTTTGCTTATAAATTATCAAATTTAATCTGATTCGCTTTCACTTTCCGACTGGAAATCGCCCACTTCGATGGAGAATTTATACTCTTGATCGCAGCCCAAATATGAATCGCTCATATAGTATAGCGTGTACTCATGTCTACCGGGACTGGGCGCCACGAAATCCAATTTTATTTTCGCCTTCTGTTGTAGCGTCAGCCGCTTAATCGAAAGCAACGAATTAGTTTTTGGATCACCAATCACCACCCACCAGCCCTCCTCGCGTTTCTGTATAGGAAAAGAAATTTTGGTAGACATAAATATTTTAAATACATTCTTCCAATGGAGTTGCTTTCTTCATACCTGTGGGAAGAATGGTGCTATAACCGGTCCGGTAACTTCATCCTCGCGCTCCAACTGCACAACAACGTTTACGGTCGATCCAGAATTTATGCGATCCTTATCCAGCACCTCGAAATTCATTTCTATATTTGGGTAACGATTGCAGAAACGCGCTACGTCAGCCATTTGCGCATCAGTCAGTTGCAGCAGACGAGAGCGATCGTCATCCTCCAACTCCATGATATCGAAAACTGTTTCGATTTTCTGCAAATCAAATACATAATTATTTATTAAGGAAATATTACACCGTAAACTCAAGCGCTCTTTATATTGTACCTTTTCCGCGCAACGCTTGATGATATCGGCTGTAAAGTGTGGTAGCTGCTTCAAATAGGAGTCTTTGCTCCACATTGCTTGTGTAACCATTTGCGCTAACTCCATAGCAGCCACAGCAGGCGAGAGCCAACCATTCGAACTAAGGACATCGACACAGGCCTGAATCAAGCGGATGGCTTTGCCCAAAATCAGCTCCGTGTCACCTTGCAATTCGGGACCCAATTGAAGACGTGATAAATGGGCTTGTAACAGTAAATTTGTCTTAATATGTGGATCATTGAATCTGTGTAAATAAGTAATTATTTTTAGAGTAATAAAAATATATATAATAATTTTTTTAGTGTTCTGTGAACTTTACTCACTTTGGTCCTGAATCGTTGGGGCCCGTCAATTTGTTTGGCAGCCGTTGTGAGAGTGTGCGAAGTATATTTTCTTCATGGTGGCGCACCACAATATCTTCATACTCCGCCGCCGACGAGATGATCTCAAGCAATCCACGTACTTTGGTTTTGCTATTCAATGACAAACTGAAGAGTTCTGAAATAATAATCAGCATTTATCAATTTAGCGAAGATTGAAATATATTCAGCACACATACCAATTGTGGTGTAGTTAATATAATAATAGGCAGCAATCATGCCCAGATTGAGCGGCAGAGTGTCCATGTCATCCTCAATGCTGATACATTTGGACTGCTCCAAATCGGATAATGTATTTTCGACCAATTCCGATAAGTGATCCGACAAATGGCGATGCGTCACACCTTGCAAATTGTAGTAATTGGGGTTTTGTGTCAGACGTCTGTATAAGAATGTCCAAGTCAGGTAATCAACTGCATCCTGCTTGTTTTCGATTGTCTTCGTGACCACCTCTACATTGAAGTGATCGTGTAAACGATGATCCAAGTGGCTTTCAATCGGCAAAGGCTCGTTTATAAATTTCTTGAAGAAGTCCTTCTTCGACGATTGGCACATCAACACGCACTTAGCGTCTGCATCTTCAATTGGACGGTTGGCGCGCCCTATCATTTGCAGCACATCTGTTATGGGATAGTCCTCATACGAGTGATTCTTGCCGTTGTAGAATTGCGTGTCCATAATAATGACCAAGTGCGCTGAAATGCTCATACCCCAACAGAGATCTCGCGCCACCACCGCCACCTGTACGGCACCAGAGTCAAACAATTGCTCCACCAGGCGATGATCGGAAGCCGTCAGTCCCTCATGTATGTAGGCCACACCTTGAGATAGCGTTTCTTTCAGAGTTTTGTCGGACATACGATCAAGGAATGGTTTGATGTCCTCTTCCTCGGCATGGAAGAAGCGATTCGGTTGCATATCTGATGCACTGTAAGTGAGTATATCGATGGCCGTAAGACGCGCTTGCTTGCGTGACGACACAAACACTATTACCGGCTTGTGTGGACTGTACTTGATAATCGCATTGTAAACAGGCTTAGACATGGAGGCAATGCGAGTCGCATTATGTGTGATATTATAGCCTTGTATGTGCAGCTCGAGTGGGATGGGACGCACACTCGGGTGGAAATTGAATGTGGCGTTGGCGTTGCAACCGAGCCATTGCGCCACATCACGCGCATCAGCCAACGAAGACGAGAGCGCCACAATACGAATTTGTTTCTCGATCTGCGATGAAATGTAGCGCATACGTGAGCAAACCACCTCCAAAACAGGACCATCTTCGCCGCCGACCAGTTGCAGTTCATCTACTATGAAAAGGTTGATTGCCTGCACATTTTTACGTTGCTTCCACCGACGAGACAGCACATCCCATTTGTCAGCGGTGGTGACGATTATTTGGCCTTTAGCTAATAGTTTCAGATCGGTGCCGGTTTCACCGGTGAGTTTTACGACTTTGAGGGAAAGACCACCGAACTTGGCGTGCCAATCGGCAAATACAAGATCGGCGAGAGCTTCTTTCGATACCAAGTAGACACAACGGCCCTCGGCTTGCTGCGAGAACAAACGCATGATTGCAAACTCGGCTATGGTCATTTTACCGGATCCTGTAGGAGCGCCTACGAACACATTGTCGTCGCTATTGTATACCGCATTGAAAACCTGCGTCTGTATTGGATTGAACTGGGGGAAACGCTCTGCGTAGAATTCCTCAAATTTCGGTTTACGAAGCGCAGATATGGGCAGGGGTTGCAAATCGAGCAACTCTGTTGGTGGCATATTTTTTTCTGGGAGTATTAAATGTCTGAAAGACACTGGCAGCTGAGTCTCTGAGCCAATCCAACGGTCAGATACGATGCGTAGGAAATATTGTGGCGGCAGCGGTTCGAAAACTGGCACAAAGAACTTTATTTGATGCTCGTCTTGCGCATACTTTTCCTTTAGCAGAAAGAATTCATGATGCAATATCACCTCCGAGTCCACATCTTCAATAAGTATCCAGAAGCCTTCCGATAAACCGTGCACCTTTTCATCCCATTGGAAATCGGGAGTGATTGTGAGTTCAACTCGCAAAGTGGCTCGTGTAATGGGTTGTATGTGCGTTGATAGCTCCAATTTTGGGAATTGATGCACAAATTTGTGTATTGTCTTGCCCAGCTTCGGCACACGTATCAGCTCGCCAATCTCATTTGGCTCTAAATCATACAAGCGTTCCCACGGGAAATTTTTCTTCTCTAACTTCTTGGCGATCTCATCGGGCATCTTCTTGAATTGGCGAAGCGGCGTCATAGATTGCCACATACGGCGATCGATCATCTTGCACAGTGTTAACGTTTTGTCAGCCAACTGCGCCCAGCCTCGATGCAACACAATTTCAAAGATGGCACGCATTAAACGCGACGCAGACTGAGTTATGAACACCATATCCGACATCAGTGCGAATCCTTCCAGCTTCAGTTGGGAGATGTACGCTTGTAGCAATACATTCACCTTAGCGCTATGCTCCTCCATAGACTCTTTTATGGGAATGGGCACACGTTCCATCAATTTTTGCAGCTCCAATTTTTCCTCTTCGCGCACAGCAATGTGTTTGAATTCCGAAGAGAGTGAGAAAACACGAAACAGTTCGATCTCACTAAGTGTTTGCTTCAACAACTGATTATATGTCATCATGGTTTCGTGTGTGCAATAGTAATGGGATGCTATACGACCCAGCTCCGTCACTTGGAACTGGCCGCTCTTGCGATCGTACTTGACGAGGCCGCTGCGGTCCAAATGTAGCGCGGCAGTGTGTATAAGATCGGCTCGATGTTGCTCCAGCAGTGAATCATCGCGTATAGCATCATGGGAAATTCCATACAAGGTGGGATTACGCAACATTCGTATGTAGAGATAGGTATATCCAAGCCAGTGCACAGCGTCTTTTAAATTTTGCACAGTGCCCAGTACAATTTCTGCATTCAACATATCGGGCATTTTAGAAATGAACTGCGACTCGATAGGCAGCTGCTGATTCAGGAGTGAGAGATAGAACTGTAATTCACTATGGTTGGTAATGAGTATGCCTTCGCCTTTGGTGTCGTATTGGGGGCGACCAGCACGTCCCAACATCTGAAGTACATCAAGAGCACTCAGCTCCACCCAGCGCCCTTTTTCCGGATTATAAACTTGTGTGCCCTTAATAATAACGGTATGCGCCGGCAAGTTGACACCCCAAGCCAAAGTTGCTGTGGACACTAAAACCTGTAAAAATAGTATTAAATTGTAATTTAGAAAATGCATGGAATTTTCAAATTTTGGGAGACGCTTGCCTGGATATGTCGATCCGCGAAAAGGTCCTCCACCAAGGTACGATCAACGCGCGTCATGCCCGCATGATGTATGGCGAATCCGTAGGGCAACAGTTCTTTCAATTCCGTGTTCTTCACCTGCTCTGCCTCCGTCCGCAGCACTTCCATGCTAGCCGATCCTTCGCGCAGAAAACTGCCGAGTGTGTCCTTCTCTAAACACATATCACGCACTGCTCGCGCGGTCTTTCCAGTTTCTTTGCGCGAGTGCACAAACACTAAAACTTGGTTGCGGCCCGCGTGCTCCATTGTCTTCTCGTAAACGATTTCATTCATGACTTGGAAACGCTTCAATGCCTTCTTTTCAGTCACGCCAATATATTGCTGTTCCAGAGCCACTGGACGGAAGCTATTGTCAAAGTAAAAAAGGCCCTTATCTGGCTTGACGCGCAGGAAAGTCGCCACGTCTTGGTAATTAGGCAGCGTTGCGGATAAGCCGACCAATCGCACATCCTCCTGGGTGGTTTCAATATTTCTTATGGTACGTGCCACCAGTGCCTCTAGAACTGGGCCACGCTCATCATGCAATAAATGAATTTCATCGATAATCACTAGTCGAACTAGACTGGTGAATGTTTTTTCACCGCCTTTACGTGTGATAATGTCCCATTTTTCTGGCGTGCAAACTATTACTTGAGTCGCGGCAATTTGCTCGCTCGTCAATTGGTGATCACCCGTCAACTCAGAGACGGTCAAATTATAACAAGCCAAACGACGACCAAAGTTGCCCACCATTTCCTGTACCAATGATTTCATTGGGGCTACGTAGATAATTTTAAATTCTTCCACATTAATTGTGCCATCCTCATTGATATGTTTACCAATTTCCCGCATCATAGTCAACAAAGCTACGTTCGTTTTGCCAGCGCCGGTGGGAGCACATAGCAACATATTTTCATCACTATCGAGAGCGGCCTTCCACAAACGACTCTGGATGCGATTAAGCGTTTTGAAACCTTCAAATACTGGCTGCACGTACTTTGGCAGTTTGTCAATAGACTGCAACTCTTCTTTATCTTCGAACGGCACCTGTTTTAAGGCCGGTACATGCACTTCCTCGTAGCCTTTACGTTGTTTTCGGAATGAACCGTCAGGCAGCTGGCACCTCTTATTTGCCATAAAGTGGGATCCTTGTGTAAATGCTATCTCTTCCAACTCGAGCACTTGGCGCACACCAGCCACTTGCCCGGCCATTCCTTGCCCAGAGTCATCATTTTCCTCCTTGCCCCGTTTATTAGCACGCGATGAATTGCCATAGTCGTCTTCTTCCGACTTTCCAGTATCTAATTGACGCAATATCTTTGCTAAATGGCTGTCATTGCGCATTTTTTCTCTGATACGCTGACGCTCGCTGTCTGTTTGAGCTGATGCCAACATGGTGCAATATAGAATCATTTGGCGATTATTTTTTAGCTGTTTGATAAAGTCGAAACAGTCGTAGCCAAGTAAAAGTACAAGTTGGTTTTCGCAATCTCGTTCGTCGGACGCGTCTTTGAGAATTTTCAGTACATCCGCAGCTTTACTCTGGGATACCATAGCGTCTTTATAATATTTACTTAGGCAGCGCTGCAACCAATACGCATCAATATCTAACGGATGCAAACCTCGCTCTTTCTTTACATTGGCAGCCTCCTCAGTAAGCAACTAAAATGCAATAGAATAAATATTTTAATAGATGCATTGACTAAATTATTGTACTGGTTACATTTTCAGCATGCAGTGTATGATCTATGCGCGCCTCCTCGCCTTCTTCCTGTCCGTCATCGTCGCGTATCTCGCCATGCATGTCGTTATCACTTTCTTCCTCTGATTCCTCAAATTGCACATTAATGCCATAAGTCTCGTCAATTTGTTCCTCATTGCCAGCAATGCTCAATGCGTTTACAGCATCCGAACCGAAATCTGTGATTTTCTTGCCTAGATTTACTAGCAAAGCAAACCTATTGGGGAGAATTGTCATGATTTTCTAGAATAAATATACTCGCCATTCTTGCGCAATCTTACCGCTCGTCAGTTACGGCACCTAACAAACTATCTATTTCACGTTTCCGTTCACGATCTTTAAGTTTGTCGTTTTTTAGCACCGCCAAAATTTCGTCTGCCGCACCACACAGAATATCACGAGGTTGATCGCCTAATGCTTCTTGTATGAAACTTAACAACACCTCGTATGTCTGGCGAGTTTCTTGAGTTTTGGGACGGTATACAATGCCCACCATCTCATCAATGCCCTCTGATAATAAGGTAGCTCCCTTCATGCGCTCAAAGTCATACTGGGCTTCATCACGCTTTTGTCGTTTCGCCTTACGCTCTTCCATTTTTTCAGGCTTTGTGCGTTGATAGCGATCGCCCATACGTGTTCCCTCAAGCTTACCTACAAGCGATACTACTTCTCCGGTAGCCTCATCACGACGTGGGCGTTCAATGAGACGTACATCTGCTTGCAACACAAGATTAGAATTCTAGGAAAAATAATTTACATTACTTTACTTTCAGTATTTTGGGTTAAAACGTTTATGTGCGTTTTCACGTTGGAACACACTTTGATACAGTGAACACATTTTGATAAGCAACTTGATATACTTACCGCCTTGTATTCATATTGCAGCTGACGAGCTGCAGCATCCGCCATGGTTATAAATGTTTTTTAAATAATATGCACAAATATACACAAATTATTATTTTTTGACAGCCAACAAAATTACCACAATTTTTTCTCCGACTGCTAAAGTTAATTTTTGATTCTGCTTTTACACCATTCGCATTTAATGATGGAAAATGTGTTTAAGAGAACTACACACAGGGTTCCATTTGAGGATTCTATAAATATTGGCTTACCTTGGCCACACTGAAAGCCGATAGGAAGAATGATAGAATACAAGAATGCGCCTTCCAAACTTGCTGTGATTTCAGCACTGCAGATAAACAAACAAAAGTAAGAAAAATTACTTGTTTGCAGAGAACGTTAACTTTAACCTTCTCTGTCTGTTGTTTGTGAAGAGGAAAAGTAAGCAAAAGCAATGAAAACTGACGTTTTCACGACAGTCGGTTCTACGTTACCGAAACGGCACGGATTTATATCCGGCCAAGGACTGTCACTCCAGCATCATTTACCGTATGTAAGTATGGGGAATGTTTATGCTGCTACAACAACAAAACTGACAGGAAATACAGGAATTTATTCACGCACTTTGATCTTCTTGTCATTGGCGTCATCGGCAAAAAAAAAAAAAAAAAAATACCAGTCTAACGGTTAGACACGATCGAAGTGAAACCTTCCGTAAAACAAACTGAGAGAGAATAAGACGAAAGCAGCATTAGGAGCGGGATAATTATAAGTTCATTATAATATTGCTATAAAGTTCATATTTTATTTTCTTCATTTCATTATTATTCATCCTCAATGTTTTCAATTTCAACAAATGATACGAGTGGCTTATGATAGATAAAATATGATACAAATGCTTTGGTTTCGATGTTGTCAAAAAAAATACCCAAACGGACCGAAGAAACAGACTTACAAATTTCTTCCATTTTCGTCTACTTGTATTCATATAAAAATTTATGTCTCTTCCCACCAAAGCTAAATGTATTAGTATATTTCTTCTTGTATTTATTCAAGGCAACTGCAATACCGGGCCAATCCGTGGCAGAGGTGGAGCAAGCCCCTAAAACACTCCGCCCATTTCCAAAAATCAGTTTAACATTTGTTGTCCTCGGATGGAGGATCTATCAGATGTTAAGCTACACTTTGATCTTAGCCATAAGGCCGAGAAGCGATAACCATACACAACCAACAAACTACCTTGTCAATACATTTTCTGATAAACCTTTTGAGAATTACACGCTCACAAAAATTAATGTACGAAATATTTATACCGATTCACTTAAACTGACTTTCAGTATCTAAACCAAAAATAGAAAAGCCAAAAACCTGTTTTCAATAAATAATCAGAAATGTCCTACAATGCAAATTTCAAAAAAAAAAAAATTTTTTTTTCTTGTGATTCGAACCAAGAATTTTGGATCAGAAGCTCACATTGCTAGCCGCTCGGCTATCGCGCCATGCTGTCGGCGCTGGCCTAAAAGTTATTTAGTTCGTCGCTACGTTTATATCAACATATAATATAACGCTTCGTAACTAAATAACTTTTAGGCCAGCGCCGACAGCATGGCGCGGTAGCCGAGCGACTAGCAATGTGAGCTTCCCATCCAAAATCCTTGGTTCGAATCACAAGAAAAAAAAATAAAAGTTATTTAGTTCGTCGCTACGTTTATATCAACATATAATATAACGCTTCGTAGCCAAGAGGGTCGCTTTTTCGTTTCACTTTTTCTCAAATCACTCCCAACGATTCTAAAGAAGTTTTCACTTCAAAAAACGCCAGAAAACTGCAGTTGAAGGTATTGTTATAACTCGTGCTTTTACAATTTAACACGTGGCAATTCATTTTTACTTGTTTGTTTCATTCAAAAATCACAAATCTTAATACAGAACACAGTAGAAACTCGATTCGTGTATGTACAATTTTGCATTCCATACTCAGTACTTGCGATATTAGAAAATATTTATCTCGATAATTCCGACACTTTTTGTTTTGTCTTTCTCTTTTGCTCTTTTTACGTTGTATTTTTGAAAATAAGGAATTAGCGTCGAGGTAATCGTAGTAATGACATATTTTGAATTGAGTCAGTTGAATGGAAAATTTACCCTGCTTACAATAAAAGAAAAAGCTGACATTCTGAACAAATCAAATGCGGGAATTTCTATTAATACAAAAGTTAAAAGCGTTCACGTGTATAGAGCAACAATAACTCATATTTACAAAAATGAGCAGTTTATAAAGAAGTTTGTTACGCGATCTGAAAGGAAAAGGTTTTTGACGCTACCACGCTATCAATCGATGGGTCGCAAACTTTAAAAAAAGTCATGGAATACAATGGTTAAAAATTTACGGAAAAAATCAAATGAGAGTGACTCTATCAACCCATTTTTAGGCAAAAGTAATAACACGTATGGATTCAAGTTTAACAAAAGGAGCAAATATACAATGCCGATGAGTGCCGAAGTGCTTGGATGACCTTTATTTGAAAAATGGTTTCACAGAACATTTGTTCCAGAGATATGCTCCTTTTGATATCAAAACAAAAAATCGTGTTTTAATCAAAAATTAATTAAATAAACAGATAAAGCGTTCCTTCGTTCGCAAAATCTTCCTTAAAAGCACTTATTATTGATAATGGTCCATGCCATCCCAAAGAAGGGCTAAAGAGCTACTACGGCCAAATATCGGCAATGTGCTTTCTTCTAAAAGTGAGTACGTGGGAACGATGTGATGCTAAATATGAATAAAATTACATCAGCGTTTAAAATATATTAATTGAAAAATTGCCAATTTCGAAAAGGTATTCTCAACGAAACGTGTGCGTCGAAACTTTTGTTTTTCGATATATTTGGACTTGTAAGTTGTACTGAGAGGAAGCCTCAGACTGTTCTCAAATGAATTGGACCAGCTGTTTAATAACGAGTAGTTTTCTCACTGTGCAACCCTGTGTGGCTATCAACGAGTTTCTGCTTGGCGTTCATATGACAATTGGAAGCAAGTATTTTTTTTCTTAAGTGTCTTTCTCGTGCCCCTAGTTGGTGCTGACTGTGTAAGTTATTTTTTCTTAATTAAATTGCATAATGTGTAAATTTTCAGAACAATGTATTGGCCGAAATTATATATAATCTAGCACATTTTACTAAAACATATAATCGGAAATAATGAGTTTAACGAAAAGAAAAGAAATGTGAGAAAACACGATCATGTGCAAATTTTTCGTTATGTAACCTCAACTGAAAAATTACTAATATGTATATGAGAGATGACTTCGGCTAACGATTCTGACGTTGTGTTGGATATGCTATAAATTCCGAAATTTAATTTAATTTTGTATTTGTATTTTTTTCCATAGTTTCAAAGGAAATCACCGAAGCAGCGAAAAGTAACAATCCACAATGTTCTCATCACTGTTTGATGCTGCCAAGAACTCTCCCTTCCGGACCCCATTTACCAAAGTCCAATGCGACAGCACCGGTAAGTCGGCAACGGGCCCATTGCCCGGACGCCAGATTCAGGCAGCTTCGACACCTAGCGGTGATTCGTGCGAATTCGGCAGCAACAAATACTTTGCGCTCTGCGGTGTCGGCGGTATCCTGTCCTGCGGTACTACGCACACCTTCGTCGTACCGTTGGATTTGGTGAAATGCCGTCTCCAAGTTGACCCCAAAAAGTACAAGAATTTGATCAACGGCTTTAAAGTTACCGTAGCTGAGGAAGGCGCACGTGGTCTGGCTAAGGGTTGGGCTCCAACATTCTTCGGCTACTCAGCACAGGTGAGTGAGTGGGCGAAGTAAAATTGTTATTAGCAAAGCAGACGCGTGAAGATGCACAACTAAATGGGAGTTAAGAACAGACTAAAAAGAATCGGTCCAAGTAATTTTTGTGCTGAAAACCTGCGTTATGCATTGATGCGTTAAACTCGGAATGAAACAAAAGAAAAGTATAGCGTCAAGGTTACACAACCACCATTCATTATTGGTTTATTGATTTTTAATGCTACAACGATTAGAATAATTCCCTGCTTCCAAATTAGTTTTCAATAAAGTAATTATAGGTCCCATTTCCTTTCCATTATATCAAATGCTAGAGTGTGCTGAAGTTTTTTTACTAACAAAAAGTTGCTCCCTTATCAATGTCTGTATTTTGTGGAAGTGTTGTAAGAATAGCGTCTTCATTACTCAAGATTTTGTTATCATGTGATTAATGTTTATAGTAACTCAATTTTTTAGATAAAAATTAACGGTGCATATCGTGCGTCTCTCAATTTTATGATTGTCGCAGAAAAGCACTGGTTGACCCAGTTTCTTGAGATGAACATTCATGGGAGTACGTACATATATTAGGAATAGCGATTTTTAAACAAAATAAATTTTTGTTCATATAATATTTAAAAGTTTTCTTCATTTTCACATTAATCACCTGTATTTGTCAGGTAGTTTTAAATTAAAATCCAACGCTTAGATCAAAGTTTACTTATACTTATAGAAGCTTACTTATATGCCTTCATATATTTGTTTACTCATTAAAAACTTAGGGTCTGTGCAAATTCGGTCTGTACGAAGTCTTCAAAGTGTACTATGCCAATATGTTGGGTGAAGAGAATGCCTACCTCTACCGTACCTGGCTATACTTGGCTGCCTCTGCATCGGCTGAATTCTTCGCTGATATTGCATTGTCTCCCATGGAAGCCGCCAAGGTCAAGATCCAGACCACTCCGGGTTATGCCAACAATCTGCGCCAGGCTCTGCCTAAGATGATCAAAGAAGAGGGTGTTTCTGCCTTCTACAAGGGTCTGGTCCCATTGTGGATGCGTCAAATTCCATACACCATGATGAAGTTCGCTTGCTTCGAACGTACCGTCGAATTGTTGTACAAGTAAGGCAATCATTTTACAGTGACCTAAGACCTAAGTTTATATTACATGATTAATTTTATTTATATTCACTTAGACATGTTGTACCAAAACCACGAGTGGAATGCACCAAGGGTGAACAGTTGGTGGTGACATTCGCTGCTGGTTACATTGCTGGTGTCTTCTGTGCTATTGTCTCTCATCCTGCTGATGTCGTCGTTTCGAAATTGAACCAAGCCAAGGGTTCTACTGCCATCCAAGTAGCTAAATCGCTCGGCTTCATGGGTATGTGGAACGGTCTGATGCCACGTATCATTATGATTGGTACGCTCACTGCCCTGCAATGGTTCATCTATGATGGCGTTAAGGTAGCCTTGGCTCTGCCACGTCCACCACCACCAGAGATGCCAGCTTCCCTTAAAGCTAAACTGGAGGGTCAACAGTAAAATTGTTTAGATTTAATTAAACTCATCAGCAACTACCGATACGACTAAATTAAATAAGTTCAGCCAGCGATATTTAATCGTGACGGCGCCAAGTCGTCACAACTAAAGTATAAAAACACAAAAAGTATAGAACGATTACCACAGCATTACGATTGAGCGCTGACCATACACACATTTGCTCGGGCATACGTAACGATGCAATCATAGGGGAATATAACTGTATAATGGAGCATTTACGAATGCACACTTTCAATACTTCAAAACATTTAGTGAATAAGCTGAAAAGTACTAAACACACGCTAACTTTACTACAACCAAATACTCAAGGCATTTACAGCAACGTAATTCTGTCATTCCGGTGGATATTGTAAATGTACCACCATAAGCTTTGCATTTCTCTTCAAAACTATTAACTAGCTAAACTTAAAATTTTATTTCAACAAACATTCTATATTCTACTGCTTTTAATTTCTGAAATATTTTCAACTTGTAAAGCATTTTTAAATGTATTTAAGCTAAAACCCGCTATGTGTGTTTGTGTATAGAAAACAATAATGCATTCGTTAAGTTAAAGCCAATATGGAATTATTGTGCAGCATTAAGTATATAAAGTGAAACGTTTTAATTAAATATGTTACGTATGGAATGTATTTTGATATCTCCTCTAAGCAGCGTTGTTAACATTGTCCGAAAAAAAACATAGTAAAATGTATGAAACTAAAGTTGTGTTTTTTTTAGCAAAACAGGGGGTGGGTTCGCGGCAAAGTACAAGGTGACGCAAAATTAAGCATCCAATTTTGTTTTTGAATAACTTTTTTGCTAATTAAAAAAGTTGGGTTTGAACGATGGAAATCTTAATTTTGACCTGTACGCGCACCATTGCCTGTCTGCTTGTATACTGCAATGGTCTAGTTCACAAGTGCCAGAAATTATTGACGTACGATACAATTTGCAAGAGTCGCAAACCTTCCGATGGGGTGTTTAATATTGCGATTACCATAGGCAGATATTTATGCGATGGGGTATTGTACTTACTCACGTGGCAACAATTGCTCCAGAAACACACTACGTTAAATATGAAACCCGTTTATTTTGAACGTTGTATTTACAGGTATAAATTGCACAGCGCTTACTAAGCGCCGCATATTGGTACTGTTCTTATGCTAATACAGAAGTAAAAATTATACGCGTTTCAAAATAAGAATACCATTTGCGCTTAGAATAATATGGCTAAGTAAAGAGTAAAAATTAGTAACAACTAATATGTTTTTACGTACATATTTACAATAAATCACTTTGGTTGCTGGCGTTTACATTCCTTATAAAAGATAAAATAAATGAATAGCGAAATGCGCTTATATAACACAATTTTGGATTATTTATTATTTTACGTTAAAAAGGCGAAAGTGTTGGAATATTCAATTCCTCGCCGTATGTTATGTGGATGTGATATTTATAGAAAATAGTTCTTGAAGGTCAACTACAACGCAATCACTACATAGAATCATATTTTTCTTTTCACAAATTCGTTAGGTTAAAACAAGCAGCGCCATTGGCCTATTCAATACATTTGAACTTGAATTCATTTATGAATGTTTTTATTTTTTCGTACAACAAAAATAGTTACTTGGATAACTGCGCATTTAAGCATTCATTGAAGCCGTTATAATAGAAAAATTGTTGCTATAGAATTTGCGTGTTTTTTATGTTCAGTTCATTTTACTCAGTAGTACTGTTGTTGTTGTTGTTGTTGTAGCATGTAGCAACATCACCAACAACTCAGTAGTACTATTCTTCGTCGATTCGCAACATTTTTCTTTAAAATTCAATGAAATTTTTTGATTTAGTTAAATGGCTTTTAATGTCTATGGCGCAATTTATACAACATAACTTTATCCAAATGCCAACCAGTTCAGGTTATATGTAGGTACCCCTAGGGTCCATTGTGTTGCCAAGCCAAGGTTATAAGCCTATCATTGAAAATTGGCAATGCTTCGGAAAAATCTCAATTAACGCTTATTTTGTTAAGTTTTAAAACCATTTAAATTGACTTAGCATTCTGTTCCGATGGTGGGACTCAGCTCACTAAAAGTTGAAAAAATAAAATACAATTTTTATATGGGGATCAGAATTTGTTTATATGAGCAAAAACTGCTATAATCAAAAATGTTGCTCACTCAAAGCTCACAAATCTTACATACCGTCAGTGCCAAAAGTAAGAGTATACGACATATTTGCAAGTTTTGACTATTTATGTATTTTGTAATTTTAATTATTTTTTTATAAAAATATGGTTCATATAACAACAAGAACTATATAACGCAAAGTTTAAAACCTTGTAAAAAATATACTAAAATTCGCCAAATCTTGATCAAAATTTTTAACTTTTTACTCAGAATATTTGTATAAAATCCGGGTACACAGTTTTACAACTCATAAAATTTTAGTATAACAAAGTGTGAGGTAGCTCAAAAATCGCATAGATTTTGACGTGATAACGTCTTATAATTCGATTTAACAGGCTGCACACACGAAAAAATGTGTCGTTACCTTGGTCATTAGTGTTACCTTGCTCATTTGTCGTTACCTTGCTCATTGCCGTTACCTTAAATGAACTGCAAGCGAAAGCGCGGAGCGAACGACAAAGCAAACAAAGCAAACGAACGGCAACGTTCGACATCTTGCTCTCTCCTACTTAAGTGAGCGTATATATGTATGTATATGCGCATATGTACATATATAAATTCACGTATTTGTATTTGCATATGCCTTCTTATTGATTATTATTAATTATTAATTTGATTTACTTGAAGAATTTAAAATAAAACCAAGTTTGTTAATAATACCTGTTGTTTTAATGTTATTATTATTTTTTGACGTGATAACGTCTAATAATTCTATGTAGCCGGCTGCACGCACCAAAAAATGCGTCGTTATCTTGCTCATGCGTCGTTACCTTGCTTGAACAGCATGTTATGTTATGATATGTTATGTTATGTTATGTTATGTTATGTTATGTTATGTTATGTTATGTTATGTTATGTTATGTTATGTTATGTTATGTTATGTTATGTTATGTTATGTTATGTTATGTTATGTTATGTTATGTTATGTTATGTTATGTTATGTTATGTTATGTTATGTTATGTTATGTTATGTTATGTTATGTTATGTTATGTTATGTTATGTTATGTTATGTTATGTTATGTTATGTTATGTTATGTTATGTTATGTTATGTTATGTTATGTTATGTTATGTTATGTTATGTTATGTTATGTTATGTTATGTTATGTTATGTTATGTTATGTTAAAGTATATTATGTTATGTTAATGTTAACTCATTCTCTATATCCATACAAAATATCTATCAAACAAATAAAATTAAAATTTTCTTTTGAAAAATGCAACAATTCAATCAGTATTTTCTTATGACGTTATCACGTTAAACTATCGTCAGTAAACCGACTTTACAGACAACCTCTTTTTGACAATTTTTTCTACTAACGGTTTTGCGTGTCTTCTCCTATATAAAAAAAATGTGGAGCAGGCGTTAAATGGAGAAAATGCACAAGACCGCAACCGGAAAAAATTCTCAAAAATCAGTGTGATTTTTGACCTTCTTGAAACTTGCACCAAAATTTAATGAGCTATAAAATGACATACTTTAAAATTTTTCAGAAATTCTGTGTAGAAAGTTTGAAGTTTCGATGAAAATTAGTCGAATTCTGATCAATTTTGTGCAAAGTGTAAAACTTTGCTTTATTACGTTCTTGTTGTAGTATGAACTGTGTTTTTTATAAAAGAATAATTAAAATTAAAAAGTAAATTAATAAACTCATCAACAAGTGGTGTACACTTTCTTTTGACGCTGACGGTACATCGTGTTTTTGGTTGGTAGAGGTGCTGTCTGAGTGACACATCCCAGACTCAATTAGCACAAAAGTGCCATTTTGATGCACCACTAGTAGTACCACTGCCTATTTAGTCAAAACATCTTTATTTGACTATAAATCCGCCAATGTCATTTATTTTCTTTCCTGCAATTTCTATCAAGTAGTTAATTGAGAATCCCCCCCCATCATTCTACGTCGTAGGGAACGCAGACTTGGCCACTCACAGTGGGCACATTCCAAAATCAAACTAAAGGGTGTTTTTTTTAGAGGTTAGGTTTTCAAGTTGGCACTACTTTTTTCGTAGATGGTCTTTTTGACAGCTGTCACTTGATTTATGCTCAGTTTGGTTTGCCATTTCATAATGAATAGACTTACACCTGAACAACGTTTGCAAATCGTGCAAATTTGGGTCCAAAACGAGATGGCCACCGATCCCGATTTTCACAAGAAAATTTTGTTCAGCGATGAAGCTCACTTTTGGTTGAATGGGTATGTCAATAGGCAAAATTGTCGCATTTGGAGTGTACATAATCCACAAGCCATTGCTGAGACGCCGTTACATCCTCAAAAAGTCATTGTTTGGTGTGCTCTATGGGCAGAGGGAATCATTGGTCCATATTTCTTTAAAAATGAAGCCGGCCATAATGTTACAGTCAATGGAGAGCGCTATAGAGCCATGATTAATGACTTTTTCGTGCCTGAATTGGACGATGTTGATGTGGACGACCTTTGGTTGCAACAAGACGGCGCTACATGCCATACAGCCAACGCAACAAACGATTTATTGAAGGAAACTTTTGGTGAGCGCATTATCTCGCGCCGTGGACCTGTGGCGTGGCCTCCAAGATCGTGCGATATAACACCGCTGGACTATTTCTTGTGGGGCTATGTGAAGTCGCTTGTCTACGCAGATAAGCCCGAGACGATTGACGTCTTGGAAGAGAATATTCGGCGCGTTATTCCTGACATACGGCCCCAATTGCTGCAAAAAGTGGTCGAAAATTGGGCCTCTCGGCTAGAATTTATTCGAGCCAGCCGCGGCGGCCACTTGCCCGAAATCATTTTTAAAACATAATGGCAAACCCTTATCTTTATAATAAAGCTAAATTCTTGGCCATAACATTAAATTATATACGTTTTATTTCATCTTGAAAACCTAACCTCTAAAAAAAACACCCTTTAAATGTCGAGTAAATCGATTTTAAAGATTCCAATTTTCTATATCTCGCTTAGTAAAAATTAACACAATTTTCTTCCAACATGCGGTTCATAGATACTAAAGTGGTGCACAAATGACTTGCTTATTACAAAGCAACAAGTCACACATTGCATGTGACACTGTTTGTGAAGACAAAAAGCAATGTAAGCACACAACTTGAACAGCAACGAAGAAAAACTGTCTTCAACAAGCAATACTACTTCGGCTCTATCGACAGTGCACGAATTGCACGACGCTGCTTATATGCTTGCATGGCAATGGTAGAAAAACATTCTCATACAAGCTTTGCCGAAAGACATCAAGTACAATGTGTGAATTGGTGTCATATGTATGTATGTACGTAGTGTATGTTAGCAGGCAAAGTGTAAGTTACATTCAAATATTAATCAGAATTTAATATTTATTCTACAAAACCATCATACCAAACATTAACTGCCTATTTGATTTTAAAATATCAGGAATTCATGTAAGTAAATAATCCACATTTGACACAATTCACTTGTTTGAATTGAATTGTTTTTCATTGCCTTTCAGTGTCATTGCTTTTCTTGCTATCTTGCCGAAATATGTGTGTTGTGATAATGCTGAGAGAGAAACAAGTCATACAAAAGCATGATTTGGTTTTCTCTCTAGCTGCTATTGCCTGTTACTGTTAGTTGAGAACAAAACACTGCATTGTTGTGTGAATTTAGCAAATGACTTGAAAGCACATATATGCCGACTTGTGCACCACTTTAATAGATACCGATAAGCTTTTTAAAAACACGTCAAGAAGCAGTTGGCATACGAAAATTTCAAATTTAGCATCAATTGTTTTTAACAAAGAAAAGTTGTAAAGCAATAACAAAAACAAACAATATAATTTTGTTTTACTAAAGTTTTTTGTTATTTTCTTAACAACCATTTCAGTCTTACAGTTTCAGATACAAACGAAATAATAATAAAATCTAATGTATGATAAAATATGCGTGCAACAGACTTTGCTAAAACATAGAGAAAGGAATTTACTATCCAACTTATAACATACAATGGACACCATGTTTTGTTTTATAAAATTTTGAATATATCTTTATTTTTTTCTATAAATTGTTTACTGGCATTTTATTGCATTTTAAATTCTAACAAAATAAAATTATTTTTTTATGGCAACATATTCGACATTTTTACTCGCTCTTTCAATCAACGTTTACATGTACATACAGTTATAATTAGGTTCTAAAATTAGTATTTACAAAAATATCCTTCTCAGTTTATATGTATGTATATCTGACAAACTTATTCAATAAATCTTTTACAAAAATGTTTTTGCACAATTTTCGCTTAGAAAATAAAGGCATACGATATATAAATGTCAATCCGATAGTAAACAGTTATCATAAGAGTTATATGTGTAAAAATAGTATATATGTATGTGTGCAGGTAATATTGCCAGTTTATATAAAAAACAGAATCGCACACATAAAATATCCCATTGAGACAGCCTTGCGGCGCCACCATAGGTGCTTAAGTCGAGTGTAAAAATAAATCACAAATAAAAAGATTTCGAAAACATATTTTTTGTCACGAAGTACTACAGTCTTCTCACACACTAACTGCTTCGCAAAGCAATTAAAAATAAAAAAAAAACGAGTCATAAAAAATTAAATGGATGTGGCTTGGCATTGCAAGACATGTTGGATTGGGAAGAAATTAATTTCGGTTTGATTTGGCGTAAATACATAATTGCCAAATACATAACTTATTGCATACAAAATGAGTTTTTTCAAACTAAAAATTACTCTCTCGCCAATCCAAACAATTCAAACAAAAAACATGTTTTCAACTGTTGTCTCTACGAAAAGCGTCTTAACATTTGAAAACAAAATATAAAATCTAGTATTAAAAAATTGTATGCATAAAATAGTCAAAAGACTTACAAATTAAAACCCACAAAAAATCATTTAAAAATCACACAAACTCCACGGACTTATCTCCCAACATTTGCAGCTTAAAACTAGTTTATAAATCTAGAGTAAGTTCTTCTTTTTAATTTTTTAATTACGGTAAAATATAATATATAAAAAGTTATAAACATTTTCCATTATGAATTTAGTTATGTATATATTTACGTAGATATTTTGTATGTTCTATGTGCGTTGTTTTTAATTTAAGAATCTTCATACATTTTTAGTTGCATAGTTTTTTGCTTTATAGTTTCAAGTAGTTCCTGTAAGATTGTACTAACTTCCCTCACTCTAATCCAACGCTAAACTCTGCTGTGGCCCCACCTTTCACTTTTACTTTGTCTGTTCACGTAGCATAAAGAACACAGTCTTTTCAACGGCTTTAGCATATGTATGTATATATGAGCATGTATGTATGTATGTATGCACACATGTGTGCAGAGTTTGCGTTCGAGTTCTAAATAGTCTCATAGTGTTTACATTTTACCGCACTCTTATTGTATTTATTACTTTCTGCTTTTCTGCTTGATTTCCAACTTCTAGGCAAGTGAAAATTTTAGTCGTAGCTAACGGTCTGAAGCTGGTTCGGCCTAATCGGCTGCTGATTTTGGTAACACGCTTTCAAAGTATGAATTCTACTTACGTGGGCCGCCGCATGCGTCGTAGGCCGCTTTTTGATGCGCTAACATGCATTTAGACGCCTTTGATAAGCTTCCATTGCAGTGGATTTTTGTTTGATTTAGTATTTGTATAGGAAGTCTGTGCTTTACGTAACCGACTGTGTTTGAGAAATCAGCAGTACGCACAAAGGGCTTACTAAATACAGATTATTTGCTGTTGATTTCTGAAACACAGTGCTAATATACGATTTTCCAAATTATGCATAATTTCAGCGCATAAACAGCTGATGTTGCTTTAATTGGTATATATGTACACTTTTATTTCTTTCATGCCTCGCGGAGAGGCGCATCTAGAAATGCGCACTGCCACTTTGAGCGTTTACTGGTTGGCCATGAATTGAAACCTGCTCAAATTCACTTAAGTTACGTATTATCGCTGGCCAACTAGTCTGTTTCGTTAGCACCAAAGCGAAGCTTATTCGTGCTGCACTTTCACCCTTTCTAATATAAATTCTAAAATATGTGTAAAACGCTTTGCTTTCGGCGACATTCGCCTCCTTCAATTGGTTAACTGTCTCTTCGGAGATTTCTCCATGCTCTACTCAGCTTATCTCTCATCTATTTTCTTCAGTATTCATTCCCCGATTTTCACTTGTATGTATTGTATACTCAGTCAACGAGATAATATCACTGCTCATTCTAAAAGCTAAAAGTCTCTAATATCAATGCCTACAAGATTTAAACGTTTGCAGGGGCCACCAAATCAGTTTTCTAAGTTAAAGCTTTTGCAAAGTGTTCTCATATATGTAGTTTTCTTCGCTCTTCACTTCGCAGTTTTCATAAATATGTGCTGGCTAAATTCTGGCGGCCCATAGCTGCGATTTTCCTATTTAAGAACCACAATTTTTTTGTCCGGCTTTTTCTACCACTTTTTGGTTGCTTGATATACATATGTTGTTTTTGTTTCCTATTTAACAAATTGTTCTTAAATGATCGGTGTATTGGGTTTTTAGCCTGATATGCATAGCACTGGGTACCATAAATAAAATGTTGCTTTCTTGGCATACTTCTGCGCCAGCATACCTTAATAATGGTCTTGTCCTTCTGGGGTTTCTTTCATTTGTTAGAGTTTTCAATTTTTTTGTTATTGTTTTCTGTTCTTTTGTTCTTGTTGTAATTGTTCGATACGACTGATTTACTTGTTCTATATTGGCATTTTGTAATATTCTTGCTTGTAGGGTTGATTGCGCGCCGACGCGCAACCCAGGCCGCTAACGCGCTTGGGTTCGCGTCCTATTAACATATTTCTTCACCAATATTTCTCCTCGACCCGTTTTTGTTGCCTGTTGAATTTGAGGAAATTTTCCTTGTTTAGCTTCACTGTTCATTCAAGTTTTCTCACCAACAGCTTTACTGTCTTGTAATAGTAATGACATTTACCAGTAGGGTCCCGACTCCTGACTCCAATTGTTTTGGGCTTGATTTCCTTTGGAATTGGCCAAAGCTTCTGAAAGTGCTGATGTCACATGACCACGGCAAGTATTGCGAGAGGTATTCTTGTCATAGGGCGAGAGAGCGTTGTAGTAGAAGGGTGAACGCTTCGTTATGGTAT
The DNA here is from genome assembly GCF_027943255.1 of Anastrepha obliqua. Classification (NCBI taxonomy): domain Eukaryota; kingdom Metazoa; phylum Arthropoda; class Insecta; order Diptera; family Tephritidae; genus Anastrepha; species Anastrepha obliqua. The sequence goes on from NC_072894.1 coordinate 129,973,279, forward strand.
AGTTCTTGCCCTGAGAGTATACATATAAAATAGAGACAGAGAGAGAGAGAGAGAGGGGAATAAGTGAGTATTAAAGTTATTGGCTTTTAACGGTTAAGCGTGATTTACCTCTCTATTGTCCCAGTATTCCTGACTATTGGCACGATAGCAAATACAGAATTCTAAGCGTTTCGAGGATGGTGGCAATGTGATTTTGAAGGAGAACGTATCGAATACGACGTGAGCAAAGGTTGCCGGTCCATATGCCTGTAAGAAAAATGTTAATGCCAATGGTTATCGTACTTTAGCCAGCAGCTCGTTTTGTACTAACCCGTGCAAATGT